>NW_027248362.1:12500-1282500 GCF_041260155.1 Ptychodera flava
TTTTATGTCAAAAAATGCATTTTTTACTTTTTTTACCCCAAAAACCAAAAAATTTGAATTTGACCTTTCGACCTTCAACTTTGACCTTTGTTGACCACATTTGCAACAGTGTTACAAAATGTCATTACACGTAACTACTGTAAGTTGTAATAATAAATTCGCACAGAAACATTATTTTTTTTAGCTTAAAAAATTTCCGGAAAATCGGAAAAATTTAAATTAGGGTTGCATTTTTAAAATATTTAAATTCTTTATTTTACATCCAAAACACCATAAAAAGATATTTTAAACAAATATCTTTCCATTTCAGGGACGTTTTATATCAAAAATGGCATTTTTTACATTTTTTACCCCAAAACCCCGAAAAATTTGAATTTGACCTTTTGACTTTCACCTTTGACCTTTTTGACCCAAAGTCAAAAACACACATCACAATTCATTAATACATCTTTTCTGAAAGTTACCAATGAAAACCATATTTGTCATGTGACCAAACGTGACCGACTAACCGCGGGAGTCAATGACCAATATGAAAATTACAGTATATCACACCTAACCCTTTTTTGGGATTTTTTCTTAATAAAAAGCTTGTACAATCTGTAACTTATCTTGGCTATAGATTGACATATTCTAAATCTGAAATGAGCGTCAGTTTGATAAAAGTAGTTTAAGTTTTTGAAAATGATAGTGCCAAGAAACATGTATTTTTTACTGATTTTCATTTTCAGAACATTCTGTGAGCTGCCACTATGCTATGGCTGGGACACTCCCATTTCCTTATTTACTGACTTAAGACCAAATGCGTTTGGAAAGTAATTATAAAGGTGTTCTTCTATAATAAATAGGTTGCACTTTTAAGATTAATCTATGATCAGCATGTTTGCCAGGTGACCAAATGTGACCAACTTCACGGGAGTCAATGACCAATATGAAAATTACAGTATATCACACCTAACCCTTTTTTGGGATTTTTTCTTAATAAAAAGCTTGTACAATCTGTAACTTATCTTGGCTATAGATTGACATATTCTAAATCAGAAATGAGCGTCAGTTTGATAAAAGTAGTTTAAGTTTTTGAAAATGATAGTGCCAAGAAACATGTATTTTTCACTGATTTTCATTTTCAGAACATTCTGTGAGCTGCCACTATGCTATGGCTGGGACACTCCCATTTCCTTATTTACTGACTTAAGACCAAATGCGTTTGGAAAGTAATTATAAAGGTGTTCTTCTATAATAAATAGGTTGCACTTTTAAGATTAGTCTATGATCAGCATGGTTGCCAGGTGACCAAATGTGACCAACTTCACGGGAGTCAATGACCAATATGAAAATTACAGTATATCACACCTAACCCTTTTTTGGGATTTTTTCTTAATAAAAAGCTTGTACAATCTGTAACTTATCTTGGCTATAGATTGACATATTCTAAATCAGAAATGAGCGTCAGTTTGATAAAAGTAGTTTAAGTTTTTGAAAATGATAGTGCCAAGAAACATGTATTTTTCACTGATTTTCATTTTCAGAACATTCTGTGAGCTGCCACTATGCTATGGCTGGGACACTCCCATTTCCTTATTTACTGACTTAAGACCAAATGCGTTTGGAAAGTAATTATAAAGGTGTTCTTCTATAATAAATAGGTTGCACTTTTAAGATTAGTCTATGATCAGCATGGTTGCCAGGTGACCAAATGTGACCAACTTCACGGGAGTCAATGACCAATATGAAAATTACAGTATATCACACCTAACCCTTTTTTGGGATTTTTTCTTAATAAAAAGCTTGTACAATCTGTAACTTATCTTGGCTATAGATTGACATATTCTAAATCTGAAATGAGCGTCAGTTTGATAAAAGTAGTTTAAGTTTTTGAAAATGATGGTGCCAAGAAACATGGATTTTTACTGATTTTCATTTTCAGAACATTCTGTGAGCTGCCACTGTGCTATGGCTGGGACACTCCCATTTCCTTATTTACTGACTTGAGACCAAATGCGCTTGGAAAGAAATTGTAAAGGTGTTCTTCTATAATAAATAGGTTGCACTTTTGAGATTAATCTTTGATCAGCATGTTTGCAAGGTGACCAAATGTGACCAACTTCACGGGAGTCAATGACCAATATGAAAATTACAGTATATCACACCTAACCCTTTTTTGGGATTTTTTCTTAATAAAAAGCTCTTACAATCTGTTACTTATCTTGGCTATAGATTGACATATTCTAAATCTGAAATGAGCGTCAGTTTGATAAAAGTAGTTTAAGTTTTTGAAAATGATAGTGCCAAGAAACATGTATTTTTTACTGATTTTCATTTTCAGAGCATTCTGTGAGCTGCCACTGTGCTATGGCTGGGACACTCCCATTTCCTTATTTACTGACTTGAGACAAAAAGCGTTTCGAAAGTAATTATAAAGGTGTTCTTCTATAATAAATAGGTTGCACTTTTAAGATTTATCTATGATTAGCATGTTTGCAAGGTGACCAAATATGACCAACTTCACGGGAGTCAATGACCAATATGAAAATTACAGTATATCACACCTAACCCTTTTTTGGCATTTATTTTTTACTAGCACCTTGTTCAGCCTGTAACTAAGTATGTGAATAATATAACATGTTCTCAATCTGAAATCATTGTCATTTTGCATAAATATGACAAGTATTTAAAAAACATGGTGTCCAGTAACATGTATGTTCACTACCATGCTCTTCAGTAATTTTCTGTAGGCTTCTACTATGCAGACACTCCCATTTCCTTATTTATTAACTAACGTCCAAGGCCAATCCGATGGTAATAATACAAGTACTGATCTGTTGTAAATAGGTTGCATCTTGAAGATTAAGCTATGGCAAACAGGTTTGTTAGGTGACCAAAAGTCAGCAACCTTCCACGGGAGTCAATGACCAATATCACCTTAAAGACCATGCTAACCCTAATCCCTAGTATGCTTTATAAACTCTCTAATTTCTCTATTTTAAGAAACTCTCTGTATTTAATAGTGCAGAATTACTCATATGGATGTAAGTCACAGGATTAAATGAGATTAGAGTGGTTGTGAAGACAGTTTATATAATTTTGAGAATTATTTTTTAATTTTTTTTGGGCCCATAGAAAACAATGAGAAAAGTGTTTTTAATTTTTGATTTTCACTTAGACTTGTAAATCCCTGTATTTTTGTATGTTAAATTACTTGTATGGTTTGACATGACTTATTGCTATTTCATTGAAAATGAACAGGCTAGTAATAATAATTTGGGAGGGCAAAATGAATGGTAGGGATTAGGGTTGATAAAAGACACTCCACCTCATGTTGGTCATTGACTCCCGTGATAGGTATGCTGATCTTTGACCACATGGCAAACATACCTTTCATCTTTGAATCTTATATGTACAACATATTTCTGATAGATCAGCATCTGTAGTATTCTGAATAAAGACGGTTTTAGATATAACCGTAATAATTAGCAATAGGGAGGTTTCAAGGGCCATGATATAGATGGTCCAAAGTTACTCTGATTCAAGTACATTTTGACCTTTTTACAAGCCTTCGGTTTGGAACATCCCTATTGATTAGTTTTCAACTTACAGTCAAATGCCTTCTAATGGTAACAGAAGAGATGTAGATCTATTGTCAGTGGTTGCACTTTAAGTATTAATCTTTGACAACCATGGTTGAAATGTAACCGAATTTGACCAAATTTAGGGGAAATAAACAAAATTCTGGATATTGCATTAGCACCATAACTAGCATTTTGTTCGCCATATTTTCCCCTCTACACATGGCCTGTTCAATCTGTACCTTACCATACATATGGATCAGTACCTCTTAAACCTAGAAAGAGTGTCTATTTTGCTAAACTACCATCAGCTTTTCCAAATCATGGTGTCGAATAAATATTGATTTCAAAACCATAAATTTCAATCACACTTTCTAAGCTGCTACAATGCTTAGGTTGGGACACTCCCATTTCCTTATTCATTAACTAACGTCCAAGGCCAATCCGATGGTAATAAAACAAGTACTGATCTATTGTAAATAGGTTGAATCTTGAAGATTAAGCTATGGCAAACATGTTTGTTAGGAGACTAAAAGTCAGCAAAATTTCACGGGAGTCAATGACCAACATCACCTTAAAGACCAACTTAACCCTAATCCCTAGCATTCTTTATACACTCTCTAATTTCTCTATTATAAGAAACTCTCTGTATTTAAGAGCGCAGAATTACTCATGTGGATGTAATTCACAGGATTAAATGAGATTAGACTGATTGTGACGAAGGTTTATATAATTTTGAGAATTATTTTTTAATTTTTTTTGGGCCCATAGAAAACAATGAGAAAAGTGTTTTTAATTTTTGATTTTCACTTAGACTTGTAAATCCCTGTATTTTTGTATGTTAAATTACTTGTATGGTTTGACATGACTTATTGCTATTTCATTGAAAATGAACAGGCTAGTAATAATAATTTGGGAGGGCAAAATGAATGGTAGGGATTAGGGTTGATAAAAGACACTCCATCTCATGTTGGTCATTGACTCCCGTGATAGGTATGCTGATCTTTGACCACATGGCAAACATACCTTTCATCTTTGAATCTTATATGTACAACATATTTCTGATATATCAGCATCTGTAGTATTCTGAAAGAACACGGTTTTAGATATAACAGTAATAATTAGCAATAGGGAGGTCTCAAGATCCATGATATAGATGGTCCAAAGTTACTCTGATTCAAGTACATTTTGACCTTTTTACAAGCCTTCGGTTTGGAACATCCCTATTGATTAGTTTTCAACTTACAGTCAAATGCCTTCTAATGGTAACAGCAGAGATGTAGATCTTTTGTCAGTGGTTGCACTTTAAGTATTAATCTTTGACAACCCTCGTTGAAATGTAACCAAATTTGACCAAATTTAGGGGAAATAAACAAAATTCTGGATATTGCATTAGCACCATAACTAACATTTTGTTCGCCATATTTTCCCCTCTACACATGGCCTGTTCAATCTGTACCTTACCATACATACGGATCAGTACCTCTTAAACCTAGAAAGAGTGTCTATTTTGCTAAACTACCATCATCTTTTCCAAATCATGGTGTCGAATAAATATTGATTTCAAAACCATAAATTTCAATCACACTTTCTAAGCTGCTACAATGCTTAGGTTGGGACACTCCCATTTCCTTATTCATTAACTAACGTCCAAGGCCAATCCGATGGTAATAATACAAGTACTGATCTGTTGTAAATAGGTTGCATCTTGAAGATTAAGCTATGGCAAACATGTTTGTTAGGTGACCAAAAGTCAGCAACCTTTCACGGGAGTCAATGACCAACATCACCTTAAAGACCAACTTAACCCTAATCCCTAGCATTCTTTATACACTCTCTAATTTCTCTATTATAAGAAACTCTCTGTATTTAAGAGCGCAGAATTACTCATGTGGATGTAATTCACAGGATTAAATGAGATTAGACTGATTGTGACGAAGGTTTATTTAATTTTGAGAATTATTTTTTAATTTTTTTGGGCCCATAGAAAACAATGAGAAAAGTGTTTTTAATTTTTGATTTTCACTTAGACTTGTAAATCCCTGTATTTTTGTATGTTAAATTACTTGTATGGTTTGACATGACTTATTGCTATTTCATTGAAAATGAACAGGCTAGTAATAATAATTTGGGAGGGCAAAATGAATGGTAGGGATTAGGGTTGATAAAAGACACTCCACCTCATGTTGGTCATTGACTCCGTGACAGGTATGCTGATCTTTGACCACATGGCAAACATACCTTTCATCTTTGAATCTTATATGTACAACATATTTCTGATAGATCAGCATCTGTAGTATTCTGAATAAACACGGTTTTAGATATAACCGTAATAATTAGCAATAGGGAGGTTTCAAGAGCCATGATATAGATAGTCCAAAGTTACTCTGATTCAAGTACATTTTTACCTTTTTACAAGCCTTCGGTTTGGAACATCCCTATTGATTAGTTTTCATCTTACAATCAAATGCCTTCTAATGGTAACAGAAGAGATGTAGAGCTATTGTCAGTGGTTGCACTTTAAGTATTAATCTTTGACAACCATGGTTGAAATGTAACCGAATTTGACCAAATTTAGGGGAAATACACAAAATTTTGGATATTCAATTAGCACCATAACTAGCATTTTCTTCGCCATATTTTCCCCTCTACACATGGCCTGTTCAATTTGTACCTTACCATACATATGGATCAGTACCTCTTAAACCTAGAAAGAGTGTCTATTTTGCTAAACTACCATCAGCGTTTCCAAATCATTGTGTCGAATAAATATTGATTTCAAAACCATAAATTTCAATCACACTTTCGAAGCTGCTACAATGCTTAGGTTGGGACACTCCCATTTCCTTAGTCATTAACTGACGTCCAAGGCCAATCCGATGGTAATAATACAAGTACTGATCTGTTGTAAATAGGTTGCATCTTGAAGATTAAGCTATGGCAAACATGTTTGTTAGGTGACCAAAAGTCAGCAACCTTTCACGGGAGTCAATGACCAACATCACCTTAAAGACCAACTTAACCCTAATCCCTAGCATTCTTTTTACACTCTCTAATTTCTCTATTATAAGAAACTCTCTGTATTTAAAAGCGCAGAATTACTCATGTTGATGTAATTCACATTATTAAATGAGATTAGACTGATTGTGACGAAGGTTTCTATAATTTTGAGAATTATTCTTTAATTTTTTTTGGGCCCATAGAAAACAATGAGAAAAGTGTTTTTAATTTTTGATTTTCACTTAGACTTGTAAATCCCTGTATTTTTGTATGTTAAATTACTTGTATGGTTTGACATGACTTATTGCTATTTCATTGCAAATGAACAGGCTAGTAATAATAATTTGGGAGGGCAAAATGAATGGTAGGGATTAGGGTTGATAAAAGTCACTCCACCTCATGTTGGTCATTGACTCCCATGATATGTATGCTTATCTTTGACCAGATGGCAAACATACCTTTCATCTTTGAATCTTATATGTACAACATATTTCTGATAGATCAGCATCTGTAGTATTCTGAAAGAACACGGTTTTAGATATAACAGTAATAACTAGCAATAGGGAGGTCTCAAGATCCATGATATAGATGGACCAAAGTTGCTCTGATTCAAGTACATTTTTACCTTTTTACAAGCCTTCGGTTTGGAACATCCCTATTGATTAGTTTTCATCTTACAATCAAATGCCTTCTAATGGTCACAGAAGAGTTGTAGATCTATTGTCAGTTGTTGCACTTTAAGTATTAATCTTTGACAACCATGGTTGAAATGTAACCGAATTTGACCAAATTCAGGGGAAATAAACAAAATTGTGGATATTCAATTAGCACCATAACTAGCATTTTCTTCGCCATATTTTCCCCTCTACACATGGCCTGTTCAATTTGTACCTTACCATACATATGGATCAGTACCTCTTAAACCTAGAAAGAGTGTCTATTTAGCTAAACTACCATCAGCTTTTCCAAATCATGGTGTCGAATAAATATTGATTTCAAAACCATAAATTTCAATCACACTTTCTAAGCTGCTACAATGCTTAGGTTGGGACACTCCCATTTCCTTAGTCATTAACTGACGTCCAAGGCCAATCCGATGGTAATAATACAAGTACTGATCTGTTGTAAATAGGTTGCATCTTGAAGATTAAGCTATGGCAAACATGTTTGTTAGGTGACCAAAAGTCAGCAACCTTTCACGGGAGTCAATGACCAACATCACCTTAAAGACCAACTTAACCCTAATCCCTAGTATTCTTTATACACGCTCTAATTTCTCTATTCTAAGAAACTCTCTGTATTTAAGAGTGCTGAATTACTCATGTGGATGTAAGTCACAAGATTAAATGAGATTAGAGTGGTTGTGAAGACAGTTTATATAATTTTGAGAATTATTTTTCAATTTTTTTTGGGCCCATAGAAAACAATGAGAAAAGTGTTTTTAATTTTTGATTTTCACTTAGACTTGTAAATCCCGATATTTTTGTATGTTAAATTACTTGTATGGTTTGACATGACTTATTGCTAGTTTATTGAAAATGAACAGGCTAGTAAAAATAATTTGGGAGGGCAAAATGAATGGTAGGGATTAGGGTTGATAAAAGACACTCCACCTCATGTTGGTCATTGACTCCCGTGATAGGTATGCTGATCTTTGACCACATGGCAAACATACCTTTCATCTTTGAATCTTATATGTACAACATATTTCTGATAGATCAGCATCTGTAGTATTCTGAAAGAACACGGTTTTAGATATAACCGTAATAATTAGCAATAGGGAGGTTTCAAGAGCCATGATATAGATGGTCCAAAGTCACTCTGATTCAAGTACATTTTTACCTTTTTGCAAGCCTTCGGTTTGGAACATCCCTATTGATTAGTTTTCATCTTACAATCAAATGCCTTCTAATGGTAACAGAAGAGATGTAGATCTATTGTCAGTGGTTGCACTTTAAGTATTAATCTTTGACAACCATGGTTGAAATGTAACCGAATTTGACCAAATTTAGAGGAAATAAACAAAGTTCTGGATATTGCACTAGCACCATAACTAGCATTTTCTTCGCCATATTTTCCCCTCTACACATGGCCTGTTCAATCTCTACCTTACCATACATATGGATCAGTACCTCTTAAACCTAGAAAGAGTGTCTATTTTGCTAAACTACCATCAGCTTTTCCAAATCATGGTGTCGAATAAATATCGATTTCAAAACCATAAATTTCAATCACACTTTCTATGCTGCTACAATGCTTAGGTTGGGAAACTCCCATTTCCTTATTCATTAACTAACGTCCAAGGCCAATCCGATGGTAATAAAACAAGTACTGATCTATTGTAAATAGGTTGTATCTTGAAGATTAAGCTATGGCAAACATGTTTGTTAGGTGACCAAAAGTCAGCAACCTTTCACGGGAGTCAATGACCAACATCACCTTAAAGACCAACCGAACCCTAATCCCTAGTATTCTTTATACACGCTCTAATTTCTCTATTTTAAGAAACTCTCTGTATTTAAGAGTGCTGAATTACTCATGTGGATGTAAGTCACAAGATTAAATGAGATTAGAGTGGTTGTGAAGACAGTTTATATAATTTTG
The DNA here is from genome assembly GCF_041260155.1 of Ptychodera flava. NCBI lineage: Eukaryota > Metazoa > Hemichordata > Enteropneusta > Ptychoderidae > Ptychodera > Ptychodera flava. Next base: position 21,668 of record NW_027248362.1, read on the forward strand.
AGAATTATTTTTTAATTTTTTTTGGGCCCATAGAAAACAATGAGAAAAGTGTTTTTAATTTTTGATTTTCACTTAGACTTGTAAATCCCTGTATTTTTGTATGTTAAATTACTTGTATGGTTTGACAAGACTTATTGCTATTTCATTGAAAATGAACAGGCTAGTAATAATAATTTGGGAGGGCAAAATGAATGGTAGGGATTAGGGTTGATAAAAGACACTCCACCTCATATTGGTCATTGACTCCCGTGATAGGTATGCTGATCTTTGACCACATGGCAAACATACCTTTCATCTTTGAATCTTATATGTACAACATATTTCTGATAGATCAGCATCTGTACTATTCTGAAAGAACACGGTTTTAGATATAACCGTAATAATTAGCAATAGGGAGGTTTCAAGAGCCATGATATAGATGGTCCAAAGTCACTCTGATTCAAGTACATTTTTACCTTTTTACAAGCCTTCGGTTTGGAACATCCCTATTGATTAGTTTTCATCTTACAATCAAATGCCTTCTAATGGTAACAGAAGAGATGTAGATCTATTGTCAGTGGTTGCACTTTAAGTATTAATCTTTGACAACCATGGTTGAAATGTAACCGAATTTGACCAAATTTAGGGGAAATACACAAAATTCTGGATATTGCATTAGCACAATAACTAGCATTTTCTTCGCCATATTTTCCCCTCTACACATGGCCTGTTCAATCTCTACCTTACCATACATATGGATCAGTACCTCTAAAACCTAGAAAGAGTGTCTATTTTGCTAAAATACCATCAGCTTTTCCAAATCATGGTGTCGAATAAATATTGGTTTCAAAGACATGAATTTCAATCACATTTTCTAAACTGCTACAATGCTTAAGTTGGGACACTCCCGTTTCCTTATTAATTAACTAACGTCCAAGGCCAATCCGATGGTAATAATACAAGTACTGATCTGTTGTAAATAGGTTGCATCTTGAAGATTAAGCTATGGCAAATATGTTTGTTAGGTGACCAAAAGTTAGCAACCTTCCACGGGAGTCAATGACCAACATCACCTTAATGACTAACCTAACCCTAATCCCTAGTATGCTTATAACCGCTCTAATTTCTCTATTATAAGAAACTCTCTGTATTTAAGAGTGCAGAATTACTCATGTGGATGTAAGTCACAGTATTAAATCAGATTAGAGTGGTTGTGGAGACAGTTTATATAATTTTGAGAATTATTTTTTAATTTTTTTGGGGCCCATAGAAAACAATGAGAAAAGTGTTTTTAATTTTTGATTTTCACTTAGACTTGTAAATCCCTGTATTTTTCTATGCTAAATTACTTGTATGGTTTGACATGACTTATTGCTATTTCATTGAAAATGAACAGGCTAGTAATAATGATTTGGGAGGGCAAAATGAATGGTAGGGATTAGGGTTGATAAAAGACACTCCACCTCATGTTGGTCATTGACTCCCGTGATAGGTATGCTTATCTTTGACCACATGGCAAACATACCTTTCATCTTTGAATCTTATATGTACAACATATTTCTGATAGATCAGCATCTGTAGTATTCTGAATAAACACGGTTTTAGATATAACCGTAATAATTAGCAATAGGGAGGTTTCAAGAGCCATGATATAGATGGTCCAAAGTCACTCTGATTCAAGTACATTTTTACCTTTTTACAAGCCTTCGGTTTGGAACATCCCTATTGATTAGTTTTCATCTTACAATCAAATGCCTTCTAATGGTAACAGAAGAGATGTAGATCTATTGTCAGTGGTTGCACTTTAAGTATTAATCTTTGACAACCATGGTTGAAATGTAACCAAATGTGACCAAATTTAAAGGAATCAAAGAAGTTATGAAAATTGCATTAGCACAATAACCAGCATTTTTTCGCCCTATTTTCCCCTCTACACATGGCCTGTTCAATCTCTACCTTACCATACATATGGATCAGTACCTCTAAAACCTAGAAAGAGTGTCTATTTTGCTAAAATACCATCAGCTTTTCCAAATCATGGTGTCGAATAAATATTGGTTTCAAGACATGAATTTTAATCACATTTTCTAAACTGCTACAATGCTTAAGTTGGGACACTCCCGTTTCCTTATTAATTAACTAACGTCCAAGGCCAATCCGATGGTAATAATACAAGTACTGATCTGTTGTAAATAGATTGCATCTTGAAGATTAAGCTATGGCAAATATGTTTGTTAGGTGACCAAAAGTTAGCAACCTTCCACGGGAGTCAATGACCAACATCACCTTAATGACTAACCTAACCCTAATCCCTAGTATGCTTTATACACGCTCTAATTTCTCTATTATAAGAAACTCTCTGTATTTAAGAGTGCAGAATTACTCATGTGGATGTAAGTCACAGGATTAAATCAGATTAGAGTGGTTGTGGAGACAGTTTATATAATTTTGAGAATTATTTTTCAATTTTTTTTGGGCCCATAGAAAACAATGAGAAAAGTGTTTTTAATTTTTGATTTTCACTTAGACTTGTAAATCCCTGTATTTTTCTATGCTAAATTACTTGTATGGTTTGACATGACTTATTGCTATTTCATTGAAAATGAACAGGCTAGTAATAATGATTTGGGAGGGCAAAATGAATGGTAGGGATTAGGGTTGATAAAAGACACTCCAGCTCATGTTGGTCATTGACTCCCGTGACAGGTATGCTGATCTTTGACCACATGGCAAACATACCTTTCATCTTTGAATCTTATATGTACAACATATTTCTGATAGATCAGCATCTGTAGTATTCTGAAAGAACACGGTTTTAGATATAACCGTAATAATTAGCAATAGGGAGGTTTCAAGAGCCAAGAAATAGATGGTCCAAAGTTACTCTGATTCAAGTACATTAGGACCTTTTTACCCGCCTTCGGTTTGGAACATGCCTATTGATTAGTTTTCAACTTACAGTCAAATGCCTTTTAATTGTAACAGAAGAGATGTAGATCTATTGTCAGTGGTTGCATTTAAAGTATTTATCTTTGACCACCATGGTTGAAATGTACCAAATTTTACCAAATTTTGAGGAAATAAACAAAGTTCTGGATATTGCACTAGCACCATAACTTGCATTTTGTTCGCTATATTTTTCACGCTACACATGGCCTGTTCAAACTGTACCTTACAATACATATGGATCACTATCTCTTAAACCTAGAAAGAGTGTCTATTTTGCTAAACTACCATCAGCTTTTAGAAATCATGGTGTCGAATAAATATTGATTTCAAAGACATAAATTTCAATCACACTTTCTAAGCTGCTACAATGCTAAGGTTGGGACACCCCCATTTCCTTATTCATTAACTAACGTCCAAGGCCAATCCGATGGTAATAATACAAGTACTGATCTACTGTAGATAGGTTGCATCTTGAAGATTAAGCTATGGCAAACATGTTTGTTAGTGACCAAAAGTTAGCAACCTTCCACGGGAGTCAATGACCAACATCTCCTTAATGACTAACCTAACCCTAATCCCTAGTATGCTTTATACACGCTCTAATTTCTCTATTTTAAGAAACTCTCTGTATTTAAGAGTGCTGAATTACTCATGTGGATGTAAGTCACAGGATTAAATCAGATTAGAGTGGTTGTGAAGACAGTTTATATAATTTTGAGAATTATTTTTTAATTTTTTTTGGGCCCATAGAAAACAATGAGAAAAGTGTTTTTAATTTTTGATTTTCACTTAGACCTTCAATCCTTGTATTTTTGTATGTTAAATTACTTGTATGGTTTGACATGACTTACTGCTATTTCATTGAAAATGAGCAGGCTAGTAATAATGATTTGGGAGGGCAAAATGAATGGTAGGGATTAGGGTTGATAAAAGACACTCCAGCTCATGTTGGTCATTGACTCCCGTGATAGGTATGCTTATCTTTGACCACATGGCAAACATACCTTTCATCTTTGAATCTTATATGTACAACATATTTCTGATAGATCAGCATCCGTAGTATTCTGAATAAACACGGTTTCAGATATAACCGTAATAATTGGCAATAGGGAGGTTTCAAGAGCCATGATATAGATGGTCCAAAGTTACTCTGATTCCAGTACATTTTTACCTTTTGACAAGCCTTCGGTTAGGAACATGCCTATTGATTAGTTTTCAACTTACACTCAAATGCCTTCTAATAGTAACAGAAGAGATGTAGATCTATTGTCAGTGGTTGTGCTTTAAGTATCTATTCTTGACAACCATGGTTGAAATGTAACCACATTTGATCAAATTTAGAGGAAATAAACAAAGTTCTGGATATTGCACTAGCACCATAACTAGCATTTTCTTCGCCATATTTTCCCCTCTACACATGGCCTGTTCAATCTGTACCTTACCATACATATGGATCAGTACCTCTTAAACCTAGAAAGAGTGTCTATTTTGCTAAACTACCATCAGCTTTTCCAAATCATGGTGTCGAATAAATATTGATTTCAAAACCATAAATTTCAATCACACTTTCTAAGCTGCTACAATGCTTAGGTTGGGACACTCCCGTTTCCTTATTCATTAACTAACGTCCAAGGCCAATCCGATGGTAATAATACAAGTACTGATCTGTTGTAAATAGGTTGCATCTTGAAGATTAAGCTATAGCAAACATATTCTTTAGGTGACCAAATGTCAGCAACCTCCCATGGGAGTCAATGACCAACATCACAAATATCTTAAGTCAAGCCTAACCCTTTTTCATGTTAACTTGTTATTGAGTAGATAGTTCAACCTGTAACTTGGTGTATTGACATAGCTATAAATGTAGTATCCACAAATTGCTTCACTTTGATTGAACGTTAATTAGTTGTGAATTTAAAATTATACCAATGGGGGCGCTCTTCATTGGGAGTCAATGACCAACATGAAGGACACTTTAATCAACCCTAACCTTTTTGCTGTGGTTTTGTTTGTCTGTTAATTACAACCAAATGCAGTATTTTGATAATAAAGCAGACGATGTTCTATGCATTTATATAAGTAACAGGTTGATCGAGGTTCCAACAAAAAATTTGGAACAAAAAAGGGTTAGGGTTAAAGTTACCATATTGATGTTGGTCATTGACTCCCGTGAAAAGTTTACAAGTGTTGACTACATTACAAACATGTCGAGAAATTCTCAGTACCTATAGAATATTCTTAGGGTCTCTGAGTAGATTGTATTTGCTTCAATTTTGTCAAACATGTCAATTTTTGAAGATCAATCTATGGGCATAGTAAAGACTCTAATCCCTATGTTAAGTCTATGGAGAAAAATGGGCGTGTCTTTTTTGCTACAAAATTACTAATTCTGGTTTATTTCTGTTGAAACTTTTAGAACTGTTAGAGTATATCCTGTACATCTCTGAGTGGATTGCATTTGTTTCCAATGTCTCAAAAATGTCAATTTCTGAACGTCAATCTATGGGCATAGTATGAACTCTAATCCCTGTGTTAAGTCTATGGAGAAAAAATGGGCGTGTCTTTTTTGCTACAAAATTACTAATTCTGGTTTGTTTCTGTTGAAACTTTCAGTACTGTTAGAGTATATCCTAAACATCTCTGAGTGGATTGCATTCGATTCAAGTTTGTCAAAAATGTTAATTTCTGAAGGTCAGTCTATGGGCATAGTATGGACTATAATCCCTGTGTTAAGTCTATGGAGAAAAAATGGGCGTGTCTTTTTTGCTACAAAATTACTAATTCTGGTTTGTTTTCGTTGAAACTTTCAGTAACTATAGAGTATATCCTGAACATCTCCAAGTGGATTGCATTTGCTTCAAAGTTGCTTAAAATGTAGATTTCTGAATGTCAATCTATGGGCATACTGTCGCCTCTAATCCATGTGTTAAGTCTATGGAGCAAAAATGGGCGTGTCTTTTTTGCTACAAAGTTGCTAATTCTGGCTTGTTTATGAACAAACTTTCATTAACCACAGAGTATATCCTGAGCATCTCTAAGTTGATTGCATTTGCTTCAAAGATCCTTACAATGTTGATTTCTTAAGGTCAATCATTGAAAATACCTTCAATCTCTCACATGGTGTCTATCCGTGTGATTTGAATATGTAAATTTGCATTTTTTTTTAAAGATTTGAGAAAAAAACATGTTAGACAATAAATCAGTTATCAATATATGATAAATGACAATTTCAAAACAAAAGAGCATCTTTACACACCCTAACCCTAACCCTCAAATTTCGGGGTTAGATTTTCAAAGTCAAAAAATTGCAAATTTTTAACTTTTGTTCTCTGAAAACTATGCAATTATAAAATGCTTAAAACATAGAAACAATTATTTAGTGAAACGAGTATTTATATTTGTATGAGGTGGATCTAAATATTTTTGTCACGGGAGTCAATGACCAGTGGCGGGAGTCAATGACCACTCATGTTGGTCATTGACTCCCATGATGTTGGTCATTGACTCCCGTGATGTTGGTCATTGACTCCCATACGGGAGTCAGTGACCAACATCACGGGAGTCAATGACCAACATCACGGGAGCCAGTGACCAGGTGACCAGGCCCCTAACCCTAACCCTAACCCTAACCCTAACCCTAACCCTAACCCTAACCCTAACCCTAACCCTAACCCTAACCCTAACCCTAACCCTAACCCTAACCCTAACCCTAACCCTAACCCTAACCCTAACCCTAACCCTAACCCTAACCCTAACCCTAACCCTAACCCTAACCCTAACCCTAACCCTAACCCTAACCCTAACCTAACCCTAACCCTAACCCTAACCCTAACCCTAACCCTAACCCTAACCCTAACCCTAACCCTAACCCTAACCCTAACCCTAACCCTAACCCTAACCCTAACCCTAACCCTAACCCTAACCCTAACCCTAACCCTAACCCTAACCCTAACCCTAACCCTAACCCTAACCCTAACCCTAACCCTAACCCTAACCCTAACCCTAACCCTAACCCTAACCCTAACCTAACCCTAACCCTAACCCTAACCCTAACCCTAACCCTAACCCTAACCCTAACCCTAACCCTAACCCTAACCCTAACCCTAACCCTAACCCTAACCCTAACCCTAACCCTAACCCTAACCCTAACCCTAACCCTAACCCTAACCCTAACCCTAACCCTAACCCTAACCCTAACCCTAACCCTAACCCTAACCCTAACCCTAACCCTAACCCTAACCCTAACCCTAACCCTAACCCTAACCCTAACCCTAACCCTAACCCTAACCCTAACCCTAACCCTAACCCTAACCCTAACCCTAACCCTAACCCTAACCCTAACCCTAACCCTAACCCTAACCCTAACCCTAACCCTAACCCTAACCCTAACCCTAACCCTAACCCTAACCCTAACCCTAACCCTAACCCTAACCCTAACCCTAACCCTAACCCTAACCCTAACCCTAACCCTAACCCTAACCCTAACCCTAACCCTAACCCTAACCCTAACCCTAACCCTAACCCTAACCCTAACCCTAACCCTAACCCCTAACCCTAACCCTAAGCCTAACCCTAACCCTAACCCTAACCCTAACCCTAACCCTAACCCTAACCCTAACCCTAACCCTAACCCTAACCCTAACATAACCCTAACCCTAACCCTAACCCTAACCCTAACCCTAACCCTAACTTTAGCCTAACCCTAACCCTAAACCCTAACCCTAACCCTAACCCTAAACCCTAACCCTAACCCTAACCCTAACCCTAAACCACACCAACCTAACCCTAAGGACCACTCCAAGTAACACTTAGGGACCAGTCGGGTAACACTTGGGACCACTCGGGTAACACTTGGGACCATCAGGTAACATAAAGGACCACTCAGGTAAAAAAAATACCGCAGACTTCTAACCCTAACCCTAACCCTAACCCTAACCCTAACCCTAACCCTAACCCTAACCCTAACCCTAACCCTAACCCTAACCCTAACCCTAAACCTAACCCTAACCCTAACCCTAACACTTCTGACGCCCTCTCTCACCCTCCGCAATCGCCGCAAAATGGAACTCCAGTGGATCCGCAAACTCCAAACATGGACCCCACATGGCCTGAATGCCCCCCGCCGCATCCCTTCTCGCCGTCCCTCACAAACCCCCCCCCCCCCACCTCCCCCCCCCCCCCAAGCAGCCTCCCCTTTTTCTTCCCCGGCATCACAACGTACCACAGCCCTAACTTCCCTCATCCATCGCTTTTTCCCCCCCCACACGGACTCCGACCTTTCCCTTCATCTTCCAGCCTGTAGCACGCCCTCTTGTGTCACCTTTCCCCTTTCCATTGTTCGCTTTCCTTGTCCAGCCTGCAATCCTCTACCAACACCGGCCCTAACTATGATGTTGAATGGTGAGGTTGGTGCACCGTAATACCTTGGTTAAGCCAACCAGGTTCATCTATCACTTCGGCTATTAGGTGGACCTGACCGTCCCAAGTCGGTAAGACATCATAGTTTTTAAATTCTCTGCCTTTTCTTTCTGTTTTCCATCCCCTGTTTCACCCGCTGCCCGTGCTCAGTGCCTGATTGCGCAATCGTTGCCCTTTAGCCAACACGTTTCTCCAGCCGAGTACCATTGTGGAGTATCTCCGCTAACGTATACTCGCTCATCATTACCCCTTTACCCCCCTTTTTTTTCTTTTTCTCTGCCCCTTTTTCCTACCCCGCTCTGTCCCTTGATCCCCCCTCATCCCTCCTCTCTGCGTTTTCTCTCTCCTTACGCCTCCCGTGTTTTTTTTGTTTTTTTTCCTTTTTTCTCCCCGTTTTTCTCCTAGTCCTTAATGTACGCCTGCCTCCACTACACGTTTTGCCGTCCTCTCTGCTTTGCCTTTGTTCCTCCTTATCTCTTTGCCCCCTTACGTAACTTCTCTATCGCCACAGCTTTCCCCTTTGGCTGTTTGCGTTTTGCTACCCTTTGCCTCCGTCTCCTTTCCCGTTCGCTTTCTACGTTCCTTTTTTTTCCTTCTGCCTTTTTTTGTTTTCTTCTCCCAGTCCTAGTCTGGCCCCAGCCATTACGCAGTTCTCTCCCCCCACGGCCGACTTTAACTCTGTGCTATCTCCCCTTGCACTTGTGGCTGACTGGCTGTCTTTATTCCCTCCCCTGACCCATTTCCCTCAGCACCATTTCCGGTCCATTTTATTCACCATTTATGCCTTCCCGCCTTTTTTTCGTTTTTGGGGGAACCCTCCATGTTTACACAACCACCCGGCCAGCTTTTTCCACCACCGTTTTCTCCTACGTTCACGTCGGTCCTTTATTTAGCTGGCGTCACCTCTAGTTTCCCATTCCCGGTCAGTAACGCTACATTGACACCATGCTTTCCCTAGCACAATCGCCGTCCGCGGCAGAAGCATCGCCTTTACCGTTGGTCACTGTTTCGCCTCTCCGCTACTCTCCCTGGCTTCAACCGGCTGCCGAAGCTCGGCCAGCGCTTCAAATTCCCACGCCGCAACAGCTTCAACCTAGCCAGCTATCGCCCCCTTTGTTGCCGTTGTCAATCACACCTCCAGGTAACCAAGCGTCGGCGGTGCAGTCACCCACTATACATACTGTCTCAGCGACCCCGGACGCCTGGTCGGATATCCTGCATTCGGTTGTTACCACTTCTCCACTTCGTATTTTAGTCTCACCTCTGTTCTCACCACAGCCTCCGCCGCCGCTGTCCAGTATTCCTGCGTCTACTGCCGACGTTTCCACGCAGACCTCACCGCTCTCATCGACTCAGGTCCAGCCACCGACGGGCTCCAAGTCTATTCCAGCACTCATGGACATTCCAACGCGACCACCGCCTGGTTGGCGTCCTGCTTCTAATCGCCGTCGCCCACGCCGCCGTCTTCGTCCTTACTGGGAGTGATTTCTCCGCAGTCTACAATTCCAGTTCCACCGCCGCCGTCACCAGTTTTTTCTCTTCCACGTCTTCACACCCATACCAAACGGTCCTTTTCAGGACCACCACATCCTCCGAAAGAGAGTTACCGTTTACCGTTGCAATTCCCTTTTCGTCTAGTCCCCTTTGTCTCGCTTCCTTTCTTTGAATAAAATTTTACCTCCCTTCCTTCCATTCTTGTGCCCTTTCCGCCTTTGCTCTGGTTATTTTTCCCTCGTCTCTTTGTTAAGAACCTCCCTCCCCTTCTTGTTTAGTCGACTTTTATTCCCCTCTCACTCTCGTGTGATGTTCCTGTCCTTTTTGAATCCATTCTCCCCTCCGACTTCTTCCATTTTTCCATTGCACTGCGGCCTTTGCCTGCAGCCGATTCTTCCCTGCACTGCACTGCGCCCTCCCACGACCGCCTTCCCTTCTCGTCTGTTCAGTTACGTTTTTTTCATTTCGGTCTCTGATTCCCCCTGCGCCTTGGTTTTCTGTTTCCGGGGTCTTTCTCTTTTTATCTCATTATGTTGTTTTCATTTTTCTCTATCCATTTTTTTCTATTATTTTTCATCATTTGTTCATCCCATTTTCTTTGTATTTTCTTTTTATCTTATTTTATTTATTTTTTTATTTATTTTTTTATTTATTTTTTATACCTTTTTTCTCTATTTCCCTGCCCCGTCCTCCTCTCACGCCGCACCCGCCTTCCGTTTTCCTTTTTAATCTTCCTTAATTTTCTTTGTGTTTATTTTACTTTATTTTATTTAATTTCATTTTATTCTATTTTATTTCATTTGATTTTATTTGATTTTAACCGCTTTTGTGTTATTGTCTGTTATTTCCTTTTATTTTATTTCATATGATTTTATTCTATCTTATTCTATTTTATTTTATTTCATTTTATTTTATTTTATTACATTTTTTTCACTTCATTTTATATTTCTTTTTGCTTGTATTTATTTCATTTCCTTTTGCCTTGTGCTTTCTCTCCTCTTGGTTCCCGCGACATTCACCGCCAGACCTCGCGGCCTGTGGCTGCTTACACACTGTATTTTCCCTGTTTTCTCACACACAATTCCCTTTCCAGTCGACGTTCTTTGTTCTCTCATCTCTGCGTCGCTTTTCCCCATTATCCATCGCCCAGTTTCGCCGCCTCTTGCGGCTTATATTCTGTATTTCCCCCACTCTTCTGTACTCAATTCCCTAACCAGTCCAAACTGGTTTGCCGCCCCGCCATGCTCCGGTGGCATTGTCTGCTTACACCGGCCCTTTTCGCTGCTTTATTCCTCGGCGTCTCACCTCCCATCTTTCTCCCTTTTTCCACGCTACTGTCCTCTCTCTGCCTGGCTTTTGGGACCGGCTCCTCTGTTCTCTTCATCGGTCCATTCCCCCGACTTCTCCCCGACTTTTCCCTGTTGCTTTTCTTGTATCATCTTTTTCCCTCCCGCCATATTTTATTCTTTTTATTCACCACCCCATTTGCTTCCTGTCAATCCTTTTCTCGGTTTTTGTTCTTGCACTGTCCCATCCGGTTTTCACGCCGTCCCCTTTCTTTCTCCTCTGTTCCCCCCCTTTTTTTATTTTTTAATTTAATTTTTATTTATCCCATTTTATTCTATTTTATTTTATATTTTTTTATCTTTGTTTTTTATTTCATTTCATTTCACTCTGCCTTCTTATTTCATTTTCCCCTCCTTGGTTCTCTGCTCTTTCACCTCAAGGTTTCCCCTACATTACACTGCCCGACTTCGCCGCCCGGGGCTACAAAACTCTGTTTCCCCGGTCTCTTACACGTTTTCCCTCCCAGCCCACTTCTTTTCTGTTTTCTCGCCATAGTGTAGCCTTCCCCCATTATTCATCGCCCGGCTCTGTCGCCATCTACGGCTTTACCATCTCATTTCCCCTGTTTTTCTTGTACGCACTTCCCTTTCCGCTTCAGACTGGTTTACCGTCCCGCGGTGCTCCGGTGGCATTACAGGTTTCACCAGCCCATCTCCTCGCCGATTCCCTTCCGTGTTCTATTTTTCCTTTGCTTCCCGCCTTTTTTTCTCCTCCTTCTAGACTTTCTGTCTTCTCTTTCTGCTTGTCTCCTTTGTTTGGCTTCTCTTTCTCTCCTTCGATCCATTTCCCCGTCATTTCCCCGTCTTTACCTTGTTGTTTGGCTTGTTTTCCCTCCTTTCCCCCCCCCCCACTTTTTTTGACCACCCTGGCTTGTCGCCGGTGGCGGGCCTCACCTCATATCCCCTCCTTTTTTCGGCTGCGGTTACCCCCTTTTTTTACACCCTGTCCCGCATTTCATTTTTCCCTTTTGTTCGACTGCTCTATGATTTTTGGACCTCCAACACCCCCCCCCCACTTTTTTGTACTGCCCTAGTTTGCCGCCGTTCGCTTCGATCTGGCGGCGGGCTGGCCCTTTGTCTTTCTCTGCCCGACTTGTGTATCCCTGCTGATTCCCTTTGGGTTCTCCCATTTAGGATTTCGCCGTATTTTGTCGTTTCCCCGACATTCCCCGCCCGGCGTCAAAACTCCTTCCCTCCAACCTGTCATTTCGTTATTGCCTTGTTTGGCCACCGTGGACTTCGTCCCTACGGCGTTCTACGGCCTCATTTGCCTCATGTCTGGCTCTGCCCGACTTTCTGCCCCCTTTCAACCTCTCCCCCCTCCGCTTTTTCTCTTTTGCGTTTTGACTTTTCTGTTCTTTTCTCCCCACCCCATCCCTCCAGTTTGATTTAATTTTGATTTATTTATTATTTCTTTATTTATTTATTTTTTATCTATTTATTTCTTCTTTATTTTTTATTTATTTTTTATTTCTTATATTTTATTTTAATTTTCTTATATATATATTTTCACCTTTATATATATTTTTTCACCGCCTTGTTGGCTCCGGTCAATCCTTTTCTCTGTTTGGTTTTTGATTTGTCCCGTCCTGTTTCCAACGCACCCCCTTCTCTCCCTTCCTTTTTCCCCTTTCATTTTTTGCATTTATTTATTATTTGTTTATTTTGTTATTTTGTCGCCTGTTGCGGGTCTTACCTCATATCCCCTCCTTTCTTTTTTTGGCCGTGATTCCCTCCTTTTACGTACTGTCCCGCATTTCATTTTTCCCTTTTGTTCGACTGTCCTATTATTTCCGGACCTCCACACCCCCCCCCCTTTTTTTTCTGTACTGCCCTAGTTTGCCGCCGTTCGATTCGATCTCACAGCGGACTGGCCCCACGGCGGTTCCTCTGCCCGACCTGTGTATCCCTGCCGATTCCACTGGGTTTTCCCATTTAGGATCTCGCCACATTTGGTCGTTTCCCCGTCATTCCCTGCCTGTCGTCAAAACTCCTTCCCCCCAACCCGACATCTCGATATTGCCCGGTTTTGCCGCCGTTGGCTTCGTCCCTACGGCGTTCTACGGCCTCACTTGCCTCATGCCTTGCTCTGCCCGACTTCTGCCCCCGTATCGACCTTTCCCCCTTCCGCTTGTTCTCTTTTACGTTGTGACTTTTCTGCTCTTGTTATCCCCTCCCCTCTCATGTCAGTTCATTTTTCATTTTTCATTTTCCATCCTTTTGTTTCCGTAGATTCTACCCGTACTGTCCTCTGCCCATTCTTCATTTCCCCGATGAATACCCCTGGATTTTATTTTCCCCTTCCCTTCCGTCTTTTCACCGCTCCGGTAGGCCGCCTGAGGCGCCTCATACCTTGTTGTCCTTCGATTTTCTCGTTCTCTAATTCCTCCCTTTCTACTTTGTTAGGCCATCCCACTGTTCTCCGGTGTCGTTCCCCTCCCAACATTTCTTTGAACGGCCCCTTTCTTGCCGCCGGAGGCCCCTTCTGTCTGTCCTGCCATGACCCTTCTGCCACGTGCTTTCCTGTGCCGGATTTCTCTCCCTTTGGTCGTCCTATTTCCGCATCGTACTCCCTCCTTCTTCTCATTTCTCTTCATCACACTTTTGCCCACATTTTTTTCTTGCCGTACGCCCTCTAGTATCCAATTTTTCTTTCCCTGGCCGACTTATTTCCCTGCCGCCGATATTTCCCTATTGGGTTACCTGAAACCCCCTGGCCAACTCACATCGCTTGTTTCCTCGGCTTTCTTGCACGTAATTCCCTTACCAGCCTACACTGGTTCTCCGCCCCACCATGCCCTGACGCAATTACGGCCTCCCGATTGATCGGCCCTGGGGCGTCTTGCGCTGTCTTTGCTTACCTCGGGCGACCAAAAAAACCCCCGCCCGACATTTCTTTACCTCCCTGTTTTGCCGCCGTCGGCCTTGCCCCTGTTACGCACTACGGCCTACATGCTTTACGCTTTGCGCTGTTTTGCTTGTATCCTCTCTTTCCCTCCCGTTATATTTATTTTTGATTTATTTATTATTTCTTTATTTATTCATTATTTATTTTTCATCTATTTATTTCTTGTTTATTTTTTATTTATTTTTTATATCTTATATTTTATTTGTATTTTTGATTTTTGTATTTTTTTCACCGCCCTGTTTGCCTCCAGTCAATCCTTCTCTCTGTTTTGGTTTTTGCCTTGTCCCGTCCTATTTTCACGCCGCACCCCCCTTTCTTTTCCTCCCTTTATCCCCTTTTATTTTTTGTATTTATTTATTATTTTTTCATTTTGTTATTTCATTGCCAGTGGCGGATCTCACCTCATATTCCCCCCTCCCTTTTTTTCGGCCGCGATTCCCTCCTTTTACGTACTGTCCCGCATTTCCTTTTTCCCTTTTGTTCGCCTGTCCTTTTATTTTCGGACCTCCCACACCCCCCCTCTTTTTCTCTGTACTGCCCTAGTTTGCCGCCGTTCGCTTCGTTCTCACAGCGGACTGGCCTTACGGCTTTCTCGGCCCGACCTGTGTATCCCTGCCGAATCCCTCTGAGTTTTCCCATTTAGGATTTCGCCACATTTGATCGTTTCCCCATCATTCCCTGCCCGGCGTCAAAACTCCTTCCCCCCAACCCGACATTTCGTTATTGCCCTGTTTTGCCGCCGTTGGCTTCGACCCTACGGCGTACTACGGCCTCACTTGCCTCACGCCTTGCTCGGCCCGACTTCTGCCCCCCTCTCGTCTTTTTCCCTCCTCCGCTATTTATCTTTTGCGTTGTGGCTTTTCTGCTCTTGTTACCCCCTCCCCATCCATGTCCGTTCATTTTTCCTTTTCCATTTTTTGGTTTTCCGTTGATTCTACCCGTACTGTCCTCTGCCCATTCTTCATTTCCCCGATGAATACCCCTGGATTTTATTTTCTCCTTCCCTTCCGCCTTTTCACCGCTCCGACAGGCCGCCTGTGGCGCCTCACACCTTGTTCTCCTTTGATGTTCACTATTTCCTCCCTTTCTACTTTGTTGGGCCATCCCACTGTTCTCTGGTGTTGTTCCCCTCCCAACATTTCTTTGAACGGCCCCTTTCTTGCCGCCGGAGGCCCCTTCTGTCTGTCCTCCCATGACCCTTCCGCCATGTGCTTTCCGGTGCCGGATTTCTCTCCCTTTGGTTGTCCTATTTCCGCATCGTACTCCTTCCTTCTTCTCATTTCTCTTCATCACACTTTTTGCCCACATTTTTTCTTGCCGTACGCCCTCTAGTATCCATTTCCTCTTTCCCTGGCCGACTTTTTCCCCTGCCGTCGATATTTCCCTATAGTGTTGCCTGAAACCCCCGACCATCTCACAGCTTGTTTCCTCGGCTTTTTTGCACGTAATTCCCTTACCAGCCTACACTGGTTCTCCGCCCCACCATGCCCCGACGTAATTACGGCCGACCGATCGATCGGCCCTGGGGTGTCTTGTGCTGTCTTTGCTCACCTCGGTCGATCTAAACCCCCCGCCCGTCATTTCTTTACCTCCCTGTTTTGCCGCCGTCGGCCTTGGCCCTGTTACGCACTATGGCCTACGTGCTTTACGCTTTGCGTTGTTTTGCTTGTACCCTCTCTCTCCCTCCCATTATATTTATTTATTTTTGGTTTATTTATTATTTCTCTATTTATTTATTTTTTATCTATTTATTTTTTGTTTATTTTCTATTTATTTTGTATATTATATTTTTTATATTTTATATTTTATATTATTTTATTTCACTCTACTATTTTTTATTTTTATTTTTATTTTTATTCCACTTTTTTCCTTTTTTCTTTTACCTTTTTCCTATCCGATTTTATTTTTCTCCGTTTGATCCCCCCCCCCCCCCCCCGGGTTTTTTTGCTTCCTCTTCCTTCTGGCTGCCTCGTTCTTCATTCTACCTGGCCGCTGTGACTTCGTTTTTTGATGTTTACTCTTTGCCTTTCTTTGCCCGCTTCTCACATCCTCGCTGGAACCCTAACCCAACCCTAACCCTAACCCTAACCCTCACCCTCACCCTAACCCTAACCCTAACCCTAATACGAGCAAACCTAACCCCAACCCTAACCCTGACCCTAATCCTACCCTACTTCCCGTCCTTTTACCGCCCCGTTATGCCGCCTTCGTCTCTTTATACCTTGCATTCCTTCTATTTTCCCCGTACGCCAATTTTCCCTCCCTTTTACAGTGTTTACCATCCCACGGTTCTCCGGTGTTACTCCCCTCCTAACCTTTTTTTGAACGGCCCCTTTCTTGCCGCCGGAGGCCCCTTCTGTCCGTCCTGCTACGACCTATTTGCCAGGCGCCTTCCAGTGCTCGTTTTCTCTCCCTTTGGTCGTCCTTTTTCCGCAATGTACCCCCTTTTTTTCTCTTTATTTCCACTCATCACACTTTTGCCTTCATCCTTACTTGCAGTACGCCCTCCAGTGTCCAATTTTTCTTTCCCTGGCCGACCCATTTCTCTGCCGTGGTTATTTCCCTAAGGTGTCGCCCGTACTTCATCCTGTGGCAACTCACATCGCTTGTTCCCCTGTTTTCAGCACGCAATTTCCTTACCAGTCTACACTGTGCCGCTGCTCCATCACGCCCCGACGCACTTACGGCCTACCGCTCACCGGCCCTGCGTCGTCTTGTCCCCATCTTTGCTTATTTTATTCTGCCTTTTTTCACTTTCCTTTCCCCATTTCGGTCGCCTGCCCCGGTATACTTTCCCATACCGTCCCGTCGTGTCTATACGCTTCCGTTTTGGTCCATTTTCTTATTTTTATTTTTATTTATTTCATTATTTTTTTATTATTTTTTTATTCTTTTCATTTTCATTCTATTCCCGCCTCTCCCTATTTTTTACTCTTGGCTTTCCCGTCATTCACTCCGCCACGGCCTACAGACCGGCGAACTCGTACGAGTTCGGAGAATTACACCCTTTTCTCCCTTTTTGCCCACATTTTTTCTTGCCGTACGCCCTCTAGTATCCAATTCCTCTTTCCCTGGCCGACTTATTCCCCTGCTGTCGATATTTCCCTATTGTGTTGCCTGAACCCCCCACCATCTCACAGCGCTTGTTTCCTCGGCTTTCTTGCACGTAATTCCCTTACCAGCCTACACTGGTTCTCCACCCCACCATGCCCCGACGCAATTACGGCCGACCGATCGATCGGCCATGGGGTGTCCTGTGCTGTCTTTGCTCACCTCGGTCGATCTAAAACCCCCCGCCCGTCATTTCTTTACCTCCCTGTTTTGCCGCCGTCGGCCTTGGCCCTGTTACGCACTATGGCCTACGTGCTTTACGCTTTGTGTTGTTTTGCTTGTATCCTCTCTCTCCCTCCCGTTATATTTATTTATTTTTGATTTATTTATTATTTCTCCATTTATTAATTTTTTATCTATTTATTTTTTGTTTATTTTCTATTTATTTTTTATATTTTATATTTTATATTTTATATTATTTTATTCCACTCTACTATATTTTTTATTTTATTTTTATTTTTATTCCACTTTTTTTCTTTTTTCTTTTATCTTTTTCCTATCCGATTTTATTTTTCTCCGTTTGATCCCCTCCCCCCCCCCCGGGTTTTTTTGCTTCCTCTTCCTTCTGGCTGCCTCGTTCTTCATTCTACCTGGCCGCTGTGACTTCGTTTTTTGATGTTTACCCTTTGCCTTTCTTTGCCCGCTTCTCACATCCTCGCTGGAACCCTAACCAAACCCTAACCCTAACCCTAACCCTCACCCTAACCCTAACCCTAACCCTAACCCTAATACGAGCAAACCTAACCCCAACCCTAACCCTGACCCTAATCCTACCCTACTTCCCGTCCTTTTACCGCCCCGTTATGCCGCCTTCATCTCTTTATACCTTGCATTCCTTCTATTTTCCCCGTACGCCAATTTTCCCTCCTTTTTACAGTGTTTACCATCCCACGGTTCTCCGGTGTCGCTCCCCTCCTAACCTTTTTTTGAACGGCCCCTTTCTTGCCGCCGGAGGCCCCTTCTGTCCGTCCTGCTACGACCTATTTGCCAGGCGCCTTCCAGTGCTCGTTTTCTCTCCCTTTGGTCGTCCTTTTTCCGCAATGAACCCCCTTTTTTTTCTCTTTATTTCCACTCATCACACTTTTGCCTTCATCCTTACTTGCAGTACGCCCTCCAGTGTCCAATTTTTCTTTCCCTGGCCGACCCATTTCTCTGCTTTGGTTATTTCCCTAAGGTGTCGCCCGTACTTCATCCTGTGGCAACTCACATCGCTTGTTCCCCCGTTTTCAGCACGCAATTTCCTTACCAGTCTACACTGTGACGCTGCTCCATCACGCCCCGACGCAATTACGGCCTACCGTTCACCGGCCCTGCGTCGTCTTGTCCCCATCTTTGCTTATTTTATTCTGCTTTTTTTCACTTTCCTTTCCCCATTTCGGTCGCCTGCCCCGGTATACTTTCCCATACCCTCCCGACGTGTCTATACGCTTCCGTTTTGGTCCATTTTCTTATCTTTATTTTTATTTATTTCATTATTTTTTTATTATTCTTTTATTCTTTTCATTTTCATTTTATTTCCGCCTCTCCCTATTGTTTACTCTTGCCTTTCCCGTCATTCACTCCGCCACGGCCTACAGACCGGCGAACTCGTACGAGTTCGGAGAATTACACCCTTTTCTCCCTTTTTGCCAATATTGTCACACACCCACGATCAGTCCAGTCCCAAGAGGTTGAGGGTGAAGTAGACACTTTACGAGAAAACCTAACCCTAACCCTAACCCTAACCCTAACCCTAACCCCTAACCCGAACCCTAACCCCTAACCCGAACCCTAACCCTATATACCAAAAATCAGACCTCTAGCTCTATTAGCTGGCTCAGAATAAGTTATGCACATAATTAATGAGGTACACGACGTGGTGTCATAAGGTCTCCCATCATACCAAATATGAAGGGTGTAGCACTTGTGGTTACTTGGTTATGGACATATACGTATTTTCAAGGTCAAAGATCATCGAGGTCACATGATATTTTGTCAAAAAAATTGTATTGCTAAGTTGTCTCTATATACCAAATATCAGACCTCTAGCTCTATTTGCTGGCTCAGAATTAGTTATGCACATAATTAATGAGGTACACGACGTGGTGTCATAAGGTCTCCCATCATACCAAATATGAAGGTTGTAGCACTTGTGGTTACTTAGTTATGGACATATACTGATATTTAAGGTCAAAGGTCATCGAGGTCACATGACATTTTGTCAAAAAAATTGTATTGCTAGGTTATGCTTATATACCAAAAATCAGACCTCTAGCTCTATTAGCTGGCTCAGAATAAGTTATGCACATAATTAATGAGGTACAGGACGTGGTGTCATAAGGTCTCCCATCATACCAAATATGAAGGGTGTAGCACTTGTGGTTACTAAGTTATGGACATATACGTATTTTCAAGGTCAAAGGTCATCGAGGGCACATGACATTTTGTCGAAAAAATTGTATTGCTAAGTTGTCACTATATACCAAAAATCAGGCCTCTAGCTCTATTGGCTGGCTCAGAATTAGATATGCGCATAATTAATAGGATACAGGATGTGGTGTCATAAGGTCTCCTATCATGGCAAATATGAAGGGTGTAGCACTTGTGGTTACTTGGTTATGGACATATACGTATTAATGGAACTGGGTAGATATCCTCTAATTGTTTCAAGCATAACACAAATGGTCAAATATTGGTTAAAAATAAGTAAGAAAGCAGATACAACACTGACTCGTGAGGCTTATGATCTGGGTTGTCAACTGGACAATGCACATACAGATAATTGGGTGTCAGGAATTAAACAATCGTTGCTGCTCGTAAATATTGGAGATGCCATGAATGTAAAGATAGAAAATGACAAACAGTTTAAAACTAATTTTAATGTAAAAGTTAAACAGCTATTTGAAAAATGTGCATTTGAATTGATTCATGATGATACCAGACAAGGGCACCATAAAAATAAACTTCGCACATACAGAGAGTTGAAAAAAGATTTCTCTCTCGAAAGCTACCTTCATATTATAAAAAACCCAGATCACAGGTCAGCCCTGTGCAAGTTACGCATTAGTGCACACATACTACACATAGAAACAGGTAGATATAGAAACCTTGATGTCATAGACAGAGCATGCCCAATTTGCCAAAACAAACAAGTAGAAGATGAGATACATTTTCTTTTTCATTGCAAAGGATACACAGACATTAGGCATGATTTTTTCAGTAAACTAAACATTTGTAAAAAACGCATTCAGAGGCACACAAGACCTTGTAAGCATCTTTTCAAGGACAGATAAAGCATCACTATGTGAATTGGGAAAATACATACATACATGTTTTAAACTCAGACAAGACAAAATGAAAAAGACAAAGTAAACTATTTATGAACCTTTAATATGTTGACCTCATGTATAGATATTTATATTTATATATATATTATATATACTCTTTCATTGTTGTTTTTGCAAAACCTTTATTGTACTTTATGATCAAGATCCCAACTGGGATACGATTTCAATAAAGGCTTACTTTACTTTACTTTACTTTACGTATTTTCAAGGTCAAAGATCATCGAGGTCACATGATATTTTGTCAAAAAAATTGTATTGCTAAGTTGTCTCTATATACCAAATATCAGACCTTTAGCTCTATTTGCTGGCTCAGAATTAGTTATGCACATAATTAATGGGTACACGATGTGGTGTCATAAGGTCTCCCATCATGCAAGATTACCGGTTGGAATTTCTTCATCGACAAGCCTTGACAATATCCTTCAAAACCGTGTCTGCGATTTTTTCCCGGAGGCTCCATTCAAATTATATGGCGTGATAATTAAAATTCCTTGAAAAGCACCTTCATCTAACACCTTTAAGAGCGCATTAAAAAAAAAAGGCATATACAAGAAAATCCCAGACAAGGTTTTGAAGGATATTGTCAAGGCTTGTCAATGAAGAAATTCCAACTGGAAATCTTGCAGCGTGTTCGCATAAGGCGGGAAAAACCGGTTTTTGGAAGGTTCAGCAAAACGCTTGTCACGTGACTCTTATGCAAATAATGACCGTGTACTGTGCTTGGTCAGATAGCTCTATATCAGGGCTTTCAGAAAATGTATACTTTATTGGGGTTTGGGACGTGTTCAATTGAGAAAAAAATAAAAATCTGAAAGTGTCTAAAAGGTATGTAGCTACCTTAAACATAAATACTGTAAACTTGATTTTTTTTGTGACTAAAGATGCAATAACATACCAAGCCAAGTGGGTGAAAATAGGTCATGTTTTGGCTCAATACCACTTTTTACTGACTTGGCTAATGGGGAAGTCATGCTGTCTGGCAGGAAAAGGGTTAAAGACAAAAGATTTTTCAATGACAAAAATTGCCCTAAGACGGTAATTTTGCCAATTTTGTCTTAATTTCAACAAATTAGAAGGGTAACACCCTTGTAAATATCCAACCCAAATTTGAGAGCAATTTGGCAGTTTCAGAGAAGAATAATTTTTACAACGAGGAAAATAAACAAAACATTCAATAAAAATACAAAATTTAAGATATCTTCACGATATACATAAAACTGTATGAGGTCCACCTAAGGTACTATCACACTAATTTTTAAAGCAATCACAACAGTAGTCCTTGAGTTATTGATTTTTTACCATTTTCACATTTTTTAAGCTTATTTGCATAATTTGGGCAATGCAAATTTCATTTGAACAAAATCCCATCTATAGCCCAGGATGCATCCACACACCAAATACAAAGCTAAAACATGCAGCGGTTCATGTGTTTTGATGTTGACGGACATGCTGTACATACATACATGTCGGTGGCGTCTGAATGTATGTTTGTTTGTATACACACATACATACAGATGCCACCAACTTAACCCTTTCACCACCATAGTTTGACCCAAACCCGTTGTTTGCTATGGTAAAGTTGGACCTGTACACAGGGAACTGGGGGTGAAAGGGTTAAGCTTGTACGATAACCTCACATTGGTATGCCAAATGTGACCTAAAAGTTATGTTGTTGTTTCATGACCGTCGCTGCTTGTACAAACTCTTAATTTCTGAGTTCATCGAGCTGCATCAGACTTAAATTTAACTATCAAAATTAACCTTACTGCAGACCTGTCCAATATAATGGCATGTTCAGCTCTCAGACTGCAGTTCGTACTATAAGAGAGCTTCCGAATGTTAAACAGGCCTTCTTATCAAGAATATAAACCCTGGCTGAGCAGCCAATAGGATGACCAGATTCCAGCTGAGCATATTATAATAGCTGATTTCAGAATACTGAATAAACTTACAGAAAGACCTTTAGTACAATCATTTTACCCCCAGCAGTTTTCAGAAATCTATGATATCAGGACTATCAGAGATCTATGATATCAGAACTACCAGAGATCTATGATATCAGGACTATCAGAGATCTACGATATCAGAACTACCAGAGAACTACCAGAGATCTATGATATCAGGACTATCAGAGTTCTATGATATCAGGACCACCAGAGATCTATGATATCAGGACTACCAGAGATCTATGATATCAGGACTATCAGAGATCTATGATATCAGGATTACCAGAGATCTATGATATCAGGACTATCAGAGATCTATGATTTCAGGACTACCAGAGATCTATGATATCAGGACTACCAGAGATCTATGATATCAGGATTACCAGAGATCTATGATATCAGAACTACCAGAGATCTATGATATCAGGATTACCAGAGATCTATGATATCAGAACTACCAGAGATCTATGATATCAGGACTATCAGAGATCTATGATTTCAGGACTATCTATGATATCAGGACTATCAGAGATCTATGATATCAGGACTACCAGAGATCTATGATATCAGGACTATCAGAAATCATCAATATTAGGATCACCAGAAATCTATGATATGATAACTACCAGAAATCTATCCAATCAGGCTAACAGAAATGTATGATATCAGGACCACCAGATTTTTCCTAGGCAGTCAGTGTTATGCAGGAATGTTTGAGACCACACACGCTGAGCTGTGGTGTATAATGATAAAATTTCACATTTATTTAAGTTTACATTGAGTAAAATAATCGCAATCATACCAATCCATAATCCAATGACAGTAGGTCAGAATTCGTAAGACAATAGTTGTAAAAGATGATTGCACAAGTGTACATTGCAAATTATCACTTAAAATGTTTTTGTACCTCTTCGTCTTTTAAATATTATGACAGACGGCAGACTTGTCAGACCTTTGGGTTAGGTACTTTGTATAGTTCCCAACAAACGCATAACACTTTCCATAACATAAATTGCCATTCAAACTCTACATTTCTATTTCATTTGATTTCATTTCATTTGATAAAAGAAAGTTATCACTATTGGTACAGAGTACTCTACATTTTGAATATCCTCATACCATTAAATTTTGAAAGACCTTATGCTACTCTTTTCATATTAAAACAATAAAATATGAGACACCATTCATTACACCATACCAGTTGCTAAAGTGACATTAAAGTAATACATTTAACTTAACCTTATACATGTGCCACAAAGTCTTATTTCTAAACAAAAACACAATTGATATTTTGGAATTATTAGTGTGTGAGGTAATTGGCTTCATGATACAAATATTTTCATGATCAAATCAAAAGGTTGGTGATTGTCTGAATTATCTAAGAGAACAAGTAAATGTGTTATCATAAGTTTGGAGGGAGAGCTTGAGATGATGTAATATCAATATCATAATAGACACAAATATTTTGAAATTATGATTTCATGACATGGATTTTCTGTGATAATTGGAAATTGATAGTCTTGCTAGAGACACCTAACTTAAACGGAAGTTCAAAACAGGGCTACATTACTGTACCAGTGATATGATAATGGCAGTAAATAGGAGCAAGTGCATGAGGGGCATTGCTAAATCCATCTTGGAACAAAATTACACTACTGAAATACCTTCATTTGGAGTCTGTTGGATCACAGAAATTGTACATCTAATTTATGAAGATACTCACACAAATCCCAATCCTTTGGAAACTAAATGTGTCACAAGTAAAACACTGGATGAAATGGACTGTCCTTGTTACATTGAAGGCTTGCTTTATTATCATTCAATTCAACAGCAAATTTTACAGATCATCTTGTGTATATTACAATGTACTGGTAAGTGCACTTGTTGCAATAGAGTACCATTCAGAGTTTTTTCAAAGGAACAAATACACTACACATCAAATGGTAACAAATTAATGGATAAATGATTACGAATTAATTCTTCTTATAGTACCAATGTAGAGTAAAGTTGACAAACTGTATCCAGAACAAGTAAGCTTCATTCTTAACAGTTACATGTCCAAACACGAAATGTATTTACTATTTGTCAACTATATAAATTTGGCATAAATACATAAAAACACCTGACCAATAAACACACTTCAATACTTACACAACATATACCGATATAAACACAATGTCATATTTGACTTGTACACACAAAACATCTGCAAATATTACATCACTGTAAACAATTTTCATTATATATTGGCATTCTTTCTTTTTTTCTCAGAACACGCTCTAGGAAAACATGGTCTGCTGAGTGGAATAAATATTATCAATGCTTGGCACATAGATTCAACAATAAACAGTCCTTATGCACAAAGTCCATCATCTTTGATAGCATCTGTTATTAACTTTTACACAATGATCATTATAACCCATATGACTTTACTAGAGTTTGTAATTTCTTGAAAATTTCACAAAAACTGAAACCCTTGTAGCACATCAGTAAATTAATTTGAACTCAACGGAAATTATTTCAAAAAATTACAGTTTGAGGAAACATAAATGATCAATGTCCACAAAACTCAATCCAAAGCCATCTCGTCAGCCATTTTCTAATGGACATTTCGTTTAATAAAAATTGCAATATTTTCATCAAATTTCTTGTACGTATTTGGACAATAAATCAATGATGATGTTGTACTGGTGATTTCAAACATTGTTGACTGTATGCATGTTATGTTTGCAGTTTTTAATTGTATACACTAAAAACATCAATTCAGATTAACGACTTGGTAATTTAAAACTCATTGAATTGGGATATTTAGTTTATTCCCTCTCCAATATCTAGACACTAGGGAGCTGGGGCTAGGGAAGTGGGGATGTCACATGAAAGCATGTTCAGCATGGAGGGCCATTATGACAATGTTTATGTCTTTCTGTTTAGAAAGTACACGATATTGTTAAGCTGATACACATGACTCAAATATTCATACATGATTTTTTACATCTTAATATAAAAAATTCAAAATATATAAATATTACATCTTTCATTTTTATTAACTATAAGTATGCAATTGCTGCTAACGAGGCTTTATATTCCATGTTCAATGTACAGTGAACATGCTTTGAGAAACTGAACGTGTTGCCCCAAATTACCACAAACTTTAGTCTACCCAATTCCTTTTTGTTTCAACGTATTTTTACCACCCATTGCCATAACTTAGTGGAAAAGGTCCCCTTAGCGATGGGCAGGGGATTACTCAAACATTGCTATGGACTTCCGTATGATACTATCTACCGGTAGGTTTTATTCACTAGTTCAAATGGAGCAAATTGATATCGTCTTCCTGTCATTATCAGTTCTGTGTTAACTCCAAACTATGGCAAATAAGGGACTTTTAGGAGTAAAATTTGGAGTTGACAAAGACAACATATCAAAAACAGAAATAGTTTTAAACATACTCATTTATTGGCATAAATTACTATATTGGCAAAAAGGCAGCATTGTGCTGAAGTTGAAAGTGAAATATGAGTAAATCCAAATTTTGCAAAATAGTATAAATCCTTAGCTTGTGATTGTAAAAACAAAATGATTATTAAAAATTCTCTGTTGGGGCTGGACAACACCATTATCATTATGGCCGTCTTGAACACCATCACTGTATCACTAAGATTTTTCATAATTGACAGAAAATACACATTGAACTCCATGGACAGATAAAAGAACATTGTTTTATAGTCAGATATGAGAGGGATATGGCAGCTAAAAGTTGTTTAATAGCTAAGACATAAAGAGTGTTGGTAAACCTTGCATGGTAAAAAGAAGTGTCAACATAATGAATATCCTTTTTTCATCTGTCAATTCAATGCATTCGGTAAATTTTACAAGTAAACTTACATGCACTGGTACTTGTTTACACGGTACACTAAATTTTAATACCTATTTGTTGTAAGGTTTCAAAACTGTTGTGGCACAATACATTTATGTACCTGCAATAATGAAATGAATTCACAACAACAAAGGTATGACAAAAAATTGAGACATCAAAATTAAGCCACAAAAGAAAGGATTGTATGACTATATGCAAACATCAAATCTTTGACTGATTCAATTCAGATGCTGTTACTGGGTCACTGTGGTGCTCTGTGAGTTGCAGTGTATCACCATATGGGTCTTCTGTACTGTCCTGTGAAAGCACAGAAAAATATGTGTGATTAACATAAATATGCAACAATGTTGTAGATTACGTACAGAGTGGAAAGACTATAGCAAACTTGTTGCATGCACTGGCAAAAAGAGGAAAATGACTGAAAACTTTGTGAGTACATCCATAATTACATGAAATGGTCCTTGACTTTGGCTGATGATTGGTAATTATTCAAAAACTGCCAAAGGGTCATCTTCTTCAAGCTCTTTCAATGACTTTTTCTGTAAGTCTGGAAAATCTGATTTGTCCTGAAACAATGGTAAATGTGACATGTTAGTTGTGTTGTTATGTATTAGCATGTGATATGACATAGCCCCTGAAGATACGGTTTTATGATTAAAGGATATGAACTAAAGATTATTAATTTCAGTTACAGACAATTGCAAATCCTACATATATTTATTTGAAATTCGCTGAGAAGTAAATAAGATGTAATTTTAAGTATATGTATTTATTAAGCAAATTAATGATACTGCTGCATAATGTGGTAGTTTAAATGTAATACTGTGAATCTCTATGTGATGTTGTTCATATCCATGTAGTGCTGTGAATCTCCATGTAATGCTGTTATTCTCTATGTAGTGCTGTGAACCTCCACATCATGCTGTTAGTCTCAATGTAGTGCTGTCAATCTCCATGTAATGCTGTCAGGTAATGCTGTTAGTCTCAATGTAGTGCTGTGTACCTCCATGTCATGCTGTTAGTCTCAATACAGTAATAAAAATACCGTCAAGGACAGTGTGCTCACATTTGGTTTGAATTGGTCCATTCGAGAAATATTTAAACCAGGAAAAACAAGAATGACAAAAGCAAATAAGGTCTCCAACTTAGGTACTGGAGGTCATCTTTAGGAACATGCATATCAACTTCTATAGCAATGGGACAAACAGATCTTAAATACATAAGCAAATGTCAACAATGAAAAATAGACAGAGAAGGTTTGATAAAAAGAAAAGGTGGGAGTGAGTAAAAAATGTACAAGGGATCTGGTAAAAAAGTAATGCTACCTCATCAATCTTCTAGACCCTACCCCCTCTCCTGAATATCAATGTTCCATCCCTTGGTATTACATAACTCCCGATGACAGAAAATGTATTTACAACCTTGGGGAGTTTTTAATTAATGCAATGAGTGTTATCATCCTAATGTAAACAGCACTTAAGTTAGTTACAGATAGTGAAATGCCTTCCACTGTGGGTGGTGATTACAACATCTGGAATTATCCTGGATCCAAATTTCTCATCAGTTCTTGTATGTCTTACATAGAAAAGTCGCAAAAATTGGTCCGCAATGAAAAAATTCACCTCAGCTTTATTTTCTGGATCAAATTTTCCTACAAATTGATATCAAATATGACAAAATCATGTTCACTGCCTTCGAAACTGTCTCACAACATATCCTGGGTTGGTGTAGGTCATTTAAGGTCACAAACTGAGAAAATTACCTAAAATATACAAATTTGGGGGTTTCCCAAACATTTTGAGCAGAAAATTTATCTAATAACATCCCTTGGGACTTTATACCAAATTACAAAGCTATCAGACAAGTAATTTTGAGAACAAGTTTTCTTGACCAAAAATAACAATATTGTCTTAAAAATAGCGTCAAGGACACTGAAGCTCCTCAAGTGTGAGGCCAGTTGAAGTAGTTGGTTGTTGGTACATGGTAAGCAGTAAGTGACTTGGAGGCAAGGGGGTTGGGATACGGGATGCACAAGATTTGTGTTAGATACATTTAATTGTATATACGGCATGATTTGGCACATTAATATAAAAGTAAGTTGCATATATTAACACCAATCTATCCTGATGGAGTATGTGGTGGTTTATTATTAGGCGGCTAGTAAAGTGAGTAAGCACCATTTGCTGCATTGGAATGCAGGAGAGCCACCGTAATTTTTCTGTCAGCACTCTAGTGAAAATTGCTTCATTGTGTTTTTCAACATTTAAATTTGTAGTATACAAGTGAATTGCATTTTCACATTGATCTGCTTGACCAGAAAATTCATCAGCCTTTTGCTGAAGTAGGTTTATATCTTCTTGTGTATATTTGCCAACTCTGAGACGATTAAGTAATTCTGCAAAATGTTTACCATCTTTCTGTTTGCACAGGCGCAATAGAGAAATAAATATGCAAAAAAGATGAAAGGCTACAGTAGTATTTGTGAAATTGAGCTCGAAGGTCATCGAAGTCATGTGACATTTTGTCAAAAAAAAAATTGTATCCTATAGTTATCCCTATATACCAAACATAGGGCCATTGTCCCTGAAGCTACTATAGACATGGATACAAAATTAAGTATTTCCTGACTGTATGAAATTATCTCACTAAGGTCATCCTAGGGACATGTAAACCAAATATTAAAGCAGTCTGACCAGCAGTTTTGAAAAAACAAGCAGCTCAACAGTTGACAGAGCTCTGCTGTGTTATGTAGAGAATAACCTTTTGTGACACATGTATTGATGAAGAAGGTGGATATCTTTGATAGCTCATTTCATGGTTGGCCTGACCAAAAATGGAAAAAATTCTGTAAAAATACAGATTTGCATATTTCATCAGACTATATTAGTCTATAATAGCAAATAAAAGAGAGTTAATTACATTCTAATTAAAGTAAACAAGACTTGCTTAAATCAAGATTTACGTCATAGAAAAACAGCATATCTGTCAGGTTATAAAGAATCTTGAGCTGATTATCTTTTAATATCAGTATTTTCATCCTATTAACCAAGCACATTTTAACTTTCAAATTAACATTGTAAGTAAGTTCTGTCGAATAAGTTGAGACTGTACGTACTCAGAGAAAGCACACTGAAAAGACAAATGTTTGAAACTTAAGAAGTTCAAGGTCATCAAAAGCATTATAAGGAATCATGTTACACTTTCATTGCACTGTTTACACAGATTGCATAACTGCTATAAATAGCACATAAGGAATCTTACAGCCCAGCTTTACCATAAAAACCCTATCACTTTGACCACTCTTTTAATTGACCACTCTATTTTTTTCCTCAAAAAGTAATCTTATTTTATCCTTACCAAGTCAACCATAAATGGAAATTAGAACTTTCTCTATCTCTATTTATTTGACCACCCTATCATGACAAACTATTATGAGCAATTTCTTTAGGATAACATAAATGGTGGTTCAGAATATATCAAAGTTGGGATTCAGGAAAGTTGCCTTTACATGTTTTAATCCTCAATTCACTATGAACTGTCAAAAAAAGTTGAACTTTCTGATAATTCCACACTATAATTATTTTGGCTTTGATGATTTCCTAATTAATTCAATTATTTAAAATCATATTCATTATTTTTTTCTGGGTGAATTGATAGGGTTTATACAGTACAAGAATTACATACAATGTAAGTCAAACTTTGACCAAAAATGACCAAAAAAAATCCTTAAAAATACACATTTGCATATTTCATCAAAATTTGAACAAATCTAAGTTGGGTTATCCCTAGGGACCTGTATACCAAATAACAAAGCTGTCTAACCAGCGGTTATGAAGAAGAAGATTTTTTACCAAAAACACCTTTTTGGCATTAATTTGCCTATTTTCAACAATATCAAAAAATTAAAAAAAATTGTTTCTCAAAATCATATTTTCCATCTACACAACAAACATCAAATCAGTAAGTACTGCGGTTCTCAAGATAATTGAGTGGACGGACGCCTCACAAACGGACATACATACATACATACATACATACATACATACATACATACATACAGACTGACGCTGGAGGCCTGACGGATACCCATCCCAATAGCTTCTATAGACTATAGTCTATAGTAGCTAAAAATCAGACCTCTAGCTCTATTGGCTTGCCCAGAATTAGATATGTGCATAATTAATAAGGTACAGGGTATGGTGCCATACGGTCTCCCATCATACCAAATGTGAAGGGTGTAGCACTTGTGGTTATTGAGTTATAGCCATATATGTATATTTGGGTTCAAAGGTCAGCCAGGTCACATAATATTTTGTCAAAAAAAATTGCATCTCATAGTTATCCCTCTATACCGAAAATCAGACCTCCAGCTCTATTGACTGGCCCAAAATTAGATACATGCATAATTAATGAGGTACAGGATGCGTCATCATTAGGTGTCCCATCATACCAAATATGAAGGGTGTAGCCCTTGTGATTACTGAGTTATGAAGAAATATGTATATTTGATTTCAAAGGTAATTGAGGTCACGTGACATTTTGTCAAAAAAATTGTATCCCATAGTTATCCCTATATATCAAAAATCAGACCTCCAGCTCTATTGGTTTGCCCAAAATTAGATATGTAAATAATTAATGAGGTACAGGTTGTGGCGTCATAAGGTTTCCCATCATACAAAATATGAAGGGTGTAGCCCTTGTGGTTACTGAGTTGTGGACATATATGTATATTTGGGGTCAAAGGTCATCAAGGTCACGTGATATTTTGTCAAAAAAATTGTATCCCATAGTTATCCCTACATACCAAAAATCATTACTATAGCTCTATTATCAAGCCCAGAATTAGGTAAGTGCATAATTAGCACAGGAAGTGGATGGTCATGTGACATTTTGTCGAAAAACTTTGCTCCCATAGTTTTCTCTATGTACCAAAAACACATTGAAGTTGACAGCCAGTTAGAGTGAAATCCGATCAAGCTGCAAAACTTAATTAGCCAAGGTATTGTGTATCAGCGATTTTTACGACATTAACAGCTGGGCTTGATGTGGTCTTGTTTATATCTTTAATCAGCTACACCTCTCAGTTACACATCACACCAGGGCCACTCCACTGTACGCCAGACAGAGAAACATAAACAAATCACTACACTTTGCAATGTCATGTATCTTTCTTTTTTATTCGTGATGAACAAATGAGCTTGAAAGTTCAGGAAGGTTTTGAAATTTTCGCTTGTCCAGTCTCAGTGAATCTACATATTAAACAATTTTGGGAATTCCTGACAATTGGACACAATGATAAGTTATCTGTTGCTTTACAATGGTCTAATCATTGCAATCCTAGTTCTTACAGATGAATCGAATCATGAAATACTGTAAGGGAACATTCTCATCACAGTATACCTCAAAAACAGAACGAAAGAGAAAGTACTAGAGCTGTTACAACTTTAAAAATACCTTAAAGCTAAAAATAGAAATAATAGTGAAAAATTTGTCTAAATGGTATAAATGAAATGAGCTACAAGTAATAGAACACATCATAATCATGTTTGCAAACTTCAATAATTGACATGATACTGCTACATGACATGAAACAAATTGACGAGCATGTATGAAATAGGTCAATGTCCTTGTACCAACTTTGAATGATACTGGTGGAAATATGTCTGAGTTATGGCTCAGTATATGAGAAAATCGTAACAAAATCGCCGCCACGCAGTCATATTTGATCTTACTGTTTAAACAAGCGACCTAGCGGCCGATATAGCTCCGCTGTGTTTATGTAGAGAGTAACTATTTTTGACACATGTTGATGAAGAAGGTGGAAATCTTTGATAGCTCGATGCAATGGCCAGAAAAAAGTGGCTAAAATAAGCTGCAACAAGTCATTGACAATGACATAGTCCCCACTTGTAATAGGAGTATTAGTCTTGATGGGGCAGGGAAATGTGGTCATTAAGAAGTATCACTAGAGTGTATATGTTCAGATCTATGGACACATAGGTCTATGTCATTGTTCCCAATTTGAAACAAGAGGCATGTCTAAGTTATGGTTCTAAATCGGGAAAAAAGATCAGACCTCTAGCTGTATTGGCCAGCCAAGAAATACATATGCGCATAATAAACGAGGTACAATATGTGACATCTTAAAGTCTATTATGTGGTTTATGCATATATATGCATAATCAAGGTCAAAGGTCATCAAGGTCACGTAACATTTTGAAAAAAAATTGTATTGCTAATTAATCCATATATGCCAAAATTGAGACCTCAAGCTCTATTGGCTTGCCCACAATTATATATGTGCATAATTAATGAGGTAAAGCATGTGTTGTAATAACGTCTCCCATCCTAGTAAATATAAAGGACATAGCACTTGTGGTTACTTATTTATTGACATAATCGTGTATTTTAGGTAAAAGGTTATCGAGGTCACATGACATTTTGTCAAACAATTTCTATCCTATAGTCTATCCCTATATACCAAAAATCATACATCTAGCTCTATTGGCTCGCTAAAAATTAGATATGCACATAATTAATGACATACAATATGTGGCCTCATAAGGTGTCCCATCATACCAAATATGAAGGGTGTAGCACTTGTGTTTCCTGAGTTATGGACAAATATGTATATTTGAGGACGAAGGTCACCGAGGTCACGTGATATTTTGTAAAAAAAAAATTGTCTTGATAAGTTATCCCTATATACGAAAAATCAGACATCTAGCTCTATTGGCTCGCTCAAAATAATATATGCACATAATTAATGACATACAATATGTGGTGTCATAAGGTGTCCCATCATACCAAATATGAAGGGTGTAGCACTTGTGGTTCCTGAGTTATGGACAAATATGTATATTTGAGGTCAAAGGTCACCGAGGTCACGTGACATTTTGTAAAAAAAAATTGTCTTGATAATTATCCCTATATACGAACAAGCGACCTAGCGGCCGATATAGCTCCGCTGTGTTTATGTAAAGAATAACTATTTTTTACACATGTTGATGAAGAAGGTGGAAATCTTTGAAAGCTCAATGCAGAGGCCAAAAAAAAGTGGCTAAAATAAGCTGCAAAAATACACAATTGAAGATTTCATCATACTTTGAATATATCACATCGGATCATCCCTAAAGAACATGTCAACCAAAGCTATCTGATGAGTAGTTTTTTGAGAATAAAATTTTCTGACCAAAAATGGCAACAATTGCCCCAAAAAATGAAATTGCAGATTTCATCATAATTTCAAGAGATCAAATTTAGTTCATAACTTCATCTATAGAAACCTGTATACCAAATTTCAAAGCTGTTAGACCAGTACTTTTTTGAGAAAACACATTTTTTGACCAAAAATGGGAAAAATTGCCCCAAAAATTCAAATTGCAGATTTCATCATTATTTTTTAATAAATATCATTTAGTTCATCTATAGAAACCTCTATACCAAATTTCAAAGCTATCGGATGAGTAGTTTTGGAAATACACGTTTTGACCAAAAATGGGCAAAAATTGCCCCCAAAATACAAAATTACAGATTTCATCAGAAATTCGTTATATATTACTTAACTCATCTATAGAAACCTGTATACCAAATTTCAAAGCTATCAGATAAATAGTTTTGGAAATACACATTTTTTGACCAAAAATAGCAAAAATTCCCCCAAAAATACAAAATTTCAGATTTCATCAGAAATTCAATATGTATTACTAAGTCCATCTATAGAAACCTGTATACCAAATTTCAAAACTATTAGACCAGTACTTTTTGAGAAATACATTTTTTGACCAAAAATGGCAAAAATTGTTTTAAAAATGCAAATTTGCATATTTCTGCACAATTTGAACAAATCTGAAATAGATCATCCCTAGGGACATATGTACCAAATATCAAAGCTACTATCTGACTGTAGTTTTGAAGAGAAGATTTTTAAAGATTTGTTTACCAAAAATGACAAAAATTGCCTTAAAAATACAAATATGCAAATTTCACCACGATTTGAACAAATCTGACTGAAGTCACCCTAAGAAAACTGCATGTCAAATTTCAAAGCAATCCGACAAGCGGTTTCAGAGAAGAAGATTTTTTTACCAAAAACACCAAAAATTGCCCCAAAAATACAAATATGCAAATTTCACCACGATTTGAACAAACTTAAGTGTGGTCACCCCAAGTGAACTGCATATAAAATTTCAAAGCAATTGGACTTGCAGTTTCAGAGGAGAAGGCAATTGTTGACGGACGACAACGACGGACGACGGACGACGACGGAAAATCAACCTATTTGATAAGCTCCGCGTCACTGACAGTGGAGCTAAAAATCAGACATCTAGCTCTATTGGCTCGCTCAAAATTAGATATGCACATAATTAATGAAATACAATATGTGGCGTCATAAGGTGTCCCATCATACCATATGTGAAGGGTGTAGCACTTGTGGTTACTGAGTTATGCACAAATATGTATATTTGAGATCAAAGGTCATTGAGGTCATGTGACATTTTGTCCAAAAAATTGTATTGCTAAGTTATCCATATATACCAAAAATCAGACCTCTAGCTCTATTGGCTCGCTCAAAATTAGATATGGACATAATTAATGAGGTACAATATGTTGCGTCATATCCCATCATACCAAATATGAAGAGTGTAGCACTTGTGGTTACTGAGTTATGGACAAATATGTTATTTGAGGTCAAAGGTCACCAAGGTCACGTGACACTTTGTCGAAAAAATTGTATTGCTAAGTTATCCATATTTTCCAAAAATCAGACCTCTAGCTCTATTGGCTCGCTCAAAATTAGATATGCACATAATTAATGAGGTACAATATGTGGTGTCATAGGGTGTCCCATCATACCATATATGAAAGGTTTAGCACTTGTGGTTACTGAGTTATGGACAAATATGTATATTCGAGGTCAAAGGTCACCAAGGTCACGTGACATTTTGTCAAAATGTCTGAGATATCTGCGTGAACGGATGGACTCACAGATGGACTCACGGATGGACATGACCCAATCTATAAGCCCCCTGGACTTTATCAGTGGGGACTAAAAACTGTCACTGCATCCTTTTGCAATATGAATACGATGAGAAACTAAATTTTTATTTTTCTAGGCCTTAAACATGGGAGTCTATAGACTGCCTTATACATGTGAGTCTATGAACTGCCTTATACATGGGAGTCTATGGACTGCCTTATACATGGGAGTCTATGGACTGCCTTATACATGGGAGTCTATGGAGGTGAAAACTAAAAAGTCCTCTAACACGGCCAAATTTAATTGCATTGTGAAACAAATCGACATGCATCTGTATGAGGTAGGGTACTATCCTTGTACCAAGTTTGAACGAAATCGCTAAAGGTGTCTCTGAGATATCTGCGTGGACGCACGCACACACAGATGCACAGACGGACGCACGGACATGACCAAACCTATAAGTCCCCCCGGACGGTGTCCGTGGGGACTAAAAATACACAATTTCATCATACTTTGAATATATCACATCGGATCATCCCTAAGAACATGTCAACCAAAGCTATCTGATGAGTAGTTTTTTGAGAATGAAATTTTCTGACCAAAAATGGCAACATTGCCCCAAAAATACAAAATTACAGATTTCATCAGAAATTCAATATATTACTTAGCTCATCTTGTTATGTAGGTCATTCCCCCCACACTCATCATGACCTGAGTTCAATTAGTCTAGAACATTCTCAAGGTCACTGCCCTTGATGACCTCACAACCTTGAATTCAATTAGTCATGTTTGGAATGTTCTGGAAAGTTGATTAGTTGTGTAAGGGAGATAATTTTAGAACAGTAATTAGCATGTCAATAAAAGTTCTAGATTGTTCTTATATGCCTTTATAAAAGGGACGTGCACAGCTTCCAGTCAGACTTTTGGGATCGTGTCTCTTGTGTGTTACTAAACTCCAGCAGTAGTCATTCTCAAGACTTTTCAAGACCTTCACTGTCAACGCTGGATTTATACTGTGGACTTTGTGCAGCTTCAAGCCTGCAAGCCAAAGGACTGTTCATTCATCCGACTGACTGTTACAACTCTGAGACTGGAGCTTTGCCGTCCCAGCTGAGATAAGTAGTCTGTACACTTTTAAAGCTTGTACTCTATCCCTGACTTAGCAATTAGTTTTGTTTTCGTAATAAATTTTGTTTAAACGTAAACTGCTGAGTTCACCCTTTTGTTCGTTTTCTCTGCACGTAACAAATTGGGGGCTTGTCCGGGATACGAATATTTTGAGCCGTTTGACAACATTTTGCCTACCTTTTCAAAACTACTGTATACTGTGAACTCAGCGAAATTCAATCATGGCGGAATTCAAGCCAGACGAATTTATGGATGACCTTGATCAGGACACATTTAATTCCCTCAGAAAAGACAACCTCATAGCACTGGCCAATTCCTTAAAGTAGATGTCAAAAGATCTATGCGCAAGCGAGAAATACAGTTCAAGATTGCAAAACATTTAGTTAATTCTGGCCATTTTGAGGAGTCTGCCTTAAAAGATTATGAGCCTGAGTCTTCCTTTGAACTCAAAAAATTAGAATTGGAAATACAGGCAGATTTCGAGCTAAAAAAATTGGCATTAGAAAAAGAAAAAGAATTACAAATGAAAGAAAAAGAATTACAAATGGAAAAGGAGAGACAGGCATTAGAAAAAGAAAAATACAAATGCAGTTAGAAATGGAAGAAAGACAGAAAGAGAGGGAATTGGAAATGAAAGAAAAAGAATTGCAAATGGAAGAAAGACAAAGGGAGAAAGAAAGAGAGGAAAAAGAAAAGGAAAGAGAATTAGCAGAACACCGACTGCAGTTAGAAATAAACGTTTAGAGCTTGGACAGTCAGGAAAATTCTTCCCTTCAGACAAGTTTGACATCACTAAGCATTTCAGGTTAGTTCCCCCTTTCCAAGAAAAGGATGTGATAAATATTTCCTTCATTTTGAGAAAATTGCTCAGAGTCTGAATGGCCTAAGGAGTCCTGGTCTATGCTTTTGCAGAGTGCTTTGGTGGGTAAAGCCAGAGAAATTTACATTCAGTTGTCAGTAGAGCAGGCTTCAAATTATGATTCTGTGAAGGAATTAATTCTCAAGGGCTATGAGTTGGTGCCTGAAGCTTATCGTCAGAAATTTAGGGATTGTGAGAAGGTGAAGGATCAAACTTATGTTGAATTTGCTCGAACAAAAGAACAACTGTTTGATCGTTGGTGTTCTTCGGAAAAGGTCAGTCAGAATTATGACAAATTACGACAACTTGTTTTGATTGAGGAATTTAAAGGTGCATCGGAGTGACATCAAGACGTTTATCAATGAACAAAAGGCAGATACATTAGAGGTTGCTGCACGTTTGGCCGATGATTATTCATTGACCACAAATCTTCATTTCTCAGCAAACCATCCCAGTCCTTTTCATACAGAAACAATGCAGGTAAATTTAACTCCTCCTTTTCATCCAAGAATTTTCAAAGGACAGTAGGAAATCAAATGACAACAGTTCACAGAGTTCAAGTAACACTCCCACATCATCAGATCCCAAGTCTCAATCTCCTTCTGACAAACAGTTCGGTACACTTTCTTGTAATTATTGTAAGAAAGACGGCCATTTAATGTCAGATTGTTTCAAATTGAAAAGAAAACGTGAAGGTCAAAGTGGTCAAAGTGGATCTAAGCCAACCGGCTTTATTTCTTCATCAACTCAATTAGAGTCTAATAATGTGTGCAACACATTTTCTGAGGTTAAACCCCTCTATCCCCAATTAATGAGGTCAAGGTCAATTCTTCTCAAGATAGCATTATGGGTATTTTCGAACCATTTATTCATAATGGTTTTATATCACTTTCTAGTGATTTTTCTTCCGCTACCCCTGTCAAAAATTTAAGAGATACCGGGGCTTCCCAGTCTCTTTTGTTGGCAGATACCCTGCCGTTTTCTGAAAAGTCATTTTCAGGTTCTAAAGTTCTTATTAAGGGGGTAGATTGTAATGACTACATTCCTGTTCCTCTCCATAATGTCTATTTGTCTTCGGACTTTGTTTCTGGACCTGTGGCTTTAGGTATTAGGCCTTTTTGCCTTTTGAAGGGATTCACCTTCTTCTTGGAAACGACCTTGCTGGGGACAAGGTCATTACTAATCCACTTGTGACTGATAATCCTAGTTTAGATCAGGATCCAGAGCCAATTGAACAAGAGATACCCGATTTATTTCCTTCATGTGCAATTACTCGAGCCATGTCAAAGAAAACTTCCGAGAATCAAAATACTCTCAAAATAATGTCACAGATGTTGACTTAAATGACACCTTTCTCAGTCAGGTGTTTGACACGGATCATTCCGTTATCCCTCGTGGATTTGAAACTTCCAGTAAAACTTCTGCTGACCAAAGTCAGACATTTTCTAGATCAAATCTCATTGCAGAACAACACAAAGACCCAGATATTTTGTCTTTGTTTGACAGGGTAGATGATGAAGGTAAAACTTCAGATAGCTCTGTTTCCTATTATACAAAATCTGGTATTCTCATGCGTAAATGGAGACCTCCAGATGTTTTGGTTGATGACGATTGGGCTATAAAACATCAAATTGTGGTTCCAAAGCCTACCGTGCTGAAATATGCGCCTGGCCCATGAAACCCCCTGGGCTGGTCACTTAGGAGTCAGGAAAACTTATCATAAAATTCTCAGTCACTTTATTGGCCTAATCTCAGGCAGGATGTAGCACATTTCTGTAAAACTTGTCACACATGTCAAATGGTAGGAAAGCCAAATCAGACCATTCCAAAGGCCCCTTTACAGCCAATTCCTGCATTTCAAGAACCATTTAGTAGGATACTAATAGACTGTGTTGGGCCCCTACCAAAAACAAGATCAGGAAATGAGTACATGCTGACAATTATGTGTACATCAACTCGGTTCCCAGAAGCCATACCACTGAGAAACATAAAGACAAAGACTATAGTGAGAGCTTTAGTCAAATTTTCACTTTATTTGGCCTCCCTAAATGTGTCCAGTCCGATCAAGGCTCCAACTTTATGTCTGGTATTTTTCAACAAGTAATGGATCAGCTAGGCATTAAACAGTATAGGTCATCCGCCTATCATCCAGAAAGTCAGGGTGCTCTTGAGCGATTTCATCAAACTTTGAAAAACATGATTAGGACCTACTGTTTTGACACAGAGAAGCAGTGGGATGAAGGAATTCATTTTTTGCTCTTTGCTGTTAGAGAGTCAATTCAGGAGTCTCTTGGTTTTAGCCCATTTGAGCTTGTATTTGACATACAGTCCGTGGCCCACTTAAGCTCGTTAAAGAGAAATTCCTATCAGACGATGATGATTGTCTGAATATTTTGCAATATGTGTCAGATTTTCGTACGAAAACTCTCTAAAGCATGTGAATTAGCCAGAGAAAATCTTGAGTCATCTCAGCAGTCAATGAAAACCAAATATGATAAAAGCACCTCAAAACGGAAGTTTGAACCAGGTCAAAAAGTTCTGTTCTACTTTCCAATTCCTGGCAAACCACTCCATGCTCGTTACTTTGGGCCATATCTAATTGATAAGAAATTGAGTGATTTAAATTACATCATAATAACACCTGACAGGCGAAAACAAAACAGCTATGTCACATAAATATGCTTAAGCCATATTTGGATAGGGATAATCCTACTATAACTCAGCCTGTCAGTGCAGTCAGTTCAAACCATTATGAAGATAGTGATACTGAAACTGACTTGAGTGAAAATACTCTAAACTCAAAGCTGGGCTCGGTCAAGCTTCAGAACTCAGAAATCCTGGAGAAGCTGGAGTCTACAAAGTTGGCACACCTCCAGCCAGAACAACAACAACAGGTGAAAGAACTGCTCCACGAATATAAACACCTGTTTCAAGATGTTCCAACGAGGACAAACGTCATCTATCACGACGTTGATGTTGGGGACAGTAAGCCTGTAAAACACATCCATACAGACTGAATCCAACAAAAGCGAAATATCTCCAGGAAGAAGTCAAATACCTGCTGGACAATGACTTTATTGAACCCAGTAAAAGTAACTGGAGTTCGCCGTGCATACTTGTTCCCAAATCAGACCACAGTTATCGTATGTGCACGGACTTTAGGAAGGTCAACACTTTAACAAAGACAGACACTTTCCCAATCCCGAGGATTGATGACTGCATCGACCGAGTGGGAAAAGCCAAGTATGTGACGAAATTTGACCTACTGAAGGGATTTTGGCAAGTCCCTCTGACGGATCGTGCTCGTGAAATATCCGCCTTTGTTACACCAGACGGATTGTTCCAGTACAGGTGATGCCATTTGGAATGAAGAACTCTCCGGCAACGTTCCAACGGATGATCAACGACGTCATATCCGGGCTAGACGGGTGTGCAGCTTACGTTGACGACGTCGTCCTGTATAGTGACACCTGGGAGGAACACATCAAGCTCATGCGGAAGTTCTTTGAGAGACTGAGTAAAGCAATGTTGACTGTCAACCTTGCCAAATCTGAGTTTGGTTGGGCAAGGGTAACTTACCTCGGACATACTGTAGGACAGGGTGAGGTAAAACCTGTTGATGCCAAAATCAGTGCCATTTCAAGTTTTCCCATACCAAACTGCAAACGACAACTGATGCGCTTTCTCGGTATGGC
This sequence comes from Ptychodera flava, assembly GCF_041260155.1. Taxonomy (NCBI): domain Eukaryota; kingdom Metazoa; phylum Hemichordata; class Enteropneusta; family Ptychoderidae; genus Ptychodera; species Ptychodera flava. Next base: position 62,684 of record NW_027248362.1, read on the forward strand.
TGGTTACTACAGAAAATTCTGTCCAAATTTCTCCACAATTACTGAGCCTTTGACTAACTTACTTAAAAAGAAAGTAAAGTTTGTTTGGTCAGAGCAATGCCAACAGGCATTTGATACACTTAAAGCCATACTGCAAAGTGCTCCAGTGTTGTCTGCACCAGATTTCACTTTGCCATTCAAATTAGCTGTGGATGCTAGTGATACGGCTGCTGGTGCTGTTTTATTGCAAGAGGATAGTCATGGTGTAGATCATCCTGTTTGCTATTTTTCACGCAAATTTAACAAATCCCAGAGAAACTACTCTACAATTGAAAAAGAGTGTTTATCTTTGATATTAGCTTTACAGCATTTTGAAGTTTATGTTACTTCTTCAAATCAGCCAATAGTGGTTTATATTGATCACAACCCTCTTGTTTTTCTGCAGAAATTTAAAGGCAAAAATCAGAGATTGCTAAGATGGAGTTTAATGTTACAGGAGTTTAATCTTGACATTAGACATATCAAAGGCAGAGACAATTTAATTGCAGACTGTCTCTCTCGTATTTAGAGTTATTGTTGTCACTTTCAAGAATTTTATTGTTGTTCACTTTCAAGAAACTTTACTTTAGAGTAAAACAAAATTTGAGTACTTAAATCCTTTTCAAGATTCATTTGTAAAAGAAAGATTTTTCTTTGAAAAATTTTCTTTTTTTGAAGAGGGGGGTGTGTTATGTAGGTCATTCCCCCCACACTCATCATGACCTGAGTTCAATTAGTCTAGAACATTCTCAAGGTCACTGCCCTTGATGACCTCACAACCTTGAATTCAATTAGTCATGTTTGGAATGTTCTGGAAAGTTGATTAGTTGTGTAAGGGAGATAATTTTAGAACAGTAATTAGCATGTCAATAAAAGTTCTAGATTGTTCTTATATGCCTTTATAAAAGGGACGTGCACAGCTTCACGCAGCTTCCAGTCAGACTTTTGGGATCGTGTCTCTTGTGTGTTACTAAACTCCAGCAGTAGTCATTCTCAAGACTTTTCAAGACCTTCACTGTCAACGCTGGATTTATACTGTGGACTTTGTGCAGCTTCAAGCCTGCAAGCCAAAGGACTGTTCATTCATCCGACTGACTGTTACAACTCTGAGACTGGAGCTTTGCCGTCCCAGCTGAGATAAGTAGTCTGTACACTTTTAAAGCTTGTACTCTGTCCCTGACTTAGCAATTAGTTTTGTTTTCGTAATAAATTTTGTTTAAACGTAAACTGCTGAGTTCACCCTTTTGTTCGTTTTCTCTGCACGTAACAATCTGTAGAAACCTGTATACCAAATTTCAAAGCTATCAGAACAGTACTTTTTGAGAAACACACTTTTTGACCAAAAATGGCAAAAATTGCCCCAAAAATTACAAAATTACAGATTTCATCATAATTTCAATAAATATCATTAAGTTCATCTGTAGGAACCTGCATACCAAATTTCAAAGCTATCAGATGAGCTGGAAATACACATTTTTTGACCAAAAATGGCAAAAATTGCCCCAAAAATACAAAATTACAGATTTCATCAGAAATTCAATATATATTACTAAGTTCATCTATAGAAACCTGTATACCAAATTTCAAAACTATCAGACCAGTACTTTTTGAAAAAAAACATTTTTTGACCAAAAATGGCAAAAATTGTCTTAAAAATGCAAATTTGCATATTTCTGCACAATTTGAACAAATCTGAAATAGATCATCCCTAGGGACATATGTACCAAATATCAAAGCTATCTGACTTGTAGTTTTGAAGAAGAAGAAGATTTTTAAAGATTTTTTTACCAAAAATGACAAAAATTGCCTTAAAAATACAAATATGCAAATTTCACCACGATTTGAACAAATCTGACTGAAGTCACCCTAAGTAAACTGCATATCAAATTTCAAAGCAATCGGACAAGCGGTTTCAGAGAAGATTTTTTTACCAAAAACACCAAAAAATGCCCCAAAAATACAAATATGCAAATATCACCACAATTTGAACAAACTTAAGTGAGGTCCCCCCAAGTGAACTGCATATAAAATTTCAACGCAATTGGACTTGTGGTTTTAGAGCAGAAGGCAATTGTTGACGGACGATGGACGACGATGGACGACGGACGAAGACGGAAAATCAACCTATTTGATAAGCTCCGCGTCGCTGACAGCGGAGCTAAAAATCAACACGTATATGTATGACATAAGTCAATGTCCAGGTACAAACTTTGAATAAAATCAGTTGAGACTTGCCAGAGTTATGGCTCTCGGCATGAAAAAAAACCATAACAAAATTGCCACCATGTGGCCTATCAGACCATATCGAGAAACAAATCGATGTACATATGTATAACATAAGTCAATGTCCTGGTACCAACTTTGAATAAATTTGCTTGTGGATGTGTGAGTTATGGTTCAGGACATGGAAAATCGTAAAAAAATGGCCACATGGCGGCCATATTGGATCGTATCACAAAACAAATCAATATGCATATATGTATGACATAGGTCAATGTCCTTGTACCAACTTTGAATGAAATCAGTTGAGATATGCCTGAATTGTGGCTCTGTACACGAAAAAATAGCGTCAATGACACTGTAGCTCCCATCCCGGACTATTTAGTGTTTGTTCTCTGGTCAGATATTTGAACATGTGTGAAAGGGATAAAGTGCATGAAGTGAAAATACTTAAATGAAATGTACTGAAGACAGTGAAATATGTTTAATGTAATTATTCAGAATATAAAATGGAAAAAATACAGAATTAGATATATCGAATACTGTGATACAACCATTAACTCAACAAGTCATTTACAATGACATAGTCCCCACTTGTAATAGGAGTATTAGTCTTGATGGGGCAGGAAAATGTGGTCATTAAGAAGTATCACTGGAGTGTATATGTTGAGATCTATGGGCACATAGGTCTATGTTGTTGTTCCCAATTTGAAACACATGAGGCATGTCTAAGTTATGGTTCTAAATCGGGAAAAAGATCAGACCTCTAGCAGTATTGGCCAGCCAAGAAATACATATGCGCATTATAAATGAGGTACAAGATGTGACATCTTAAGGTCTAATATCCTATCAAAATTGGAGGGTATAGAACTTGTGGTTACTGAAATATGCATATATATGTATAATCAAGGTCAAAGGTCATCGAGGTCACATGACATTTTGAAAAAAAAAATTATATTGCTAATTAATCCCTATATGCCAAAAAATCAGATCTCTAGCTCTATTCGCTTGCCCAGAATTAGATGTGTACATAATTAATGAGGTAAAGCGTGTGTTGTCATAAGGTCTCCCATCCTACTAAATACAAAGGACATAGCACTTGTGGTTACTTATTATTGACATAAACATATATTTTAGGTAAAAGGTCATCGAGGTTACATGACATTTGGTCAAAAAATTTCTCTCCTATAGTTATCCCTATATACCAAAAATCAGACATCCAGCTCTATTGGCTCGCTCAGAATGAGATATGCGCATAATTATTGAGGTACAGTATGTGGCGTCATAAGGTGTCCAATCATACCAAACATGAAGGGTGTAGCACTTGTGGTTACCGAGTTATGGAAAAATATGTATATTTGAGGTCAAAGGTCACCGAGGTCACGTGACATTTTGTCAAAAAAATTGTTTTGCTAAGTTATCCCTATATACCAAAAATCAGACCTCTAGCTCTATTGGCTCGCTCAAAATTAGATATGTGCATAATTAATGAGGTACAATATGTGGCGTCATAAGGTGTCCCATCATACCATACATGAAGGCTGTAGCACTTGTGGTTACTGAGTTATGGACAAATATGTATATTTGAGGTCAAAGGTCACCGAGGTCACGTGACATTTTGTCAAAAAAATTGTATTGTTAAGTTATCCCTATATACCAAAAATCAGACCTCTAGCTCTATTGGCTCGCTCAAAATTAGATATGCGCATAATAAATGAGGTACAATATGTGGCGTCATAAGGTGTCCCATCATACCATACATGAAGGCTGTAGCACTTGTGGTTACTGAGTTATGGACAAATATGTATATTTGAGGTCAAAGGTCACCGAGGTCACGTGACATTTTGTCAAAAAAATTGTTTTGCTAAGTTATCCCTATATACCAAAAATCAGACCTCTAGCTCTATTGGCTCGCTCAAAATTAGATATGCGCATAATTATTGAGGTACAGTATGTGGCGTCATAAGGTGTCCAATCATACCAAACATGAAGGGTGTAGCACTTGTGGTTACTGAGTTATGGACAAATATGTATATTTGAGGTCAAAGGTCACCGAGGTCACGTGACATTTTGTCAAAAAAATTGTATTGCTAAGTTATCCCTATATACCAAAAATCACATTCAATTTGAATTGGTCCATTCAAGAAATATTTAAAAAATAGCGTCAATGACACTGTAGCTCCCATCCTGGACTATTTAGTGTTTGTTCTCTGGTCAGATATTTGAACATGTATGAAAGGGATAAAGTGCATGAAGTGAAAATACTTAAATGTAATGTACTGGAGACAGTGAAATATGTTTAATGTATTTATTCAGAATATAAAATGGAAAAAATACAGAATTAGATATATTGAATACTGTGATACAACCATTAACTCAACAAGTCATTTACAATGACATAGTCCCCACTTGTAATAGGAGTATTAGTCTTGATGGGGCAGGAAAATGTGGTCATTAAAAGTATCACTGGAGTGTATATGTTGAGATCTATGGGCACATAGGTCTATGTCGTTGTTCCAATTTGAAACACATGAGGCATGTCTAAGTTATGGTTCTAAATCGGGAAAAAAGATCAGACCTCTAGCAGTATTGGCCAGCCAAGAAATACATATGCGCATTATAAATGAGGTACAAGATGTGACATCTTAAGGTCTAATATCCTATCAAAATTGGAGGGTATAGAACTTGTGGTTACTGAGATATGCATATATATGTATAATCAAGGTCAAAGGTCATCGAGGTCACATGACATTTTGAAAAAAAAAATTATATTGCTAATTAATCCCTGTATGCCAAAAAATCAGATCTCTAGCTCTATTCGCTTGCCCAGAATTAGATATGTACATAATTAATGAGGTAAAGCGTGTGTTGTCATAAGGTCTCCCACCTACTAAATACAAAGGACATAGCACTTGTGGTTACTTATTTATTGACATAAACATATATTTTAGGTAAAAGGTCATCGAGGTCACATGACATTTGGTCAAAAACTTTTCTCTCCTATAGTTATCCCTATATACCAAAAATCAGACATCCAGCTCTATTGGCTTGCTCAGAATGAGATATGTGCATAATTATTGAGGTACAGTATGTGGTGTCATAAGGTGTCCAATCATACCAAATATGAAGGGTGTAGCACTTGTGGTTACTGAGTTATGGACAAATATGTATATTTGAGGTCAAAGGTCACCGAGGTCACGTGACATTTTGTCAAAAAAATTGTTTTGCTAAGTTATCCCTACATACCAAAGATTAGACCTCTAGCTCTATTGGCTCGCTCAAAATTAGATATGTGCATAATAAATGAGGTACAATATGTGGCGTCATAAGGTGTCCCATCATACCATACAAGAAGGGTGGTAGCACTTGTGGTTACTGAGTTATGGACAAATATGTATATTTGAGATCAAAGGTCATCAAGGTCACATGACATTTTGTCAAAATATCCGAGATATCTGCGTGAACGGATGGACTCACGGATGGACGAACAGACTGACATGACCCAATCTATAAGCTCACTGGACTTCATCCGTGGGGACTAAAAATTGTGTCACTGCATCCTTTTTGCAATATGAATACGATGAGAAACTAAATTTTATTTTTCGTGGCCTTATACATGGGAGTCTATGGAGATCTGCCTTATACATGGGAGTCTATGGATGTGTAAACTAAAAATATGCAAATTCACCACGATTTGCCCAAATTTGGGAAGGTCACTCCTATGCACTTCCATACCAAGTTTCAAATCAATCGGACTTGTGGTTCAGAGCGGGAGATTTTTTGACCAAAATTGGGAGAAAATTACAAAAAAATTCATGAAAAATAGCAAGTCCAAGATACTGACCCAAGATGTGCACAATCATTTCATGTCAGCCCAAAGTACTTACATGCTAATTTTTCATGTAATCTGCTCAGTGATTATTGAGTTTTTCAATTTTGACTGTTTCTACATTTTTTCACTTAATTTGCATATTTTTGGCAATGACAACTTCATTTGAACAAAATCTCATCTACAGCCCATCATCCATGTACACACCAAATATCAAGATGAAATGTACAGCGGTTTTGGAGTTTTTGATGTTGACGGACAGACATACAGACATACAGACATACAGACATACAGACACACAGACATACAGACATACAGACATACAGACATTTCCCTAGCCTATAAGAATAGCTTCCATTGCCATATATACATATGGCTATGGGAGCTAAAAATCGTAACAAAATGACCGCACAGCATCCATATTGGATCATATCACAAAACAAATTGATAAGCTTATCTATGACATTGTTCAATGTCCTTGTACCAAGTTTGAACAAGCGACCTAGCGGCCGATATAGCTCCGCTGTGTTTATGTAGAGAATAACTATTTCTGACACATGTTGATGAAGAAGGTGGAAATCTTTGATAACTCAATGCAGTGGCCAGAAAAATGTGGCTAAAATAAGCTGCAAAAATACAAAATTGAAGATTTCATCATACTTTGAATATATCACATCCGATCATCCCTAAGAACATGTCAACCAAAGCTATCTGATGAGTAGTTTTTTGAGAATAAAATATTCTGACCAAAAATGGCAACAATTGCCCCAAAAAATAAAAATTGCAGATTTCATCATAATTTCAAAATATCACACTTAGTTCATATACCGGTATAGAAACCTGTATACCAAATTTCAAAGCTATCAGACCAGTACTTTTTGAGAAACACATTTTTTGACCAAAAATGGCAAAAATTGCCCCAAAATACTTTTTGAGAAACACATTTTTTGACCAAAAATGGCAAAAATTGCCCCAAAATTACAAAATTGCAGATTTCATCATTATTTCCCTAAATATCATTTAGTTCATCTGTTGAAACCCGTATACCAAATTTCAAAGCTATCAGATGAGTAGTTTTGGAAATACACATTTTTTGACCAAAAATGGCAAAAATTGCCCCAAAAATACAAAATTACAGATTTCATCAGAAATTCAATACATATTACTTAGTTCATCTATAGAAACCTGTATACCAAATTTCAAAACTATCAGACCAGTACTTTTTGAGAAATACATTTTTTGACCAAAAATGGCAAAAATTGCCTTAAAAATGCAAATTTGCATATTTCTGCACAATTTGAACAAATCTGAAATAGATTATCCCTAGGGACATATGTACCAAATATCAAAGCTATCTGACCAGTAGTTTTGAAGAAGAAGATTTTTAAAGATTTTTTTACCAAAAATGACAAAAATTGCCTTAAAAATACAAATATGCAAATTTCACCACCATTTTAACAAATCTTATTTAAGTCACCCTAAGCAAACTGCATATCAAATTTCAAAGCATTCGGACAAGTGGTTTCAGAGTAGAAGATTTTTTACCAAAAACACCAAAAAATGCCCCAAAAATACAAATATGCAAATTTCACCATGATTTGAACAAACTGAAGTAAGGTCACCCCAAGTGAACTGCATATAAAATTTCAAAGCAATTGGACTTGTGGTTTCAGAGGAGAAGGCAATTGTTGACGGACGACGACGGACGCCGGACGACGACGACGACGGATAATCAACCTATTTGATAAGCTCCGCGTCACTGACAGCGGAGCTAATGAAATCAGTTGAAACTTGCCTGAGTTATTGCTCTGTACATGAAAAAATCGTAATAAAATGGCCGCCTGGTGGCCATATTGAATTATATCACAAAACAAATCGACGTGCATATGTATGACATAGGTCAATGTTCTTGTACCAAGTTTGAATAAAATTGAATGAGATATGCCTGAGTTATGGCTCTGTACATGAAAAAATCATTACAATATGGCCGCCTGGCGGCCATATTGGATTGTCTCAGAAAACAAATCGACGTGCATCTGTATGACATATGAAGTAATCCTTGTACCAAGTTTGAATGAAATTGCTCCAGGCATCTCTGAGATATCTGCGTGAACGGATGGATGGACGCATGGACGCACGCACACGCACGGACGGACGGACGGACATGACAAAACCTATAAGTCCCCCCGGACGGTGTCCGTGGGGACTAACAAACGAGGCTGACTTGCAAACTTGCATAACTTGATTATGAGCGAAAACAACACAGTCAACATATAACCCAAGGTTTCTGACAACGGATGAAGGTGTAATTAGGTCTGTTCGACATGTAGTCCAGGTAGAGGTGTATGAGGTTTGAATTTCGAATGAAAATGAATTAATTTTGTCTTATTGTCATTTCTAACAAGCTTATTAACGGCCATCCATTCACGGATCTCATCCACACAGGTTTCAATCTGTAATTTTGAATGATCAGCCTGCTTACAGGTTAAATAAACTTGTGTGTCATCAGCATACAGCATGAATCTTATCGAGTGTTTTTTCAGTATGTTCTCAAGGGGAGCACAATAAAGTGTAAAGAATAATGGCCCTAAGACACTGCCTTGTGGGACTCCATATAAAAGTTAATGTGGTTCAGAAGCGATATCATTCACCATTACACTCTGAGTCCTTCCTTTTAGGTATGATGCAAACCAATCCAGTACTGTGAATCTCAATGTAATGCTGTAAGTCTCCATGTAATGCTGTAAGTCTCCATGTAATGTTGTGAATCTCAATGTAATGCTGTGAATCTCAATGTAATGCTGTAAGTCTCCACGTTATGCTGTAAGTCTCAATGTAATGTTGTGAATCTCAATGTAATGCTGTGAATCTCAATGTAATGCTGTAAGTCTCAATGTAATGTTGTGAATCTCAATGTAATGCTGTGAATCTCAATGAAATGCTGTAAGTCTCAATGTAATGCTGTAAGTCTCCATGTAATGCTGTAAGTCTCAATGTAATGTTGTGAATCTCAATGTAATGCTGTGAATCTCAATGTAATGCTGTAAGTCTCAATGTAATGCTGTGAATCTCCATGTAATGCTGTGAAGCTCCGCATAATGTTGTTAGTCTCTATGTAGCGCTGTGAGTCTCCATGCAATATTGTAAGTCTCGAGTAGTGCTGTGAATGTGCATGTGCTGTGAATCTCCACATCATGCTGTTACTGGTAGTCTCCATGTAGTGTTGTTAATCTTCATGAGTTGCTGCTGTACTGTGATATACTAATGAGTATTAATAGATTCTACCCTGACGCCATTGTGTCAGGGTAGATTGGCCAATTTGTCTATTCAATTGTGTGAACTTTTTGCTTTCAGTGAACCTATTTTGTTGTACAGCAATTTCACCATTTTGTAAACAAACAGAAAAAAACCCGTCAAGGACAGTGTGCTCACATTCGGTTTGAATTGGTCCATTCAAGAAATATTTAAACCAGAAAACAAGAATGACAAACGCAAATAAGGTCTCCAACTTAGGTACTGGAGGTCATCTTTAGGAACATGCAGATCAACTTCTATAGCAATAGGACAAGCAGATCCTACATACATAAGCAAATGTCAACAAAAAAATTAGCCAGAGAAGGCTTGACAAGAAGAAAAGGTTGGAAGAGTGGGGAAAGAACGAGTGGGAAAAAATGTACCAGGGATCTGGTAAAAAGTAATGCTACCTCATCAATCTTCTAGACCCTACCCCCTCCTGAATATCAAATGTTCCATCCCTTTGTTGGTCATGTTTACATAAGGCCAGATGGCAGGAAATGTATTTACAACCTTGGGGATTTTTTAATTAATGCCATGAGTGCTATCATTCTAATGTAAACAGCACTTAAATAGTTACAGATAGTGAAATGCCTTCCTTTGTGGGGGGTGATTACAACATCTGGAATTATCCTGGATCCAAATTTCTCATCAGTTCTTGTATGTCTTACATGGAAATGTATAAATTGATCCACAATGAAAAAATTTACCCCAGCTTTGTTTACTGGATCAAATTTTACTACAAATCAAAACCAAATATGACAAAATTATGTTCACAGCCTTTGAGACTGTCTCACAACATATCCTGGGTTGGTGTAGGTCATTTAAGGTCACAAACTGAGAAAATTACCTAAAATATGAAAATTTGGGGGTTTCCCAACACTTTGAGCAGAAACTTTATCTAATAACATCCCTCGGGACTTTTGTACCAAATTAAAAAGCTATCAGACAAGTAATTTTGAGAACAGGTTTTCTTGACCAAAAATGACAAAATTGTATTAAAAATATAAATTTGTACATTTCAGGACAACTTCCACATATCTAACTATTGTCATCCCTGCACATCTGTACACCAAATATTAAAGCTGTCTGTCCAGGGGCTTTAAAAAGACATATTTTTTAACGATTTTTTGACCAAAAATGACAAAAATTGCCTTAAAACAGTAATTTTTCCAATTTTGTCTTAATTTTAACAAATTAGAAGGGTAACACCCTTGCAAACATCCAATTTAGATTTGAGAGAAACTGGGCTGGCGGTTTCAGAGAAGAAGAATTTTTACTTAAAATGAGGAAAATAACCAAAAAATTCAGCAAAAATACAAAGTTCAAGATATCTTCACAATATACATAAAACTGTGTAAGGTCTACCTAAGGTACTTCATACTAAATTTCAAAGCAATCAAACCAGCAGTTCTTGAGTTATTGATTTTTGACCATTTTCACATTTTTAAAGCTCTTTTGCATAATTTTGGCGCTGCAAACTTCATTTGAACAAAATCCAATCTACAGTAAAGGATGCATCCACAGACCAAATATCGCGCTAAAAAGAGCTGCAGTTCGTGAGTTTTTGAAGTTGACGGATATACTGTACATACGTACATACATACACACATACATACAGACGCCACCGACTTCAGCTTATATGATAACCTCACATTGGTATTACCAAATGTGAGCTAAAAAGGAGGAAGACTTGGAACAGTTGCATTGAAATGCAGACAGATTAACACATAATCATCTTCTAATATGAAATACACTGTAAACTTAATGATGAAGAATTTTGGGAATTTGTCTACCTTGTGATGATGACTTTACATTTTCATTGTTATAAAAAATACTTGACTTTCTTTTTGGGCATTCTTAAGAAGCTATACACCAAATCTGAAAGCTGTCTGCCTTGTAGTATGTGGAAAATACTGTTTGACAAATCAGAAAAAAATCAGCCAAGAACATTCTCATGTGCAAATGTGCTCATCATATGAACAAAGCAAAATCTGGTCGTCCTGATAATGCAAATTTTCTGAGCAGAGATTTCTGATCAGAAGTGCAAAGTTGATGGAGAGTCAGGAAGAATATTTTACTAACTGTGTATCGTTCGCTTGTTGAGAGCATCTTAATGTTTAATAATGTATCCTGGTACAGGAACCTCTCAGTTAAGGACAAAATGAGATTAACACAAGTTGTCAATCTGGCAGGAAAGATTGTTGGTATGAAAACGCAACTTTCAGTAATATATTACCATGTTGAAGAGGAAAGCCATTCAGATCCACCGGGATCAAACACATCCACTCAGCATAGAATTCAAAATCCTCCAGTCGGGTCGACGACTTAAGGTACCTTTTGCGCGTAAAAACTTGTACAAAAAGTCTTCTGTACCTTCAGCTGTGGCAGTTTTAAACTCAGAATTTAATACGTAATTTATCGATTTTTTCCTCAAGATTGTTTATATGTGTGTGTTTTTTATTGTAAGTCAGGAGCTTTGTGGTGCCTAAAGAAAATTTTCCATTTGTGCGTATTTCGTTAATGGACAATAAAGTAATTTGAATTTGAATTACAGACAACAGATGATGGATGCCACGGTCAACCAACCCATTGCCACATCTTGGTGTCTTTGACAGAGGAATAAAAGGTGATATTTGTGAAAATACATAATAGCCTCAATTCTGAATGTTAAAGTCAACTCGTCTTCATCCATCTATGTCTATTTGTCTGAATGCTTAGTGTTTACCTGAAGTTTGGGAAGATAGATACATACTTTGGAAATCCAATGACTGTTTCTGATGCTTCCTAATGTGGTTGCCCTTTGGCAACATGACTACAAAATTCAGATAAAATTTTACCTAGGTAAAGGCCATACAAAAACATTAAAACTTATGTTTGGACCCAATATTCAGACTTATAAACAGGCCAATACAAGGCCATCAATATGATTTAATATATTAACTAGGGTAAGGCTGTATAACATCTTGCGCTATAGTATAGGTTTGTTGATTTCTCATTATTAGAAATCTATCAAGTTCCTTATATGGTCAACAATAATAGTCATTTGTGCACCTATCTGTTTTGCAATGAATACTAACCTTAGATCTAAATTTACTGAAGAATCCACCAGACTTCTGTTTGCCATCATTGAATATAATATCATCCTCATCTCCTTCATCAACAGCACAGCTATCGACTGTTGGTAATTCGCCATCCTTGCCAGAGCTTGACTGAACCAGTCTCTGGTATTTGTATTCAAGCCTGTAAACAATGGCAGATTCAAATAAAGAATTTTATCATAAACATGTTTCGTAAAGAAAAAATCCGGCTTCGACTCATCGTCAATGTGCTTTATGTTTCTGAATCATACACCTTGGTTGTCTTATATATGAAGGAGATTTGATCTGAATTAAACCAATTCGCATGCAGTGAATTGATTCCGTTGATAATAATTGGATATAGGGATTGACTTATTTCCTTTCTTTTTGTGTTTGTCATGGGTTTGTCCAGGCATCCCTATATCTGTACCTACGTAATATATGAAACAATGTTTAATCTTGCGCCTTATAAAGCTAATCAGAATATTCGTTTTAAAATAGTATTTTCAGATTCCAGGCATTGAGAATACTTTGGGTACTCAGAGGATTGCAGGGCTGTTGCTGGCTTATTGTTTTTGGCAGGGTAAAACCCTATGGTCTTTGGCAGGGCAAGTACAACTTATAAAAGCTATACAGTCTTCAGACTGAGGGCGAAAAGTGGCTGTGTCTATTTTCACTCATTATATATTCAAAATGGCAGACTCTGAGATCTTTTGGATATCCACAAAGTTTCTAAGTGACACAGGCATGCGTTCAGTTGCTACAATAGTGGCTGAGAACGATTGGGAAATATTTGAGTTGCAGGCTAGCCAACACCACATGTTCTTGCAACGTTGCCTGGATAGTCGATCAAGGCCCAGGATCGAAGTACGAGGCCGAAGGTCAAACCTCAGTATTCTTATGGTATTAACATACAAAATTTTCGGCCTCACACACCCATCCTGGGCCTTTGATCGACGATCAAAACAACGATGTTAGCAGCTGTCGCCAAGACTGTTAGTACCTCAGCCGCTCACTATGTGATGCTAAGCCACAAGATTAGCAACATCATCATGTACAACATGAAATAATACTGCACGAACAAACAGTGGTGACGGAGCAGATTTCTCTCAGACTCTTGTAAAAACAAAATCCCATATAAACAGAATTTTCATCATGGTGAAAAATGAAACTCCTGCAAAGATTTCAGCATGCAAATTGGTTATGTCAAAGAATAAGTTGATATTTGTAAGATCACAATCGCTGTAAATGTTTTGTGAAACTTCGCACACGTGCAGCATGCAATGCAAACAGCGGATCTAGGGCCGCTCACACACCGAGTGATCTCAGGCAAATGTGACCTTTTCATGAATGATGTCATTTGACCTTTTGTATGCGCCAGTCAGACACTTTCATTAAGTGCACGTGATATGCTCAACAGTATTACTATGTCATTTGCCCCGAGCCTTTGCTCAAATTTAACTGGCAATCTTAAAGCTCGCTGTCAAAAATATCTAAATATATATATGTCGGCGTGTCAAGAGTATGCATTTCTACTCATTCATTGATCAATGATGTTGTCATCCTGTTTGAATGTCATAAAATGGCAATCTCTGTGCGATAGAGTGTGACTTAGAAAATCTCAAAAACATCCATTTTTCACTCTATTTCATGCGACTGTATATTTTTTATTTGTTATACTTATACAAAGATGGAGTTCGTGTGAATGTGAATAAACAAGATATAAATAAACTCAGAAATCTGAGTTGGAGTAGTTTTTACTGATTGGATGAAAATGCACAAAAATCAAACATGTCAGTGTATTTTCACCCAAAATAGTGTATGTTCAGAAAACCTTGGCAATTTTAACAAAATTTACAGATGAGATGTTCTGGGAGAATCATTCTGTTTTACAAATGATAAATGATGTAAAGTAACCCTAATCATGATTTGTCTGCCAGGATTTTTCAATGTGCGACATGGCAAAATGATGGCAATTTGTCGCAAAATCCCCAAAATAAAACTTGCATTTCAGAACCTTTATTTACATAAAGGTGCCGCTGGCTGTTCTCCATGTAGTTCTGGTGGTTTACAGTGTAAAGATGGGTATTTCTTGCCAAAAGCTTATTTGAATGAAAATGCACAAAAAATCAAAGTCTTATATGCCTCAGGAATGCTTAAATTGAGGGGTCAAAGGTAACTCAATGTTTTTCATTTGTAGCGAGACCCTTCAAATTCGTTTCTTTAATTTTTTTATTGATATATTCAAGTGATCTTCACAGTGTTAACAAAACTTATTATCGGCTCTCCAAACATCGAGAAATATAAAACTATATTTTACACATGTACGCTTGATTCTGAGCTGCCATGACACCACGTCGTTAAAGCAGGAATTTCCCAGCATGCTTTGCAATATTGTGATAATAGGAATCGCACTCAGTCCGAAGACTGATAGCCATGTCAGGATTGAGAACACACAACCCTACAAAAGTTAGCCACAGATTGGTCGAAAACCTCTGAGATAGTCCTTGGCAGCTTGGCACAACCTTATATAATACAAACCTATAAAAGCTTGCCCAAGCTGTGTTGGAGATCAATCAGATGGTCTTTAACAGCTAGGACCTCTAGTTTTTGATAGAACTGCAACCATGCAGGCAAACACTGAATGTTTTCTAATTTATGTAGTTGTCATTTTCTATGAATAGTTTAAGTTGGTAAGACAGCATGTCTTCCATCAATCAACATCCAACCATGATGCTGATGATGTGCGCAGTCATTGGTTGTTCTTGACTGCTCAAAGTGTTATAAATGGCTAATAATTTGATCCTGAATGGGAATTAAATATAAGTCTACTTTGTCTATTATACATGAAATGAGATCTTGAATGTTTAGAAGTCATGCCGAGTTAAAATTGCAATATGGTTCTGAATTGACCTTCATATTTCTCGAAAAATCTGTACCCATTTCATTTGCAGATTCAACAACTAAAGATCCATTAGCTGTAACTTTGGTCATTTTGAGGGGCCCAAGCCTTGTGGCTTGGGCCCCTATTGGTTTTATTGGAGTTCAATATTCTTCTTCTTCCTCATCTTCTTGTTCTTCCGTCACTTTTTTGTCACTCTTGATCTCAGAAACCGCTGAACGTAAACTTCTAAAACTTGCATGGCTTAGGCCAAAAAAAAAAAGAAATGTTTCTGGTCAGCGCGCGCGTCACTTGAACAACAGCGCGTAACCCTTTTTTTTCTGTTTGTGGCCGGCGGCCGTGGCTGACACCAAACCAAAATGGCTGAAGAGAAAGACAAAATTCTTTGGGGGGAATGATCAGTGACTGCATGAACAGTATATATGTGACTATATTGATAAAACTATACAAGCGACCTAGCGGCCGATATAGCTCCGCTGTGTTTATGTAGAGAATAACTATTTTTGACACATGTTGATGAAGGTGGAGATCTTTAATAGCTCAATGCAGTGGCCAGAAAAAATGGCTAAAATAAGCTGCATAAATACACAATTGAAGATTTCATCATACTTTGAATGTATCACATAGGATCATCCCTAAGAACATGTCAAACAAAGCTATCTGATGAGTAATTTTTGAGAATAAATTTTTTTACCAAAAATGGCAACAATTGCCCCCAAAAATAAAAATTGCAGATTTCATCATAATTTCAAAAGATCAAATTAAGTTCATCTATAGAAACCTGTAAACCAAATTTCAAAGCTGTTAGACAAGTACTTTTTGAGAAACGCATTTTTTGACCAAAAATGGGGAAAATTGCCCCAAAAATTCAAAATTGCAGATTTCATCATTATTTCAACAAATATCATTTAGTTCATCAGGAATTCAATAGATATTACTTAGCTCATCTGTAGAAACCTGTACACCAAATTACAAAGCTATCACATGAGTGGTTTTGGAAATACACATTTTTTGACCAAAAATGGCAAAAATTGCCCCAAAAAATACAAAATTGTATATTTCATCATAATTTCAACAAATATCATTAAGTTGATCTGTAGGAACCTGTATACCAAATTTCAAAGCTATCAGATGAGTAGTTTTGGAAATACACATTTTTTGACCAAAAATGGCAAAAGTTGCCCCAAAAATACAAAATTACAGATTTCATCAGAAATTCAATACATATTACTTAGGTCATCGATAGAAACCTGTATACCAAATTTCAAAACTATCAGACCAGTGCTTTTTGAGAAATAAATTTTTTGACCAAAAATGGCAAAAATTGCCTTAAAAATGCAAATTTGCATATTTCTGCACAATTTGAACAAATCTGAAATAGATCATCCCTAGGGACCTAAGTACCAAATTTTAAAGCTATCTGACCGGTAGTTTTGAAGAAGAAAATTTTAAAGATTTTTTTACCAAAAATGACAAAAATTGCCTTAACAATACAAATATGCAAATTTCACCACAATTTGAACAAATCTGACTGAAGTCATCCTAAGCAAACTGGATATCAAATTTCAAAGCAATCGGACAAGCGGTTTCAGA
Organism: Ptychodera flava; assembly: GCF_041260155.1. Lineage (NCBI taxonomy): Eukaryota > Metazoa > Hemichordata > Enteropneusta > Ptychoderidae > Ptychodera > Ptychodera flava. Next base: position 79,620 of record NW_027248362.1, read on the forward strand.
GAAGATTTTTTTACCAAAAATACCAAAAAATGCCCAAAAAATACAAATATGCAAATTTCACCACAATTTAAATAAACTGAAGTGAGGTAACCTCAAGTGAACTGCATACAAAATTTCACAGCAATTGGACTTGCGGTTTCAGAGGAGAAGGCAATTGTTGACGGACGACGACGGACGACGGACGACGACGACGGACGACGACGGAAAATCAACCTATTTGATAAGCTCCGCGTCGCTGACAGCGGAGCTAAAAACTGACCCTCCTCCCTCCCTTGAGGCAAAAAAAAAAAAAAAAAAATGCGCGTCACCGCACCATTTTTTAAAGAAAGACCTGACCAGAAACATTTCTTTTTTGTTTTGGCCTTATAGGTACTTATAAGTACTAGTGCATATTGTCCTTAACCCCTTGACTACCTTGTACGCCGGATATATCCGGCGCCATTTTGAATTACCATATACCTTTAGTGCGGGAAATATTCCGCACTGTTAAATCGGCGTATTTGCTTCGTTTTTGTCCCTAAAAATCCCGTAATTTCAGCATCGGCACGCAGCGCGACTAAGGCTGCGTTCACAAAAAACGGTTAGGGGGGGCTGGAGGAATTCAGGGGGGGGATTCGAAAATTTTGGGGGTAGTGGAGGGGGGGGACTTGAAAATTTTGCTCTACCTGTAGGGGGGGACTTGAAAATTTTTGGGTCCCTTTTGAGTTTTACATTTTCCAATTCCAAGTTTTTGTAGGTTATTCAATGAAAAATGAATACCATTTTTTTTGTTATCAAAATGTTGTAATGTTAGTAATAATTTAACAAAATCTAGAACCATTTTGTCACATTTCATGACTTTTATCTCGAAAAAATCTAAACGTGTGATTTGTCGTTAAAAACAAACTGAGCCTTGTAACAGGGCAGAAGCTGCAACTGTTAATGATTTCTGCAATATTTCTATGCAAATATTTCATGCAATATAACAACTACAGTTTCTTGCTGTCTCCCTACAGCATCTCAAACACACAATATTTAGTTTGTCGACAAAGCCTGTATATATAAATATAAATATGTATTTGGTGATAAGTTAATTGGATTCCAGACTGACAGTCAGTTGTCAGTGATGCAAATGCATGGTACACATACATAGGCTGTGATAGCGAGCTGAATACTGGACAATTCAACATGCTGTAGGGAGTAGAACAAGAACGCAGTTGTAAAACTGAACAAAAATATTGCCAACATTATCAAAGTTAATACAGCTACTGCCTACGGGTAGTGTCACTATCAGATACTATCCTGCTACTGCAGTGTCACTGTCACTGCATACCTGAACAGTGACAGAGACAGCTCTGACTCTGATGTACATGGTAGTTGAAGAAGAGTTTTGGTCAAATGACACTCATGACAGTGAAACTCACTTGTACACAAGATCAGGCCAGAGAGCAACACATGGAAGAAAACATAGAAATGTGTGAATTCTGGCATATGAGAATAATCAAATATTAACGAAAAAAGATGGGGTCACCATGCTTGATTTTCTAAATTTTCACACTCTTATTATAAAGTGATACAGAAGTAAAACTTTGAATAGTAAAGACTAAAAGAAAAAATATATGACCAAATGGAATTATTTATTTTTTAACCAAATTTGCAATTATCACACCCAAAATTTCAGAGATTAAAATATTTATTTGATGGAATATTTTAATCTTCCGGTATTGTCAATTTTGAGTAGCATCTTATTCATATAGGTCTTGTAGTTTTGAAACAATTTTTTGGTAGGTCACTGTGCAATACGGTAATTAGCCAGAATTTTACAATTTTCCTACTCTCCCATGACTGTATTTTGTGTGCTCTTCAACAGGAGCAATTGACCTGGCCAGAGTTTGATTAACTCAAGTTGGCTTTTAGACCAATAAATCTAAAAAATTCACTGATGCATTTAAAGAACTTGCCTTGGGAATATGACTATACAAAGTGCTAATACAGGTAGTGTTGAACACCTGTGAACAGAACGGCGCAATACATGTTATTTTTTCTGCGCTCACATCCTTTACAAATATGCGGGCCTGTGATAGTTGGGGGGGGACTTGAAAAATTTTGACCATATAGAGGGGGGGCATTTGAAAATTTTTTAGGGTACTTAGGGGGGGGATCTGAAAAAAAATGAGATTTCAATCGAGATTCCTCCAGCCCCCCCCCCTAATCGTTATTTGTGAACGCAGCCTAAGATAGATGTATTTCGACCTGGCCTGAATGTGATTGCGCCCCCGCACGTCCGAGTACGGCCAAAATCCGGAAGCAAATGTCGTGACCCATGACCTCGACCCTAAAAGGTCAAGCTGATCACAGAAGCATCGCGCTGATTGTTTACAGTTTCCAGAAGCTTGTTGATGTCATTTACTTTTTATGGTTTGTTTTTTTTAATGAAATGAAATGTTTATTTATTGAAAACAAATGATTCATATGTAAATATGTTCTATTAACAGCTATATTCTGTTAATGAAACTGGAAGAAATATAATTTTTTTACTATAACCCAGCAAAATTTTATAGCAGCCATATTGTCAATATAACTGGCCACATGACTGTTCATGTGAATGGCCATGTAATATGTTGTTCCCTAAAATGTATTTTAAATATTGTGAATTATTTTTTGATAAATTATAACCATTTTAGATGCATGTTTCTGCAAGGAAGACATGAAGCAGGTATTTACAAATAAAATGTGTTGATTTTCAAATACAGAATTATGTCAGATGCTGATGTTTGTGGTTCATTTACTCTGCCTTATGTGAGAGTACACCTATAAATAAAGTAAAGGGTAGTTATTATTACATATATGTAAAGACAATGCCATGAAAATTGCAACTGTATTCAAATTTGAGTCATTTTATGGATTCAAAACACATCCTGATGATTCAAATATTCTTTCCCAGCATATTCTTTGCCAACTCTTGTCACATGATGAGTCATGTGACCAGTCACGTGACCTGGAAATACAAAACCTCTGTATGAGAGAAAGTGGGAAATTTCATGCTGATTCAGAAAATATATGGTTTATTGGTACTTATACGTAAGTTTTACTCTAAGTAGTGTTGATGCAATGACCACACCCCAGATTTTATCAACATTTATATAAGAGGCCTGGTATATAGGAATACATTGGCCTTGGTAATCAGGGGGTTAAAATTTTGATTGGTCACGTGACCTGGCGGCCATATTGGATTTTCCAAAAACTTAAAAATAGGTTTTCCTGCTGACCTAGGGGTCTAGTCAGTTTGAAATTTTTTACATAGCAAGCATGACCTAAGGTCTTTAGTATTGATAAATAAAATTGCATGCGGTCACGTGACCTTGGCCGCCATGTTGGATTTTCGAAAAATACCATTTTAATCTTTAAAAATCTTCTTCTCCAGAACCAACACACAGATTGAATTGAAATTTTTCAAGTATTATCTTGAGTATGTTCTCTTTCAAGTTTGCAAAGGTATTTCGATTGGTCACGTGGTTTGGCCCCCATCTTGGATTCTGTGAACATAGCACTTTAATCTTTAAAAATCTTCTCCAGAACCAACCCACTGATTGAACTGAAATTTTACTTGTATTATCTTAAGTTAGATTTCTTTCAAGCATGGGAAAGGCGATTGGATCGGTCACGTGGTTTGGCTGCCATCTTGGATTTTGTAAAAAGTTGCAATTTAATTTTTAAAAATCTTCATCTCCAGAACCAACCCACCAATTGAACTGAAATTTTTCTCTTATTATCTTAAGTATGATCTGTTTCAAGGTTGCAAAAACCATTTCGATCGGTCACATGGTGTGGCCGCCATCTTTGATTTTGCGATAATCGCAATTTACCCTTGTGTGAGCACTCTAAAGTTTCTGATAGGAAATTGGATTGGTGAAGTACTTTGGCGGCCATATTGGATTTTGCATAAAATATGCAATTACCAGTAAAATGTACAGTAAACCATGTTATCTGCTTGGGCCCCGCCAAGGCTGCTTGTAGCTTTAATTTTATTTTGTTTGTTCTGTGTATCATCTGCAGTTTCTGGTTTGAATCCCTGAACCATAGAGAAATTCCTAATATTTAGCTCATAACTTATATACCCTATGTGAGTATAATCTGCATTGTTATTGTTTAAATTTCGTATTAAGGTCTGGACTAGAATACATTTATCAACAATAACAATGGTCATTTCACATACGCAGGCTGTGTTGGCAAGCAGGACATCGGGCATTGGTCATGATGATCGAATTATAGTAAAATTCTGTAGTTGATACATTGAAACAGAGAAGTGAAAAATTAGTCAAAAGTTACAGCTAATGTCCCTTTAACTGGAACATGAAGAAAACTCTAATTTGAATAAACATGTTTAATTACCAAATAAATTGCAGTTTTGGTAAATATCATACTACATACTTGTTGCGAGGGTCATTTCAAGAAGTTGATTATGCACGCAAACATATTTGGTGCGTAGTAAAGAATACATAACTGCTAGCATGGTGTGATATACCCTGCATGAAGTGGTTGGGACACACATTCCTTGACACTATGCATTCACATGAACTTACTTGCGAGTCTTCTTCCAGAAGTAAATGATAAGCCCTATGAGTAATGCAGCACAGCCAGTTGCTACAGTTATGGCAATTTGAGCTTCGAATGTCAGCATTGGACACTTCTTAACAACATTTTCTGGAATTGGTACTCCATCTCGACATAATCTATTGTTGTTATATAAAAGCAGATATTATTTTTTTGTATTTCGATTTGTGTTGTCAGCAACAAAGCAAGTGATAGAGATTTCCAAGTATTGGTATTGGTGGTCACATTGGGCACTGATTGAAATAAATTCACTTTGAAAGCTTCCACTCCAAAGTCTTTAGTACATGTGAACTAGTACATGCAATCAACTACAAAGGTTCCTAAATCGTATACATCATGGCATGATAAATCTGTAAGTGGTTCATATCCTAAACCACATTACATTATCATACATGCTATGCCTGTATCGCAATAGACATAATCGTTTTTATATAAAAGCAGATATTATTTTTTTGTATTTCAATTTGTGTTGTCAGCAACAAAGCAAGTGATAGAGATTTCCAAGTATTGGTACTGGTGGTCACATTGGGCACTGATGGCTACCATTGGTAGAATGAGGGAGGGTATGCATACACATAGTACTGTGCGGATGCTTGTTTACCAAAATTATTGATGCTGCAGTCGCCTTACATGAATAAACAAGTCATTGACAATGACATAGTCCCCACTTGTAATAGGAGTATTAGTCTTGATAGGGCAGGGAAATGTGGTCATTAAGAAGTATCACTGGAGTATATATGTTGAGATCTATGGGCACATAGGTCTATGTCGTTGTTCCCAATTTGAAACACATGAGGCATGTCTAAGTTATGGTTCTAAATCGGTGAAAAAAGATCAGACCTCTAGCTGTATTGGCCAGCCAAGAAATACATATGCGAATAATAATGACGTACAAGATGTGAATTTTAAGGTCTAATATCCTATCAGAATTGGAGGATATAGAACTTGTGGTTACTGACTTTTGCATATATATGTATAATCAAGGTCAAAGGTCATAAGGTCACATGACATTTTGAAAAAAAATTGTATTGCTAATTAATCCCTATATGCCAAAAATCAGACCTCTAGCTCTATTCGCTTGCCCAGAATTAGATGTGTGCATAATTAATGAGGTAAAGCGTGTGTTGTCATAAGGTCTCCCCCCTACTAAATATAAAGGACATAGCACTTGTGGTTACGTATTTATCGGCATAAACGTATATTTCAGGTCAAAGGTCATCAAGGTCACATGACATTTGGTCAAAAAATTTCTATCCTATAGTTATCCCTATATACCAAAAATGAGACATCCAGCTCTATTGGCTTGCTCAGAATTAGATATGCACATAATTAATGAGGTACAGTATGAAGCATCATTAGGTCTCCCATCCCATATATGAAGGGTGTAGCACTTGTGGTTACTGAGTTATGGACAAATATGTATATTTGAGGTCAAAGTTTATCGAGGTCACGTGACATTTTGTCAAAAAAATTGTATTGCTAAGTTATCCCTATATACCAAAAATCAGACCTCTAGCTCTATTGACTCACTCAAAATTAGATATGCACATATTTAATGAGGTACAATATGTGGCGTCATAAGCTGTCCCATCATACCATACATTAAGGGTGTAGCACTTGTGGTTACTGAGTTATGGACAAATATGTATATTTGAGGTCAAAGGTCACCGAGGTCACGTGACATTTTGTCAAAAAAATTGTACTGCTAAGTTATCCCTATATACCAAAAATAGTGACAACATCACTGTTCGCTCCCATATAGTTATCAAAACAAGTCAACAATTGTATGAAACATGGACATACATATACAGACAGACTGACATACACAGACTGGCACAGAGTGATGACATTGACCCCAAGTGTGCCTTGGCCCATGGAGAGTGATAAAGATATAACAAACAGCTTAATGTAATGATAAAATAGTTAAGTATAGGCTTATACAGGCACTGAAGGTGAATATGTTACAGCAATTTGATTAGTTTCTTTTCCTTTTCTACTTCTGTGATAATATTTAAGACAATCAATCTGCAAGGCAGTTTATGTATTGACAACTATGTTATCTTTTACAAGCACACAGTAAACTGTTCTTGATTTTTCATTTACAATATTTGATATAGACTGAAATACATGACATGCAACCAATGTTTACACTTTGCCCATACACCAGATACATGGAGAAATTTCAACATACAATCATCAACTCAGAAACCCTACAGGAAAAAGTAAACATTGTTTTCTTCCAGAACAGCTGGTACATCCACATCTGAAACAACTTACAAACTTAACCAATTACACAAGGATGATGACACAAGAGATAAAGTTAAACTGTGGTGAACTTGACTATTCCTTTCAAATCCTTACCTAACTTGACATCTTAAACTAAAATACACTGCATGGTGAATTGTGCACAAAAATACATCGGGGTGGACCATTTGATAAGGGATGGTGTCTGGAAGATCGATGAGGTACATTATCTTTTTTATCCGATCCATTGTACGGTACATTCTTTTTTCCCCACTCTCTCACCTTTTCTTTTTGTAAAAACCTTCTCTGGCTGAATTTTTTTTATTGGCATTTGTTAGGAATTTTGTCAAAATCTGCCAGGATTTTTTTGCTGCATTTCAACACCAAATACAGTTTACCATATCAAATGCTTACTAAATCACCACATTATATACTCTTAGTTCCAGTAGGTATAAAATTACCAAAAAAAATCTTAAAAATACAAAATGAAAGATATCCCAGTAAAACTGAAAGTTTCGCAAAGTTGCCCCAAAAATTCAAAATTCCGGATTTCAACTTAATTTCAATATATCTTATTAACAAAAACCCTAAGGACCGGTTTACTAAATATCAAAGCAATCAGACTGGTAAATTTTGAGAAACAAATTTTTTGACCAAAAATGAGAAAAATTGCCCCCAAATACAAAATTGCAGATTTCATCCTAATTTTAAATATATCTAATTAACATAAACTCTAGGAACCTGTACACTAGATATCAAAGCTACCAGATCAGAAGTTTTTGGAGAAAATTTTTGACCAAAAAAGGCAAAAATTGCCCCAAAATAAAAAAAATTGCCAGTTTCAACATACCTTCAATACATTATATTGAGATTAATCTTAGATACCTGTATACCAAATACATGTATCAAAGCTATCAAATCAGCAGTTTTTGGATTAAAAAATTTTTTATCAAAAATTGGGAAAATTGCCCCAAAATTACAAATATGACAATATCAATACAATTTGTACAAGCATGACTGAAGTCATTCTGAGGAACATGAATATTAAGTTTCATAGCATTCAGACGAGCGATTTCAGAAAACAAGATTTTTTGACTAAAAACGGAAAAAATACCCTAAAAATACAAACATGCAAATTTCATCCCAATTTTTGCACACATAATTTAGAATACCTAAAGAAATCTGCATACCAAGTTTCAACCAAATCTGACCAATGCTTACTGAGTTTTAGCCATTTGTAGGATTTTTCCTTTTTTCCCCCTCATTTGCATATTTTTGGCACTGACATGTTCATTTGAACAAATTCACATCTCCACCCCTAGGTCCTCCTGTACACCAAATATTAAGACGGTAGGTGCTACGGTTTAGGAGTTTTTGATGTGGACGGATATACATACATACATACATACACACAGACGCCATTTTGCCACCTTATACGTATACCTCCCATTTGCATATATACATATGCATATATGGGAGCGTAAAAATTGCCTGAAAAGACAAATATTTTAATGTCACCACAATTTGAATACACTTGACTACAGTAATCTTTAGGTAGCTGTATACAAAATTTCAAAGAAATTGGAATAGTGGTTTCAGATAAGAAGACAAACAAATGTTGACAAACGACGACAGACAATACATCTATTTGACAAGCGAATTTGGTTTGGGCACTTGTAAGAAATGTCTCTAGATTGACGGATGGACGGAGCCCAAATCATAAGTCTGGCAAGAAGCCTAAATTGACCTGCCTAGGAAGAAGTGATGAGGCAATCTCTAACAACTTCTGAATGAAAAACAGTTTGACAGTGTTCAGAAGAAATGCTGGGAAAAAAATGTTCATTGGTGGCGATGTCTATTTAGTAGTGTGTTCCTGTGGAGTTTCCAGTTGGTCGATGGTGTCATTTGTGAAAGTGGCAATTGCCTCAATAGGTAGCAGTGACAGTATGTCGTCATAAACAAAACAGAAAATCAATCATATATTTGCAATCAAAAGAATGAAGGAAACTATATTTTTGTTGCTTCTTTTAAACAGTTCTCGATGATATTAAGCACTGGGTATTGGTTCTTTTTCAAAATGATATTGAAAGATTCTTGAACAGGTGCCAAACCTGCCTTGGCCTACACAAGAAACAATAATGTCCATCATCATCACAGTTACAAGTGTTTCGATACCGCGTGTTATGCATACGCACCCATCACGGAGTTCAGAGGCCGATCACCCTCACAATAAGCCTAAATTATTCACTAAACCAGCATTGATAGCCTCCAATACATCTTAGAATTCATACCTACTAGCCTTTTTGCGTCAAAATGACCTGCTGCCATTTTTTGGGTGCGATTTTCGACGGGAACCCATGATTCGGGCATGCACAGTCCACTTATAGATCCTTTTCATAACTGGCTGGCGAGGGTTAACGGTTTGGGAATTCCGCAACAGTAGCCTTGCTATGGCTACAAATTCATAGTGGCCAAAGGAGGGCGCTAGACTTATGAAAAGGGTCAGTCTATGTATGGCCACTATTATATGTATTGAAACACCCGTAACTGTGATCATCATGTATACGTCCGCACTGTCGATCGCGGCTAGACACGCTTTTCGCTCATGTCTGACAACCTCATAACCAATATTCCATTAAACGAAAATAACAACAACAACACGATTTGGTAAATTCATGTTTAGTTACACTGAATTAAATATATTCAATTCTCAACTGTGTACTATATGAAGCTATGCATGGAGACTGTTCAGAGTCACCCCCCCCCCCCCCCCCCCAAATCAAACACCAAGTCACGTGATCTGAAATCCCTAGAAAAATACGGAAAATAATCATTCTAAAATCAATAACTCTCGATGGAATCCTCAAATCAACTTCATTTGAACAAATCCCCATCTTCATGTACCAAGTTAGCCCGTCACAAGCTTTCAATGCCAAATGATAAGCGGTTTGTCAGTTTAAACGATTTACGGACACCAAATGTCTACATCCATCCATCCGTCCATCCATCCATCCACACATCCAGACAGCCTACTCTACGGAATTCGACACCACAACTATAGCTCTGGTGACTACATCAGCGTGCTAAAAAAACAATAGCTTTTGTAATTCTTGTACTATATGTGTACCTCTCCACTTTTTTAATATAGAAAATTTGTATAATGAAGTTTTGGTCTTCAGTGTACTTTATAAGCAAACCAGCAAACATTCCTTGGTGAAAGCAAGCATGCTCAAGGTTCACATCTTGCCATATTGAATTGACTTTGTCTAAGTATTACAGGACATTGACTGTACCTAGATTATTGTAAGTGTACAACACATTCTTGTTCTCTTATACTTTGAAATGAACTTACTTTGGCTCTTTCCAAACATAGTGGATGATTTGGCGTCCAGCCTTGCAGTTCTCTTCAATGGATTTGTAATCCATTTCAGTACAGAGTGGACAAGCATATTTTGTTCTCCATAAGAAATGGAATGTACATCCATCACATGTTCCATCAGGACAACCGGCAGGTAATTCTAGAACACCACTTCCAATCGCTGTCACATCACATCGCAAACTTATAACGGATGCACGACCATAAGGGCAAGCTGTAGTTGATCTGTATCAATCCATTGTGAATATCAGACAATCAAGTATTATGAGAGAAGTTCAAATTGTTTTTAAGTCAAACACTGTATATGCAATATTGGTTTAACTTCTAAAATAATATACAGCAAAAGTGCATAAAATGGAACTTGTCTTGACCTCAGTAACACATTGTCTGTCTTGGAAAGTGAATTCATCATGAGTTTGATTAATGTGTAGCTTCAGTTTTTTTATTTGACTTGTACAATTTCTGTTGTCTGTAGGATCCTGTGCGTAAAGTAAAGGTATCACACTAACATCATAGATTGAACTTCCAGTTTGTTGGGGATCTGAACTAAAATGAAGGAATTATGTTGGTATTGTGCCTCTCAGAACATTGAACACTATCCAGCTATTCCTTTACAACGAAAATTGCTTCAAATAGGAACCATAATTCTGAAGGTGTTTTGACCAAAACTGACTTGAAGATATGGAAGTACTCAAATTTGTCACATTTTAAACAAAAGTCACTGATATGAACGTAAAAACTATGAATCAAAGCAGCAAGACAGGTTTTTCTAAGATTTTCCACTGAAGCAATACATACATTTGGAGTGTCAGTATTTTGCAGTGTCAGTGCAAGAAGGTCGTAACTGACATTTTGGCAAAAATCACTGTTCTTCTGAAAATGATCTGAAATGACCTATTGTATTGGCTTAAATTCAAATAAGGTAAAATCTCTGTGTAGAACCATTGTTCAACATTTATGAAAACATTTTTTGCATTCAAATTATGGATTATTATTAAAAATTTGACTTCTCTGGAGCACGTCCCAAATTTGCAGTTATGGTCTTATACTGCTCTGATGTGATGATTCATAATCAGTCTTTAACAATTACATACAATGTTTACTATGAAAAAGAACAACTTACGTGGCTGAGTTGTAATAGAAATTAATATCTGGTAATGGTAGACTATCCTCTGCAAAGCCAACAACTGTAATATTGTTAACACTTGTATCTTGAGTAACTGCCAGGGGACGATCACCAAGACTACCGAAAAAAACAAATGAATAAGTTATTAACCAAATCTAGCATTCTTCACTGTCTTGTGCCATTCATTTCACAATTGTAAAATTTTTTAATTCTAATTTGTAAGTAAGTTCAGAAAAAATCTTCCATATCACAGTGCTAGGCTCTTGAACAAACTTGAGAATGTCTGAGTGGTTCTTTACATTTACAGGTAAATCACATTACACTAATATGCAATGGCTCTTTAGGTAAAGACTAGTGACATAACTTAAGTCAATGGCTCATTCTTAGGCTCTAATGGGTAGCAAAATATGTGTGACAAAAATTGGTTGGTAATAGGTATCCATCCATTATGAACAAAACGCAGCATACAAGCACTGTCCATCTGACTTCAGAAGAGAAAATTTTGTATCTGCTATCTCCAAATTGAAAACCATCAAAATCATGCAGAAATCTTGGCTTGTAACTGGTGAGTCCATGCCAGTACCCAGTGAAGCCACAAGGTCCACAGATCTTAGCTTGTATCAGGTAAGTCCACACCAGTACCCAGTGAAGCTCCAAGGTCCACAGATGCAGTCTGTGGAGTGACAAGTCATCTCTGATGACACAGTCCCTGCTCACACCATTAATTGACATGCACATGCACAATACAATACAATGTCTGTGTGCCAAATTTGAACCAAATCTGTTCAGGGATAGTTGAGTAATGGTTCAAAAACATGTAAAAAATCCCTAAAAATAGCCGCCTGGTGGCCATATTGGATTGTATCATGTTATAAATTGGTGTGCATACATATATACCATAGTACGTTATCTGTGTACCAACACTGAATGAAATTGGTTCAGGGATAGTTTAGTTATGGTTCAAAAACATGAAAAAATCCCAACAAAATGGTCGTCTGGTGGCCATATTGGATGGTATTGCAAAATAAATTGAAGTGCATATATATGCCATAATATGTTATCTGTGTACCAACACTGAATGAAATCGGTTCAGGGATAGTTTAGTTATGGTTCAAAAACATGAAAAAAATCGCAACAAAATGGCCGACCAGTGACCATATTGGATCGTATCGTGAAATAAAGTGACGTGCATATGTATGCCACAGTACTCCATCCTTGCACAAAGTTTGAAAAAAATTGGCTCAGGGGTGACAGACAAACGGCTGCTGAGGGCCGGATGGCTGGACAGGACCCAATCTATAAGTCCCAGCTGGACTGCGTCCGCGGGGACTAAAAAATGCTGTCGTCCTTAATGAAGTGGTAAGTGTTCAATATTCAGGAAAAATAGCGTCAATGATGACACTGTGCTCCTCAGTGCATTTAGTGGTAGGGATGCAAGGAGAGAGGTTTGGGGAATGTTGCTGAGAAAGATGCAAAGAAAGGGTTGAAATGTGAAACTGTAATAAAACCTATTGTTTTTTTAGCAGTGAGCGTCCAGCTTGGTAAACATGCCATCTTGTACATGAAGGCAAAAAACATAATTTTCACATGTCCACCAAACTTGGAATTTGCATAGATGTACATAGATCATCCAAATTGATTTATCTGCAAGATTTTGTATGTTCCTTGCTACAAAATTCTGACCCAATTGAATTATAACAGGAAAACATGCACGCATGATTGGACAGTGTGGACTGTGTATTGCATGCACTACATCTGCTGTGATGATGGATTGCCAGACGACCACACTGCATCAAAGAACTGTAGTTTAAAATGAAAATATAATTCTAAACAAGTCATTGACAATGACATAGTAATAGGAGTATTAGTCTTGATGGGGCAGGGAAATGTGGTCATTAAGAAATATCACTGGATTGATATGTTGAGATCTATGGGCACATAGGTCTATGTCGTTGTTTCCAATTTGAAACACATGAGGCATGTCTAAGTTATGGTTCTAAATTGGGAAAAAAGATCAGACCTCTAGCTGTATGGCCAGCCAAGAAATACATATGTGCATAATAAATGAGGTACAAGATGTGACATCTTAAGGTCTAATATCCTATCAAAATTGAAGGGTATAGAACTTGTGGTTACTGAGATATGCATATATATGTATAATCAAGGTCAAAGGTCATTGAGATCACGTGACATTTTGAAAAAAAAAATGTATTGCTAATAAATCCCTATATGCCAAAAATCAGACCTCTACCTCTATTCGCTTGCCCAGAATTAGATATGTGCATAATAAATGAGGTAAAGTGTGTGTTGTCATAAGGTCTCCCATCCTACTAAATATAAAGGACATAGCACTTGTGGTACTTATTTATTGACATAAACGTATATTTTAGGTAAAAAATCAAGTTCACATGACATTTTGTCAAAAAATTTCTATCCTATAGTTATCCCTATATACGAAAAATCAGACATCCAGCTCTATTGGCTTGCTCAGAATAAGATATGCACATAATTAATGAGGTAAAGTATGTGGCGTCATAAGGTCTTCCATCATACCAAATATGAAGGGTGTGGCACTTGTGGTTACTGAGTTATGGACAAATATGTATATTTGAGGTCAAAGGTCATTGAGGTCACGTGACATTTTGTATAAAAAAATTGTATTGCTAAGTTATCCCTATATACCAAAAATCAGACCTCTAGCTCTATTGGCTCGCTCAAAATTAGATATGTGCATAATTAATGAGGTAGAATATGTGGCGTCATCCCATCATACCATATATGAAGGGTGTAGCACTTGTGGTTACTGAGTTATGGACAAATACGTATATTTGAGGTCAACGGTCACCAAGGTAACGTGACAGTTTGTCAAAATGTCTGAGATATCTGTGTGAAACGATGGACGAACGGATGGACGAACTGACACAATGACTCGGACACCATGACCCAATCTATAAGCCCCCTGAACTTCATCCGTGGGGACTAAAAACTGTGTCACTGCATCCTTTTTGCACTAGAATACGATGAGAAACTAAATTTTTATTTTTCTTGGCCTTATACATGGGCGTCTACGGAGAACTGACTTATACATGGGAGTCTATGGAGAACTGCCTTTACATGGGAGTCTATGGAGGACTGCCTTATACGTGGGAGTCTATGGAGAACTGCCTTATACAGGGGAGTCTATGGAGGTGTAAACTAAAAAGTCCTCCAAGTCTAACACGGCCAAATTTGATCGCATTGTGAAACAAATCGACGTGCATCTGTATGGGGTAGGGTACTATCCTTGTGCAAAGTTTGAAAGAAATTGACCAGGGCATGTCTGCGTGAACGGACGGACGGACGGACGTACGCACGCACGCACGGACAGACGGACATGACCCAATCTATAAGTCCCCCCAGACTTCGTCCGTGGGGACTGACAAACTTTCTTCGTGCCATTGATAGCCTTGATTTTCTTTCGATATTGAATGGACGTCACTTTAGCTTGTCATTGACAGTGAAATGATTTTTTGCAGAAACTTGATTGGTCCAGCCAAGTACACATGCTTACTCATGACAGCTGGACTGCGATGATGACAACATTGTTTTGTGATAATCCGATACAAAATTAAAATAATTTTATTAATATGTCGCATTGACTATAAAGTTGCAAATGTTTCCTTGGCTGTTGAAACATGTTAGCATAGTGTACGTGTTACAAATCAACACACCAAACAGCAATGTTCATGTATGAACAACCTGCTTGATTTCCATGGACTTTCTGGTCCGCCCATCACACTGTTATGTCTGTTTCCCCTCTAGCTTCCGAAAATTCTTAGTAAATTTACAAATTCAGTCTCAAAAGTTTTGAGTAAATTTCAAAATTGATTGTATTAATTAAATTGTCAGTTATTAACTAATTCCTTTCGATGCCAATACAGCTCATCTCAGAACCGGACATACTTATATACACACAAGATTTGGCAACACCCTGACAATTAAATAATCTTCAACAGCATTGATTTACATTTACAAATTATTCTATGTGAAGTAATTCTCCAATTGCAGATACTATGACAGAACTTAGAGTTCAGCACTGCCAAGATATGAGTATAGCACACTGAATTTTGAACCAGAGTTATGAAAATGACTGAACTGTGTCACAATAAGTTTCTTTTTATTAAATTAAATCAATAGTTTCATTTTTTTTCTAAGATTGTAGAGACTAAGGGTTAAGGATATTAGTAACTTTAAACCAGGAAAAAATACCGATAAGTGGAAAGGATCAAAAGAAATCAACTTATTTATTTATTTACATATTACAAAACCAGAAAGTAACACATAATTCTAATTTAAGTGATTTGAGGCTACTTTTACAAGCTTACTTGTCAATGTTTGATGATGGAAAGAAACACAAAATATAACTAACTTAAACAATAATTATAAAAAACCACGAATAAACCTCAAGAGCAACAAAATTCCAAGCATAACATTACACGATGGTTCAGAATGTTCATTTACAAAGTTCACTCACTTTTTAGCTGCATGATTCACTTGCCAAAAACATTTTTATTTTGTAGATAAATAATTGAATTTCTCAGTTTTTTATTTCGTTTGTTAATGAAAAGTCATTTTAATGTTTTTAGATGCTTTAAAAATTTCAAAACCCGCTAAAAAGCGACTATTTGGCCAAAATTCAAACGAAAAACACGAAAACCAAGCTCGAATCATGGGCTATTTCTGTAAAAATACTCTCAGTCTCTACTCTCGCCGATGCACGATTTTTGCATCGAAATTTTTCACTCATTTTCGTTGGTATGACTTTGAAACTCCAGGAAGCGATTGAGAAGAAAGGGTTACCTTGAATTATTGAGGTTTTTGCTGATAATTTGCCAAATTAAATGAGAAAAAACACTACAAAAATTTCCACACGCTTACACACTGAGTGTTTCAGAGGCCTTTCATGTCGTGTGGTACAACATGTGATCATGCAGCCTCGGAGGTAGTAGGAGACTGAGGTTTCTTGCACGGTTGCGCCGATGAAATGGGAAGCTGAAATTTTCGCTCGTAATTTTGCAAACAAAATCGTAAATCCATTCAAAACTTCGTATTTTTTTTTTACATATTTGAAACCCATGAGGAACATAATTCATTCTCCCCTGCACAGTAAAAAAAGAGATCGAAATGACATGCATGTCAGACAAAGACCAAACGCACGCAAGATGTCCATCCACATCCACCAATCTCGTAATTTACACTGACAGAACAAAAACAATTTGATCAGGCATGGACGTTCTAACGTAAATGCATCATTGTCTATCGCATTTTCATGTAAGCCAATACACTCACACGTACGCTCAATTATATGTCAATCCAACACGATACTATTTTCGCTGATAGTGAGTGTGCAGCGTGAATGGTATGCTATAGTCGTTAGATAACACTGATCACATGGTGTGACAAAATAGTTTTACGGAAGTTGTTGACGGAAATGACGTCAACTTTGCCTCTCCCAACTCTATAAGCTACCTCAGTTACGTAAGTTCGTCGCTAAAAATTGTTTTGATCAGAAGTGGCTGCTATTGTATCCTTGGTTGAGACAAACATCTGATGGAAAAGGTACAGTATTGTCATGTGTCTAGATTTTTGTGTGTCTGAGTTAGCCATTTCTATATCTGCGTACATATTTCCACATGACGTTGAAGCAACGTGTGTTATGCATTTGTAACTTGTATGGATTCCTTTGACTGACTTTGAAAAATAGTTGCAGTTGATCCAGTTTTGAAATCCATGATCAGTTTAACAATATTTAAAGCATGATGACGTGAAATAAAAAGGCACTACACAAGGAACAAGTCATCGTTGATGACACAGTCCTCACTTGTTAATGGGTACTTTGATTACATGTCCTCAGAGAGGATAGAGTCCTCTTCATTAATTAGGTTTGTGATAAAAATACTTTGATACAGATGGCGCTCAATGGCCAAGAATGAGTTCCATGGTGATGAAAACATAAAACCAATGTAGGCAACCATCCTAAAGTTTATAAAATGAGTCAACTAAGAATTAATCAACAGAATGTTGCAAAACATTTTTGCATACAATCCTAACACTTAACAGATTATCACTGGTACCATATTTCATAAAGTTTGATGCAGTATTTACAACACTTTGAGATCAACATCTGTATCAAGTTTCATCACATTTGACGTTGTATTAATTTGTGGCTATATCACTCTAATTAGGAAAGTTCATTACTCATGCAATTACAAATTAATTAAAATGACACTGATAAATGTCTTTTTCAATGTTAAAGCAATGTGAGCTTAACATCTGTATAAAGTTTCATGAATTTGATGTAGTATTTCTTGATATATCAGCCTACTTGCGAAACTTCAATAATTGACATGTTACTGCTACACGACGTGAAACAAATTGACGAGCATATATAGGTCGATGTCCTTGTACCAACTTTGAATGATACTGGTGGAAATATGTCTGAGTTATGGCTCTGTACATTAGAAAATTGTAACAAAATCACCGCCATGCAGCGATATTTGATCTTACTGTTTAAAAAATCAACACGTATATGTATGACATAAGTCAATGTTCATGTACCAACTTTGGATAAGATCAGTCAAACTTGCCAGAGTTATGGCTCTCGACATGAAACAACCATAACAAAATTGCTACCATGTGGCCATATTGGACCATCTCCTGAAACCAATCCAAATACACATGTATAAATAAATCAATGTCCTTGTACCAACTTTGAATAAATTCGCATGATACATGTCTGAGTTATGGTTTCGGACATGAAAAAATCGGGGAAAAAAATGGCCACAAGGCGGCCATATTGGATTGTATAACAAAACAAATCAATGTGCATATGCATGAAATAGGTCAATGTCCTTGTACTAAGTTTGAATAAAATCGGTGAATAAAATCAGTTGAGACGTGCCCAAGTTTTGGCTAAGGACATGAAAAAATTGTAACAAAATGGCTGCCATGCAGCCATATTGGATAATATCATGAAACAAATTGACCTACATACGTATGACATAGGTTAATGTCCTTGTACCAACTTTGAATAAAATCGGTTGAGATATGCCTGAGTATTATGGTTCTGTACATGAAAAAATCGTAACAAGTCATCGTTGATGACACAGTCCCCACTTGTTAATCGGTACTTTGATTACAGGTCCTCAAAGAGGATAGAGTCCTCTTCATTAGATCTGTGATAAAAATACTTTTGAATGAATTCGCTTGATACATGTCTGAGTTATGGTTCAGGACATGAAAAAAATCGTAACAAAATGGTCGCACAGCGGCCATATTGGATCGTATCACAAAACAAATTGATGTGCATAGCTATGACATTGGTCGATGTCCTTGTACCAACTTTGAATAATGCGGATATGCCTGAGAAATGGCTCTGTACATGAAAAAATCATAATAAAATGGCCGCCTGGCGGCCATATTGGATCGTATCACAAAACAGATTGACATGCATATGTATGACATAGGTCAATGACCTTGTACCAACTTTGAATAAAATCGGTTGAGATATGCCTGAGTTATGGCTCTGTACATGAAAAATCGTAATAAAATGGCCGCACAGCAGCCATTTTGGATCATATCACAAAAAAAATTGCCGTGCACAGCTATGACATTTGTCAATAAACCTGTACCAACTTTGAATAAAATCGGTTGAAACGTGCCTGAGTTATGGCTCTGTACATGAAAAAATCGTAATAAAATGGCCGCCTGGCGGCCATATTGGATCGTATCACAAAACAAATTGACATGCATATCTATGACATTGGTCAATGTCCTTGTACCAACTCTGAATAAAATCGGTCAAAACATGCCTGAGTAATGGCTCTGTACATGAAAAAATCGTAATAAAATGGCTGCCTGGCGGCCATATTGGATCGTATCACACAACAAATTGATGTGCATATCTATGACATTGGTCAATGTCCTTGTACCAACTCTGAATAAAATCGGTCAAAACATGCCTGAGTAATGGCTCTGTACATGAGAAAATCGTAATAAAATGGCCGCCTGGCAGCCATATTGGATCGTATCACAAAACAAATCGACGTGCATATCTATGACATTGGTTAATGTCCTTGTACCAACTTTGAATAAAATTGGTTGAAACATGTCTGAGTTATGGCTCTGTACATGAAAAAATCGTAGCAAAATGGCCGCATGGCAGCCATATTGGATTGTTTCACAAAACAAAATGACGTGCATATCTATGACATTGGTCAATGTCCTTGTACTAACTTTGAATACAAGCGACCTAGCGGCCGATATAGCTCCGCTGTGTTTATGTAGAGAGTAACTATTTTTGACACATGTTGATGAAGAAGGTGGAAATCTTTGATAGCTCAATGCAATGGCCAGAAAAAAGTGGCTTAAATAAGCTGCAAAAATACACAATTTCATCATACTTTGAATATATCACATCGGATCATCCCTAAGAACATGTCAACCAAAGCTATCCAAAGCTAAGTTCATATACCGGTATAGAAACCTGTACACCAAATTTCAAAGCTATCAGACCAGTACTTTTTGAGAAACACATTTTTTGACCAAAAATGGCAAAAATTGCCCCAAAATTACAAAATTGCAGATTTCATCATTATTTCCCTAAATATCATTAAGTTCATCTGTAGGAACCTGTATACCAAATTTCAAAGCTATAAGATGAGCAGTTTTGGAAATACACATTTTTTGACCAAAAATGGCAAAAATTGCCCCAAAAATACAAAATTACAGATTTCATCAGAAATTCAATGTATATTACTAAGTTCATCTATAGAAACCTGTATACCAAATTTCAAAACTATCAGACCAGTACTTTTTGAAAAAAACATTTTTTGACCAAAAATGGCAAAAATTGTCTTAAAAATGCAAATTTGCATATTTCTGCACAATTTGAACAAATCTGAAATAGATCATCCCTAGGGACATATGTACCAAATATCAAAGCTATCTGACTTGAAGAAGAAGATTTTTAAAGATTTTTTACCAAAATTTACAAAAATTGCCCTAAAAATACAAATATGCAAATTTCACCACGATTTGAACAAATCTGACTGAAGTCACCCTAAGTAAACTGCATATCAAATTTCAAAGCAATCGGACAAGCGGTTTCAGAGAAGAAGATTTTTTTACCAAAAACACCAAAAAATGCCCCAAAAATACAAATATGCAAATATCACCACAATTTGAACAAACTAAGTGAGGTCACCCCAAGTGAACTGCATATATTTCAAAATTTCAAAGCAATTGGACTTGCGGTTTCAGAGCAGAAGGCAATTGTTGACGGACGACGGACGACGACGGAAAATCAACCTATTTGATAAGCTCCGCGTCACTGACAGCAGAGCTAGAAATCGGTTGAAACCTGTCTGAGTTATGGCTCTGTACATGAAAAAAATGTAATAAAATGGCCGACTGGCGGCCATATTGGATCGTATCAAAAAACAAATTGACATGCATATCTATGACATTGGTCAGTGTCCTTGTACCAACTTTGAATAAAATCGGTTGCAACATGTCCTAGTTATAGCTCTGTACATGAAAAAATCGTAATAAAATGGCCGCCTGGCGGCCATATTGGATCGTATCACAAAACAAATCAACGTGCATCTGTATGACATATGAAGAAATCCTTGTACCAAGTTTGAATGAAATCGCTTCCTGCA
Organism: Ptychodera flava; assembly: GCF_041260155.1. Lineage (NCBI taxonomy): Eukaryota > Metazoa > Hemichordata > Enteropneusta > Ptychoderidae > Ptychodera > Ptychodera flava. The sequence goes on from NW_027248362.1 coordinate 100,660, forward strand.
TCTCTGAGATATCTGCGTGAACGGACGGACGGACGCACAGACGCACGCACGGACGCACGCACGGACATGACCAAACCTATAAGTCCCCCTGGACGGTGTCCGGGGGGACTAGTAATGATCACTTTTTGTGATCATCCAAATATAGATACATATGGGTGGGGTTTAAACCATATACTGTATACATCTTCAAAGCATAACAAACATGCTGCCCTGCATTGCAATGTTGGAAGTTGTTGAAGTTTTGTACGTTTGCTCATAGACCCTTGAGAAAAACAGGACAGGCAACTGCGTTAAAGATCAAAGGGGCTTTGGTTTAGCAGAGTATGATCCTTCTTGGAATAATTAAGATGTGTTAATGGGTCGGGGACGGAATTGTGCTTCACACATTCGACTGCACGACATCCGGTTCATAGACACTACATGCAGGTATACGGTAATAATGTTTTCTGATTACAAGTTATTTCTGATTACCTTGTAAGTCCATTTTTAGAAAGAAAAGTGTTACAAAAATTTTGAGAGGAATTTGTCAAAATGGTTTTAAAGTATTTTTTACATATTAGTAGCAAGATTCGATGCAAACAGAAGTCTACAGGGAGTAGGTATGTTGCTGTAAAGTAACAAAGTTTCAAAAAATACCGCAATTATACGGTGTCGCTCAAATTTGATCAGAATTGGTACATACCAAAGATCAACAATAAGTGTTATTTCTATCTGTTCAGTGCAGGAAAATTATACGTTGATGTTATGACAATTTCTGCACAGTACAACGAGAAAAAAAACAAGAAATATTTAAACCAGAAAATTAAGAATGACAAAAGTAAATAAGGTCTGAAACTTTAGGTACTGAAGGTCAACTTTAGCAACATGCATAGCAGAGAATCTTTCTACCATGGATGTACAAAATAGACATCCATGGTTTCAGCAGATCTGTTAATATGTCACAGTTCTGAACTTCATAAACAATGACAGGAAATGACCAATTAGCTGTTTCAGTTACTACTACCACTCCCAAACATAATAGGTACCCTGCATACAAATAGGTTAAAGGTCAAAATCCTCTTATTCAGATGTGTGGGCTGATTCAGTTCACTGCCACCTCTCCTGCACACTTCTTACCTCATTTGCACATTTTTGACACTGATGTGTTCATTTGAACAAATTCACTTCTCAACCCCTACATCTACCTGTACATCAAATACTGAGACGGTAGCTTTGGCGGTATGGGAGCCTTTGTGTGTGACGGACATACATCTGCACATACATACCCACAAATATACAGACATACAGACGCCACTCAGACTCATCATATAAGCTCTTTTTGGTATTTATATACAAAACCAAATATGAGCTAATAAAAATCCAAACCACATATCACTGCAGTTCCAGACTTAACAGCAGTTGACATCACAGAGGTGTTTTCATTCCGCAATCATCCGTGTATCTCCAAATTTCCCCTTGTTTTTGCAGTTTTTTAACTGGCAGAATATTTTTTGTGCGAGGAGTGCTCCATGACTCTGTAAAGTATGTATGTATGTTAACCACTGAAATGTTGTTGTTTGAAAACTCTGAATGGCCAAATTTGAGAGGACATCATTTAGCTTTGTGTAACTTGTCTACCTTACCGCTTCTGACACCACCGTTGTTGAGTCCCGATTTATTGCAAGGTTTCGCCTGACAGCAAAAGACAGTGTTAAAAATATTTTAACTAGTACTTTGTGAGTGTAAACATGTGCAGCATATCGAAAATTTAGTGTTACTTGACGCTAAAACAGTACTAAAACGTTAGCGGTCGTGTACTTGAGCGCCGATGGAGTTTGTATACCCTGATTTTCGTCAAATTTTGCTTGACAGATGAAAGAAAGGTCAGATCTTCATTTCTCACGGCTGGGGAAGTGTAAACTTGTCTAGCTTGTAAAGGTTTGTTATCGGAGATTTTTCTGGTAGGAAATGATGTCGATACCTAGCAAGAGTTTTCTGTAGCATCTATGGCTAAATGTACACTGTTTTTATCATCTGGTGTTTTCCTGTTGGCTTCGGCTAGAATCCAAAATGTGATCTTCATCGTTATCAGAACATTCACCATGACTGGTATCAAAAAACCCTGAAAAATCTGGGTGTCAATACTTGGAACGTGCTGCTGTGCAAAAGCAAAGTGTACATATGCACAACGTCAGTTTGATTGTTAATGAGATTAAATGTACGTACGAAGTATTGTTGTTGGGGACTGCTTGGCAAATAAACTTAATAATATTCCAAGATAGATCGTACAAAGAAACAACAGCAAATTATTCTTCTAAGACAAAGCATCTCATGTTTGAGCTTATAGTGTTGTCTTGGATGCTTGTTTACAGTGGTATGGGATTTGTCAATGGTTCTACTCCGGAATAAACAGGACGAGATGCGTTCTACACACTCAGTACGCCCAAATAATCACGTGATGCCGGTACAAACAAGCCCACGTGTGCACTAACGCGTATGGAAATACACATACGTTTATGCGCGTTTGCGCACATGGCTTTGTTTGTACCGTGGTCGATTCGAATTCCGGGTTTGGCTTATTGCAAGGCCATGGAGGTAGGGTAATAAATACTGCACAGCTTGACGAATAGAAGTGCACTATGTGCTGGCTATGTGTAAAAGCAGGATGTTCCTTGCTTGTTGAATTTTGAGAGATAAATATGCCAATGGCAGGGCCACTGCGAGGAAAGGACGACATGAGTTACTTAATAACCATAAGACAACTCTGTCCTGTAATCCATACAATAACTTCAACTCTTTGGTAGTTGCACTGTATTGTCATTTGACTATGTTTCAATGAATACCAATGCTCAAGCTGGAAATATTTCGTTCCCTGTAATATTAAACATTATGCTGGCAATGTTGCCATTCATGAACCAGATATGAACTGAAAATGCTCACGTTTCATTATATATTGCAGTTATGTGTAAATTTGAACCTTGGCCATTGAAAGTGTTATAATCAACCTAATGAATGATATTCACCAAAGATTATCTCTATAGGTCATTAAGTATTCAAATATGCAAGTAGCTGAAAAAGAAATAATTAATTTCTTTGACTGCTGTCATTGTATCACCACTTTATATAGTAAGTGTAATTGCCTTTGGTCAAGTCCTTCAAACTATATATTCCAAACTCTGAAAGCTCATTAGATATGCAAATTAGAAATTAGCTGACATGAAAATGCGAAATAACTGTACTTCTAATATTGGTATAACCTGGTATAATCATCAATGTACATAGCATGTTTTGCCAACTTTGATCAAATAAATCCAAGTATATATCCCTAATTTGGAAAGTTCATTAAGGGGGCGCTGCACCCAACACAGCATATTTTGCTCAAAAGTCATGTTTTTGCAAATATTCATTCAATTTGAATTAATTTGTTGACCCAAGATTAAAATATTACTTAAGGTTCACCTTTTAGCTTGTCAAGCAGTCATAAGATGCGTGATAAAGAAGTATTAATTTATGCAAATATATGCAAATCACCCGATTTCCTGGTTTCTTTTTCCCTCCAATTTCAAAATTTCCAGAGAATTTAACTCCACTCTGGCTAGGTCAAATTTCTGAAATTTTCACGTTATGCCCATGAAATGCTCTATAACGAAATACTGTCAAGGATAGTGTGCTCACATTCAATTTGAATTGGTCCATTCAAGAAATATTTAAAAAATAGCGTCAATGACACTGTAGCTCCCATCCTGGACTATTTAGTGTTTGTTCTCTGGTCAGATATTTGAACATGTATGAAAGGGATAAAGTGCATGAAGTGAAAATACTTAAATGTAATGTACTGGAGACAGTGAAATATGTTTAATGTATTTATTCAGAATATAAAATGGAAAAAATACAGAATTAGATATATTGAATACTGTGATACAACCATTAACTCAACAAGTCATTCACAATGACATAGTCCCCACTTGTAATAGGAGTATTAGTCTTGATGGGGCAGGAAAATGTGGTCATTAAATAGTATCACTAGAGTGTATATGTTGAGATCTATGGGCACATAGGTCTATGTCGTTGTTCCCAATTTGAAACACATGAGGCATGTCTAAGTTAAGGTTCTAAATCGGGAAAAAAGATCAGACCTCTAGCAGTATTGGCCAGCCAAGAAATACATATGCGCATTATAAATGAGGTACAAGATGTGAGATCTTAAGGTCTAATATCCTATCAAAATTGGAGGGTATAGAACTTGTGGTTACTGAGATATGCATATATATGTATAATCAAGGTCAAAGGTCATCGAGGTCACATGACATTTTGAAAAAAAAAATTATATTGCTAATTAATCCCTGTATGCCAAAAAATCAGATCTCTAGCTCTATTCGCTTGCCCAGAATTAGATATGTACATAATTAATGAGGTAAAGCGTGGTGTTGTCATAAGGTCTCCCACCTACTAAATACAAAGGACATAGCACTTGTGGTTACTTATTTATTGACATAAACATATATTTTAGGTAAAAGGTCATCGAGGTCACATGACATTTGGTCAAAAACTTTTCTCTCCTATAGTTATCCCTATATACCAAAAATCAGACATCCAGCTCTATTGGCTTGCTCAGAATGAGATATGTGCATAATTATTGAGGTACAGTATGTGGTGTCATAAGGTGTCCAATCATACCAAATATGAAGGGTGTAGCACTTGTGGTTACTGAGTTATGGACAAATATGTATATTTGAGGTCAAAGGTCACCGAGGTCACGTGACATTTTGTCAAAAAAATTGTTTTGCTAAGTTATCCCTACATACCAAAGATTAGACCTCTAGCTCTATTGGCTCGCTCAAAATTAGATATGTGCATAATTATTGAGGTACAGTATGTGGCGTCATAAGGTGTCCAATCATACCAAACATGAAGGGTGTAGCACTTGTGGTTACTGAGTTATGGACAAATATGTATATTTCAAGTCAAAGGTCACCAAGGTCACGTGACATTTTGTCAAAATATCCGAGATATCTGCATGAACAGATGGACTCACGGATGGACGAACAGACAGACATGACCCAATCTATAAGCCCACTGGACTTCATCCGTGGGGACTAAAAATTGTGTCACTGCATCCTTTTTGCAATATGAATACGATGAGAAACTAAATTTTTATTTTTCGTGGCCTTATACATGGTAGTGTATGGAGATCTGCCTTATACATGGGAGTCTATGGATGTGTAAACTAAAAATATGCAAATTTCACCACGATTTGCCCAAATTTGGGAAAGGTCACTGCTATGCACTTCCATACCAAGTTTCAAATCAATCGGACTTATGGTTTCAGAGATGAAGATTTTTTGACCAAAAATGGGAGAAAATTACAAAAAAATTCATGAAAAATAGCAAGTCCAAGATACTGACTCAAGATGTGCACAATCATTTCATGTCAGCCCAAAGTACTTACATGCTAATTTTTCATGTAATCTGCTCAGTGGTTATTGAGTTTTTTCAATTTTGACTGTTTTTACATTTTTTCACTTAATTTGCATATTTTTGGCAATGACAACTTCATTTGAACAAAATCGTATCTACAGCCCATTATCCATGTACACACCAAATATCAAGATGAAATGTACAGCGGTTTTGGAGTTTTTGATGTTGACGGACAGACATACAGACATACAGACATACAGACAAACATACATACAGACATTTCCCTAGCCTATAAGAATAGCTTCCATTGCCATATATACATATGGCTATGGGAGCTAACCAGAAAAACAAGAATGACAAAAGCAAATGAGGTCTGCAACTTAGGTATTGAAGGTCATCTTTAGGAACATGCATATCAACTTCTATAGCAATAGGACAAGCAGATCCTACATACATGAGCAAATGTCAAAAAAAAAATTAGCCAGAGAAGGCTTGACAAAAAGAAAAGGTTGGAAGAGTGGGAAAAATAAAGAGTGGGAAAAAAATGTACAAGGGATCTGGTAAAAAGTAATGCTACCTCAGCAATCTTCTAGACCCTACCCCCTCCTGAATATCAAATGTTCCACCCCTTGGTTGGTCATGTTTACATAAGGCCAGATGGCAGGAAATGTATTTACAACCTTGGGGATTTTTTAATCAATGGTATGAGTGCTATCATTCGAATGTAAACAGCACTTAAAGGCATGTGTTGGCACCAGTCTCATCAGAAAATTTACCCACCAGATTACAATTTCAATGGAAAATAAAAGGCTATCACACCTCCATAATCCTCTTACAGACTATAACAAAGGCGATCCTAGGGATTGCGAACAGTGCCTTTTAATTAATCACAGATAGTGAAATGCCTTCCACTGTGCGGGGTGATTACGACATCTGGAATTATCCTGGATCCAAATTTGTCATCAGTTCTTGTGTGTCTTACATGGAAAATTGATCCGCAATGAAAAAATTTACCTCAGCTTTGTTTTCTGGATCAAATTTTACTACAAATTGATACCAAATATGACAATGTTCACAGCCTTCAAAACTGTCTCACAACATATCCTGGGTTGGTGTAGGTCATTTAAGGTCATAAACTGTAAAAATTACCTAAAATATGAAAATTTGGGGGTTTCCCAAAACTTTGAGCAGAAAATTTATCTAATAACATCTCTTGGGACTTTTGTACCAAATTACAAAGCTATCAGACAAGTAATTTTGAGAACAAGTTTTCTTGACCAACAATGACAAAATTGTCTTAAAAATACAAATTTGTACATTTCAGGACAACTTCCACATATCTAACTATTGTCATCCCTGGACATCTGTTCACCATATATAAAAGCTGTCTGTCCAGGGGCTTTAAAAGCAAAATATTGTTTAACCCTTTGAGCACTATAATTTTCTCCCGCCACAATTTTAGTGCAAAAATTTTACCAATTTTTATGACTTTTTCTGTAATTTTTTGATAATTTTGGCCCAAATGGACATCACATTTCATTGGCACAGTTCATTATCAAAATTTTGACAAATCTGAAAAACATCAACTGGAGTATATTTTCTACAGGTGACAAAAATTGACTTTGGCGCTCAAAGGGTTAAGATTGTTTGACCAAAAATGAAAAAATATGTATGTTGCTGTAAAGTAACAAAGTTTCAAAAAATACCGTCAATGACGCTGTACCTTCTCTAATGTGTGGCCAGGTCAGGTAATTGGTTGTTGGCATGGAGTTATTGGTAAATAATTGATGATGTAGGGGCATGAGGTGAGATATGGACCCAAAGAACCCAAAAGATGATTAAATACATCAATCAAAAAAAATTCTAAGCTACAGTATAAACTGCCTAAAGATAGTTCAGTGTGGAAAAAAGGTTAAATAATTCAGAAATAAGAATTAACAGTCCAAAATAGTAATGATGCACTTCCCTACTGACCTGAGTGCATGTGAAATACACAACCTGGCATCTGTAAATTAAATGTATACCAAGTGATCATTTTAAGTCACTTTTAACTGTTTTTAAGGGATATTCCAAAGAGTCCTGTGGAAATGATGAAAACGCTTATCTGGTCTTGTGTTTGTAAAACCTCATGGCTGATGATTGTCATAGTATTCAAAAGAAATTGAAAGTGAAGAAATTACTGTTTTTAATAGGCATATTTTCCTTGAAATACATGACCGTGTAAAGAATATATGCTAAAAGTGTTTAAGAGTAAATTTCTTTTCAAAAAATAATTTAATCTGTGACCAAAGGATTTTTATTCTTTGAGTTTACAGATTCAAACATTGCAATTTGTTCAATCATCTTGTGCAGTGCAAAATTTATAAAATGACTGAAAAACAAGTCATCGTTGATGACACAGTCTCCACTTGTTAATGGGTACTTTGATTACATGTCCTAAGAGGATAGAGTCCTCTTCATTAACTAGGTCTGTGATAAAAATACTTTGATACAGATGGCGCTCAACGGCCAAGAATGAGTTCCATGGTGATGAAAACAGAAAACCAATGTAGGCCACCATCCTAAAGTTCATAAAATGAGTCAACTAGGAATTAATCAACATGATGTTGCAAAACATTTTTGCATACAATTCTAACACTTGACAGATTATCACTGGTACCATATTTCATAAAGCTTGATGCAGTATTTACAACACTATGAGATCAACATCTGTATCAAGTTTCATCACATTTGACGTTGTATTAATTTGTGGCTATATCACCCTAATTAGGAAAGTTCATTACTTATGCAATTACAAATTAATCAAAATGACACTGATACATGTCTTTTTCAATGTTAAAGCAATGTGACCTTAACATCAGTTAACATCTGTATAAAGTTTCATGAATTTGATGCAGTACGTATTTCTTGACATATCAGCCTACTTACGAAACTTCAATAATTGACATGTTGCTGCTACATGACGTGAAACAAACTGATGAGCATATGTATGAAATAGGTCAATGTCCTTGTACCAACTTTGAATGATACTGGTGGAAATACTTCTGAGTTATGGCTCTGTACATCTGAAAATTGTAACAAAATCACCGCCATGCAGCGATATTTGATCTTACTGTTTAAAAAATCAACATATATATGTATGACATAAGTCAATGTACATGTACCAACTTTTGAATAAGATCAGGTGAGACTTGCCAGAGTTATGGCTCTCGACATGAAACAACCATAACAAAATTGCTACCATGTGGCCATATTGGACCATCTCGTGAAACCAATCGACATACATATGTATAAATAAGTCAATGTCCTTGTACCAACTCTGAATAAATTTGCTTGATACATGTCTGAGTTATGGTTCCGGACATGAAAAAATCGGAAAAAAATGGCCACACGGCAGCCATATTGGATTGTATCATAAAACAAATCAATGTGCATATGTATGACATAGGTCAATTATGGCCCTCGACATGAAAAAATCTTAACAAAATGGCCGAAAGGCAGCCATATTGGATCGTATCACACAACAAATTGACATGCTTATGTATGACATTAGTCAATCTCCTTGTACCAATTTTGAATAAAATCCATTGAAACATGTCTGAGTTATTGCTCTGTACATGAAAACATCGTAATAAAATGGCTGCCTAGCGGCCATATTGGATCGTATCACATAACAAATCGACGTACATATGTAAGACAATTAGGTCAATGTCCTTGTACCAACTTTGAATAAAATCGGTTGAGATATGCCTGAGTTATGCCTCTGCATATTAAAAAATTGTAACAAAATGGCCACACAGCAGCCATATTGGATCGTATCATAAAACAAATTGACATGATATCTATGACATTGGTCAACGTATCACAACTTTGAATAAAATCCATTGAAACATGTCTGAGTTATTGCTCTGTACATGAAAACATCGTAATAAAATGGCTGCCTAGCGGCCATATTGGATCGTATCACATAACAAATCGACGTACATATGTAAGACAATTAGGTCAATGTCCTTGTACCAACTTTGAATAAAATCGGTAGAGATATGCCTGAGTTATGCCTCTGCATATGAAAAAATTGTAACAAAATGGCCACACAGCAGCCATATTGGATCTTATCACAAAACAAATTAACATGCATATCTATGACATTGGTCAATGTCCTTGTACCAACTTTCACTAAAATCGGTTAAAACATGTCTGAGTTATGGCACTGTATATGAAAATATTGTAATAAAATGGTCGCCTGGCGGCCATATTGGATCGTATCACAAAACAAATTGATGTGCATATCTATGACATTGGTCAATGTCCTTGTACCAACTTTGAATAAAATCGGTTGAAACATGTCTGAGGTATGGCTTTGTACATGAAAAAATCGTAATAAAATGGCCGCCTGGCGGCCATATTGGATTGTATCAAAAAACAAAATGACGTGCATATCTATGACATTGGTCAATGTCCTTGTACCAACTTTGAATAAAATCGGTTGCAACATGTCTGAGATCTGGCTCTGTACATGAAAAAATCGTAATAAAATGGCCGCCTGGAGGCCATATTGGATCATATCACAAAACAAATTGATGTGCATATCTATGACATTGGTCAATGTCCTTGTACCAACTTTGAATAAAATCGGTTGCAACATGTCTGAGATCTGGCTCTGTACATGAAAAAATCGTAATAAAATGGCCGCCTGGTGGCCATATTGGATCGTATCACAAAACAAATCGACGTGCATCTGAATGACATATGAAGTAATCCTTGTACCAAGTTTGAATGAAATCGCTTCTTGCATCTCTGAGATATCTGCGTGAACGGACGGACGCACGCACGAATGCACACACGCACGCACACAGGCACGCACGGACGCACACACGCACGGACATGACCAAACCTATAAGTCCCCCCGGACGGTGTCCGTGGGGACTAATAAAAAAAATTGGCAGAATTACAGTCTTTGTGATGTAAAATCATGGGTTGACATCACGATAATTGTTAATCTGTTCGAAGTACTTTCTATAATTTAAAAAAATAAAGTTCATACAGAAACGGTAACATATATTGTCAGCAATGTAGTGTTAATTTTGACTTTACATCAAAATATGCCTTTGCTGGATACCAAATATGTAGGCGAAATATTAAAATCAGCCGTGTTCAGCAAAATCCACACAACAGCATTGATCCTTTTCTAATTTGATTTGATTTGCTTATGTTATCCTTGTATGACAGTCAGTACAATATGGAACTTGAACACAACACAGTGAATAAGTATGCTGTAAATGAAATGGTGTGGCTGCATCCACATGCAGCATAAGAGTGCCTTTGTCTCTCGCCCCTCATTTCCAGCCTGTCCCATCCCTGAAAAAATAGTTTGGTCTTATATTTATAATGTTAATAATTTCTGTATTTGTTAAAATGTGAGCATCTCAAAAAACTTTTGATCATAAACATTTTCATTGTTTTTATAGCTGACCAGTCAGTTAACCTGTTTATTTTGAATATTTGCGCATTTTTCCTCAGTATTTGACATTTTCAGAATAGCTTCTTATTCATTATGTCATTTTCTAAAAGTTAAAGTGCTCCTTTGTGTGGTCAAGCTTTCCACAAGCATCAAATGTTGTACTTCATATAGGAAGGTCTGCCTCTAGAGGGCGGGCATCATGAATAGTGTTTGTTAGTTATTTCCTCCACATAAACTTCTGATTGTACTGTAAACATTGAACATGGCCGACGTCCGATTTTCCTGTCTAAAACTTTCACTCATTTTCGTTCATATGACTCTGAAACTCAAGGAAACGATTGGGAAGAAAGAGTTATCTTGAAATATTGAGGTACTCGCCGATATTTTGCAAAGTTAAATGAGAAAAAATGCAAGGAAAATGCCGACAGGCTTACACAATGACCCTTTTCAGACTCAGAGGCATATGATCATCTGCAGATTATGCAACAGGCCCATATCATGTGAGGCCATGAGGGGATATCCACGCAACTCAGTACCAAACACTAGCGCACACAGGGTGAGCAAACACAAAGTGAGTACCCCTAACGTCAGCTCAGTAGTCTGTAATAGATCGTAGTCAACTAAGAACCTTGGAGAAAGGCTTACATGTAACACTGTGGCTATGCCGCTAAGTCCCTTTTGATTTTTGTCACAGCTCAAAATCGTTCTCCTACACCTCAACCTGAACCATGAACACCCCCACCAGTTTATGATATGACCCATCACAATGGCATGACGTCAACGGATCTTGACAGACGGAAGTATTGACAGACGGAAGTAGTTGACACCAGCATACTGGTTTTCAACTCTAATACCTTCTCTGTCTATAAATAGACACGAGAAGGTAAAAATACCGCAATTATACGGTGTCGCTCAAATTTGATCAGAATTGGTACATACCAAAGATCAACAATAAGTGTTGTTTCTATCTGTTCAGTGCAGGAAAATTATACGTTGATGTTATGACAATGATTTCTGCACAGTACAACCAGAAAAACAACAAGAAATATTTAAACCAGAAAAACAAGAATGACAAAAGTAAATAAGGTCTGAAACTTTAGGTACTGAAGGTCAACTTTAGCAACATGCATAGCAGAGAATCTTTCTACCATGGATGTACAAAATAGACATCCATGGTTTCAGCAGATCTGTTAATATGTCACAGTTCTGAACTTCATAAACAATGACAGGAAATGACCAATTAGCTGTTTCAGTTACTGCTACCACTCCCAAACATAATAGGTACCCTGCATACAAATAGGTTAAAGGTCAAAATCCTCTTATTCAGATGTGTGGGCTGATTCAGTTCACTGCCACCTCTCCTGCACACTTCTTACCTCATTTGCACATTTTTGACACTGATGTGTAAACTTTAGGTACTGGAGGTCAACTTTAGCAACATGCATAGCAGAAGCAGCTAGTCCCTCTTAGTTTGAGCATAGACAGTCTTCCCCCCACTCTATGTCTATGGTTTGAGCAGGTCTATTAATATGTCACAGTTCATAAACAATGACAGGAAATGACTAATTAGCTGTTTCAGTTACTGCCACCACTCCCAAACATAATAGGTACCCTGCATACAAATAGGTTCAAGGTCAAAAATCTCTTACTCAGATGTGTGGGCTGTTTCAGTTACTGCCACCACTCCTACACATTTGCAGGATTTCCCCCTTTTCTTTCCTCATTTGCATATTTTTGACACTGACATGTTCATTTGAACAATGTCACATCTCAACCCCTGCATCTACCTGTACACCAAATACTGAGATGGTAGCTTTGGCGGTATGGGAGCCTTTGCGTGTGACGGACATACATCCGCACATACATACCCACATACAGACATACAGACGCCATCGCCTCACCACATAAGCTCTTTTTGGTATTTATATAAATACCAAATATGAGCTAAAAATTGCCCCAAAACGGTAATTTTTCCAATTTTGTTGTAATTTCAACAGATAAGAAGGGTAACACCCTTGCAAATATCCAGCCCAAATTTGAAAGAAACTGGGCTGGCGGTTTCAGAGAAGAAGAATTTTTACTTAAAATGGGAAAAATAACAAAAAAATACAGCAAAAATACAAAATCCAAGATATCTTCACGCTATTCACTAAACTGTATGAGGTTCACCTAAAGTACTAGGACACAAATTTTCAAAGCAATCAAAAGAGCAGTTCTTGAGTTATTAACGGCGGAGCCTCCCTTTAAAAGGATGCGAAGCTATGGCGGCGTTCATTGTGTAAGTGGACACCACACAGGCAACACGTGGGCACACGCTCCAGAAAATGCCACTTTTTAGTTTTCCCCGGCCGCAAAAACGCAGACAGACTGTCAAGCGGTCGCGCGAAGTTGCTGCCGATCAAACTCTGTGGTTATATTCAAAGTCTAACGCCACTGGAAGACAATTTTTTAGGAAATTCGAGCGTTTGTGGTGGAGAATCAATGACCGTTGGCGATTGGAACCGACTGTCAATCAAACGCTTGTATAAACTCTGTTTGCAGGATTAGCAAAAGGTGACAAAGGGTTGAGATCAGTTTGTGTAATTAGTTGAGATCAGTTTGTGTAATTAATGTTATAGAAATCAAACATCGTACTAGCCAAGTGTTTGACTGGGAGGAGAACTCCACTAATGCAAGAACCTGGGATTGAAAAGTACGGCTATTTTCACATATTTTAAGGGAGCCTTCAGTAATTACAGGGGGGGTAGGCCAGGGGAATTGGGGGGAGGGTAACTTTTTAGAAAACAGTTCAAGGGGGAGGGTCACTTTTTATAAACCTATCTTGGGGGGAGGGTCACTTTTTACAGAAGCTGATATTATAGCTAAAACTTTGATTGTCCGTGTGATATTTCTTGAAAAGGAAATCACCAACAAAATACGCACACACTTATAGACCGGCATGCATAGTGAATTGACATTTTAGTGAAATTCCAAAATCAAATTTCTTACACAACCATAGACTTGTAACCACTCTAGTCTAATCAAGAACAATAATCTAAATAATTAACCATACATAAATGCACACATTTATCTAATTTTGTACTGAAAAAATAGTGTCAATGACACTGTCCTCCCATTTTACAGAGATACTAAGTACTAGTACACACATGACATTGCATTCTTACAGGTTGACTAAGAAAATTCTATTGCAAGTCCAAATTAATCTTATACCCCAGCAATCTGAAATGCTCCATCTCATATTGACTTTTACACATCAGACAGAAAACAACCCTAGGATCAAGACTATCGTGTTTTAAAGCAATCCAACAAATACTTTGGGAGAAAATGATTTTTTGACAAAAAATGGGAAAAATTGCCCCAAAAATACAAATATGAAAATTTCACCACAATTTGAACATATCTGACAAAGGCCAACCCTAGGATCATACATACAAGTTTTCAAGGCAATGGGATGAGCACTTTCAGAAAATAAGATTTTTTGACAAAAAACAGGAAAATCGCCCAAAAAATACAACTTTCAAAATTTCATCACAATTTGAAGAAATGCAACTAAAGTCACTATAAAGAGCCTACATACCAAGTTTCAACCAAATCTGGCCAGTGGTTACAGAGTTTTAGCAATTTGCAGGATTTTTCCTTTTTCCCCCTTCATTTGCATATTTTTGACTTTGACATGTTTATTTCAACAAATTCACATCTCCACCCCTGGGTGCATCTGTCCACCAAATACTAAGATGGTAGGTGCTGCGATTTAGGAGTTTTTAATGTGGACAGACATACATCCGCACATACTAACTAACATACATACAGACAGACAGACAGACAGACAGACAGACGGACAGACAGATAGACATGCATACATGCATACATTTATTTTTACAGCTTTTAACCTCCAACAGCCAACCAACTTGTCAATATCAGCTTGTTCAACTTAAAGGGGAAGTTCACCAAGGATGATTTTTACATATGTGGTAGCTCTGTGGTCATTTACCCCAGAAAAGCTATTTTCACCATTTATAACTCGCCCGATTTTTTACGAAAATGATAAAAATAGTACAGGAAGTTGCCAATGTAATTTGAATCATGGGAAAAAAGCCCCAAGCTTGGAGCTTGCATCATGTGATATGGAAGGGACCATCTTTGGATGGGTATGGCCCCCACATTGTCCACTCACAGTAACACAGTAGTAATAAGCAACACAGTGGACAGTTTATTATAAGTGATTCATCGTTTATGCAAGGATACTCAGTATAAACAAGAGTTATGTAAATACGCACAGCCTGGTTTAAGCATGGGTGAGTGGACAATGCCATACCCATGGGAAAATGGTGCCTTCCATATCACATTATGCAAGCTCCAAGCTTGGCGCTTTTTCCCATGATTCAAATTACATGGGCAACTTCCTGTACTATTTCTATCGGTTTTTGTAAAAATCGTGCAAGTTATAAATGGCGAAAATAGCTTTCCGGGGTAAGTGACCACAAAGCTAGCACATATGTAAAAATCATCCTTGGTGAACTTCCCCTTTAATACTACTGCTTGTAATAATATAAACGAGAGTTAATTACATTCTAATTAAAGTAAACAAGACTTGCTTATCAAGATTTACATCATAAAAAACAGCATATCTGTCAGGTTATAAAGAATCTTCAGCTGGCTATCTTTATCAGTATTTTCATCCTATTAACCAAGCACATTTTAACTTTCAAATTAACATTGCAAGTAAGTTCTGTTGAATAACTTGAGCCTCTAGGTACTCAGAGAAAGCACTCAGAAGAGACAAATGTTTGCAACTTAAGAAGTTCAAGGTCATCAAAAGCATTATAAGGAATCATATAACACTTTCATTGCACTGTTTACACAGATTGCATAATTGCTAAAAATAGAACATGAGGAATCTTATAGCCAAGCTTTACCATAAAAACTCTATCACTTCGACCACTCTTTTAATTGACCACTTTTTTTTTTTTCGTCAAAAGGTAATTTTATTTTATCCTTACCAAGTCAACCATAAATGGAAATTAGAACTTTGACCAACCTATCATGACAAACAATTATTAGCAATTTCTTTTAGATAACATACAGGGCACAATAAATGTTGGTTCAGAATATGTCAAGATGGGATTCAGGAAAGTTGCCTTTACATGTTTTAATCCTCCAAGATGGTAAGCATTTCACTATGAACTGTCAAAAAAGTTGAACTTTCTAATAATTCTACACTAAAATTATTTTGGCTTTGTTGATTACCTAATTAATTGAATTATTTAAAATCATATTTATCATTTTTTGGGGGATGAATTGATAGGGTTTATACAGTACAAGAGTTACATACAATGTCAGTCAAATTCAGTTAAAACATCAATTACCGTCTAACATTACATCATTCCTATAAATAGCACCTCAGCCTGGAACAGCACAATCATAATCTGCTCATTCACACAGGCAGTACTTGACTTTGAATGAATGATCTACTACATTTCACCTATGTACCAAATTTGAAAGCATGACAAAAAGTACCACAAAATTTGCAAATTTCAGCTTGAGTTCACAGAGTCATCTTCAGGTCACTCCTAGGAACCTGCACACCCAATTAGAAAGTAATGGCATACACAGTTTCAAAGAATATTTTTTTTAACCAAAAATGCCAAAAATTGCCCAAAAATACAAATATGCAAATTTTGCCATAATTTTGATGAATTCTATTTTGAGTTATCACAAGGCACCTGCACGCCAAATTTTAAAGCGATCTGACCATTTGTTTTAAGAGAAAAATATTTTTAACTAAAATGGCAAAAAAAGAAAGAAAAAAATCATTAAAAATAGAAAGCTTCAAATATTGACATCAAATCTATATGTTTACATGAGTTGGGCCCAAGGTACCTAAAACCCAAATATAACAATGATCAGATGAGTAGTTCCTGAGTTATTGACTTTTGACCATTTTCGCTGTTTTTTCTACCTCATTTGCATATCTATGAGACTACAAAGTTCATTTTAACAACGGCACATCTGGACCACATATGGCATCACTACATCAAAAATCAGCTTAATACGTGCAGCGGTTCGTGAGTTTTTGCGTTGGACGGACAGACATCCATACATACATACATACATACTAACATACATACATACATACATACATACAGACAGACATCTCACATACAGACTTTTTTCAACCATATAACCTCCCAATTGCCATATATGTATGGCAAATGGGAGGTAAAAATTATTCATAGTTTCATCATAGACCCCAATGCATAATGTATGGACATTTTGGTGAAATTCCAAAAACATATTTCTTGCACAACCTTGGACTTGTAACCACTCTAGTCTAATCAAGAACAATAATCTAAATAATCAAGCATACATAAATGCACAGATTTATCTAATTTTGTACTGAAAAAAAAATTATTGATAGTTTCATCATAGAACCCAATGCATAGTGTATGGACATTTTGTTGAAATTCCAAAATCATATTTCTTGCACAACCATGGACTTGTTACCACTCTAGTCTAATCAAGAACAATAATCTAAATAATCAAGCATACATAAATGCACAGATTTATCTAATTTTGTACTGAAAAAAAATTATTGATAGTTTCATCATAGATCCCAATGCATAGTGTATGGACATTTTGTTGAAATTCCAAAATCATATTTCTTGCACAACCATGGACTTGTAACCACTCTAGTCTAATCAAGAAAATTAATATCAATAATCAAGAGTACTACACAAATGCAAAGATTCACCTATTTTTTATTGCAAAAAAAACTATTCATAATTTCATCATAGACACCATGGATAGTGAACCAACTTTTTAGATGAAATTCAGAAATCAATTTCTTGTACACAAATGTTCATTTTACTTCCCTATTCAAGCAAAGTACATTTAAATACATTATCAAACATATATAAAATACAGATATAACATGTTTTGTGGGGGTAAATTGTCAATAATTTGCCTGATAGACTCCATGTATTATGATTTGATATTTTTGGATGAAGCACTAAATCAGCCACATCTTGCCTTCTTATAGTTGCACAAACTATGGTGACCCTCCCTAAAATGTATGAAATACCATATCTCTTCAAAAAGTCTTGCGTGATAATTGCGACTGTCCCTCCAAAAACACCAGCCTCCCCTCTGTAATTTGTCCCTAACATAACAATTGAACCAATTGTTATGTAAATTGGCTGATACTGTTTTAGTAATTCCCGGGGAGAATACCGCAGTGGTTGGGGGGGGGGGGGGGGGTGGAGGGTCAAGTTTTAGAATGTCGGACAAGGGGGAGGGTCACATTTTAGACAGGAGGATAGGGGGGAGGGTCACATTTTACGGTACAGGTGTTCGCGAAATTCCCCTGGCCCACCCCCCGTGTAATTACTGAAAGTTCCCTAAGCTCATTTGCATAATTTTGGCGACGCAGACTTCATTTGAACAAAATCCCATCTATAGCCCAGGATGCATCAACACACCTAATACCAAGCCGAAAAGTGCAGCGGTGCACTGCACCGTTAATTTTTGATAAATTTAACATTTTTGTTTTCCTTTTTACATGTATGGATTGCTGGGTCTTTGCAAACCTTACATGATTGTACATCTAAATGTCATGCAGTTTCTTGTGTTTGTTGGATTTAAGTGTGAACTGACTTTACCTGACAGGCTGTGCTGACAATGGGGCTCCATCTTCACTTGGTATGATTGTTGAACGACACAACATTGACGTTACATTGTCTTCCAAATTCTGAAATTGAAAAAAGAGCAACCAAATGTTAACATTGGTTTTGAATGGCATTAGAAGTGACAATGAAGCTCCAAGATTCATGTGAAATTAGCCCGTAGGAAGTGGTACCAGAAGCCCATGAAAGGCCACAGCAAATTCTGCCAAAATAAAATGAAGCAGTGGTAGATGAGTTGACAGATGGATATAATTATTATATTTATCACATGAACTGGCCCGAATCACCACCTGTGTGACGTAGAACAGCACGGATAAGAAATCCGAATTACCCGTTGTACGTCATCAAGCAGGCATCACGACACAGACAGCTCATGACATTTTTACAAAAAAGTGACCTGAAAAATCCAGGCATGGAAACATAGAAGGCATATTTGTCCAACGAAATTTCAAGTCGCTAAAACTATAGCTTTACCCAAGAATCAAATGGAGATACCGTCGATCGTTTTATTTTAATGGCTCAGTTACGTTGCGGCTCGAGTTGAGTCGTGTAGGCTCAATATGGACATCGTACCTGGCGATCCCGGTTGGCAATAAACTGAAACCTACACCTCAACATAAGTTCAACTGAATAAATGAGTACAGTAAAATCTTTGGGAAAGCGACATAGGAGGCACCAGCATAAAGTCATTCGACAAAGAACGATAAATTTCCTTCATTGCACAAAAATTTCGTAAATTCTAGCTCGGAATCAAACTTGCAGCGCGGTGTAAGGCTGTAGCAAAGACATCAGCTAATGAGCTGTGTGCAGGCAGCGCTGTGGAATCCGATGTACTTCCGAAGTTGACTCAGACAATACTCAAAACAGAGTTTCCGTCAAGTAACAAAATTAGGATGTATCCACAGGCAAGATATGTGTCACTGCAAACATCAAAGTCCGAAAGACGAAAACATTAACGACTGAGATCAGGATTGACTAGTTGACATCGGCAAGAGACCAGTGACAGCAGCGTTGTGGGCACAAACATGCAATGAGGTACACCCTGTGTGTCATCGAACGGAATCTTTCGCGCTCGCCGAGGTCGTAAATGTGTGTGATATTTTGAAAAGCGATGGCATCTCTGAGAATGAGAATTACTTTTTTGATGGTATCGATGCATTTACTTCATCAATATATTTGTAAATATTCTAAATAACTCTAAATACTATAGCTATCCGTCGCTAGCACGGTGAAAGTTATGTCCGCCGATGCGCAATGGCCGACTTGCCTCAGCATCGATACAGGGCAAGACAATGATTGACATGTTCACATGACCAAATCCGTACATTTGGTTGGTGGTAATACCATTCGATGTATCAAATTGCAGCTTGATGGGATTTATGAATGAAAGTATCTCCTGGGTAACGGGCCGCTTTACACTTCAAATGAAAGTAATCCACGTGAGTAGACACAAATCGCGACAAAATTCATGCAATTTGTTACGATGATTTTGATCCTTTTTTCAAAAGAAAAATAAGAACTGTTCATGTGATAAATATAAAATCCCATGGTATTTTTCTCTGTTTGACGTCATCGTATACAAGTGTTTTTTGCGGAGCCGCACAACTTCGAGCCGAACGTCAAACTGAGAAAAATACCATGGGATTATATACAATTAAATTGATGCAACCTAATTCGTATCATTTGTATTATCCTAATTGAATTACTAGTCATACATTCAACAAATATGCCAATTTTCACTTGTCCTATCTTCCCTGTATAGCCAATACAAAAACTTTGAGTACAAAATTAAGTTAAAATTTGTGCCATCGAGGCTGTGCCTGGTTAATTGCTCCAAATATATCATACAGTGATAGTTACAACATGGTTGTCTGAGAGACTACATGATTGTGAAATAAACTAATGTGTTTGTGTCAGTCATACAGTTCAATTGCCTAACTCATGTACTGGGCAACGGTATTTTGTCTATGATAATACAATGTATTTTTGCAGGGAAAATACTCTTTATGCTATACATTTTAATAAAATCAATGCTTTTCACAAGAATGGCTTGTTTTTTTCATATAAAGTGATTTTAACATGTACTATAAGTTGATGTACAAGTGTATAGCACTTCTCTTCAACAAATGATAGCACACAGCATAGATGAAATCTGTCTTTGACCACTTAATATCATTCGTAAGTATAAATATGCAGTGTTTATGCTGAAGACGGTACACAGGTAAATGTTACTTCAATTCCCCAGTCATTTAATCCCATAATTGCAATCAGATTAGGGGACAGCAGAAATATTACTGGGGTTTCTAAATCATTTACCGATGTTCCCCAACCATAGCAAAAACAATTCTTGCCACTTTCTCTGCCAGGAACCATAGCTTAAAGAAAGTTTGAAAAACTCAAGCCATGAAAGTATTATGATTCCATAAAGAAGCCTGCAATTATGAATGGATGGATCTGCTTATTTCCATTTATCAATGTTTAATAGTGTTGATATAAAGTTAAAAATAATTTGATCAAACCTGAATAAGACCGTCTCTTTGTCCCTGAAAATAAAATGTGGAATAAACTGGAATGATGGCACAAAATATATTTATAAACACCAGGTAGAAAAATTTAGGAAAATATGATTCAATATTGCATGTTTTGCACTTCTTCCATAATGAGTTGAGGAACAAAAATCCACCTTCTTTATTGTGAGAGATGGTTTACAAGGCACGTTCATGTAGGCCTATACATTTTTCTTATAATCTTTTACACAATCTACACATGCTTGTTTAAGATTATATGAAGCAAAGTTAGACCGCACTTGATTCAGTTTTAGTTACGTTGAGTGTCTTACCTCTGAATAGTATGTGACATTGTCTTTACACAGAGACAAGTCCTCTCCATTATTACCACATAAGCTAATGTTGAATAGATGGAAATATCTTGTCCCCTTTGCAGTAAAACTTGGAGCACTCATTACGGAATGAAATCTGGAAAAACAGAAAAGAGAAATTCCCATATATTAAGATTGTACTTTTATAAGATAGATGTAAATCTCTGTACTCTACCAGTAATTATGGTAAAGTTTATTTTGAGTTTCATCGATTGCAATGAACTTCAAAAAAGGCAATTACTCTATCTTGAACCTTCTCCATCACTAGTAGTTCATTTATGAAGTAACATGCTCTTGACTGTACTTGCAACTTGAATATCTTCCATGATAATGATATTTTTGGGATGATTTGGAAAAATGTAACTTCTCTGTAAAACTTTATGATGTGAGTTCATGAAAAATTCATGTAAAATCACGAACATCATACATATAAGATAGATATGCATACAAATGCCAGAGTTTACTGTCCTTACAGTCTTGTATGTATTTTATGAGCATTGTTGCATGAGACACTTTTATCATTTTTTTTGGAAGGGGGGAACAAATAAAATGATCATGAGTGAGCTCTTGCCAAGTTCCCTGTGTCAGCATACTTTGAAGCTTGTCAGAAAGTTTGTGACAGTACATGTAAAATGTTTTTAAATGCATCAAATACAGAAAACAAGACAATGTTTAAACAAACAAGATGGTGTTACAAGTAAGAAAACAGCTTGAAAAGTACATCCATGATGATCATGATCATAAGTAATATTTTTCGTGGAGTTCATATTTTCCAATTATTGATCTATATTTGCATGTAAAACAATAAACACACAGCAGGTGAGATAACATATTTTGTGATTCTCTTGACATCGCCGTCAATGAAAAAACTTACTTACAGCTTTGGGATTCAAAATTCCCCTTCCAATAGACCCTTTCCTCAATGTCACCGGAAGTTTCCTTGCGCATGCGTAATTATATGCACGTCGCCGGTTTGACCTATTTCCGCTTCAGTCAAAGTCAACCCTCTGGAACGTTCGTCGTCTGGCTACGTAGAGTTAAAGTATGCAAACTCTGCTCCTGTATTTCCGGGCGATTTTTGCCGTTACAGAAAAAAAAGCCTCTGCATGAAAGTCATCACACTAATTTTGTAATTTTTCTGTAGCATTAGCTTGCAAAAATGTTTCTAATTTCTGACAAAGTCAAAGTGGTCGATCGTGTGACAGTTCGATAACCATATGACAGCCCTGATTTTGTGGAGGGACTGTGCCTGCTGTTATACTAGCGTACTTTGACGAGACCAACCGCTTTAAAGTATGACAAAAACTCAGATATTACGTTTACATATCACAAGTTTCAATTTGATTGAACTTTTGTAATAAGTTAGGCTATCAAACAGCACAAAAACCACTGGTCTGGCTGGAGCTGGCCCTTTGCCAGTAACACAATGACTCATTGACAGTTCCCAATGATATTTGACAGCTGTTTTCTTTCCTTGTCATCAGTTAGTCTTTAATAAAAAATGTCCAACGTACAGAAGTTTTGGCTAACTTTAACGGTCTGAACATGATTCCTTTCTCTGGAGTAAACAAATCATGTTTTGAGTCACAAGCCCCCGTTGACAAAATATTTACTAACAGCTGGCCTGCCAGTGACTCGTTAAATTTTGTGAAGTCCATTTTTCCACTGCCTGCTCTCAAACTGCAAAATGTGAGGGAAAAAAATTGTGTTTGGCATGAGGAGTCTTGCCTAAGTTAACGAAACTCCTGAACCCAAAAACATGGCAAAATACCAATCAGTTCTTTTTAGCGTAGTTCATGGCCGTTTTTACGTGCATACATGACATGACTGTACTGTGATACTTTTGTGATTCCAATCAACTTCCATGTGATTTCGGTGACCTCAACAACCCTATGCAATAGAAGCATTCTGCACTTGATATCCATGTATTACTTGTAGAAAATAGATGAAATTACAACAAAAACATCACACTAAGGATTGCATACGCGATGTTTCAAATTGGTGTCGATCCCACGGCCCGATGTCATATCTGCCATAGTTGTCACTGCCAGTCCAGCTAAATCAAAGGCCGATCATTTTCTCTCTTGACACAAGTGATTTCATCGCTCAGAGTATGGTCCAAATGAATGATTTTTTTTATTTCGAAGAGTTATACTGATGAATACAATGAATTTCACAACAATATTGTTTTTATTTTGATCTTTGAAAGATCGGTTTTTTCATGCTGCATTTACCCACTCTTGATCCATATCATAAGTTGATTTTTTACGTAGCTGCTTGACGTTTTCATGCATAATTGTATTGTTTTTTTGAAATAGAGGCATTCTGTCGCTTGATATCCATGTATCAATTATGGAAATAGATGAAATTACGACAACAAATCACAAAACATAGGGCCAAAGTCCCTGAAGCTACTATAGACATGGATACAAAATTAAGTATTTCCTGACTGTATGATATTATCTCACTTAGGTCATCCTAGGGACATGTAAACCAAATATTAAAGCTGTCTGACCAGCGGTTTTGAAAGAACAAGCAACTTAACAGTTGACAGAGCTCTGCTGCGTTATGTAGAGAATAACCTTTTGTGACACATGTATTGATGAAGAAGGTGGATATCTTTGATTAACATTGTAAGTGAGTTCTGTTGAATAAGTTGAGACTGTACATACTCAGAGAAAGCACACTGAAGAGACAAATGTTTGAAACTTAAGAAGTTCAAGGTCATCAAAAGCATTATAAGGAATCATGTAACTTTCATTGCACTGTTTACACAGATTGCATAATTGCTATAAATAGCACATGAGGAATCTTACAGGCCAGCTTTACCATAAAAACCCTATCACTTTGACCACTCTTTTAATTGACCACTCTATTTTTTTCCTCAAAAAGTAATTTTATTTTATCCTTACCAAGTCAACCATGAATGGAAATTAGAACTTTCTCTATCTCTATCCCTATCTCTGTCTCTATTGACTATTTTGAGCAATTTCTTTTAGATAACATACAGGGCACAATAAATGACGGTTCAGAATATGTCAAAGTTGGGATTCAGGAAAGTTGCCTTTACATGTTTTAATCCTCCAAGATGGTAAGCATTTCACTATGAACTGTCAAAAAAGTTGAACTTCCTGATAATTCTACACTAAAATTATTTTGGCTTTGATGATTTCCTAATTAATTCAATTATTTAAAATCATATAATTATTTTTTTCTGGGTGAATTGATAGGGTTTATACAGTACAAGAATTACATACAATGTAAGTCAAATTTTGACCAAAAATGACAAAAAAATTCCTTAAAAATACACATTTGCATATTTCATCACAATTTGAACAAATCTAAGTTGGGTTACCCCTAGGGACCTGTATACCAAATAACAAAGCTGTCTGACCAGCGGTTATGAAGAAGAAAATTTTTTACCAAAAACACCTTTTTTGGCATTAATTTGCCTATTTTCAACATTATCAAAAAATTAAAAAAAATAGTTTC
Organism: Ptychodera flava; assembly: GCF_041260155.1. Taxonomy (NCBI): domain Eukaryota; kingdom Metazoa; phylum Hemichordata; class Enteropneusta; family Ptychoderidae; genus Ptychodera; species Ptychodera flava. Next base: position 125,570 of record NW_027248362.1, read on the forward strand.
TCAAAATCATATTTTTCATCTACACAACAAATATCAAATCAGTAAGTACTGCGGTTCTCAAGATATTTGAGTGGACGGACGCCTCACAAACGGACATACATACATACATACATACATACATACATACATACATACAGACTGACGACGGACGCCGGACGGATACCCATCCCAATAGCTTCTATAGACTATAGTCTATAGTAGCTAAAAATAGCATCGCATACACGATGTTTAAAAGTGGCGTCGATCCCGATGTTATATCCGCCATATTGCCAGTCCAGCTACCATATCTCAACAGCCAAACATTTTCTCTTTTTAGAGATTGACACAAGCAATTTCATCGCTAACAGCATATGGTCAAAATGAATGTTTTTTTATGTCGAAGAGTTATACTGATCACTACAACGAATTGTCTTTATGATCGTTTTTTTCATGCTGCAAGTTACCCACTCTACATAATACATGATCCACATCATGACAGTTGATTTTTTACGTAGATGCTTGACATTTTCATGCACAATTTTGTTTTGTTTGTTTTTTTTGAGATAAATATCAAGCTGTAATTTCTGATAACTACGTATTTTTAATCCCAGAATTGCATGATTTCTTTAATTTTGAACCTTAGAGAAGAATGTTACGTCAGTTAGGCTTGGCACAGAGCTAGACTCCGTTTCTTGCTCCATGCACTCGGTAACCATCCGTTTCCGTGTTTGCTTTGCTTCTGTATATCGTTTGATGCTGATTGAATTTGCTCCCCTCCAAATTTACGGAAGCTTTCAGTTGCTTTACTGTCTGCTTTCAAAGCATGTGCGTTCGGAATGTATTCTCATCGACTGCCATAGCTGTGGGTCCATAGCTGTGGTGTTTTCGGGCGGGATTTCTGCCTTTTCCTGGCTAGTTTTAAACGTGAAAGTAAAAACCAGCCTGTAAAACGCAGAAATCCCGCCCGAAAACACCACAGCTATGGACCCACAGTTACGATCGCCATAGCGAGGACGTTGGCAAGGCGACTTCCGCAGCTGAACTAGGTCAAATTGCCATGCAAATGATATGCTAATCTAAGTTCCGGTTGAATGAGGAAAAGGTCTATTGGGTGAGTGCTAAAACATTCCAGCAACCTAGGCATAAATGGACTCTAACTGCTGTGACAGTACCTTTTAAGATAAGCTATTGAAGATTTTTAAGATAGCCATGGTTCACTTATCTTCACAAAGATTGCAAAATTTGAGAAATTCCATTTCCAGTAGTGTGCTCAGGAAGTCATGTTTAGATGTAATCATTTGTGATGTTTCTAAGTTTGTCACTGGTCACTGTTTGCCATGTGAGTAATGATAGTTTGCAAATACCAGAAGATGATGCAAGATGATAGGATTTCACCTTAGTGCCCAGTTAGGCTGTCTTACCCTTTGAGAGGTGAGAAATCATATATGAATTGTGACTCTGATGATTTGTATTGACAATCACTGTAGCACACAACATTATCATGGCTAATAGTTCCTGGACCACATGCTAGACAGGCCTCCTTGCCATAGGGATTATTTGCATGTATATATGTACCTGAAATGAATAAAAAGAATTGTAAAAAAAATTCCGTGAGCTAGAAGTGAATAAATACTGGTAAAATGAGAGACTGCAATGGCATGAATTGATCATTCTACCATACTGGGTAACAATGCCACCCAAGGCTTTGCATTTTATTTCTATACAGTCAGAACTTTTGCAAATTTGATCCATTCTCACTAATAATCCATTGCAGGGTAAAGGGTTAAATTGATTTTTGCATATCTGGTTTTACATCATCATTGCCTAGCTTCCAACAGTGTGTACTGTGACTGGGTCTGATTTGATCGATGACACACTCAAAGTCATCCCACTTGTTTATCCTGAAGCAGTCTTCAGCCATATGGCTTTTTACAACTTTTTTCTGTTTCTTATCATCTTTAGCCAAAAGTTCAATTGCAGGGCCACATGTCTCTTCCTATCATAATTCTGTCTTCGGGTACTTAATGACATCAGTAAATTTATTTAAATTTCAAACGAAACAAAAGTACTGTAACAACTTTGCGGAACAATATGACACCAGATATGAACTGTAAATGCTCACGTGTTTCATTATATATTGCAGTTATGTGTAAATTTGAACCTTTGCCACATGTTTGCAACTTCATTGAAAGTATTATGATCAACATAATGAACAATATTCACCACAGATTAACTCTATAGGTCATTAAGTATTCAAATACGCAATTAGCTGAAATAGAAATAATTAATTTCTTTGACTGCTGTCATTGTATCACCTCTTTATATAGCAAGTGTAATTGCCTCTTGTCAAGTCCTTCAAACTATATATTCTAAACTTTGAAAGCTCATTAGATATGCAAACTATAAATTAGCTGACATGAAAACTTAAGTGCGAAATGACTTCCAATATTGGTATAATCTGGTATAATCATCAATGTACATAGCATGTTATGCCAACTTTGATCAAATAAATCCAAGTATATATCCCTAATTAGGAAAGCTCATTAAATACACAAATTAGGAATTGGCTGAAGCAAAAATGCTTAATGCCTTTCAATAATGTTAGCCTACATAATGGTATCTTTAATGTACATAGCAAGTTTCATCAATTTTGGTCATGTAAATTCATATATCCCTAATTTCAAAAATTCATTAAATATGCAAATTAGGAGCTGCATGAAGTAAAAATGCTTAATGACTTTCAATAACGTCGTATCATAGTATCTTTAATGTACATAGCCAGTTTCGTCAACTTTGGTCTAGTCAATACAGATAAATATCCCTGATTATGAAAGTTCATTAAATATGCAAATAAGGAATGGCTAAAGTTCAAATGCTTAATGACTTTCAATAATGTTCTTTCATAGTATCTTTAATGTACATAGCCAGTTTCGTCAACTTTGGTCTCGTCAATTCAGATAAATACCCCTAATTAGGAAAGTTCACAAAATATGCAAATTAGGAATTGGCTGCAGTAAAAATGCTTAATGACATTTAATAATGTTCTATCACAGTATCTTTAATGTACATAGCAAGTTTCATCAATTTTGGTCTTGTAAATTCAAATATATATCCTTACTTTCAAAAGGTCATTAAATATGCAAATTAGGATTTGAATGAAGTGAAAATGCTTAATGACTTTCAATAATGTTAAATCATAGTATCCTCAATATGCGTACCAAGTTTCGTCAATTTTGATCAAGTTAATTCAGATATATACGCCTAATTAGGAAATTTCATTAAATATGCAAATTAGTAATTATCTTTCACGTCACTCCTTTAATAACTTTCACAGCTGATATATCTTGATGTGATCAACATTTGTAGCAAATCTCATCAAATTGTGTGCAATCGTTCTCAATGTATATCCGGTTTTTTCTAAAATCATTAATTATGCAAATGAGCAAAAAGTAAGCAAGCCACACCCACCAAAAACTGATCAGTTCTTACCATTTGCAAACTGAATCTATGTGCTAGATTTGATTCTGATCTGATGAGCCATTTTTGAGATATTGAGCACACAGACAGACAGACACACAGACAGACAGACAGACAGACATCGCTGCGACATATGCTCACGTGTGTCAACACGTGAGCAAAAACTACCAGGATGATTCAGCATATTCAGGTGAAGATCAAACAAGTCATTGACAATGACATAGTCCCCACTTGTAATAGGAGTATTAGTCTTGAGGGGGCAGGGAAATGAGGTCATTAAGAAGTATCACTAAAGTGTATATGTTCAGATCTATGGACACATAGGTCTATGTCATTGTTCCCAATTTGAAACAAGAGGCATGTCTAAGTTATGGTTCTAAATCGGGAAAAAAGATCAAACCTCTAGCTGTATTGGCCAGCCAAGAAATACATATGTGCATAATAAATGAGGTACAAGATGTGACATCTTAAGGTCTATTATCCTATCAAAATTGAAGCGTAAAGAACTTGTTGTTACTGAGTTATGCATATATATGCATATTCAAGGTCATAGGTCATCAAGGTCACGTGACATTTTGAAAAAAAACATTGTATTGCTAATTAATCCATATATGCCAAAATTCAGACCTCTAGCTCTATTGGCTTGCCCACAATTATATATGGGCATAATTAACGAGGTAAAGCATGTGTTGTCATAAGGTCTCCCATCCTACTAAATATAAAGGACATAGCACTTGTGGTTACTTATTTATTGACATAATCGTGTATTATAGGTAAAAGGTTATCGAGGTCACATGACATTTTGTCAAAAAATTTCTATCCTATAGTCTATCCCTATATACTAAAAATCATACATTTACCTCTATTGGCTTGCTCAAAATTAGATATGCACATAATTAATGAGGTACAATATGTGGCGTCATAAGGGGTCCAATCATGCCATATATGAAGGGTGTAGCACTTGTGGTTACTGAGTTATGGACAAATATGTATATTTGAGGTCAAAGGTCACAAGGTCACGTGACATTTTGTCAAAAAAATTGTATTGCTAAGTTATCCCTATATACCAAAAATCAGACCTCTAGCTCTATTCGCTCACTCAAAATTAGATATGTGCATAATTAATGAGGTACAATATGTGGCGTCATAAGGTGTCCCATCATACCAAATATGAAGGGTGTAGCACTTGTGGTTACTGAGTTTTGGACAAATATGTATATTCGAGGTCAAAGGTCATTGAGGTCACATTAAATTTTTTCAAAATAATTGTATTGCTAAGTTATCCCTATATACCAAAAATCAGACCTCCAGCTCTATTGGCTCGCTCAAACTTAGATATGCACATAATTAATGAGGTACAATATGTGGCGTCATAAGGTGTCCAACCATACCAAATATGAAGAGTGTAGCACTTGTGGTTACTGAGTTATGCACAAATATGTATATTTGAGGTCAAAGGTCATTGAGATCACTTGACATTTTGTCAAAAAAATTGTATTGCTAAGTTATCCCTACATACCAAAAATCAGACCTCTGGCTCTCTATTGGCTCGCTCAAAATTAGATATGCACATAATTAATGAGGTACAATATGTGGTGTCATAAGGTGTCCCATCATACCAAATATGAAGGGTGTAGCATTAGTGATCACTGACTTATGGACAAATGTGTATATTTGAGGTTAAAGGTCACCAAGGTCACGTGACATTTTGTCAAAAAATTTGTATTGCTAAGTTATTCCTATATACCAAAAATCAGACCTCCAGCTCTATTGGCTCGCTCAAAATTAGATATGCACATAATTAATGAGGTACAATATGTGGCGTCATAGGGTGTCCCATCATACCATATATGAAAGGTTTACCACTTGTGGTTACTGAGTTATGGACAAATATGTATATTCGAGGTCAAAGGTCACCAAGGTCACATGACATTTTTTCAAAGTGTCTGAGATATCTGCGTGAACGGATGGACTCACGTGGATGGACTCACGGACTGACATGACCCAATATATGAGCCCCCTGGACTTTATCTGTGGGGACTAAAAACTGTGTCACTGCATCCTTTTTGCAATATGAATACGATGAGAAACTAAATTTTTATTTTTTCTTGGCCTTATACATGGGAGTCTATGTACTGCCTTATACATGGGAGTCTATGGACTGCCTTATACATGGGAGTCTATGGACTTCCTTATACATGGGAGTCTATGGACTGCCTTATACATGGAGTCTATGGTCTGCCTTATACATGGGAGTCTATGGTCTGCCTTATACATGGGAGTCTATGGTCTGCCTTATACATGGGAGTCTATGGTCTGCCTTATACGTGGGAGTCTATGGAGGTGAAAACTAAAAAGTCCTCTACCACGGCCAAATTTGATCGCATTGTGAAACAAATCGACGTGCATCTGTATGAGGTATGGTACTATCCTTGTACCAAGTTTGAACGAAATCGCTCCAGGCGTCTCTGAGATATCTGCGTGAACGGACGGACGCACGGACGGACGGACGCATGCACGGACGCACGCACGGACATGACCAAACCTATAAGTCCCCCCCGGACGGTGTCCGTGGGGACTAAAAAATATGCTGTATTATTTTCAATTTGCATAATAGTTTGTCAATTTTAATATTGCATCAATCAACATGGACACACATAATGCAGTATTCTACACCTATTCTTTTACTATACCATTGGAGAGTTTAAACAAAGAAATGGGAGTGAAAGGTTATATTGTTTTGTAAACTGTTACAAATATGATACTGACCATCAGGGCACTGTTGACAAGTATTATCATCAGCAATGTAATGTCCTTTTGGGCATGGAATACATCTGCAAATGAAATGCAAAACATTTTTAAATTTATGGTTTCACACTTCCAACATTATGAGAAATATTACAAATTACACAGTGCTCCCTTTTGATCAGTAGGTTGTGATACCAAATATGAAAGTTTTCATACACAATGTTTCAAAGATGAAGACATTTTGCCAAAAAGTGAAAACTTTAGTCTTGAAAATTTAAACATGAAAGTTTCATACCAGTGTAATACACGTAAGCAAATCTTAATATCGTTACCTTTAGGCACCAACAAATGATATTTGAATGTTATTGTAATGTTTTGTAAAAACTGCAGTTTCTTAAAAATTGGAATAGTAGTACTTCTAGATTGACAGATGGCAATGCAAAATTGCACCTTTTCAGGATTGTGATAGCTACAAATACTGAGAGTAACACAGAGGGCAGGCTGTTATACTGGCCTCTGTAATCTTAATGCAAACATTGTACACAAATAATGAGTACTTAATGATGTGAAAAAGTCATAAACAAACGTTTCTACATTACCCCTTTACATTGTTTCCTCTTGGACAAGCTTTACATACAGATGCTCCACCATCAATGGTATTGGTCACATTAATAAAGTAGATGACTGCCCTGGAGGGTGATAAAAATTGTTATTATTGGTATTTATAATTATTATAGAAGTATATGAATGTAATGTATATTTGAGAAATGTGTAAAATTTGTGTGACATGTATGTTGACAATACTAAAAAATAACCTCATATATATAAATGTGGCACAACTACTGTCATTACTGTTAGTTTTACAGTAGCAATTACTGAAGATGTGTTAAGTGATACATTTATTGCAGTCAAACATACAATGCTGAAGAAGTAAGAAAGTGTTTTCCTTACATGTCATTGGACTGTTCAGATTCTCTTCTGATGAAGGAATTGTCATCTGTTTTCTGGAATGCCCAACTAAATGTTCTTGGTCCAGACTTGGTAACAGCATAGCTTCATTTCATTCAAAAAGAAATACATGTAATCAATAGTGCTCAGTATACAGGTAACAGTAACCTAGAATGTCAGCAGTTCAATGTAATGGCAAGCATTGAGATACGCTTAAGCAATAAAGCACACTCAGCGACGGTATACCACGGGATTTTGACCAGTTCACGACATATATGCATGAGCGATAGCCAGTGCATATGTGAAGTGAACTGGTCAAAATCCCGTGGTATACAGTCGCTTGGTGTGCTTTATTGCTATTATATCATAACAGTATCCCTTTTCCTGCCAGACGATATCACTTCCCCATCAGCTAAGTCAGTAAACAGCGGTATTGAGCCAAAACATGACGTATTTTCACCCGCTTGGCTTGGTCTGGTAAAGCATCTATAGTCCACAAAAATCAAGTTTACAGTAATTACGTTTTCAACAACCTTCAAATGTTCAATATTATGTTACAATACACCATATGGAATATGTTATATTTCATTATATTTTAACCATCTTGATCTGATGGTGAAATATGGACTTGGCAGGAAAAGGGATATATTGAAATTCTTGCCTGGAACGTCAAAAACGGATTTTTGCTCAAGCCAAGAGCATATCCCACGTATGCCAGCCATGCTCTGTCGGGAATATACCACAGTTCTTTTCATGTCTCGACCAATCAGAGGGCTGTATTTGCGCCGTCAATATACTGGTATGATATAATTAAGCAATAAAAGCACACCCAGCGACGGTATACCACGAGATTTGACCAGTTCACGACATATATGCACGAGCGATAGAGAGTTCCTATATGAAGTGAACGGGTCAAAATTGAGTGGTATACGGTCCCTGGGTGTGATTTATTGCTATTATATCATACCAGTACATTGACGGTGCGGAACGTCAAAAAACGGATTTTTACTCAAGCAGAGAGCTCGCGCATATGCTAGCCGTGGTATATCGCCAATATACCACGGTTCTTTTCGCGTCTCGACCAATCAGATCACTGTATTTGCGCCATCAATATACTGGTATAATATAATTGATGACATTACATCATGTGTTTTTGAATGTTTCTGAGGCATGCCTTGACAACAATTTCTCTTAGAACCTCCAGTTATCTACCTGTCCATTACCCTTTGGGCCTCTAGCTATCTACCTATCCCTTACCTTGGGGTCTCCAGCTATCTACCTATCCCTTACCTTGGGGTCTCCAGCTATCTACCTATCCCTTACCTTAGGACCTCCAGCTATCTACCTATCCCTTACCTTGGGGTCTCCAGCTATCCACCTATCCCTTACCTTGGGGTCTCCAGCTATCTACCTATCCCGTACCTGGGGGTCTCCAGCTATCTACCTATCCCTTACCTTGGGACCTCCAGCTATCTACCTGTCCCCTACCCTGGGGTCTCCAGCTATCTACCTGTCCCCTCCCTTGGGATCTCTAGCTATCTACCTGTCCCTTACCTTGGGGTCTCATTTGACTAACGAAGGAAAGAAACAACATGGTTTTGGCTTGAAACTTGGGACCTTATCAAGTATGCTGCCACATAAGAACCCAGCGGTCAGTACCATTATTTTTTAGGGGTGGCTGATGGGTGTGAGGGACTGAATAAGCCAATTAATGGTAGGTTGGGAGCAGAAGCGTGATAGTGGCAGTAGTTGTTGTTTCAACGGTATACCTCTTTTTAGAGGATTGAAAAAAGGTCATAGGACTGTTTATTTCTTTTCAATTACTGCAATAATACCACTTTCGTTGAAGGCCAAGAGATGAGTGACCATCTGTTGAAATATTTGCCATATTTATTTCTGTAGATGTGAAAGACATATTCATTCCATGCAAGGTTTATTGTCTCGTGATGTCTTTTGCCATTTTGACACCCCACTTCACACATTCTACAACCACCTTTTTAGTCGAGCAGAACCCCTTTTTGCCAGGAACACATATTTGTTTTGGCACCTCTCTTCACACATTCTATTACAACAGCATCTTGTTAGTGTAGTACGGTACAACTTGAGTTGAATAGTATATAGTTCAAATTAGGCAAATGCATCTGTACAGTGTGAGTGAACACAAGAAAGTTCTAACAGCTTTAAATAATGTAGTTGAACTTAGTTGACGGCTATAAATTACTTGTTGCCATGTGTCAGGAGGTATAGGGAAATTGTGGTGTTAGTCAGATATCAGAAAAGTTGTCAAAAGTCTCTCCAGTTTCATTTGTCTAAACCCAGTGTTATTGTCATTCATGAAAATTACCAACCCTTTTATCCCTCCCTCCAGACTTGGTTCAAGTCTGTGATTTGTGAATGTTACAGTGGAGTGAACGCAATGATTTGTATTTTGCTTTCATGTGAAACGCGCAGGCGAGTGGAGTGAATGCAATGAGTGGGGTGAACGCTATACAGGGGAGTTTCAACCGGAATCACAGACTTAGCTTTCATGCAGGGTTTGCATTGCTATAAATTATTCATGACATGACGTTTTTATTTACTTATATATTATTCATAAGATGACTCAAAGCAAGACGTGCATAAAACCCGGCGTTGTTGACAAAATGTCGAGTGCGATCACTCCCACAAAAGTCAGCACGACCTTTGTTGTATCACCGAAAATGCGTGAAAATATCTGTGTTGTTTGTTGGGCCCGTATTGCAAAATGTGATAATCGTCGCCAGTTATACAAGGATGGAAAGAAGAAGTTGTAAAGCGGTTTGTTCCGTGTGAAAATCAAAGGCCCAGCAAAAGGGTCCTATTCGACGCCACTAACACTAAATTCATGCGTTCTCCTTATTGGCCAGAATAATTGCTGGAGCTGTCAATCATTTTGTATTTGCTTGACGTCACCATGTACACAGTCCATCTGGCTGCCGGTACTTTACAAGAAGTCCAAAGTCAGTGAATCCGGCAGAAACTAACTCACTATACTGCGCAGTCTCAGAGGTAACGCATTCAATTGCTGGGAAAACCTGGCCTGGGCTACCAAAGTCCAAATAGGTTTGTACGAAATAGGAGAGACACAAGAGAAACTATCATGAATGATTTTATTTTTAAACATGGGGCCCAGGGGCACCGACGTCCTTTGTACCTCCTTACTGTTTATTATTTGCCATAAATGTGAAATTTGGCAAAAAGTCAAATTGTTTGGACATAAATGAAAGTTATTTGAACTGGTTGGTTACTGCTCCAGCATAAGTTCAAGTGTGGATTCTAAGTATCAACAGCCTTGATATGTGTGAAAATGAATTAAGAATAAGAGATGGGACTCAATAGAATCAACAATATCTAAAACAGGAAACGGTGAACTTATATAATACAGAAGGGGAGAAAATTTAGCCACAAAATATTGTAATATAATGGACAATGGCTAATCTATAAATCAAATTACTTAAACTGGATTGTTGGCAATGATTGTATTTATTGTCCATCAAATAGAAAATAAATTTGGGCCATTGACTAAAACACATTTGCTTGTTACACTCACCACACCTGTACTTAGTATTTGGAGTGTACACCTATCTACAATACAATGATAAAAAGTTTGGACTTTGTAGGTCAACAATGCATCTTTAATGTATGAGACTAAATAAGCTTACCCCCCAAGTATGTATAGGCCAAAAACAATATTTAATTTTGAATTACGTAGTGCAGGGAAGGACAAACAATATGGTGAAAAGCAAACTAAATATAAAAACTGAATATACAATTATATGGAAATCTTGTTTTACAGTCATGAGTATCTGGTGTGTGCCAAGAGACAAATATTAAAATTGGACAGTATCATCCTGACCACAGTTTGTCGGTACAAAATATTATGCTATTCACGATAGTTATACAACATAGCTTGCATTTTGTTCACAGTAGAACTGAGTTTTACACGTAAGATAACTTTCTCGTAAACTGTAAATTCTGGCTTCTGGCAGCTCAAACATCGCAATACTACATTTTTTGATATGATACGGAGTGACTTGCACACATATGCAATATGCAGTGACAGTCGATATATTCATAGTAAGAGTCTACTACATTCAAGCATAGTGATGTTGACAACTACATGCATGCCAGTGCACGATTTCAAGTAGCCACGAGGAAATTCTAATGGTCTTTTAGTGGAAATATAGGTATTAAACAACAGTGAAACAAACAATATTAGTTATCGTGACCGTGCTAAAGTGCAATCTCGGATCATGTATGATCTGATGATCCTGCCAAATTGCCATGTCGGATTATGCCGTGATTCTGAAGTGCGCGTACTTCCTTAGTAAATCGGTCAACATAAGCACACACTGTCTTTAGCGATCGAAGTCAACAATGATGTCAAAATCAATGCACAACTGACGAAATTACCCAAAATAAGCAACAGAAAACTAAACGTTATCGCTGTGTCGAAAGCACAGTACATCAACATAAAACGACGCTAGTTTGTTATGACATGGACGTAGAAGGAGAGAGCGTTCCCTCGCTCTCACCCAGCTATTAGTACGGGCCGCCAGTGGGATTGCCTCGCTAAAGCAATGGCTTCGCCGGTACTGAGTGAGTACCGAGTACGGAGGCCATCATTCTTCAGTCTATCGAAGGAGCGTTTCGTGCCAAAAAATACATGACAGCAACAAAAGTACCATCACTGTGAACTTCATATTTACAAAACATCATCAAATACACGCTAAAAACTTCAAAACATCAAAATTCGCACCATACCGAGAAACAAGATGGCATCGGTTTGATTTTTCAAAGTCCTTGCAAAACAACGCTAACTTGTTATGAGCGCATGCGCATATTAAGGGGAGACCCATTTGATTTCGGGGGGTATGTAGGAAGTGGGTATGGGAACTTTTGTTTTTGTCAGAGAGACTGCATTTTTTTTATTTCTACTGCCAGACCTGCATCAATTTTTTTTAATCAAATGGAGTAGCAGTGCAATTTTTCAAATTTAAGCCAGTGTTTCACATATCACAGGATGGTTTTATATATTCATTTTACATTCCAACAAATGAAAACAAAATGGAAAGTCTCATATCAAATATATACAACTTTAAATTATAGAACACTTTTTTGGCAAATCAACTGTGATCAGTACTATACCTGCTTTTCTTTATAACAGTCAATTCCTTTTAAGTTCTCAGGGGAGATGTTATCTTTTGTGGTCAGAGAAACAAGGCTCACACATTGTATTTCATTATATTTGTTGTTCCTCAATTTTTCATTGACAACTTGTAATCTTTCTAACATATTTATGTTGAGAGAATAATATATTGGTTTTAACACTAGTTTATTGACTCCTGTCTTGTGTTTTAAATTTTCACAATGTACAGAAGTCAAATAGTCCCATCTAGATATTGCCTATGCAATTGAGATATTGCAACAGAAATCCTGAAATATGATTTCTTGGGTCAGGAAAGGGAAGGAAAACATCGAGTGCACTGAGGTGTAAAGTAGTGAATGCTTATATCATAAGTGCTGGGGAAAAAAAACACATAAGAATTGCTTGTGGTAAAAACATTTGCGCTGCCTATGGCAGCATGCCAGCAAAGAATACATGAGAATGAAGTTTCCAAAATTTTGCTCATTTCAAGTGCATTGTGACAATTCCTTTTTTATTTCTGTCTATTATGAGAATTTTTTTTTTCTCAAGCCATTACAGGCTTAATTTTTTTTTCTTTTATTTCAACTGGTGACAATTTTTTTCTCAAAATCCTCCATACCCCCCAGAAATCAAGTGGTTCTCCCCTATGTGAGCCCCTGACCTATACGGGCCATTGGATTACTTCCTCAGCAGAACTGATATGCCTGCCGGTACCGGTGTTTATCGCCTACGGAGGCCATCATTCTTCAGTCGATCAAAGGCGCATTTCGTACCAAAATATACACGACAGCCGCAAAAGTGCATCACTGTCAACTTCATAACTATAGAACATATTGAAATACACAGTGAAACGTTTACAACGTAAAAAATGTGCCCAGACCGAGAAACAAGATGGCGTCCGTTTCGATTCTTCAACTCAGATTTTGTCCTACAGTTGTGCGCATGCGCAGACGGTAGCTTTAGCGAAAGTGAGTCAAAATCAAGTAAATATAAAATAAAAATGGATAAAAATATTGTTTAAAAATAATACAAGGCATGTATCACCAAATTTTGAACATTTCTGACGGCATTTCAACTATACGAACACCCATGCCAAATATCACAATAATCAAATCAGTGGTTTTGAGGAAAAATTGAAAATAGTGGTTTTCACAAAACAGCTAAAAAAGTGACTTTAAAATGATTCAATCAAAAAAACAAAAAAGACCGTTTGAGATACATGCCCAAGTGACCACTAGACCAAATTTCAGAAAAAGTTACTGAAGCGTTTCTGAGATACCTGCGTCCACAGCATACGGCCCACTGTATGTGACAACAGAGGCCGCGTCATCACATTAGTACTTTGGGCCAAAGGCCCAAAGGACTAAAATTCACCGACTTGAACCAAGTCTACCCCCTCGCCCACAAAGAGTCTCATGACAAGCTTTTTGATCATCAAACTTTCTGACCAAAATCTCAAAAAATACCGTCATGGACAGTGTGCTCACATTCGGTTTGAATTGGTCCCTTCCAGAAATATTTAAATCAGGAAAAACAAGAATGACAAAAGCAAATATCTCCAACTTAGGTACTGGAGGTCATCTTTAGGAACATGCATATCAACTTCTATAGCAATGGGACAAGCAGATCCTAAATACATGAGCAAATGTCAACAACAAAAAACAGACAGAGGTTTGATAAAAAGAAAAGGTGGGAGTGGGTAAAAAAATGTACAGGGGATCTGGTAAACAAGTAATGCTACCTCATCAATCTTCCAGACCCTACCCCCTCCTGAATATCAAATGTTCCATCCCTTGATATTACATAACGCTAGATGACAGGATATGTACTTACAACCTTGGGGAGTTTTTAATTAATGCGATGAGTGTTATCATTCTAATGTAAACAGCACTTAAGTTAGTTACAGATAGTGAAATGCCTTCCACTGTGGGCGGTGATTACAACATCTGGAATTATCCTGGATCCAAATTTCTCATCATTTCTTGTATATCTCACATAGAAAAGTTGCAAAAATTGGTCTGCAATGAAAAATTCACCTCAGCTTGTTTTCTGGATCAAATTTTCCTAAAAATTGATACCAAATATGACAAAATTATGTTCACAGCCTTTGAACCTGTCTCACAACATATCCTCAGGGTTGGTGTAGGTCATTTAAGGTCACAAACTGAGAAAATTACCTAAAATATACAAATTTGGGGGTTTCCCAACACTTTGAGCAGAAGATTTATCTAATAACATCCCTCGGGACTTTATACCAAATTACAAAGCTATCAAACAAGTAATTTTGAGAACAAGTTTTCTTGACCAAAAATGACATTATTGTCTTAAAGTTGCAATATGGATCAGAATTGACCTTCATATTTCGAAGATTTAACATTTTAGAAAAATCCATACAATTTCATTTGCAGATTCGACCATTAACAGGAACACGGGGATGGCTCTAATTTGAGTAAATTGATTTAATTACAGAATAAATTGCTGTTTTGGTACGTACTGTTTGCGAGAGTAAAGCACAGAATTTGAAACGTCATTTTTACTATTTGAATATGTACGCATGCGTATTTGGTGCATGGTAACGGTTTGCGAAATTGCAACATCGTGTCAACATGCCTAGCTAGCCTTCCCACGGGCAAGCGGTCAGGTCTCTGCCCGCGCCCTGGGTCTCTGCTGACTGATTCAGCCACTTAAAAATGGAAGAAATTAGCCAAAAATGTCGGCAAAATAAACATTGTTTGGTCAGATCGAAAGATGGAACCAGAAAAAAGAGTGACACGCGACTACTGCACCACGTCGAGGAGGCAGACTGTGTCTACAGTTTCTCGTCGAAAACACCAACGTCGCCACTGTGTGATGATCAACTTCACTAACGAGTGGTGTTTCCTCGGGCAACACCGACCTGGCAACACAGTGCGGACCCCACGATTTGTAATGTGAACCGGGCCTTAGTCCCTCTGCAAGGAAATAACTTAGATCTGTTTGCATTCATTGATAATCTATATCCTTCAGGTCAAATATGCATTTTTCGGAAACAAAGAAAAACTGCAGTCTCCATCATTAATGGCATGGTCTCATTTACGACGCGTCGATCGACGTGCTGACATGGCCATGCAAGACCAGACTGAGGGGCAAGACAGTTGCCGAACTTCTGCAGTGGTGGATGATACTGAAGTGGGCAAAGCTTTCAAATAAATATAGCGTGCAGATACCTCGCCTTTTAACATGAAAAATGTAACAACATGCAACGGGGAGAGGATTGCGGAAACGCTGTCAGGCACGCGGTGAACACAACCAGATCGGTGTACGTGGTCTGGACCGCTCGATCGATCGAACGTACACAGTAGGTGCACACGGCGCGGCACTGACATACATGTATATGGGTGAGAAAAATCAATCACACGATCTTTTGTCGAGCTGTACTTTATCATATCGATATACTTATATTTCTGAAACATTGTGATGCTACCAAAGTTAGGCAAACGCAAAATTTACAATAAATTATCATTATGTATGTCAAGTTCTGTCATCGTGTCAACATCGCCCCTCCAACGTGCACTCTATTGAGACGTCATCACTCTTGGTGGTACTTGTCACGTGCACAGCAGAAACGCCAATGTTTTTGTTTTGAAAGTTTGTTTACAAAACAGCTTTTCTAGGCGGCCGCAACGTATCAAATGAACGTGTTTGTGTGCCGGGATTGGTAAGAGGCTTAGCTAAGAAGAGTACTTCAACGTAGTATGGTCTATTTGCTTTAGTTTTACGAAAAAAATCGACAAGTTTGATCCATATTGCAACTTCAAACATACAAATTTGTATATTTCACGACAATTTCCACATTTCTAACTAATGTCATTTCTGTACGTCTGTGTACCGAATATAAAAGCTGTCTGTCCAGGGGTTTTAAAAAGAAAATATGGTTTAAAATTTTTTGACCAAAAATGACAAAATTGCTCAAAAACAGTAATTTTCCCAATTTTGTCATAATTTCAACAAATTAGAAGAGTAACACCCTCGCAAACATCAAACCCAAATTTGAGAGCGATTGGGCTGGCGGTTTCAGAGAAGAAGAATTTTTACTGAAAAATGAGAAAAATCACCAAAAAATTCAGCAAAAATACAAAATTAAGGATATCTTCACAATATTCACAAAACTGTGTAAGGTTAACCTAAGGTGCTTGCACACAAATTTTCAAAGCAATCAAAACAGCGGTTCTTGAGATATTAATTCTTTACCATTTTCACATTTTTGTAAATGCATTTGCATAATTTTGGCGATGCAGACTTCTTTGAACAAAATCCCATCTATAGCCTAGGATGCATCCACACATCAAATACCAAGCTGAAATGTGCAGCGGTTTGCATGTTTTTGATGTTGACGGTCATACTGTACGTACATACACACATACATACATACATACATACATACATACATACATACATACACACATATATACAGATGCCATCGACTTCAGCTTATATGATAAACTCACATTGGTATAACCAAAAGTGAGCTAAAAATGGAGACAGCCCCTGCTAGGAACTTCCGTGGCAGGATACTTAAAGCCATTCCTTGGGTATAAAAGGCAGCTTAACTTCAGTGGGTTCATTGTTTCGAATGACTGACACATGGAAGCAACGCGAGCAACTGCTCCAGAAAATGGCATAAATCTTTTCCATGCAGATAATATAGCTCTGTGCCACCATATTACTTTTCGTGAATACTTTGGACATAGCATTGTGAGCGAAATACTGTCTTTTTTTACTTTTCAAGTGAGTCATTGATGAATATTCTGTTTCTTATTTTGAATAGCACTCGGCTGGTCTCTGATCATGGGGGCAAGCATAAGATTAGCTTGTTATATAAATGTCAAAACTTTTGGAAGTTTAGGCATCTTTGAACACAGTTGCTCTTTTTTCAAATTTGCTATTTTAATGTTCCAAGAAGGCATTGCACAACATGATTTTTTGATGTTTACTTTTATACAAATATTAGTACTATATATATATATATATATATATATATATATATATATATATATATATATATATATATATATATATATATATATATATAATTTTGTATAAGAAACCATAGTTGTGTTTTGTTGAGACCATCATTGATTACATTCTAAGATTTAGTTATATATATATATATATATATATATATATATATATATATATATATATATATATATATATATATATATATATATATATATATATATATATATATATATATATATATATATATATATATATATGTCCAGAAGAGATAATAACCAAGGTGGAAAAAGTATGTTGATAAAAGTGACTGATTATCAAGGGATGTTGTTTTAAAAAATGATTGCAAGATGCACATGACACTGTTATCAATCAATCAATCAATCAATCAGAAGAATTTATAGAGCGCCAGTATCCACTACGAAGTAGTGTTCAATGGCGCTGTACAAAGTTATGGCAAGGTGTCAGTAGGCTCCTTCAAAAATGGGTCTTGATGCTCTTCTTGAAATTGTCCAGACTGGAAGACTGCCGTATTTCTAAGGGTAAATTATTCCAGTTAAGTGGAGCAGCACGCGAGAAGGCACGTTCACCATAAGTTTTCAGTCTGCATTGTGGAACATGAAGAAGATCCTTGTCATTTGACCGGAGAGTACGGGATATAGGTTTACGGTGGATTAAGTCTGATATATATGTTGGAGTGCTGTCATGAAGTGCCTTGTAGGTGATGAGTAGAGTCTTGTACTGGATTCTGAAGACAACTGGTAACCAATGTAGATTTATAAGAACAGGTGTGATATGATTGAATTTCCTGGTACGTGACACTATTCTAGCTGCAGTGTTCTGGGCGTGCTGAAGTGGTAAGATGTCTTTGGCAGGTAATCCGTATAATAATGAGTTGCAATAATCGAGTTTTGTGGTAATGAGGGCATGAACAAGCATTTTGCAGGCTTCATCGGTAAGATAGTGGCAGATGCGACCTATTGTGCGAAGGTGGTGATAGATGGATCTGCAGGTCAAGGCTATGTGGTGTTGTAGACTGTGCTGGTCGTCAAAAGTAACGCCAATATTGCGGGCTGATTTTGCGAGTTGAATGCAGGAGGATCCAATGTTTATGTGGTCGATGGGACGAGGCAGGCGGTTGAACTGTGACCGGATAAACAGAACTTCTGTCTTGCTGTCATTTAGTTGCAGTTTGTTTTGTTTCATCCAGGTTTTGATTTCTTGAACTGCTGATTCCATCTTGCTAACTGTGGTTAATGTGTCAGATTGGGAGAAATACTGGTATAGTTGATTATCATCGGCATATTGGTGGAAATCAATATTAAGGTGACGGATGAGTTGACTAAGAGGTTGGATGTATATGCAGAACAGAAGAGGGCCGAGTACAGAACCCTGAGGTACTCCGAACTGCAGATATTAAGGCTCTGATTGACAACCATGTATGGATACTGACTGGGTTCTGTTCTTTAGGTATGATTTTTTATTTTTGTTTGGAACTAACGCAATGTCACTGGCATAGTCATTTCCATATTGAGCTACCATTAACAGAATTTATGCAAAATGCGGCCAAAATTAAGAGGTCAAGTTAAGATTAGCAACTGACAGTGATAGATCCAAGCAGAGAACGACACAAAAGAGTCCAAGATTACCAAGAGAGTACATGATATGACGAGTGAAACATGTGTGACTCTGTTATTCTGATTTTTTGGCTAAATGTCCCATTAGGTAATGGCCAATGGGCCAAAATGGTTATTTACCACAAAAAGAGTGATTAAAAATCAAATCCTCAGTACAAACCCCACCCCTGACCTTGCAATATTGCGCCTAATTACTTTTAACGGTAATAACTTTTAAAATAACACATCAGATATAATTACTTTGTACTGGAAGTAACTTGTGTTATTATTTATAATGCTCTGCTTTGAGCACCATAATTCTAACAATATATATATATATATATATATATATATATATATATATATATATATATATATATATATATATATATATATATATATATATATAATTATATATATATATATATATATATATATATATATATATATATATATAATGGTTGTAATTATCAGGGGGGTCTTATAATCGAGCCATCCCGTGTTTTGAACTAACACTGCTAATTTATGCTAATTTATTCATGTCGATTCAGCATTACTCGAGACTTTCACACATTTTTTGGCAGAACATACTAAAGCTTACTCATCTTAGCAACTTCTGACAAATTATTCTCGAGAATACACAAAGTCGAAAATACATGTAAATGGCAACTGTTCCTTCATTTCAAAGATAAAACACAGCGATCACTTCCCAGCCTAACTGACGAGTTGTTTTTTGATCGCTGTTAAAATTTCAACTGCTCAAACAATCCCTGTCTGATCAAATGGTTTGTGAGGTGAAATAAAACTTTGAAACAATTCTTGAAAGACGTAGACAATTCAAAACAGAAAGTCGATCATATATTCACCGGATTGGCATCATGCAGTTAACTCATGGCATATACAATACATGCATTTGCTGCACGTAAAAATAACCAACCTTTCTTTCAATCTAAGGTCTGTGTCGAGTAAAATAATGATATGGCACTGAAATTCATGGTTGTCAACGGTAAGAATTCATGATCCAAGGTGAAAAACTGTTAGCTACAAACAGTAAACCCGTGCATGAAATGGTAACACATACATCGTGGATCAGCTTGCAGCATGCAGCAAAACAATATGGCGGTCACTGTGGACTATTCTATTATATTGAGCAGGGGCCGCAGAAGGTTAACAACGGAATGATACAGAAAGAAAAGTATATAAGGACAAAATTTAGTTTTGCCTGCCGTAAAACAAATTTCAATGTTACATCATTTTAGCATCTTTAATGATTTTTCTAGGTCTTAAAGGAAATTTTAACCACTAAATAATTTACAACACTATGCTTATGCGTACACACCCTGCCTAACAAATAGTATCTCCATTACAGCTCTTCAATAGGCTCAAACAAAGGCCAAACGACCTTGAAAGTGTCAATGGGCAATCAGCAACATCAGCCATCGTTTGTAAATATGCACGTTAAGGCTCTTCTAAATCATTAGATGGCCAGTCAGCAACAACTTCGTACTAGTGATCGTTGAAGTCATACTATCATCAATTTTTGAGTTGTGATTTGTTGGCTTTTTGAACTAAGGTAGGGAGGGGTCTTATACACGGATGTATAGCATTTTTGAAAATCTTCTAAAAGTGGGGAGGGTCTTATACTCGAGCGGGGTCTTATAATCGGAGGAATACGGTATATATATATATATATATATATATATATATATATATATATATATATATATATATATATATATATATATATTTACTATGAATATTTGTACATTTTTCCTCAGTATTTGACATTTTTAGAATATCTTTTTATTCAATTTCTGTCATTTCCTAAAAGTTGAAAGACTTCTTTGTGTTGGTCAAGCTTTCATCAGGCAGTAAATTCAACAAGCATCAAATGTGACAGGTACTTCATATATAGTCTGGTTCCCTGACCCGTTTTCCCTGGTAGAGGGCGTGGGGGAAAAAAGGGGTCAGGTACCGGGGATCCATCTTGATCAGCATTTTGTTCAAGATGGCGGAGGTTAGTCACCTGACAGAACATGCTACAACAAATATTGCTGCTACCATGAAAACGCCGGTCAAGTTTTGACTGGATCAGAAAACCTGCTTCCTTTGTTCGAACACTGGTATCCAAACCAAAAACATTGGCACAGGAGACAGGAAACATAAACTGATAGGATTAATCCAGAAGTACCCAGAAATAAAAAGTGTTTGTTTTGTTTATTGCATTTCAAGGCCTCCAGCCCATCTGCAGAGCATTAGGGGAAGACTGCATTAACTTGCATGGTACCTGAAACCCGAGTCCTTGCCTGAGCAACTCGGGTGACAAACAGAAGACTTTTAATCCCCAAGGTGTGAATGTTCCATTGTTATGTTTATATAATCCAGCTATAATCCGCCATAGAATGGATAGAATGGTGTCCAAATTTCATGAAAAATGCCAGGCATCACGTTCTAAAAGTATCAAAAGGTGTGCTAAATCCCCATTTTGTGGTACAAACAAGAAGTTGGTGTCAAGTGAGCCTGAAAGTAGGAAACCTCGGAAAAAGTTACAAGTGTTACTTTCATCCAATCACAGCTTGTTTTATTTTTACCCAATAGCGTCCATGTTTACATTTGCCGGTACCTGACCCCTTTTTTCCCCACGCCCTCTACCGGGGAAAACGGGTCAGGGAACCGGACTACTTCATATAGGATATGTCTGCGTCTGGAGGGCAGGCATCATGGTGTTTGTTAAATATTTCCTCCAGATAGGCTTGCATTGTTTAATGCAATTCGATGTTTATCGTTGCTGTAGCCGATGTTTGATTTTCCTGTCTCAAATTTTCACTCATTTTCGTTCATATGACTCTGGAACTCAGGGAAACGATTGGGAAGAAAGGGTTATCTTGAAATATTGAGGTATTCGCCAATATTTTACAAAATTAAATGAGAAAAAATGTTACATAAATGCCGACAGGCTTACACAATGACCGTTTTCAGAGACATATGCAGATTATGCAACAGGCCCATATAACGTTAGGCCATGAGGGGATATCCAGGCAACACAGTACCAAACACACATAGTGCACACTGAGCGAGCAAACACAAAGTGAGTACTCCTACAACGTCAGCTCAGTAAGTCTGTAATAGATCGCAGTCAACTAAGTAACCTTGGAGAAAGGCTTAACACTGTGGCTAACTCCCTTTTGATTTTTGTCCCAGTTCAAAATCGTTCTTCTCTTTTTCGTTCAAACGCTTTTTTGGCAGGTATCGCAAGCTGGTAGATAAATACAATATCTCTCTTCGACAAATGATCACTGATGGCATCGGTGACATTGGGCCTTAGTTAGTGACCACTACCTATCTGACTTACAGATTGATATATGGCGGGTGCCACATGTGGGGCAGGATGCGCTTACTATTTTCGAAACACCTGACATCACTTCTTGGTCTTTTGGCCAGAGGTCCATATATCTTTCTTTCATGAATTTGACTTTGTTTGTACCGTCTATTTACTGTCTGTTCTGTGCTGTTTTGTGTCTATGTTTACAACTATTGTCTTACAAATTTTGACCTAGTGTTATTGGATTATGGATTGGTATGATTGCGATTATCTTGCTACACCTCAACCCGAACCATGGACAGCCCCCCCCCCCCCCAACCAGTTTATGATATGACCCATCACAATGCCATGACGTTGACAGATACTGACGAACGGAAGTTGGAAGTTGACAGAACCATACTGGTTTTCAATTCTAATAGCTTCTCTGTCTATAAATAGACGAGAAGCTAAAAATTACATTCCTGTGGTCAAATTTCCCAGTGTCTTTTATTCATTTATTTTAGGAGGATTTTTGCAAGATGATGAATTAATATATCACAAGACAATAAAAATCCTGTTCTTTTTGTGACACTGCTGATATAAAGTTCCGTATTATTACCTCAGTTATTTAGACCTTTCCATGAATACTGCAAAACAATGGGTTGAAAGCACCAAAATCTGGAAGAACTCTCTACAAGCACATCACAACTTGCTGTAGCACTGTTTTCATAAGCTAGTTGGTTCCTTGAGATCAGCTACAATCAAGCTGAAGGGGTCTTGACTATACATGGAATTAATTAGCATAGCATGACCTGCAAACTTCTAGCATGGCAGGGTCTATCCCCAGTCAGCTACGGACGATTTGAATATGTTTCTCTCGACTTCTTCAAAAAGCAATTAGGGACAAATGCCATTTCAGAAGGAAGGGATACTGTTTTCCAGGGAAATTTTGAATTTTGCTAATATTTTTAGGTGAAGTCATGAGCTTAATGCAGACAAAATACAGACATAGGGCATCTGAGATAGGCAACCATTCCAATAGTAGTGTGCTGTCAGCTGTACACTGTGTCAATGTCAGAAGGTACATTGATTCTAATACGTTACTGTTGTAGGTAAACTTTTTCATTTTCAAGTTGGTGATACATAAAGTTTGCTTCATTGTTTCACTCTCCATAATTTTTGGTAGTTTGTGGATGCGGGGCTACCAGGAATTTCAAGCCCTGCTCTGTCTGTCTCTGTCTGTCTCTGTCTCTGTCTCTGTCTGTCTGTCTGTCTGTCTCTTTATATATATATATATATATATATATATATATATATATATATATATATATATATATATATATATATATATATATATATATATATATATATATATATATATATATAATTATATATATATATAAGTATGAAGATATCCTCGTGGGAAATGACAGTGTTCAATGCAGAGAGCAGAGCGTAATAAATAATAACACAAATTACTTCAAGTACAAAGTAATAATATCTGTTTAGTTTTATGCATCCTGCAATCTTCAGACAGAAGATCTTCTGTCTGAAGATTGTAGGATGTATGAAACTTAATAGATATTATTACTTTGTACGTGAAGTAATTTGTGTTAAAATATATATATATATATATATATATATATATATATATATATATATATATATATATATATATATATATATATATATATATATATATAGATAGATAGATAGATAGATATGCCTAATATCAGTTATTAAATATGTATATTCTACCTGTACTGTTGTTTATCAGTTGAACCCTCCCAACTTTCAATTACATCTGATGATCTGCTATCTTCCTCCATGAAGTAGAACCCACAGTCACCGCTACACTTCATTTCAAAGATAAAAGAAACCTGGCCAACTTCACCAGGCTTGCCATTAAATACTCCTGAAGAACTGCGGAAACCATCAGTATGTAAAGTCAGAATCAGGTAGGCTTCATCTGAATGACCTAACCCTGAGTGGATGTTATCACTTCCTAGCTGCCAGCCTTCTTCTGATGCACATCCATAGTCTGCAACACAGACAAACCATTAAGAATGACAAATTATCAATCACATTTATAGGGGAGATGGAAATGTATCTTGCTCATCCTGTGACGCACAAGGTTTGCACATAAAATTGCCTGTGGTCTTGTGGCGATATTGCTGTCTGAAATATATGCAAATTCATGCAAATTTAAACATATATCTCAAATTGATATCCATAATAAGCTTTATAACATTGCATCATAAAGTGTTTTTTCATTATAAGATAATTTGGCTGGCAATTTCACAAAGAATCTTCATATGCAAAGAGTTAGTGGTTGTAACTTGACAACAGGGAACGTACACCAGAGCATGAAGGGTAATCACCCATTTGTGAAGCTCCGTGTCCTGACAATGGAGCTAACAAGAATATTTCTTCGTTGGAAATGTAACATAATCAGACTCTCTACTAAAATAGAAGAAAATTTACCTGTCATGCTAAGGCAAGAAGTATCCATATTTGAAGGCATTGAATGCCACCATTTCAATTCCATACCGTACACCGGAGCAGTGGATGCTGGGCATGGTTTACATTCTAAAATCAATACACATGACAAATGACATAGAGTGATCAGTCAGTGGTATAACTTGTTATATCATACCAGTATATTGACGGCGTAAATGCAGCGATCTGATTGGTCAAGACAAGAAAAGAACTATGGTATATTTAAATGTGATCAGTTCACTTCATATATGCACTTACTATCGCTCATGCATATATGTCATGAACTGGTCAAAATCTCGTGGTATACCGTCGTCAGGATGCTTTATTGCTAAATTATTATTAACCTGCGTCTGTAACCTATAGAGTTTTGTTGTACAGTAAGTTTTGGTTTCAGAGGATGTAGAGTCCAATACCTTTGATAGGCAAAACAAGAAAATATTTCATATTACAAAACAATATACTTTGAAACAATCAGTACTTCATGTAGTGAATAATTAATAGACATTCCAAAACCTGTGAATTTGAGTGACATTATGCTGTTGACCTACAATATCTACTGTGTGCACTACACTGTGCAGGTTGAAATTTTGTTCTGTGCCCTTAGTGGACTCGGGTCTGGTCTGCTTGCTATCACTCAGTGCAGTGCACACCAGGCATCCTAAAAACACCTTAATTTGACCTGGTTCTAGTAAAATTGAAATAAAAAGGTGTATAATAATATGGTTATTCACAAAATACCAGGACTTATGTTGTCACACATCGTATGCCTTGGTATTGTCCTCGACACTACAAGTCTTGGACAATACCTCTTCTTCATTATGTACTCAGACATAAATACCGGTATTTTGCAAATAACCTTATATTGCAACATGTATGCACTTTCCTGCTGAAAATAAAGCTCTATCTCAATAAAGCATGACATATAAACACCACTTATATTTCATTTTACTTGAACTATTGGTGGTTTTGCCATAATCTGGATGATAATATCATATCATTCAGTATCCTTGTGTGAAGTTTACGCAAAATCTAAAATTAGACATGGATCATTGCATGGAATTATTTCACACACAGTGTGGACTCATAATTTACAGTTATTAAAGCCATATGTTCACAATAAAAGCACTGGGAGATAAGCAGTATTTAATAGACTCATTTCTTGATAACTGACCTTCATCACCATTGGAATATTGATTTTCTGGGCAGAATTCACAATGGGAATTGTTATAAAAACTCATTCCTGGGTTACATGGTGGACAGTCTTGCATTGCACCTGATGGTGGTAGTTGAGCTGCACCTTGAACATCACTACGGCATATTTTTGGTTCTATCCACTTGTACATCATATTAGTCTGGAAAATATTTCAAAGATACATCAAGTGGCAAGTTGGTTCTCTAGAAGATTTTGAATACTTTTCATGATGATCGTATGTTTCTTGCAAATAGCAATATGGCAACAAACGCTAAATGAGCTCAAATGGCCTGCTGGTTCTGGAAATAGATATTTGTAGATTAAGGTGGAGCTGCATGTTGCCAACACAGTTTTTTTGAAGCAATATTTCTCATCAAAGATGACAAGGAAACCCACTCATACCATATATTTTCAAAAAGCAGAGACTCTAAAGTTTAGTATGGTAGTAGTAGTTTACTCAAAGGATGAAGTGGGTGTATATTTGGGGTAAAAAACCTCATTTTGGGATTAATGATAAAAATTAAGTCAAAAACGACGCTCTTCTCTAAAATGTAATATTTCACCTGAAAGAAGAGTATATGTAGAAAAAAACAACTATTTTATTTTGCATTATCTATCCTCATTCTAAAATGGCAAAGGTTGAAAAACTGACACTCAAAAAAGTGATTAAAATCATGATCAGCAAAATTAAAATGCCTCTTATTCAAAATGAAAGAACTCAATCACCAAACAAAATAGTCATTTTGTAATATAGCATTTCAAGAACATAATGTGAAAATTTCAGAAAATTTGACCCAGCCAGAGTGGTTTTAAATTCTTTAGAAATTTTGAAATTGGGAGGAAAAAGAAGCCAGGAAATCGGGTGATTTGCATCCATTTGCATAAATTAACACTTCTTTATCACACAACTTACGACTGCTTGACAAGCTAAAAAGTGAACTCAACCAATATTTTAATCTTTGGTTAACAAATTAATTAAAGTTGAATGAATATTTGCAAAAAAGTAATTTTTGAGCAAAATACGCTGTGTAAGGTGCAGCGCCCCCTTAAATAGGAAGTTTTCAAAAACATAGGGCCAATGTCCCTGAAGCTACTAAAGACATGGATGCAAAATTAAGTATTTCCTGACTGTATGAAATAATTTCACTAAGGTCATCCTAAGGGACCTGTATACCAAATAATAGAGCTGTCTGACCAGCGGTTTAGAAAAAACAAGTCACCGTTGATGACACAGTCCTCATTTGTTAATGGGTACTTTAATTACAAGTTCTCAGAGAGGATAGAGTGCTGTTTATTAATTACGTCTGTGATTAAAAATACTGCGATACAGATTGGGTCTAATGGCTGAGAATGAGTCCCATAGTGGTGAAAACATAAAACCAATGTAGGCTACCATCCTAATCGCCATAGGTGATAATCTACATTGATAATCTACATTGTCATCCAAGATGGCAGCTGCATGGCAACCGCAGGCTTCCAAGCAAATCTATATACTATACTTATGGCATAAAGCAGCTCAATTTATTACCGTTTAAGTGGTTTTTGTGTGAATCTTTATGTTCTTTATGTGCCCAAGACTGTTCTTGCAGATTAAATAGGAAGTTTTCAAAAACACAGGGCCAATGTCCCTGAAGCTACTAAAGAAAGGAATATTTTGTTATTTTGTTCATGTAAGGTGACTGCCGTTTTTCCAGTGTGGCTTCTAAGTAAATCCATATACCTTGTTTTACACGTAAGGTATAAAATGCGCACACCATTACCGATTTAAGTGAATTTAGTGTCAAATTGTATTTTTTATATACCTGAGACTGTTCTTACAGGTCTTCAAGGTATATTTTGTAATTCTCTTTATCTCTAAATGGAAAACATACAACTAGCACTCATGGAACCGAACCATAGACAACTTCAAAACAAATGTATACTTTTTCAGACCAAATACTAAAACTTTATTTTGTCAACATTAATGTGATTTTAGTTTTAGCAAGAACAATTTCAAAGTACTGTGCAAATCAGACCACTGCGATAACACCCACAACTACCGGCACATTTACAACCACATTTCAGCTATATGAGGTGGAGCTATACAATAGACGAACCAAGCGTCACCTTCAACAGCAATGGAGAAATTAAATTTTACGATTGTTGCAGCTTGCAAATAGGTCAATCTTGCATCATTATTTAAAGCTGTACTTGATCTATCATACATATATTCAAGAAACTTTTCTAAAACTGCAAGACCCTCATCAATGGCTGATGCCGGTTGTTGTGTGAGTGTTCTAACGGTGTCAGAGATATCCTCAAAGACATTCCATGTGTACCTTGCAGATTTGCTTCCCTTCCCTTGGAAAGCAGATACAGTATTAAAACAGGAAATGAAGGCAACTTCACACATTGTTTCTACCTTTCCTAGCGATATGGTATGGAGAGTAGATCAATGTGGTTTCATGACAACAACAAACATGGTAAGACACCAATGAATCCATAGTGTTTCGACCCTTGTCATGTGATTTGTCTCCGGAAAAACAATTTTATACTTGCGTGATTGGAGTTTCAGTACCAAAAGGGGTCCCTTCAATCAGTCGCATCAATGGTTTGTATCCCCGCATGTTTAGTTTGATGGTAGCATTTGATCAGCAAAGAGAGATGCTAGAATCAATCGTTATGTTGTGGTCTGACTGTTGCGTAGTTTTTTGCTAAGATCGTTCATTTAAACTGCCATGGTGTCTGACTTTTGTTTGAAAGAGGATGTCTTTTATGTTTATATTCCTTTTATACCCTGTGATAGGTTTTGCTGGAAACATTGTTACCAGTGTTTGATTGCCTCATTTTCCGCTTTCTTATCAAACATTGTTTGATTAGGATGCTCTTACGGTTGTTGCGTAGATAAGTTTAGTTGTTACGTCATTCCTCTTATCATTATCAATGAGGTATAGTGAAAGTATTGACCAATTGGCCAAACCAGGCGAAAAACGAAAGGAAAGGAGCTTTTTAATAAAAGAAATGGAATCTGCAAAAAAAGCCAGATAAGCTAGCTTTCAAAGGCAAGAAAATAATCTTTTTTCTCTCAGGATATAAAACCAAATGGTCTTTATGAAGGTCACCACATCCTCAAAAAAGAGAGCTACCATTGCACTAAACCATGTGTCTGGCACCGCACACACATGACATGAACACGAACAGAAAATTAACAAACGAAAAAAGCTTCCCAAACAAAGAAAGCAAAAAACCAGATGTGTCAAAAAAACTACACAAATCCCATGAAAAACAAGCGGAAGGTTAAGCAAAAACAAAAACTGAGAAAGAACCTCAGATTCGTCAAAAACCTTTCTAATCTAATGTTAAGTAACCATTGGACAGGTCGAGTATTTTGCTTAGTAGTAAGAATTGTTTATTCATTGTTGACATCGTAATCGATCCCATGTACACAACAAATGTTTGATCGTTTGCACCTTCGCGCGTCCACTCATGATTGGCAGCTGTTTGAATGCTTTCATCTGTTGTTTTTTGGACGCTTCAAACACAGCATCGAAGCAGTTTTGGTATCGAAAACCAACTTGAAATGGAAATAATGAGAGAATTTTGCCAACAAGGTGATGTCACAAGTATTCACAAAACGTAATATGTTGGAACAGTGCTTTAATTTTCACCATGATTCTTGAAGGATCCATATTTTCGGGAGCATTCGTTGACGCTGCTTCCATGTGCTACTCATGTTGGATTATGAATGCCAAGCGAGATGGAGGGTATTTATAGGTGCTCCTGCCTTTAACCACTGTCTCACAACATATCCTGGGACGGTATAGGTCATTTAAGATCACAGAGTGAGAAAATTACCTAAATTATACAAATTTCGGGTTTCCCAACACTTTGAGTAGAAGATAACATCCTTCAGAACTTTTATACCAATTTACAAAGCTATCAGACACATACTCTTTGAGAATAAGTTTTCTTTACCAAAAATGACAAAATTGTTTTAAAAATATGTTTTCTTAACCAAAAATAACAAAATTGTTTTAAAAAAATGTTTTCTTAACCAAAAATGACAAAATTGTCTTAAAAATACAAATTTGCATATTTCTGGACAATTTCCACATAATCCAACTATTGTCATCCCTGGGCATCTATCTGTACACCAAATATAAAAGCTGTCTGTCCAACACTTTTAAAGGAAAAGATTTTTAGAATTTTTTTGACTAAAAATGACAAAAATCTACCGAAAACCATAATTTTGCCTATTTTGTCAAAATTTCGACAAATTTGAAGGGTAACACCCTTGCAAATATCCAACCCAAATTTGAGAGCAATTGGGCCAGCTGTTTCAGAGAAGAATGTTTACTTAAAATGAGAAAAATGGCCAAAAAATTCAGTAAAAATACAAAATTCAAGATATCTTCACAATATACATACAACTGTATAAGGTTCACCTGAGGTATTTGCCCACTAATTTTCAAAGCAATCAAAACAGCGCTTCCTGAGTTATGAATATTTGACCATTTTCACATTTTTAAAGCTCATTTGCATAATTTTGGCAATGCAAACTTCATTTGAACAAAATCCCATCTATAGCCTAGGATACTTCAACACACTAAATACCAAGCTGAATAGTGCAGTGGTTCACGAGTTTTTGATGTTGACAATACTATACATACATACATACATACAGACTGACGCTGGGCAGATACCCATCCCAATAGTTTCTATAGACTAGTCTATAGTAGCTAAAAACAAAATGGTGGCCAAAGTCATGAGATTGCTGGCAATTTTATGCACAAACTCTTTAGGTCACAGGATGTGCAAGATACAGGCTAAATTTCTACTTGATTGGTCCAGTAGTTCTTGAGAAGAAGCCATTTTGAGGTTTTTGAGAATGTAAATCTGATGGGCAGGTCACGTGACCAGCATGCAAGCAAACAATTCAAGGGGCCCATGATTTATAATTCCTGCACCAAGTTTCAGAAACTTACAGTGGTTTTCTAGTCCCAAGTGGACAAAGAAATGGTAGAAGAAGAAAAAGAAGAACAGAAAGAACAAGAAAATGAAGAAGAGGTAAAACTCATGTAAAAGGAACAGGGGCTAACAGCAAGGCGTGGGCCACTATCAACGATTTTGCATACCTGCAGAGCTCGAAAATTTTTTTAAAACTCACTTGCCATAGGGCAAGTGAATTCTGAAATTCACTTGTCCAACAGAAAAATTCACTTGCCCTGAATTTCAAATGATTTTAGGAGTGAAATGTGTATGGTTTTATTCATGTCATTGAGCGGTTTTGTCTGTCGGCCTCTGCGCTAGGTGAATGGGTGCCGTGCGTTGTGGGTTCGAGCCTGGTTGAAATCATCGTATTCTCTATCCTGGGTTGATAGTTCTGCTGGTGGACAGAATTGTCCCCGAGGCTGTCTTCCGCCCAGTTTAAGCGTTGTATTCATTGCTTCGCTTCAATAAAGTTTGTGTGAGATGTATGATGAGATGTATGTGTACTAGCGTGAGTGCTCCACGAACTCTATGGCGAGTGGAGAGGGCACAGTCAGAATTGTAACATCTTTAGCTCAGTTATTGAACCAATCTTTTTTGAGATTGGGGATTTAGCCGAGCGGTTTTGTCTGTTGGCCTCTGCGCTAGGCGAATGGGTGCCGTGCGTTGTGGGTTCAAGCCCGGTTGAAACCATTGTATTGTACAGAAACAGTAGCTGTAACTTACCTATTTATTTTTGTGTCTTTATTCTCTGTATCAAAAATAATATCTTGTGTAACATGCTCAGTGTTTTGGCCAGCTTTTGCTGGCATGGGGACACAGTGACACTTAGTAGGTCTTGATGGGGGACAAATTAAATTTTTGGGGGATATGTAATGTATTTCAATAAAACAACACCATACAGTGTCATTGTGTGTCATCATGACTTGCTACTATATTTTGTGTTAAACAGGCAAGTCAGTTGGGTGTATTAAGGGTAAGTATATAAAAGGCCACTGGCGTTGTGTCAAATTGTGCCCATGTGAAACTTTCAGTATCATTTAGTTTACTGCTACCACGTGGTATGTGCATAAACTGCAGGGTTCCCCAAGTCAAAATAATTATCCAACTCATCAGCCAAATCAAAAATCTTGTAGCCACTTTGAACAACTTTTAGGCAGTTTATGATCTCAAGTGTACCAACAGCTTTCTTGGCATTCAGGAGTTCCTAATTTTATAAATCAAGATGTTTTGTATTTTGTTCATAATAGTTTTTACATTAAAGAAATATTTCTTCAGTTTTTATTACATTAATTATCTATGTTTTTTATGACATTGAAGGGATTGAAATACTTTTTCATTTCTGGTTGTAAACTTTTGCCACCAGAAATAATTAGGTAGCAATTCTTAAAATATGGTAGCAATGTGAAGTGTATATTACAACAGATACAGAATAGTTCTGCAGCATTCACTCAGTGTTCACAGTATGACAACTTATCATACAAATAAACTACAAGCTCCTCATGCGGCAAATTTATACAGTCTTTAAGTCATGACGAAAATTTTGTTAACCACACAAATAAAAATTTTCCTTGCAGAAGAAAGCATTTGGTAGCAAAGTGGCAGTGAAGATACAAATACAAGTACTGTGGTGTTGTGCCATAGTTGTTATCAAGCAGGCTCCATAGCATCTTAAGCATAAGTAATTCCTTGAGACAAAAGGGGTCGGGCCCAAATCCTGTAAATCAAGACACAATGATATTGTTCATTCAATTCCCCAATGTTTTGAAGAGTAATCATTGTTTTAATGATTATGATAACATTTTAGCCCAGGAACATTTTCATTTGATATTTTGATATCATCAAGAAATGTGTGGTCATGTTCACTATTACATCATTAAACTGGTGGAATCTGCAGAAATATTAAAATCATTCAGAATCACATCATTTCTTGTAGAAGTTAAAGCAGTTTGAAATAGTCCAAATGGACAATTTTAATAGTTCTACCTTTTGAATTGTTGCTTTGGGTGTTAAGTTATCATGCAAAAATTGCAGCTCTAAAATGTGATGATTTGAAAGGGATTTGCTTACACTACTGTTGACAATTTTCCTTTGCCATGACTGTTAATAAAATTAAATTTGAAACTGACAGTCAAGGTAAC
Source organism: Ptychodera flava (assembly GCF_041260155.1). NCBI lineage: Eukaryota > Metazoa > Hemichordata > Enteropneusta > Ptychoderidae > Ptychodera > Ptychodera flava. Next base: position 158,604 of record NW_027248362.1, read on the forward strand.
TGCTGTTAAATTGGAAAGCACCAAGAAATTACCTTTTTATCATAAGATTGGACCTACAGTACCAGAATCACATAACTTGTAGCTTTTGCCGCGCTGTTGCCGTAACTGCTGGTGCGGTAACTTCGCGGTAACACCTCTTTTGTTAGCTGTTGATTTTCTTTGTCCTCGTTTGCGGTAAATGTGGTAAGTGAACAATAGTTGCCGCAGCAGTTGCGACAAGTACAACAAAAGAACGTGCGGTATTGCGGTAAGTGACGAGGTGTTAATGACCCCAAGTTGGTTGCCGAACAGACCTTTTGTCAAGTTTTGCTTTTGCCCTGCTCTCTGAGTTTACGATCACGGTCACAAGTTTTCACCATAGTGATCTAGGCTAAGTTTGGTACCTGGAAGCATTTCTTACATTTCTTTGTACTCTTTTTGTATAGTACATGAAATGTACAGTACACAGCAAAACTTGCGTTCAGACTCGGCTGGTTTTTGATGGCATTTAGACGCGTTCAAGACGCATGCGAGACACATCCAAGACGTGTCGAATACACGACCCTTGCAGCTCATCTCACAATGGAAAGAAGGTCAAAAGTGCCCTTCGTAATGTACATACAATACTCCTATTAAGTCGCGTTTTTGTGCCGTTCTTTATGCTTCAATTCTTTTCGTCTACTATCATAAAATGTAGCAACTTTTTGCCCAATCAATGTTTTATAGTGCAAACATTTGGAGAAAAGATCGATTGATTATATGTTGTTGCTCCAAAACTGCCCAGCTAAACTCATTGCATTATCGATATCGAGTTGACCATGCGTTGTTCACTGTGGATGTCCATGAGAAGATCATTATTGAATGGCCTGGCCCGATGCCACGAAGTAATTGCTAATACAGGAAATCACAATCTTTCCTTCTGAAATATTTTGAATATCGATACAGAAAGTAGAATGTACAGTAGTGGTTTGTTGACAAAATGAACAGAAACACTGTTCATTCATGTGTCTGCGAGCTTTCAGTTTGGCAACAATCTGTTTTATTACACTGCATGCATATATATTAATGCCCAATTACTGTATTACTGTTTAACCCTTGCATCCATTTTACACAGGCATAAGGATTAAACATAGGGCCAAAGTCCCTGAAGCTACTATAGACATGGATACAAAATTAAGTATTTCCTGACTGTATGAAATTATCTCACTAAGGTCATTCTAGGGACTTGTAAACCAAATATTAAAGCTGTTTGACCAGCGATTTTGAAAAAACAAGCGACTCAACAGTTGACAGAGCTCTGCTGTGTTATGTAAAAAATAACCTTTTGTGACACATGTATTGATGAAGAAGGTGGATATCTTTGATAGCTCATTTCAGGATGGCCTGACCAAAAATGTAAAAAAAACAAATCTGTAAAAATACACATTTGCATATTTCATCACAATTTTAACAAATCTACGTTGGGTTATCCCTAGGGACCTGTATACCAAATAACAAAGCTATCTGACCGGTGGTTATGAAAGAGATTTTTTACCAAAAACGCCTTTTTGTTGCTAATTTACATATTTTCAACAATCTCAAAAAATTAAAAATACTGTCAAGGACACTATGTGCTCACATTCGGTTTGAATTGGTCCATTCGAGAAATATTTAAACCAGGAAAAAACAAGAATGACAAAAGCAAATAAGGTCTGCAACTTAGGTACTGGAGGTCATCTCTAGAAAAATGCGTATCAACTTCTATAGCAATGGGAGAAGCAGATCCTAAATACATAAGCAAATGTCAACAACAAAAAACAGAGAAGGCTTGATAAAAAGAAAAGGTGGGAGTGGGCAAAAAATGCACAAGGGATCTGGTAAAAAAGTAATGCTACATCATCAATCTTCTAGACCCTACCCCCTCCTGAATATCAAATGTTCCACCCCTCGGTATTACATAAGACCAAATGACAGTATATTTACAACCTTGGAGATTTTTTAATTAATGCCATGAGTGTTATCATTCTAATGTAAACAGCACTTAAGTTAGTTACAGATGGTGAAATGCCTTCCACTGTGGGCGGTGATTACAACATCTGGAATTATCCTGGATCCAAATTTCTCATCAGTTCTTGTATGTCTTATATAGAAAAGTTACAAAAATTGGTCCAAAAGGAAAAAAAATTACATTAGCTTTTTTTTTCTGGATCAAATTTTCCAACAAATTGATACCAAATATGACAAAATTATGTTCACAGCCTTCAAAATTGTCTCACATTATATCCTGGGTTGGTGTAGGTCATTTAAGGTCACAAACTGAGAAAATTACCTAAAATATACAAATTTTGGGGTTTCCCAACACTTTGAGCAGAAAATTTATCTAATAACATCTTTTGGGACTCTATACCAAATTACAAAGCTATCAAACAAGTAATGTTGAGATAAAGTTTTCTTGACGAAAAATGACAATATTGTTTTAAAAATACAAATTTTTATATTTCTCAGGACAATTTCCACATATCTTACTATTGTCATCTCTGTACGTCTGTGTACCAAATATGAAAGCTGTCTGTCCAGGGGTTTTAAAAAGGAAATACTGTTTAAGATTTTTTGACCAAAACTGACAAAATTGCTCCAAAATAGTAATTTTCCCAATTTTGTCATAATTTCAACAAATTAGAAGAGTAACACCCTTGCAAAGAGACAACCCAAATTTGAGAGCCATTGGGCTGGTAGTTTCAGAGAAGAAGAATTTTTACTGAAAATGAGGAAAATCACAAAAAAATTCAGCAAAAATACAAAAGTAAGGATATCTTCACAATATTCATAAAACTGTATTAGGTTAACCTAAGGTACTTGCACACAAATTTTCAAAGCAATCAAAAAAGCGGTTCTTGAGTTATTAATTCTTAACCATTTTCACATTTTGTAAGCTCATTTGCATAAATTTGGCAATGCAGACTTCATTTGAACAAAATCCCATCTATAGCCCAGGATGCATCCACACACCAAATACCAAGCTGAAATGTGCAGCGGTTTGTGTGTTTTTGATGTTGACGGACATACTGTACGTACATACTGTACGTACATACATACATACACACATACATACAGACGCCATCGACTTCAGCCTATACGATAAACTCACATTGGTATAACCAAATGTGAGCTAAAAAAACCAGTTTCTAAAAATCATATATTTTATCCACACAACAAATATCAAATCAGTAAGTATTGCAGTTCTCAAGATATTTGAGTGGAAGGACGCCTCACAAACGGACACACATATATACATACATACATTCATACATATATACATACATACATACATACATACATACATACATACATACATACATACATACAGACAGACTGACGGTGGACGCCGGACGGATACCCATCCCAATAGCTTCTATAGACTATATTAGTCTATAGAAGCTATTAAACGAGACTTAATTATATTCTAATTAAAGTAAACATGACTTGCATATCAAGATTTACGTGATGAAAAAACAGCATATCTGTCAGGTTATAAAGAATCTTAAGCTGGTTATCTTTATCAGTATTTTAACTTTAAAATTAACATTGTAAGCTGTTGAATAAGTTGAGACTACGTACTCAGAGAAAGCACACTGAAGAGACAAATGTTTGAAACTTAAGAAGTTCAAGGTCATCAAAAGCATTATAAGGAATCATGTAACACTTTCATTGCACTGTTTACACAGATTGCATAATTGCTATAAATAGCACATGAGGAATCTTACAGCCCAGCTTTACCATAAAAACCCTATCACTTTGACCACTCTTTTAATTGACCACTCTATTTTTTTCCTCAAAAAGTAATTTTTTCCTCAAAAAGTAATTTTATTTTATCCTTACCAAATCAACCATAAATGGAAATTAGAACTTTCTCTATCTCTATTGATTTGACCACCCTCTCATGACAAACTATTTTGAGCAATTTCTTTTAGATAACATACAGGGCACAATAAATGACGGTTCAGAAGATGTCAAAGTTGGGATTCAGGAAAGTTGCCTTTACATGTTTTAATCCTCCAAGTTGGTAAGCATTTCACTATGAACTGTCAAAAAAAGTTGAACTTTCTGATAATCTTACACTAAAATTATTTTGGCTTTGATGATTTCCCAATTAATTCAATTATTTAAAATCATATTAATTATTTTTTTCTGGGTGAATTGATAGGGTTTATACAGTACAAGAATTACATACAATGTAAGTCAAATTTTTTTGACCAAAAATGACAAAAAAATTCCTTAAAAATACACATCTGCATATTTCATCACAATTTTAACAAATCCAAACTGGGTTATCCCTAGGGACCTGTATACCAAATAACAAAGCTGTCTGACCAGCGGTTATGAAGAAGAAGATTTTTCACCAAAAACGCCTTTTTTGGCATTAATTTGCCTATTTTCAACAATATCAAAAAATTAAAAAAAACAGTTTCTCAAAATCATATTTTTCATCTACACAACAAATATCAAATCAGTAAGTACTGTGGTTCTCAAGATATTTGAGTGGACGGACGCCTCACAAACGGACATACATACATACATACATACATACATACATACATACATACAGACAGACTGACGACGGACGCCGGACGGATACCCATCCCAATAGCTTCTATAGACTATAGTCTATAGTAGCTAAAAAACACCAAGAAATGACAGCTCGCATAGGAAACAAAATTTATTACGAAAACCCAGATCTTGTATTATTCGTCTTTTCCTTTTTCGTCATGATGCTCCAAAGTTGCGTTATACGTTAGATAAACGCTACGCAATCAAAAAGAGTGATTAGCCGATGAGTTCGTTTTTATGAAAAAATCATGTCTACGCAGTTGTAATTTGTTACTCGTTCGTGGCATAATTGTCGAACAGATGATGGTCAAGGGGCCGAATCGATACTAAATACGGTCACACAGTCACATTTATTCCGCACCATATGGAGAGAGGTAGCACGTAGCAGCTATGGTATTGTTAAAAACCAAAAGATTTCATTCTCATTTGAGTAAAATAACGTGACAGTTGTAAATGCAATGCATGTCATATGGTTAGGTCTACGGTCCCTCTACGTGGAGGGACCGTGTTAGGTTGAAAACATTGGCGCAAAGTAGGATAAATAACCCGCGAAATTGTCGAGAAAGTGTAGATCGCATCGTCATTGCAAAAGCAGGGCCGCCATGCACGTCATGTACGATGACCTTTGGACTCTGCATGACTTATCACATAACGTTGTCATGAAAGTGGCAATATTGTCGATTACAGCACGGCCCCCTCCACTAATTGTGGAGGGATCGTGATTAAAGTAATTTCGAAAATAACTGCAGTGATAAATATTTCTTCTAAAATGAATCCGCTAAAAATGACTCGGCAAAAGAGGTTTAAATCTTCTTTCTCTTCAATTGCTTGAGATCATGACAGAAGCATTTCATTGTAATGTGAATGCTAACGAAATTTACCTTTGGCAGAATCAACCGATAGGCAGGCTTTACGCTGCTTTGCTGTTTGATTTTAACCCAGGCAATTTCGATGGATATGTAATCTCGTGTTGGCGGTTGTATCACCCCTATTTGTAACAATCAACCCTATATTTGTAACAAAACTTAATTTTCAAAAAAACTTTGCCGTATTTGTTGAAATATTAATAAAATATGCATATTTGTATGTTTGGGGGCAATTTTCTTTTTTTTTCCTTGTCAAAACTTATTTTTCCGAAACTGCTTTTGTTACAAATTGGGTTGATTGTTACAAATAGGGGCGACATGTCAACCCTATTTGTAACAATCAACCCTATTTGTAACAAAATACCGTCAATGACGCTGTACCTTCTCTAATGTGTGGCCAGGTCAGGTAATTGGTTGTTGGCATGGAGTTGTTGGTAAATAGTTGATGATGTAGGGGCATGAGGTGGGATATGGACCCAAGGAACCCAAAAGATGATTAAATACATCAATCAAAAAAATTCTAACCTACAGTATAAACTGCCTAAAGATAGTTCAATGTGGAAAAAAAAGTTAAATAATTCAGAAATAAGAATTAACAGTCCAAAATAGTAATGACGCACTTCCCTACTGACCTGAGTGCATGTGAAATACACAACCTGGCATCTGTAAATTAAATGTATACCAAGTGATCATTTTAAGTTACTTTTAACTGTTTTTAATGGATTTTCCAAAGAGTCCTGTGGAAATGATGAAAAACGCTTATCTGGTCATGTGTTTGTAAAACCTCATTGCTGATAATTGTCATAGTATTGAAAAAAAATTGAAAGTGAAGAAATTACTGTTTTTAATAGGCATATTTTCCTTGAAATACATGACCGTGTAAAGAATATATGCTAAAAGTGTTTAAGAGTAAATTTCTTTTCAAAAAATAATTTAATCTGTGACCAAAGGATTTTTATTCTTTGAGTTTACAAATTCAAACATTGCAATTTGTTCAATCATCTTGTTCAGTGCAAAATTTATAAAATGACTGAAAAATAAAAAAAAATTGGCAGAATTACAGTCTTTGTGATGTAAAATTATGGGTTGACATCACGATAATTGTTAATCTGTTCAAAGTACTACTATACTATAATTTAAAAAAGAAAAGTTCATGCAGAAACGGTAACATATATTGTCCGCAATGTAGTGTTAATTTTGACTTTACATCAAAATATGCCTTTGCTGGATACCAAATATAAAGGGCGAAATATTAAAATCAGCCATGTTCAGCAAAATCCACACAACAGCATTGATCCTTTTCTAATTTGATTTGATTTGCTTATGTTATCCTTGTATGACAGTCAGTACAATATGGAACTTGAACACAACACAGTGGATAAGTTATGCTGTAAATGAAATGGTGTGGCTGCATCCACATGCAGCAATAGGAGTGCCTTTGTCTCTCAACCCTCATTTCCAACCTATCCCATCCCTGAAAAAATAGTTTGGTCTTATATTTATAATATTTATAATTTCTGTATTTGTTAAAATGTGCGCATCTCAAAAACTTTTGATCATAAACATTTTCATTGTTTTTTATAGCTGACCAGTCAGTTAACCTGTTTATTTTGAATATTTGCGCATTTTTCCTCAGTATTTGACATTTTCAGAATACCTTCTTATTCAATTTGTCATTTTCTAAAAGTTAAAATGCTCCTTTGTGTGGTCAAGCTTTCCACAAGCATCAAATGTGGTACTTCATATAGGAAGGTCTGCCTCTAGAGGGCGGGCATCATGAACAGTGTTTGTTAGTTATTTCCTCCACATAAACTTCTGATTGTACTGTAAACATTGAACATGGCCGACGTCCGATTTTCCTGTCTAAAACTTTCACTCATTTTCGTTCATATGACTCTGAAACTCCAGGAAACGATTTGGAAGAAAGAGTTTTCTTGAAATATTGAGGTATTGCCGATATTTTGCAAAATTTAATGAGAAAAAATGCAAGGAAAATGCCGACAGGCTTACACAATGACCGTTTTCCGACTCAGAGGCATATGATCATCTGCAGATTATGCAACAGGCCCATATCATGCACATGAGGCCATGAGGGGATATCCACGCAACTCAGTACCAAACACTAGCGCACACAGAGTGAGCAAACACAAAGTGAGTACCCCTAACGTCAGCTCAGTAGTCTGTAATAGATCGTAGTCAACTAAGAACCTTGGAGAAAGGCTTAACACTGTGGCTATGCCGCTAAGTCCCTTTTGATTTTTGTCACAGCTCAAAATCGTTCTCCTGCACCTCAACCTGAACCATGAACACCCTCACCACTTTATGATATGACCCATCACAATGGCATGACGTCAACGGATCTTGACAGACTGAAGTATTGACAGACGGAAGAAGTTGACACCAGCATACTGGTTTTTCAACTCTAATACCTTCTCTGTCTATAAATAGACACGAGAAGGTAAAAACTTAATTTTCAAAGAAACTTGGCCGTATTTGATGAAATCTTGATGAAATATACATATTAGTATGTTTTGGTGCAATTTTCTTTTTTTCCTTGTCGTAACTCATTTTTTCCAAAATTTCTCGTGAGATTAAATTTCTTTGTGCAGGTTGCTAGGGATAAGATGCCTACTCGTAAGATATAATCAAGTCGTGCAGATACATGCCAAAAGTTTGTTTTGGGGCAATTTTCACCAATTTCGGTCAAAAATGTTAAAAATCTTGTTTTCTGACCGAAATCATACGAAACCTACATGGGGTTAACTTTTGTTACAAATTGAGTGGATTGTTACAAATACGGTTGACGTGTCAACCCTATTTGTAACAATCAACCCTATTTGTAACAATCAATCCTATTTGTAACAAAGTTCAACCAATTTGTAACAAAACCTAATTTTCAAAAAACCTTGGCGGTATTTGTTGAAATATTAATAAAATATGCATATTTGTATGTTTGGGGGCAATTTTCTTTTTTTTTCCTTGTCAAAACTCATTTTTCCGAAACTGCTTTTGTTACAAATTGGGTTGATTGTTACAAATAGGGGTGACATGTCAACCCTATTTGTAACAATCAACCCTATTTGTAACAAAACTAAATTTTCAGAGAAACTTGGCTGTATTTGATGAAATCTTAATGAAATATACATATTTATATGTTTGAGGCAATTTTCTTTTTATTCCATGTCGAAACTCATTTTTTTCCGAAAATGCGTGTTAGATTAAATTTCGTTGTGCAGGTTGCTATTTGTAACAATCAATCCTATTTGTAACAAAGTTTAACCAATTTGTAACAAAACCTAATTTTCAAAAAACTTTGCCATATTTGTTGAAATATTAATAAAATATGCATATTTGTATGTTTGGGGGCAATTTTCTTTTTTTTCCCTTGTCAAAACTCATTTTTCCGAAACTGCTTTTGTTACAAATAGGGGTGACATGTCAACCCTATTTGTAACAATCAACCCTATTTGTAACAAAACTTAATTTTCAAAGAAACTTGTCCGTATTTGATGAAATCTTGATGAAATATACATATTAGTATGTTTTGGGGCAATTTTCTTTTTTTTCTTGTCGTAACTCATTTTTTCAAAAATTGCTCATGAGATTAAATTTCTTTGTGCAGGTTGCTAGGGATAAGAGGCCTACTCGTAAAATATAATCAAGTCGTGCAGATACATGCCAAAAGTTTGTTTTGGGGCAATTTTCACCAATTTCGGTCAAAAATGTTAAAAATCTTGTTTTCTGACCGAAATCATACTAAACCTATATGGGGTTAACTTTTGTTACAAATTGGGTGGATTGTTACAAATAGGGTTGACGTGTCAACCCTATTTGTAACAATCAACCCTACTTGTAACAATCAATCCTATTTGTAACAAAGTTCAACCAATTTGTAACAAAACCTTATTTTCAAAAAACCTTGGCGGTATTTGTTGAAATATTAATAAAATATGCATATTTGTATATTTGGGGGTAATTTTCTTTTTTTTTCCTTGTCAAAACTCATTTTTCCGAAACTGCTTTTGTTACAAATTGGGTTGATTGTTACAAATAGGGGTGACATGTCAACCCTATTTGTAACAATCAACCCTGTTTGTAACAAAACTTAATTTTCAAAGAAACTTGGCCGTATTTGATGAAATCTTGGTGAAATGTACATATTAGTATGTTTTGGGGCAATTTTCTTTTTTTCCATGTCGAAACTCATTTTTTTCCGAAAATGCTCGTTAGATTAAATTTCGTTGTGCAGGTTGCTAGGGATAAGAGGCCTACTCCTAAGATATAATCAAGTCGTGCAGATACATGCCAAAAGTTTGTTTTCGGGCAATTTTCACCAATTTCGGTCAAAAATGTTAAAAATCTTGTTTTCTGACTGAAATCATACTAAACCTATATGGGGTTAACTTTTGTTACAAATTGGGTTGATTGTTACAAATAGGGTTGACGAGGCAAACCCTATTTGTAACATGGGGCCCGGGGGCACCGACGTCAAAACTCATTTATCCGAAACTGCTTTTGTTACAAATTGGGTTGATTGTTACAAATAGGGGTGACATGGCAACCCTATTTGTAACATGGGGCCCGGGGGCACCGACGTCCTTTGTGCCTCCTTACTGTTTATTATTTGCCATAAATGTGAAATTTGGCAAAAAGTCAAATTGTTTGGACATAAATGAAAGTTAATATGAAAGTGAATCAAGAATAAGAGATGGAACTCAATAGGATCAACAATATCTAAAACAGGAAACGGTGAACTTATATGATACAGAAGGGGAGAAAATTTAGCCACAAACTATTGTAATATAATGGACAATTGCAAATCTAAACCAAATTACTTAAACTGGATTGTTGGCATTGATTACACATGTATTTATTGTCCATCAAATAGAAAATAAATTTGGGCCATTGAATAAAAAACATTTGCTTGTTACACTCACCACACTTGTACTTAGTATTTGGAGTGTACACCTATCTACAATACAATGATAAAAAGTTTGGACTCTGTAGGTCAACAGTGCATCTTTAATGTATGAGACTAAATAAGCTTACCCCTCAAGTATGTATAGGCCAAAAACAATGTTTAATTTTGAATTATGTAGTGCAGGGAAGGACATAGAATATGGTGAAAAGCAAACTAAATACAAGCGACCTAGCGGCCGATATAGCTCCGCTGTGTTTATGTAGAGAATAACTATTTTTGACACATGTTGATTAAGAAGGTGGAAAATCTTTGACAGCTCAACGCAGTGGTCAGAGAAAAGTGGCTAAAATAAGCTGCAAAAATACACATTGAAGATTTCATCATACTTTGAATATATCACATTGGATCATCCCTAAGAACATGTCAACCAAAGCAATCTGGTAAGCAGATTTGTGAGAATAAAATTTTCTGACCAAAAATGGCAACAATTGCCCCCAAAAATAAAAATTGCAGATTTCATCATAATTTTAAAAGATCAAATTTAGTTCATCTATAAGAAACCTGTATACCAAATTTCAAAGCTGTTACACCAGTACTTTTTGAGAAACACATTTTTTGACCAAAAACGGGAAAAATTACTCCAAAAATTCAAAATTGTAGATTTCATCATTATTTCTACAAATATCATTTAGTTCATCTATAGAAACCTGTATACCAAATTTCAAAGCCATCAGATGAGTAGTTTTGGAAATACACATTTTTTGACCAAAAATGGCAAAAATTGCCCCCAAAATACAAAATTACAGATTTCATCAGAAATTCAATATATATTACTGAGCTCATCTGTAGAAACCTGTAAACCAAATTTCAAAGCTATCAGACGAGTACTTTTTGATAAACACATTTTTTGACCAAAAATGGCAAAAATTGCCCCAAAATTACAAAATTGCAGATTTCATCATAATTTCAATAAATATCATTGAGGTGATCTGTGGGAACCTGTATACCAACTTGCAAAGCTATCAGATGATTAGTTTTGGAAATACACATTTTTTGACCAAAAATGGAAAACATAGGGCCAAAGTCCCTGAAGCTACTATAGACATGGATACAAAATTAAGTATTTCCTTACTGTATGAAATTATCTCACTAAGGTCATCCTACGAACAAGTAAACTAAATATTAAAGCTGTCTGACCAGCGGTTTTGAAAGAACAAGCAACTCAACAGTTGACAGAGCTCTGTTGAGTTATGTAGAGAATAACCTTTTGTGACACATGTATTGATGAAGAAGGTGGATATCTTTGATTAACATTGTGAGTTCTGTTTAATAAGTTGAGACTGTACATACTCAGAGAAAGCACACTGAAGAGACAAAGGTTTGAAACTTAAGAAGTTCAAGGTCATCAAAAGCATTATAAGGAATCATGTTACACTTTCATTGCACTGTTTACACAGATTGCATAATTGCTATAAATAGCACATGAGGAATTTTTATACAGCCCAGCTTTACCATAAAACCCCTATCACTTTGACCACTCTTTTAATTGACCACTCTATTTTTTTCCTCAAAAAGTAATTTTATTTTATCCTTACCAAGTCAACCATAAATGGAAATTAGAACTTTCTCTATCTCTATCTCTATCTCTATTGACTATTTTGAGCAATTTCTTTTAGATAACATACAGGGCACAATAAATGACGGTTCAGAATATGTCAAAGTTGGGATTCAGGAAAGTTGCCTTTACATGTTTTAATCCTCCAAGATGGTAAGCATTTCACTATGAACTGTCAAAAAAGTTGAACTTTCTGATAATTCTACACTAAAATTATTTTGGCTTTGATGATTTCCTAATTAATTCAATTATTTAAAATCATATTAATTATTTTTTTTCTGGGTGAATTGATAGGGTTTATACAGTACAAGAATTACATACAATGTAAGTCAAATTTTGACCAAAAATGACAAAAAAATTCCTTAAAATACAGATTTGCATATTTCATCACAATTTGAACAAGTCTAAGTTGGGTTACCCCTAGGGACCTGTATACCAAATAACAAAGCTGTCTGACCAGCGGTTATGAAGAAGAAGATTTTTTACCAAAAACACCTTTTTTGGCATTAATTTGCCTATTTTCAACAATATCAAAAAATTAAAAAAAATAGTTTCTCAAAATCGTATTTTTCATCTACACAACAAATATCAAATCAGTAAGTACTGCGGTTCTCAAGATATTTGAGTGGACGGACGCCTCACAAACGGACATACATACATACATACATACATACATACATACATACATACATACAGACTGACGACGGACGCCGGACGGATACCCATCCCAATAGCTTCTATAGACTATAGTCTATAGTAGCTAAAAATTGCCCCAAAAATACAAAATTACAGATTTCATCAGAAATTCAATATATATTACTTAGTTCATCTATAGAAACCTGTATACCAAATTTCAAAACTATCAGACCAGTACTTTTTGAGAAATAAATTTTTTGACCAAAAATGGCAAAAATTGCCTTAAAAATGCAAATTTTCATATTTCTGCACAATTTGAACAAATCTGAAATAGATCATCCCTAGGGACATATGTACCAAATATCAAAGCTATCTGACAGGTAGTTTTAAAGAAGAAGATTTTTAAAGATTTTTTAACCAAAAATCACAAAAATTGCCTTAAAAATACAAATATGCAAATTTCACCATGATTTGAACAAATCTGACTGAAGTCACCCTAAGTAAACTGCATATCAAATTTCAAAGCAATCAGACAAACGGTTTGAGAGAAGAAGATTTTTTTACCAAAAACACCAAAAAATCCCCCAAAAATACAAATATGCAAATTTCACCACGATTTGAAGAAATTTAAGTGAGGTCACCCCAAATGAACTGCATATCAAATTTCAAAGCAATCGGTTTCAGAGAAGAAGGCAATTGTTGACGGACGACGGACGAGGGACGACGATGACGACGGACGACGACGGAGAATCAGCCTATTTGATAAGCTCCGCGTCGCTGACAGCGGAGCTAATAAAAACTGAATATACAATTATATGGAAATGTTGTTTTACAGTCATGAGTATCTAGTGTGTGCCGAGAGACAAATATTAAAATTGGACAGTATCATCCTGACCAGAGTTTGACTGGTTGTTTCCTTCTGATTTTCAGACACGGTGATAGGTACAAAATATTATGTTATTCACCATAGTTATGCAACATAGCTTGCATTTTGTTCACATTAGAACTGAGTTTTACATGTAAGATAACTTTCTCATAAACTGTAAATTCTGGCTTCTGGCAGCTCAAACGTCGCAATACTACATTTTTTGATATGATATGGAGTGACTTGCACACATATGCAATATGCAGTGACAGTCGATATATTCATAGTAAGAGTCTACTACATTCAAGCATAGTGATGTTGACAACTACATGCATGCCAGTGCACGATTTCAAAGTAGCCAGGAGGAAATTCTAATGGTCTTTTAGTGGAAATATAGGTATTAAACGACAGTGAAACAAACAACATTAGTTATCGTGACCTTGCTAAAGTGCAATCTCGGATCATGTATGATCTGATGATCATGCCAAATTACCATGTCGGATTATGCCGTGATTCTGAAGTGCGCGTAAATCGGTCAACATAAGCACACATAGACTCTCGCCAGTCGCTTGTACTGCTTGGTCTCGCGTAGCTTTCGGTATTTATACAAGCTCGTGCCTTCGGCACTCGACCTCGCGCCTTCGGCGCTCGATCGCCTACGTTGGATTACTACCGCACTTAATAAAGTGACTCCGGTCAAAAGAAGGCACGAGGACTGTCGACAGTCTAAAGCACACACTGTCTTTAGCGATCGAAGTCAACAATGATGTCAAAATCAATGAACAACTGTCGAAATTACCCAAAATAAGCAACAGAAAACTTAAAGTTATCGCTGTGTCGAAAGGACAGTATATCAACATAAAACGACGCTAGTTTGTTATGACATGGAGGTAGAAGGACAGAGCGTTCCCTCGCTCTCACCCAGCTATTACTAATGGGCCGCCGGTGGGATTGCCTCGCTAAAGGCTAAAGCAATGGATTCACCAGTACTGGGGAGTACCGAGTACAGAGGCCATCATTCTTCAGTCTATCGAAGCAGCGTTTTGTGCCAAAAAACACATGACAGCAACAAAAGTACCATCACTGTGAACTTCATATTTACAAAACATCATCAAATAAAAGCTTCAAAACGTCAAAATTCACAACAGACCGAGAAACAAGATGGCGTCGGTTTGATTTTTTCAAAGTCCTTGCAAAACAACGCTAGCTTGTTATATGCGCATGCGCATATTAAGGGGAGACCCATTTGATTTTGGGGGGGGTATGCAGGAAGTGGGTATGGGAACTTTTTTTGTCAGAGAGACTGCATTTTTTAATTTCAACTGTCAGACCTGCATCAATTTTTTTATCAAATGGAGTAGCAGTGCAATTTTTCAAATTTAAGCCAGTGTTTCACATATCACAGGATGGTTTTATATATTCATTTTACATTCCAACAAATGAAAACAAAATGGAAAGTCTAGTATAGATACAACTTTAAATTATAGAACACTTTTTTGGCAGTGATCAGTACTATACCTGCTTTTCTTTATAACAGTCAATTCCTTTTAAGTTCGCAGGGGAGATGTTATCTTTTGTGGTCAGAGAAACAAGGCTCACACATTGTATTTCACTATATTTGTTGTTCCTCAATTTTTCATTGACAACTTGTAATCTTTCTAACATATTTATGTTGAGAGAATAATATATTGGTTTTAACACTAGTTTATTGACTCCTGTCTTGTGTTTTAAATTTTCACAATGTACAGAAGTCAAATAGTCCCATCTAGATATTGCCTGTACCATTGAGATATTGCAACAGAAATCCTGAAATATGATTTCTTGGGTCAGAAAAGGGAAGGAAAACATCAAGTGCACTGAGGTGTAAAGTAGTGAATGCTTATATCATAAGTGCTGGGAAAAAAAACACATGAGAATTGCTTGTGGTAAAAACATTTGCGCTGCCTATGGCAGCATGCTAAGCAAAGAACACATGAGAATGAAGTTTCCAAAATTTTGCTCATTTCAACAGCATTGTGACAATTCCTTTTTTATTTCTGTCTGTTATGAGAATATTTTTTTCTCAAGCCATTACAGGCTTAATTTTTGTCTTTTATTTTACCTGGTGACAATTTTTTTTCCTCGAAATCCTCCATACCCCCCCCCCCCAGAAATCAAGTGGTTCTCCCCTAAGTGAGCCCCTGACCTATACGGGCCAGTGGATTACTTCCTCAGTAGAACTGATATGTCTGCCAGTACCGGTGTTTATCGCCTACGGAGGCCATCATTCTTCAGTCAATCAAAGGCGCCTTTCGTACCAAAAAATACACGACAGCTGCAAAAGTGCATCACTGTCAACTTCATAACTATAGAACATGTTGAAATACACAGTGAAACGTTCACAATGTAAAAAATGTGCCCATACCGAGAAACAAGATGGCGTCCGTTTCAATTTTTCAACTCAGATTTTGTCCTACAGTTGTGCGCATGCGCAGACGGTAGTTTTAATGAAAGTGAGGCAAAATCAAGTAAATATAAAATAAAATGGATAAAAATATTGTTTAAAAATAATGTAAGGCATGTATCACCAAATTTTGAACATTTCTGACGGTATTTCAACTATACGAACACCCATGCCAAACATCACAATAATCAAATCAGTGGTTTTGAGGAAAAAGTGAAAACAGTGGTTTTCAGGAAAAAGCTAAAAAAGTGACTTTAAAATGATTCAATCAAAAAAAGAAAAAAGACCGTTTGAGATACATGCCCAAGTGACCACCAGACCAAATTTCAGAAAAAGTTACTGAAGCGTTTCTGAGATACCTGCGTCCACAGCATACGGCCCACTATGTTGGCCGTATTGGGCCGCGCCATCACATTAGTACCTTGTGCCCACAGGGCACAAAGTACTAAAAATAGAAAGTGAAGAAATTACTGTTTTTAATAGGCATATTTTCCTTGAAATACATGACCGTGTAAAGAATATATGCTAAAAGTGTTTAAGAGTAAATTTCTTTTCAAAAAATACTTTAATCTGTGACCAAAGGATTTTTATTCTTTGAGTTTACAAATTCAAACATTGCAATTTGTTCAATCATCTTGTGCAGTGCAAAATTTATAAAATGACTGAAAAACAAAAATAATTGGCAGAATTACAGTCTTTGTATTAAACATTTTTTTCATTATACAAGCCTTGCCTGTGTCTAGTGTGTGCCTATTACTTTACGCTAGCTATCTCTGTATAGTATTTCAAAGAAAACAGTCTATATCTGTTAATTGCCCTCCCTAATCCCCTTCATTAATTTGTTCTGCCGATCACTGACGCGGGGGCTTATCGCCCTGACCAAATACATCGTCAGCAGCTCATAAGGTAGTAGACGGAAAGGGCTGAAACTCTCAGGGTCCGATATCATAAAATCTTCATTTTCGAAGGGTTAGATGACATAAATTTTCGGAAAAAGTCGGCATCAGCTTTGTACTTAAGCAAGCAAGAACGCTGACTAGTTATTTTCAGGATTCCAATGGTCAAGACGGAGTACAACAATCAACTGGTTCTACCAGTCGCTGGCATGAGGATGGGAGTAACGCCGGAAGACGGAAGTTGCGACCTTTGACACTATGCTGGCTCACATCTTGTTTATGGGAGCGAGCAAATGGGCAAGTTGTAAACAAAATTTGCATACTTCCACAAAAGCTTCGCCGAGTGTCAAGATCGATTGATATCAGTTACTCAAATACACTGTATACTCCCGCATCACAGTTGGGATGTTAAGTTCGTTCAAATTTCCCAGGCTTTCATTTGGTAGACACAACTAAAACACAACTAACCAACAAACACCAAAATTACCGTATGAAACAATTTTAGTGTTTGTCCCGATTGTGCAAAGTCGGGATGATTAAATCATGATTAAATCTAGTGAACATTAATGTTTCTCGGATCGAAATGAACTCGTCTGTCTGTTTATGATTTGACCAAATACTGCGTAGCGGAAGACCGTTGCCAATGGCTTGACAGTGATGCCTACTCGTGTCAGATCCGCAAAACAGAAAGGATCGCGTTGAATTTTCTAGGAGCAGGCTCAAGTTGGCCACAAGTAAATTGCTTTGTAGAGATTTGTCGTGAAGGAAAGCCACCGGGTGTGAGAATGAACACGAATAGAAAACCAATACTACCGCTAGGAAAACTCTCATGTCAATGAAAGCAACTCGGATCTTTTTGTTGTCGATGTTATCATGAATGGAGGTAGCTACCTCCATGATGTTATGAAACACAATAATGACTCTTTGCAAGCCCCCACCTTTCTAAAATATCAACTGTCTGATGTGACCCAAGTAAAATTGTTGTAGCTGGAGACATGTTTTGGTGAAAATACATTGATTTGTCTAAGATTTATTATTATTATTATTATTATTATTATTATTATTTTACTGTGACATCATCGTGAAACAAATGATCGGCAGCGTGCTTTGTGGCAATGGAATAACCACAATTTCGTGGTTATATAGTGGCCACATTCAAACATTTTCCTAGTTTAAAGTATGTCCGACAGGTGATACACCGAGAGAGAGAGAGAGAGAGAGAGAGAGAGAGAGAGAGAGAGAGAGAGGGGGGGAGATTGTATCCAAGAAGCCGACTATACTTGCTTTTGTAGTGACTCTCTTTGTTCGTTTATTTTTTTTTTGCTTGTTGTTTTTTGCTTTTCTTTGCAATTTCGCTGGTTTAATTGCTTGTGTTACAGATTAATTGACGTTACTGGATCTTTGCGTTGTTCATTATGTTCCCTCCTTGGTAACGGAGCTACGTTTCGAATCAAGAATTACGTATAGAAATGTTTGATATATTAGTGATGAACCTTTGAAAAAACTGAGAATATTTTGATCCACTTTGACTATCCCCATTGATCCGGCTTCAAAGTCAAGTAGTAAACCCAGTGATGACTCGTCATGGAATGATGGATGTTGATGTTTTACTTCGGGAAATGTTCTTGAAATGTTATGAAATTCTATCGGGGAATTAGTAGTTACTGAATGCTATATTTTTACGACCATGGTATATTGTACAAAGGCAAATTTAAAGGGAGGCAGTACAAAACAGAATAGCAGCCTTAGTTTCGTTTTAATTCAATTAAATTTCCGTTACCGTTTGCGCGACATCTCCGTCATAAGATAGTTCACCATTGGTCTGTACGTGGTCTGTACACTTTTCGGCCGACGGGACCGTGGTTTCTGTACATGGAGGTAGAAAGAAAGAGGGACCTCCATGGTCTGTATAATGACCGACGAAGAGAAAGGACGTAGCTACACTTTGTTACGTGCAGAGAAAACGAACAAAAGGGTGAACTCAGCAAATAACGTTTAAACAGAATTATTACAAAAATAAAACTAATTGCTAAGTCAGGGATAGAGTACAAGCTTTAAAAGTGTACAGACTACTTATCTCAGCTGGGACGGCAAAGCTCCAGTCTCAGAGTTGTAACAGTCAGTCGAATGAATGAACAGTCCTTTGGCTTGCAGGCTTGAAGCTGCACAAAGTCCACAGTATAAATCCAGCGTTGACAGTGAAGGTCTTGAAAAGTCTTGAGAATGACTACTGCTGGAGTTTAGTAACACACAAGAGACACGATCCCAAAAGTCTGACTGGAAGCTGTGCACGTCCCTTTTATAAAGGCATGTAAGAACAATCTAGAACTTTTATTGACATGCTAATTACTGTTCTAAAATTATCTCCCTTACACAACTAATCAACTTTCCAGAACATTCCAAACATGACTAATTGAATTCAAGGTTGTGAGGTCATCAAGGGCAGTGACCTTGGGAATGTTCTAGACTAATTGAACTCAGGTCATGATGAGTGTGGGGGGAATGAACTACATAACAACTTGCCTAAGTCTGACGCATCTGTGGCAATTAGATATCAAAACAGAGTAGAAGAATTACAGGAATAAACTTCAGCAGACTGTCGCGTTAGTTTTGAGGTTGTCGCGAGATAGAAGCAACGCGTCCATGACGTGTAGATCGTGGACTTGAGCTTGGAAAGCCATGCTACAGCGTATGCCCGAGAAATTCCAAACGACCAGGGCCAGTCTTAGTCTTGGAGGTAACATAACGCTTCATAATCAATTGATTTTCTCTCACAATGATAAGGAAAGTACTTCATTTGGCCTCAATTTTATAAGACATTAGGGGACAAAATATTTCTTCCTGACCCCAAAATGTTTGTATCCATTACTTTACATGAAAATTCAAAGCTGACACCGTCGCCACTCAACTGCTTAGATGCTTACGTAATGAATGGCGTTCGCGCATACATGCATACCTAATAGTATACGTTGTTTATTCCTGTTTATCTATGCATACATGCATAAATTAAGTGTCTAGGTACTTTACTCCCATCCTCTTGCCACAGACCCTGAGAGTTTCAGCCCTTTCCGTCTACTACCTTATGAGCGGCTAACAAGGTATTTGGTCAGGGCGATAAGTCCTCGCGTTGGTGATCGGCAGAACAAATTAATGAAGGGGATTAGGGAGGGAAATTAACAGATATAGACTGTTTTCTTTGAAATGCTATACACAGATAGCTAGGGTAAAGTAATAGGTACACACTAGACATGGGTAAGGCTTGTAAATTAAAAAAAGTTTACCACAAGACATTTATTGATCATATTCATAACTTCTACACTAATAATTCTTGCCACACCCTGTGGCTTTACACATAAGTTTCAATGTTGCAATGATGTCACTTGTGATATGCAAACTACAAGCCATAAATCACTTGCTTACACAATCCAAGATGCTTGCCGCAAAAACAATCCTCTTTAGGATTTTTCCAAAAGTCAACAAATTTGAGTATCACTGTTGTGAATGTATATAGAGCTTAGAAGAGTGGCGGATGGCTCATTAATATACTTGCTTGTCACGTTTTTACTGTGCTTATATCATCCCTAACCACCGTAGAGTTTGGATCAAGATTGCCCTATACAAACCAGTTAGCTGTATTTTTCTAGTGACTTAGCTGGTCTTGTAGTCTTGTGCACAGACTCAGTAGAGTTAAAACGAACAACTTAGGAGGTCGGACTAGTCTCAGTCTGCCATGCTTCGAATGTGAAGTTTCTCGATGTCAGAGTCGCATGTTTTGAGGCATCAGTGAGTTCCCGCAAACGTGTTGCCGCAGTGTTTGCCGCAATAAAACAATGGGAAGTGGGCATGAGACAATAGATACCGCAGACCTTGCGGCAGAGAACAATGCTACTGCACAGTTACCGCAAGTTTGCCGCATACCGAAAAATGCGGTTACAAGTTATGTGATTCTGGTACTGTATTGGACCTCCCTAGGTGGTTTCTTTTGAACCATAATTGTGTACTCTTCATTCATGACATCATATGAGAAGACCCAAATTTGACCTTTCAGAAAACCCCAGTTTTTCTCCTTTTCCCTTGTATTATGACTCTGTTTGTGAAAGTTTCCTTTGAAATTATGGTTTTTACTATCAAACTAAGTAGTTGCAGGCCAAATTTTGATTCTAGCAAAGAAGATAAAATTTGGACTCAAGGACAACTGGTACGTGGGACTCACATAAGAAAAGCCAAGCCTCAGTGTATCCATGATGTATTGTACAAACAGCAACAATGTTTGCTTCATGTACAAGGGAATTTGTATTTTTGTAGAAAGGAGAGTAAAATGTTTCAATACATTGCAACTTTGTAGGAAGGAGGGTAAACTGTTTCAACATCTTACATTTTATTGCTAGCTGTAGTTTTCTGTAGATATTGTGATGTGATTTCATGAGAAGACAAAA
The DNA here is from genome assembly GCF_041260155.1 of Ptychodera flava. NCBI lineage: Eukaryota > Metazoa > Hemichordata > Enteropneusta > Ptychoderidae > Ptychodera > Ptychodera flava. Next base: position 179,848 of record NW_027248362.1, read on the forward strand.
CATAAGAGTATGTAAAGACTTCAATATTTTGCTATTTTGTAACCAAGCAGAACAGAGCTATTTTATCAGCTGGCCATATCAAAAGCATGCTGGTAAAGGGCTAGAGAGTGGCAGCGCCTACAGTGACATGGCTGCAAACATGATTTACTGCACTTCCAATGCAGAGAAAACTGCATTGGAAATTCAATACCATTTGGTGATCAAGGAGCAGCATCTTGCCAATTATTTCAGGCATTTCAAAATTTCAATGGTTGCTCATGAACAGTAAATATGATAGAACAGTTAGAGCTCTACTTCCATAGTACATTGAGATACCATAACGATATCATTTGTTAAGTAATATTACTGTTATTCATGAAGAAATCAGCCAAGTATCTAGACTGGTGGTAGCAGGCTATACTATACAGATTGGCAGATTACCTGTTTGTTTTCATTACAAGGAGTGTGAGTTTCAAAGTAGTCTCTGTCAGTACATGGTTTCCGTTCAGTACAATTTCCAGACCCTGGCTCTGAAATTACAATTGCGAAACAAATTGTAGCAACAGTGCAATAAGATTACACATCCAAATTTGGGAAGGTGCACCAAATAAACTGAATTTCATGATATCAATATGCATGGTACTGATAAAATTCAATAATGGTGTTTTTGTTACATAAAGACTTAATTTCCTTTGAAATTTGCCCATTTACAATTTATTCTAATATCTTTTCTCAGAAGAAAATGATCGAAGCACAATTGTCAGTTACAACTTCTTGCACAAAGGTGACTTCTCAACCACGTTTGTCTATAGAATATATCATTGTAGCAACTGTACCATGATAGAAGACTTTTGTGTCAGATGACGTTTGTTACTCAGACTGAATTTGTCTGAGCCAACAAGATGTGAATATGAAGTAACTCTCAAGAGCAAGGAAGTGCGAATCCACTTGTTGGTGTTCATCCTTAGAATACTAAATCATAGCATTGCCAAGAGAAAACACTGACATGCTTATCTACTTACGAGAGTAATGAGTATCTGGACACTTCTGACATTCACCTGATCCAGTCACAGAAAACGTGTCAGCAGGGCAATCCTCACAGCTAATAATGACAAATATAGAAGTGTTTATAAGTAAGTAACTACACTTTATTTAAATGAGGGTAATACTAAAAGCTAATGCTGATCTTTCAAGTGGCCCTCAAAAGAAACGAAGTGTACTTCATGATGTTAACATGATACTAGGGTAAATGTCTGAGTATAACACATACCTGAGATCTCATTTGCAACGCATCATGGGGTCTGTCAATTATTTGATGTTGGTGGTGTAGCAAGTGATTTTCTTTTAATTGTTAAATTTATCCAGTAGTTACTTTAAATGTAAACAATGCAATTTTTGTGAACCTTTGCAAAACTTTTGGTTTTGTATTGTTTACAATTCATTTGTTGTCTTTCACCAGTTTGTTCATATGTCAATGGAAAATTGACAACTTAATATGCAAGGTGTCAAACAATGTGTGATCAAATTATTATCCCAATATGATGTCAAATGTCAAAATGGAAGCAGTGGATGCAAACGAAAAAAGTTGCTGATATGAAATTTTAATCAATTCTTCAAAATTGACAAGTCATCGTTGATGACACAGTCCCCACTTGTTAATGGGTACTTTGATTACATGTCCTCAGAGAGGATAGAGTCATCTTCATTAATTAGGTCTGTGATAAAAATACTGCGATACAGATGGTGCTCAATGGCCAAGAATGAGTTCCATGGTGATGAAAACATAAAACCAATGTAGGCAACCATCCTAAAGTTCATAAAATGAGTCAACTAGGAATTAATCAACAGGATGTTGTAAACACTTTTGCATACAATCCTAACACTTAACAGATTATCACTGTTACCATATTTCTTGATGCAGTATTTACAACACTATGAGATCAACATCTGTATCAAGGTTCATCAAATTTGACGTTGTATTAATTTGTGGCTATATCACTCTAATTAGGAAAGTTCATTACTTATGCAATTAAAAATAAATGAAAATGACACTGATAAATGTCTTTTTCAATGTTAAAGCAATGTGAGCTTAACATCTGTACAAAATTTCATGAATTGATGCAGTATTTCTTGACATATCAGCCTACTTACGAAACTTCAATAATTGACATGTTACTGCTACATGACGTGAAACAAATTGACGAGCATATGTATGAAATAGGTCAATGTCCTTGTACCAACTTTGAATGATACTGGTGGAAATATGTCTGAGTTATGGCTCTGTACATTCGAAAATTGTAACAAAATCACAGCCATGCAGCGATATTTGATCTTACTGTTTAAAAAATCAGCACGTACGGTATGTAAACATAAGTCAAAGTCCATGTACCAACTTCGAATAAGATCAGTTGAGACTTGCCAGAGTTATGGCTCTCGACATGAAACAACCATAACAAAATTGCTACCATGTGGCCATATTGGACCATCTCGTGAAACAAATCAACATACATATGTATAAATAAGTCAATGTCCTTGTACCAACTTTGAATAAATTCGCTTGATACAAGTCTGAGTTATGGTTCCGGACATGAAAAATTCAGAAAAAAAAATGGCACCACTGCGGCCATATTGGATTGTATCACAAAACAAATCAATGTGCATATGTATGACATAGGTCAATGTCCTTGTACTATGTTTCAATAAAATCCGTGAATATAATCAGTTGAGATGTGCCCAAGTTTTGGCTAAGGACATGAAAAAATTGTAACAAAATGGCTCCATGCAGCCATATTGGATCATATCATAAAGCAAATTGACCTACATATGTATGACATAGGTTAATGTCCTTGTACCAACTTTGAATAAAATCGGTTGAGATATACCTGAGAATTATGGCTCTGTACATGAAAAAATCGTAACAAAATGGCCGCACGGCAGCCATATTGGATCGTATCACATAACGAATTGACATGCATATGTATGACATTAGTCAATCTCCTTGTACCAACTTTGAATAAATTCGCTTGATACATGTCTGAGTATTATGGCTCTGTACATGAAAACATCATAATAAAATGGCTGCCTGGCAGCCATATTGGATGATATCACAAAACAAATCAATGTACATATGTATGACATGGGTCAATGTCCTTGTACCAACTTTGAATAAAATGGGTTGAGATATGCCTGAGTTATGGCTCCTTACATGAAAAAATCGTAATAAAATGGCCGCCTGGCGGCCATATTGGATTGTATCACAAAACAAATCGATGTACATATCTATGACATTGGTCAATGTCCTTGTACCAACTTTGAATAAAATCGGTTGAAACATGTCTGAGTTATGGCTCTATACATGAAAAAATCGTAATAAAATGGCCGCCTGGCGGCCATATTGGATCGTATCACAAAACAAATCAATGTACATATCTATGACATTGGTCAATGTCCTTGTACCAACTTTGAATAAAATCGGTTGAAACATGTCTGAGTTATGGCTCTTTACATGAAAAAATCGTAATAAAATGGCCGCCTGGCGGCCATATTGGATCGTATCACAAAACAAATCAATGTACATATCTATGACATTGGTCAATGTCCTTGTACCAACTTTGAATAAAATCGGTTGAAACATGTCTGAGTTATGGCTCTTTACATGAAAAAATCGTAATAAAATGGCCGCCTGGCGGCCATATTGGATTGTATCACAAAAAAAATCAATGTACATATCTATGACATTGGTTAATGTCCTTGTACCAACTTTGAATAAAATCGGTTGAAACATGTCTGAGTTATGGCTCTTTACATGAAAAAATCGTAATAAAATGGCCGCCTGGCGGCCATATTGGATCGTATCACAAAACAAATCGACGTGCATCTGTATGATATATGAAGTAATCCTTGTACCAAGTTTGAATGAAATCGCTCTTTGCATCTCTGAGATATCTGCGTGAACGGACGCATGCACGCACGCACGCACGCACGCACGCACGCACGGACATGACCAAACCTATAAGTCCCCCCGGACGGTGTCCGTTGGGACTAATAAATATTCATTACTAATGATCGGAATTCTTTAAAAATACCGTCAATGACACTGTGGCTTTTCTATGTTTGGCCAGGTCAGGTAATTGGTTGTTGGCATATTTATATATAATCCCATGGTATTTTTCTCTGTTTGACGTCATCGCATACGAGTGTTTTTCGCAGAGCCATACAACTTTGAGCCGAAGGTGAGAAGTTGTGTGGCTCCACGAAAAACACTCGTATATGATGACGTCAAACAGAGAAAAATACCATGGGATTATATATTTATCACATGAACAGTCTTCTTATTTTTCTTTTGACGTAGATGGATCAAAATTATCGTAATAAATTGTATGAATTTCGTCGCGATTTGTGTTTTACTTATGCGGATTACTTTCATTTAAAGAGTAAAGCGGTCCGTAATCCAGGAGATACTTTCATTCATAAATCCCATCAAGCTGAAATTGGATACATCAAATGGTATCTCCACCAACCAAACGTACGGATTCGGTCACGTGAACGTTTCAATCCTTGTCTCGCCCTGTACCGATGCCAAGGCAAGTAAGTGAGCCATCGGTGGACATAACTTTCATCGTGCTAGGGACGGATAGCTATAGTATTCAGAGTTCTTTACAATATTTACAAATGGATTTATGAAGTAAATGCAACGACACGATCGAAACAGTAATTCTCATTCTCAGAGATTCCGTGGCTTTTCAAAACATCACACAAGTTTACGTCCATGGCGAGCGCGAAAGATTCTGTTCGATGACATACAGAGTGTACCTCATCATTGCATGTTTATGCCCACAAAGCTGCCGTCACCGGTCTCTGTCATGCCGGTGTTGACTCATTAATCCCAATCTCGGTCGTCAATGTTTTCGTCTTAAGGACTTTGATGTTTGTAGTGACATATATCTCACCCGCAGATACATCCTAATTTTACTCGACGAAAACTCTGTTTTGAGTGTTGTCTGAGTCAACTTTCGAAGTACATCTGATTCCACAGCGCTGCACTGCATACCATACAGCTCAACAGCTGATGTACAGCCCTACGCCACACTACAGGTTTGATTCCGAGCGAGAAATTACGGAACTTGTATGATGAAGGAAATTTATCGTTGTTAGTCAAATGACTTTATGCTTGTGCCTCCTATGTCACTTTCCCGAAGATTATACTGTACTCATTTATTCAGTTAAACTTCCGTTGAGATGTGGATTTCAGGTTTATCGCCAACCGGGATCGTCAGGTACGACGTCCACATTATACGACGCGACTCGACTGGCGCTGCGACGTTACTAAGCTAAACGATCAGCGGTATCCCCATTCGATTCTCGGGAACAGTCAAAATTTTGATGGACATGCCTTCTATGTTTCCATGTGTGGATTTATCGGGTCACCTTTTTGTAAAAATGTCATGAAAGCACGGCATCGATCACGACAAATCGGTGTATATTAACGTCGCGACCCGCATGTATCTGTGTATGAACGGTAGCATGCAAGAAAAAAGTTCCGGTTGATGACGTACAACAGGGGTAATTCGGATTTCTTATCCGTCCTGTTCTACGTCACACAGGTGGGAATTCGGGCCAGTTCATGTGATAAAGTTGATTATGTAGGGACATGAGATGGGATTTGGACCAAAAGAACCCAAAAGATGATTAAATGTATCAATTAGAAAAATTCTAAGCTACAGTATAAACTGCCTAAAGTTAGTTCAATGTGGAAAAAAGTTAAATAATTCAGAAATAAGAATTAACAATCCGGAAATAGTAATAATGCACTTTCCTGCTGACCTGAGTGCATGTGAAAAACACAACCTGGCGTCTGTAAATTAAAAGTATACCAAGTGAACATTTTAAGTCATTATTAAATGTTTTTTATGTAATTTCCAAAGACTCAAAGACTCCTATGAAAATCATGAAAAATGCTTATCTGCTCTTGTGTTTGTAAAACCTCACGGCTGATAATTGTCATAGTATTGAAAAAAAATAAAAGTGATGAAATTACTGTTTTCAATGGGCATATTTTCCTTCAAATACATGACTCTGTACAGAATATATGCTAAATGTGTTTAAAAGTAATTTCTTTTCAAAAAACAATTTAATCTGTGACCAAAGAATTTTTATTCTTTGAGTTTAACATATTCAAATAATCGTAATCATACCTATCCATAACATGAGGTCAAAATTCATAATACACTAGTTACAATGTATAAACATAGACACAAAACAGCACAGAACAGACAGTAAAGCACCAGTACACACAACAAAGTCAAATTCATGAAAGAAAGATATATGGACCTCTGGGCAATAGGCCAAGAACATTGCAGTTTGTTCAATCATCTTGTGCAGTGCAAAATTTAAAAAATGACTGAAAAACAAGTCATTGACAATGACACAGTCCCCACTTGTTAATGGGTTCTTTAACCCTTTCACCACCATGGTTTGGCCTGATCCAATTGTTATCGATGGTGGTAGTGGAACTGTTTACAGGGAATTGGGGTGAACAGGTTAATTACAAGTCCTCTGAGAGGATAGAGTCCTCTTCATTAATTATGTCTGTAGTTAACCCTTTTCCTGCCAAGTCCATATTTCACCATCAGGTCAAGATGCTTAAGATTAATGAAACACAACATATTCCATATGGTGTATTTTAACATAATACTGTACATTTGAAAGCTGTTGAAAACAAAAATACTGTAAACTTGATTTTTTGGGACTAAAGATGTTACTGACTTGGCTGATGGGGAAGTGATACTGTCTGGCAGGAAAAGGGTTAAAAATACTGCAATACAGATGGGCCTTAATGGCCAAAAATGAGTTCCATGGTGGTGAAAACAAATAACCAATGTAAGCCACCATACTATTTACAAAAGGTCATTAAATTAAAGTGGCACTCCCACTTGGTAACATTTTTAAAACACATTTTTTTAATGCCAACGGTCAATATTTGATATGGCGACTGCACACGGATCACGAGATATCGTTAAAAACATGTCCTCAAAAAAGTAAAAGTTTGAATTCCGGTGGCCCACCTAAATTCAACTTCCGAACACCGAACGTTCGGCACTGCGGCCATTGTCAACTAAGGTATGGAGTACGAGTCTACGCTAACGCTGCTGTACGCCACAGTACCACTCGTGTCGGTGACCGGTCATGCCCCGTGGGAGAAGGCAGAGTCTTACTGACTTGGAGAAAAACGTAAAACAAAGTTTGCTGATTCCACCAGAATTCACATAGGTGACTAGCACCGATACCAGCGGTTGATACATAGCGGCCGCCACGTGGTACGCACGCATACCACGCGGCGGTCGCTATGTACTGAACCACGCGTAACTGTGTGGCAGACAACAAAATGTAGTCATCAGAGGCGGCTAATATTTTACATGTAAAAACTGATATCTGTGTGGTATTGGTTAAAAATATAATAGAACTGACTGAGAATAATGAAAACTACAAAAACTAAGGAGAAGTTTTAAAAAAAACTTAGCTTAAGTGAAGGCATAATGCTGTATATAAAGTCTTTGCAGTGGGAGGTAAAATTGCGTCGTTCGAACTTATTATGGACTCCCTGGAATATCGTAATCAGCACAACAACAAACCTTCGGGGATTTCGGGTCATAATCAGAAACAATCGTGAAACTTGGGGATGTGAAAAATAGGCTCGGGATATGACATGTTTTTATCAATATCTCGCAATCCGTGCGCAGTCACCAGGTCAAATGTCGACCGTTGGCATTAAAAAATGTGTTTTTATATGTTACCAAGTGGGAGTGCCTCTTTAAAATGAATCGATTAGTACTTAATCGACAGGATGATGCCAAATATTTTTGCATCCTAACCTAACACTGACAGATTATCACCGGTACCATATTTCACAAAGTTTGAGGCAGTACTTTGGACATTCACCCTAAAAAACAAAATTCCATTATGTAAATGCAAACTAGCAATTAATTTGTAAATGATAACACTTAGTGTCATTGATTTTACAGATATTATGATACACAACATTAATGGAAGTCTTGACTATAATATGCTGTTGTGAACTTTCAAATTGTGTCTTCCAGCTATCAGTTACCATATTGTGGGTGCAGGATGCAGCTTCTATTCAGGATACAGCTTCAATTAGTTATTTTTTAGTATTATTACGGCAGCAAATCACAGCAAATGAAATGCAATTGCAGTGGGATAAGTTATCCCAGTTGTTTACATAGATATTAAAAAAAGGCACATTACACTAGAGTACTTACAATCTGGATCCTTCATCTCTGGCAAACGTACCAGGTTTACATTTGGTACACTCAGATGTATATGCTATGCCCATTACTTCAATCTCTTTTATCAATACTGGTTTCACCTTCTTCTTATTGTTACCATCATCATCAAAGTCCACACCCATAGTTTTCCAATATATCACGTTTAAACCTGATTTCAAATACATCTTAAAATAATGAAAATGAACAGAGGTTACACAATTTGTAACAATCATAATTATTTCAAAAATACCTTCAAGGACAGTGTGCTTACATCCTGTTTGAGTTGGTCCATTCAAGAAATATTTAAATAAGAAAAACAAGAATGACAAAAGCAAATAAGATCAACTTTAGGAACATGAATATCAACTTCTATAGCAATGGGACAAGCAGATCCTACATGCATTTTCAATAAAAAACATCAGCCAGAGAAGGCTTGACAAAAAGGAAAGGTTGGAGAGTGGGAACAAATAATGTACAAAGGATCAGGTAAAAAAAAAAATGCTACCTCTTCAGTCTTCAAGACCCCCCTGGATATCAAATGTTCCACCCCTTGGTATCGACCATTTGCACAAAAAGTTACAATGGCCAGATGGCAGGAAATGTAAGATATATGTCAACTATTTACAACCTTGGGGATTTTTTAATGAATGACATCAGTGCTATCATTTGAATGTAAACATCACTCAATATGATGGTTCAAACAGGGTTTGAACTCACAACGTACGGCACCAAGTCACCTAGAGGAGAACCCACAGACAAAACCACTCGGCCAAATCTCCAATCTCAAAAAATAGATTGGTTCAATAACCGAGCTACATTGTTACAATTTTTGACAGCGACCCCTCCACACGCTGTAGAGTTCATGAAGCAGTCAAACGCTTGTACGCTCACTATCATACATCACAGACAAACTTTATCGAAGCGAAGCAATGAATAAATCGCTTAATTAAACTACATGGGCGAAAGACAGCCTTGGGGAAAATTCTGTCCAGCAGCAGAGCTATCAACCCAGGGTAGAAAATATGGTTGTTTCAACAGGGTTCGAACTCACAACGTACGACATCCAGTCACCTAGCGGAGAATTAAGCCACATACAAATATCATTTAGTTCATCTGTAGGAACCTGTATACCAAATTTCAAAGTTATCAGATGAGTAGTTTTGGAAATACACATTTTTTGACCAAAAATGGCCAAAATTGCCCCAAAATACAAAATTGCAGATTTCACCATAATTCAATAAATATCAATGAGATCATCTATAGAAACCTGTAAACAAAATTTCAAAGCAATCAAATAAGTAGTTTTGGAAATACACATTTTTTGACCAAACATGGCAAAAATTGCCCCAAAAATACAAAATTACAGATTTCATCAGAAATTCAATATATATCACTAAGTTCATCTACAGAAACCTGTATACCAAATTTGAAAGCTATCATACCAGTACTTTATGAGAAACACATTTTTTGACTAAAAATGGCAAAAATTGCCTTAAAAATGCAAATTTGTATATTTCTGCACAATTTGAACAAGTTGGAAATAGATCATCCCTTGGGACCTATGTACCAAATATCAAAGCTATCTGACTGGTAGTTTTGAAGAAGAAGAAGATTTTTAAAGATTTGTTTACAAAAACGACAAAAATTGCCTTAAAAATACAAATATGCAAATTTCACCACGATTTGAACAAATCTTACTGAAGTCACCCTAAGTAAACTGCACATCAAATTTCAAAGCAATCAGACGAGCGGTTTCAGAGAAGAAGATTTTTTTACCAAAAACAGCAAAAATGCCCCAAAAATACAAATATGCAAATTTCACCACGATTTGAACGAACTTAAGTGAGGTCACCCCAAGTGAACTGCATATAAAATTTCAAAGCAATAGGACTTGCGGTTTCAGAGGAGAGGGCAATTGTTGACGGACAACGACAGACGACACTGACGGACAACGACGGAAAATCAACCTATTTGATAAGCTCCGCGTCGCTTACAGCGGAGCTAAAAATTATAAATCTGAAAATTTACTCAGAAAAAAAAATTAGCACAGCTTTCCTCATTTGGAAATTTTTTTTTTAGAAATTTACAATTGAAAAAAAAAATGTGCACAATTTCATTGTGACCACACCCCTCCCAAGATCTAATGGTCAGTCCCTTAGTTTGAGCAGGTCTGTTAATATGTAACAGTTCATAAACAATGACAGGAAATGACTCAAGGTCAGTGGAGTATCCTGTTTCAGTCATTGGCATGCCACCACTCCTGATGAACATTTGCAGAATTTCCCTTTTTCTTACCTCATTTGCACATTTTTGACACTGACGTGTTCATTTGAACTACGTCACATCTCAAATCCTGCATGTACACCAAATACTGAGATGGTAGCTTAGGCGGTATGGGAGCTTTTGTGTGTGACCACGGAGGTAGCAGAAAAGGAGTCACAACTCGGCGGAGATCAAAGGGACCATGAGTTTTGCCGCTGTTTGCCTTACAAACTACTCCATTAGCACCAACGGGACTTGCGAACGCGTTTTCCTCGGATTTAGGAAACAAGATTAAATTCGTTTGGGGTCGTTCGGGTGTTTTGGCCGTCCCTCGGCAGTTGACAGGTATTCAAACATGGCGTCACGTGCCCAAGCATCGCATCGGGAAGTTCGAGTCGTTCCACTGATTTTGATGTACACGATGTTAAAGAGGTCGAGGAACAGATAATTGAGGAAGGGAGCTTCTGTATCGGCAAAGGCGCGGAGACTGAGTTGATGATAGCTTGCAATCACAAAAAAATGCCATACATCGTAGAGCACTCTGCATTGTTAACACGCCAACTTTTTTCCAAATCGCAATTCTTGATTCTTGCCGTGTTTTATCATGTTGTACAGGCATTAATGATAAGGTAAAATAAGAAAGCATAGCTTTTAACTGCTACGTCCATGACTTTAATGAATGGTCGCGATATAAAAACAACACGTACGTATACTATGCATTGAAACAAAGCGTCGCCTATGGCGCGGTGTCGCATCATAAACACCAGGAAAATGCTACAAGTTTAACCCACGCTCACCGCAGTGGTGCTGTCCGCTGCACCATACTCAGTACATGATTGAAAAGTTCGTGATCAGAACTTCCATTCTAAAAAGGAAAGGTTCCTGCGATCGAATGTAAAGTATATTAAAAACGACGTTAAATTACCAAGATTTTGAGAATGAAAAACTTAAATTCCTTATAACTTAACTTTTTGTGGACGGAACGTGTCGGTTCTTACCCTATCATGATGCACTTGACATAAGCTACGCAAATACAGTCTTTGCGCATGCGTTGTGACATTCTGGAGAAACTGAATCGGATTAGCAAACCCAGGTTAATTTCACTCGGTTCGGTTGCGAAGGTACCGTTGGCAACGCAGACGGCGGGAAAGGGGTGTTAAACAATGGACATAAATGGATTAAACCAATGGTGCACACTAGTTATAAACGTAATTATCTCAGTTGTGACTCCTTCTCTGCTACCTCCATGGTGTGACGGATATACATCTGCACGTACATACCCACATACATACAGACATACAGACGCAACTGACTCACCATATAAGCTCTTTTTGGTATTTATATAAATACCAAATATGAGAAAAAAAAAATAATTAATTTCCTTGAGTACTGTCATTGTATCACCACTTAATATAGCATGTGCAACTGCCTTTGGTCAAGTCCTTCAAGCTGTATATGCTAATCTGTGAAAGCTTATTAGATATGCAAATTATAAATAAACTGACATGAAAATGCGAAATGACTTAATATTGTTATAACCTGGTATAATCATCAATGTACATGGCATGTTTTGTTCTCATTTAATACGCAAATTAGGAATTGGCTGAAGTAAAAATGTTAAATGACTTTCAATAATGTAGTGTCTTTAAAGGCCAGGGCGGAGTATAACATTAGGGGAAGACTGCATTAACTTGCATGGTACCTGAAACCTGAGTCCTTGCCTGACCAACTCGGGTGACAAACAGAAGACTTTAATCCCCTAAGGTGTAAATGTTCCATTGTTATGTTTATCTAATCCAGCTGGTGCCATTGTAGGAAAGGCAGGTCTGTGAAATTGATCCTCTAGGGAAGTAGGGTATTCCTAAGTTAATGGAGCTTTCCCGTAATGAATAGCTAGCTGCCCCTGTTGGAGTTAGTTCATGCAAAGCGTGGCTTGGGTAGCGTCATGCTCGATCGCTCCGTAAAAACCATGCCAAAATGGTCCCAGGTGAAGAAACTTAGGCGTCCATGCAATATACCTCACTATGAATGTCTAGTGATTGAATGTATTGATAAAATTTTCTGATTTGAGCATAAACAAGCGACCTAACAGCCGATATAGCTCTGCTGTGTCTATGTAGAGAATAACTATTTTCGACATATGTTGATGAAGGTGGAAATCTTTGATAGCTCAATTTAGAGGCCAGAAAAAAGTAGTTAAAATAGCTGCACAAATACACAATTGAAGATTTCATAATGATTTGAATATATCACATTGGATCATCCCTAAGAACATGTCAACCAAAGCTATCTGACGAGTAGTTTTTTTTGAGAATGAAATTTTCTGACGAAAAATGGCAAAAATTGCCCCAAACAGTAAAAAATTGCAGATTTCACTATAATTTCAATATATCATATATTAAAATAATCCCTTGGAACCTGTATACCAAATATGAAACCTATCAACTTGCAGTCTTTGAAATACAAATTTTTTGACCAAAAACGGCAAAAAATGTGCCCCAAAAATACAAAATTACAGATTTCATCATAATTTTAAAATATCACATTTATAGTTCATCTGTAAGAATCTGCATATTGAATTTCAAAGCTATCAGACCAGTAGTTTTTATGAAACATATTTTTTGACAAAAAATGGAAAAAATTGCCCCAAAACTAAAACATAGGGCCAAAGTCCCTGAAGCTACTATAGACATGGATACAAAATTAAGTATTCCTGACTGTATGAAAGGATCTCACTAAGGTCATCCTAGGGACATGTAAACCAAATAGTAAAGCTGTCTGACCAGTGGTTTTGAAAAAACAAGCGACTTAACAGTTGACAGAGCTCTGCTGTGTTATGTAGAGAATAACCTTTTGTGACACATGTATTGATGAAGAAGGTGGATATCTTTGATAGCTCATTTCAGGATGGCCTGACCAAAAATGGAAAAAAAAATTCCGTAAAAATACAGATATTTCATGAGACTATATTCGTCTATAATAGCAAATAAACGAGAGTTAATTACATTCTAATTAAAGTAAACAAGACTTGCTTAAATCAAGATTTACGTCATAGAAAAACAGCATATCTGTCAGGTTATAAAATACGGATAGTTTTCAATCGGATTCGAACCCACAACATACGGCATCAGTCGCCTAGCTGAGAGGCCACAGACAGAACCACTCGGCTAAATCTCTACTCCCAAAAAAGAGTGGTTCAATAGCCGGCTAAGTTGTTACATTTTTCTGACTGAGACCGCTCAACACGTTGTAGAATTCAAAACCCTATGTTTTATAAAGAATCTTGAGCTGGTTATCTTTTAATATCAGTATTTTCAATCTATTAACCAAGCACATTTTAACTTTCAAATTAACATTGTAAGTAAGTTCTGTTGAATAAGTTGAGACTGTACGTACTCAGAGAAAGCACACTGAAGAGACAAATGTTTGTAACTTAAGAAGTTTAAGGTCATCAAAAGCATTATAAGGAATCATGTAACACTTTCATTGCACTATTATCAAGGTCACAGGACACAAAAAATAGTGTCAATGACACTGTGCTCCCATTTCACAGAGATACTAAGTAATAGTACACACATACATTGCATTCTTACAGGTTGATTACTACAAAAAATCCATTGCAAGTCCAAATTAATCTTATACCCCAACAATATGAAATGCTCCATCTCATAATGACTTTTACTCATCTGACAGAAAACAACCCTAGGATCAAGACTATCATGTTTTAAAGCAATTCAACAAATACTTTGGGAGAAAATGATTTTTTTGACATTTTGACAAAAAATGGGAAAAATTGCCCCCAAAATACAAATATGAAAATTTCACCACAATTTGAAAAATCTGACAAAGGTCAACCCTAGGATCATACATAAAAGTTTTCAAGGCAATGGGATGAGCGCTTTCAAAAAGGAAGATGTTTTGACCAAAAACGGGAAAATCTCCCAAACACTACAACTTTCAAAATTTCACCACAATTTCAAGAAATGTAACTAAAGACACTATAAAGAGCCTGCATACCAAGTTTCAACCAAATCTGGCCAGTGGTTACAGAGTTTTAGCAATTTGCAGGATTTTTCCTTTTTTTCCCCTCATTTTTATATTTTTGACTTTGACAAGTTCATTTCAACAAATTCACATCTCCATCCCTGGGTGCACCTGTCCACTAAATACTAAAATGGTATGCTGCGGTTTAGGAGTTTTAATGTTGACAAATATACATCTGCACATACCGGTACTAACTAACATACATACATACATATATATATACATAAAGACAGACAGACAGACAGATAGATAGACATGCATACATACATATATTTATTTTTACAGCTTTTAACCTCCAACAGCCAACAGACCTATCAATATCAGCTTGTTGGTAAGCATTTCACTATGAACTGTCAAAAAAATTGAACTTTCTAATAATTCTACACTAAAATTATTTTGGCTTTGATGATTTCCTAATTAATTCAATTATTTAAATTATTGAATTAAATTATTGAATTGATAGGGTTTATACAGTACAAAAGTTACATACAATGCAAGTCAAATTCAGTTAAAACATTCCAGCCTAACATTGCATCATTCCTATAAATAACACCTCAGCTTGGAAAAGCACAATCATCATCTGCTCATTCACACAGGCAGTACTTGACTTTGAATGAATGACCTATTACATTTCACCTGTGTAACAAATTTGAAAGCATGGTAAAAAGTACCACAAAATTCGCAAATTTCGCCTTGAGTTCACCTAGTCATCTTCAAGTCACTCCTAGGAACCTGCATACCCAATTAGAAAGTAATGGCATACATAGTTTCAAAGAAGATTTTTTAACCAAAAATCGCAAAAATTTCCCAAAAATACAAATATGCAAATTTTGCCATAATTTTGATGAATTCTATTTTGAGTTATCACAAGGCACCCGCACACCAAATTTTTAAAGCGATCAGACCATTGGTTTAAGAGAAAAAGATGTTTTACTAAAATGGCAAAAAAAGAAAGAAAAAAAATTCATTATAAATAGAAAGCATCAAATATTGACATCAAATCTATATGTTTAAATGAGTTGGGCCTAAGGTACCTAAAACCCAAATATGACAATGATCAAATAGGTAGTTCCTGAGTAATTGATTTTTGACCATTTTCGCTGTTTTTTCTACCTCATTTGCATATCTATGAGACTAAAAAGTTCATTTTAACAACGGCACATCTACACCATATATGGCATCACTACACCAAAAATCAGCTTAATACCTGCAGCGGTTTGCGAGTTTTTGCGTTGGACGGACAGACATCCATACATACATACATACATACATACAAACATACATACAGACATCTCACATACAGACTTTTTTCAACCATATAACCTCCCAATTGCCATATATGTATGGCAAATGGGAGCTAAAAATGTTCCTGTGTAGCATGGGTCAATCCACTTTCAAAGCATCACTGTTATCAGTGAGAAGTGAACTGAAGTAACAAACAAATCGTATTTCCATGCTAACAGACCATGTTTGAACGACACTACAAATCTCTGCCACTATATCATGTACACAGAATGATCTGGTCTTGAAATCAAAGCACGTATAAATAGGTCAAGTAGTCAGTCATGTGACAAAGTCATATGACATATGCTAGGGTCATATCAAATGTGAGAATCTAAAATATAAAATATGTTTTTTTTATCACTTTTGTTGCCCAAAAGAGCACGTATATCTCTGATACTTCCATTCAGTGCCCCCTCCACGTTTCTAGCATTCATCTAACACACATTTCTGTTCCAAAACTCATAAAAGAGTCCACAATGCAGCATTGGTGTACCTTCCAAAAATACGTATATGGAAGGCCCCTAAAATCAATTAGTTAAAAAGGGGGTCAACAATTTCCCATATCTATCTAACATTAATCTTTTTGGCACCATTTTAACAAATTAGAACCTTGAACATGGTCTAAACATCTGTACCAAATATCAACGCAGTCTGTTCAGCAGTTTTTGACTTTTTGTCATTTACGGAAAATTTTCACTGTCTGATGTCAACTCAACTAGCAATCACAATAACATTATGTTAAAAAGTGACTTTAAAATGATTCAATCAAAAAAAGATAAAAGACCGTTTGAGATATTTGACCGACTGATCATCAGACCAAATTCCAGAAAAAGTTACAGAAGCGTTTCTGAGATACCTCTGTCCACGGCATACGGCACACTCTATATGGACTATGCCGCGCCATCACATTAGTCCTTTGGACCCAACAGGGTCCACAGGACTAAAAATATAGAAAATTTTGCTGTATGCAAAGCCATTATTTCTTCAGAGGTGCAAGTCAAGCTTGCTCTGAAGAACAAATAAGTCTATTCCTGTTTGTCATGATTACTTACTGTAATGGTTTTCCACTCTCCTTCCCCAGTTGTAGCAGGCCACCTGTTTACATTTGTATCTCTCATTGTTTGACATTGATCATTTTGTGCCTGCAAGTAGAAAATTGCATGCACAAAAAATTATGATGCTGTTGTACAAGCTGTAAACATAAACATTATAAACGATTTTCTCTGTGACATTTCACTCTCAGGCTATATTCATTGAATTGGTTCATGTATGGTAGGTGAGATTTCTATAATTACATAATATAAATGTCCATCTGATAGACTTTTGATGTAGTTTCAAATGACTATCATCCAGAGATAGCTATAAATATGCTTATTATCAAAATGATTTTAAACAACTGCAATTTTTCCATTTAATTTGCACAAACCAACATGAAAACATCTATAGATCTCTAACTAGTAAATTTGACCATAGGGGATAGCCTATGTGTCCGTCCCCAGGGTGGGTAGGTGTTTTGTTGTATTGCTAATAAAGGTTTATTCTACCAAACTTTGGTGTTTTGGTCTTGCACTGCCCTTGACAATCTTGCGTAAACGTTTTATCAGCATGCTGCATCTATTATCTGACCAGTTTGATTGCCTAATTCACCAAGCAAGCAAGGTGGTAATTTAGTCTATTATCTGATGAGTTTGAGTGCCTAATTTGCCAAAGTAAGCAAGGGTAAATTACTAATCTGTGGACGCTGTCAACAGATTATCACCGGATTAACTTTGACAAAGTCAACAACGAGCGCACCAGCAAGGTATAACTGAAGAAAGGGGAGAAACTATAAACAGCCGTGTCCACAGAAACCTATTTTATAATAATCACTTCCTAATTTTACAAACGCCAACAGTTTTCAGACATGTTCAAACGGGGACATGCCTATTTATGACTTTGTCGGTTGCTTCTTTGAGCAGCAGAACGCTAATTGAAGCCATGGAGTCAGCGTCCCGATGTGGTCTGTCAGACCAGAAGCGGGAACTAGAAACCTTTGACCTTGAGATTGTTGAATTTAAGCTCACATGATCGACACTGGTAAACAAAATACTCAAGACGCTTTGGGATGTGCGATTCAAGGGTCAAGCTCATCGGTGTTAATAAACACGAACATGACAATCTATATGCTTTTGATGACAGCCGGTCATCGTTTCAGGGAAGAAACTCACCACTTGTTGCATAAAAACTGACTAGTCGGTAAAAGTATTTTCATGCCTGATATCCTCATTCGTTTCAAGATGAGAGGTTTTGTAGAACTGTGAAGACACATTGAAAGCACAGTAGTACTCAACCAGGTTGATCTATATGTTGGGGAGATATTGATGTCACAGTCTTGTCGAACGAAAAAACGGGGATGTTTAGGCCATAGCAAAGACAATTAATCAGTCAGTTGAATAAAATGAATTTTTTTTTGGACATCATATGTTTTTTATGTCAGTTTTTTGAACTCACATGAAACCCTGCATGACTATATATAACTATATATAAACAAAAACCTTTGGACATATCTTTTTATGTCAACGTTTTGACACGCCGTAAAAATGCATGATATAGCACACTGTATGTCTGACTGTCGGGAAACACTTCTTGCGTTGCTGTCAGACTCAGTCGCGCGATGGCGGGGTCTTTCCCTCGCACATTTGCTTTCCCAAAAATGTGGGGTTTTTTGTATAAAAACCCCAGCTTTACAGTGAAGGATGTTAGACTTCAAAGTTTATGCAATCAAACATCATCTGCCCACTGGCTTGCATTGGGACTGTGCTCGGAGTTCACTACAATTTGACGTAGGGTTCGTAGATTGAGAAACTGGAATCACAGAGATGTGTACATTGGAAACAAATGCGGATGCACTGTTTTTCGCGCCTCCGTCGGACTCAGTCGCTATGTCTTTCCCTAGCACATCAGCTTTCCCGAAAACGTGTTTTTGAGAATGTATAAAATCAACTTGACAGTGAAAGATGTAACTTTACAGTGAACGATGTAAACCTTCGAAGTTACAAATACACTTGTCGATTTGATATGCGAAGACACATTGATGACCAGTTATTTATTAGTTCTCAAACCTGGTGAAAATCATTCCATGACACTAATCGATTATGTTTTTTGGAGAACGTCCTAAGAACCTGACTGTGACCCTTATTTGATGCGTTAGGTAGTTGAGTATAAGGATTGATAAATTAATGTAACAAAATATATGAAGATTCACGCGACTGAACTATCATGTTCTTGGTAGCTCACTGACGTTTATGGCCGAGAGGGCGAAAGTCTAAGACCCAAGAGAGTATAAGCAGTACGCAGTAGATTGCATGCTTTCTGAAAAAGAAAAGCCGGTTTCCTTAGCTACCATGCAAAATACGGTTTTGACTAATGTTCCCGTCCTGTTTCCGAGAATAACTTTCGAGCTGCGTAGCTAGTAATGTTGAAGTCAAGATATCCGAATCATTCGTGTTCAAAATGCTTCTTGATTTGCAGAGAGAACACTCGACTCCTCTTGTTTTTGTTTTTAGTCAGCACAAGGGGTCAATTGAAAAAATCAAAGCAAATACCACGGTGTATAAAATCTGCAGGCAGAGTCGCAGTCACCTGCTTGTATTGTAGAGCACACAACCGGTCGTATGTAAAACATGTCTTGTTTTGTTATTTAAAAAATGACTGATACGAAAGTGTATGTATTGCAAGAACGCAGTTGATAAACTGAACAAGTTGAAGGCGAACGCGAACGTCGAGTTAATAAAGCATTTTCCGCTCTTGTTCTTGACTTACACAGAATTGTTCAGTATACCCATGAAGTCTGATTCAGTTCGATGCGGTGTTAGGCACATCGAAGAGTATAAACACACCTCCAATATGTTAGCAAGTTGTGTTGAACCATGGAGGTAGCAGAGATGGTTGAACACATACCACGCATTCCTTGGAAGTCCTCCTTTCCAACCTGTTCGTTTACAAATGAATATTCAAGTTTGTTTGCAACCTGAATATAAAGTGTCCACTAGTTTTACGGACCACATTGGGACACGGCTTTTGAGAGTTATTCCCCTTTTTTCAGTTATACCTTGCTGGTGCGCTCGTTGTTGACTTTGTCAAAGTTAATCCGGTGATAATCTGGTGACAGCGTCCACAGATTAGTAATTTACCCTTGCTTACTTTGGCAAATTAGGCACTCAAACTCATCAGATAATAGACTAAATTACCACCTTGCTTCCTTTGGCGAATTAAGCAATCAAACTGGTCAGATAATAGATGCAGCATGCTGATAAAACGTTTACGCAAGATTGTCAAGGGCAGTGCAAGACCAAAACACCAAAGTTTGGTAGAATAAACCTTTATTAGCAATACAACAAAACACCTACCCACCCCTGGGGAAGGACACATAGGCTATCCCCTATGATTTGACAGGTAAAACAAAACAATGGTACTTGAAACTGAAAAATAATTTTAACACTAACGGTTTCTAAGCAGTTATTATCGGTATTTAAATAGGTTGTATGCATATATGGAACATTCACTTTTAGCCAGACATCATACAAACTTACAAGATATTCACTGTTTATAGATTACAATTCACTAATCTCAAAATTTTAACATCACACATTTAAATTTTAAAGGGCAAGCAGTTGTACTGTAATTTTCAACGATTTTTTTCACTTATTTTGTCTTGTATGTCCATTACAAGTTCTTGTTCTACTCCCAAAGCATATTGACACACTGACTATCCTTTAGCTTGTTAACACAGCATGTATACATGTACAATGTTTATTGTTACGTTTGAGTTCTAAAAGTAAGATGAGTAGGTGGTAATGCAGAGTGAAGATGAGCTTGAGATCCAAAGACACTTTGATGGAGAAATAGATTTAGCTGAAGCATATGAAGCTTAAATGGAAGATTCAGTTGGATATGATGATGATGAGGCAAATGAACAAACAGAAAGTAAAGATGATTACTAACTAGACATAATTTGAATCATTCTGTGAAAGCAATGGAAACAATTAGGTCTTCAAATAGTTAATTAGCTGTTTCACCATCATGATGTAAGCAAAACCCATTATTATCAATGGCTACTGTAAACTTGCTTACAGGGTTTTGTGTTGAATGGGTTAAGTATTTAAAGAGTGAACAAAAAACATTAATCTCAAAATCAGCAATAGGAACAGTTTTTATAAAATGTCTTTGGTATTTCATCAAAGCTGAGTTTTCTTTTTGCTCTGCATTACTTGAAAAATGACTACATAGATCCATGGGGGTTGAGTTTGCCACTGAATTTACAGATTAGTTTAGCAGAACTTGGAAAGTCACTGAATGCATAGGAATCACACATGATAAAACCCTTTGGCATGTCTAATATAGTACGCAAAGAAACAAAAAATTCCATACAAAAAGAGTACGCCATTAGAGTAACATGAAATTCAGTCAAGACTGAATTGCATAATGTGTCTTTTTTCACTTGATTATGAAACAGCAGACAAACATATGACAGGAAGTGCAACCTTATTAACATTTTGATGATTTACTACTCATGTGTAGAACTTGATTTGGGCTGAAAACACCCTATCTTTGAGGAATCACTCGCTCTGAGATAAGTTTAAGGGATCATACCTGATACTTACATAGACATGAAATATTGTGTTATCATCTGAATATTGATAAGTGAATGAAACAGATCCAGCTTTCTTCAAATTTGCTGTATAGACCAATGTTGATGCACAATCATCACCAGCAGATGCAATATAGTTGCCCATGAGATGCCACCTTGACCTGCAAAATGGTGTTTATCAATATACTCGATCATATCAAACCAATAATACTAAGTATCACAATAAGGCTTAGGGTTTATGTTATTTTACTTTTGATAGGGTCGTGAACGGTCATGTTCACACGCAGCTCCTGCAGTCTGTTACTTTGCCGTTGATAGTTTCGACAATGCTACATTGTAATCATCACGCAGCACTGCGAAGACTGTGGGAGTATCCAAGGGATAACCATATGCAAAGGTGAATGAGATTTGTGTCCTGCTTGCAACAAAAACGATTTCACGTTGATCGATGTTTGGATGTGGAGGTGTCACCAAACAATGGCGGAGTCAAAACCTGTGCTTATCCTTTGTTATCGAGTGGCTCTGACAGACATGTGTTGCCGAGTTCCAGTTACCAACATGGTACTAATGAAAAGAATTACTATTCCGGTAAGGTAGTCATTAATGAACTGCTGTGCTTTATTGTCAACTGAATGGACATTTTGCCATTTGATGCTGTTGTGAAAATATGTGTGGATGCATTAAATGACCAAGAAATTGAATAGGCGAAACATCTATTGTTTCACATTTGTGGAGAGACTGGCTCACATCTGTTTAAGCGTCGTAATGGTGTGAACAAATCACAGTCGAACGTGCAGGGTATTTTGACTCTTCTCCATGAGATGGAAGTTGAAAGTATTCCATGCTTTGTGGCGAAAGATTTGAAGAAGCTACCGTACGTAAACTTCAATCATATCAATGTGTCTTCATTGCTGTCGCAAATGAACCAGATGAAATACGACATTGATAGCCTTAAACACAGAGTTGACAAAGTCAAACTTTATTTGACCAGTTCTGAGGAAATTCGACAAATAAGAGAGAAAATGCTAGATCTGCCACTTGAAAAGGACATGATTGTGAAATTAGTTACAACACAACGAAATCCGACCACAGCGATGATTCTGACATGTCTGTACATTTGAAACCACACCTTATTGATTTGGTCAGTGTCCGTGACAGTGATCAGCCACTTGTTAACACCACATCTACAAATGTATGTGTTAGTGAAGATCCTGATTTGCAAGTGAATGTAGAAGTATCATCTGCGTGTGGTCATAGTGTGACGACTGGTGAAAACAAAATACCAGACAATGATGCAGATGGTTTCACACTTGTCAATTATGGGTGCTATAGAAGAAGGCACAGAAGTTATGCCGATGCAGTTGCCAACAGTCACACCAAGGACGCCAACTTAACCAATGATCATGTTGGAGACCGGCGTTCACCTGCTACCACGACCACGGAGCTGATACGTCCAGCCGACACCAGTCGTAGTAAATTTATACTTGGCAAACGTCAGCACACCCGACAACAAATAGCCGCTACAAAAAGAAAATGTGTCTTTGTGGGCAGATTGAGGCCAGAAACTGATATAGAGCATCTTGTGCCATACATACGAGAAACCATGCATATTGATATCATTGACTGTGATACGCTAAAAACGAAATATGATTCCTACGCTTCTTTTTGTATTGCTGTGAAACCAGATAATTTTGCATCGTTGATGAATCCTGATGTTTGGCCCGAAGGTGTTCCAATTCGAAAATGTTACCAACCTCATAAACCCTAGATTGATAAACTTCATATTGTATCCTACAACTGTCGTTCTATAAAGAATTCATTACAAGCTGTAAGAGATTTGTGCGAATGTCATGATATATGCCTATTACAAGAACACTGGCTTACTAATGATGACATTTCTTTTTTATCCTCCGTCCATGACGACTTTGATTACTTTGTTGAGTCCCCTGTTGACACAAGTGAGAACATCATTGGTCGACCGTTTCAGGGCGTTGCAATTTTATGGCGTAAGTCTATTGGTCACATAGTTATAAAATAGTGTCATTGACACTGTGCTCCCATTTTACAGAGATACTAAGTACTAGTACACACATGACATTGCATTCTTACAGGTTGATTACTAAGAAATTCCATTGCAAATCCAAATTAATCTTATACCCCAGCAATGAATGAAATGCTCCATCTCATAATGACTTTAACACATCAGACAGAAAACAACCCTAGGATCAAGACTATCATGTTTTAAATCAATCCAACAAATGCTTTGGGAGAAAATAATATTTTTTGACAAAAAATGGAAAAATTGCCCCAAAAATACAAATATGAAAATTTCACCACAATTTGAACAAATCTGACAAAGGCAACCCTAGGATCATACATACAAGTTTTTAAGGCAATGAGATGAGCACTTTCAGAAAAGATTTTTTGACCAAAAACAGGAAAATCGCCCAAAAACTACAACTTTCAAAATTTCCCCACAATTTGAAGAAGTGTAACTAAAGTCACGTTTAAGTGCCTGGATACCAAGTTTCAACCAAATCTGGCCAGTGGTTACAGAGTTTTAGCAATTTGCAGGATTGTTTCTTTTTTCCCGTCATTTGCATATTTTTGACTTTGACATGTTCATTTGAATAAATTCACATCTCCACCTCTGGGTGCACCTGTCCACCAAATACTAAGGTGTTGCGGTTTAGGAGTTTTTAATGTTGATGGACATACATCCGCACATACTAACTAACATAAATACATCTATACATACATAGATACAGACAGATAGACATGCATACATACATTTATTTTTACAGCTTTTAACCTCCAACAGCTGACCAACCTATTAATATCAGCTTGTTCAACTTGATACAATTGCTTATAATAATATAAACTAGAGTTAAAAATAAACATGCCTTGCTTATCAAGATTACGTCATAAAAAAACAGCATGTCTGTCAGGTTATAAAGAATCTTCTCCTGGTTATCTTTACCAGAAGTGTTCTCTCCAGGCTTTTTAACAGGATCGGCCCCAATCCTTTATTTTTTCGCCCGATCCTTTATTTTTCATGCTGATCCTGATCCACCGATACTCTTTAGTAAACGTGGCTGAAGACCTATTGTTTCTAGGTGGCAATTTTGTCACTTTTATTTCAGCAAGCTTATCAAGTGTGAAACTGTTCTAATGTGGCGATAACACAACAAGCCAGATGATTAAAAGGTTTATTCCATCGCCAAAATTTGTGAAATGGTTAGACTGTCAGCTGTTCTCCTTTCATGTCGACGCTTTAGGTGTTTTACACATGATGAGACAGCATTATCGGGTGCAAAGCACCCGGAGTCGCGCTCGTCTTTTCCGAGGAGAATAAATGGACTGGCCGTAGTGCCAATGAACATCGGCTAAGACGGATGAAACTTCAATTCAACAAGTCATTGACACTGACACAGTCTCCACTTGTACTTTAATTACAAGTCCTCTGAGAGGAAAGAGTCCTCTGCATTAATTAGGTTTGTGATTAAAAATACTGCGATACAGATGGGGCTTAATGGCCAAAAATGAGTTCCATGGTGGTGAAAACATAAAACCAATGTAAGCCGCCATACGAATTACAAAAGGTCATTAAAATGAATCAATCAGTACTTAATCGTCAGGATGCTGCCAAACATTTTTGCATCCTCTCCTAACACTGACAGATTATCACCGGTACCATATTTCATAAAGTTTGATGCAGTACAATTGACGTGCATATGTATGATATAGATCAATGTCTTTGTACCAACTTTGAATAAAATTGGTTGAGATGTGCTTGAGTTATGGCTCCGTACATGAAAAATCGTAACAAAATGGCCGCACGGTGGCCATATTGGATTGTATCACAAAACAGGTCAATGTCGATATGCATGACATAGGTCAATGTCCTTGTACAAACTTTGAATAAACTCGGTTGAGATGAGCCTGAGTTATGGCTCCGTACATGAAAAAATTGTAACACCAGATATGAACTTAAAATGCTCACGTGTTTCATTATATATTGCAGTTATGCGTAAATTTGAACCTTTACCACATGTTTGCAGCTTCATTGAAAGTATTATGATCAACATAATGAACAATATTCACCACCGATTAATTCTAAAAGGTCATGAAGTATACAAATATGTAATTAGCTGAAATGAAAATATTAAAGTTCACCACTTTATATAGCAAGTGTAATTACCTTTGGCCAAGTCCTTCAAGCAATATATGCCGAACTGTGAAAGCTCATTAGATATGCAAATTATAAATTAGGTGACATGAAAATGTGAAATGACTTTCCATATTGTTTTAACCTGGTATAATCATCAATGTTCATAGCATGTTTTGCCAACTTTGATCAAGTGAATCTCAGAGGAAAGATCATTGAAAATGCAAATTAGGAATTGGCTGAAGAAAAATTGCTTAATGACTTTCAATAATGCTGTATCATAGTATCTTTAATGTGTATAGCAAGTTTCATCAACTTTGGTCCAGTCAATTCAGATATATATCCCTAATTAACAAAGTTCATTAAATATGTAAATTAGGAATTGGCTGAAGTAAAATGCTTAAAGAATTGTTGCTCACGTGTTGACACACATGAGCATATGTCGCAGCGATGTCTGTCTGTCTGTCTGTCTGTGTGTCTGTCCATCTGTCTGTCTGTCTGTGTGTCTGTCTGTGTACTCAATATCTCAAAAACGGCTCATCAGATCAGAATCAAATCTATTACATAGATTCAGTTTGCAAATGGCAAGAACTGATTAGTTTTTGGTGGGTGTGGCTTGCTTACTTTTGGCTCATTTACATAATTAATGATTTTTTAAAAAAATGATATATATTGACAACGACTGCACACAATTTGATGAGATTCGCCACAAATGTTGACCACACGAAGATATATCAGCTTTGAAAGATATTAAGGGGTGACGTGAAAGATAATTACTAATTTGCATGTTTAATGAAATTTCCTAATTAGGAGTATATATCTGAATTTACTCATTCAAAATTCACGAAATTTGGTATGCATATTGAAGATACTATGATTTAACATTATTGAAAGTCATTAAGCATTTTTACTTCATCCAAATCCTAATTCGCATATTTAATGACCTTTTGAAATTAAGGATATATATTTGAAGTTACATGACCAAAATTGTTGAAACTGGCTATGTACATTAAAGATACTATGATAGAACATTATTGAAAGTCATTAAGCATTTGAACTTTAGCCAATTCCTTATTTGCATATTTAATGAACTTTCATAATCAGGGATATTTATCTGTATTGACTAGACCAAAGTTGACGAAACTTGCTATGTACATTAAAGGTACTATGATACGACATTATTGAAAGTCATTAAGCATTTTTACTTCATCCAGCTCCTAATTTGCATATTTAATGAATTTTTGAAATTTAGGATATATATTTGAATTTACATGACCGAAATTGATGAAACTTGCTATGTACATTAAAGATACTATTTTGTAGGCTCACATTATTGAAAGGCATTAAGCATTTTTGCTTCAGCCAATTCCTAATATGTGTATTTAATTAACTTTCCTAATTAGGGATATATACTTGGATTTATTTGATCAAAGTTGGCACAACATGCTATGTACATTGATGATTATACCAGGTTATACCAATATAGGAAGTGATTTCGCACGTAAGTTTTCATGTCAGCTAATTTATAGTTTGCATATCTAATGAGCTTTCAAAGTTTTGAATATATAGTTTGAAGGACTTGACCAAAGGCAATTACACTTGCTATATAAAGTGGTGATACAATGACAGCAGTCAAAGAAATCAATTATTTTTATTTTAGCTAATTACATATTTGAATACAATGACCTATAGAGTTAATTTGTGGTGAATATTGTTCATTATGTTGATCATAATACTTTCAATGAAGTTGCAAACATGTGGCAAAGGTTCAAATGTACACATAACTGCAATATATAATGAAACACGTGAGCATTTACAGTTCATATCTGGTTAATATTGTTGTATCATAGTGTCTTCAATACATGTAGCAAGTTCTGTCAACTTTGGTCTAGTCAATTCAGATATATATCCCTACTTAGGAAAATTCACTAAATATGCAAATTAGGAATTGGCTGAAGAGAAAATGCTTAATGACTTTCAATAATATTGTATTAGGGTGTCTTTAATGTACATAGCAAGTTTCATCAATTTTGATCGAGTCAATTCAGATATATATCCCTAATTATGAAAATTCCTTTAATATGCAAATTAGGAATTGGCTGAAGTAAAAATGTCTTGTGACTTTCAATAATGTTATATCACAGTATCTTTGATGTATATAGCAAGTTTCAATAACTAAAATCGAGTTAATTCTGATATATATCCCTAATTAAGAAAGTTCATTAAACATGCAAATTCGGAATTGGCTGAAGTAAAAATGCTAAATGACTTTCAAGAATGTTGTATCATAGTAGCTTCAATACATGTAGCAAGTTTCATCAACAATGGTCCAGTCAATTCAAATATATATCCCTAATTAGCAAAGTTCATTAAACATGCACATTGGGAATTGGGTGAAGTTAAAATGCTTAACGACTTTCAATAATGTTAAATCATAGTATCTTTAATATACATACCAAGTTTGGTCGATTTTGATCGTGTCAAATCAGACATATATCCCTAATTAGGAAAGTTCATTAAATATGCAAATTGGCAACTCCCTTTCATGTCACCCCTTAATGGTTCCCACTGCTGATATATCTTGGTGTGATCAACATTTGTAGCAAATCTCATCAAATTGTGTGTAGTCGTTTTTAATGAATATCCGTTTTTTCTAAAATCATTAATTATGCAAATAAGCAAAAAGTATGCAAGCCACACCCACCAAAAACTAATCAGTTCTTGCCATTTGCTAACTGAATCTATGCACCAGATTTGATTCTGATCTGATAAGCCGTTTTTGAGATATCGGACCAACAGACAGACAGACAGACAGACAGACAGACAGACAGACAGACAGACAGACACACGGACACACAGACAGACAGACATCGCTGCGACATATGCTCACGTGTGTAAACAGCAAAAAATCGTAACAAAATGGCCACCATGCGGCCATATTGGATCGTCTCACAAAACAAATCAATTTGGATATACATGACAATGGTCAATGTCCTTGTACCAACTTTGAATAAAATCGGTTGAAACATGCCTGATTTATGGCTCTGTACATGAAAAAATTGAAACAAAATGGCCACCATGCGGCCATATTGGATCATATCGTGAAACAAATTAACATGCATATGTATGATATTGGTCAATATCCTTGTACCAACTTTGAATAAAATCGTCTGAGATGTGCCTGAGTTATGGCTCCGTACATGAAAAATCGTAACAAAATGGCCGCCATCCGGCCATATTGGATCGTATCAAAAAACAAATCGACGTGCATATGTATGACATGTTAAGTAATCCTTGTAACAAGTTTGAATGAAATTGCTCCAGGCATCTCTGAGATATCTGCGTGAACAGACGGATGCATGGACGGACAGACGCACGCACGCACGGTCGGTCGGTCGCACGGATATGACCAAACCTATAAGTCCCCCCGGACGGTGTCCATGGGGACTAAAAAGCATGAAATGTGTTAAGCTGCCGATTGTACGCCATTTTATACAACGGACACGGAGTATACTCAACAAAAGGCTTGGTGTTCCATCTTTGCCAGCAGGCACTCAGTCAAAGTATCTATACTATTAGCCCTGCGTACAGGTCTGTGTGTTCCCGGTGTTATACGGCCTCCAGGACATGCCCAAGGTTTAAGAATTTTTTTAAAATTTGAAGACATTTCTGAGCAATTTTATGCATTCTTAAACAGTGTATGAGAGGCTATCCAAACAAATACAGGGGGAGGGTTGCAGGGAGGGGGTTCCCCTCCCTGTGTGCAAGAAATATTTAAATTTTGAAGACATTTTGGAGTAATTTCACGCATTCTTGTACTGTATGAAAGACCATTTCAGCATAAGAGTGTTAAGGATTTTGTTAAATTTGAAGACATTTCTGAGCAATTTTATGCATTCTTATACAGTGCACAGTACAATAAATTACCCACAATGCTGTTCGATTTGTACCAACGACGTTAGTTTTCTTATAACTTTTTCAGTTCTGTATAAAAGCAATAATGTGAAGTCTCACGATAATTGATTAATTATATTTATTAAAAGTACGTTGAAATATTGTAGTATAAATTTCAAAGAAACCATTAAATAACCATAAAAGTCACATTCTTCAGGTACTGCAAATGTCACAGTTTTGGGAAGCAAGTTATTACCAACTGAAGGGGTCATTCTCTGAAAATAGTTAGCATGTAAATTTCTTTTGTCTTTTCTATTTGGAAAAAATCAATATCCTTTTGTTTCATAAAACAGGTGCAACTAGTCTCCCTACTTTCCATCACTTTATTCTGTATGGCTGAGGACACGATCAGTGGAAAATTTACAAAAATCCTTTCTCTTCTCTCAATCAAGCACAATTTTCTTAATCCTTTAAAATGGGAATTGAGAAGAAAGGTGTTTTTAAAAGTACGTTCTCAGAATTTTTACAAGTGGTCCAGGAATTTGTCTACACATGGGAGACATGGTAGACTTCACAGGGGAATCTACGTTGGTACAAATCGTGATGTATTGTGGGAAATCTCTAGTACTGTGCAGTGTATAAAAGGCTATTGCAACATAAACACATGTGGAGGGTTTAAGGGAGGGGGTCTCTCCCCTGTGTGCAAGAAATTTTTAAATTTTGAAGACATTTTGGAGTAATTTAATGCATTCTTGTAATGTATGAAACAAAATTTCAGCATACAGAATAAGCACTATTACAATCAATTACAACATGCATGTTTTCATGGGATAAAGTTTTAAAAAAAACGTCAGAAAAATTAAATTTTATCACTCGGGCCTGTCATCAACTGCATTCAGTTGGCAAGGATAATCGCAAAATTTCACCAGACTGTTGTGTAGAATCACATTTAGCTCATGACTTGAACAAACATTTTGAAATACATCTTAGAATAGGGTTTTCACAACCCAGAAAACGATTCGCTAAATCCTGACCAGTCTGGCTGTACAAAGTTTTTACTGATTTAAATAAACTTAACTAAAGATGCGGTTAAATCAAATAGTTTAATCAATTCAATTAATTATAGGAACACAATTTTCAGTGATTTAATTCACTGTATTAATTTCACAATAAAACGAATTCGCGAGCTGATTATTAATTTTTGGTGATGTTAAATATACATGTAATTGAAAAAGAGAGCTAAATTTCTGTGTTCATGTTTGATAAAATCCAAAACTGACGACACCGAACGCAGCCTGTACCGTATGACCGTATGTGTACAACGCACCAGCAGTCGATTGTGACACAGTACTGGTACACACAACACAATATCGGCCGACCTTAAATTTTATCCGATCCATTGTACATTCTTTTTTTCCCCACTCTCCCACCTTTTCTTTTTGTCAAACCTTCTCAGGGGGATTTTTTTATAGACATTTGTTTAGAATTCTTTTCGAAATCTGCCAGGAACCAACCCCCCCCCCCCCCCCCCCCCTCACTCTTAAACATTGAAAAAATTGTTGAATATATTTGCTGGAAACCAAACTTGCTAAAATCACCTCAGCTATGTTTTCTAATGATTTTTTACTGCATTTCAACACCAAATACAGTTTACCATATCAAATGCTTACTAAATCACCATATTATATACTCTTAGTTCCAGTAGGTATGAAATTACCCCAAAAGTATTAAAAATACAAAATGAAAGATATCCCAGTAAAATTGACAGTTTCGCAAAGTTGCCCCAAAAATTCAAAATTCCGGATTTCAACCTACTTTCAATATATCATATTAACGAAAACCCTAAGAACCTGTTCACTAAATATCAAAGCAATCAGACTGGTAAATTTTGAGAAACAAAGTTTTTGACCAAAAATGACAAAAATTGCCCCCCCCCCCCCCCCCCCCCCCATCAAATACAAAATTGCAGATTTCATCCTAATTTCAATAACATAAACCCTAGGAAACCTGTACACTGAATATCAAAGCTACAAGATCAGTAGTTTTTGGAGAAAACATTTTTGACCAAAAAAATGCAAAAATTGCCCAAAAATAAAAAAAATTCCAGTTTCAACATAACTTCGGTACATTTATATCAAGATTAATCTTAGATACGTGTATACCAAATATCAAAGCTATCAAATCAGTACATTTGGATTAAATTTTTTTTATCAAAAATTGGGAAAATTGCCCCAAAATTTTAAATATGACAATGATCAATACAATTTGCACAAGCATGACTGAGGTCATCCTGAGGAACATGAATATTAACTTTCACAGGAATCAGACGAGCAATTTCAGAGAACAAGATTTTTGACTAAAGACGGAAAAAAATACCCTAAAAATACAAACATGCAAATTTCACCCCAATTTTTACACATATAATTTAGAATACCTTAAGGAATCTGCATACTAAGTTTCAACCAAATCTGACTAATGCTTACTGAGTTTTAGCCATTTGCACGATTTTTCCTTTTTTCCCCTCATTTTTGCATATTTTTGGCAGTGACATATTCATTTGAACAAATTCACATCTCCACCCTAGGTGCACTTGTACACCAAATACTAAGACAGTAGGTGCTGCAGTTTAGGTGTTTTTGACGTGTACGGACATACATACATACATACATACACACATACATACATACATACATACAGACCACATTTTGCCACCTTATAACAATACCTCCATTTGCATATATACATATGCATTTATTGGAGCTAAAAATGAGACCAAGTAATTGTTTGTTTATTTAGATTTGATCTAAAACCTCCAACAACCAACAGACAAAATCCTACTCTTACGCAGAAAATCAAAGTTTTCAAACGTCGACTTTCTCTTCCGCTATGCACACAACTATAGCCCCTCCACAAAACGCGATGTCGATCGACTTGAATATTGACACTATGAACGACCATGGTTGGATTGATGTGGCGTTTCAAAAGTATGAAAAATAGCGTAATTGACACTTTGCTCACATTTGGTTATATGTGGCAAGCCAGAATGATATTCAACACGCTTCTATTAACCTTAGCTTGTGATATTCATAGTCAAGTGCATTTCATCAAATTTTGATACACCGTCCATTGAAGTATGGAATAGTTGGCAACTTACAGATGTTGATCACCTACACTTACACAATACCATGCAACCTAGTACATCATAACTAGTGATAAAATCAACCATACCAAACTAAACGTGTCCCTTATAATATTCTAATGCATAAAATTAATGTAGACAATATTTGGTCTCTCTACAATCTATAGTTGCACAATCGAAGACTAAGGTATGATGTAATAATGGGCATTCCTCACCTTCCACTGTTAATGAAGCTGCCACATCTACATGATAATGGTATGTCCCAAACTGCCATCAAGTTAAACATAGACAAATGGGGAAATTTCCAAACACAAATAATTAGCAAGAAGCCTGAAACATCAGATATGTACATCTGTTTTAAAGCTATTCTAACCGACTTTCAAAGCATCAAACCAGGGATTTGTGTAGAAGCCATTACTTGACTTACACAAACAAGCAATTCCATAAATATACAATATCACAATGGAAAAAAACTAAATCATTTCAAATCAAAGTTGGAACAATTTTTTCACACAAAATTGTCATATTTACATGCACAGTTATAAGAGTTTGTAACTAATAACCTGACCAGTGTTCCTGCTAAGGTTTTGAGAGGGTGAGCAACTTGAGATACGCCTGATTGCCTCACAGCTGGGTCCGTTCATGTATATGCTAATTTATTGACGTACGTCACGACGTATAATGAACGTTGGTGGCAACTGCTCTGCCAACAGGCGCTAAACTCGAAACGCGGAAGTAAAGTCTACACTGCGCTGAGATTGCACATTTCGCCCTGAGTTTAATATCCTTTCCAAAACTAATACTGATTGAAATGACTGAGACTAAAGTTGCACAAAACATGAAAATTCACTGCGAGAGCAGTCGGAGACACTGCGCAATTAGTGCGCAAATAAGCCTTGGCGGGAACACTGAACCTGACCTTGTTGGATTAAGCAGCAAAGTTTGCTGACTATACAGATGACACTTATCATGAATATACTTATATTGTCCTGCATCTTGAAAATGAAAGACTGGTTGTATACAAGATCTGTACACCATAACTTCTTTTAGATTCACTCATAGCGACTTCCATGCAACACTTTTTGTACAATGTGGTATGTTAGCTGCCTTGCCAAGATAATCTGACCAATGTTTATTCCCGAAGTTTTCACTTTTGTTGCTCAGTAGCATTTTAGTAACCCTGACTTCATTTGAACAAATACTAATTTACAGTTAGGTATGTACATGTATCTACCACAAATACACCTGTAGGTAAAATGTGCAGCAATTCTCAATCTTTTGCAATTAGACCAGGGACTTCAAGAATATCATATTTAGCATTAAAAAAAAAAATAAAACATGCAAAACATGGTACCCCAAAACTTCTTTTAAACACATAATATAGATAGTTCCATGCTAATTTTTTTGCAAAACAGTGTGTAAGCTGCACAGCAAACTTCTGTCTTCCAATTCGCTCATATTTACTTATACAAATTTCATCAATATTTTGATATGGTTATCAAATCATCCTTAGAACTCAAAATCCAAATTTGATACCTGGTATCTGACATGTGACTCTTAAAAACAAGACTTTTGATAAAAAGTCGGTAAAAAATTCAAAAAAAATATATATACAAATTTTATGCTTCTCAATCAAACTATCGCATACATTGTTCCTCCTATCATATGTACCAAACAATAAAGTAATCACTCTCTTATCAATATAAATAGCAGATTATGAAAATTCATGTTTTTTTTCTTTTTCTTTTATCAACGCCTACAAGATTCCATTGGATTATAGATAACCATCTAAGCATTCCGAAGCTGGCCACATTTAATATGGAAATTATTCAGTTATGAGCTCCACACTCTTGGTCTACAGAAAGACTGGTGAATGGATGGACTTACAGACAGACTGACATACACAGACTGGCTGTAATGACATTGGCTTCTTAGTGTGCTTTGGCCCATGGAGAGTGATAAATATATATTAAAACAAACAGCTGGATGTAATGAAAATACCGTCAAGGACACTATGTGCTCACATTGGGTTTGAATTGGTCCATTCGAGAAATATTTAAACCAGGAAAAACAAGAATGACAAAAGTAAATTAAAGCTGCAAGCAGCGTTGGCGGGGCCCCAAGCGGTTAACATGGTTTCAAGCTCTTGAAGAGATGGTAATATGTGAATAAATTGAGCATTGAAAATTCTTTTAGTTGTTGTAAAGAAGGATTTTTAACATCATCTCATAGTAAATATAGGTTTCATTCATAATCATTTTTTACACAAAATCCAAAATGATATTGCGATTTTTGCAATATCCAAGATGGTGGCCATATCACGTGACCGATCCAAATGTTTTTTGCAACCTTGAAATAGACCTCTCTAAGGATGACATGAGTAAAATTTCAGCTCAATCAGTGTGTTACTTCTGGAGCAGAAGATTTTTAAAGATTAAATTGCTAGTTTTTGAAAATCCAATATGGCGGCCAAATCACGTGACCGATCAAAACGCCTTTCGCAAACTTGAAAGAGATCACACTTGAGATGTTACATGTCAAATTTCAATAGAATCAGTGCGTTGGTTCTGGAGAAGAAGATTTTTAAAGATTAAATCACGATTTTCTCCAAATCCAATATGGCGGCCAAACCACGTGACCGATCAAAACACCTTTCGCAAATTTGAAAGAGATCACACTTAAGATGTTACATGTCAAATTTCATTGGAATCGGTGCGCTGGTTCTGGAGAAGAAGATTTTTAAAGATTAAATCACGATTTCTCAAAATCCAATATGGCGGCCAAACCACGTGACTGATCAAAACGCCTTTCGCAAACTTGAAAGAGATCACACTTAAGATGTTGCATGTCAAATTTCAGTCGAATCGGTGCGTTGGTTCTGGAGAAGAAGATTTTTAAAGATTAAATCACGATTTTCTCAAAATCCAATATGGCGGCCAAACCACGTGACCGATCAAAACGCCTTTTGCAAATTTGAAAGAGATCACACTTAAGATGTTACATGTCAAATTTCAGTCGAATCGGTGCGTTGGTTCTGGAGAAGAAGATTTTTAAAGATTAAATCACGATTTTCTCAAAATCCAATATGGCGGCCAAACCACGTGACCGATCAAAACGCCTTTCGCAAACTTGAAAGAGATCACACTTAAGATGTTACATGTCAAATTTCATTCGAATCGGTGCGTTGGTTCTGGAGAAGAAGATTTTTAAAGATTAAATCACGATTTTCTCAAAATCCAATATGGCGGCCAAACCACGTGACCGATTGAAACGCCGTTTGCAAACTTGAAAGAGATCACACTTAAGATATTACATGTCAAATTTCAGTCGAATCGGTGCATTGGTTCTGGAGAAGAAGATTTTTAAAGATTAAATCACGATTTTCTCAAAATCCAATATGGCGGCCAAACCACGTGACCGATCAAAACGCCTTCGCAAACTTGAAAGAGAACACTCTAATGATGACATGAGCAAAATTTCAGCTCAATCAGTGTGTTGGTTCTGGAGAAGAAGATTTTTAAAGATTAAATAGGTATTTATCGCAAATCCAATATGGCGGCCAAGGTCACGTGACCGCACGCGATTTATTTGCCAATTCTTATGACCTTAGGTCACGCTTGCTATGTAAAAAATTTGAAGCTGACTAGACCCCTAGGTCAGCAGGAAAAGGCATTTTTAGGTTTTTGGAAAATCCAATATGGCCGCCAGGTCACGTGACCAATCAAAATTTTAAGGATAACATGCACTACTACCCATTAGTACCTATTAGCCCTGTAAGTTTGAGAATTAACGTTAAGCGGTTACTGAGATCAAGAGGGGCAAAAAATGCGGCGGAAGAAGAGGAAGAAGCGAAGAAGAAGAAGAATATTGAACTCCTACGAAACAATAGGGGCCCAGCCGGTAGGCTTGGGCCCCTAATAAGGTCTCCAACTTAGGTACTGGAGGTCATCTTTAGGAACATGCATATCAATTTCTATAGCAATGGGACAAGCAGATCCTAAACACATAAGCAAATGTCAACAACAAAAAATAGACAGAGAAGGCTTGATAAAAAGAAAAGATGGGAGTGGGTAAAAAAATGCACAAGGGATCTGGTAAAAAAGTAATGCTACTTCATCAATCTTGTAGACCCTACCCCCTCCTGAATATCAAATGCTCCACCCCTTGGTATTTGGTACATAAGACCAGATGACAGGAAATATATTTACAACCTTGGGAATTTTTTTATAATTAATGGGATGAGTGTTATCATTCTAATGTAAACAGCACTTAAGTTAGTTACAGATAGTGAAATGCCTTCCACTGTGGGAGGTGATTACAACATCTGGAATTATCCTGGACCCAAATTTGTCATCAGTTCTTGTATGTCTTACATACAAAAGTTGCAAAAATTGGTCCGCAATGTAAAAATTCACCTCAGCTTTGTTTTCTGGATCCAAATTTCCTACAAATTGTTACCAAATATGACAAAATTATGTTCACAGCCTTTGAGACTGTCTCACAACATATCCTGGGTTGGTGTAGGTCATTTAAGGTCACAAACTGAGAAAATTACCCAAAATATACAAATTTGGGGGTTTCCCAACACTTTGAGCAGAAAATGTATCTAATAACATCCCTCGGGACTTTTATACCAAATTACAAAGCTATCAAACAAGTAATTTTGAGAACAAATTTTCTTGACCAAAAATGACAATATTGTCTGAAAAATACAAATTTGTATATTTCAGGACAATTTCCACATATCTAACTATTGTCATCTCTGTATTTCTGTGTACCAAATATAAAAGCTGTCTGTCCAGGGGTTTGAAAAAGAAAATACTGTTTAAGATTTTTTGACCAAAAATGACAAAATTGCTCCAAAATAGTAATTTTCCCAATTTTGTCATAATTTCAACAAATTAGAAGAGTAACACCCTCGCAAAGATCCAACCCAAATTTGAGAGCGATTGGGCTGGCGGTTTCAGAGAAGAAGAATTTTTACTGAAAATGAGAAAAATCACCAAAAAATTCTGCAAAAATACAAAATTAAGGATATCTTCACAATATTCAGAAAACTGTATAAGGTTCACCTAAGGTACTTGTTCACAAATTTTATATAGTGTATACAGTGTATATAGAGGTTGGTTTATTCTCTGTTCAAGGCCTTTGGCCCATAGTACAATAATTAATAAACTTAACAGATCATGATTAAAAAGAAAAGTAAAAATTACTCGTTTACATTATCACTTAATCTCAATGCATATGAAACGTGTACGCAGCTAAACCTTGTAACACTCTTGCTTCCTGATGAGTGAGTAAATCAATAAACTTATTTAAAGATGGATCATCATAATAATAGTTCTGAATATATTTTTGCCTCAAATGGTCATAGAAAGAGCACACCAAAAGAAAATGATACTCATATTCTACCTCATTCAATTCATAAAGTGTACACAATCGCTGGTCTCCATCAATCCCTTATTGTCTTCCTCTTTCAATGTTTAGATTATGAGCGGAGCAACGTAAACGCGCAAGCATTTGTTTATGGACCGGTATATTTACACATGACAGATATTTTTCAGGTTCAAGCGTGGCTTTAAAGTCGCGATACAAAACTAGCTTATCTAACGTACAGATATCACTTTTCCGATTAGCAAACATAACACTTCTTAAGTTAATAACAAAATCTTTTACAAATCTGTCATTAACATTTTGATTTTCCCATATATCTCGGAAATTACAGAGCAGTAGTAAATCTTTTACATGATGCACCCAGGTTGGTTTTTTTCTAGTTCCAGACATTTCAATATTGTACAACATATCGTAACATTTTCTTGGGTATCTGTTTGTGGGCATATTTATGAGCTTTGCCCAGTACTTAACACAACATTTAGCCGTATACAAAAATAAAGGGTATCTTCCACATTCTCCCAAAACAACAACGTTCGGAGCTTTGCTGGAGACTCCTAAGAAGACACGACATGCAAAATACTGTATTCTTACTAAGTAGTCATAACTTTTATAACCCCAAATCTCCAATACATATGTTAATATTGGCAATATCATAGTATCAAACACCTTAAAATAAACATTATATGGAAACATTCCCGTCTTTTTAGTGGCCCTAAGAATACTAAAGAATGCTTTTCTTGCCTGCTGGGACAGAGTTTTTGTTGCCATCGACCACTGTAATCTACAAGAAAGTAGAATACCGAGATATTTATAGTAAGATACAACTTGCACGTATTTTCCATTAAAAATCCATTTTTCTGTTTTTGATAGATGCCCACCAGCTTTAAACACAATAATCTTGGTTTTTTCTAAATTTACACTCAACTTCCACTTCTTACAATATGAACTTAAAGAGGCACTCCCACTTGGTAACATTTTTAAAACACATTTTTTTAATGCCAACGGTCGATATTTGACTTGGCGACTGCGCGCGGATCGCGAGATATCGATAAAACATGTCATTTCCCGAGCGTAGTTCAAAGTTTTACGATCGTCTCTGATTAAGACCCGAAACCCCTGGAATGTTTGTTGTTGTTCTGAATGACGATATTCTAGGGAGTCCATAATAAGTTCAAACGACGCAATTTTACCTCCCACTGCGAAGACTTTATATACAGCATTATGCCTTCACTTCAGGTACATTTTTTTAAACTTCTCCTTAGTTTTTGTCGTTTTCATTATTCTCAGTCAGTTCTGTAATATTTTTAACCAATACCACATAGATACCAGTTTTTACGTGTAAAATATTAGCCGCCTCTGATGACTACATTTTGTCGTCTGCCACACAGTTACGCATGGTTCGATACATAACAGCCGCCGCGTATCTGTGCTAGTCACCTATGCGAATTCTGGTGGAATCAGCAAACTTTGTTTTCCGTTTTTTCTCCGAGTCAGTAAGACTCGGCTTTCCCCCACGGGCATGACCGATCACTGACGCGAGTGGTACTGTGGCATACAGAAGCGTTAGCGTAGACTCGTACTCCATAGCTTAGTTGACAATGGCCCCAGTGCCGAACGTTTGATGTTCGGAAGCTGACTTTAGGTGGGCCACCGGAATTCAAACTTTTACTTTTTTGAGGACATGTTTTTACCGATATTTCGTGATCCGCGGGCAGTCGCCACGTCAAATATCGACCGTTGGCATTAAAAAAGCGACCTAGCGGCCAATATAGCTCCGCTGTGTTTATGTACAGAATAACTATTTTTGACACATGTTGATGAAGAAGGTGGAAATCTTTGATAACTCAATGCAGTGGCCAGAAAAATGTGGCTAAAATAAGCTGCAAAAATACAAAATTGAAGATTTCATCATACTTTGAATATATCACATCGGATCATCCCTAAGAACATGTCAACCAAAGCTATCTGATGAGTAGTTTTTTGAGAATAAAATATTCTGACCAAAAATGGCAACAATTGCCCCCCAAAAATAAAAATTGCAGATTTCATCATAATTTCAAAATATCACACTTAGTTATACCAAATTTCAAAGCTGTTAGACCAGTACTTTTTGAGAAACACATTTTTTGACCAAAAATGGCAAACATTGCCCCAAAAATACAAAATTACAGATTTCATCAGAAATTCAATATATATTACTAAGCTTATCTGTAGAAACCTGTATACCAAATTTCAAAGCTATCAGACCAGTACTTTTTGAGAAACACATTTTTTGACCAAAAATGGCAAAAATTGCCCCAAAATTACAAAATTGCAGATTTCATCATTATTTCCACAAATATCATTTAGTTCATCTGTAGAAACCTCTATACTAAATTTAAAAGCTATCAGATGAGTAGTTTTGGAAATACACATTTTTTGACCAAAAATGGCAAAAATTACCCCAAAAATACAAAATTACAGATTTCATCAGAAATTCAATATATATTACTTAATTGATCTATAGAAACCTGTATACCAAATTTCAAAACTATCAGACCAGTACTTTTTGAGAAATACATTGTTTGACCAAAAATGGCAAAAATTGCCTAAAATATGCAAATTTTCATATTTCTGCACAATTTGAACAAATCTGAAATAGATCATCCCTAGGGACATATGTACCAAATATACAAGCTCTCTGACCAGTAGTTTTGAAGAAGAAGATTTTTAAAGATTTTTTTACCAAAAATGACAAAAATTGCCTTAAAAATACAAATATGCACATTTCACCACCATTTGAACAAATCTGATTTAAGGTAGTACGCTACCATTCTATATAGGAGAGCGCCCTCTTTTGTCCAGAAGATGTACATGTTTCTTTTTAGACTACCTAACCTTGTGAGCGTGAATAACAGGACAAAATGGCAAAAAATCATGCTAGTGACCTTATAATATTTCTTTCAGAAGTTTTTATGAATCAAAACAACCGAAATTATATTTTTGCACTGAAAAATCGACAGTTATTTTTATTTTTAAAGATCAGTAGAGAATAATTAACAATTGTAGCTCTGACATAATACCAGTAAGCTAGAGGGTCAGATCTCAGGTCTAACAAAATTCACCTTTTTTCGTCACTTTTTGCTGTTTACTAAGAAAATTTGCGCAGTGACCCCAACTTTTTTTGCTTCTAAATCAAAGAACAC
This sequence comes from Ptychodera flava, assembly GCF_041260155.1. Lineage (NCBI taxonomy): Eukaryota > Metazoa > Hemichordata > Enteropneusta > Ptychoderidae > Ptychodera > Ptychodera flava. The sequence continues at coordinate 221,111 of NW_027248362.1, forward strand.
TGTCTGTTTGATAGATATTGCTGTACTTTTTAACATTTTGAAAATTATTTTGTGCATTTATATGAAGTTTATATTTAAAAAAAGACTAATTTTACAGTTAAATGATAATTTAGGGCTATATTTTAATTTTTAAGACAAGACATCACAAATTTTAGTTGATTGTCCTAATTCAGCTGTCCTGGCAATGCAAAAATGTGGTATGCACACTAGCATCTGTTAATAGTTTGCGATAAAATAAAGATTCTGCTGGTAAGTGCAAATTTCGCAAAATGGGAGATTTAGTGGTTTTCTGTCAATTTTGGCATGTGTTTTTTCAAAAAATTTGCATGGGTACCCCATGTTTTTTTCATAGCTTTGCAATGTACACATAAAGATTATTTCAGAAAAGTCAACTTCAAGAATGTCCCAACATTTTTTGGAATGGTAGCGTACCTCCTTAAGTCACCCTAAGCAAACTGCATATCAAATTTCAAAGCAATCGAACGAGCGGTTTTAGAGAAGAAGATTTTTTTACCAAAAACACCAAAAAATGCCCCAAAAATACAAATATGCAAATTTCACCATGATTTGAACAAACTGAAGTAAGGTCACCCCAAGTGAACTGCATATAAAATTTCAAAGCAATTGGACTTGTGGTTTCAAAGGAGAAGGCAATTGTTGACGGACGACGACGGACGACGGTCGCCGGACGACGACGGACGACGACGGATAATCAACCTATTTGATAAGCTCCGCGTCGCTGACAGCGGAGCTAAAAAATGTGTTTTAAAAATGTTACCAAGTGGGAGTGCCACTTTAAGCCATTTAATAATCTCTGAAGACCAATTACCGAATCAGACAATAGTGCCACGTCATCCGCAAACAAAAGACAGAGTATTTCTACTAAATCTGGGGTAAGCTGTATACCACGCAATCCTTGATTGTGAAGCTCATGTGGTAGTTCATTAACAAAAAATGAAAACAGAAAAGGACTTAACATGCATCCTTGACGTACTCCTAATGGGCAGTCAAAAAAATCTGTAAAAGAACCCTGAGACCTAACACATGCCTTAACATTTTGATACATTGCATGAATAATTTTGAACATCTTTCCACGTATACCTCCCTTTAGTAAAACGTACCATAATCTTTGCCGCTCGACAGTATCAAACGCCTTAGAGAAATCTACAAATACACAATAAAATGTACCACGTTTCAATGTAAGATATTTTTGCACAATACTTTGAAGCACGAAAATGTTATCTATGGTAGAGTAACCACGTCTAAAACCACTTTGAGTTTCATCAATCTTACCAAGTATTTTTGCCCAATATGTCAACCGATTATTAAGTACAGAAGTAAAGATTTTGCTGAAAATACTTAGTAAAGAAATTCCCCTGTAGTTTCCTGGACAGTTTACCTGGCCTTTCTTGTGCAAAGGCACTATAATTGCCTTCGTCCACTCAGTTGGAAACTGCCCGGTATTAAATAATTTATTCAAAAGAACATTTAAAAAAGGCAACAAAAGAGCTTCAGAAGATTTGAAAAATTCTCCCAGTAAACCATCGAGTCAAGACGACTTTCCATTTTTCAACTGACGAATCGCTTTTTCAATCTCAGAATTACTAATCGGACCGTTCAAAATGTCCCAGTCTATATCTCTATCAGGTGAATTAATTTACGTTGACATATTCAACATAATCTTTCAGTTCATCTGACAAATGAAAATCATAGCTACCATCTGAATTAAATGAACAAGCGACCTAGCGGCCGATATAGCTCCGCTGTGTTTATGTACAGAATAACTATTTTTGACACATGTTGATGAAGAAGGTGGAAAATCTTTGATAGCTCAATGCAGTGGCCAGAAAAAAGTGGCTAAAAGAAGCTGCAAAAATACACATTGAAGATTTCATCATACTTTGAATATATCACATCGGATCATCCCTAAGAACATGTCAACCAAAGCTATCTGATAAGTAGTTTTGTGAGAATAAAATTTTCTGACCAAAAATGGCAACAATTGCCCCCCAAAACAAAAATTGCAGATTTCATCATAATTTCAAAAGATCAAATTTAGTTCATCTATAGAAACCTGTATACCAAATTTCAAAGCTGTTAGACCAGTACTTTTTGAGAAACACATTTTTTGACAAAAAATGGGAAAAATTACCCCAAAAATTCAAAATTGCAGATTTCATCATTATTTCAATAAATATCATTTAGTTCATCTATAGTAACCTGTATACCAAACTTCAAAGCCATCAGATGAGTAGTTTTGGAAATACACATTTTTTTGACCAACAATGGCAAAAATTGCCCCCAAAATACAAAATTACAGATTTCAATATCTATTACTTAGCTCATCTGTGGAAACCTGTATACCAAATTGCAAAGCTATCAGACCCGTACTTTTTGAGAAATACTTTTTTTGACCAAAAATGGCAAAAATTGCCTTAAAAATGCAAATTTACATATTTCTGCACAATTTGAAGAAATCTGAAATAGATCATCCCTAGGGACATATGTACTAAATATCAAAGCTATCTGACTGGTAGTTTTGAAGGAGAAGATTTTTAAAGATTTTTTTACCAAAAATGACAAAAATTGCCTTAAAAATACAAATATGCAAATTTCACCATGATTTGAAGAAATCTGACTGAAGTCACCCTAAGTAAACTGCATATCAAATTTCAAAGCAATCGGACAAGCGGTTTCACAGAAGATTTTTTTACCAAAAACAGCAAAAATGCCCCAAAAATACAAATATGCAAATTTCACCACGATTTGAACAAACTTAAGTGAGGTCACTCCAAGTGAACTGCATATCAAATTTCAAAGCAATCGGACTTGCAGTTTCAGAGAAGAAGGCAATTGTTGACACACGACGGACGACGACCGAAAATCAGCCTATTTGATAAGCTCCGCGTCGCTGACAGCGGAGCTAAAAAAGATTGCTAAAATAATCGAACCATTCATCCGGGGAGATAGTATTACCTAGTGTACTTACAACTGACAAACGACGTATAACTGACCAGAATACTTTGACATCAGTACTATAGCTATGGATCAAACTCAACTTTTCTTCTTCAAAATACTTCCTTTTTTTGTAGCGACACATCTCTTTGAATTGAGATTTAACCTGTCGATATTCGTGTATTAAATCAAGGTCATTCTCTCTGCGGAAACGATTTAAAATAGCATATTTCTTTTCTTTCAACTGCATACATTCATTATCAAACCAATGAGGTTGTCTGCGTTGGGTTCGTGAACCTGATGTGATACGCCTTGTCATTCCACATGTTTTCACACATGACCTAAAAACTTCTCCAACAAGTTGAATGAAAACAGTTACATCAGTACAAGGATCTACTACAATATTTTCTAATTGTCCAACAATACTTTGCGATTTTAAACATTCTACAAGCGACCTAGCGGCCGATATAGCTCCGCTGTGTTTATGTAGAGAGTAACTATTTTTGACACATGTTGATGAAGAAGGTGGAAATCTTTGATAGCTCAATGCAATGGCCAGAAAAAAGTGGCTAAAATAAGCTGCAAAAATACACAATTTCATCATACTTTGAATATATCACATCGGATCATCCCTAAGAACATGTCAACCAAAGCTATCCGATGAGTAGTTTTTTGAGAATGAAATTTTCTGACCAAAAATGCAACATTGCCCCAAAAATACAAAATTACAGATTTCATCAGAAATTCAATATATATTACTTAGCTCATCTGTAGAAACCTGTATACCAAATTTCAAAGCTATCAGAACAGTACTTTTTGAGAAACACACTTTTTGACCAAAAATGGCAAAAATTGCCCCAAAATTACAAAATTACTGATTTCATCATAATTTCATTAAATATCATTAAGGTGATCTGTAGGAACCTGTTTACCAAATTGCAAAGCTATCAGATGAGTAGTTTTGGAAATACACATTTTTTGACCAAAAATGGAAAAAATTAACCCAAAATTACAAATTTGCAGATTTCATCATAATTTCAAAAAATATGATTAAGTTTATCTGTAGGAACCTGTATACCAAATTTCAAAGCTATCAGATGAGCAGTTTTGGAAATACACATTTTTTGACCAAAAATGGCAAAAATTGCCCCGAAAATACAAAATTACAGATTTCATCAGAAATTCAATATATATTACTAAGTTCATCTGTAGAAACCTGTATACCAAATTTCAAAACTATCAGACCAGTACTTTTTGAAAAAAATATTTTTTGACCAAAAATGGCAAAAATTGTCTTAAAAATGCAAATTTGCATATTTCTGCACAATTTGAACAAATCTGAAATAGATCATCCCTAGGGACATATGTACCAAATATCAAAGCTATCTGACTTGTACTTTTGAAGAAGAAGATTTTTAAAGATTTTTTTACCAAAAATGACAAAAATTGCCTTCAAAATACAAATATGCAAATTTCACCACGATTTGAACAAATCTGACTGTAGTCACCCTAAGTAAACTGCATATTAAATTTAAAAGCAATCGGACAAGCGAATTCAGAGAAGATTTTTTTACCAAAAACAGCAGAAAATGCCCAAAAAATTCAAATATGCAAATATCACCACAATTTGAAGAAACTTAAGTGTGGTCACCCCAAGTGAACTGCATATAAAATTTCAGAGCAATTGGACTTGCGGTTTCAGAGGAGAAGGCAATTGTTGACGGACGACGGACGACGACGGACGACGACGGATGACGACGGAAAATCAACCTATTTGATAAGCTCCGCATCGCTGACAGCGCAGCTAAAAAAGTCTTTCTCTTTCACTGGATCCCACACATACTTTACCAAGGCACGATGAAAACTTACATTGGTGTCATTGTTACTCTGAATATCCCGGTTAAATTTAAAAGACATGGGGAAATGATCGGATTCTGAACGTAAAATAATTGAGAAAGAAGACACTTTTGGATATAAATATGAAGCAACAATTGTATAATCTACTACACTAGCGCCATCATTCGCTATACATGTAAATTCACCACACTGTGAATCCTCACCTGTTCTTCCATTTAAGATATGCATATTGAAAGAACAGCATAAAGAAAAGAGAGCAGCCATACCTGTTGACTTCTTTGTCTTTAGATGACCTCAGTTCATGAAAATAATCTTTGTTATACTAAACATTTTCCTCGATAACAAATGCAGTGTCATCGTTAAGAATGTAGTCGAATTCTTGACCAGTTCGAGCATTCAAATCACCTGTGATAATTACATAAATGTTCGATAGCTTAGCTAGTACATCAGTAAATTCATTCTAAAAAAGTTCAATACCATTTCCAGCAGACAAACCTTCGTAAACACTCGAGTAAGCTGGTGATATATACACACTCCACAACAAAACATCTTTATCTAAACCAAAAATGCTTCCATCAAATAGAAGTAAAATGCTGTCATGTAACTTACAACTTATGCGTTTCACCTTTTCAGAAAACGATTTCCTTACAATAGTGCATACACCACCTGGATATCTACTCCTGTTTGCTCTCCTCTGTCGTACTGAAGTATAAACTTCATAACCAGGGAAACTTTGCTAAAATTCATTAACATCTCTGCCCCATGTTTCGACAAACGATATAACATCAAAGTTAGAAATAAAATTTAAAAAATCACTGGAATACAGTTTACTCTTTAAACCTTGTACGTTCCACGACAGAAACGACACAGATCCAGGGCCATGGCCCAGTTCCTATTTTGACAAAGTGGCTATATTTGGCTTTGCAACTGTTCGCGATTGGAGACGTGTACGGGGACGCTGATAGATATGTTCTTTTCTTTGTAATAATGTCTGTTGACCACTGCTGTTGTGTTCTTGATTCTTCCCCTGAGCTATGATCAGTTTTCCATTTTTATAATAAGCTTTTTTGCCCTGCTTTTTATATTCAGAAAGTGTTCTTCTTTGCCGTGTGGTGATATCATTTCCTATGCCAACGTTTTCTTTGCGAAGGTCTTCACGAGCCATCAATGCAATCCTTTTATCATCCTAATGGTGAAATTTGACTATCATTGGTCGTGGAGAGCCAGTCCAATTCACAACACGGTGCGCTCTTACTATATCTCGGTGATTCCATGTTTTTTCTTTCACATTAGTGTTCAGTATATCAAGTACTGTTTCTTTGCATGTATCAAACTATTCACCTGGCTGTTCTTCGACTCCATACAAAACTACGTTATCTCGTCTATTGAACGCCTCGTTTTTGTCAACGTCCTCTTCAACTCTGTCCAGTCGTTCTAACGCTTCATCTAATTTATCTGCAATAGTGTTAAGGTCCAACTCTGTGACATTTTGCTTGTCCTTAACTTCTTCAAAATCACTTTTTAACTCAACAACGAAGTTTTCCAATGTCGATAATTTTTCTTCTAATTTCACACAGGTGTCAGCTAATTTACTTTGCGTTATCTTGAGATCCTGTAGTTCCTCCCTTATTTCTTGTCTAATTGTCGACTTCATTTCAGAAATTAGTTCAGATTTCAGTGAATCCATTGCTTCTAAAACATCTTTTCCTGGTCCTGGATTCAATTCAATGTCTCCTGATAGAATCAGTAGACGAGGAACTATCAGTTGATTGTAGAGATTAGTGTGGTCTGTACACGACATGGCAGACGTAACGGACAAGCCGTCCCGAATTTCACACTTTTGATTTATCGCATCAGAACGCCTCTGTGTAATTTCCACAGTCAACAAGCTATGCATATAACTTACTTGATTCTCACAGGAGAGCCTTCCAGAATCTTCCATCCAGGTAAAAGTCTGGTCAAGAGCGTACAACAAAAGACTCAAAAGAGTGTACGTGGCACTCCAGACTAGCAGGCATATTGTTAGTCTGTAAAGTAACTCATTTCCATATGACCACGTTGTCGTCGAAGAGTACAAACTCGTACCGATATTTCTCCAATTTTTAGGTTGTACAAAACGCCCAATCCTCTGTCTCCAATTTCCAGGTTGATACCCATGGTTTCTGCTACAAGCTTGATAACTCTCTTTCTTCTTTGTTGCTATCAGCAATTGCAAAAACGTGAAATTTCTGAAGAGCGCAGCGCCTGCCAACCAACCAGTTGAAAGGCACCCTCACCAACCTCACAGATTTTCAAAGCAATCAAAACAGTGGTTCTAGAGTTATTAATTCTTGACCATTTTCACATTTTGTAAGCTCATTTGCATAATTTTGGCAATGCAGACTTCATTTGAACAAAATCCCATCTATAGCCCAGGATGCATCCACACACCAAATATCAAGCTGAAATGTGCAGCAGTTTGCGTGTTTTTGATGTTGACGGACATACTATATACGTACATGTGTACATACTTACATACATACACACATACATACAGAAGCCATCGACTTCAGCTTATACGATAAACTCACATTGGTATAACCAAATGTGAGCTAATAAAATAGTTATGTATACAGGCACTCAGGGTGAATATTATACATCAATTTGATTAGTTTCTTGTCCTCTTTCTACTTAGTATGTGATAATGTTTAAGACAATCAACATGCAAGACAGTTATGTGTTTGCAAACACAGGCAAGCAGCTACCTTTTCTTGATTTTCAACAGATAACCTTGACTGAAATGCTTAACAACATGCAACCAATGTTTACCTTTTGCTCATACACCAGATACACAGAGAGATTTCAACATACAACCATTAATTCAGAAACCCTACACAGAAAAGTAAACATTGTTTTCTTCCAATGCAACTGGTGCATCCACTTTTGGAATAACTTATAAACCCAATATGTCAAAAGGGTGCTGGCACTGAGATCAACTTAAGAATTTTAACTGTGGTGAACTTGACTATTCCTTCCAAATGCTGACCTGACTTGGAATCTTCAACTGAGATGCAGTGCATAGTACCAGATATGAACTGAAAGTGCTCACGTGTTTCATTATATATTGCCTTTATGTGCAAATTTGAACCTTTGCTACATGTTTGCAACTTTATTGAAAGTGTTATGATCAACATAATGAACAAAATTCACCACAGATTGATGCTAAAGGTCATTAAGTATTCAAATATGTAATTAGCTGAAATAAAAATAATTAATTTCTTTGAGTACTGTCATTGTATCACCACTTAATATACATGTGGTCAAGTCCTTCAAGCTATATATGCCAAACTGTGAAAGCTTATTAGCTATAGTATGCAAATTGTGAATTACCTTACATGAAAATGCAAAATGACTTTCAATACTGTTATAACCTGGTATAATGATCAATGTACACAGCAGCGGTTCGTGAGTTTTTGCGTTCGACGGACAGACATCCATACATACATACAGACAGACATCTCACATACAGACTCTTTTCAACCATATAACCTCCAAATTGCCATATATGTATGGCAAATGGGAGCTAAAAAGTAAGATCATTTCATGATAATAGAATAATTGGTATTGAAGTAGATAATGTCAATAGTAAATTGTTAATTCTTTGTGTTTACATGCCCACTTGTAGTAGGGAAAACAATGATTTTGTAGAGTATTTAGCAAAAGTTCACTCTATTGTTCAGTCTTCTGACAATTATAGTACAATGATAATTGGTGACTGGAATGCTGATTCCAATTCATCTTTTGGTAAGTTATTAAAAAGTTTTTGTGATGAATATAACTACCTTATTTCTGACAGGGCTTTTCTACCTGAAAATTCATTCACGTACGTAAGTGATGCCCATGGTACTACCTCTTGGTCAGACCACTGTATTTCTTCGTATACAGGTCATAACTGTATCAAGTTTATAGATATTACATGTATGTATGATGTGATATCATCTGACCATCTTCCACTTAGTGTTGTGTGCGATATTGGCATCTTACCCCCATGTGAAAGTAATCATATTGATGAAAGCGAAGCAGAATCTCAGGTGAATTAGGCTAGGACAAGCTAAAAGCAGCGTGACATTTACTTTAATATTACTGATAGGCCCCTTTCTGATATCACCATTCCCACAGAGGCATCATGCTGTAAAGATATCCATTGCACAAATCCTATGCACGCTATGAGTATTTGTAATTTCTATGACAATATCATCAACAGTCTTTTCGGTGCTGGCACTAATATAATGTCAAAAACTCACAGTAAGAATTGTAATATTATGGCATGGAATGACTGTGAAAGAGGTCCAATCTATTGTGCGTGATTCTTTTATAAGCTTTTGGTGTGATTCTGGGAAGCGTAGGAGTGGTCCACTGTATGACCTTAAACCACGTACGCATGCGCGCTTTAACCCTTTTCCTGCCAACTCGGTGAAAATCCACTTGGAATTCGGTGTAGCCAGAATCTAAGCACTGGTGACCGTTTTTCTACCAACTCGGTGGAAATCGGGCCCTTTTTGGGTACCCCCTTTCCTGCCAAGTCAAGGGCACTACGTTTTGCTATCCCCTGTGCGTTTAGGGGTCATCCGAGGACAGGTTTTCTGACAAGGAACGCCTTTTCCCCTCGAAATGGGTTCACATGGAGTCGATAGACAGGGAAAGGTGCAGAAACCTGTCCGCCAGTCCCCTACACCTGAGGGGGGCTGGGGGTTTTTTACCGCTTTTTAGCGGACTTGGCAGGATAGCATGGTGACGTTTTCTGGCGGAGTTGGACTTACTTGGCTGCTTGGCACTATAGAGATTGCTGCCGAACTTGACCAACTCGGCAATGCTAATCTAGAAGGCTACCTCTTGCAAACGACTTGGCAGATGGTGCCAATGGTGCGAGACGAAAGTCAGTTATTCAGTTGTGCGTGACTGAAAATGAGAATGTATTTTTGACGGGACGGCTCGACTTGTTCCTCCGATGGAACGGATATGAACGACTCAGAAATACCATTACAAACTGGTGTCAGACGTATTAAGCTGGGCTTCAGCTCTGCAAGTTCAAGCCAGGCAACGTCCTTCACCGCGTTGGCCTTGCCATTCAATGGACGTGGCTTTGGATTTTTTTTTTTTCCATCGTCCGAAGTATTGGCTCTGGTTTGCAGGCAAACGTATCCTCTTGCCGACACATCGCTAACTTTTGCGTACAGAGAATTCAAAAGGGGACATGAGGTCAATGCTACGGGGATACCGCCTGCACTTAGCAGGGACTGCCTTTGTTATGCAAATCAGCTAGCTGAACAATGGCCGCCAGGCTAGGCTTGTGGAGACGTCGATGACTACAACAATGGAAGCATATTGCGTTGTACCGTGCATCGCAAAGTGAGACTGACGACTTGGGTGTAGTGACTGGTTATCACTGGTTAGCTGCAGCCCAAGCCATGACGGTACAAACCCGTACCTGACTGAGGACCGCTCGATTAAGTAGGTAATGAACCATAACACTAGTAAGACAACTCCCAAACGAGCTGGCTAAACTACGTGGAAGCTGTGCTTCAATGGCTCAGCCATGTTGTTAATATAACGGCAAAAACGTTGTTTTTGTGCTACACTGCCAAGTCGTTGAAGGTACGTATTCATTTGACCCTACCCTTGGGAAACAGGACAGGTTTGCCGGTGCTGCTGCACCCCTAGCACGACCCCCAGGGTCTCTGACTAACAGACGAGTGAGGTGATGCTTGTGTCTAGCGGACTAGCGCAATACTGAAGGAGTTTATTTCCGAAAAAATAAGCATGAAACGGCAATAAAATGACGCACCTCCTGGGGCAAACAAAGCCGGTGACCTCAATTTTTTTCTGCAGTAACCCTTGAGCACCTTCCCCTGTCTACGGGCATGTAGAAATTATCGAAGTCTAACATGTATAAGTAGGGCTAAAACTACCCTGAAAACGGGCGGTTTCTGCCAAAATGTCTGGCAGGATTACGTGCAGGAGAGCCAATCTTTTGCAGGCACATATTATGGGGCCGTTTTCTATGGACTTGGCAGGATAACAGACAAGGGCGCTCAGCAGGAAAAGGGTTAAGTATGCTTTGCAGCTGTGCCACCGTAATGAGGAACAGATGAAAGCTGATGCTATGGCGACTAATCTCTCCTCTGGTAATTGTAAGAAATCATGGAATTCTGTTAATAGTAAGAAAAATCACATGTCTAAATCAAATATGTACAGGTGATGAAGATATTGTTGAAATGTGGCTTAACCATTATTGTGACATTTATAATTCTGCTAAAAATAATAATAAGGATAAGAAATTTGTATTTGATGCTATTGATAATTGTACTTTGGGAGATAATTTCACTGTCTTCCCTGGTGATATAGGTGATGCTATAGCCAACCTCCAGGCAAACAAATGTTCTGGTTCAGACTTTCTTTCATCTAAACACTTCATGTATGCCAGCAGTAAAGTTTCTATTTTGCTCAGTATGTGCTTCACAGCCACGTTTGCCCTGAAAGACTTTCAAACACTATTCTAGTTCCAGTATCACCAAAGATAAACATGGTGACATAACTGACAAAAATATCTATCGCCCTTTTGCTCTTTGTATTGTTGCTTCTAAATTTCTCGAGTTAGTAATATTGCATCATCGAATCATATCTAGGGACGACAGATCACCAGTTTGGTTTCAAATCATGTCACTCCACGATATGTGTGTTTTTATTTTGAAGGAAACAATTCATTATTACAGAAGTTAGGGCAGTAATGTGTTTATTACCTTTATGGATGCCTCTGAGGCTTTTGACAGAGTTAACCACTGGACACTTTTCAAAAAGTTAATTCAAAGTAATACTCCTGTTTTCATAGTTAGATTCCTTGTTTGTTTATATAGAAATCAATTTATTGCTTTTTGTTGGGGTGCTTGCATATCAAATAGTTTTGCTGTAACAAAGGGTGTCAAGTAAGGTGGTATTCTGTCACCTAAGCTTTTTATATCGACGACTTGAGTGTACTCTTAACAAATTTGAATAAAGGCTGCAATATCGGTGGTGTTTTTGTAAATTACTTAATGTACCGGTATGTAGATGATATCTGCTTAATTAGTCCTGCAAAAGGTACACAGAAATTGATAGATGTTTGCACTTGCTATGGTGCTATACATGAAATCATTTTCAATATTTAGCAAAAAGACTAACTGCATGTGTATTTTCCTAAATCATGGTAGGATTTGTAAAATTCCTTCTGTGTAGCTAAACGGTGTTAAATTACATGTTGTTTCTAAGAAAAAATACTTTGGTTTTCTCTTATCTGATTTATCTGATCGCTTTAGAGATGATGATGACATTGAGCGACAGACGAGATATTTTCACATCTCAGCAAATATGTTGATGAGAAATTTCTGTAAGTGTACGTTTCATGTTAAATCTATTTAAAGCCTATTGTTTCCAGCCATATGGGGGACCACTCTGGAGTAATTACTGTGTGGCTGTTATGCGTAAATTGAAAGTTGCATACAACAATGCTGCACGACTCTTATTGGGTTATGAAAATCGGAGTAGTGCGAGTTCAATGTGTGTAACCAATAGTATCAGTAACTTTGACACTCAAATGTGTAAGCAGATTTATGGTTTGAGACAGCGACTTTTGAACAGTAATACAATTGTACGTATATGTGACTTACTGTACTTTAAATCTGATATAGTTAAGGTTTGGAATAAGCTTCTTTTTGTTTGACTGATTGTCTTTCTTTTCAACCAATATGCAAAAGAGCAATTAATTTTCATAGAGTCTGTAATTACCTTTCACAACATTTATATGGACTTTTAAAAAAAGTTTACAATGATAACAATTATACAAAACTTTATCAGTGGCAGATCTTGAACAAGGAAATACAATATTGAAGCTAGGGCTGTGATGGGTGCGAAGCATTGCCGTAACATAAAAATTTCCATATACCGGGGTAATTAAGGGTTTTGTGCATTCACATCAGGAATTTCCTTATGACTGCCTTTGGCGGCAACTGTGAAGAGCTGCGAAATATTGACATCTAGTAAAGCCATACACAACATTGAACAACACTTCAAATATTAGCTTTTACACAATTGTCCTGCATGGTATCGTTTCATTTTTCTCATGTACATACTTCCACTCAGAACTTCTCATGGGTATGCAACAACTGTATTAATTTACTCCAGCAATATATATCATATGGTACTGCTTCTAAAATTTCACACTTCATTTGTCCTTTTTCAGAGAAATATCATCTTTGAATGTCAATTTCACACTGTGGAAAAGTCTGTACTAAGCCGTTTCCCAGATTCCTATATTATCTGTTTATTAATTCATTGATTGATTGATTCATTGACTGATTTACCTACAGGTCTTTCAGAATAATCGTTTACACTTGTATGTTATCACACGCATTTTCTTTTAAAGTACACACACAATGAGTTGATAGGTCAGACATTAAAGTTGCTGACTCATTCAATCACTGGTTAGAACACAGGGTACCAATTTATGACGCCTTTCTCGTAAACAGAAAGGAAATTTACTGCTGACACACACAATGTTGTGTGCAGAAAATAGGCAGTGGTAGTAGTAATACCATGATAATTTAATACAGTAACCTGTTCTATTTTTGTGTGTAAGGAGTCAACTTGTGCAGTCAAAACGTCATAAACAAGTCATCGATGATGACACAGTCCCCACTTATTCATGGGTACTTTGATGACCAGTCCTCAGAGAGGATAGAGTCCTGTTCAAAAAATGGGTCTATGTATGATTAAAAATTCTGCAATACAGATGAGGCAAGAAATACATATGCGCATATGAATGAGGTACAAGATGTGACATCTTAAGGTCTAATATCCTATCAGAATTGGAGGGTATAGAACTTGTGGTTACTGAGTTATGCATATATATGTATAATCAAGGTCAAATGGTCATAAGGTCACATGACATTTTGAAAAAAAATTGTATTGCTAATTAATCCCTATATGCCAAAAATCAGACCGCTAGCTCTATTCCCTTGCCCAGAATTAGATGTGTGCATAATTAATGAGGTAAAGCGTGTGTTGTCATAAGGTCTCCCACCCTACTAAATATAAAGGACATAGCACTTGTGGTTACGTATTTATCGACATAAATGTATATTTCAGGTCAACGGTCATCGAGGTCACATGACATTTGGTCAAAAAAATTCTATCCTATGGTTATCCCTATATACCAAAAATCAGACATCCAGCTCTATGGGTTTGCTCAGAATTAGATATACGCATAATTAATGAGGTACAGTATGAAGCATCATAAGGTCTCCCATCATACCATATATGAAGGGTGTAGCACTTGTGGTCACTGAGTTATGGACAAATATGTATACTTGAGGTCAAAGTTCACCGAGGTCATGTGACATTTTGTCAAAAAAATTGTGTTGCTAAGTTATCCCTATATACCAAAATTCAGACCTCTAGCTCTATTGACTCGCTCAAAATTAGATATGTGCATAATTAATGAGGTACAATATGTGGCGTCATAAGGTGTCCCATCATACCATATATGAAGGGTGTAGCACTTGTGGTCACTGAGTTATGGACAAATATGTATATTTAAGGTCAAAGGTCACCAAGGTCACATGACATTTTGTCAAAAAAAATTGTGTTGCTAAGTTATCCCTATATACCAAAAATCAGACCTCTAGCTCTATTGGCTCGCTCAAAATTAGATATGCACATAATTAATGAGGTACAATATGTGGCGTCATAAGGTGTCCCATCATACCATATATGAAGGGTGTAGCACTTGTGGTCACTGAGTTATGGACAAATATATATATTTGAGGTCAAAGGTCACCGAGGTCACATGACATTTTGTCAAAAAAATTGTATTGCTAAGTTATCCCTGTATACCAAAAATCAGACCTCTAGCTCTATTTGCTCGCTCAAAATTAGATATGTGCATAATTAATGAGGTACAATATGTGGCGTCATAAGGTGTCCCATCATACCATATATGAAGGGTGTAGCACTTGTGGTTACTGAGTTATGGACAAATATGTGTATTTGAGGTCAAAGGTCACCAAGGTCACATGACATTTTGTCAAAAAAATTTGTCGCTAAGTTATCCCTATATACCAAAAATCAGACCTCTAGCTCTATTGGCTTGCTCAAAATTAGATATGCGCATAATTAATGAGGTACAGTATGTGGCGTCATAAGCTGTCCCATCATACCATATATGAAGGGTGTAGCACTTGTGGTTACTGAGTTATGGACAAATATATATATTTGAGGTCAAAGGTCACCAAGGTCACGTGACATTTTGTCAAAATATCTGAGATATCTGCGTGAACGGATGGACTCACGGATGGACATGACCCAATCTATAAGCCCCCCTGGACTTCTTCCGTGGGGACTAAAAACTGTGTCACTGCATCCTTTTTGCAATATGAATACGATGAGAAACTAAATTTTTATTTTTCTTGGCCTTATACATGGGAGTCTATGGACTGCCTTATACATGGGAGTCTATGGAGACTGCCTTATACATGGGAGTCTATGGAGGTGAAAACTAAAAAGTCCTCTAACACGGCCAAATTTGATCGCATTGTGAAACAAATGGACGTGCATCTGCATGGGATAGGGTACTATCCTTGTGCAAAGTTTGAAAGAAATTGACCTGGGCATGTCTGAGATATCTGTGTGAACGGACGGACGCCGCACGCACGCACGGACGCACGCACGCACGGACGCACGCACGCACGGACATGACCAAACCTATAAGTCCCCCCGGACGGTGTCCGTGGGGACTAACTAGCACCCTGTGTGTTCTGGTAACAACTGATCTGTCTCTGCCAAGACACATAGCCCCTGGTATGTTTTTCTTGCAAATTAGAGATATGTCTTTCCTATGACCCAAGAGACTTTCGTCATGTTTTTCTAGCCAGTGATTAAACGAGTCAGCAACTTATACGTCTGATTTATCAACACATTAGTATGTGTGTACTTAGGAAAAAAATGTGTGTGATGAACATGCAAGTGTAAACGGTCACCCTGAAAGACCTTTATTTATTGATAGGAACAACGAAATTACAGTTCAAGTAAACTTCAAAACCTTAAAATGACATGATTGTTTTATATGAGAAAATATCCTGAAAACCTGAAAAGCAAAATGTTTGAGAAGGGCTAACATGATGATAACATCATATTAAACAAGCGACCTAGCGGCCGATATAGCTCCGCTGTGTTGATGTAGAGAGTAACTATTTTTGACACATGTTGATGAAGAAGGTGGAAATCTTTGATAGCTCAATGCAATGGCCAGAAAAAAGTGGCTAAAATAAGCTGCAAAAATACACAATTTCATCATACTTTGAATACATCACATCAGATCATCCCTAAGAACATGTCAACCAAAGCTATCAGATGAGTAGTTTTTTGAAAATGAAATTTTCTGACCAAAAATTGCAACATTGCCCCAAAAATACAAAATTACAGATTTCATCAGAAATTCAATATATATTACTTAGCTCATCTGTAGAAACCTGTATACCAAATTTCAAAGCTATCAGAACAGTACTTTTTGAGAAACACACTTTTTGACCAAAAATGGCAAAAATTGCCCCAAAATTACAAAATTACTGATTTCATCATAATTTCAATAAATATTATTAAGGTGATCTGTAGGAACCTGTATACCAAATTGCAAAGCTATCAGATGAGTAGTTTTGGAAATACACATTTTTTGACCAAAAATGGAAAAAATTAACCCAAAATTACAAAATTGCAGATTTCATCATAATTTCAATAAATATCATTAAGTTTATCTGTAGGAACCTGTATACCAAATTTCAAAGCTATAAGATGAGCAGTTTTGGAAATATACATTTTTTGACCAAAAATGGCATAAATTGCCCCAAAAATACAAAATTACAGATTTCATCAGAAATTCAATATATATTACTAAGTTCATCTATAGAAACCTGTATACCAAATTTCAAAACTATCAGACCAGTACTTTTTGAAAAAAAACATTTTTTGACCAAAAATGGCAAAAATTGTCTTAAAAATGCAAATTTGCATATTTCTGCACAATTTGAACAAATCTGAAAAAGATCATCCCTACGGACATATGTACCAAATATCAAAGCTATCTGACCAGCAGTTTTGAAGAAGAAGATTTTTAAAGATTTTTTTACCAAAAATGACAAAAATTGCGTTTAAAATACAAATATGCAAATTTCACCACGATTTGAACAAATCTGACTGTAGTCACCCTAAGTAAACTGCATATTATATCTAAAAGCAATCGGACGAGCGGTTTCAGAGAAGTAGATTTTTTTACCAAAAACAGCAGAAAATGCCCCAAAAATACAAATATGCAAATATCACCACAATTTGAACAAACTGAAGTGAGGTCACCCCAAGTGAACTGCATATAAAATTTCAAAGCAATTGGACTTGCGGTTGACGGACGACGGACGACGACGGACGACGACGGAAAATCAATCTATTTGATAAGCTCCGCGTCGCTGACAGCGTAGCTAAAAATACCGCAATTATACGGTGTCACTCAAATTTGATCAGAATTGGTACGAACCAGTACTGGTACCAAAGATCAACAATAAATGTTGTTTCTATCTGTTCAGTGCAGGAAAATTCTACGTTGATGTTATGACAATGATTTCTGCACAGTACAACCAGAAAAACAACAAGAAATATTTAAACCAGAAAAACAAGAATTACAAAAGTAAATAAGGTCTGAAACTTAAGGTACTGGAGGTCAACTTTAGCAACATGCATAGCAGAAACAGCTAGCCCCTCTTAGTTTGAGCATAGACAGTCTTCCCCCTCTACTGTCTATGGTTTGAGCAGGTCTGTTAATATGTAACCAGGAAATGACTCAAGGTCAGTAGAGTATTCTGTTTCAGTCACTGGCATGCCATCACTCCTGCACATATGCAGGATTTTCCTTTTTTCTTACCTCATTTGCACATTTTTGACACAGACGTGTTCATTTGAACAACGTCACATCTCAACCCCTGCATCTACATATACACTAAATACTGAGATGGTGGCTTTGGCGGTATGGGAGCTTTTGTGTGTGACGGACATACATCCGCACATACATACCCACATACATACATACAGACGCCGCCGACTCATCATATAAGCTCTTTTTGGTATTTATATACATGTACATACCAAATATGAGCTAATGAAACTAAACAAATTTGCTGACACAACTTACCATAGTCACGCCAGCAGCTTACTGACTACGCATGTGCAGGTTCATGATATACTATGCGGGTAATGGAAGCATACCTGGCTAAATTCATGGGCGCCACCATGTTTTTTGAGTGCTCATAAATAAACAAATACAAAACGTGCAAAGTATTATTTTATAACACACCATTAATAAAATATATCTCTTTTATTAGCCAGTAAGTATTATTATCCACCTTGTCACTGATACAAAATATCATTACTATCATGCCTAAATAATAGAAAAAGAGAGAAAACCGTTGTGCATATGAATGAGGACATACGCAAAAAATGCAAAGAATTTTAGAAAGTGCCCTTTGTGTCAATAACTTGATGCAAAAATTGTCAATTTTCAGATGGAATGCTGGTTTTCAGTTTGCAATTGGAAGTTAGACAGTGCAGTGACTATTGCAACGATAATGATGGCACAATACGTCCCTTGTTAAACACAATAGGTTGCTATCATGGTAAAAATTGCCAATTTATGTCCAAGATTTTTACATATAAAACAGAAAATCTATACCTACAGGGTCTGACATTGTGTACATGTACGTGTGTGAACTGTTTTCATCAGAAGGTAAACGGGGCATAGTGGCCGT
The DNA here is from genome assembly GCF_041260155.1 of Ptychodera flava. Lineage (NCBI taxonomy): Eukaryota > Metazoa > Hemichordata > Enteropneusta > Ptychoderidae > Ptychodera > Ptychodera flava. Next base: position 239,782 of record NW_027248362.1, read on the forward strand.
ACAAACGTACACAGCAAGTAACAAACATGAATCAATACAAATAAAATTTCTAATCTGGCGCGATACCAAGAGCTGAGCCCTATATGATATTACATGTATGAACAAGTCACTGTAAATGACACAGTCCCTGCCTGTAATTTAGGTGATTTGATCAGATGTAACTGAATTGTAAAATATTGCACCAATTAGAATGTGTGACTGGTAAGTATAGGTATATATAGTGATAGCTATACGTCATAGAACCTTGTACTTTGTGGTAGGCTTATAAGTGAAATTTGTTTAAGCATGTCTGGGTGTTGGCTCAAGTCTGACAAAAATTAAAACAAAATGGGGCTCAGGTGGCCATATTGGATCATATCACATAAAACAATTTTATTTTAAAACAATTCTAATCTGGCGCGATACCAAGAGCTGAGCCCTATATGATATTACATGTATGAACAAGTCACTGTAAATGACACAGTCCCTGCCTGTAATTTAGGTGATTTGATCAGATGTAACTGAATTGTAAAATATTGCACCAATTAGAATGTGTGACTGGTAAGTATAGGTATATATAGTGATAGCTATACGTCATAGAACCTTGTCTTTGTGGTAGGCTTATAAGTGAAATTTGTTTAAGCATGTCTGGGTGTTGGCTCAAGTCTGACAAAAATTAAAACAAAATGGGGCTCAGGTGGCCATATTGGATCATATCACATAAAACAATTCACTCGAACCTGTAATTCATGGTATGACACCCTTGTGCCAAGATTATTGAAATTAGTCCTGGAATTTTAGAAGTGAAAGTTGGGCAACCTAACCTAAAGAAAGTTGTAGACTGAAAGGCAGCATTGTGGTCAGTTGAAATTACATGTAGTACCTTCTTACTTTTCAGATATGAACAATTTGGGTCAATTTATCAGCCCTATAACCAGTACGGGTAATACGTCAAATATTCCAAGTAAAAGAATTAAAATTACACTTATGAACAGGAAAAACTTACTCATTACAGTTACCAGCACTGTGCATCCATGTATCATCTATAGCTTCTGATAACAGTGAAAATTCTGATGGCAACTCAGTCCAGTCTTCATAGCGTACACCACCTCCCATAGAATAACTACCGGGTGGGCATCTGTGACACTTTTGATCGTCATCCACAGATAAATATTCCCCAGCATCACATGAAAAACCTGATAAAAAGGGAGAAAAGATTTACTAGAGGTGGCACTATGGCTGACAAGAGTGATGATCAGATAGTGTTGTTAATTTGTTTTGTTCCTTTGATGGGAATACCGCTATGTAACATGCTCCCTGGATAATCATTGGATTTCTTGAAGAAGATTTTGGTAGCTAAAATAGCAGGTCAGTATACTGTATTCTAATGGAATTGATTTCATAAAAGATAAGTACAAAAATCAAACAAAAGAACCTGTGAACAACTACCTAGCAACATGAATATTTAACCCAACGTTTATATATTGGATGATTACAGTTGTATGGATGACAACATTTGCCTCACAACCACGCCCCTCACTTTCGCTGAACACACAATAAACCCTTCCCTCTCAAATCACTGCTGCTTCTTGTTCACCGTCACTATCAAATATGAATGCCATTCATGCCTTGCATGATGTCCAACCCGTTATCTGCTCGCATCACTGACCATCAGCTATCCATGCATACCCCCCTCGCCAAAGCCATTTGCCGCCACTTCAGCTCCTGCAACAATAATGTACACATCACAAATCCTTCACGCATCCAAACCATGGGTAAAACAAAGAAAAAGACCTGGAAAGCTACCCGCCGATCTTCATCACCGCCGAAGCGGACTCCGAAGCACCTTGATCCCTACTTGCTACAGGGACAACAGGCTCAACCTGATGACCCGCGTCCTGCCACTTCAAATTCCAATACAGTACCAATGCAGGGAGCGCCAGATCACATCTCCGAACCAGTGTGCGAAATTAACGTCGGTCCGGCGGTCAGAGACAGACAGATTTCTCGTTGGGCTGAAAGATTTTAGCAACATGTCGGTCCTTATGACCGACTGAAATTTGCAAGAAATGATGAAAAATTTCTCCGTCAAGACCTGTAACAGATGCAGATAATGACTGACTCTGAATCATGTGATTCAGACTTGAATGCCGTGCACCTATCATTGTTTTCCCCCGTGGGAGTGCAAGGCAACAGGGGATATTGATCACACTTCGTGTCCTGGTAGTGGGGAATTCAATCTCTATGGTCCAAGTGGGGGTTGACAATGTCGCAACATAATTTTTGTCTCGCAACTTTTTACATTTACGAAGAGTCTAGCCCCCTCCGATCGAGGCGCATAGCACGGTGCAGCTGATTACATTCAGATCAGTGTGAATTACGTTCGTGCATACAGTTATAGCAATGGAATAGATTGATTTTGGTGCAACAATACGATACAATATTATAATAATACTCGTCTAGTAAGTGTAACCCTAGTAATGTTAGCATATCTGTGTCATATGACAACAACACCCAGTATCACTTCACTAGTTCCACACTTTAAGTGTTCGGAATTCACATGTACACAAATGTACATAATACAGCCTTCATTTTATCAAACTGATCCGTTTTCTTTGCTTTGATTTTCCATTGAAGTGTTCAAAACATAAACGGTCCATAGAAGAGTATAAAACAAAAACCTACTACGAAAACGGTGCTGTTGCAGGGGTTTCGTTAAAAGCCGGCCACCGGCCATATGGCCGGCTGTAAGGCGATTACAGCCGCCTGTTATTACCTGAAAATCATGTAGTTGTGGTGCCGCTTACAGGAATGAATAGCTGGTAACAAACAGCATATCGTTAAAAGTTTACAATGATAAATATACCTAATGCTGAATTACTTGTTTTCAACACTTTTGCGGTGTTTTCAGTGAAAATTTTGTGTTCATTCGTTCGCATTTGTCAATCACAAAATGCCTCTCTAAGCTTACAGATGTAGGTACCGGTACCACACGGAATACGTCCATACAATGTACATAGGGTGGTTGGAGGTTAGGGGTCATAGAGCGTGTGCAGTAACGCAACATTGCGTTGGCCATGAGATGTGAGTGAAGTGATTCAGTTGGGTCGAAATGGAGAAATACAGACCGGGTTGATGAGGAAAGATACAGCCGATGACAATTTCTCAGATCATATTGATACTTATGCGGCGTTTTATGAATATTTATCGGGAAATTTTCTTCTGAATGCATCAGCAATCGCCCCTACCGCGATCCATGGCCGTGGGTTGTAAAATGTAAACAACACCTTGCCATTGGTAGTCGACGTTCGTTCTCAGATTTTAATGATTTTGTTTACATTTGACTTGCCTTAACTCTGTGGGCATATAAATATCAAAACTGAATAAATTGAAGGTGTAAACTTTAGCAGACTGTGATGTTTAGCGGTATACTGTAGCACAGTCGTCATACACGGCAATGCAGGAAGTTGAGGAATGGAATAACCGGCCATGGCCGCTATAGCCTGCACATATCGCTAAAGTTCGAAGACGGCTTTCCTGCACCAAAAACCGCATTAATTCATTCAATAAACCAGCATTGATGGCTTCCAATACATCTCCGAATTCATATCTTGTATGTTTTTTGTGTTGAAGACGATGCATTTTTGAGTGTGGTTTCCAAAAAATGAACACTTTCATAAAACAAACACTTTTTACAATAGCTGCCGTCGATGATTTCAAAGTAGATCCAGGCTATCTAATGTTGGTCCCACCAACAATTATTGGAAATTACTATTTTCAGTGGTGAACTATAGAGGCAAACTGCATCCTAAATTGTACAAGTGCGATTACAATAGCTGCTAAAGTTCTTTGGCTGGATGCAGATTCCTTTGTAGATGATCATAATGACATATTTCTGTAAGCAATGCTTGAAATCAAAAATGTAACTTACCATTTGTGGTTGATGAACTGTTTTGTCCAGTTTTTATAGCTAACTTGGAACCGTATATTGGTGGGGGGGGGGGGGAGTGTGTCCTATAACCAAACATCCACATGTTTGGCGGTTGGTATGGCTTGGCCCCCTGTAATTTTCATATGGCCCCCTGTTTCAAAACTTAGTGAAACCCCTGCTGTTGATTAAACATATTTGGTTTTGAACATGGAGGTATTTTTTACCTCTATGGTTTTGAACTACGCCCAATACAAGGACTAGACACGACAGCCAATTGTGCTACCTGCAGTCAAGTTGACGTTTCACTGCAATTGTGGACCGCTAGAACATCTTGCTTGTAACCAAAGTTCACAAGGCTGATATATCGTGGTATCAGTCGACCTTGTGAGCTTTGGTTAAAGACCAATAGTCGACTGATACCACGATATATCGACGAGATAACAAGTGTACGTTTTATAAAACAGAGTAGCCTTGTCATAACAGTTTTGTCGCACGATCCGTCTTATATACTCTCAGAGCCCGAGAATAGGGCTTCAAATTGTTTTGATGTATACCATTTTACGACAGTCACGGTCATCCTGGGCTGTAGGCCTAAATGTCGCAAAAAATACGTCTTTTAAGATTTTACGGTCTCATTAACTGATTAACCGATAAACTGATTAACTGATCGTGGTTTTCAGCAGTATCTAGTGTCTGTCGAACTTTTCAGAGTCATTTTAATAACTTTAAGCTTTCAAAGGACAATGAGACCTGGCAATCGCTCAGGCAAAACTTCGATGTGTGCCATTCATGTTGTCTGTAATGTCTATAGCCGAGAAAAAGTTACGATACTTGTCCTTTTAATTAAAAGTATAACTTCATCTGTTTCTTCATGAATGCAACAGAGGCCTCACTTAAGCATATTTATTTTTTGAAAAATTTTGAAAGTAATCAATACTTCATATCAAAATACATACCAAATATTTTTTCCCTTATGTTTTACATTACAATAAAAAAGATCAATGTTTGCATAAAAAAATTGTTCATACACTCCCCTTACTCATGACTGTTATCAGGGAACTAAGCTAAGAAATGGTTCATCTGTTTTGAGTCTCATTAATACATATATTGCAAATGAATTTGTCAAAAATTGCCAATGAAGAGGAAAATTCACAAGTTTAAGCTTTACACCATTCAAATGTAATTGAGTTTTACATCGTTTTTGAACGACAAACACCGCGAATACTTGTTCATAACGGGGATCAATTTCAATCAGGCCCCCCCCCCCCCCTGCATTGTTTACTTCTCATGCTACTTATTGGGATTGTAGTAAGGTTGTTCACATACTCGTTTTGATGAAGGTATATGTCCTCTCCATCACTCACAAGACCAATGCCTATATACTGGAATGCGCAACTGTCCTCTTTCCCGACGGAAAACTTTGAACGCATAGAGTCAATTACTGTTATTTCGAATTGATCTGTTCCACCCCAAATGAAGTCGTCAACATGGCATGCCAATATACCAATCAACTTCCCTTGTTTGTTCATCCAGAAGAACACTGTAGGGTCAACTTTCGAAATGTTAGCACCGAGATCAAGCATAACAGATTTCACCTTGTTGTACCAATGGAGTGACGCATCTCCTAACCCATAAACACATTTTCTTAGGTGCCAAATCTTTCCTGTACAGTTGGCTTCCCTGGGCGGACGAATGTATATATTTCTCTCTACTTGCTGTCCCTGTAGAAAGGCAGTCTTGATATCCATAGAATGACTCTGCCAATTATTCTGTGCGAAAAGAGATAAAATCAGCCGCAAAGATTCCTTTCCACATGTCGGAGAATCTTTCGGAATTTCTTCATTACCTACTTCTTCAAATCCACGGGCAACTAGTCGGGCTTTAGTATTTACTTCTCCGTCTGCGTTTTTAAGTGTACAGACCCATTTGGTGGTTATACATTTCTGTCCATCATCAGGTAATTCTTCGTAAACTTCATTTGACTTCCAACTGTGTAGTTCTTTTGCTTAGCCTCATCAAAAGATATATTCTCCATCACCAAAACACTGTCAGAATCTAAGGCGTTGCCAGTTGGATCCACAGTTTCTATATTTAAATCTGCCACTTGACCCAAGTCAACAGACTGTTGGATTCCTTTCAGTTGACTTGGCTCTGTATATTCCAAGTTAAACCAATTCCTGAGTTTACCGCTGGCTTTACCTGCCCGACTGAGTACCTTGGCAGTTAGCTGTTGGCCAGTTTGTTGATGTGTGTATGTTATAATTTCTCCAGGTTTCACTTTTATGCATGTTTCATTCATTTTCATTGTCTTGGTATCTTCTTTCTCTTGTGTCTTATCCATCTGTTCTACCACTTCATCTGTATCTGAGTCAGTGTAGGCTGTCACTTTCATGTAATCACTGTTTGGTAGGGGGAACTTGCCTTTTTCAACCGTCTGGTCTGTGGAATTGTGACCAGTGACTGGTTTTGTCTCACAGATTGCCTTTTTCAATCTGCACTGATGCACACATACCACCATACCTGAGTGTCTCACGAATATAACAGGACCGTCGTGACCTATAACTGTGGCTGGCCCTTTCCATTCTGGTACTCCTGGTCGCTTGTAGTACACCTTGTCACCCGTTCTGCAAAATTCAGTGGTTGGTCGAATCTGTTTTCTTAAGGCTCTTCTTATTCTCTCTGAGCATTCTGCTTGTGTGTATGCTTGTCGTGTGGCATATAACGATGCTATGTTTTTTCCGACTATGTTACTTGTAGTGGTTCCCTCTAGTGCAGGGGGCTCATCAACCAGTACAGAGGGCAAATTGGGATTTCTTCCAAAAACCAACTGGTAGGAACTATATCCGTGGATGTTACACAGGCTGTTTTTTGCAGATAATGCCCAATTTAAGGTTGTCTCCCAATCAAATCCTTTGTCTTCTTTCACTTTCCTTACAATCTGGGTCAGTGTCTGGTTATGACGTTCCAAAACGCCATTGCTCCATGGACTGTAAGCTGCTGTGGTCTTGAACTCAATATTAAAGTTCTCACACATATCACGAACTTCACTGTTATTAAATTCACCTCCGTTGTCGCTGAACAATCTCCGAGGTGCCCCATGAACACTGATCCAGTGTTGGATGAACTTCTGAACAAATACAGATGGACTTTTACTGGTGATAATTGCACCGGCACTAAATCTGCTGAATACATCAATGATGTGTAAATACCATAAGTTGTTTCCCAACTCATGCAGGTCAACTGCTACTGTCTCATTAAAATCACTGGCTAATGGAAAACCTACAGCTGGCCTTGGTGGCTGTTTTCCATACTTGAAGCACACTTCACATTTGTCAACAATGTCTGTGAGATTGTTGAAGATGTTCTGATTCTTTGTACCGGCACTTTTGAGGAGTTTACGGAGTTTTTCTGCTGACGCATGACCAAACTGGCGATGAAGTTTCGTCAGTATTTTCTTCTGATCAGCTTCGCTGGATTTTTCATCGACTACTAATATCTCTGATTCATCTGAGTCATCTTCGTGATTCATCAGTATTTCAGCTTGCTCTTTACAAAGTTCTGATCCTTTGATATTAACACAGTAGTGTCCGCTCGAAGTGAATTCTAGTTTGACAGGCTTTTCAAACATCTCTGCTCTGTCGTTAGAAATGTCCAGTTTAGTTTTGGCTCTCTTCAGTGATGTTTTACTGAGTAACAGTGGTATGTCTACATCCACCACCTCAGTATCAATATTACATACAGTATCACCTATCTTAGCAGGGATGATCACATTGCCTGTGGACTTTATACTCGCACCATCTCCGAATTTAAACGTCTTCTTACTGGTTTTCTTTAGCATTTAAGTATTTGGTTCACTGTTCATCTCACTCATATAGTTATTCAGCCATTTCTGTCCGCAACTGTTCGAGTACATGCAGTGTCTATTACTGCACACCCATATGCCTCTGCCATCAAAACTTCATTATCAGTTTTCTGATCTCTGGTAAGTAATGTTATATTACAAGTCTCATCTACCTCTGTGTCTTCCTCAACAGCCCAAGCACTGTCACGATCTTTATGTGGGCAGTCCTTAGCCCAGTGAAACACAGATTGACAAACTCTGCATCTTGATCTCCTACCATTTCTATCTAATGGATTCGTTCCCCTCTGGAACTTTGGAAACTTTCTCTTTTCTCCACTTGGTGCATTGAATTTTTGAGTAACAAATGCTGATTCTTGCTTTATAGTGATGCCATCAGTTTTCCCGCCAAAATCTGACTCACTCCCATCTGTTTTCATGTGACCAGTACCGGAGAAAATCCGCTTCAGTGCCGACTTCATTGTTTCATATTTCAAATCTGACGCTGCGGTTAGCACTAGTTGTCTATCTCTTTGCATCAAAGAAGCACTATCAAGAAGTCTGAATGACAGGACAGCATCTGGCAGTTTCATTTTAAACTTCTCACATCGATTGTATCGTCTTTCATATTCAACAATGAATTCTGTCATTGGCATGTTTTCTGGGCGATGAAACGAGTCGAAGTTTGAGTAGGCTTCATAGGCTAAGTCTACAGTCTCTTTCAGAAACAAACTATCAAGAGCTGTCAGTAGCTTTGTCATACCATCCTCAGAGTTAAGTTCACTTGCCTTGATATCAAGCGCCTTGGCTTTTGCTTGTCCACTCAATGATAAGGTTACTTCCAATGCCTGTTTTTCTTTATGCAGATCGGTCATCAGTTGCCACACTTGGAGTTCATTCTTCCATGTTTCATACACCGTTGTTGGTCCCAACACCCGGAGGGTTCTTATAACTGCTGTTTTGAGCCATTGCAATGCTCTGCTACCATTTGTTAGCTTCCAGCTATACGTATAGACCGAGCACATGTAAAATCATAATGGCCGCCAAGAGAGTTTTCTGAGCATGCTCAATACGCAAACAATGGACTGTTCTATTTGAACATGGGGGAGAGTCAGTTGTATCAACACGTAACAGCATAACTACCACTGCCACTGAACATCGTCGTCCGATTCTTGATTTTAAAAATCCCACCAAGATGATCACAAGACGTTAACTAAGTACGACTAGAATCACTCGAAAATCAGGTGTAAAATCTCTCAGAGAACGTGTCAGAGTGGAACCACACGTGATGCCAACCACGATCAATGTCAACAAGTTATAAACATGGCGGCCAACATGGCCGCCGCCATATTGGAATGCAATGTGAACTCGATCGTGATCGTGATCGTACTCGGTCCAAAAAAAGATCATCGTTGTAAAATCACAATCAACCTCACCAATCAACTACTTCTCTTGTTTCTTTTAAGGCCAATTTTGTTGATCAAGGCATTGGAGTGTGATCAAAGACCCTGCGAGTGCTACACCGCCTAACTCTGTGAATACTTGTCGTGGATGTATACTGAGTAAAGGCCTTTCGTAGTAGATCTTTCGCTTGGAGACTGATGGGACATCTTCACTGATTAAAATCTGAACGATAATGCTCCGACAGTGCGGTTTTCCATTGTTTTTAAACACTTTGACTGGCGCGGCATCTCTTGATACAGCAAGTGTTAACGTTCAATGACGGACAGCCGAGACGGTGACAACGACGTTGTCGGACCTCCCACTCTGAGGAGGGTAGGGTAAATCAGCCGATCTCCGTTTCACACCACGGGTACTTGTTTTCGGTGTAGTCGCTACAGAGAGTTAGCTGTGAACATGTGAATGATGACCGGAAACCACACAAAACGGTTGGGATGTTTGTTACATTGTTTTATTTTACAACAAAAGACCTTATTTGTGAAACGAGCAACACAGGCATGAAAAGCTTGATTTAGGGACGGTTCCATTTACGATAGGATATCGGATAGCATATCGGCCTCAGTGATATCGTATCGGCAAAAAATCAAAGGATATCGGCCCCGATACGCTAAAACCCTCTGGGGAGAACACTGCAATGCTCAATACCTGTGATAACCTAGCTATCCCCATTGCACCAGAGAAGATTGAAGGGCCATCCCCGGTAATAACATTCCTTGGTATCATTATTGACACCATCTCATTGACATTGCGGCTCCCCGATGACAAATTACAAGACCTACTCGATACTCTCCTGACCTGGCTACAGCGGCAAACATGCACAACAAGAGAACTACTCTCCCTCATTAGCACTCTTAGCTTCGCGTGCAAATGCGTTCAAGCTGGCTGCATATTCCTCCATCGTATGATACACCTCAGTGTGACAGTTCAAGCACTCAATTCCACCATCACCCTGTCCAGTGAATTCTGGCTCGACGTGAAGTGGTGGTGCGACTTTCGGCCAACGTGGAGTGGTACTGCCTCATTCCTGGAGCCAAACTGGACCTTATCCCGCGACCTGGATCTATTCACTGACGCCTCTGGCACCATTGGATATGGTGGCTACCATAAGGGCCACTGGTTTTCCGTCACCTGGCCCACCTCATTCACTGCCTCAATCGCCTGGAAAGAGATGTACCCAATACTAGTGGCCTGTTCAATTTGGGGGCATTTGTGGCACGGCCGCCGTATCATCTTTCACTGTGACAACCAAATGGTAGTACATATCTGGAAAAAAGGCTCAGCCAGATGCCCGAAAATCATGCACCTGGTCAGAGGCATCTTTTATCAGGCGGCCAAAGGTAACTTCCATGTCTTGATAGCCCACATTAACGGAACCGATAACTCGATCGCTGACTCACTTTCTCACTCACAGATGCCAAAATTCAGAAAGCTGGCACCAGAGGCACAAGCACAACCTACGCCAGTACCGCAGCACCTACAACCATCGTACCTGATATGCAGCAACTGATGACGCTGGCCACAGCCTACATTCACAACAGTGTTGCTGAAAACACATGGCGCACATACCAGGTAGGCCAGACATGCTACACCAACTTCTGCTCATTGTACGGGCTACACAGCGCCCATCACATTAGGGCACTATTTGTCACCAATCTTGCGGACCGGAGACTTGCATATTAGACTATCAAGGTGTACCTTGCGGGGGCAATTCACAAGCACATCGAGCTCGGCTATGAAGATGACGTCACCACCTATGCATTGATGCAGCGCATGCTACAAGGGACTCAGAGGAGTATCGGTGACGTGCGCCGGCCATGTTTTCCATTCACAATCAACGTACTTCACCACCTAAGGGAGAGCCTACGATCATGGGAAGGCCTGTGTGATCACAACAAGATCATGTTGTGGGCAAGCTTCATCCTCGCCTTCTTCGAATTCTTGAGAGTGAGTGAATTCACTGCGGCTGGGCCACTGCAGTTCGACCCAGCCATGACGCTGCTTGTGCAAGACCTAGTGTTGAACAGTGTACAGAAGTGAGACTGAATCCTCTGAGACTGACCTGTATCGACGCGGGTACATACTCCGCATTGTGCCAACCGGGACATCTGTTTGTGCAGTCAACGCCTTTGCAAAATATCGCCGGATGCATTGCCTTACAAATACAGCAGTGCCTGTCTTCCAATTTGCTAATGGCACGTGGCTCACGCGTCAAAGGCTGACGCACTACCTGAGAAAGCTGCTTGTGCATTCAGGGATTAAAAGCACGGTGCTATATACCACACATAGCTTTAGGAGCGGTGGTGCCATGACCGCCGCCAAAGCCGAGTGATATGTCCACAAATACAGCTACGCCCGCGTACAACCTTGCATAGCGTATCGCAAAATGCCAGTGTCTATGACGCATTGTACCATCACTGTCTATTGTACCAGCACAAGTGCGGCGCACTTTTAGACAGTCCCCAGCTGTGCGGCGCACCCTACGCAGGGTGAAAGGGAGTTAACACTGAGCATTTGACCGTACTTTAATGCGCTCAGCCGCACCAGCTCCGACGTGCACAAAGAAACCGTTTAGCGACATCGTTCTCGCTGCATTTTACAGCTACACTAACGATCTTTTCATGATTTGCTACAATTGCCGATCCTACTTGAACCAGAGCCCACACAAATGCAAACTTCCCGGCAGTCATCATGGTTTCTAGATTATTTTTTCCAGCGTAAAGATTTATGTAATAAATATCAGTTTTACCTTTGTAAAAGAGTTGTGTCACATTATGTCGCATGGAGAAATGTTTATGTTTTGTCAGTTTCCCATGAGAATAAATACGGGTTGTCTACATGGTATAGCACTGTAATTTACGGGATGAGACTGGTATGGTGTCACAAACCTTGAACAAAATTGCAATAAAACGTTTTGATCAATCAATAGAGGTTGACCTAATGATATGCACGTCCTGCTGGACCTGCTTGACCCCAAAGCGAAAAGCTACAGCTTATAAATCCAGATCCGTCTGAATATGACTCCACCGTCTCTACATTGTAAAATGATACGCATTTTCCAGGCGTCTGTAATCAAAAATCGGGGTATGGTCTTTCCATGTATCGTCCTCCTTATTTTCGTATTCGAAAATCGGAATAGTGAAATGGGTTAAAAAACATTCATATGAAACAACGATTACCGTAACTGAAATCCTACCATATTGAACATCCTGTGAAAATAGCAACTGTCCGAATCGAAACTGTTCGTATTGCCTAAAGTGAACATGACTGAGAAAGTATACGAAGTGTCACAAGCTCCGCGTAATTTTGTCATCGCTGCTGAGCATGAGTCGTAAAAAATACATCCTGTCGCATATCTTTGTGTAAACTAAAATAGTTCAAAAATAATCGCAATCATACCAATCCATAATCCAATGACAGTAGGTCAGAATTCGTAAGACAATAGTTGTAAACATAGCCACAAAACAGCACAGAACAGACAGTAAATAGACGGTACACAAACAAAGTCATATTCATGAAAGAAAGATATATGGACCTCTGGCCAGAAGACCAAGAAGTGATGTCAGGTGTTTCGAAAATAGTAAGTGCATCATGCCCCACATGTGGCACCCGCCATATATCAATCTATAAGTCAGATAGGTAGTGGTCACTAACTAAGGCCCAATGTCAGTGATCATTTGTCGAAGAGAGATATTGTATTTATCTACCAGCTTGCGATACCTGCCAAAAAAGCGTTTGAATGTAGAGACAAGTCTTACTCTGGTGTAACCTTGATTTAACAGTTTGTAAGAGAGATGCCAATGTCTCTCTACAAAATCACCATATGAACTGCATGCTCTAGCACATCGAATAAGCTGGGAAATGTATACCCCATAAGCTGGTGAGAGTGGAATATTACTTATGAGGTGTGGAAAATTGATGATACTAAAGTTGAAATCATCTCTGTTGTCATATAGCCTAGTAGAAAGGTGACCATTAGAGTCAAATTTAAGTAAAATGTCCAGATATGAAGCAGAAGAGGCCGTTCTTTAATCTCCAATTCTGGAGGATAAATCATAGCGAGATATTTACTGAATTCAGAGTTATTCAATGAAATAACATCGTGTATGTATCTAAATGTAAGGTTGAAAGTTCGAGCTACAGAGACCTTTTTTTGCTTGATAAGGTTCTGGATAAATTCTGCCTCGTATGAGAACAGAAATAAGTCGGCAAGTAAGGGAGCACAGTTAGTGCCCATAGGAATTCCTATACACTGTTGGAAAATGTGTCCTGTTGTCAATGAGGAAATCAAGCATACTGATGTCTTTCTCGGTATAAAACACTTTAGCATTAGTATTATTTTTAACAAAATATGTAGAATTATACCCCAATACCACATATTTGTAACGGCGTGAACCGTTTTTGTAGAAAAACGCTTGGTTGACAAAAGACAGAAGTAAAGTGTTATGACATCTGAAGATTCAGACATCTGAACTTCGATATAGCTATGAAGTTTCCACGGTTTTCCGTGCTCGAAGAGCCGATTGGAATACCAGTCATGACAGAAATTTGCATGGTAACTGTGGCAACCTGACCTGGACGCATACCCCCCTCACCAAAAAGGATGGCAGGCTGTAGGCTGTGATTATGGTGTCATTTTTGAACTATATTTTTCCTCTTCAACTTCTGAGAACAATATTTGAATAACAATTCTTCGTTCTCGTGATTCTTTATTTTCTGACATCGACTATTATATGTCTTCTAACTTCGGATATATTATACTTTTGTGGTTTTCATTCGCTCTTGTACAAATATTTTCTACGGCGATCAGACCCAGCGAGATTACGTATCTAATTCTATCTGCGTTTCCTGATGTCATGTTGCATTGCTTCATTGTGTCAGTACAACGCTTTCTATCTCACATTTGCAATTTCTGACATGGTTTATCTTCACATATACGGGATTTGCACGTCTTCCTATGGCTAGAAACAGGCAGCTAAAACATGAAGTCTCGCCTCTACTGTCTGTGCTAAAAATAACCTAGCTTGTGATAAAGAAATACCGTCCCACGGGACTGTAACCATGGCCATGTTCCTCCACCTGGTTTGCCACGCCTATCAACTTGAGAGTGTGTTTCAATCCATTCAGTAGTTTCACAGAACAAATGTTCATCTCGGATGTGAAATGGTAAAGACTTGAACTCAACACACACTGTCCCACTTGCCCTAGAAAACTTCACTTCCTTGTAAGTTACCTGTTTTGAAAATTTTGCAAAGTAGCAAATTTCTGACAAAATATCAAGACATAAGATTAAAATCATAAGGAAAAAATTGTCTGAAGAATACATATAACAGCCTTGGAATTACGACTCAATCACGACTGACTGGAGCAACAAGAGACCATGCACTCATCACAAGTCTAGCTGTTGCTTCTTTAAAGTCACCCCACTGGAAAGTGTGATTGCATCAGCATGAAAATGGCCCGGAGTGATTTGTTCAGACAGGTGGTGATCAGTATCGGGTCAACAGGAAGCAACCTCGGTGACGCTATAAACGGCCACGATTTTCGAAGAGAAGGTATATTTGCTTGTCGCCAGTCGATTTATCGTGTCAATGACTGGACAGTCGATACATTAATAACACGCCAAAGAGCCAACTGTTTTTACTTTTCATACATGCAGTCGTGCCCGATGACAATTTCTGGACGTTTCTGCACTGAACAATTACGCGACGACCCCAAGTCATTTTGGTGTGTTTGCTGTTCGGCATGACATCAGTTTCAGTTTGTCTACAACCTGATATTGTTCCAAAAAGGACACACGAAAAATCTATGCCAAAGCTATTGTCTGAAAGTTCATCAATTTTGAGTTTGTTTTCAAGCTTGTCAGGAAAAAAGGAGGCCCTGTTGATGCACTCATCCATGTTTGTTTGTCTATTTATTGACCATGAAATAAAATGGTGCGCCGCGTTTCTAGTTTGTTTTTTGCTTTTCATCTGTGAAATAACAAATCAAGGGTGCACCAAAGTGAAAGATTTGAGCTGTCTCAGAATGAATAACAGCCTTTCAATTTTACTCACCACAGTCTGGAGCTCTGGTTGGAGGAGGAGGAGCACCTCCAGTACAATGATCGGGTTCTGGCACAGACACACGCCACCTCACTCCCTTCTTATCACACTCCGTCAAAGCAAAGTGGAAGTCAGTCTGTTTGCAAGAAAAAGAAAATTAAAGATGGTTGATGATCAATGAAAAAGTTAGTTTCGCATGCCAGACCTAAAACCTGCATTCGGCGCGAGTGGGGAAGCCGCAAGGTGCGAGTAACCGCAGGTTACGAGGTCTGGCTAGAACCAACGTGCTATATATACTGTCCAATAGAATGCTTCCAAAATCGGCTGGATGAAAGAGCACATCTACATCTATTGTTTATTCAAGTATGTAGGCGGAGCATCTAAAAATAGCCTTTTGAACTTGACTAAATGATTGTGTCATTCATCCAGAAATGTTTCATTGGAAGTAAACTGCCCTACGTTGACCTCCGTACGACTTCATGAAATCACGGTTACTCTATCTCCAGCAACCATGATGAAATGAAAACAAAAATGTGCAAAAACGCAAAAATTCTATTGAAGAAAGTGGTGATTGACTGCCTGACACAGTGTTTCATCTAGGATGCTACACCAGGGGGGGACTGGTCCCCCTCTGCAGGAATTTTTGAGGGGGATTTTAAAATTTTGGGGGGGGATTTAACTAAACATATAATCACGGCTTTACAGGTAAGTTTTAATGTTGCAATGATGCCACTTGTGAAACACATACTACAAGCCATAAATCACTTGCTTAACAATCCAAGCTGCTAGCTGCAAACACCATCCTATATAAGATGTTTTCAAAAGTCAACAAATTTGAGTATCTCAGTTGTGAATGTATGTAGAGCTTAAAAGAGTGGTGGATGGCTCATTAACATTCGTAAGCATTAATATTCCTGGAAAAATTGTAGCGTAATTTGTATGCTACAATATTCTGTATGTTTTTTAACAGCTAGCCATTTCCACTGTACATGAACCTTCAAAGGATTTTTTTCATTTTTAACTGAACTATGTGTACTTACACAAAGCAAGAAAAAATCTTTAGTAGTTATAAAGGAATGCTTTCCTATCTTCTGAAAAAATAATACATTTGTTTGTCACGTTTTTGCTGTGCTTATATCATCCAATCACAGCAGAATTTGGATCAAGATTGCCCTATACAAACCAGTTAGCTGTATTTTTCTAGTGACCTAGCTGGTCTTGTAGTCTTGTGCGCAGACTCAGTAGAGTTAAAACGAACAACTTAGGAGGTCTCTGTCTGCCGTGTTTTGAATGTGGAGTTTCTCGATGTCAGATTCGCGCCAATTGCTTTTTGTCAGTCATTTTACAGTGGGAAAATAACAAACAGAAATGTTGGTTGTCATCAACAGTTAACTTTATGGTTTATTTGCCCGAAAAATAAGTCAATGTTTGTTCACTGAATTCAAAAATAGCGCCAATGGCACTTGATCACAACTCGCACATTGTGAAACTACTCTATCTCTGGGTACACCTGTACATGAAATACTGAATGGGTAGGTGCTGCGGGTTTGGAGTTTGTCAGTAAATGCACACAGAAAACAAAGTCCCGAAGTAGCGAATTCCAGCCATTTTCAAACCACACTGTTTGTCAGTGGGGTAAGCAATATTCGCAAAAATCACATTTCCAGGCTAATAGACTATGTTTTACGAAATCACATGTCCTTATTACAAAATAAAACGATCTTTGTCTTTAAATCAATGCGCCAGTAAACAGGTCCAGCAGCTAGTTATGTCATCAAGTCTGTAATGTTAAGGGTCATAACAAATGTGAGAAATCTAAAACATTAAATATGTTGTTTTTTATCAATTTTATTACCAAAAGCGCATGAAAATCTCTGATACTTTGAATCAGCCATCCTGCATATTTGTAACATTCATCAAAACCTCATTTCTGTTCCACAACTCATTAAATAGTCCACAATGCAGGATTGGTGTACATTCCAAAACTACATATATGAAAGACCCCTAAAATCAATTAGTTAAAGGGGGGTTAGAAATTTCCCAAAACTATCTAACCGCTGCTCCGTTTGGCTCCATTTTTCCGAATCGGAACCTTGGAATTAGTCTAAATATCTCTACCAAATATCAATGCAGTCTGTTCAGCAGTTTTTGACTTTTTGTCGTTTACAGAAAATGGACACTGTCCACCACCGGTTGAAGCTAACCCTATATCACAACTTCCAGATGTGATAATGACCTATGGTCATTATGTTAAAAAATACCGCCAATGGCGCTTGGACATAATGACCGCCTAGTATTATCGGCATTTATTAACAACCACACTCACTGTGAATTAGACAGACCACGAAGTCAATGAGCAACATATAGCTGAAAGACTATTTTTCACATTGGGATTTTAAGCTCATTTTTATGAGAAAAGAGACATGTATAAAGAAGACATATTTGTAAATTGTTTGTTAAGTGACAATCATATATGCATCTCTTGAAATTTTGTGGTTATAAGGTATAACAGTAGTGTAAGAATAATGAGGTATGAATAAGTTAGTAAAGCTAAGTTGACAGTAATTAAGATTACAAAATTATACACTAAGCTGGGGAAATCTGATTGAAATAAATGTTGAAAAGTAGCAAAGTCATGGTTATCTTTTGTCTTATACCTTGTGTAAGTTCATGAACTTTACATAAATCTTGCTATAGATTTGTTGCTAATGGGCAATAACTGTGTTTCAGATCATTTGAGAGCAATCTATCCATGACAGGTTTAAATTGTAATATACTTCTATTTAACCCTTTTCCTGCCGAGCGCCCTTGTCCGTTATTCTCCCAAGTCAGTAGAAAACCGCCCCATAATATGTGCCTGCAAAAGATTGGCTCTCCTGCATGTTATCCTGCCAGGCATTTTGGCAGAAATCGCCCATTTTCAGGGTAGTTTTAGCCGTACTTATACGTGTTAGACTTCGATAATTTCTACATGCCCGTAGACAGGGGAAGGAGCTCAAGGGTTGCTGCAGAAAAAAATTGAGGTCACCGGCTTTGTTTGCCCCTGGGAGTGCGTCATTTTATTGCCGTTTCATGTTTATTTTTTCGGAAATAAACTCCTTCAGTATTACGTACGTCCGCTAGGCACAAACATCACCTCACTCGTCTGTTAGTCAGAGACCCTGAGGGTCGTGCTAGGGGTGCAGCAGCACCGTCAAACCTGTCCTGTTTCCCCAGGGTAGGGTCAATTGAATACGTACCTCCAACGACTTGGCAGTGTAGCACAAAAACTACGTTTTGCCGTTGTATTAACGACATGGCTGAGCCATTGAAGCACAGCTTTACGTAGTTTTGCCAGCTCAGTTGGGAGTTGGCTTACGAGTGTTACCGTTCATTACTGACTTAATCGAGTGGTCCTCAGTCAGGTACGGGTTTGTACCGACATGGCTTGGGCTGCAGCTAACCAGTGATAACCAGTCACTACCCCCAAGTCTTCAGTTCACTTTTGCGATGCACGGGTGCAACGCAATATGCTTCCATTGTTCTAGCCATCGACGTGTCCACATGCTGGCAGCCATATTGTACTGCTAGCTGGTTTGCATAACAAAAGCAGTCCCTGCTAAATGCAGACGGTATCCCCGTACATGTAGCATATTGACCTCATGTGCCCTTTTGAATTCTCTGTACGCAAACAGCGTACGTAGTTACCAATGCATCGGCAAGAGGATACGTTTGCCTGCAAACCAGAGCCAGTACTTCGGACGGTGGAATAAATAAAAAATCCAAAGCTACGTCCATTGAATGGCACGGCCAAGGCAGTGAAGGACGTTGCCTGGCTTGAACTTGCAGAGCTGAAGCCCAGCTTAGTACGTCGGACACCAGTTTGTAATGGTATTTCCGAGTCGTTCATATCCGTTCCATGGGAGGAACAAGTCGAGCCGTCCCGTCAAAAATACGTTCTCATTTTCAGTCACGCACAACTGAATAAGTGACTTTCGTCTCGCACCATCGGCATATCTGCCAAGTCGTTTGCAAGAGGTAGCCTTCTAGATTAGCATTGCCGAGTTGGTCAAGTTCGGCAGCAATCTGTATAGTGCCAGGCAGCCAAGTACGTCCAACTCCGCCAGAAAACGTCACCATGCTATCCTGCCAAGTCCGCTAAAAAGCGGTAAAAAAAAACCAGCCCCCCTCGGGTGTGGGGGACTGGCGGACAGGTTTCTGCACCTTTCCCTGTCCTTGGACTCCCTGTGAACCCATTTCGAGAGCAAACGCCGTTCCTCGCCCAAAACCTGTCCTCGAACGACCCCTAGCGTGAGCAAGGGTTTGCTACACGTAGTTCCGTCGACTAGGCAGGAAAGGGGGTACCAAAAAGGAGCCCGATTTCCACCGCCTTAGGAGGATAACGGCCGTGGCTGCTCAGCTTCTAGCTACACCGAATTTCAAGCGGATTTTCACCGACTTGGCAGGAAAAGGGTTAAAGGAGAGAAACTTCTCAAATAAATTTTTTCCCTGTAATTTGCTGTGAGAACACATGGACAGATGCTCAGGACTCTATGCTGGTGCTACCTTGATAACTAACCTACAACTTGTAACGTCATTGTCTAACCTGTTCACCCCAATTTCCTGTAGACAGGTCCACACTCTCCATTGATAACAATGGGTTTGGGCCATACCATTGTAGTGAAAGACTGTAACATGTGAGGTTGTGGATACTTAATCTCTGGAATGTCAAAGTCTGTATATTGACTCAAGGATGTTTACTTAACAAATGCCTAGGGACATCTCAAAAGTGAGAATCTAAACTATGAAATATGTTTTTTTAATGCTTTTGATGCCTAAAAGACCATAGAAATCTCTTATACTTCGAATCAGCCATCCTGCATATTTCTAACATTCATCAAAACCTCATTTCTGTTCAACAACTCATAAAACAGTCCACAATGCAGGATTGGTGTACATTCCAAAACTACATATATGAAAGACCCCAGAAATCAATTAGATAAAAAGGGGGGTTAGAAATTTCCCAAAACTATCTAACCGGCGCTCCGTTTGGCTCCATTTTTCTGAATTGGAACCTTGGAACCAGTCTATGTATCGGTATCAAATATCAACGCAGTCTGTTCAGCAGTTTTTGACTTTTTGTCGTTTACGGAAATGGACGACATCAAACACCGGTTGAAACCACCTCTATATCACAACTTCCAGCTGTGATAAAAACTGGGCCCATTGACACTACAGCTTGCTTGTGACTCTCATTGCATGCAATCCCGTCATAGTGCCAATGCCATTCACTGAACTGAAAACGTTTCTGTAACAGTAAAGTCCAATTTCCGAGTCAATTTTTGCTACCAGAATTATTTTCATAGTGTTACGGACATTCATACTATGCACAAAACTTCAGTTTGTCTCCTGTTCTCGATCGTACAAAGATAATGAGACAAGGGCAATAAACTTTTGTTAACGTAACTCTCAATGGGCTGACATGCTTTCATATGCAAAATCAGCATACGGAGAGTACAAAAAGTATCAAAATTGAACCAAAATTAGTTCCTTTCATGTTAATGTTCTTGCTACACTATACAATGCCTGTTGCCAAAGTATTAACAGGTGCCGATAATGGGTCAAATGCATCGAAGTGTGACACCCATGATATTTGATATGCCATTCCAGCCAGTGCGCGATGGGTCGCCCCTTCTTCGTACACTTGGCGGCGCGCAGCACACCAAAGAGGGAGAATCGCGCAATCGCGCAGCCTAGATGAAACACTGCTGACACCAAAGCTGGAAGTAGCTATGACAGATTATCTGGAAGGAAACGACTTTTCTGTGAATTGGCTGACATGATATGGCAAATCTCTCGTTTCATGATTGCTCCAGGCGTTGCTTCAATCAATGCTTGCTATTGCATTGTCGATCATCACCAATCGTCAAAAGAGTTTAATTTTTCCTTTTGCTCCATCCCAACGAAGCAGACTTTTGGCCCCATTCGACTGCCAATGACTGAGCTGGTGGTAAATGGCCTCACAAATAAATTCTCACCGTAGATTTTTACTTGAGTGTTTTACTGCAGTGTGGGCACATACAGTGAAAATGCGTTATGGTTGTCTGTACGCTGTGGTCCACAGTTATGCTTATTAGCATATAGGAAAGACAGCCCACTTTTGATGTCATCACATTCCTGAGCAGTTGGTTCTTGCCAGACCTCGTAACCTGTGGTTACTCGCAGCTTGCAGCTTCGCCGCTCGCTCCGCATGCAGGTTCGAGGTCTGGCATGCGAGACTATGAAAAAGTTGACATTTGGATGATGTATACAAGCAACGGCCGATACAGCTTTGCTGCGTTATAAGAAAATAACTATTTGCGACAAATGTGTTGATGAAGGTGGAAATATTTGATAACTCATTTCAGGATGACCCGACAAAAAATGGCAAAAATAGCCACAAAAAATGCTCCATTTATTGAAGATCAATACAATTCATCATAATTGGAACATACATTGGGAAACCTAAGTCCAGTGAATGTCACCTTTTATCCCTTCTAAAATCATCCTTGAACAAGCGACCTAGCGGCGGATATAGCTCCGCTGTGTTTATGTAGAGAATAACTATTTTTGACACATGTTGATGAAGAAGGTGGAAATCTTTGATAGCTCAATGCAGTGGCCAGAAAAAAAGTGGCTTAAATAGCTGCAAAAATACACAATTGAAGATTTCATCATACTTTGAATATATCACATCGGATCATCCCTAAAGAACATGTCAACCAAAGCTATCTGATGATAGTTTTTTGAGAATAAAAGTTTCTGACAAAAAATGGCAACAATTGCCCCAAAAATAAAAATTGCAGATTTCATCATAATTGCAAAAGATCAAATTTAGTTCATCTGTAGGAACCTGCATATCGAATTTCAAAGCTATCAGACTAGCACTTTTCTAGAAACACGTTTTTTTGACCAAAAATGGGACAATTGCCCAAATTGCAAAAATACCAAATTGCAGATTTCCTCATTGTTGCAATAAATATCATTTTTAGACCAAAAATGGCAAAAATTACCCCCAAAATACAAAATTACATATGTCATCAGAAATTAAATATATATTACTTAGTTTATCTGTAGAAAGCTGTATACCAACTTTCAAAGCTGTTAGACCAGTACTTTTTGAGAAACACATTTTTTGACCAACAATGGTAAAAATTGCCCCAAATATTCAAAATTGCAGATTTCATCATAATTTCAATAATTATATATCATTTAGTTCATCTATAGAAACCTGTATACCAAATTTCAAAGATATCTGATGAGTAGTTGTGGAAATACACATTTTTGGACCATAACTGGCAGAAATTGCCCCAAAAATACAAAATTGAAGATTTCATCAGAAATTCAATATATATTACTTAGCTCATCTGTAGAAACCTGTATACCAAATTTCAAAGCTATCAGATGAGTAGTTTTGGAAATACACATTTTTTGACCAAAAATACTGTCAAGGACACTATGTGCTCACATTCGGTTTGAATTGGTCCATTCAAGAAATATTTAAACCAGAAAAACAAGAATGACAAAAGCAAATAAGGTCTCCAGCTTAGGTACTGGAGGTCATCTTTAGGAACATGAATATCAACTTCTATAGCAATGGGACAAGCAGATCCTAAATACATAAGCACATGTCAACAACAAAAAACAGAGAAGGCTTGATAAAAAAAGAAAAGGTGGGAGTGGGCAAAAATGCACAAGGGATCTGGTAAAACATAGGGCCAAAGTCCCTGAAGCTACTATAGACATGGATACAAAATTAAGTATTTCCTAACTGTATGAAATTATCTCACTAAGGTCATCCTAGGGACATGTAAACCAAATATTAAAGCTGTCTGACCAGCGATTTTGAAAAAACAAGCGACTCAACAGTTGACAGAGCTCTGCTGTGTTATGTAGAGAATAGCCTTTTGTGACACATGTATTGATGAAGAAGGTGGATATCTTTGATAGCTCATTTCAGGATGGCCTGACCAAAAATGGAAAAAAATTCCGTAAAAATACAGATTTGCATATTTCATCAGACTATATTAGTCTATAATAGCAAATAAACGAGAGTTAATTACATTCTAATTAAAGTAAACAAGACTTGCTTAAATCAAGATTTACGTCATAAAAAAACAGCATATCTGTCAGGTTATAAAAATCTTGAGCTGGTTATCTTTTAATATCAGTACTTTCATCCTATTAACCAAGCACATTTTAACTTTCAAATTAACATTGTAAGTAAGTTCTGTTGAATAAGTTGAGACTGTACGTACTCAGAGAAAGCACACTGAAGAGACAAATGTTTGAAACTTAAGAAGTTCAAGGTCATCAAAAGCATTATAAGGAATCATGTTACACTTTCATTGCACTGTTTACACATATTGCATAATTGCTATAAATAGCACATGAGGAATCTTACAGCAGAGCTTTACCATAAAAACCCTATCACTTTGACCACTCTTATAATTGACCACTCTATATTTTTCCTCAAAAAGTAATCTTATTTTATCCTTACCAAGTCAACCATAAATGGAAATTAGAACTTCCTCTATCTCTATTTATTTGACCACCCTATCATGACAAACTATTGTGAGCAAATTCTTTAAGATAACATAAATGGTGGTTCAGAATATATCAAAGTTGGGATTCAGGAAAGTTGCCTTTACATGTTTTAATCCTCAATTCACTATGAACTGTCAAAAAAGTTGAACTTTCTGATAATTCCACACTAAATTATTTTGGCTTTGATGATTTCCTAATTAATTCAATTATTTAAAATCATATTCATTATTTTTTTCTGGGTGAATTGATAGGGTTTGTACAGTACAAGAATTACATACAATGTAAGTCAAACTTTGACCAAAAATGACAAAAAAATTCCTTAAAAATACACATTTGCATATTTCATCACAATTTGAACAAATCTAAGTTGGGTTACCCCTAGGGACCTGTATACCAAATAACAAAGCTGTCTGACCAGCGGTTATGAAGAAGAAGATTTTTTACCAAAAACACCTTTTTTGGCATTAATTTGCCTATTTTCAACAATATCAAAAAATTAAAAAAAAAAGTTTCTCAAAATCATATTTTTCATCTACACAACAAATATCAAATCAGTAAGTACTGCGGTTCTCAAGATATTTGAGTGGACGGACGCCTCACAAACGGACATACATACATACATACATACATACATACATACATACATACATACATACATACATACATACATACAGACTGACGCCGGACGCCGGACGGATACCCATCCCAATAGCTTCTATAGACTATAGTCTATAGTAGCTAAAAAGTAATGCTGCATCATCGATCTTCTAGACCCTACCCCCTCCTGCATATCAAATGTTCCACCCCTTGGTATTACATAAGACCAAATGACAGGAAGTACATGTACAACCTTGGAGATTTTTAATTAATGCCATGAGTGTTATCATTCTAATGTAAACAGCACTTAAGGTGGTTGGAAAGGCTATTTTTGCACCAATTCTTTTCTCAGAGTTAATGTCAAGTTTCAAGTGTTAGAATCAAGATATTTAGTTCAAATTTTCAGGATAAATCTCTTAGTTAATACTTTTTCCAAAGAGTATAAAAATTCTATATTTGCAGCCATGATTTTGAAATATGACACCAGTAAATATTAAAATTTATTTTTTTTATATTTTCTTTACATATTTGAATTTAATAATAATTGGATAGTATCAATATTACCAAATTAGTTATAAATATGTTGACAATATTATTTGTAAGATTTGTACGGCAGGATTTGTAAATAAAATATCTTTTTATGATTTTACATTGGTTTACATATCAAAAAATTATTAAAAATTCTTTCAAATTTCAAAATATGATTTTTCAAAAAGTACTTCAAATACAGGAAAATTGTGCCGTACATATCTTATCTGTAACCTTGTTAATAGGCAGTAAAAATTCTATGTCCATATCTCATTTCAAAGGTTGGATTAAATTGGTATATAATTATGTAGGAAAACTGTTATTCTGTCAAAAATGTTGAAAACAGGCAATATTTGCACCCCTCTTTTGAAGTCACAGAGCAGTCTTTTTGGTAAATCTCACTTTTGACACCTCTTTGACACTCAAAGAATCTAAAAATGCATTTACAATAGCAGTTACTCACTCTGAATGCAAGCACCGCCTTGTCAACCTTTCCTGAAAAACAGCAAATAATGACTTTCCCTTTTTAAACATTTTATTAAAAGCTAGGGGACCTCTACCATAGTTAATACACTAAGGACTCCCCAACTTCTTCTTATTTGGTCAGTTTTTCAGAAGTTTCAACAGGCTGTAACTCTGCAATGCCTTTGTGCCCAAATGTCTAGTTTTTTTTATTCCACAGAGAATGTTGACTACTTTTATATTTTAATAGTTTTGTTGCAGTTTATAACTGACGCTCTAGCCTTTCCAACCACCTTAAGTTAGTTACAGATAGTGAAACGCCTTCCACTGTGGGCGGTGATTACAACATCTGGAATTATCCTGAATCCAAATTTCTCATCAGTTCTTGTATGTCTTACCTAGAAAAGTTGCAAAAATTGGTCCAAAATGAAAAAATAGCGTCAATGACACTGTAGCTCCAATCCTGGACTATTTAGTGTTTGTTCTCTGGTCAGATATTTGAACATGTGTGAAAGGGATAAAGTGCATGAAGTGAAAATACTTAAATGAAATGTAAGTGGAGACAGTGAAATATGTTTAATGTAATTATTCAGAATATAAAATGGAAAAAATACAGAATTAGATATATCGAATACTGTGATACAACCATTAACTCAACAAGTCATTTACAATGACATAGTCCCCACTTGTAATAGGAGTATTAGTCTTGATGGGGCAGGAAAATGTGGTCATTAAGAAGTATCACTGGAGTGTATATGTTGAGATCTATGGGCACATACGTCTATGTCGTTGTTCCCAATTTGAAACACATGAGGCATGTCTAAGTTATGGTTCTAAATCGGGAAAAAAGATCAGACCTCTAGCAGTATTGGCCAGCCAAGAAATACATATGCGCATTATAAATGAGGTACAAGATGTGACATCTTAAGGTCTAATATCCTATCAAAATTGGAGGGTATAGAACTTGTGGTTACTGAAATATGCATATATATGTATAATCAAGGTCAAAGGTCATCGAGGTCACATGACATTTTGAAAAAAAAAAATTATATTGCTGATTAATCACTATATGCCAAAAAATCAGATCTCTAGCTCTATTCGCTTGCCCAGAATTAGATGTGTACATAATTAATGAGGTAAAGCGTGTGTTGTCATAAGGTCTCCCATCCTACTAAATACAAAGGACATAGCACTTGTGGTTACTTATTTATTGACATAAACATATATTTAAGGTAAAAGGTCATCGAGGTCACATGACATTTGGTCAAAAAATTTCTCTCCTATAGTTATCCCTATATACCAAAAATCAGACATCCAGCTCTATTGGCTCGCTCAGAATGAGATATGCGCATAATTATTGAGGTACAGTATGTGGCGTCATAAGGTGTCCAATCATACCAAACATGAAGGGTGTTACATAGCACTTGTGGTTACCGAGTTATGGAAAAATATGTGTATTTGAGGTCAAAGGTCACCGAGGTCATGTGACATTTTGTCAAAAAAATTGTATTGCTAAGTTATCCCTATATACCAAAAATCAGACCTCTAGCTCTATTGGCTCGCTCAAAATTAGATATGCACATAATTAATGAGGTACAATATGTGGCGTCATAAGGTGTCCCATCATACCATACATGAAGGCTGTAGAACTTGTGGTTACTGAGTTATGGAAAAATATGTTTATTTGAGGTCAAAGGTCACCGAGGTCACGTGACATTTTGTCAAAAATTTTTTTTTGCTAAGTTATCCAGGCAAAAATCAGACCTCTAGCTCTATTGGCTCGCTCAAAATTAGATATGCACATAATTAATGAGGTACAATATGTGGCGTCATAAGGTGTCCCATCATACCATACATAAAGGCTGTAGCACTTTTGGTTACTGAGTTATGGATAAATATGTATATTTGAGGTCAAAGGTCACCGAGGTCACATGACATTTTGTCAAAAAAATTGTTTTGCCAAGTTATCCCTATATACCAAAAATCAGACCTCTAGCTCTATTGGCTCGCTCAAAATTAGATATGTGCATAATTAATGAGGTACAATGTGTGGCGTCATAAGCTGTCCCATCATACCATATGAAGGGTGGTAGCACTTGTGGTTACTGAGTTATGGACAAACATGTATATTTGAGATCAAAGGTCATCAAGGTCACAGGACATTTTGTCAAAATATCCGAGATATCTGCGTGAACGGATGGACTCACGGATGGACGAACAGACGGACATGACCCAATCTATAAGCTCACTGGACTTCATCCGTGGGGACTAAAAATTGTGTCACTGCATCCTTTTCACAATATGAATACAATGAGAAACTAAATTTTTATTTTTCGTGGCCTTATACAACGGAGTCTATGGAGATCTGCCTTATACATGGGAGTCTATGGACGTGTAAACTAAAAATATGCAAATTTCACCACGATTTGCCCAAATTTGGGAAAGGTCACTCCTATGCACTTCCATACCAAGTTTCAAATCATACGGACTTGTGGTTTCAGACCAGGAGATTTTTTGACCAAAAATGGGAGAAAATTACAAAAAAATTCATGAAAAATAGCAAGTCCAAGATACTGACCCAGGATGTGCACAATCATTTCATGTCAGCCCAAAGTACTTACATGCTAATTTTTCATGTAATCTGCTCAGTGGTTATTGAGTTTTTTCAATTTTGACTGTTTTTACATTTTTTCACTTAATTTGCATATTTTTGGCAATGACAACTTCATTTGAACAAAATCTCATCTACAGCCCATCATCCATGTACACAACAAATATCAAGATGAAATGTACAGCGGTTTTGGAGTTTTTGTTGACGGACAGACATACATACAGACATACAGACATACATACATACAGACATTTCCCTAGCCTATAAGAATAGCTTCCATTGCCATATATACATATGGCTATGGGAGCTAAAAAATCACCTCAGCTATGTTTTCTGGATCAAATTTTCCTACAAATTGGTACCGAATATGACAAAATACCGTCAATGACGCTGTACCTTCTCTAATGTGTGGCCAGGTCAGATATGTAAAATTATGGGTTGACATCACGATAATTGTTAATCTGTTCGAAGTACTACTATACTTTAAAAAAAAAAAAGAAAAGTTCATGCAGAAACGGTAACATATATTGTCAGCGATGTAGTGTTAATTTTGACTTTACATCAAAATATGCCTTTGCCGGATACCAAAAATATATAAATATTAAAATCAGCCATGTTCAGCAAAATCCACACAACAGCATTGATCCTTTTCTAATTTGATTTGATTTGCTTATGTTATCCTTGTATGACAGTCAGTACAATATGGAACTTGAACACAACACAGTGAATAAGTATGCTGTAAATGAAATGGTGTGGCTGCATCCACATGCAGCAATAGAAGTGCCTTTGTCTCTCACCCCTCATTTCCAACCTGTCCCATCCCTGAAAAAATAGTTTGGTCTTATATTTATAATGTTAATAATTTCTGTATTTGTTAAAATGTGCGCATCTCAAAAACTTTTGATCATAAACATTTTCATTGTTTTTTATAGCTGACCAGTCAGTTAACCTGTTTATTTTGAATATTTGCGCATTTTTCCTCAGTATTTGACATTTTCAGAATACCTTCAATCTGTCATTTTCTAAATATTTAAATGCTCCTTTGTGTGGTCAAGCTTTCCACAAGCATCAAATGTGGTACTTCATATGGGAAGGTCTGCCTCTAGAGGGCGGGCATCAGGAACAGTGTTTGTTAGTTATTTCCTCCACATAAACTTCTGATTGTACTGTAAACAATGAACATGGCCGACGTCCGATTTTCCTGTCTAAAACTTTCACTCATTTTCGTTCATATGACTCTGAAACTCCAGGAAACGATTGGGAAGAAAGTGTTATCTTGAAATATTTAGGTACTCGCAGATATTTTGCAAAATTAAATGAAAAAAAATGCCTGGGAAAATGCCGATAGGCTTACACAATGACCGTTTTCAGATTCAGAGGCATATGATCATCTGCAGTTTATGCAACAGGCCCATTATCACGTGAGGCCATGAGGGGATATCCACACAACTCAGTACCAAACACTAGCGCACACAGAGTGAGCAAACACAAAGTGAGTACCCCTAACGTCAGCCCAGTAGTCTGTAAATTAGATTGTAGTCAACTAAGAAACCTTGGAGAAGGGCTTAACACTGTGGCTATGCCGCTAAGTCCCTTTTGATTTTTGTCACAGCTCAAAATCGTTCTCCTACACCTCAACCTGAGCCATAAACACCCCCACCAGTTTATGATATAACCCATCACAATAGCATGACGTCAACGGATCTTGACAGACAGAAGGTCTTGACAGACGGAAGATGTTGACACCAGTATACTGGTTTTCAACTCTAATACCTTCTCTGTCTATAAATAGACACGAGAAGATAAAAATTATGTTCACAGCCTTCAAAATTGTCTCACAACATATCCTGGGCAGTGTTCTCCCCAGGCCATTTTAGCGTAGCGGTCCCGCTACGCTTTCGCCTCTCCCCGCTACGCTTTGATTCTCCCCGCTACGCTTTAAAATATTCCCGCCATCCTTTAGTTCACATGCCAGCGCTCTGCGTAGCTACCAGCTGTTTGCATGCATTGTCTACACATTAGCACTCACTGCAACTTTCAACCTGGTGAAAGAGTGGAAGGTGTGAAGTATGGTATGCGTCCGATAACTTGTCCGTAAGTGTTGAGAGGAACGTTAAAACAATAGAAGAATCGGCTGGGTTGTTCACAAGTTTTCATTCTACAACGACTATTACAACCAACAAAGACCTTTAGTCAGTATACATCGAGGACAAGTATTCACAGAGTTAGGCGGTGTAGCACTAGCGGGGCCTTTGATCACATTCCCACGCTTTGATCAACGAAATGGACCGCAAAAGAAACAAAAGAAGCAGTTAACTAGTGAGGTTGAATTTGATTTTACAACGATGATCTTTTTTTTTGTCCGAGTACGATCACGATCGCGATCGAGTTCACATTGCATAAATTCCAATATGGCGGCAGCCATGTTGGCCGACGTGTTTATAACGTGTTGACATTGATCCTGGCGTCGCGTGTGGTTCCACTCTGACACGTTCTCTGAAAGATTTTACACCTGATTTTTGAGTGATTCTAGTCGTACTTAGTTCATGTCTAGTGATCATCTTGGTGGTATTTTTAAAATCAAGAATCGAACGACGATGTTCAGTGGCAGTGGTAGTTACGCCGGGGGGGGGGGGGGGGGGGGGGGGGGCTGGTTGAAATTGATCCCCGTGATGAAACATTATTCGCGGTGTTTGTCGTTCAAAAATGATCTAAAACTCAATTACCTTTTAATTGTGTAAAGCTTAAACTTATGAATTTTCCTCTTCGTTGGCAATTTTTGACAATTTTATTAGCAATATATGTATTTACCCTTTTCCTGCCGAGCGCTCCTGTCCGTTATCCTGCCAAGTCGGTCAAAACCGGCCCCCTTTTCCGTGTCTACAGAAGATAGGCTCTCCTGCACGCTTTCCTGCCAGGCATTTGGCGGGAAAATACCGCATTTTCGGGGTACGATTACCGACCATATACGTGTTAGACTTCAAAAATTTTTGCATGCCCGTATAGAGGGGCAACCGCTGATGAGGTTGTGTCAAGAAAATAACGAGATCTTGGACGTTGTTTGCCCCGGGGGACGTGCACTTTTATGCCCTTTTCTAGCTTACTTTTGCGGAAGTAAAGCTCGTTCGCCGTCACGCACGTCCACACCAGGGAAACATCACCTCGCTCGTGAGTTAGTAGAAGACCCAGGGGTTAGTGCTATGGGTGCAGCAGCACCCTCAAACCTGTCCTGTTCCCCCTGGGTTGTGTCACTTGGCCACGTACTTTGAACGACTTGGAAGAGTCGCACATTGCAGTTGCTTTGACGTAGTGTCAACGACATAGCTCGCCATTGAAGGAAGGCGTGTACGTAGTTTGGCCAGTTCAGTGCACACTTAGCTCGTTAGTGTTACCGTTTCCTAACAGGTTAGTTGTGCAGTTGTTACTAAGGTGCAGTTTGTACCACCTTAGCTCTGGACAGTGCAACTGCTCTATGCACTAACCCCAAACGACAGATGGTTGGTACAACGTCTACGTCGCACGAGCACAGCCTCCGTTGGGCTGTGCCCCTCCCACGTGATACAACGCACGTTCATCCATTACTATAGCGTCCTTACGGATCTGCCAAAAACGAAAGTGGGGGTAAAAACAAAACAAACGAAAATATGCGATCATAGATAGTATTTTATTCGGGAATAATTTACATTATGCCGAACAATAAATCTCGGAGTCTGTCTCGACGTCCGAGTGCATGGTCCGGGTTTCAAAAATTACAATCGGGGTGGCGATCCGTGTTACAAAATATATAATAGGGGGAATTGTACAAAATAATCCGTCTAAACAAAACAAACGAAAATATGCGATCCATAGATAGTATTTTATTCGGGAATAATTTACATTATGCCGAATAATAAATCTCAGAGTCTGTCTCGACGTCCGAGTGCATGGTCCGTGTTACAAAGATTACAATCGGGGGGATTGTACAAAATAATCCGTGTTTCAATTTACAATCAGCGGGATCGTAAAGCACAAACAAACGGCACAACTGTGCTCAAAATGTGATCATGGTCCGTGTTAAGAATACAGTCAAGCCACTGTGAGGCGGAGCTATCCCCTGTCCGTTATTTACGTCGGGTTCTCTTGCTGATGGGTGTCGTCGGGGCTGTGTGAGTAGAGGTCTGCACGCCAATGCTCCTCTTACCTCGTAGCATCATGCGATGATGAAAAGCCGCAAAACACTCGCCCTCGTGAAGATGAACCCCGCACAGACTACATCCTTTGGACGTCTCAGACAGTTGTCGCGCTCGCAGTGGTCTTACCCTCTCTGCTGCATACTTTACAGCATTTCTGCCGCCCCTCCAAACGGCTGACAACGTGCATCGGCTGATTTTGTGGATTTATGTACGAGGCAAGAGAAACGGTGGCCTCGACCTCTCTCACACTGGGCTGCGATCGCCCACAATAACCGCCAATGAGTTGTTTCCCGACACGCAGATGAAACATCTTAGGGTCAGCTTACTATCAGGGTGTACATGCTTGAAGCATATATATGCATTTACCAGGGCAACATCAATCAGGTAACATGCCAGATATGTCCACCATCTGTGTTTTTGCGCCCAGTGTGAAAGTACTTGCGCTTCTGGTTGGCTCGGTCGACACCTCCCATGTACCAGCGATAATTATACAGCGACAGAGGCACTTGTCGCTGCTCGTCTCCCTCCCCCACTGGCACGCACTCCAAGGGTGGATAGACCGTATTCAAGATCAGCACCTGAGCGTTACTATCCTGATAAGCAGTGATGTTAAGACGAGAGTCCGTTCTGGTCGTGGCTTTCATATCCCCAACAGACAGAGGAAGGCGCTTCCTCTTACCCGGCGGAATTAATTGAGGGGGCATGGTGCGACGATTACGGCGGGTTAAAACTCCCGACCATGTAGATCCCGGTCTCCATCAGCTCTCTAGCAGTAACGACCGTGCTAAACAGGCTATCACAAAATAGGCTGTGATTATATCCACAAAATGGCTGGACCAGCTCCATCGTAATTCTTTTCACCACACCTCGCTCCTGCCGTCTCCCATCAGTCCGATCCCGAAATTTCACACCTGGGTACGGTGCAAAGTTAGCGATGTATGCAGTGGTGGAGTCGCACAGCTGCCATATCTTGAAACCGTCTCGATCAGGCTTATGCGGTAATCTCTGCTTAAATTTAGAACGGCCCTTAACCCTTTTCCTGCCAAGTCGGTGAAAATCCGCTTGAAATTCGGTGTAGCTAGAAGCTGAGCAGCCACGGCCGTTATCCTCCTAAGGCGGTGGAAATCGGGCTCCTTTTTGGTACCCCCTTTCCTGCCAAGTCGACGGAACTACGTGTAGCAAACCCTTGCTCACGCTAGGGGTCGTTCGAGGACAGGTTTTGGGCGAGGAACAGCGTTTGCTCTCGAAATGGGTTCACAGGGAGTCCAAGGACAGGGAAAGGTGCAGAAACCTGTCCGCCAGTCCCCCACACCCGAGGGGGGCTGGTTTTTTTTTACCGCTTTTTAGCGGACTTGGCAGGATAGCATGGTGACGTTTTCTGGCGGAGTTGGACGTACTTGGCTGCCTGGCACTATACAGATTGCTGCCGAACTTGACCAACTCGGCAATGCTAATCTAGAAGGCTACCTCTCGCAAACGACTTGGCAGAAATGCAGATGGTGCGAGACGAAAGTCACTTATTCAGTTGTGCGTGACTGAAAATGAGAACGTATTTTGACGGGACGGCTCGACTTGTTCCTCCGATGGAACAGATATGAACGACTCGGAAATACCATTACAAACTGGTGTCCGACGTACTAAGCTGGGCTTCAGCTCTGCAAGTTCAAGCAAGGCAACGTCCTTCACTGCCTTGGCCGTGCCATTCAATGGACGTAGCTTTGGATTTTTTATTTATTCCACCGTCCGAAGTACTGGCTCTGGTTTGCAGGCAAACGTATCCTCTTGCCGATGCATTGGTAACTACGTACGCTGTTTGCGTACAGAGAATTCAAAAGGGCACATGAGGTCAATATGCTACATGTACGGGGATACCGTCTGCATTTAGCAGGGACTGCTTTTGTTATGCAAACCAGCTAGCAGTACAATATGGCTGCCAGGCATGTGGACACGTCGATGGCTAGAACAATGGAAGCATATTGCGTTGCACCCGTGCATCGCAAAAGTGAACTGAAGACTTGGGGGTAGTGACTGGTTATCACTGGTTAGCTGCAGCCCAAGCCATGTCGGTACAAACCCGTACCTGACTGAGGACCACTCGATTAACCCTTTTCCTGCCGAGCGCCCTTGTCCGTTATTCTCCCAAGTCAGTAGAAAACCGCCCCATAATATGTGCCTGCAAAAGATTGGCTCTCCTGCATGTTATCCTGCCAGCCATTTTGGCAGAAATCGCCCATTTTCAGGGTAGTTTTAGCCGTACTTATACGTGTTAGACTTCGATAATTTCTACATGCCCGTAGACAGGGGAAGGAGCTCAAGGGTTGCTGCAGAAAAAAATTGAGGTCACCGGCTTTGTTTGCCCCTGGGAGTGCGTCATTTTATTGCCGTTTCATGTTTATTTTTCGGAAATAAACTCCTTCAGTATTACGCACGTCCGCTAGGCACAAACATCACCTCACTCGTCTGTTAGTCAGAGGCCTGAGGGTCGTGCTTGGGGTGCAGAAGCACCGTCAAACCTGTCTGTTCCCCAGGGTAGGGGCAATTGAATACGTACCTCCAACGACTTGGCAGTGTAGCACAAAAACTACGTTTTTGCCGTTGTATTAACGACATGGCTGAGCCATTGAAGCACAGCTTTACGTAGTTTTGCCAGCTCAGTTGGGAGTTGGCTTACGAGTGTTACCGTTCATTACTGACTTAATCGAGTGGTCCTCAGTCAGGTAGGGTTTGTACCGACATGGCTTGGGCTGCAGCTAACCAGTGATAACCAGTCACTACCCCCAAGTCTTCAGTTCACTTTTGCGATGCACGGGTGCAACGCAATATGCTTCCATTGTTCTAGCCATCGACGTGTCCACATGCTGGCAGCCATATTGTACTGCTAGCTGGTTTGCATAACAAAAGCAGTCCCTGCTAAATGCAGACGGTATCCCCGTACATGTAGCATATTGACCTCATGTGCCCTTTTGAATTCTCTGTACGCAAACAGCGTACGTAGTTACCAATGCTCGGCAAGAGGATACGTTTGCCTGCAAACCAGAGCCAGTACTTCGGACGGTGGAATAAATAAAAAATCCAAAGCTACGTCCATTGAATGGCACGGCCAAGGCAGTGAAGGACGTTGCCTGGCTTGAACTTGCAGAGCTGAAGCCCAGCTTAGTACGTCGGACACCAGTTTGTAATGGTATTTCCGAGTCGTCATATCCGTTCCATGGGAGGAACAAGTCGAGCCGTCCCGTCAAAAATACGTTCTCATTTTCAGTCACGCACAACTGAATAAGTGACTTTCGTCTCGCACCATCGGCATATCTGCCAAGTCGTTTGCAAGAGGTAGCCTTCTAGATTAGCATTGCCGAGTTGGTCAAGTTCGGCAGCAATCTGTATAGTGCCAGGCAGCCAAGTACGTCCAACTCCGCCAGAAAACGTCACCATGCTATCCTGCCAAGTCCGCTAAAAAGCGGTAAAAAAAAACCAGCCCCCCTCGGGTGTGGGGGACTGGCGGACAGGTTTCTGCACCTTTCCCTGTCCTTGGACTCCCTGTGAACCCATTTCGAGAGCAAACGCCGTTCCTCGCCCAAAACCTGTCCTCGAACGACCCCTAGCGTGAGCAAGGGTTTGCTACACGTAGTTCCGTCGACTAGGCAGGAAAGGGGGTACCAAAAAGGAGCCCGATTTCCACCGCCTTAGGAGGATAACGGCCGTGGCTGCTCAGCTTCTAGTTACACCGAATTTCAAGCGGATTTTCACCGACTTGGCAGGAAAAGGGTTAAGTCAGTAATGAACGGTAACACTCGTAAGCCAACTCCCAACTGAGCTGGCAAAACTACGTAAAGCTGTGCTTCAATGGCTCAGCCATGTCGTTAATACTACGGCAAAAACGTAGTTTTTGTGCTACACTGCCAAGTCGTTGGAGGTACGTATTCAATTGACCCTACCCTGGGGAAACAGGACAGGTTTGACGGTGCTGCTGCACCCCTAGCACGACCCTCAGGGTCTCTGACTAACAGACGAGTGAGGTGATGTTTGTGCCTAGCGGACGTACGTAATACTGAAGGAGTTTATTTCCGAAAAAATAAACATGAAACGGCAATAAAATGACGCACTCCCAGGGGCAAACAAAGCCGGTGACCTCAATTTTTTTCTGCAGCAACCCTTGAGCTCCTTCCCCTGTCTACGGGCATGTAGAAATTATCGAAGTCTAACACGTATAAGTACGGCTAAAACTACCCTGAAAATGGGCGATTTCTGCCAAAATGCCTGGCAGGATAACATGCAGGAGAGCCAATCTTTTGCAGGCACATATTATGGGGCGGTTTTCTACTGACTTGGGAGAATAACGGACAAGGGCGCTCGGCAGGAAAAGGGTTAAATCGTACCATGCCCTCGTCGATGGAGATCTCTCTACCCATCTTATAATTATTTACGCACCTGTCAACTATGGGCTCCATCCATGGATTGATTTTATAAAGGGGATCCTCCTGACACCGACGTCGGCGGCATGCCTCATCAGGATCACGACGTGGATCGTTCTCTGGGTCTGCCAGATGAAAGTATCGCATAAGCTGCTGAAAGCGACTGTGGGTAATCACAGTAGAAATACCCTGGTTTCTCAGAAATGGATCGCGAGACCAATAATCCTCCACTGATGATTTACGGTCAATACCCATACAGACTAAGACGCCAATGAACGCCTGCACCTGTCGGTAGTCAGCGTTACGCCAGTATTTATCGATCTTTCTAGCGATATATCGCTTGTGGAATTTGGCGTATTTAATAGTCTCGTCCTTTGCCAATCTGATCAGTGTAGCTGGAATAAACTTAAAAAAGTAATCGATCTCACGGGAGTGGCTGGGCAAGGTGAA
Source organism: Ptychodera flava (assembly GCF_041260155.1). NCBI lineage: Eukaryota > Metazoa > Hemichordata > Enteropneusta > Ptychoderidae > Ptychodera > Ptychodera flava. Next base: position 276,826 of record NW_027248362.1, read on the forward strand.
AGTCGGTCCTCTCTCATGGTCAAAATCGGTCTCCTCAAATATATTAGCATCGGTAGTTTCCGACATACGCCAGACAGGAGGGGTGTCGTCCTCCACCAACACAGCAGCAACGTCATCATCGTCGTCAGAGCTTGCCTCACCTACATACTGCCTGTCATAAAAGTCATCGTCCTCTGCCGCATCCTCGTCAACCTCCGAGTCGGACTCAGCGGTGATATCACCGTCGTCTGGGCGTCTGGGCCTGAACTCGCCCGTAGCGGCATCAAGGATCATATCTGGCTCAAAATCAGGTGGGCTATCCTGATAACGAACCCTCCGCACTATCTTTTTCGGCAGGACATCGCAGCACACGAAACTATGGCAGGAGCGGGCTGGGCAGCCTCTGCTGATGACGAGGACTCAAGCTCTTTCGCACTGGGCACAGGAACCTCTCCTGACGCAGGATGAGGGCTCATGGTGCACGCAACAGGTGGTGTCTCTCCCGGAGCAGCCGGGGGAGAACCAATGGCATCAGCCGTCTCGTTACTAACTGTCTCACTAGCAGCAGCAGACGTAGTCTGTGTAGGTGAAGTATCTCCTTCAAGAGCAGATGTAGTCTCTGCAGGTGAAGTAGTCTCTCCCGGAGCAGCCGGGTGAGAACCACTGGCAACCGGTGACCCGTCATCATCCTCATCGGCAGAACGATCAGTCTTACGTTTACGCTTACCACTGGGTTTTTCAGCCGGAGATAGCTTCGCCTTACGGGAGCGTTTCTTGCCCGACTTCTTAGAACGTTTACTAGGGACATCACAACGATTGCTACCACTACCGCCCGGAGACTCTACATCTTTGAGCTTCAGTCGTCTGCTCGCATCCAGAAAACTTTTGCGGTCCGTCAAGCTCATGTCTGGAACAGTGTCGACAGACTAGCAGGTCCCACCCTTTTAAAGCCACAGGGAAACAAAGCCCTGGACATGATTGGACGCAGGGGTGTTTATATATGCAGCCACCTGTTATTATAATGGACCTACGGCAATCAGTCCACCAACCGGCGCTGACATTCCTACCCGTCATGTAAATTGCCTGTCCGCACCATTTGATATGCTAATAATACTCATTTGCGATGCAAATCCCTCGAGCACTTAGCATAACATAGTCAATGTCATCAGCATCTCAACTTGACATTCCGTCCAGCTGGGTACGTGGCATGCGCACCTGCCACCCAAGGACGTTGGCCCAAGCCCATGTTTAGTACGGTGGGAAACCCGTTAACCTCATGTCCCTTCTAAGTACGCCTGCGCAGGGCGTATTGTCATCCAAGTCGGTGACAAGCCAACCCGACAGATCGCCCATTAAGCAGTAATGGACTGGCCGTCTCTGTTCTTGTACGGCAACGAACAGTGCTTCAGCGGCTTGTTTAGGTCATAACCGTCGCCTGCCGAGCGGCTTACCCAACTAAGGCGGTCAAAGATGAAGGATGCCAAAATTGTCAACAGCTGTCTCGGCCTCGTCCGTTGGGCAAACATGGCTCCTTCAAATAACGTGGCCAGCACGTCTACGTCATCAGCGGTGATGACAACCCGTCATTGACGCCCGAGTGCGTAAAACTCGGAATATACCGACAGGTACCTCTACCTGAGTCGGTCATACTACGGTATAAACCAAACACAAGTCTGCCAACTCCCGTTCGACTCGGCCGTTAGCCGAACTTCACAGGGACAACATAGGCGTGATTTATTGTTCGGCATAATGTAAATTATTCCCGAATAAAATACTATCTATGATCGCATATTTTCGTTTGTTTTGTTTTTACCCCCACTTTCGTTTTTGGCAGATCCGTAAGGACGCTATAGTAATGGATGAACGTGCGTTGTATCACGTGGGAGGGGCACAGCCCAACGGAGGCTGTGCTTGTGCGACGTAGACGTTGTACCAACCATCTGTCGTTGGGGTTAGTGCATAGAGCAGTTGCACTGTCCAGAGCTAAGGTGGTACAAAACTGCACCTTAGTAACAACTGCACAACTAACGTGTTAGGAAACTGTAACACTAACGAGCTAAGTGTTCACTGAACTGGCCAAACTACGTACACGCCTTCCTTCAATGGCGGAACTATGTCGTTGACACTACGTCAAAGCAGACTGCACTCTGCGACTCTTCCAAGTCGTTCAAAGTACGTGGCCAAGTGACACAACCCAGGGGAAACAGGACAGGTTTGAGGGTGCTGCCGCACCCATAGCACTAACCCCTGGGTCTTCTACTAACCCACGAGAGAGGTGACGTTTCCCCGGTGTGCCGTGCGTGCCGGCGAACGAGCTTTACTTCCGCAAAAGTAAGCTAGAAAAGGGCATAAAAGTGCACGTCCCCCGGGGCAAACAACGCCCGTGACCTCGTCATTTTCTGGACACAACCTCATCAGCGGTTGCCCCTCTATACGGGCATGCAAAAATTTTTGAAGTCTAACACGTATATGGTCGGTAATCGTACCCCGAAAATGCGGTATTTTCCCGCCAAATGCCTGGCAGGAAAGCGTGCAGGAGAGCCTATCTTCTGTAGACACGGAAAAGGGGGCCGGTTTTGACCGACTTGGCAGGATAACGGACAAGGGCGCTCGGCAGGAAAAGGGTTAAAGAGGAGTCAATATGGAGAAGGTTTTCATTGGTCTCACTGATAACACCTTCAAGACAGCTAATCACATGCAATCATTCTGTAACAATAAGTCTGAGAACAGACCTAAACTTTCAAGGCTTATTTGGTCTCTTAAAGCCCAGTGCGAACTTAATCCAAAAATCTAGAAACACATTTATATAGCGATTGCAATTTGAAAGAAGAACAACAGACAGAAAACCTCATCATCTTCTTAACGCCATACTTAATCCCGATCCTGGGCCTTTTTGAGCTGGGGTTTAAAGGCGGACCCTCCCTTTAAAAGGACCCCAAGGTATGGCGGCATTCATTGTGTAAGTGGACACCAAACAGGGCACATGGGGGCACACGCTCCAGAAAATGCCACTTTTTAGTTTTCCCCGGCCACAAAAACACAGACAGACTGCCAAGCGGTCAGTGTGAAGTTGCTGCCAATCGAACTCTGAGGTTATATTCAAAGTCTAACGCGACTGGGAGACAATTTTTAGGAAATTCGAGTGTTTGTGGTGGGGAATCAATGACCGTTGGCGATTTGACCCGACCGTCAATCAAAAGCTTGCATAAACTATGTTTGCAGGATTAGCAAAATGTGACAAAAGGTTGAGATCAGTTTGTGTAATTAATGTTATAGAAATCAAACATCGTACTGGCCAGATGTTTGACTGGGAGGAGAACTCCACTAATGCGAGAACCTGGGATTGAAAAGTGCGGCTTTAAGAACAAGAATCAGGGCTTTGATATATCATGGTCAATTAAACAGAGTATTATGTTACTCTAATATGTGCAATTCATGTCATCTTTTTAAGAAAAGCTACTCATGATCAATGCTGATAAATCAAGGCTGTTCAAATAAACAATAGCGACAAACAATCTGAGCTGACACTGAGACATAAAACCCCTTGCAACAGACATGTTTACAGTTCCCTGTGGTAATTATATACATGTGAGCAATGATTGTGCGTGAGTACATGTATACATCCTTGTCTACATAATCAAATTATTACTGAGAATCAGTGAAGTGGTTTCGAACATACCAAAGTCCCTTCACCAAATTTGACCACACAAACCATCATTTACCCATAGACCCTAAAATGGGTTTATGATATACCTTGTGGTGAACCACAGTTTCCCTCTGCCACATACACCACAGTACAAATGTTACGATACACAAACCGAACAATAAGGAGAACATGGGCTTTGTCGTTGATTCACAGGGGACCCAATAATCTGATTGCTGTTTGTATTGTTGTATATGTTTATCGTGTTGTTGACCAATAAAAATTCACTAATATAACTACTGTGTTGTTGTTTCAGACCTAATGTAGATGTCCTAAGAAACACTACAAGGAAATTATCATTATTTGATCAAATGCAACTCTGTCCCAACGTACACCCTCATGTTCATTGAATTTTACATTCAATGTTCTATGACCTCGACCCGTCAGCTGTTTATATTTCCAACGACCAAATTTAACAATTTATCACATTTTCGAGAAATTCAAATCATGATAACACTCTCGGATATTAAAATTTCAAAACTTAGATTTTGGGGAAAACTGCGGAGGAGGGGGGCTAGTATAGTATGGTCAACATATTCCACAGTACAAACTACAACCATATTTCTGGGTCCCCGTGGTAGTTTTGCAGTAATCGTAGTTTTTATCTCATACATATAGTATTTTGCCGTACAACAAATTACCCCCAACTACACAAGATAAAATCTCATACACCGATTACAATGTGTAAATACTTGCAATGGAATGGAAGGAGGGTGATTCATGAAACCCGATGATGGCCATGATGAAACCTAGGTATCGAGTGCGGGCGGCCGTGTTGCGTATGTATACGCGTGGATAAAACAGCTGGGAGGGTTAATTCACAGATTGCGGGCGAGGACAAATTTAAAGTGGACATAATAGCAGGATGCGATTTGGAATGATGCTGAAAAATCACAAATGACATGAAATGCTACTTACAGGTTGGCAGGTTGGTAGTTTTTGAGCACTGGCACCGTTCCCCACACCTGCAACATGCGCGACAATTACATAAACGGCAGCCGCCAAGTATTGCCAACAGTACTCAGCCATAACCGTGAGTCGCTAAAAATATTGTCTGAATCGACAGATAATTGATGCAATCCTGCTTCTGGTAAATCCTTCTTGCTGTTAGTTTGGTATGAAATAGGACAAGTATTTCCGTCAGATGGATAAACAACCTTGCCAGACGCTTGTATGAATTTTCAGGGCGTCTGCGCTGTACATGTACAGGACAAAGAGAGAGAGAAAGAGAGGGCGTCATTTAATGACCCTTGACCTTCAAGGTCACGTTCCCGGGTCAGCCACATAATGAAAACAACATTGCATGCATTGGGAACGAAACTCTGATTTCACCTAAGTGTAGATGTGTCTACTTTGTGCAAACCATCAAATAGCCCAATTTAAATCCTGCTACAGTTTTGAGAGACATATCGTACTCTGCGCCGCCGTCGTGCGTCCTTACCCATGATCCTTTTCTACAGTCGGTATCCACAACAAACAAGTGTTCCGCACATTTGCCAGACGCACTGTAACGCACCCGGCATCCCAATATTGTCTTAAAATCCAGTCTTTCTTCAAGAATGTCCTATAAGGTACAGTCTCATCGCGACCCATACCCATTCCCCAAACTTCAAAATGACGATAATTTTGTTGGAACCCGTCAAACACAGGTAAGGAAAGTTATGACTCTTGTCTATGCAGGTTAAACTTTATCATGGTACCGTACGTACGTTTCTCCATAGACAGTAGGGGGGGGGGGGGGTGTCTCTACACAGTTGACTGGTGTCAGTGTTGAGTTTCTTCATCGCCCCTAACCTGCGGCCCCGCTATGTACTGTGACAAAATTTATAGTCATCCCCACCTACAACCCTGCAGTGTAATACTGTGTCAAATTTAAATTTCCCGTGCTACTTCCGTCAATTTTTATAATAATAATAATAATGTTTATTGCGCAACAACACACTTAAGAAGTGTGGTCCCTCAGGCAAAAATACCTGTACAGTTCAACGAAGTGTGATAAGGCAAAAATACCTTAACAGTTCAACGATACAAGGATTAACAAACACTGGTTGTAGCTGCTGCTGGGGGAGAAAGTAAAGTACTTGAAATATACTTAACAGGTAATTTATCTGACTGACAAATGAACTTCTCTTCCTGGTCTAAGTCAACGAAACCAGGACTTCACATAGTTATTGAGGAAAATAACATCTCTCTGTATCTATTTTGGACAGATCATTACTGTGGAATTCATCCTCTACTGAAGATTTACAATACTTACAAAATCTCTCATTTGCAGGGACTTTTGGGATTGATCTCCGACCTAATTCAATTTGTAAGTTGTGATCAGAGATCGATCATTATAATATGGGCAAATACCGGTAGTTGCAGTAAAATTATCATGCTCAATGCAATGATGTATGAGTGAAGGTGAACAACTTCCTATCGGTGAACTTTGCACAGCGGCAGTCAGTCACCCCATTTCGAGAATTGTAATGTTACAAAGTTAAGTACTTACGAGCAAATATTAGGGTGACCGGACGATTTTTAAAAATGAAAGCTTTTGCCAAAATCTTGATGACATCTCTGGAAAGTGTTGGTATATTAGTCAAAATCTGAAAAAAAAATTGGCTAATTAGCATAATCACAATTTGGCAGCCTCTAGAAAATGGCTCAAAGATGACTAACCGTACAATAATTAGTCCGGTAAAAGGTGCATTTATAGTTTCCAAATAAGGGAGTGTCCAGAATTTACTTCCAGGGGATCTGGAGGATTTTTAGGGGGGGCTCACCCATAACCCATTTTTCTCAAGAAAAATTAGGGGGGGGGGCAGACAAAAATACCACAACCTTTTAGGGGGGCTACAAAAAAAACACATCAATTAAATTTTTGCCCAGAAGTCTTGATCTTCATGTATAGCGCATGGCTGTCAAAAATATCTGGTGAAAAATTTAAAAATTTGATAGCTCCTACGTGGAAAAAGGGTTGATTTTTCCAATAATTCTGTATGTGCATCCAGAAGATCATGTGCATCAATACTATGGTGCCAGATTGTTGAAATATTGATGGTACTGTAGCATCCTGTGTACACAAGAAATTTGCTGTAGTCAAGAAGTGATCTCACTGTGTATGAATCGTATTGTGGGTAGGCTCACACATTGCGTAATGATACTAATACTTTAGACTCCCATACGTTGTGATTTGTATGATCAAAGATTTCTCAGTGACGGCTGGCAGAAAAGGCCTAAAAACAAATTAACATGTTTTGTTTCCATCATCTTAAAACGTGTACATCATGACTATTTTAAAGTTTGTATGCATGCTCTTTCAACTTTGAAAAAAATTGTACTGCTGACAAAATGTGAACTTTAATGTATCCAGGGTTATCTGCATTTATAAACATTGAATTGTGAATTGAACAAGCAGAAATATAACATAGACATCATCTGAATTCATGTTGGATATTAAGGGACTGGTCAGTTTCTTCGGCATGGGGGGGGCCGGTGGATTCATGGGGGGGCCACCCTGTTTTTGACTTTGGTGATGGGGGGGTCACCATGTTTTTGAAATGCCCAATAGGGGGGGTCAGTGTGTTTTTGAATTTCGACACAGGCTCATCATTGCCTAAAATGCATCGTGTCAGCCACAAATTACATCCAGTTGCATTTTTCGGCGCGCCCTTTGGGCGCGTAACTTTAATAATCAGACATATTTTTCAGCACGCCCAACTTTAACATATCAGGCATACATATATCAGAGATATATGTATGTTCAATATTTTTCAGCATGCTCTTCAAGCGCATTACTTTAATATATCAGACATTTTTCAGCACACCCTTCTTGTGCATTACTTTAATATACAAGACATATATATCAGAGATATCAGGATGTTTCATATTTTTCTCCGCGCCCTTCGGGCGCCATACTTTAATAAAACAGAGATTATGCCAGAGATATCTTGATGTTTGCTAAGTGAAAGTGTACTATTATGAAATTTGCATTTCATATGAAAAGCATGACAAATTCCTGATACTTTTCTGTTCTCTCTATGAGAATTCAGTATGAGAAAGCAACATGCACAAATATCAATGTTACAAGAAAAGGTCATCTCAGACTCTGCACACATCAGATTTGGCTAAAATGCCTCTCTATTGTTCCTCAGGAGATTTAATTGGATGGCTGGCAAGTCTTAACACCCATCAAAATTTTTGATTTACTGCTTTTTCCTGTTTGATATTAATGATTGACATCCATTTCTGTACTACAGTTCAGGACATCTGGTTAAGCATAGAAAGTGTGAAATACATTCACCGCTCATTCAAAATGTACTGTATTCAAACTTTAAGATTGACACTTTGCAATTCCCATCTTACAACTGACATGCCAACAATTTCATTAAAACACAGAATGACTTAAAATATAAATGTATGTAAAATATAACACATATATATATATATATATATTATATATATATATATATATATATATATATATATATATATATATATATATATATATATATATATATATATTACAGTATTATATTATAACATATTACAGTTGTCGCGTGCGGGGGGGGGGGGGTCACCCTGTTTTCGAAATTTGGAATAGGGGGGGGTCACCCTGTTTTAAAAATTTGGAATAGGGGGGGTCAGCCACTTTTTGACGTCGGCAAAAAATAATCCACCGGCCCCCCCCAGGCCGAAGAAACTGACCAGTCCCTAAATATCTGCTGAATATTGAACAATAATTGCACGCTGGATTGGGATCACATTTGCTCATGATTTTCTTGAATCAGTTGAATGGGGCTTGGCTACTGTTATCGCTCGAGCCATAGAGCTAGACAGCCCTGCAAAGACCCGTACGTAGGGTCGGTGACTTCAAATCCATTTTGGGACTTGACGTAAAAAGCCAAATTACTGCAGAAATTCAGCGTTCTTGGGCCCAAGTCGTATCCCTGCCTACCTCAGCTACTCGATCGCTTCCAAAAATGCCAGTCTTTTATTCACTTCTCGTAAATAACCGTCGATGTCGGCAACTCTCTCGCTAGCCCTGCGTACGATGCTGTGTGTTAGCTGTGTGTGTGTGTGTGTGTTAGCGGCCAACACACAGCATCGTACGCAGGGCTAGCGAGAGAGTTGCCGACATAGACGGTTATTTACGATAAGTGAATAAAAGACTGGCATTTTTGGAAGCGATCGAGTAGCTGAGGTAGGCAGGGATACGACTTGGGCCCAAGAACGCTGAATTTCGGCAGTAATTTGGCTTTTTCCGTCAAGTTCCAAAATGGATTTGAAGTCACCGACCCTACGTACGGGTCTTTGCAGGGCTGTGGTGAGCGGGGCGATTAGCTGTAGCGGAACACACAGCATCGTACGCAGGGCTAGTATACGCCAACAGACTATCAACGACCGGGCTCTAGTTTTCGACATCGCTAGCAAGGACGAGAGCTTTCATTTCAAGAGGCCCGACAGGAGTACAAAGACAACAACCCAAAATACAGAAAACTACAGCTCGCAGAGCAATGCCCGCTGCAGCAAGAAGCATCTCTGCATCTGCTCCGTTCCGTGGTCTGTATGAACGTCCGTGTCAAACCGGGTATATGACGCGCTACACTCGGCTGTGGAGAATCCAACTCAACTACAAAGTTTACCCCGCTTGGGGTGCAAACGAGAATTCCGAGTACAGGTATCAAGTCAAGCGAAGGACTTTTCATAGGTCTTCTTGTTATGTGGGGGTTATCTCACTTGAAAGAGGATTCAGACCTACCCGGCAATCAGAAGGTACAACAACGAAGTTTGCCCAGCACCGGTAGGCCTACACCAACTAGCGGTTGGATCACTGCCATGACCGTGCACAGGACCGGGGCACAGGATCTCTCGATACATCTATGCACGGTGTAGCCGTGCAATTTTCCTGCCAAATGCCGCGAAAACCCGCTCGTTTTGTCTATTGTTTCTTGTCATTTACTATTTCTTACCACGTAATACTAGGAGAAGTAAGACATGGTGATCAACAGTTGGTTGTGGGCCAAGTCGTAGCGGGCCGGTACGTTGTGGGACCGGATTCTCTATATCCGTGTACGTCAACGCGGTGACCTTCTCCCAACAACATCTCCCGTGTCCTGCTCTGGCTTGCCGATCATGGTCTTGAGTGTAATTTTTGTGTTAGGCATTGTGCTTATTGCTGGTCTACATATATATGCAATGTTGATCATTTTAGTTATGTATTTTCACTGTACTGTACATAGCATTGTGTACAACCAGCGTGATCGCGCGCGATCAAACCTTTTTGTTCACTGTGACTGCATGCAGTAAACTCAGCGACATAATGTGCTGAGTGTAGTGTCCCAATGTTCGTAGCTCTACACGAGTTTATAGATAGAAATACACCACTGAAGTTCGTTTCCGATCTTAATATTTTACTATTGCATGATGTTGAGTCTTACAAAGGCCTTAACAAAGTGGGGGACTGCTCCCATCTCACTCCTATTGAAGTTGAGAAGACTTATGTTTACAAAAATTTATGTTCATCAACAAAAAAATCACGCACGCGCAGCGCGACGACCACTGCGCTTTAAATTAGAGTCTTTACTGTTCAAACTTTTACTTTTGTGTTATTGGTACAATGAGATGTGAAAATTTCATTCACTGTATGAACTTGAAATGAATGGTTTTATATATTGATTTTAAGTGATTTTAGAAAAACCAACTTTTCATAGTACATTTGTATAAGATCAAGTATGGTGACCCCATCCCATTTAGAGAAAAAACTCTAATATTTGATTGTTCTCATATGCCAGAATTCAAAAATCCATGGTAACTGTTAGTCCCCTAGTCTTCTATGTGTTGCTCTCTGGCTGGATCTTGTGTACAAGTAGATGTATGTTTCACTGTCAATTGAGTGTCCTATGACCGAAACTCTTCTTAAACTACATCAGAGTCAGAGCTACATGTATCACTGTCACTGCCAGTATGTAGTAGCAGGGCAGTAGTTGTATTAACTTTTTATTTTGACAATATTTTTGTTCAGTTTATACAATTGTGTTCTTGTTCTAGTCCCTACAGAATGTTGAGCTATCCAGTATTCAGCTTGCCAACACAGCCTACGTGTACCGTGCATTTGCATCATTCAATTATCACCAATATTTAGACAAACAGGCTTTGTTGACAAACTGAATATCGTGTTTTTCAGCAGCATGCTGTAGAGAGACACCAAGAAACTGTGTTTGATACATTGCATAGAAATATTGAAAAATTATCAACAGTAACTGTCGTAGCTCCTGCCCCATTACAAGGCCAACTTGTTCTACAAAAATTTTATGGCATTCATAAATTTTTAGACTTTTTCGAGATTAAAGACATAAAATATGACAAAACGGTTCTAGATTTTGTTTAATTAGTACTAACATTAGAACCATTGGACAACATCAAAATGTTAAAAGTCAAAATATTTTCAGTTCCCCCCTATAGGCAGAGCAAAACTTTAAAGTCCCCCCCCCCCTCTAATACCCCAATAATTTTCGAATCCCCCCCTGAATTCCTCCAGCCCCCTTACCACTTTTTTGAACGTGGCCCTAGTTTCACCTATATAATATCCTAACCTCCTGTGACTTTCCTTCTAAACGTTGAATTGCCTTGTGCACCAAAAGAGGTTGTATCTTATGTGAAACGATGAAAAAATAGCTGAAGAAACATCCATGTGTCAGTCAGTACGGCAGGCGAAACCCGGACGGCCATATACCGATTGGGGACAGAGCAGAGTAGATCAAAACACAAACAGGGTGTTATTATAGGAAAGGCGGTGACTTATTTTAAAGCTGAATAAAATGCTGTCTCTGGTTGTGTAAGTCTGTCGATCAAAATATGTATTTTGTTCCCAGTTGATTAATCATGGGGGGATGGCAGTCTCGATCTCCCCTTTATGGTTCGATATTTACTGACTCGTTCCTTCTCATTTTTGTCAATCAATGAAAGCATTTTCGTCTTCCATATTCAATCTTACTTTGACCGATGTTATATCCTGACCTATAGTGTCATTAGTTTTGACCAACGTAAAAAGACATATCCCATGCGCCCGGTTGACGAGATATTTTGCAAAACGATGAATAAAATATTTGAACATGTACGGCCATACTGTATGCATGGGGGCCCGGGAGACATCGATGTCAGTCTTTCTGGACTGTTTACATGTAGCTTAGGGGATATCAGAGGAAATGAATCAGTTAGTTGAATAAAACATAACTTTTCGGACATATTTTATGTCAATTTTGTCAATGTCGGACTTTTGATTCGATTGAGAAACCAGAATCACCTACAGAGATGTCTGTATTTAACACGGACGCACAATTCGGAATAGTTTGTTGTGCTACCGTCGGTCTCAGTCGTGGTGTCTCTCCCATAAAATTTCGAAGCTATAGGCCTACACTTGTCGTTTCGATTCACAGGTAGCGGTACACCATGACCAGATATTGTATGTTCTTTAAAGGTATACAGTCACCTGTAATCTAAATATGCCCATATATGGTCAAAAGGGCATTCATTGTATTCAAAATGACCATTGAGGGCGCTGTTTTTAAAAAGCGGCCACCCGCTTAAAATCTGTGATTGGTTAGATTTTCTCTTTTCTTGGGAACTGTGGCAAAATTGGAACTGGTGACAGTATACCTATAAACTAGTCTAAGCAATACGACACTGCACTCTTTGTCATATCGTGTCTCCCCGTAAACGTCCTTGAACCTACAGTATGTATGGACGTGACCATTGTTTTACTGCGCCCATCAGAGTGTAAACCCCTGCTCGTTCCCAGCAGAGTACTTTTTAAAGTTCTGTACTTCTGTGTACACTGTGTGTATAAGCCCCTAACCTAGTTTAATTCAATTTAGAGTTGCTAAAATTGCTAGAAAAACGGCACGTTTTTCCAGTACTTTTACAGTTCTGTGCTTTCCGTCCCCGTTCCTCAAATAGAATAGTCCCAAGTGCTATTGTTTTAAATCACGTCCAGGATGTGCTGTTGATTTTCATTCTTTCGTGCAATTTCATTCGTTTGAAGCAATTATCATTTCATTTGAGTGCTCTGTGGGACTTCTCTGGAAATGTGTTTTGGATAAAAAGAACTCTACAGTGAAAGACATAAACTTTGACGGTGATTAAGGTATACAATATCGGTTCGATGTGCGATGATATACAGATTACAAGTTATTTTAGAAGTTCTCAAAACCAGTAAAAATAATTCTGCGCGCCACTTATTGATACATAGGGGATTCGATCTCCTTCGATGATGACGATGATGATGATTAAATATTTAAAAATGAAGAAAAATAAAAATATATTTGGACTCAGTAAATTTGTTGTTGTTGTTATTGTTGTTATTGCTGTTGTTGTTGTTGATACTATTTGCAGAAAAGAACAAAGTATGCGCTGCAAAATTCAACACAGCCTAACTATACATGTGCGTTGCAAATTCAACACAGCCTAACTATACATGTGCGTTGCAAATTCAATACAGCCTAACTATACATGAGCGTTGCAAATTCAATACAGCCTAACATTACCCAAGGGATGTCACTTCATTGCCACACACTTTTTTTCAATCGCCTAAATGCACCTAGCATGCATCGAAATCAGATGTCTGATTTTTTCATATTCAAAAGGCTTATTGATTTACGGAGAACGCCCATCTTGTTTTTACCTCCCATTTGCCATACATACATGGCAATTGGGAGGTTATATGGTTGAAAAAAGTCTGTATGTGAGATGTCTGTCTGTATGTACCGGTATGTATGTATGTATGTATGCAGCGTTGGAAACTACCTTATTTGCTTTTGTCAGTCGTGTTTTTCCTGGTTTAAATATTTCTCGAATGGACCAATTCAAACCGAATGTGAGCACACTGTCTTTGACAGTATTTTTTTGTATCCCATCCGCTTGGTTGTGTGATGAAGTCATCTTCGTCCTCGAAGAGGAGAAGCCAGATTCGTTATTGAGAGAGTTAGCCACTATTGACTGACTCGTGAGCGATCCGGTGTGTGGTATCATATTATAATTAACATGACCCAGCATCGACCGGAGTTTCTGGACGGTTATAAGGATTTTTGTTTTAGGGCATATTTTGAACGTTGCTAGTGCTCGTTGTGTTAACAGTAAATGTTGTACTAATCTGTCAACGATTAGTTTGTTTTAGGCATTTAAATTGATTATCCGAACTTTTAGTTTTGTGTCAATTTTTTATGGACTTTGTAATAGATTTCGGGTCGATATTGGTGCCTGCTTTCCGGTGTAAGAAAAGCATGTCGTGAAGGGCTGTTTCGAGAAATAAATCTTGTTTCTCTGTGTTTAGCCATTCCCTGGTTTCATGGTTTCGTTAACAATATTTTCTGTAACCGGCCTTTGAAATCGGTTTTGTCGGAGGAGAGTATTGGTTTACTTAATTCATGCCGTCAACTATGATTACTTATGTGGCAACTCTCTCAGTTTTTGATTTTCTTTGCCAGATGATGTTTTCTGTATTGCTCAGCAATCTTTTCAGTTTGGTTGATTGTAGTACCAATTCGATGACAGATTGCATCTTGGTTTTATACGATAAGTAGTGGCATGAAATGGAGACAAATTTTAAAAAATCAGTTTCCCCATTGTTAAAACCAAATATATAGGGGGCAGATGCTGCAGTCATTTGTAGCAGGACAGGGACTGGACTCTGATTATGAATCAGACTTTTCTGATCTCCTTGAAAGTGATGTTGGTAGTGACACTGACTTGATGTAATCTGTGCTTGACTCATGTCAGCACTGATTTCATCAAGGAGACCATGCACAGATCCATGATGAAATATCCAGTACTCGGCTATCAACACAATGTATCAGAGTGTTATCAGCATTGTTATTGTAGAAATTTTGTATTCAAGACAGGATTAGAATTCATTTCAAACAGTGGAATTCAGAACAGTTTGTTTGTAAGATCACAGTCATACTCATGTTGAAAATAAAGTTGTTTACAGTTTGCAGTCCATAATTGTTTTGTGTTTTTTTGAATGAATGGATTTGTCAAAAATTCAGGACAGGCAACTTTCTGGCAGGACCGGCAAGTTTTGAAAGTTACCAGTCCTGATGTCTGGCAAATATTTTGGCCAGTTTCCAACACTGATGTATGTATGTATGTATGTATGTACATTGTATGTATGGATGTCTGTCCGTCCAACGCAAAAACTCTGAAACTGCTGCACGTATAAAGCTGATTTTTGGTGTAGTGATGCCATATATGATGTAGATGTGCCGTTGTTAAAATGAACTTTTTAGTCCCATGTATATGCAAATGAGGTAGAAAAAAGGGTGAAAATGGTCAAAAATCAGTAACTCAAGAACTACTCTTCTGATCATTGTCATATTTGTTTTTTAGGTACCTTGGGCCCTACTCATTCAAACATGTAGATTTGGTGTCAATATTGGCTGCTTTCTATTTTTAATGAATTTTTTTCTCTATTTTTTTTGGCATTTCAGTAAAAAATTGTTTCCTCTGAAAGCAATGGTCTGTTCGCTTTAAAATTTGGCGTGCAGGTGCCTTGTGATAACTCAAAATAGAATTCATCAAAATTATTGCAAAATTTGCATATTTGTATTTTTGGACAATTTTTGCCATTTTTGGTTAAAAAAATCTTCGTTGAAACTGTGTATGCCATTACTTTCTAATTGGGTGTGCAGGTTCCTAGGGGTGACCTGAAGATGACTCTGTGAACTCATGCTGAAATTTGCAAATTTTGTGGTACTGTTTGTCATGCTTTCAAATTTGGTACATAGGGGAAATGTAGTAGGTCATTCATTCAAAGTCAAGTACTGCCTGTGTGAATGAGCAGATTATGATTGTACTGTTCCAGGCTGAGGTGCTATTTATAGGAATGATGCAATGTTAGACGGTAATTGATGTTTTAACTGAACTTGACTTACATTGTATGTAACTCTTGTACTGTATAAACCCTATCAATTCACCCAGAAAAAATAATTAATATGATTTTAAATAATTGAATTAATTAGGAAATCAACAAAGCCAAAATAATTTTAGTGTAGAATTATTAGAAAGTTCAACTTTTTTGACAGTTCATAGTGAAATGCTTACCATCTTGGATGATTAAAACATGTAAAGGCAACTTTCCTGAATCCCAACTTGACATATTCTGAACCGTCATATATTTTGCTCTGTATGTTATCTAAAAGAAATTGCTCATAATAGTTTGTCATGATAGGTTGGTCAAATAAATAGAGATAGAGAAAGTTCCAATTTCCATTTATGGTTGACTTGGTAAGGATAAAATAAAATTACTTTTTGAGGAAAAAAATAGAGTGGTCAATTAAAAGAGTGGTCAAAGTTATAGGGTTTTTATGGTAAAGCTGGGCTGTAAGGTTCCTCATGTGCTATTTATAGCAATTATGCAATCTGTGTAAACAGTGCAATGAAAGTGTTACATGATTCCTTATAATGCTTTTGATGACCTTGAACTTCTTAAAGTTGCAAACATTTGTCTCTTCAGTGTGCTTTCTCTGAGTACCTACAGGCTCAAGTTATTCAACAGAACTTACTTGCAATGTTAATTTGAAAGTTAAAATGTGCTAGTTAATAGGATTAAAATACTGATATTAAAAGATAACCAGCTCAAGATTCTTTATAACCTGACAGATATGCTGTTTTTTTATGACGCAAATCTTGATAAGCTAGTCTTGTTTACTTTAATTAGAATGTAATTAACTCTCGTTTATATTATTATAAGCAGTAGTATCAAGTTGAACAAGCTGATATTGACAAGTTGGTCGGCTGTTGGAGGTTAAAAGCTGTAAAAATAAATGTATGCATGTCTGTCTGTCTGTCTGTCTGTATGTATCGGTATGTATGTATGTTAGTTAGTATGTGCGGAGGTATGTCCGTCCACATTAAAACCTAAACTGCAGCACCTACCACCTTAGAATTTGGTGGACAGGTGCACCCAGGGGTGGAGATGTGAATTTGTTGAAATGAACATGTCAAAATCAAAAAGATGCAAATGAGGGCAAAAAAGGGAAAAATCCTGCAAATTACTAAAACCCTGTAACCACTGGTCAGATTTGGTTGGAACTTGGTATGCAGGCTCTTTATAGTGACTTAAGTTACATTTCTTCAAATTGTGGTGAAATTTTGAAAGTTGTATTTTTTGGGCGATTTTCCTGTTTTTTGTCCAAAATTCTTCTTTTCTGAAAGTGCTCATCCTCTTGCCTTGAAAACCTGTATGTATGATCCTAGGGTTGGCCTTTGTCAGATTTGTTCAAATTGTGGTGAAATTTTCATATTTGTATTTTAGGGGCAATTTTTCCCATTTTTTGTCAAAAAATCATTTTTTCCTAAAGTATTTGTTGGATTGCTGTAAAACATGATAGTCTTAATCCTAGGGTTGTTTTCTGTCAGGTGTGTCAAAGTCATTATGAGATGGAGCATTTCATATTGCTTGGGGTATAAGATTAATTTGGACTTGCAATGGAATTTTCTTAGTAATCAACCTGTAAGAATGCAATGTCATGTGTGTACTAGTACTTAGTATCTCTGTAAAGTGGGAGGACAGTGTCATTGACACTATTTTTAGCTTTAACTTAGCACATGATGGCAATTGAAAATTCAAAGCCAAATAGCCAGTGGGAAAAAATTTGACGACTCGCTCTCACCAGCGGTCGCAATGAAAAAAAAAAATCGAAGTCTCTGAAGTCAGTATCATTGCTCCGCCATATTTATTGTTGGTTGTACGGCCAGTTTAAAGTCACAGACTTTCTTCTTGGTAAAATTCATATAATTGCCATACCGCGAAGTTCCCTGTGCATTTCAATATGTCTATTTGCAAGCAAAAGCGTCACGGACATTCGATCGATGGTGATGAACTTTCTCCAGGCCGTGACATGTCACCAGTTACGAACTTTAGCGGTTTTCGATATGAAAGATGGTTGTCTGTAAATGTGGTAACTAGCTATAACGATCAGTAACAACCAGAAACGAGCAGTAATGAGCAATAACGACCTAGAACTAGACAGAACGAGCCAATAACGATCCGTAACGAGCCAAAAAAATTTGATCTATCCCTATAAACTTAAACTACAAGCACAGTTCCCGCCAAGCTTAGAAATCACGCCCTCTATGACGTTTGGTACTACCAAAAACCTCTGCAACAGTGCTCATGGAGTAAGCAATAACGAGCTAGAAATAGAAAGTACGAGCCAATAACGAGCAATAAAGAGCAAAATAAAAATGATCTGTCCATAAATTGAACTTCAACTGCACTTCCCGCCTGTCCTTGAAATCCCGCCCTCTACGACATGCTTTGTACATCGAAACCTCTGCGGCAGTGCTCAGTTAACACGTGGCGTACGAGTGAAGCCTGATAAACATTTTTCGAATAAAAAGAAAAATTCACATTTATTTATGTAGTGTTGATATAAAAAAGACAGAAGAGTCAATTCCCAGAGAGCTCATAAACTTGAGTGGGCGTAGTATCCGTTTTGCATTCATGAAACCACATTTGCCTGAACTCTGACCCTTGCCGGTGATCATGGTAAGGGACTGGAGAGAGATTATGAGGGGAGGGCCCCATTTTAAAAATTATATCCGGAGTCTGTTTGGCAAACCATTGGTAAATTCCCCGACAAAACAAGCAATATCCCTACATTTATGTATGTTTGATAACTGATATATATATAGAAATTTGGAGGTAAAAGTGCATGTGTGTGAATAAAATATGATTTTTCTCTAATTGTACTCAAGCTGTTGAGCTACTACTAGTATATGACAATCTATGAGAAAAGCATGGATTCTTTTTGCGATACAATAATGACTATGTCTTTGCATTTGTAAATGTTTGTCAATTACAATGTGGTATTTGGAAGTGAAGATGTGAGATTTAAAAATTGATATGTGAATTTCGGGCCAAAACTACAACCTCACTTCACATGGTAATCCAGGGATAAACTATAAACAATTTTTCCCTTACAAAACAACAGGGGAAAGAAATTAGTCCCCTTGGGTGGGGAGGGAGGTTTTTTGTGCAACTGTTTACTTTATTTGATTTTATTTTGATTATTTTCAAAGGATAAAGCTATTCTTTAAAAGGTTCACGGTATGTTTTTTTGAGCACGTAAATTGATGTGCGTCACTATTTTTCATGGAAACACGTTTGAAGTTCACAATTCACTATTTTTTCCTCAGCGTCATGTTGAAAAACATCAGCCCTCCCGTCTTATAATTTCTTTTCTGTCCCTTAGCATGAGTAATCCATTGGGAAAAGCACAGTTACGAGTGTAGTGATACATAGCGGCCGCCCATTATTCTATGCATACTACACGGCGGCTGCTATGTATCACTACACTCGTAACTGTGGGGAAAAGATCATATTTTGGGGCTCTTTATTGCCCCTTATTGGCTCGTTCTATCTTGTTCTGGCCCCTTATTGCTCGTTATTGCTCGATACTGCTTGTTTCTGGTCGTTATTGACCGTAATTGCTCGATACTGCTTGTTTCTGGTCGTTATTGACCGTAATTGCTACGCTGCAGCTCGTTACTGGTAACAGGCTGCACCATGTCCAAGCATGCCGTAGAGAGCAGGATTTCCAGGATTGGCGGGAACTGCGCTTGTAGGTTAATGTATTGACAGATCATATTTTTTTGGCTCGTTATGGCTCGTTATTGGCTCGTTCTGTCTAGTTCTAGGTCGTTATTGCTCGTTACTGCTCGTTTCTGGTCGTTACTGGTCGACTCGTTATGGCTAGTTACCACATTTACAGACACCCTACGAAAGATGCAATATATTATCAGCGTTGTTCACGCTGTGTTTTGAGTCTGATATCAAATATAACAGGAAAAAACTAACGATTAGAGTGACGATAGAGACCATGCCCGATACGGAAAATTGACATCAACTACTTGCATTGAGCAGTGACCTGAACTTCAGTGAACTTCAGACTGATATATAAATGTCGACAATATAAAACATTGAAATGCTGGAGAGAGAGAGGTTTACGCTGTCGCGAACTGATTATACTCTTTCGGATATGACTTCGGTATAGACGATACACAGACATCGAAAATGAACACCTACTTTCCAGAAATTCAACTAATCTTATAATAAGAGTAGAACAAATCCAAAAGTGTTGGTTGAAGTAAATCTTCAGATGTTGGTTTTCTAAAGTTAGACAATACTTACAGAAATATGGTCGTCATAGTCTTCTCTTAAAAACTATTATCTTCAACACCACGTTTCTTATGATCTGTGATGTAATTTTTTATTATTTTTACAAACTTTCAATGCATCAAACGCCATTAGACTATCTCATCTGCCTGTCAAGGAGTTACAATATATTTCCAAGGGCTGGCACACAATGTCAACTTATGCGTCGTCCGTCGAGTGGCCGGTGGCAGTGTCACAGATCGCTCCGTCTGTAATCGCAGCCACTTTTATTTTGATGTGACACCCACGTGTGTTTGAGGGTTTTTTGTTACCTAATTTGTCGACCTAACAAAATTTCACAGTCCATGCTTTGAAGCAGTCTCAACATGGAAAACATGTCTCGCGTAAATTTCATCCTCGTCGTTCCAATTAATTCGACCACTAAATTATTTTGGCAGTTTTAATTTCCTATTAATTCAACGTTTTTCAAATCGTAATTATTTTTTCTGGTCGAATTGATAGGGTTTTTACGGTACGTACATACATACATACATACATACATACATACATACATACACACATACATACAGACCCCATCCACTTCAGCTTATACGATAAACTCACATCGGTATAACCAAATGTGAGCTAAAAACAGAAGAGTCTACCGGTAGTCAAAGATGTTAATCTTCAAGAGCTTGCAAAGAATATACAGAATTCTGTCAGTAACACAGTCCTGTTGACAAATGGCAGAGAGAGGATACTGTTGTCAACAGTTGATAACTCTATAACCTTATCATTCAGTCTTTTCCTTCACTCATGGGCAGCACAGTAAGAGGCATGTGCTTTAAAGAATTTATAATAATAATAATAATAATAATAATAATTGTATAATAATATCATCACATGCAATCAGTGGTTTGGTGATTGAACTTTTGGAAAAATTGTTACATTGTGCTGATACTGTTAAAATTTGCCTTTGCAGATAAACTGTACCTAGACTCTTGTCCTACAAATTTCTTAAAATGATGAAGTCAGTAACATTCTGGGTTTTTTGATACCTTTTACATTTTAGTATCAAGTCATTGTTGATGACACAGTCCCCACTTGTTAATGGGTACTTTGATTACAAGTCCACAGAGAGGATAGAGTCCTCTCCATTAATTAGGTCTGTGATAAAAATAGTTTGATACAGATGCGCTCAATGGCCAAGAATGAGTTTCATGGTGATGAAAACATAAAACCAATGTAGGCCACCATCCTAAAGTTTGAATGAGTCAACTAGGAATTAATCAACAGGATGTTGCAAAACATTTTTGCATCCTATCATAACACTGATAGATTATCACTGGTACCATATTAAGTTTGATGCAGTGCTTCTGGACATTCACCCTAAAAACAAAAGTTCATCTTGTAAATGCAAATTGGCAATTAATTTAATTTATTGGATCGTATCACAAAACAAATCGACATGCATATGTATGACATAGGTCAATGTCCTTGTACCAACTGTGAATAAAATCGGTTGAGATATGCCTGAGTTATGGCTTCGTACATAAAAAATCGTAACAAAATGGCCGCACGGCAGCCATATTGGATCGTATCACAAACCAATTGATGTGCATATCTATGACATTGGTCAATGTCCTTTTACCAACTTTGAATAAAATCGATTGAAACATGTCTGAGTTAGGTCTCTGTACATGAAAAAATCTTAATAAAATGGCCGCCTGGCAGCCATATTGGATCGTATCAGAAAACAAATGACGTGCATATGTATGACATAGGTCGATGTCCTTGTACCAACTTTGTATAAAATCAGTTGAGATATGCCCGAGTTATGGCATTGTACATGAAAAAATTGTAACAAAATGGCCGCCTGGCGGCCATATTGGAACGTATCACAAATCAAATCAACATGCATATGTATGACATATGAAGTAATCCTTGTATCAAGTTTGAATGAAATTGCTCCAGGCATCTCTGAGATATCTGCGTGAACGAACGCACGCACGCACGCACGCACGCACGGACATGACCAAACCTATAAGTCCCCCCAGACGGTGTCCGTGGGGACTAACAAAATTGGTTCAGGGATGTTTGAGTTACGGTTCAAAGACATGAAAAATTGCAAACAAAATGGCCGCCTTGCGGCCAAATTGGATCAAATCGCAAAATAATTTGATCTGCACATGTAGGCCATAGTGTTATGCCTTTGTGCCAAATTTGAACAGAATCTGTTCAAGGATGTCTGAGTTATGGTCCAAAGACATGAAAAATCGCAAACAAAATGGCCGCCTCGCGGCCATATTGGATCGTATTGCAATATAATTTGACATGCACATGTAGGCTATAGTGTTATGCCTTTGTGCCAAGATTGAACAGAATCTGTTCAAGGATGTCTGAGTTATGGTCCAAAGACATGAAAAATCGCAACAAAATGGCCACCTTGGGCCCATATTGGATTGTATCGCGAAATTATTTGACATGGATATGAAAGCGATAGTGTTATGCCTTTGTGCAAAGTTTGAACAGAATCTGCACAAAGATGTCTGAGTTATGGTTCAAAGACATGAAAAATCACAACAAAATGGCCGCCTCGCGGCCAAATTCGATCGTATCACAAAATAAATCGACGTGCATCTGTAGGTCATAGTGCTATGCCTTTGTGCCAAGTTTGAACGAAATTTGTTCGGCAGTGTCTGAGAAACTGTTGATGACGGACGGACGGACGGACGGACGGACGGACAGACGGGACCCAATCTATAAGTCCCCGCTGGACTTCGTCCGCGGGGACTAAAAAACTTTTCAGTGAAACTTCTTTCAAATATGTCCAATAATTGAGTATCCATAGACGAGCATGGTGGGTGTCTGACTCAAAAGTTATGGATATGACAATGTGTGTGTTTTTGTGTATTTAGTCTGTGTTTTCCACTTTGACACACACTGTACAAGTACATTTATAATCTCAATACCCACCAGATTCAGATATTGATGGCATGAGGAATGTATCTTGCCTTTATCATTGCGTTAGCTGATTGTAATTAATTTCAATTTTTGAAATGACTCCATTCAGGTCAAAGCATATGGTGAGCCAACACATTTATCACAGCAACAAGACCCATGGAACAGGCTTAATTCAACATGTACATTAGCAAGCTCAAGAAGAGAAGTTTACCATCATGATCCAAAGGTAAACACTCATTTCATGACTTGATGGTGACTGTTAAAGGGCCCATGGTCTGATTTGAAATGTAAAGATCCCTCTTAATAGACTTTCCTTAATATGATACTAGTACATGTATGTTTATTTCCAGTTAGTTTTGCAAAGATTTGCCTGATAAGGTAGACAAGTAAAAGTGTGAAATTGACACTTCCTAAAGTTTGACCAGTGGATTCTTTTGCTTTTCTGGAGATTGCCCAATCTCTAAGTATGTACGTTACTTGTCTAAGAACATGTATAACCCACTGCTTATGTATAAGCGCCTCCTCTATTTCTAGACATGGTTAGAGTAATGCTATATGTCCATGTATACGCACTGCCCTGCTAGATAAAATATGGAAAAGTTTGAGAAAGTGTAAAGAATTGTTGCACTTGGTAAAATAACTTTTCAGACCAAAGAAACCAGTAGAAGGTGTTCTATAATGCGACATCGAACTTATGTGACTGAACTGAGGGGGAAAAAGAGCATGTTTGTGTTCTTCTGATTCTCTGTGATCCCAGTGTATACCTCATGGAACAGTCCTAGTCTGACCTTGCCTGACACCGCCATGCTTCATTTGTTTTCCTTCTTGGATCATGAAATTTCATCGTTTGAAGCAGTTTATTATTTCATCTTTGAAGAGTCTGACTGTTGACTATTATGAATCCCACTGCTATGTTGTATATTTGCCAAGAAGTTTACCATTTCCAAAACTGTGCACCAGTTACTGGATATTCATCTGTATAAACACCAAAATGACACTTACATGTGATTGTAAATTGATAAATCAATTGATAAATCATGGTAGAAATCTTGGATGACTAACTGGCTATTCAATTACCACTGATCTGCAAATGTACTGTTTCCTAAATTTAGACAGTGCTAAACTTTAAAGGATTGTAAAGTATGTAATAGTCACAGACATTGCTTCACCAGTGTTACAAAACACAATGCAGTTGGCTGTACATGAAAACAATGACTTTTACATAATAATCTCTACTTCCTGTGGTATCTCCATGATGTTGTCATTGACAGTACTTATAGGTATTGTACACTTTGATATGCATCCATAAATTTGATATGCAAATTGCTTCCTGCAGGCTCCAAGAGACAGTCTTGATTTTGTTTTAAAGACTAGTTATGATCAACATAATTCATTCCTGGCTACCAAACCAGAAACACTTGTTCAGCCAGAAACAACAGGAGTTGACCATGGGTAAGTAAATCCAAAGTTGTCGGTTCATTGACTATTTTCATTGGTCTGTACACATTCCCATCTTTGTAAATGGTTGGACTGTCAGTCTTTAAGTTTCTACCTTACCATCCCTTGCAACAACAAATTGATTTTTATGTCATCCATTGTTGATTTTCCTTATCACTAATAGTATTTGATTAAGTCAGAAGTTTACTCTTGATACTTAAAAACATGATTTATACACTTGTAGTGAAAATGGAGAGTATAATCCCTTGGTAACTTGTTATCATTATACTGTGGTATGTGATTGCCATGACAGATGGCAACATCTTGCCATTCCTCTAACCCTTTGTAAAACTTCAAATTTGTTAATGATTCATTACTGTATGGACAAAGCTTTTGGCAACCTTGTTTTTCATGGAATTTTTCCTTTACACTTTAAGCCCTTATGTGTTAAAAATCAAGCTGTACATGCCTTCATTCAATTAGTGAGACTTAGATACTTTATTTCCTCACAATGGAGGGGTCACAGTCTTCATTTAGGACTATTTCAAAATAAACTGAAAATCTTCAATATTGGCCACTGGGTTCTCCTCCACAGACATCTGAGATCAGTAGATGGCTCATTAATAATCATAGCATTAATGATGATGAAAGAATTGGCAATTTAATTTTCTTTTGTTCCTAAAGGATTTCTTTGCTAATAAAATGTTGTGTTCACAGTTGCTTTGATTCCAAATTTTGAAAAAGAAAAGAATCTGAATGATAAGAGTAAACTGAGTCACTTTCTCTACTATCCACATCACAGTCGTACTTTGAAGAACAAACCAAAAGAAACTCAGAAGTCTGCTGATGCAACAAAACCTCCCCTGGCCATTAATGTGGTAGTTGATCCAAAAAGAGAAACTATTGACTGCTTCAACGGGGCCATTGATAGTCCTCACAGTGCTGCCACCAATCCAGGATACTCTAGGAAACATGATGGTGGATTTTATACAACATAATTAGTTCTTATGATATGTTATACATTTACTGTATTTGTGACAGAACAAGCACAATAAAGTAACTATCAGAGAGGACATTTCACAAGCAATCTCTCTGAATTTTGATGCAATCCTTTACCAAAACACTGCAGTTTGTAAATTTGACGTAGTTTCTTTCACTTATCAACATGACCATGTACCGGTATTGTACTCTCTCTCTCTCTCTCTCTCTCTTTCTGATATATGTAAATAGTAATACCAGAAGGTTTGATAGCCAAGTGAGGATGGGGTGAGCAATAATTATTCTTTCTCTAAAATCTACTTTTCAGTTTGACATAAGCTTTTTGTTTCTGAAAGAACTATTATATCTCCCATAATTTCAAGTACATTCTGAAGTGGGTCTTCATGTCCAATGAGGTTTTCATTTACTTTACCATACTGTGGATTCAGTGAACAAGGTGTGTTTTCATCATACCATGGATTCAAATAATATATACCATACCATACACTGAATTAATACTCAGCTTTCAATATTATTAGACATGCTGTACAGTGCTCATCATTTATCTTACATTTACATGAAGCTTGTTGGTCAAAGCCTCATTCATCAAAGCTTAAACATCTACATGCAAAAAAATCCTTTGAAGTTTTGTTTGAAACAAAAAATTGTCTTTTGCATCAGTAATCTGCAAACTGTTTTTAAAGTTTGTTTAAAACCAAGTGTATAGGAATCATAATTACAAGAAACCAGTAAAGAAATTAAATAGTAATGTGAAATGCTACGTGAATGTTAATCTATTTTATGCATCATCCTGTTCTTCAGTAATTTGATAGTGTAACTTTAAATCATGACCAAAATTGTCTCTTGGAATGTAACAGCATTTAATACATAAAATGCACCACATACTTAGTCAGATTCTATAGACTACTTATACCTTGATCTGTATGTCATGGCAGGATTCTGCCCAGCATTCCTCACAACCTGCACTAACCACAGGGAGAAGTATGAAATTTATTCCTCCTCTTGAAATCTGTGATAATGCCAATAAAGATGTGTTTGCTAGAAATGGTCTCTTTTTCATTTACTGAATGCTTGACTTGCAACCTCTGATCACTTGACCTTCACCGCTATTAGAACACACATGACCTAATTGCCTTCTGTGTTGATTTCATCAGGGGATCAACTCAGTTGGTCAACAGCTATATACTGTAAGCCTTGAAAGCTTTTGCACCATACCTTTTTTGTTCTTGTGGTGCAAAGATTGACAATAGAGAAAACGAAACATTAAAGTCTTAGATATATAGTGTACATTATACAAAATGTTGTAATATAGTATTTTATACCAACTAAATCTTCCCTCTGCTTTCAAATTACCAGAAGTCGTTTAGGACAACACATAAATATTAACTCTTGATATCATGTTTGAATAGCAGGCTGAGTGACCAGAACTAAAAAGAAGTATTAACAAAATAAAATCCACATGGTCACCCATTTTTTAGAAAGAAGCTGTGCCGAGAAACCAGCTCATCAATTTTTCATTCTTTTACACATTCTTTTACAGCTGTATTGAAATGCTACTTTTTTGAGTGAATGTCATGCTTTCCTAATGTCAATGGTTATTTGATGTCAATAAAATATTGTATAGCCATGGATCTATAAAATAACTTGCCAGACTATAGAGGGCGCTGTTGCATCAACTTCAATGCACTACACAAACTGTACAAAATTTATGTTGTACCCATGAACTTATTGAATGCCTGGCACACACATATACCCTGACAACAGCGTCCTACTTTTTCACTTTGTTACATGATATGAACAGTCAATCATTCATGTTTTCACCATCATTCGATTTCCAACATCAGTATCGCAATTTGGTTTGTTCCTAAAGTCTTAGGCTTCCATTTTCACTTCCATGTCTCCATTTTCAGTTCAGGCTATTCCTAACATAATACCTTGGAAATTTTTAGATCAGAAACTCCAGGGATTATTCAAACATTTTTGGTGTTTCAAGCTATATTGAGCATATTTGTGATGACTGTGATTAAACCGATCACCCTGCAAATGTCAGCAAAATATATATAACAGATGTACTTTCCAAATTGTCAAAGATATCGAAGTCTAAAACAGGAAAAGTTATCATTTCAAGTCATGTTTGGTGTATCCATGAGCAATGTCCATTGTTTTACAATGTCTCTATTAAAGAACACAATATGGGCAAGAAGTACTTTGATATCTTCATCTGTTTTATTTCATATAAAATGACTCACAGGTTGGTAGAAAATAACATTTTTTGCAGGTAATATTATGCTTGGATTTTACTTTTGGCACTGTATGCAAGATACCAAACTAAAAATCCTGTCATTGTTGCCAATACTTCTGTTGATACATATGGACCAGATGACACACCCTGTAATAGAAAATAGAAACTGATTTAGTACAACACTCAGATTTATTGTTTAATAAGTCTCACAAACAAGAATACAAACTACAATCATACCAATGATAACAATTATCATCATTATTATAACATTATTACAAGTACTATAACCTTCATAGATGTACTGCAAAAGAATAAAAGTCACACAGCAGCTGTAATACAATTCTACAGTGATACTCATTCATTTTCTCTATTAACCCTTTTACTGCAAAGCCATCTTGCCCGCCATCCTGCCAAGTCAGTAGAAAACTGCCCCATAATAGGTGCCTGCAAAAGATTGGCTCTCCTGCACGTTATCCTGCCAGGCATTTTGGCAACAAGTCATCGTTGATGACACAGTCCCCACTTGTTAATAGGTACTTTGATTACAGGTCCTCAGAGAGGAGAGAGTCCTCTTTATTAGGTCTGTGATAAAAATACTTTTGAATAAATTCGCTTGATACATGTCTGAGTTGTAGTTCAGGACATGAAAAATAAATGTAGTTCAGGACATGAAAAATAAATGGCCACATGGTACCAACTTTGATTAAAATCGGTTAAGATATGCCTGAGTTATGGCTCTGTACATGAAAATATCGTAACACCAGATATGAACTGTAAATGCTCACGTGTGTTCATATACATTGCATATGTGTGTTAATTTAAACTTCTGATATTTGTATGTAACTTTTTGTAGATGTAATAATCAACATCATGGACATATTCATGATAGATGACTTGGAAACGACATTGTTTATAAATATAACTTAGATGGGAAAAAAATTTAACTGTCTTTGACTGCTGTCATTGTCAGCATTCATAAGCATATATTAAGTGGAATATATTGTTACAGGGGTTCATGCTATACACGGCATATTGACATTATAATAAAGTGATGTAACACCGAAAACACATTCTTTTGGGAAACAATGTTTATTTTTAAGAATGCAAGTAATCACATTAAAAAATGGGTATGTTTGATATTGCTTTCAAGAAAATAGCTGGAATGCGAGTGATTGAGAAAGACCTATGCAAAAGTAATTTGGACTTTGTGTGTGTGAGTTACTCTGGTGCTAAGTTTCATATGACATCACTGCTTGAATCTCTCAAAAATGTGCGTATATAGTTACATTATGGAATACAGAAAATAAAATTGTTATTGTATATCCATATGGATTGTATGGTAAAACAAATAATAGTGTATGTTTATTGTTATATAATAATCTGTTCTAAGCGTAAATGAGATCATTGCAGGAATGTCTGAGAAATTTCTGTTAACAGTTATGTTATAAAATACAGGAAACAAATTTTTTGTATGGCCATATGTACCATGTGGTGGAACATATCGATATGTATACAAGCATGCATATGCATGCGTAAATGTTTAACTGCCTTACGACTCATAATAAAAAACGTTACATATCAAGTAAAGTACAAGTAATTTAAATGAAACAACAAAGTATTAATTATAATGTTCATAAGTGAAGAAGAAGTAAAATAGTGAGAAAATCCGCTGGTTGAAGCCTTTTTATTGTTCTTTGCTGTCAGTTGATTCCTCATGACATACAGCATCTTCAGTGTCCGTTGCTGGCCTGTAGGAATTAAATTTGAAATTAATGATGGATTCATGATAAATATATATGTTATGTGACAATTGTCAAAGTAAGACATCCATCGCATCCTGTTAAACAATTGTACTAGTTAGAAAACACTTGAAACAACCAATTTGAAGTTTTACAACATTCCATAATTTTTTACAGAAATAGCATCAAAGCGCACAGAGAAAACTAGAACAGGCATGTATACTATTCCCTAGAAAAGCTTTGACTTGTTGTTCTTATGTCTATCAGACCTGACATCAACAATGTATTTTGGTACTGAACAAAATATTAATGCATACAACCTGCTAGATATTCTGGGAAAAATTGGGAAAAGTGAAAACAAAATGGCAAGCCAGTGGGAAATTGCATCTTATCACAAAACAAATCAACAAGCATATATAAGCCATGAAAGAACAGACACACACTATTGAATCTATAACTCCCTGCAGACAAAGCATTTCTTAAACAGAAATACAAACAGAATAATAAAAAGCCTTATGGACTAACTAGCTAAGAATGAAAAAATAGTATGAACTCACACAAAGAATCTGCGCGTTAAATTGGACTGTCCTTATAAATAACCAAATGACGTAATTACCAACAGACTAGTCCTGCAAATGAAAACAAACATTACATCATTACTAACTGAGATGACCATTGTCATAATTTTGTTGCTGCTATGAACTTTCATATCATTTACATGAACAATCTAATCTTATACAGCTTGTATACATTTTCATACAACTTACGTGTACTACAATAATTTCAAATACCACTAGCAATTTGAGACTTTTTGACAGCTGTGTAATGTGTCATTTTTAATGAAGTGTTGGGGTAACACATGGATGTAATCTGATTGTAAAATAAGTTTATGTTTTAGGACCGATTTCACCAATATCAGTGCACTCATACTAGGGTACTTTTGTCATTAATGGTAAACCTAAAAGCACATGCTAAAATTTTGAAACACCAAAAAAGACTGTACAAACAAACAATAATAGTCGCGATTCATCATTGCTACCTATGTACTCAGTGTGTCCATGTCTTCAAGTTTACAATATCTAGTATAGCGAGAAAAACCTTAATTGAAAAACCCTACCCAAAATCCCTAACCCTAATTAAACGACGGCTTTCCATGGAACTACGAACTGGTACACGACGAAATTAGCTTTGAGTGACGTGACGACACTAATCCATCAAGCATATGAAACTCGTCGATTGTCACAAAAATCTTTACAATGAACTTTTTTTACGAAATAGTATGTTGGTGGTCGTACAATGTAGTCAGAGGTCCTCTTGTTGGTTCTGATGTTACATACGCTTAACCCTTTCACCCCAAGTTCCCTGTATACAGGTCCAACTTTACCATAGAAAACAATGGATTTGGGACAAACCATGGTGGTGAAAGGGTTAACTTAAGTTAGCTGCCCAACGAACGTCCCAGAGGCATACACCGCAATCGACCTGACGCTTGTGTGGGCACAGCGCTGTGTCTGTGCACAAATGCTCTACAAATTTCCTTGCCCCTGACTATCTTGTGTGTGAAATTCCGCGTAAACCATTCCACACTAATACTAAATAGTCTATATCTGTAAACTTATGTTCTTAACAAACAAGCGACCATGCAAGTCCATTAAAAATCAAACATGATCGTTCAGAAGTAGCTCTCGACCGCGAGTCGCAGTCGCCTTCAATCTCAAGCGTTTTGGTGCATACCGTTGTATTTACTTAATTACTTATGGCAAACCGTCCTAATCAAATTGTAGCATCAAACACAGCTCTGTGCATCAAATTACGAGATAAAATCAAAACATCACAACAGGAACCGTCCTTTGATTTACTTACCCACACGACCGACGGGGTCCAGACACTTCGCACCAAAACCACTTCGCCCCACACAACTTCGTCCCAAAACCATTTCGCACCAAAACCACCTCGTCCCAAGTACTACCTCGTCCAACGCCACTTCGCCCCAAGTACCACCTCGTACTAAAACCACTTCACTAAAGTATAGTTCCGTCAACTTGTCGCTAAAACATTGATGCCACGATGTATCATAACGTTGTTTTTACCTGCAACTTGGCTACCACGAACCATTTATTCTTCCAT
Organism: Ptychodera flava; assembly: GCF_041260155.1. Classification (NCBI taxonomy): domain Eukaryota; kingdom Metazoa; phylum Hemichordata; class Enteropneusta; family Ptychoderidae; genus Ptychodera; species Ptychodera flava. The sequence continues at coordinate 308,157 of NW_027248362.1, forward strand.
GAAAGCATACAGTAGAAACACGCAAACTACTAAATGGTACATTTCAAATTCAGGTGCCGTGCGCGTTATTGTACGATGCGATGTCATTTTCTAGAAATGTGTACAATTTCAAGATTTCAGTCCTGGGGATGATAGAAAGGTGATTAAAACTTCACAGGCAGTGGTTGGTTATTTTCAGCTTTTAACGGTTAGCGATAAATTGAGGAGTGAAGTGGCATTGTTTTAGGGGCGCAATGGTTTTGGGCAACGTGATTTTTGGGGCGAAGAGGTTTTGGTACGAGGTTGTTTTGGTGCGAAGTGGTTTTGGTGCGAAGTGTCTGGGAACCCGACCGACAGACAGTCTCAGTCTAGCAAACATCATCCAGAGTTCGTACTGCAGGGCACAGTCCTGTGTGCAGGGTAAGCGAGCGCAGAAAGTTGGCTGGATAAGCGAAGAACTGTGAGTTTCCACTTTAAATGTCGAACAACTTCTTATGGCCAGGTATGAGCCAACACTACGGAGTATTTACCAATGGTGCACTCAATTTACACAACTATAGGGCGGCGGATCGACGCAAAACGAACGTCGCCATGAGCTCATTGTACAGCCTGAGTTGCTTTGGTAGAGCGCCCTCAACAGCAGATGTAGTAATGACATTTTATTTACTGACAACATAAGCCCACATCAAATTAATATCAGTTATTCCAATTAAGCAATCATGTATCCATTGCGTACATTGATTAAACAGTTATTGCCATTACACTGTTGGATGCCTAAACATTTTCGCTTCACTCAGATCACTGGTTTTGAAGTTATTGTAAGTTTTATTAAATTATTAATTATGGAAATGATACTTAATTATGCACGCCACACCCGCCAAAAACTAATCAGTTCTTCCCATTTGCAAACTGAATCTCTATACCAGATTTGATTCTGATCTGATGAGCCGTTTTTGAGATATTGAGTACACAGACAGACAGACAGACACACAAACACACACAGACAGACAGACATCGCTGCGACATATGCCCACCTGTGTCAACACGTGAGCAAAAAATGGCCGCGGCCATATTGGATTGTATCACAAAACAAATTGATGTGCATAGCTATGACATTGATCAATGTCCTTGTACCAACTTTGAATAAAATCTGTTGAAACATGCCTGAGTAATGGCTCTGTACATGAAAAAATCATAATAAAATGGCCGCCTGGCGGCCATATTGGATCTTATCACAAAACAAATTAACATGCATATGTATGACATAGGTCAATGTCCTTGTACCAACTTTGAATAAAATCGGTTGAGATATGCCTGAGTTATGGCTCTGTACATGAAAAAATTGTAACAAAATGGCCGCACGGCGGCCATATTGGATCGTATCACCAGAAAAATTGAAGTGCATATCTATGACATTGGTCAATGTCCTTGTATCAACTTTGAATAAAATCAGTTGAAACATGCCTGAGTTATTGCTCTGTACATGAAAAAATCATAATAAAATGGCCGTCTGGCAGCCATATTGGATAGTATCATGAAACAAATCAACGTGCATCTGTATGACATATGAAGTAATCCTTGTACCAAGTTTGAATGAAATCGCTCCAGGCATCTCTGAGATATCTGCGTGAACGAACGGACGGACGCATGCACGCACGCACGCACGCACGGACATGACCAAACCTATAAGTCCCCACGGACATCGGACTAATAAATTCGCTTGATAAATGTCTGAGTTGTAGTTCAGGACATAAAAAAAATAGTAATAAAATGGCCACATGGCAGCCTTATTGGATCGTATCACAAAAGAAATTAAAGTGCATGTGTATGACATTCGTCAATCTCCTATTACCAACTTTGAATAAATTCGCTTGATACATGTCTGAGTTATGGTTCTGGACATGAAAAACGTAATAAAATGGCCACACGGTGGCCATATTGGATCGTATCACAAAATAAATCAATGTACATGTGTATGACATAGGTCAATGTCCTTGTACCAAGTTTGAATAAAATCGGTTGAGATATGCCTGAGTTATGGCTCTGTATATGAAAAAATTGTAACAAAATGGCCGCTGTGCAGCCATATTGGATCGTATCACAAAACAAATTGATGTGCATAGCTATGACATTAGTCAATGTCCTTGTACCAACTTTCAATAAAATCAGTTGAACCATGCCTGGGTAATGGCTCTGTACATGAAAAAATCGTAATAAAATGGCCACCTAGCGGCCATATTGGATTGTATCACACAACAAATCAACATGCATCTGTATGACATATGAAATAATCCTTGTACCAAGTTTGAATGAAATCGCTCCAGGCATCTCTGAGATATCTGCGTGAACGGACGGACGCACAGACACACTGACCCACGCACAGACGCACGGACATGACCAAACCTATAAGTCCCCCCGGATGGTGTCCGTGGGGACTAAAAATATCTGCACAAAGTTTCATCAAATTTGGCACAGTTCTACCAGAAACAGCGCTCTAATCTCGAATTATGCAAATTAGAACTAATTATGCATGCCACAACAATATAAATAGACCTGCATATGTATGCCATAGTGTAGTATCCTTGACCTTGTACCAAGTTTAAAAAGAATTGGCACAGGAATATCTCAGATATCTGCATTCATGATCCCCTATGCATGGACACAGCATTAATATTAATTTCATCCTGGAACACCTGTGGATCATACCTTGGGACCCTGCGGGTGGATATCAAATACAGGAAAGAAAACGGCCGTCACACAGCCATATATGATAGAATCATTACAAAAATCTACGTGCATATATATGTGATAGGGATTAATATAGATACGAACTTTCAATGCAATCGCGCCTGGCATCCTGAGAAATTTACGTGAACGAACGCACAGTCGTCAAATATAGGAAACAAAATGGCCGCCACGCAGCCATTTTAGACCGGATCAAAACAAAAATCAATGTGCATATGTATAACATATAGAGTAATCTATGTACCAAGTTTGAATGGAATCGCTCCTTAGCATCACTGAGAAAGTTGCGTGAACATATGCACCGACATCAAATACAGGAAACAAAATGGCTGCCAGACGGCCATATTGGATCGGATCGTAAAACAAATCGACGTGCATATGTATGGCATAGGTGATAATCCTTGTACCACGTTTGAATGAAATCACTCCAGGCATCTCTGAGATATCTGCGTGAATGGATGGACGGACAGACGCACGCACGCACGGACATGACCAAACCTATAAGTCCCCCTGGACGGTGTCCGTGGGGACTAAGAACCGCCCATTTTAAGGGTAGTTTTAGCCTTACTTATACCTGTTAGACTTCAATAATTTCCACATGCCCGTAGTCAGGGGAAGGTGCTCAAGGGTTACTGCAGAAAAAACGAGGTCACCGGCTTTGTTTGCCCCAGGGGTTGCGTCATTTTATTGCCGTTTCATGCTTACTTTTTCAGAAGTAAGCTCCTTCAGTATTGTGCACGTCCGCTCAGCACAAACATCACCTCGCTGGTCGGTTAGTCAGACACCGAGGGGGGTCTTGCTAGGGGTGCGGCAGCACCGGCAAACCTGTCCTGTTTCCCAAGGGTAGGGTCAATTGAATACATACCTTCAACAACTTGGCAGTGTAGCACAAAAACTATGTTTTTGCCGTTGTAATAACGACATGACTGAGCCATTGAAGCACAGCTTCCACGTAGTTTAGCCAGCTCTCTTTTGAGTTAGCTTAGGAGTGTTACCGTTCATTACCGACTTAATCAAGCAGTCCTCAGTTAAGTACGGGTTTGTACCGTCATGGCTTGGTTTTTATAAACTTACGTCATGCTACGTTTAACAGTATAACAAATAGATTTTTTATTACTTACAAAATCTATAACAATGCTAATTCCTGCCACAATACACTTACTGGACAGATATACAACAAATCAATCAATAACAAGGTCTGTAGAAAGGTAACAGAACAAACTCACTGAACACCGCACTGGGCAAGAACAATATAAATAGTGCGACACATGTCGCACTACAACTGATGTATAACTCCGCCTGACTACAGGCTGCAGCTAACGAGTGATAACCAGTCACTACACCAAAACTGTCAGTCTCACTTTTGCGAGGCACGAATACAGTGCAATATGCTTCCATTGTTCTAGCCATCGACATCTCCCATGTCTAGCAGCCATTGTACAACTAGCTGGTTTGCATAACAAAAGCAATCCCTGCTCAGTACAGGCGGTATCCCTGTACCATTAACCTCATGTCCCTTCTGGAATTCTCTGTACGCTAAAGCTTATGTAGCAACCAAGTCCTCGGCAACAGGTTACGTTTGCTTGTAAACCAGAGCCAATACTGCGAACGATGGAATAAATAAAAATAGTGTCAATGACACTGTGCTCCCATTTTACAGAAATACTGAGTACTAGTACACACATGACATTGCATTCTTACAGGTTGATTACTAAGAAAATACATTGTAAGTCCAAATCAATCTTATACCCCAGCAATATGAAATGCTCCAGACTCATAATGACTTTTACATATCTGACAGAAAACAACGCTAGGACCAAGACTACCATGTTTTAAAACGATGCAACAAATACTTTCGGAGAAAATGATTTTTGACAAAAAATGGGAAAAATTGCCCCAAAAATACAAATATGAAAATTTCACCACAATTTGTGGATCATATATACAAGTTTTCAAGGCAACGGGATGAGCACTTTCAGAAAAGAAGATTTTTTGACCAAAAACGGGAAAACCGCCCAAAAAATACAACTTTCAAAATTTCACCACAATTTGAAGAAATGTGACAAAAGTCACTATAAACAGCCTGCATACCAAGGTTCAACCAAATCTGGCCAGTGGTTACAGAGTTTTAGCAATTTGCAGGGTTTTTCCTTTATTTCCCTTCATTTGCATATTTTTGACTTTGACATGTCCGTTTGAACAAATCCACATCTCCATCCCTGGGCGCACCTGTCCACCAAATACTAAGATGATGAGAGCTGCGGTTTAGGAGTTTTTAATGTGGATGGACATACATACCATACATGCATGCATGCATACATACATTCATACATACATACATACATACATGCATACATACATACATACATACATACAGACAGATAGACATGCCTACATACATACATTTATTTTTACAGCTTTTAACCTCCAACACCCGACCAACCTATCAATATCAGCTTGTTCAATTTGATCCAACTGCTTATAATAATATTAACAAGAGTTAATTACATTCTAATTATGTCATAAAAAACAGCATATCTGTAAGGTTATAAAGAATCTTCAGCTGGTTATCTTTATCAGTATTTTCATCCTATTAACCAAGCACATTATAACTCTCAAATTCACATTGCAAGGAAGTTCTGTTTAATAAGTTGAGCCTGTACGTACTCAGAGAAAGCACACCAAAGAGACAAATGTTTGCAACTTAAGAAGTTCAAGGTCATCAAAAGCATTATAAGGAATCATGTAACTCTTTCATTGCACTGTTTACACAGATTGCATAATTGCTATAAATAGAACATGAGGAATCTTATAGCCCAGCTTTACCATAAAAATCCTATAACTTTGACCACTTATTATTTGACCATTCGATTTTTTCCTCAACAAGTCATTATTGATGACACAGTCCCCACTTGTTAATGGGTACTTTGATTACAAGTCCTAAGAGAGGATAGATACTTTGATTACAAGTCCTAAGAGAGGATAGAGTCCTCTTCATTAATTAGGTCTGTAATAAAAATACTTTGATACAGATGGGGCTCAATGGCCAAGAATGAGTTCCATGGTGATGAAAACATAAAACCAATGTAGGCCACTATCCTAAAGGTCATTAAATGAGTCAACTAGGAATTAATCGACGGGATGTTGCAAAACATTTTTGCATACTATCCTAACACTAACAGATTATCACCGGTACCATATTTCATAAAGTGTGATGCAGTATTTCCAACACTATGAGATCAACATCTGTATCAAGTTTCATCAAATTTGACATTGTATTAGTGGATAAATTAATTAAAATGACACTGACAAATGTCTTTTTCACTGTTAAAGCAATGTGAGCTTTAACAGTACATCTGTACATTTGTACATCTGTACAAAGTTTCATAACATTTGATGCAGTATTTCTTGCATATCAGCCTTATTACGAAACTTCAATAATTGACATGATACTGCTACATGACGTGAAACAAACTGACGTGCATATGTATGAAATGAGTCAATGTCCTTGTACCAACTTTGAATGATACTGGCGGATATATGTCTGATACGGATAGTTTTCAATCGGATTCGAACCCACAACATACGGCATCAGTCGCCTAGCTGAGAGGCCTGAGACAGAACCAGTCGGCTAAATCTCCACTCCCAAAAAAGAGTGGTTCAATAGCCGGCTAAGTTGTTACATTTTTCTGACTGAGACCTTTCAACACGTTGTAGAGTTCGTGAAGCACTCACGCACGCATGCTCACTATCATACATCGCACATACACACTTTATCGAAGCGAAGAAACGAATTTCATCGCTTTAACTGGGCGAACGATAACCTCGGGGACAATTCTGTCCACCAGCAGTGTTACCGACCAAGGATAGAAAATACGGATAGTTTTCAATCGGATTCGAACCCACAACATACGGCATCAGTCGCCTAGCTGAGAGGCCTGAGACACGGATAGTTTTCCATCGGATTCGAACCCACAACATACGGCATCAGTCGCCTAGCTGAGAGGCCTGAGACAGAACCAGTCGGCTAAATCTCCACTCCCAAAAAAGAGTGGTTCAATAGCCGGCTAAGTTGTTACATTTTTCTGACTGAGACCTTTCAACACGTTGTAGAGTTCGTGAAGCACTCACGCACGCATGCTCACTATCATACATCGCACATACACACTTTATCGAAGCGAAGAAACGAATTTCATCGCTTTAACTGGGCGAACGATAACCTCGGGGACAATTCTGTCCACCAGCAGTGTTACCGACCAAAGATAGAAAATACGGATAGTTTTCAATCGGATTCGAACCCACAACATACGGCATCAGTCGCCTAGCTGAGAGGCCTGAGACAGAACCAGTCGGCTAAATCTCCACTCCCAAAAAAGAGTGGTTCAATAGCCGGCTATGAGTTATGGTTCCGGACATGAAAAAATTGTAACAAAATCGCCGCCAGGCAGCCATATTTGATCTTACTGTTTAAAAATTAACACATATATGTATGACATAAGTCAATGTCCATGTACCAACTTTGAATAAATCAGTTGAGACTTGCCAGAGTTATGGCTCTTGATATGAAAAACCATAACAAAATTGCCATCATGTGGCCATACTGGACCATATCGTAAAACAAATCAACGTACATATGTATAACATAAATCAATGTACTTGTACCAACTTTGAATAAATTTGCTTGATACATGTCTGAGTTATGGTTCCAGACATAAACGTAATAAAATGGCCACACAGCGGCCATATTGGATCATATCACAAAACAAATCAATGTGCATGTGTATGACATAGGTCAATGTCCTTGTTACCACTTTGAATAAAATCGGTTGAAACATGTCTGAGTTATGGCTCTATACATGAAAAAATCATAACAAAATGGCCGCACGGCAGCCATATTGGATTATATCACAAAACAAATTGACGTGCATATGTATAACATTGCTCAATGTCCTTGTACCAACTTTGAATACAACCGGTTGAAACATGTCCGAGTTATGGCTCTGTACATGAAAAAATCGTAATAAAATGGCCGCCTGGTGGCCATATTGGATCATATAACAAAAACAAATCGACGTGCATATGTATGACATATGAAGTAATCCTTGTACCAAGTTTGAATGAAATTGCTTCAGGCATCTCTGAGATATCTGCGTGAACGGACGGACGCACGCACGCACACCCGCACACATACACAGACATGACCAAACCTATAAGTCCCCCGGACGGTGCCTGTGGGGACTAAAAAGTAATTTTATTTTATCCTTATCAAGTTGACCACAACTGGAAATCGGAACTTTCTCTATCTCTCTTTCTTTGGCCAACCTATCACGACAAACTATTATGACCAATTTCTTTTAGATAACATACAGAGAACAATACATGACGGTACAGAATATGTCAAAGTTGGGATTCAGGAAAGTTGCCTTTACATGTTTTAATCATCCAAGATGGTAAGCATTTCACTATGAACTGTCAAAAAAGTTGAACTTTCTAATAATTCTACACTAAAATTATTTTGACTTTGTTGATTTCCTAATTAATTCAATTATTTAAAATCATATTAATTATTTTTTTCTGGGTGCATTGATAGGATTTATACAGTACAAGAGTTACATACCATGTAAGTCAAATTCAGTTAAATATCAATTACCGTCTAACATTGCATCATTCCTATAAATAACACCTCAGCCTGGAACAGCACAATCATAATCTGCTCATTCACACAGGCAATACTTGACTTTGAATAAATGACCTACTACATTTCATCTGTGTACCAAATTTGAAGGCATGGCAAAACGTACCACAAATTTGCAAATTTTGCCTTTAGTTCACCGAGTCATCTTCAGGTCACTCCTAGGAACCTGCACACCTAATTAGAAAGTAATGGCATACACAGTTTCAAAGAAGATTTTTTTAACCAAAAATGGCAAAAATTGGCCAAAAATACAAATATGCAAATTTTTCCATAATTTTGATGAATCTTATTTTGGGTCATCACAAGAAACCTGCACACCAAATTTTAAAGCGATCTGACCATTGGTTTAAGAGAAAAATATTTTTTACTAAAATGGCAAAAAAAGAAAAAAAATTCATTAAACATAGGGCCAAAGTCCCTGAAGCTACCATAGACATGGATACAAAATTAAGTATTTCCTGACTGTATGAAATTATCTCACTGAGGTCATCCTAGGGACCTGTAAACCAAATATTAAAGCTGTCTGACCAGCGGTTTTGAAAAAACAAGTGACCCAACAGTTGACGGAGCTCTGCTGTGTTATGTAGAGAATAACATTTTGAGACACATGTATTGATGAAGAAGGAGGATATTTTTGATAGCTCATTTCAGGATGGCCTGACCAAAAATGGCAAAAATTAGCTGCAAAAATACAAAATTGATGATTTCATCATAATTTCTACAGATTACATTAAGATAAAGCCTCGGAACCTGTATACCAAATATCAAAGCTATCAGATGAGTAACTTTTGAGAAACAAATATTTTGACCAAAAATGGCAAAAATTGACCCAAAAATACAAAAATTGAAGATTTCATCAAACTTCATTATATCACACTAAGACAACCTCTAGGAACCTGTATACCAAATATCAAAGGCATCAGACAAGTAGTTTTTGAGAAACACATTTTTTTAACAAAAATGGCAAAAAATTGCACCCAAAATACAAAATTGCAGATTTCGTCATATATTCAATATATCATATTTAGTTCATCTGTAGAAACCTTTATACCAAATATCAAAGCTGTCAGATGAGCGGTTTTGATGAAATAAAGTTTTGACCAAAAATGACAAAAAAATTCCTTAAAAATACACATTTGCATATTTCATCACACTTTGAACAAATCTAAGTTGGGTTATCCCTAGGAAACTGTATACCAAATAACAAAGCTGTCTGACCAGCGTTTATGAAGAAGAAGATTTTTTACCAAAACGCCTTTTTTGGTGCTAATTTGCATATTTTCAACAATATCAAAAAATTAAAAAATATAAGCTCTTTTTGGTATTCATATATAAAACCACATATGAGCTAAAAAACAGTTTCACAAAATCATATTTTTCATCTTCACAACAAATATCAAATCAGTAAGTACTGCGATTCTCAAGATATTTGAGTGGACGGACGCCTCACAAACGGACATACATACATACATACATACATACATACATACATACATACATACATACATACATACATACAGACTGACGCCGGACGGATACCCATCCCAATAGCTTCTATAAACTATAGTCTATAGTAGCTAAAAATAGAAAGCATCAAATATTGACATCAAATCTATGTTTAAATGAGTTGCTCCTAAGGTACCTAAACCACATGTGACAATGATCAGATGAGTAGTTTCTGAGTTATTGATTTTTGACAATTTTTGCCGTTTTTTCTACCTCATTTGCATATCTATGAGACTAAAAGTTCATTTTAACAACGGCACATCTACACCATATATAGCATCACTACACCAAAAATCAGCTTAATATGTGCAGCAGTTTGTGAGTTTTTGCGTTGGACGGACAGACATCCATACATGCATACATACATACATACAGACAGACATTTTCTCAACCATATAACCTCCCAATTGCCATATATGTATGGCAAATGGGAGCTAAAATCCAAAGCCACGTCCGCTGAGTGGCACGGCCAAGGTGGTGAAGGATGTTGCCTGGCTTGAACTTGCAGAGCTGAAGCCCAGCTTAATACGTCCGACACCAGTTTATAATGGTATTGCCAAGTCATTCAAATCCATTCCATCGGAGGAACAAGTCGAGCCGTCCAGTCAAAAATACATTCTCATTTTCAGTCACTCACAACTGAATAAGTGACTTTCGTCTCGCACCATTGGCACCATCTGCCAAGTTGTTTGCAAGCAGTAGCCTAGATTAGCATTGCCGAGTTGGTCAAGCTCAGCAGAAATCTGTAAAGTGCCCTGGAGCCAAGTACGTCCAACTCCAGAAAACATCACCATGAATTCCTGCCAAGTCCGCTAAAAAGCGGTAAAAAAACCCAGCCCCCGTCAGGTGTGGGGGACTGGCAGACAGGTTTCTGCACCTTTCCCTGTCTATCAACTCCCTGCGAACCCATTTCGAGGAGAAAAGGGGTTCCTTGTCAGAAAACCTGTGTTCGGATGACTCCTAAACGCACAGGGGATAGCACAACGTAGTGCCATCGACTTGGTAAGAAACAGGGTACCGAAAAACGGCCCGATTTCCACCGAATTGGAAGGAAAACAGTAATCCGTGCTTAGATTCTGGCTACACCGAATTTCGAGCGGATTTTCACCGAATTGGCAGGAAAAGGGTTAAACAAGTCATCGTTGATGACACAGTCCCCACTTGTTAATGGGTACTTTAATTACAAATCCTCGAAGAGGATAGGATCCTCTTCATTAAAAGGTCTGTGATTAAAAATACTGTGATATAGATGGGTCGTAATGGCCGAGAATGAGTTCCATGGTGGTGAAAACGTAAAACCAATGTAGGTCTCCATCCTAATTACAAAAGGTCTTTAAATGAGTCAATTACAGTCAAACCTGTCTTAGCGGCAACCTGGATAGAGCGGCCACCCGTCTATAACGGCCACTCCATTGCAGTCCTGAAGTAGTTTCAATGTACTTGTACCTGGATAGAGTGGCCACCTGTCTAACGCGGCCAGCGGCCACCCTTTTTGTGTTTTTGGTCAGTTGACACTGTGTATTACAGCCAGAAATATCTTGACCGCCCACCCAAAATGCCTTGTCGTACTCAAATTTTGAGTCATTGCAGGGAGTTTACATTGAATAGTCCATTGTATATATGCGTGTCCGACTCGACTCTCGCTTTGTGTTCAGGACGAGGTGCTAACACGGTTCCTTTTGTAGAGGGACTATGGTGCTAAGTACCTAAAGATGAAATAACAAAAGAGGTGTGGGAAATCTGCCCCAGCATTACCTTACGACGTTCCCTTAAAATGCCCCCACTGACTAAAAAGTATACCGACACAATAGTTTTCACCAGTTTAGGTAAAAGAAATGCCGAAATAAATCATTCAAGTTTAATCATTCTTCGATCGCAGAGTACCACCATCATGTTTTGATCAACAACGCCGGAACTCTGATTGATACCTGTGATCGAAACAGACAACCACCACTTCTACAAAAGACATGTACTTAGCATATTTCTAGAACCTTACAAAGCAAAATCTAAACTATATTTTCGCAAGAACACTCGGCGCGATCTAACTTTCTACAGGTCGGCCAGAAATATCTTGACTGCTCATCCACGGCAGTCATTGATGTTTATCGAAATGCTATCGGCAATCACGCTCACCATTGGCCGAAACAGCGGTACAGCGCCCTCTTCAACATTTCTATTCAAACTGTAAACAATGAATATGGCGGCCGGACACAAATGGCCTGGAGTGCCGTGCTCTCCAAAGCATACTGCGAAGGATATTACAGAAATAAAAGTATTTTCAGTCATGTTTTGAAAAGATCAAACTTGCTTTTTGAAAGCAAGAAGCGACTACCGCATTGTTTCTTTCTTAGCGAAACAGTGAACGCAGAAATCAGGTGCGAACAGCTGCAACTGGGTGTTCAATCATGCCATGTTTCACACATTGCAGTTACGCGATTGATGGTAAGCTTTGTCGGCCTGAGACTTGAGCAGACACGAGTCGGTCGGTTACTCTCAAAAGTTTTTTGGAGGTGATTGACATTTGTGATAATTTCCAATGCAATATTTATGTATGATCAGTCGAATATTTATATACCACAGTGTTTCCCCTGGGTTCCAAAATCGTGTAGCAAATTTGGCTAGAAGCCCTAAAAAATTATTCGCCAAACCAGATATTCAATTAGCCAAGCAGATACCACTGATCACAAATGACGTCATTTCTTTCTCATTAATATGTAAAAATAAATATTTGTCTGCATTTTCCGTAAGAATGACAGAAATAAACCCTGTTAGTGCTACTATGGATACTAACAAGTCATCGTTGATGACACAGTCCCCGCTTGTACATTTTGTTATAATCTTTGGTGTCTAGGTAGCTGTGGTCTAGGTAGCTGTGGAATGACATTGATGCAACGGGTGCATCAGGCCTGTGACTTGCATAATAAAGTAATCAGAGGAACATTCAATAAATTACTCATCTCTGCCAGTAATGACCACTGAAGGAACTTTTGATTACATCACACATAACGATGCCCTCACTGCCTCTAGTGTCATGACGGCACATACTATAAACATGGTTTGGTGGAATTTTCGAAATGGTATGGGATAGAGTATGTTGTTGTAATCAGCCATTTTGGATCATATAATGAAACAAATTAATGTGCACAAGAATGCAGCCATTGTATTTTATCTTCGTATCACGTTTGAACAAAATCAGTCCATCGAGGGACAGTGACCTATGTTTATGTTTCAAAGACATAAAAAAATCACACCAAAATTGAAATCAAATGGCTGTCTATTGACCATATGGATCATAGCACAAAATTAGTAGACATGCATATGTATGCCATAGTACTTTATCGTTGTACCAAGTCTCAACAACATTGGTTAAGGAATATTTGCATATGACTAAACCTCAAAGACATGAAAAAATCCAAAAATGACCATCTGGCAGTGATATTGGAAAAAAAATGACAATCTGGCAGACATATTGGAACATGTCACAAAGTAAATTGGCATGTATATGTATGCCATAGTGCTTGATCTTTGTGCCAAGTTTGGACAAAATAGGTGTAATGACCTTTGAATTACGCTTCAAAGTCATGCAAAATTCCAACAAAATGGCAGGTCTGCAGCCATATTGGATCCTATCGCAAGGTTAATTGACACATGCATATGTATGCCATAGTGCTTTGCCTTTGTGCCAAGTTTGAACAAAATCGGTTCAAGGATGTTTGAGTTATAGTTCAAAGAAATGAAAAAAATCGCAAAAAAATGACCAACTGTCGGCCATATTGGATCATATCACGAAATAAATTAATGTTCATATGAAGGGCATAATGTTTTGCTTTTGTGCCAAATTTGAACAGAATCAGTTCAAGGATGTCTGAGTTATGGTCCAAAGACATGAAAAATCACAACAAAATGGCCGCCTCACGCCCATATTAGATCATATCGCAATATAATTCGACATGCATATGTAGGCCATAGTGTTATGCCTTTGTGCCAAGTTTGAACAGAATCGGTTCAAGGATGTTTGAGTTATGGTTCAAAGACACAAAAAATCGCAAACAAAATGGCCGCCTCACGCCCATATTGGATCGTATCGCAATATAATTCAAAATGCATATGTAGGCCATAGTGTTATGCCTTTGTGCCAAGTTTAAACAGAATCTGTTCAAGGATGTCTGAGTTATGGTCCAAAGACATGAAAAATCGCAACAAAATGGCCACCTTGCGCCCATATTGGATCGTATCGCAAAATAATTTGACATGGATATGAAAGCCATAGTGTTATGCCTTTGTGCGAAGTTTGAACAGAATCTGCTCAAGGATGTCTGAGTTATGGTCCAAAGACATGAAAAATCGCAACAAAATGGCCGCCTCGCGCCCATATTGGATCGTATCACAAAATAAATTGACGTGCATCTGTAGGTCATAGTGCTATGCCTTTGTGCCAAGTTTGAACAAAATTGGTTCAGTAGTGTCTGAGAAACTGTTGATGACGGACGGACGGACGGACGGACGCACAGACGGGACCCAATCTATAAGTCCCCGCCGGACTTCGTCCGCGGGGACTAAAAAGTAATACCAATTTATGGTCCAGATTACAAGGTGCCAACATCAGCCACGCATACAACATAAAATTTGTCCGAATTTGAGCGACACTTGTCCAAAGTTAGGCGTATGTGCAACTATATTCAGTAACAAACCTGAAATCGCTATCGTGCGATACTGTACATATCCCTACAGACAACGGCACGAAACCTGGTTCAGCATACTAGTTTCAAACGAATCAGATATCCATTCTCGTAGCAGTTCGAAAGTAAAATACTCTCAGACTTGAGAAATACGTGAATTTTTTTAAACTTCCAATACATTTGCTTTACGCTTGAAGTTTCAAGCGAAGCTCGGACAGCGCACAGCGTATCAATGGCGCTTGGGTCAGGGGTCATCATCAAAGACGTCAGTGTGTATTCACAGCCAGCTTGAATCATGCCATGAATCGCGGAAATCACGGATCATAAATCCAAATGTTCACGTCTATTATGTTAACAGAACCGTAAAATATCAAATATATACCCTTTTGATATGGAGAAACATCTTTTTGTTTCACTGACGATCAAGTTAAATGCTCAAATATTGCGACAAGACTTTGCGTATTTATTTGCACGATGTGAACGCGGAACTGGGCCGACTCGGCGGACGAGCGAAGGCTTCTCTGAAAGTCTGTATACGATATCACGTCACAATACACCACGGTCCATGATACACTGAAAATTGCCGCGAATTTATATTTAAGGAAGCCAATTCACACAAGTTTCTAACGCCAGTAAAGGTATTTTCTTGTTGGCAGCAATACACCGCGAACATTTTCGCTATTCAGGAGTGCCTTACTCGCTCTACGTTCTAAAACATAGGGCCAAAGTCCCTGAAGCTACTATAGACATGGATACAAAATTAAGTATTTCCTGACTGTATGAAATTATCTCACTAAGGTCATCCTAGGGACATGTAAACCAAATATTAAAGCTGTCTGACCAGCGGTTTTGAAAGAACAAGCAACTCAACAGTTGACAGAGCTCTGCTGTGTTATGTAGAGAATAACCTTTGTGACACATGTTTTGATGAAGAAGGTGGATATCTTTGATTAACATTGTAAGTGAGTTCTGTTGAATAAGTTGAGACTGTAATACTCAGAGAAAGCACACTGAAGAGACAAAGGTTTGAAACTTAAGAAGTTCAAGGTCATCAAAAGCATTATAAGGAATCATGTAACTTTCATTGCACTGTTTACACAGATTGCATAATTGCAATAAATAGCACATGAGGAATCTTACAGGCTAGCTTTACCATAAAAACCCTATCACTTTGACCACTCTTTTAATTGACCACTCTATTTTTTTCCTCAAAAAGTAATTCTATTTTATCCTTACCAAGTCAACCATAAATGGAAATTAGAACTTTCTCTATCTCTATCCCTATCTCTATCTCTATTGACTATTTTGAGCAATTTCTTTTAGATAACATACAGGGCACAATAAATGACGGTTCAGAATATGTCAAAGTTGGGATTCAGGAAAGTTGCCTTTACATGTTTTAATCCTCCAAGATGGTAAGCATTTCACTATGAACTGTCAAAAAAAGTTGAACTTTCTGATAATTCTACACTAAAATTATTTTGGCTTTGATGATTTCCTAATTAATTCAATTATTTAAAATCTTATTAATTATTTTTTTCTGGGTGAATTGATAGGGTTTATACAGTACAAGAATTACATACAATGTAAGTCAAATTTTGACCAAAAATGACAAAAAAATTTCTTAAAAATACACATTTGCATATTTCATCACAATTTGAACAAATCTAAGTTGGGTTACCCCTAGGGACCTGTATACCAAATAGCAAAGCTGTCTGACCAGCGGTTATGAAGAAGAAGATTTTTTACCAAAAACACCTTTTTTGGCATTAATTTGCCTATTTTCAACAATATCAAAAAATTAAAAAAAAGTAGTTTCTCAAAATCACATTTTTAATCTACACAACATATATCAAATCAGTAAGTACTGCGGTTGTCAAGATATTTGAGTGGATGGATGCCTCACAAACGGACATACATACATACATACATACATACATACATACATACAGACTGACGACGGACGCCGGACGGATACCCATCCCAATAGCTTCTATAGACTATAGTCTATAGTAGCTAAAAATGCCATGTGTATGCTTTTGACCATGCATGCCGCTACCTTCCTTTCCAAATTCACGGTCGACTTTCCTACATTGATCATAATTTTTCTTTCCATTTCATAGCTTTAATTGCGCTTAGAATGTGTGTTGTAGGGGTGGTTCCCCCCATATTGGTGGAGCAGCCAAAGTCAAAAAGGAAAGTTTGCCGTTTTTGCTAAGTTTCACCATCTCTTCGATCCTTCAATTCAGGGTTGACGATGACATGGCTGTCACTGCACGGAGTTATCTGTAGGCACACATTGCGCGTAGTCAAACCCAAAACTTCGCAACATTTTAGTCAACTAGTCATGATATACATGCGGTACTATTGATTTGTGAGTTATTTCGTTACAATTTTATTCATACCCTATGCGTTACAAATAGGATCTCCTGACGCATAAGGTCAGGGATGCACAGAGATAAAGCTTTACGTCTCAAGTTGAATGCAGGACATGTGCGTGCGGACAGACAAAGTGATGACGTCATAGTGCAATTTTCGATTCGCAAGTTTGGCTAACTTTTGCCAAAATCTTCTCGCCAAACGCTACTTTTTTCTCGCATTTGCGATTTGGCGAGCGGGCAGCGGAAACACTGTACCAACAGATCGATTCTAGCTACCGTTGAGCTACCATCGCTATGAAAATGACCTAAAGCAGACTGAAGCAGACTGAACTCATTCTCAGTGACTTTGTGAGGAAAAACTGACAAATGAAATTTTTGTAGCATTGTGGTTATCAGCATTAATTTTTCACTTTTTTCTTTTAAACACACTATGAGGACATTTGTCAATCTACAGTACATTGTGATTTTTTTAACACTGCATCAATATTTTTGGCCATTTTCTTATTTTGCATAACTGTAAAATTACTTTTTTTTGCGTATGATATTAACAAAAATGTTACACAACAATACATTTCCTTTTTTTTACTGTATATCTAACATAAAACGTTTGTCTGAAATGCCTGTTAGAGCATTTTATTTTGTAAATCTGTCCCCTGCTAAACATCTTGATAACAAGTCCACAAGCCAAATACATTTATACATTTACTGATTATGAATAAATTATCTGACCTGTCCGTAAAGGCCACTTTAGCAAAGTCCCTTGACTGGCCACTATATACAGGTTTGACTGTACCCCCGGAAGTAACTAATTGACAGGATGTTGCCAAACATTTTTGCATCTTATCCTAACACTGACATGTTATCACCGGTACCATATTTCATAAAGTTTGATGCAGTGCTTGTGGACATTCACCCTACGTAACAAACATAGGGCCAATGTCCCTAAAGCTACTATAGACATGGATACAAAATTAAGTATTTCCTGTCTGTATGAAATTATCTCACTAAGGTCATCCTAGGGACCTGTTAACCAAATATTAAAGCTGTCTGACCAGCGGTTTTGAAAAAACAAATGACCCAACAGTCGACAGAGCTCAGCTGTGTTATGTAGAGAATAACTTTTTGTGACACATGTATTGATGAAGAAGGTGGATATCTTTGATAGCTCATTTCAGGATGGCCTGACCAAACATGGCAAAATTAGCTGCAAAAATACAAAATTGATGATTTCATCATAATTTCAATACATTACATTCTGATAAAGCCTAGGAACCTGTATTCCAAATATCAAAGCTATCAGATGAGTAACTTTTGAGAAACAAATATTTTGACCAAAAACGGCAAAAATTGACCAAAATATACAAAAATTGAAGATTTCATAAAATTTAATATATCACACTATGATAACCCCTAGGAACCTGTATACCAAATATCAAAGGCATCAGACAAGGAGATTTTGAGAAACACATTTTTCGACCAAAAACGGCACAAATTGCACCAAAAATACAAAATTGCAGATTTCATCATATATTCAATATATCATATTTGGTTCGTCTGTAGGAACCTGTATACCAAATACCAAAGCTGTCAGACGAGCAAGTTTTGATGAAATAAAGTTTTGACTAAAAATGACAAAAAATTCCTTAAAGCCCCAGTATTTGTAACTTTTAACCTCTTTTTACGTTTTAAATTACATGTAATTCTCTTACATTCATCATGAAATGCTGTTCAGTGAAGAAATAAGCCAAATTTGTGCTCCTGTAGTGACATACAAACACTAAATATTGCCCGACCGAGTTGGATTGCCGTGCGGGTTTGTTGACAACTTGTAGGCTGTGCACGTGACCGAGAACGCCGATACTGATGACATCATCGAGCTTGCATCCGATACACTTAGCTCACTTCTGTCAGCAAATAACTATAAAAATTCAGTAACTTGAAGTAATAAATTTCAGCCGATTGTTAGTCCCCACGGACACCGTCCGGGGGGACTTATAGGTTTGGTCATGTCCGTGCGTGCGTGCATGCGTGCGTGCGTCCGTCTGTGCGTCCGTCCATCCGTCCGTTCACGCAGATATCTCAGATACGCCTGGAGCGATTTCATTCAAACTTTGTACATAGATTACTTCATATGTCATACATATGCACGTCGATTTTTTTTTGATACGATCCAATATGGCCGCCAGGCGGCCATTTTGTTATGATTTTTTCATGTACAGAGCCATAACTCCGGCATATCTCAACCGATTTTATTCAAAGTTGGTACAAGGACATCGACCTATGTAATATATATGCACATTGATTTGTTTTGTGAAACGATCCAATATGGTCGCTGTGTGGCCATTTTGTTACGTTTTTTTCATGTACAGAACCATAACTCAGACATGTTTCAAGCAAATTTATTCAAAGTTGGTACAGGGAGATTAACTTATGTCATACATATGCATGTCAATTTGTTTTGTGATACGATCCAATATGGCTGCCGTGTGGCCATTTTGTTATGATTTTTTCATGTACAGAGCCATAACTCGGGCATATCTCAACTGATTTTATTCAAAGTTGGTACAAGGACATTAACCTATGTCATACATATGTAAGTCAATTTGTTTCATGATATTATTCAATATGGCTGCATGGCAGCCATTTTGTTACAATTTTTTCATGTCCTTTGCCAAAACTAGGGCACGTCTCAACCGATTTTATTCACCTATTTTATTCAAACTTAGTAAAAGGACATCACAGACCAAATTCATTAAGAGGACTCTATCCTCTCTGAGGACTTGTAATCAAAGTACCCATTAACAAGTGGGGACTGTGTCATCTACGATGACTTGTTGTTCTAGCAGCAAGGTGATTGCAAAATCGAAGCAACATACTTTGGCAACGTGAATGGCAGGCTATCGAATGCAGTGAACGTGATGGCCTTTGGCAGCAAGCAAGGGAACCGTCAGTATTTACGACCTGGGGGGTCATTCAAAATTTGAAAGCTATAAGGGGGTGCTCAAAATGTTATTTCTTTGTCTTACTTTGTCCTCAATGACATATGATAACTTGATAATGTATATTTTACTCTGATACATGTTAAATAAAAAGCAAATAAATACTTTAACAAAACAATAAATATCAACTACATGAAGCCAGGCAAAAAACTGCAAGTAGCTGCCAATACTAGCAATACTTATTATGAAAGAGAAGATAGTAACGATGAGAATGATATCATTGTTCATGTACTCAATGGCACTAGCGAAAGTGAAGATGAGGATCGACAGTGGTGATGTTGATGTCACACAGTAGTTTTCTACGGTCGTTACCAGAGGTGGAAGGAGAGGCTGGGTCATGGAGAAATGTTCTCGAGATACCATTATTAGTGCACAGGATCTAGGACAAAACTGAACTGTTGTGAATTCATCCTCTGTATTATCACAGAAATGTATTTTAATTGACTTCAGTTCAACAACTATTTGGACATTTAATCATACCATAATGACATGCTACCCATCCAAATTCAACAATACTATATGATCAGAGACTGGTTATTAGGTGAGCTTTTATATCTACATATTGTTACATGGGCTCAGGTAAGCCAAAATTTCTGTGTAAAAGAGGGGGTTACTCAAATTCATCATGGTTGGCTGGGGTGTGACTCAAAATTTCGGAGTTTCTAATGTAATTCCTCCGACTCTCCGGCCGTAAATAATGACGGCTCCCTAAACAGCTGTGTAAGCCCGAATCAGAACGACCGGGACAGCACACGCACAGCTGATATCTCAGCAAAAATTTAGAAACAACAATGAAGCTACTGCTAAGAAATTTACAGACTTTTGGCTTTTGATGCATCAGTTTTTGAGCTTTTATACCGGTAGAAAGGCATTCTGAATACAGCGGTAAATTTCCTCCCAAACGCGAAAAGCGAAGACGCAGGCATTCTGCAATGGACGCTATCAACTTTTCCTTGCTACAGGCCCCACGCGCGCCAATCTTCGGCCCGGCCTCGCTGCACTTGTACAGTCTACTACCTCCATGTAGTACAGTCTCACAGGACTAGTAGCAAGCCAAAGGCAAAAAAAAAAAAAAAAAACGACGCCGCAGTGTAAAATCCGTAGGTCAGAACCATTGATCATAAATTTACAGAACAAGTGATGTTTAAAACTTTTGTATTGATCACTTCATTTAGGTTTATGTGAACGACTTTCTCATCGAGCTGCGTGTCTGCGTGTATAAATCGTCCCGGGCATTGCCCATACAAATTTGGGGCCTGCCTTAGCTCCCTCCGATCGTCTCTAGACTACAGCCAAAATCACAGTCCTAAGCAAATTGTGCAGTTGTGAAAGTCAGATATATGTATCATGAATTCTTTCCAAAAGTAAGTAAACAACAGAATCAAACCAAGAGGTTACATGTAGTTTGCTGTCGGGCGGGGTGCGCTCGGGATGACTTTGCAGTGAGGCCGGGATCTCTCTTGTGTTCGAACTTCTACCACCATGCCTGGAGCTCCGTCGCATCGCAGCTAGTCGGTAATTGCACTACGGTAGTCCTTGTGAGGATTAGATATCCGTTGCGTTCAATATTATTTGGAAATACTTTTAAATTTAATAAGTAAGACTTTTGTACTACATTCAAGATAAACTTTGTTCCTTTCTGAGCATTTTCAGTTACGGCAACGACATGCGAAGTTGATAGGCTATGTTGCCTGCAGCATAGCCCTGCAGTACACTAAACTTCGTTTGAGTAGACGGAGCAGAATCAGTCCCGAATTTATTTTCAACAAAATTTTCATTATACTCCATAATGGAAGAAACGACTAGTTCAATGATTACGATGGTGAAGTATTGAATTTTTATTTATATATGTTTTTCTCTCTCAATTCATTTAGCAAACTTGATCTCCGTACCGTCGGTCACAACGTGCAATGCAGTGCATGAAGCTTACAATCGACTGCCTCCATCGTTAGTTTAGCTGTTCAAAAAAGTTTGTTTGCATGGCTCATTATAGTCGGAACAATCTCTAAACACTTACATATTTATATCTTTCCGGTATTTCGCTCAACTTTCGTGCGTTTGAAGCCGAGTCTCCAGTTTCGATGGACCAGACCTTTTCGTCGAGCGTAGGTTTCTATGGACGCCACAGTAAAATTTGCATAGATGTGGTTGAGCATGCGCGGTGGTGTGATTACGTTTCATTTCGTGTGTCAACAAAGCCTGACTTCTGGTCCGGACAAGAAGTCATTTTTCACTCCTTTTACTGTTAATCGTACACGTTTGTGAGGCAGGCTTGGCATGCAAACCATGCGATTCAGTATTAATTATGGTCTACTTTCACATACTGAGGACGTCATTTTAATCAAAAATATAAAAAAAATTGTTAAAAGTTACAAATACTGGGGCTTTAAAAATACAGATTTGCATATTTCGTCACAATTTGAACAAATCAAAGTTGGGTTATCCCCAGGGACCTGTATACCAAATATCAAAGCTGTCTGACCAGCGGTTATGAAGAAGATTTTTTACTAAAACGCCTTTTTAGGCGCTAATTTGCATATTTTCAACAATATCACAAAATTAAAAAACATAGGGCCAAAGTCCCTGAAGCTACTATAGACATGGATACAAAATTAAGTATTTCCTTACTGTATGAAATTATCTCACTAAGGTCATCCTACGGACAAGTAAACTAAATATTAAAGCTGTCTGACCAGCGGTTTTGAAAGAACAAGCAACTCAACAGTTGACAGAGCTCTGTTGAGTTATGTAGAGAATAACCTTTTGTGACACATGTATTGATGAAGAAGGTGGATATCTTTGATTAACATTGTGAGTTCTGTTTAATAAGTTGAGACTGTACATATACTCAGAGAAAGCACACTGAAGAGACAAAGGTTTGAAACTTAAGAAGTTCAAGGTCATCAAAAGCATTATAAGGAATCATGTTACACTTTCATTGCACTGTTTACACAGATTGCATAATTGCTATAAATAGCACATGAGGAATCTTTATACAGCCCAGCTTTACCATAAAAACCCTATCACTTTGACCACTCTTTTAATTGACCACTCTATTTTTTTCCTCAAAAAGTAATTTTATTTTATCCTTACCAAGTCAACCATAAATGGAAATTAGAACTTTCTCTATCTCTATCTCTATCTCTATTGACTATTTTGAGCAATTTCTTTTAGATAACATACAGGGCACAATAAATGACGGTTCAGAATATGTCAAAGTTGGGATTCAGGAAAGTTGCCTTTACATGTTTTAATCCTCCAAGATGGTAAGCATTTCACTATGAACTGTCACAAAAAGTTGAACTTTCTGATAATTCTACACTAAAATTATTTTGGCTTTGATGATTTCCTAATTAATTCAATTATTTAAAATCTTATTAATTATTTTTTTCTGGGTGAATTGATAGGGTTTATACAGTACAAGAATTACATACAATGTAAGTCAAATTTTGACCAAAAATGACAAAAAAATTCCTTAAAAATACAGATTTGCATATTTCATCACAATTTGAACAAGTCTAAGTTGGGTTACCCCTAGGGACCTGTATACCAAATAACAAAGCTGTCTGACCAGCGGTTATGAAGAAGAAGATTTTTTACCAAAAACACCTTTTTTGGCATTAATTTGCCTATTTTCAACAATATCAAAAAATTAAAAAAAATAGTTTCTCAAAATCATATTTTTCATCTACACAACAAATATCAAATCAGTAAGTACTGCGGTTCTCAAGATATTTGAGTGGACGGACGCCTCACAAACGGACATACATACATACATACATACATACATACATACAGACTGACGCCGGACGCCGGACGGATACCCATCCCAATAGCTTCTATAGACTATAGTCTATAGTAGCTAAAAAAGAGTTTCTCAAAATCATATTTTGCATCTACACAACAAATATCAAATCAGTAAGTACTGCGGTTCTCAAGATATTTGAGTGGACGGACGCCTCACAAACAGACATACATACATACATACATACATACATACATACATACATACATACATATAAACTGACGCCGGACGGACACCCATCCCAGTAGCTAAAAATGCATCATGTAAATGCAAATTAGCGATTAATTTAAACAATACCACCATGTGTCATTGAATTGCATTTACAACACTATGAGATCAACAGCTGTACCAAGTTTCATCAAATTTGATGCAGTATTTGTGGACATATCACTCTAATTAGGAAAGTTCATTACATGTGCAATTACAAATTCATCAACATGACACTGATAAATGTCTTTATTCACTGTTAAAGCAATGTGAATTTAACATCTGTACCAAGTTTCATGAAATTTGGTGAAGTAGGTGAGGTGATGAAGGGAGTGTCCGCCCTCCTGCCGTTGGAGATTAAAATGGTGTTATTTGGTGGCACTTGGGAGTATTTTTTCAGATTTTTTTCGTATAAAAAACTCAAAGGAAAAGAAATCTGAGACAGTGTTCCATAACTTTTATTCTAAGTTCACTGATTTCAATGAACGTTACATTTTTTGTAAACGAAAACATAGTGACAGACACACATTTATTCATCAATGCCAAAATTATCACCATAACACAAACTTACGTGTTGTCAGCCTGATACACGTACATGTTCGGCCAAGCCTAAAAATAGGTCGTTTTGCTTTGGGAAGGAATACACAAGCTGAATTCTAACCTCCTATAAAAACTTCAGTGTACTCTGCTGTCCTCGGTTACCCTCAAGCTCCTTGGCATGTTTACTCAGCTAAGTCGGTTACTTAATGCACGGTTCCTATGGAGGGATCGTGGCTAACGTTACGGCCTGTGCCATGCAAATATAGCTGCCATCGATGAGTTGCACTTGGGCTTACGATCTCGGATGACATCACAAACTCGCGAGTTTTGCAAGATTGATGAGAATTACATTTGCAGCCAGCAGGATCAACGCTCACGCTTGCATTTTGCTTGTAAATCACTGTTAACTTTTTTCCCCGTACATTTTATTGTTTTATTTTTCAAAAAATTAAATCTTTTTCATTTCTGGCAAGGGGCGCTCGGAATTTACAAGAGGGCGCCACGCCCCTGTTACCTTATTCAGGGAGAACACTGCATGATACTGCTACATGTCGTGAAACAAATTGATGAGCATATGTATGACATAGGTCAATGTCCTTGTACCAACTTTGAATGATATTGCTGGAAATGTGTCTGAGTTATGGCTTTGTACATGAAAAAACATAACAAAATGGCCACCAGGCAGCCATTTTGCATTGGATTGTGAAACCAATAGACCATGCACACTTATGACATAGGTCAATGTTCTTGTACCAACTTTGAAAAAAAAGCATTTGAGACATGCCTGAGTTATGGCTCTGGGCATGACAAAATAGTAAGAAAATGGGGACTAATAAGTGTAGTAGTCCAGATGGTGAGAGTGAAATATGTATGGAAAGTAGCTATGTAGAGACACTAAACTAGACACTATACACTAAACAAAAACAACAGATCACGTGACAAATATCCTACATGGAACAAATAGTAAGTAAAATCTAAGAGTTTACCTTGTGATCAAAAGAAATCACAAAGAGTGGTTTCACTGCACTTGCATCTTCTCCACTTCTCTGAGCCTAGGCAAGACAAATTGAAGAGTAGCATCAGTACTACTGTGCAAGCACTGAGATTAGATTGACTTCTACATGATTCTCAAGGAGCAAATAAACTCTCACATTCTTCCACATTAGATATAGAAGTAGAGTCTTTGGCTTTTATACTGTTATTACCTGTTTAATCACAGTCCTTCTATGAAGGGTTGGGCTGTGGTTTAATCACATTCCCTGCATGGAGGGTTGGGCTGTGGTTTAATCACAGTCCCTTCATGGAGGGTTGGGCTGTGGTTTAATCACAGTCCCTTCATGGAGGGTTGGGCCCTGGTTTAATCACAGTCCCTTCATGGAGGGTTGGGCTGTGGTTTAATCACAGTCCCTTCATGGAGGGTTGGGCTGTGGTTTAATCACAGTCCCTGCATGGAGGGTTGGGCTGTGGTTTAATCACATTCCCTGCATGGAGGGTTGGGCTGTTGTTTAATCACAGTCCCTCCATGGAGGGTAGGGCCGTGGTTAATCACAGTCCCTCCATAGAAGGTTGGGCCGTTGTTTAATCACAGTCCCTCCATGGAGGGTAGGGCCGTGGTTTAATCACAGTCCCTCCATGGAAGGTTGGGCCCTGGTTTAATCACAGTCCCTCCATGGAGGGTTGGGCCCTGGTTTAATCACAGTCCCTCCATGGAGGGTAGGGCCGTGGTTTAATCACAGTCCTTCCCATGGAGGGTTGGGCTGTGGTTTAATCACAGTCCCTGCATGGAGGATTTGGCTGTGGTTTACTCACAGTCCCTCTGTAAAAGGTTAGGCCATGGTGTAATGCCTCTGTTTTCACAAACCCTGTTCAATATTGTTATACATTTTGCAGTGTTTCTTTGTAAACTTGTCTGGCCTTTGGCTTCATTCAACTTAAGTATCTGATGAAGGAGACTTCAAGACTTTGAAAATTACACTTAAATACAGCTCAGTTGATCTTACAGTGCAGTTACATGTAGTCCTTCAGTACTTACAATTTGCTTTTAACGAACAATGACTTATAACTATATTACCTTTCTCAGAGCACTGAACCCATCTTCATCATAAAAGTTAATTACATATGTGCGAGATGACTTTTGATGTTCATCTGTCCAGCTAACCTGGAAATAAACCATCAAAACAAAAAGTTTAGTGATACACACTTTCAGGTCAAGATTGTGTCAATGACATGTTGAGTCATTCAATAATGATCTGTGCAGCCACAAGGTAGCACCTGACTCAAAAACAGTATTTTACAAACAGTAGAAAAGCAATCTGAAATACATGTATTGTTGCTGCTAATTTGGCTCCAATCAAATATGGGAACATTGGCCTAAAAAGTACATACAAGGTAAAGAAATATTCACAATAATTTACTTTGTACAAACTTGAATGAGGTAATCCATAGGAATTAAAAACTTGATGCATGGCTTAAAGATAAGATTTTTTGTTTATTCAGAGAAAAAAATATTCACAAAAATTTATTTTATGCTTATCAGAAAAAAAAACCGTCAAGGACACTATGTGCTCACATTCGGTTCGAATTGGTCCATTCAAGAAATATTTAAACCAGAAAAACAAGAATGACAAAAGCAAATAAGGTCTCCAACTTAGGTACTGGAGGTCATCTTTAAGAACAAGCATATCAACTTCTATAGCAATAGGACAAGCAGATCATAAACACATAAGCAAATGTCAACAACAAACAATAGCCAGAGAAGGCTTGATAAAAAGAAAAGGTGGGAGTGGGGGAAAAATGTACAAGGGATCTGGTAAAAAAGTAATGCTAACTCATTAATCTTCTAGACCCTACCCCCTCCTGAATATCAAATGTTCCACCCCTTGGTATTGACCATGTTTTCATAAGGCCAGATGGCAGGAAATGTATCTAAAACCTTGAGGATTGTTTAATTAATGCTATGAGTGCTATCATTCTAATGTAAACAGCACGTAAGTTACAGATAGTGAAATGCCTTCCACTGTAGGGGTGATTACGACATCTGGAATTATCCTGGATCAAAATTTCTCATCAGTTCTTGTGTGTCTTACATAGAAAAGTTGCAAAACTTCGTCCACTCTGAACAAACTATCGTTGATGACATAGTCCCCACTTGTTAATGGGTACTTTGATTACAGGTCCTCAGAGAGGATAGAGTCCTCTTCATTAGGTCTGTGATAAAAATGCTTTTAAATAAATTTGCTTGCATGTCTGAGTTATGGTTTAGGACATTTAAATGATGCCTATACTGACAACATACAGACAGACACAAGTGTTGGGGGTCAAGGTCAACAACTTTATTCCGATGTTGACGGGCTATGAGCCGATTTCCGCCACTCTAGGCATAATAAGATACATATTCTAAAGACGAAAAGCAGAAAGAAAGAAGAAAGGGAAAAAAAAATTCAATTGCAAGCTAGTAGGATAGGGAGGGAGGGTGGGGAACACTTTGAGGTCAAAGCCAATACTGATTAACTATTAAATGGCCTCGTCCGGAGACCGTCCCACTCACAGCCTTGAACCCGGCCCATTTAAACTACAATAAAACAAGTATTATTGTTCACTTAAATGATGCCTATACTGACAACATACAAACAGACACAAGTGTTGGGGGTCAAGGTCAACAACTTTATTCCGATGTTGACGGGCTATGAGCCGATTTCCGCCACTCTAGGCGTAATAAGATACATATTCTAAAGACGAAAAGCAGAAAGAAAGAAGAAGAAAGAAAAAAAAAATTCAATTGCAAGCTAATAGAATAGGGAGGGAGGGTGGGGAACACTTTGAGGTCAAAGCCAATACTGATTAACTATTAAATGGCCTCGTCCGGAGACCGTCCCACTCACAGCCTCCAACCCGGCCCATTTAAACTACAATAAAACAAGTATTATTGTTCACTTAAATGATGCCTATACTGACAACATACAGACAGACACAAGTGTTGGGGGTCAAGGTCAACAACTTTATTCCGATGTTGACGGGCTATGAGCCGATTTCCGCCAAAAGCCCCCAACACTAGTAGTAGGCGCTAGCCCTCCGGCGCCCTGGAAGTAGCGTCATTGTCGCTAAAAGAGTCCATGCTTGTTACTTAGTTTGTAAAGTTCTTACTACAAGGTCCTGGAGCAATAAGGAGTGTGTTGAAGCCGACATGTGGTAGTGCCATTCCTGTAAAGGGTGTGCCTCGCGACTTTGCAGGGTGTCTAAAGCTCTGAAGTAGTGTTTAATTTCGTGCAGGCGCAATAAGGAGTCCGCGTCGTTATCATTAGTTCTGACGTATCTGAAAGTTGGAGATTGCCGACAGCCAGAAGAGTTCGCGTAGCCACTCCATGGCTGTTGCATTACGTGACGTGCCAGAGTTTATTATATACATGGTGGTGGTATTGTCCGTGTATACCACTATGTGGCGTTTGTCCCAGAAACGATGTCACCGCCTGCACGCAAGCAGGACGGTGTAAAGTTCCTTGAGGTTGATATGCGCATCTGCAGTAGTTGGGTGGTCCGCTGACCATCGCGTGTAGAACCAGTCGTTCACGTAAATGCCCGCTCCCGCTGCTGAGCATGCGTCAGTGGTGAAAATCTGCTGGGGCAACGGAGTTTCCTCTATGAAGAATGCTGTACCATTAAAAG
The DNA here is from genome assembly GCF_041260155.1 of Ptychodera flava. Lineage (NCBI taxonomy): Eukaryota > Metazoa > Hemichordata > Enteropneusta > Ptychoderidae > Ptychodera > Ptychodera flava. The sequence continues at coordinate 337,355 of NW_027248362.1, forward strand.
ATTTGCTGAGATTCGCCCACCAGCTGATGTCCGCTCTCGCTTGCCTGTTAAGGCGTATGTGATGTGACTGTTGTGAGACCGAATTTGTCACATCGATGAGTCACCGCAAAAATGTGCGCCCGCCGCGAATAACTCTTACCGCCCAGTTGAGTTTGCCGATTAATTGCTGAAGCTCGCGTTTCGTCGCTCGCCGCTTTGGAAGCCAATATTCCAGGAGGTCGCTTACTTCTTGTAGCTTGGTATCGTCTAGGGACAGAGTCCGTGTGTGCGCGTTTACCTCGATCCCTAGGAATGTTAAGCATTGCGTAGGCTCGACCACCTTATCCCAGTTTATGGAAAAGCCAAGTTGCTGAAGTAGTTGTTGCAAGGCGGTAAAGGCTTGTTCGCACGCTAGTTTAGAGTCCGTGATGATCAGGAAATCGTCGAGATACACGATGACGACATCATACCCTTTCCTGCGCATCATTCTGGTAATACTTTGCGTGATGCGAGAGAAAATTTCCGGGCTCTTCGCTGCACCGAATGGAAGGCGTGTGTCGACCATGTATGTCCAAGTTTTATGCTGCGTGAATTTGTAACGTAGGCCCGTAGCACGCTGTGAGTCAATACTTATGGGTAAAGAGCGATAAGCGGATTTCAGGTCGACTTTGGCCAAGTACGATCCTGGCTTGCACATAGCGACAGCGTGATCGATAGTTTCATATTTGAACGAGTTTGTAGATGCATATGAGTTCACGCTTTTGCCGGTAGGTTGGCTGCAATCGTGAATGAGTCTAACCTTGTTTGATTGTTTCTTGGGTATAGCACCGAGGCTGCTTATAATGTGCGCTTTACTGTTCGTGATCTTGTAATTTCCTGCTGATATTTCGTGCAAAATTTGTTGTTCAACCGCCTCGCAGTAAGCTGGATCGGTGCATGATGCATAGTTCGTTCGTTCGACTTTTTGAAGGGGGGTGCCAGGGTCGATGATGTCGAAACCGTATTTTATGCCGTTTAGAATGAAGTTGCGATCCATGTCGTATTTGAATTCGTTTTCCCATTTTTCCAGGCAATCAGTCAGAGGGCTAGCTACCTTATGCTAGGCTTAACCACCCAGTTCTTGGCTGAGCGGCGAATTGTGGCGGTGTTGTGGGTGGTCTTTGCGGCAGCCGTCCTCTATGCACACGTGCGCAAAACGGCAGGAAGTGCGGTTGCAGCCGGCTGGTTTTTGGAAATCAAAGCAGATTGCGGTTTCTCTTGTGATAAAGTTGCGGCGCGCAGTGTCCTTCGTAGTGTTTTTCTTGGGCGTATTTCCGTTTGCCTGTCGTTTATCAAGGTGATACAGTGATAAATGGAGGTCCAAGGAACCCCATGTGATTGAGTCCGTCGCCTGATTCTTGCGATACTCGTGATCATACGATAAAACTGATGATGTCGTAAAAGATTGTGCGTAATCCCCAATGTTAATTGTGTGATCGAGGTACGCCAATGTGTCCTTCGTGGACATGCCGCAGTTAATCAATGTCTTTAAGATTTGGGCGTTGGCTGATATCCACTGAGGAAGGGAAACTTGGTCAGGTTTCGGTCTACGCTTGGTGGTCCACATAACTAGCTTCATGTCTCCTTCCGCTGTTAGTTCCGTCTCGTCGGAAGAGTCCAGCGAAGCAGTCTTTGTGGTTATATGGTCCGGAATTAGTAATGGTTTACGCTCATCCTTCGTTAGATTTTGGGATGTGATGCGCTGGTCCGATACAATGTGTTTTAGCGCGTCGTTGCTGAAAGCTTCGTGGAGTTTGTTCAGCTCTGCATCTTTGGCAAGGGACTTTGTAGTCGCCCCTGATGTTTCTGTCCCGTGTGTCGGTTGGTCTTGAGGTGCCTGTTGTTTTGCCGGTTTTGCGTTTAAGTTGTTCCATGCCCAGCGGAGCAGTCCGCGTTGGCCTATAGGCAGTTTAAGTCCGATGATGTCTTGATTGTTGAGGCGCTTCAGGACATTGGTTGATGGGATGCCTTGTGTAGTTAGCACGTCATGTGTATCCTCCGTTAGGCCTGCTGCCTCACACCATTCGCGGAAACTTTGTGCTTTGTCTGACATTGTTGCTATTCGTTGGCGGGAACAATAGCTTTGTGGACAAATGTTATCCACATGTGAACGCTTTGAGGTCGAAGCCAATACTGATTAACTATTAAGTGGCCTCGTCCGGAGACCGTCCCACTCACAGCCTCGAACCCGGCCCATTTAAACTACAATAAAACAAGTATTCTTGTTCACGAAAAAATCGTAATAAAATGGCCGCACAGCGGCCATATTGGATCATATCACAAAAACAAATCAATGAGCATGTGTATGACATAGGTCAAAGTCCTTGTACCAACTTTGAATAAAATCGGTTGAGATATGCCTAAGTTATGGCTTTGTACATGAAAAAATCATAACAAAATGGCCGCACAGCAGCCATATTGGATCGTATCACAAAACAAATGACCATGCATATGTATGACATTGGTCAATCTCCTTGTACCAACTTTGAATACATTCGCTTGATACATGTCTGAGTTATGGTTCCAGACATGAAAAAAACGTAACAAAATGGCCACACGGTGGCCATATTGGATCTTATCACAAAAACAAATCAATGTGCATGTGTATGACATAGGTCAATGTCCTTGTACCAACTTTGAATAAAATCGGTTGAGATATGCCTGAGTAATTATGGCTCTGTACATGAAAAAATCGTGACAAAATGGCCGCACGGCGGCCATATTGGATCGTATCACAAAACAAATTGATATGCATAGCTATGACATTGGTCAATGTCCTTGTACCAACTTTCAATAAAATCGGTTGAAACATGCCTGAGTAATGGCTCTGTACATGAAAAAATCGTAATAAAATGGCCGCCTGGCGGCCATATTGGATCGTATCACAAAACAAATTGACATGCATCTGTATAACATATGATGTAATCCTTGCACCAAGTTTGAATGAAATCGCTCCAGGCATCTCTGAGATATCTGCGTGAACAGACGAACGGACACACCCACGCACGGACGCACGCATGCTGGCACGGACGCACGCACCGACATGACCAAACCTATAAGTCCCCCGGGACGGTGTCCGTTGGGACTAAAAAATCCACCTCAGCCTTGTTTTCTGGATCAAATTTTCCTACAAATTGATCCTGATACCAAATATGACAAAATTATGTTCACAGCCTTCTGAACTGTCTCACAACATACCCTGGATTGGTGTAGGTCATTTAAGGTCACAAACTGAGAAAATTACCTAAAATGTACAAATTTGGGGATTTCCCAACACTTTGAGCAGAAAATTTATCTAATAACATCTCTTGGGACTTTTATACCAAATTACAAAGCTATCAGGCAAGTAATTTTGAGAACGACTTTTCTTAACAAAAAATGACAAAATTGTCTTAAAAATAAAAATTTGCATATTTCAGGACAATTTCCACATACCTAACTATATTCATCTCTGGACATCTGCACACCAAATACAGGGCTCGAAATTAGCGGTAGTCCCGCGTCCACAGACTACCAACTTTTCCCTGGGGCTACCAAAGTCCATGAAATGGTAGCCCACACGAACTACCAAAGCCTGGGACATGAAATTACTTAGTGGGCGACATGATGTTGATCGCTGACGCCACTACACATGCTATACCGACGCTCATACTGTCAACCCAGCTGGACACGGAAAGGACATGTCGACTTTGTTGAGACAAACTTTCAATAAAATATCATTTATATCTGAACTGATGTACTTGGATAACAGACTCGAGAAATGATGGCCAATGAAAATTCATTTTCATATTTATTTAATCACAATTTATCAATCACAATTAGACACAAAATTATTCAAACTGCAAAGAAAAAGCTGTCGGGCCATCCACACATTTAGCTTTCCGAAGTGTACGAGATCATCCCATGATATGCTGGGGAAATATAGTCAAAATATCCACGTGAGTATTAGGAACATGACTGTACCAAGTTGTCATCCTGCAATTCATAGCCAATCTATTTTTAGCCATGTTATGTTTACACGTGCTGAGTGAAAAGTCGTCATTGCGAACATCAAAGCTCTGCGTATGTGTGAATAGGTCGTCAAAATTCGAGGCGTCACCGTCGTCCACTACACATGCTATACCGTTCTCCTAAGGCCATGATCTGCAGGTATTGATGTCAAATGACTAGAAAATTCACTCACTGGATAGAATCATGCAAAATAAATCGTTCATTGTCTAGATATAAATAAAATATTATTTACAAAAAACCCCTCTTCATTCATGCATGGGCTACCAGACCTTGTCGCTGGGCTACCAACTTCAGAAAATGGTAGCCCAATGGGACTACCAGGGTAAAAAGTTAATTTCGAGCCCTGAAATATAAAAGCTGTCTGTCCAGGGGATTTAAAAAGAAAATACTTTTTAAGATTTTTTGACCAAAAATGACAAAAATTGCCCCTAAAAAGTAACACCCTTGCAAATATCCCACCCAAATTTGAGAGCAAATGGGTTTCAGAGAAAAAGAATTCTTACTTGAAATGAGAAAAATCACCAAAAAATTCAGCAAAAATACAAAATTAAAGACATCTTCACAATATTTATAAAACTGGATAAGGTTCACCTAAGGTACTTCCACACAATTTTTCAAAGCAATCAAAACAGCGGTTCTCGAGATATTAATTCTTGACCATTTTCACATTTTGTAAACTCATTTGCATAATTTTGGCGATCGTATCTATAGCCCAGGATGCATCCACACACCAAATACCAAGCTGAAAAGTGCAGTGGTTTGCGAGTTTTTGATGTTGACAGACATACTATACGTACACACATACATACATATATACATACATACATACCGGTACATACCGGTAAATACATACATTCATACATACACACATACATACAGACGCCATCGACTTCAGCGTATACAAAACGTCACATTGGTATACCAACTGTGAGCTAAAAAATGGAGTCACACCAGCCTTAGGAATACAAGTACCGGTACCACTATTAATACAACTGGACCTGCAGATCTTAAGTTTTTATTCACTAGACATATTACATCATGTCTGCTAGAGTTTTCAGTAAAAACTTGAAAAACAGTAATTCAATTAAAATTGTTGCAAACAATTGTTTTAATTACCTTTGGTTTCAAATATACAAGTGAGAGAGAATTTTTGTAGACAGTGACTAATGAGCTGAATTGCACTTCCTCAAAATTTCCCCCTTGCCTTCAAAAGTCTTAGAAATTGACAAAACCTTTTGTTTATCGAATAGTCACTGAAGAAATTAGGTCAATAGAGTAAGACAGAAATGAGTATGTCGCAATCATGTTGTTCTGGAAAAAAAGATCACATGAAAGCGTTTACAAAGTTACTGTTAATAATTTTCAAAGGCCTTTTGATTACAAACATTAGGAAGTCATCTTCTTTTCATAAATTCTGGTGCATTTATAGCTGAAATGAAGAAAAAAACAAAATGTCATGTACATGTATATAAGATTTGTAAGATCAGTATTACACTAATAATAAAATATTTACCTGGTATTCATTTGTACCATCAACAGCTCTTGAGACTGGTAACTGCTTTCCAGGAATATCAGCATGCAAGAACATATTCTAGAAAATATTTGAATAATACAAATAAAGGCTCTAGAAGATAGTAATGGTATCAAATCTTATGATAGATGCACAGTGTTGAGAATCAAGATATGAGGAAAGACCGGTAGTGACCATAAGCATAGATATAGTGAACATGATTTTTGCTGTTTTGACATGATGGTATATTATTTTGTGTAACTGTACAACACCAGGCTCCAGGGCAAGAGGGTGAAAATACGTTTAAGTTTTGGCTAAATACCCTCTTTTACTGATGTGGCAGTCGGGGAAGGGATGGAGAAGTGACAAGCCTGGTAGGATTAGGGATTGACAATGAAATGACATTTTTATTAAGCCTGTCAATTGCACATGCATCATAGATGCATGTGCAATTGACAGGCTTTAAAAAAATGTCCCACTTCTTTGTGCTGTCTTTTGATTATTTTTATAAATTATTTTCTTTTGGCGTAAACTTTTTTCAGTGGGTTTGTTAAAATCTCTCTGTGTATGGTTTGATGATAATTGACTCTGCCTTGTCATTTCATTACCTCTAAATGTAAACATTCACAAATTGACAGCTACTTGTTTTGCACCAGAGACAACAATAATATCAAAACAAATTTTAGGAAGGGTTCAACATTTTGCAGTCTATGTGTCTGTAATAAAGCTTCAACGGACAAAAAGGTACTTAAAATGTCACGTGACCATGTACAACTAGGCAAATGCTTAAATCATTCAGCTCTCCAAATCTGCCACAGTTTTCAGCTCATCTCAGAAAGTCTGAGTACAATACGCAGTCATAACCTCCGTGAATACCAAGTCACCGCACAGACTGAAAATGGCAAATATTCAACCACCCTCAGGCATTGATAGGAAGCAAAGAAGCATCACAGCGTCCACTGGAACTGCTTCAGACCAAAGCGACGCCCCACATGAGCATGAGGCCAGCAACAGGGAAGAATGTTTCCAGATAAAATCACCATGGAAATGCTCTACAGAAGCCTGGAAAGTCTGGGAGCAGATGTCTCCATGATCAAAACCAAACTCTTGGTATTATTAGATGACGAAGATCGAGTAACAAAACTCAAGGAGAGGCATACCGACTTCGAGAAATCATGTGACTATGCTGCTACTAAAGCTGACGACAATGAAGTCAGGATCGCCTCCCTCGAACAGAAAGTCTGTAAACTTACAGAAAACATAAACACAGAACCTAACGGCCGATATAGCTCCGCTGTGTCTATGTAGAGAATAACTATTTTTGACACATGTTGATGAAGGAGGTGGAAATCTTTGATAGCTCATTTCAATGGCCAGAAAAACAGTGGCTAAAATAGCTGCAAAAATACACAATTGAAGATTTCATCATAATTTGAACAAGTCATCGTTGATGACACAGTCCCCACTTGTTAATAATGGGTACTTTATAGAGTCTTCTTCATTAATTAGGTCTGTGATAAAAATACTTTGATACAGATGGCGGTCAATGGCCAAGAATGAGTTCCATGGTGATGAAAACATAAAACCAATGTAGGCCACCATCCTAAAGTTCATAAAATGAGTCAACTAGGAATTAATCAACAGGATGTTGCAAAACATTTTTGCATACAATTCTAACAATTAACAGATTATCACTGGTACCATATTTCATAAAGTTTGATGCAGTATTTACAACACTATGAGATCAACATCTGTATCAAGTTTCATCACATTTGACGTTGTATTAATTTGTGGCTATATCACCCTAATTAAGAAAGTTCATTACTTATGCAATTACAAATTGATTAAAATGACACTGATAAATGTCTTTTTCAATGTTAAAGCAATGTGAGCTTAACATCGGTTAACATCTGTATAAAGTTTCATGAATTTGATGCAGTACATATTTCTTGACATATCAGCCTACTTACGAAACTTCAATAATTGACATGTTACTGCTACATGACGTGAAACAAATTGACGAGCATATGTATGAAATAGGTCAATGTCAACTTTGAATGATACTGGTGGAAATATGTCTGAGTTATGGCTCTGTAAATGAAAACATCGTAATAAAATGGCTGCCTAGCAACAATATTGGATCGTATCACATAAAAAATCGACGTACATATGTATGACATAGGTCAATGTCCTTGTACCAACTTTCAATAAAATCGGTTGAGATATGCCTGAGTTATGCCTCTGTATATGAAAAAATCGTAACAAAATGGCCACACAGCAGCCATATTGGATCGTATCACAAAACAAATTGACGTGCATATCTATGACATTGGTCAATGTCCTTGTACCAACTTTGAATAAAATCGGTTAAGATATGCCTGAGTTATGCCTCTGTATATGAAAAAATTGTAATAAAATGGCCACCTAGCGGCCATATTGGATTGTATCACAGAACAAATCGACGTGCATATCTATGAAATTGGTCAATGTCCTTGTACCAACGTTGAATAAAATCGTTGAAACATGTCTGAGTTGTGGCTCTGTACATGAAAAAATCGTAATAAAATGGCTGCCTGGCGGCCATATTGAATCGTATCACAAAACAAATTGACATGCATATCTATGACATTGGTCAATGTCCTTGTACCAACTTTGAATAAAATTGGTTGAAACATGTCTGAGTTATGGCTCTGTACATGAAAAAATCGTAATAAAATGGCCGCCTGGCGGCCATATTGGATCGTATCACAAAACAAATTGACATGCATATCTATGACATTGGTCAATGTCCTTGTACCAACTTTGAATAAAATTGGTTCAAACATGTCTGAGTTATGGCTCTGTACATGAAAAAATCGCATTAAAATGGCTGCCTGGCGGCCATATTGGCTTGTATCACAAAACAAATCGACGTGCATATCTATGATATTGGTCAATGTCCTTGTACCAACTTTGAATAAAATTGGTTGAAACATGTCTGAGTTATGGCTCTGTACATGAAAAAATCGTAATAAAATGGCTGCCTGGCGGCCATATTGGATCGTATCCCAAAACAAATCGACGTGCATCTGTATGACATATGAAGTAATCCTTGTACCAAGTTTGAATGAAATCGCTTCTTGCATCTCTGAGATATCTGTGTGAATGGACGCACGCACGCAGACACGCACGCACGCACGCACGCACGCACGGACATGACCAAACCTATAAGTCCCCCCGGACGGTGTCCATGGGGACTAATAAATCACATTGTATCATCCCTGAGAACATGTCAACCAAAGCTATCTGATGAACAGTTTTTTGAGAATGAAATTTTCTGACCACGGACAAAACCCACATGACAAAACCTATAAGTGCCCACGGACGGTGTCCGTGGGGACTAAAAAACGCCTGTACCACAAGATAATGGCAGTGTTTCAGCCAGCTTTTGCTTGCATGGGGACACAGTGACCCATAGTAGGTCTGAATGGGGGACAAATTAAATTTTTGGGGGACATGTAATGTATTTCAATAAAACAACACAGTACAGTGTCATTATGTGTCATTATGACCTGGTACTATATTTGGTGTTCAATAGGCAAGTCAGGTGAGTGCATTAAGGGTCAGTAGGCCAATGGTGTTGTGCAAAATTGTGCCAACATGAAACTTGCAGTATCATTAAGTTTACTGCTACCACGTGGTATGCACATAAACTGTAGGGCTCCCCCTAAGTCACCAAGATGATTAGCCAACTCATTAGCCAGATCAAAAATCTTATAGCCACTTTGAACATATTTTAGGCAGTTTATGATCTCAAGTGTGGCAACAACTTTCTTGGTATTCAGGAGTTCTTCATTTTTCAAATCAAAATGTTTTGTATTTTACATTAAAGAAATATTTGTTCAGTTTTTATTGCATTAATTATCTGTGTTTTTATGACATTAAAGTGATAGAAATATTTTTTCATTTCTGGTGGTAAACTTTTACCACCAGAAATAAAATTAGGTGGCAATTCTAAAAATAGCGTCAATGACACTGTAGCTCCCATCCTGGACTATTTAGTGTTTGTTCTCTGGTCAGATATTTGAACATGTGTGAAAGGGATAAAGTGCATGAAGTGAAAATACTTAAATGAAATGTGCTGGAGACAGTGAAATATGTTTAATGTAATTATTCAGAATATAAAATGGAAAAAATACAGAATTAGATATATCGAATACTGTGATACAACCATTAACTCAACAAGTCATTTACAATGACATAGTCCCCACTTGTAATAGGAGTATTAGTCTTGATGGGCAGGAAAATGTGGTCATTAAGAAGTATCACTGGAGTGTATATGTTGAAATCTATGGGCACATAGGTCTATGTCGTTGTTCCCAATTTGAAACACATGAGGCATGTCTAAGTTATGGTTCTAAATCGGGAAAAAAGATCAGACCTCTAGCAGTATTGGCCAGCCAAGAAATACATATGCGCATTATAAATGAGGTACAAGATGTGACATCTTAAGGTCAATATCCTATCAAATTGAAGGGTATAGAACTTGTGGTTACTGAAATACGCATATATATGTATAATCAGTCAAAGGTCATCGAGGTCACATGACATTTTGAAAAAAAAATATATTGCTAATTAATCCCTATATGCCAAAAAATCAGATCTCTAGCTCTATTCGCTTGCCCAGAATTAGATGTGTACATAATTAATGAGGTAAAGCGTGTGTTGTCATAAGGTCTCCCATCCTACTAAATACAAAGGACATAACACTTGTGGTTACTTATTTATTGACATAAACATATATTTTAGGTAAAAGGTCATCGAGGTCACATGACATTTGGTCAAAAAATTTCTCTCCTATAGTTATCCCTATATACCAAAAATCAGACATCCAGCTCTATTGGCTCGCTCAGAATGAGATATGCGCATAATTATTGAGGCACAGTATGTGGTGTCATAACGTGTCCAATCATACCAAACATGAAGGGTGTAGCACTTGTGGTTACCGAGTTATGGAAAATATGTATATTTGAGGTCAAAGGTCACCGAGGTCACGTGACATTTTGTCAAAAAATTGTTTTGCTAAGTTATGTTTGCTAAGTTATCCCTATATACCAAAAATCAGACCTCTAGCTCTATTGGCTCGCACAAAATTAGATATGCACATAATTAATAAGTACAATATGTGGCGTCATAAGGTGTCCCATCATACCATACATGAAGGCTGTAGCACTTGTGGTTACTGAGTTATGGACAAATATGTATATTTGAGGTCAAAGGTCACCGAGGTCACGTGACATTTTGTCAAAAAAATTGTATTGCTAAGTTATCCCTATATACCAAAAATCAGACCTCTAGCTCTATTGGCTCGCACAAAATTAGATATGCACATAATTAGTGAGGTACAATATGTGGCGTCATAAGGTGTCCCATCATACCATACATGAAGGCTGTAGCACTTGTGGTTACTGAGTTATGGACAAATATGTATATTTGAGGTCAAAGGTCACCGAGGTCACGTGACATTTTGTCAAAAAAATTGTATTGCTAAGTTATCCCTATATACCAAAAATCAGACCTCTAGCTCTATTGGCTCGCTCAAAATTAGATATGTGCATAAGTAATGAGGTACAATATGTTGCGTCATAAGGTGTCCCATCATACCATACATGAAGGCTGTAGCACTTGTGGTTACTGAGTTATGGACAAATATGTAAATTTGAGGTCAAAGGTCACCGAGGTCACGTGACATTTTGTCAAAAAAATTGTTTTGCTAAGTTATCCCTATATACCAAAAATCAGACCTCTAGCTCTATTGGCTCGCTCAAAATTAGATATGCGCATAAGTAATGAGGTACAATATGTGGCGTCATAAGGTGTCCCATCATACCATACATGAAGGCTGTAGCACTTGTGGTTACTGAGTTATGGACAAATATGTATATTTGAGGTCAAAGGTCACTGAGGTCACGTGACATTTTGTCAAAAAAATTGTTTTGCTAAGTTATCTCTATATACCAAAAATCAGACCTCTAGCTCTATTGGCTCGCTCAAATTAGATATGTGCATAATTAATGAGGTACAATATGTGGCGTCATAAGCTGTCCATCATACCATATATGAAGGGTGGTAGCACTTGTGGTTACTGAGTTATGGACAAATATGTATATTTGAGATCAAAGGTCATCAAGGTCACATGACATTTTGTCAAAATATCCGAGATATCTGCGTGGACGGATGGACTCACGGATGGACGAACAGACGGACATGACCCAATCTATAAGCTCACTGGACTTCATCCATGGGGACTAAAAATTGTGTCACTGCATCCTTTTTGCAATATGAATACGATGAGAAACTAAATTTTTATTTTTCGTGGCCGTATACATGGGAGTCTATGGAGATCTGCCTTATACATGGGAGTCTATGGACGTGTAAACTAAAAATATGCAAATTTCACCACGATTTGCCCAAATTGGGAAAGGTCACTCCTATGCACTTCCATACCAATTTCAAATCAATCGGACTTGTGGTTTCAGAGCAGAAGATTTTTTGACCAAAAATGGGAGAAAATTAGAAAAAAATTCATGAAAAATAGCAAGTCCAAGATACTGACCCAAGATGTGCACAATCATTTCATGTCAGCCCAAAGTACTTACATGCTAATTTTTCATGTAATCTGCTCAGTGGTTATTGAGTTTTTTCAATTTTGACTGTTTTTACATTTTTTCACTTAATTTGCATATTTTTGGCAATGACAACTTCATTTGAACAAAATCTCATGTACAGCCCATCATCCATGTACACACCAAATATCAAGATGAAATGTACAGCGGTTTTGGAGTTTTTGATGTTGACGGACAGACATACAGACATACAGACATACATACATACAGACATTTTCCTAGCCTATAAGAATAGCTTCCATTGCCATATATACATATGGCTATGGGAGCTAAAAATCAGGTAGCAATGTGAAGTGTATATTACCAAAGATACAGAATATTTCTGTAGCATTCTGTCAGTGTTCACAGAATGACAACTTAATACATTTAAGCTACAAGCTCCTAATGTGGCAAATTTATGCAGTTTTTAAGTCATAATGAAAATTTTGTGAGCCACACAGATAAAAATTTTCCATGCAGAAGAAAGCATTGGGTAGCATAGTGGCAATGTAGATACAATTATTGTGGTGTTTAAGGCCCTGGTGTTGTGTCATAGTTGTGATCAAGCAGGCTCAAGAGCATCTTAAGTATAAGTATTTTTCTTGAGACAAAAATTGTTTGGCCAAACCCAAATCCTGTAAAACAATACACAATATTGATATTGATCATTTAATTTCCAATGTTTTAGAGTAATCATTGTTTCAAAGATTATGATAACATTTTAGCCCAGAAATATTTTCATTTATATTTTGATATCAAGAAATATCTAGTGATGTTCACTATTATATCATTAAACTGGTGGAATCTGCAGAAATATTAAAATCATTCTGAATCACACCATTTCTTGTATAAGTTATAGCAGTTTGAAATATGCCAAATGGACAATTTTAATAGCTCTACTTTTGAATTGTTGCTTTGATGTTAAGTTACCATGCAAAATTGCAGCTCTCAAATGTGAAGATTTGAAAATGAATATGCTTACTGCAAGTACTGTTGACAATTTCCCTTTGCCATGACTCTTAATAAAGTAGAATTTAAAACTGACAGTCAAGCTAAATGCCATTTAAATTGGAAGGCACCAAGAAATTTCTTTTTAACATAAGATTGTACATATGTACCTATTGGCCCTCCCTAGGTGGTTTCTTTGAACCATAATTCTGTATTTAAGGGGTCTTCATTCATGACATCACATGAAATGACTCAGATTTGACCTTTCAGAAAACCTCAGTTTTTCTCCTTTTCACTTGTACAATGACTCTGTTTGTGAAAGTTTCCTTAGAAATTATGGTTTTTACTATCAAACTGAGTAGCTGCAGGCCAAATTTTGATGCAAGCAATGTAGGTAAAACTTGAACTCAAGGACAACCGGTACGCGGCACTCACCTATGCAGAACCAAGCCACAGTGTATTCATGGACGTTGTGCATCCATGATGTATTGTAGTATCAAACAGCAACAATGTTTGTTTTACGTACCAGGGATTTTGTAACTTTGCAGAAAGGAGAGTAAACTGTTTCAATACATTGCAACTTTGTAGGAAGGAGGGTAAACTGTTTCAACATCTTACAACATTTTATTGTTAGCCGTAGTTTTCTGTCCAGGAGGCACTGTCTAAAAATTCAATAGCCACTAAAATATGGCCTACTCAGATTGCGTCATGGTGACCCACAACGGTTATTTTATCGGGACAAAACCAAAAAAAAATGCGTCAAATGTCGCAATGCCGCACGCTGGCTGAAACACTGTAATGGCGCAAGCTTACAAGGATGGACAGAAACCAATCTTCCGGAATGGAATGCTGTACATCGACGGAGTCAAGTACTCAGGACCACCACCAGCACTCAATGTGATTTAAGAACCGTGCCTCAAACCACCCATGCGACTGCATGAATATTAGATCAGCAGATTGGAGAGCTATACTGCCACGTCATCATCACTCAAGTCATGCGACAACATCTTAAAGGGACATTATTGCTATCTTTTGACTTTTTCCTCAATTTTTTGATGACTGAAATCCCTGGTCAAATCAATAGGAGACCTAAATTGTTACTATGGACGGCTTCATGGATATGTAAAACCACCTTCTTGCTCTTTACGGCAAGGTTCAATGTTGGGAAGGGCGTCCGCGCGATTTGAACCAACCGCCATGATTGAACCTCAACACATGACCAATATTACTACGCATATGCCAACGATCAAAGTACACTGAGCTGGAACGTGAACGGCCTGTGACCTACACACTAACCAGCACAATGGATATCGAGGAGCACACGGCACATAAACAAATGCACGTCTCACAAACTACTGTCATATAGTGAAACTAAGCAGGGCATTTGATTGTAAGTTTGATTTTAGTATCAATGACACGGACTGTGAAACAGAAAAAATACCGTCAATGACGCTGTACCTTCTCCAATGTGTGGCCAGGTCAGGTAATTGGTTGTTGGCATGGAGTTGTTGGTAAATAGTTGATGATGTAGGGGCAAGAGGTTGGATATGGACCCAAAGAACCCAAAAGATGATTAAATACATCAATCAAAAAAATTCTAAGCTACAGTATAAACTGCCTAAAGATAGTTCAATGTGGAAAAAAGTTAAACAATTCAGAAATAAGAATTAACAGTCCAAAATAGTAATGACACACTTCCTTACTGACTTGAGTGCATGTGAAATACACAACCTGGCAGCTGTAAATTAAATGTATACCAAGTGATCATTTTCAGTCACTTTTAACTGTTTTTAATGGATTTTCCAAAGAGTCCTGTGGAAATGATGAAAAACGCCTATCTGGTCTTGTGTTTGTATAACCTCATGGCTGATAATTGTCATAGTATTGAAAAAAAATTGAAAGTGAAGAAATTACTGTTTTTAATAGGCATATTTTCCTTGAAATACATGACCGTGTAAAGAATATATGCTAAAAGTGTTCAAGAGTACATTTCTTTTCAAAAAATAATTTAATTTGTGACCAAAGGATTTTTATTCTTTGAGTTTACAAATCAAACATTGCAATTTGTTCAATCATCTTGTGCAGTGCAAAATTTATAAAATGACTGAAAAACAAAAAAAATTGGCAGAATTACAGTCTTTGTGATGTAAAATTATGGGTTGACATCACGATAACTGTTAATCTGTTTGAAGTACTAATATACTATAATTTAAAAAAGAAAAATTCATGCAGAAACGGTAAAATATATTGTCAGCAATGTAGTGTTAATTTTGACTTTACATCAAAATATGCCTTTGCTGGATACCAAATATATAGGGCGAAATATCAGCCATGTTCAGCAAAATCCACACAACAGCATTGATCCTTTTCTACTTTGATTTGATTTGCTTATGTTATCCTTGTATGACAGTCAGTACAATATGGAACTTGAACACAACACAGTGAATAAGTATGCTGTAAATGAAATGGTGTGGCTGCATCCACATGCAACAATAGGAGTGCCTTTGTCTCTCACCCCTCATTTCCAACCTGTCCGATCCCTGAAAAAATAGTTTGGTCTTATATTTATAATGTTAATAATTTCTGTATTTGTTAAAATGTGCGCATCTCAAAAACTTTTGATCATAAACATTTTCATTGTTTTTTATAGCTGACCAATCAGTTAACCTGTTTATTTTGAATATTTGCGCATTTTTCCTCAGTATTTGACATTTTCTGAATACCTTCTTATTCAGTTTGTCATTTTCTAAAAGTTTAAATGCTCCATTGTGTGGTCAAGCTTTCCACAAGCATCAAATGTGGTACTTCATATAGGAGGGTCTGCCTCTAGAGGGCGGGCATCATGAACACTCCTGTGTTTGTTGGTTAATTCCTCCACGTAAACTTCTGATTGTACTGTAAACATTGAACATGGCCGACGTCCGATTTTCCTGTCTAAAACTTTCACTCATTTTCGTTCATATGACTCTGAAACTCCAGGAAACGATTGGGAAGAAAGGGTTATCTTGAAATATTAAGGTACTCGCCGATATTTTGCAAAATTTAATGAGAAAAAATGCAAGGAAAATGCCGACAGGCTTACACAATGACAGTTTTCAGACTCGGAGGCATATGATCATCTCTGCAGATTATGCAACAGGCCCAGATCACGTGAGGCCATGAGGGGATATCCACGCAACTCAGTACTAAACACTAGCGCTCACAGAGTGAGCAAACACAAAGGGAGTACCCCTAGCGTCAGCTCAGTAGTCTGTAATAGATTGTAGTCAACTAAGAAACCTTGGAGAAAGGCTTAACACTGTGGCTATGCCGTTAAGTCCCTTTTGATTTTTGTCATAGCTCAAAATCGTTCTCCCACACCTCAACCTGAGCCATGAACACCCCCACCAGTTTATGATATGACCCATCACAATGGCATGACGTCAACGGATCTTGACAGACGGAAGTCTTGACAGACGGAAGTTCTTGACAGCAGCATATTGGTTTTCAACTCTAATACCTTCTCTGTCTATAAATAGACACGAGAAGGTAATAAAACCATTGACGCAATTGAGTTGATGGTCAAACTAAAAACAATGTCAGATTGCTGTGGTGATAGTGAACATTTGATCCTTAGCAAATCTTTGTCAACTTTTAAGATTTTTAGGGCATTTTCTTGCCATTACGTTGGTTCGTTTTACAAACACGACATGATCACTTGTTGAACTTGGAAACATCGCACTCGGACTGAACAGTGCACGGTGTAGCATCGGTGACATCGTGACACCGCACCGGGCGGGTACTGTCGATCGATACTGCTCGCGATTGGAGTCACCTCTCGATCTCTTACTCAAAACAAATTGCAAAACTTAACAAGAAATGAATCAATGAAGTTGAGGGAGCAGAGACCTCCCACAAGCCCAGTGTGTCAGAGGAAGACAGCCTCAGACTTCAAAATGCAAAAGCAGATCTCAAGAAGGAATATGATTACATAACTGAAGGTTCAATTATTTGTTTAAGAGTCAGATGGCATGAAAAGGGCGAGAAAAACAATAAGTATTTTCAAGGGCTTGAGAAGAGGAGGGGGAGAAAAGGGCATATCAAAAGAATCATTGGCACAAACAATGAACTGAAAACATCGCAGAAAGGCATTCTTTCTGAGCTGAAGACATTTTATAGTACTCTCTACTCCTCCAAAACCAACCCAGAAAGGGATATTACTGACCACCACTTCCTGAAAAATGACAACATCCTAAAACTTGGGCATCAGCTAATGAAAAATTGTGAGTCACCAATGAAATTTACCCACAATAAAATTTACTGCGCCCTCACCATGATCCCAAGAAATAAGACCCCTGGCAATGATGGATTCCCAGCAGAGTTCTACACAACATTTTGGCCGACAATAGGGCCAACAGTAGTTGATTCCCTCAACTGTGGGTTTGAAAATGGGAGTCTTTCCAACTCCCAGAGACAAAGTGTGATCACATGAATAGAAAAAGGGCGAGATACCAAATACATCAAAAATTGGCGACTGATCTCTCTCATCAACGCCGACGCTGAAGTAGCTGCAAAATGTCTCACCAATCGTCTACAAAATGTTTTACCTAGCCTCATTAACTGCCAGCAGAGTGCCTTTGTCAAAGACAGAGATATAAGTGACTACATCAGGCTGATAGAGGAAATTCTCTAGCATGCAGATGAAAATAACCTCCCAGGAATACTGCTTGCCATAGACTAGGGTTCGCGGTAGAGGTCGCCACAGTCGCAAAATGCGACTAAAACTTGTTTGTGGCAAACAAAAACCCATCGGCAATCGCCACGATCTCAAAAGCGTGGCGACAGCTGATTTCTACAGTCGAAATTCATAAAACTAAACAGTCCAAATCTTAATGCTTTTCCACTGATATGCTGGAAAACTCTTTATTTAAAGCACTTACTTGAAATTGTAAAGGAAGACAAAATACAGAAAACAGTTACAATTACATTCTTGCGATCTCGATCTCCATGAACTGGCAGTCCGATCACGTTGATACTAAGATAGACAACCATAGCCAAAAGCAGCAAAACTCAGCGACGATTCCGAGCTTTATTGACACAGTATTTCATATCGGAGTATCAAATGAATCTGATTACACAAAACCTGGATCAGTGACATTTTAGTGAAATTTCGACATTAATCATAACTTGAAACATGGGGCCCGGGGGGCACCGACGTCCTTTGTATCTCCTTGCTGTTTATTATTTGCCATAAATGTGAAATTTGGCAAAAAGTCAAATTGTTTGGACATAAATGAAAGTTATTTGAACTGGTTGGTTACTGCTCCAGCATAAGTTCAAGTGTGGATTCTAAGTATCAACAACCCTGATATGAAAGTGAATTAAGAATTAGAGATGGGACTCAATAGGATCAACAATATCTAAAACAGGAAACGGTGAACTTATATAATACAGAAGAGGAGAAAATTTAGCCAATGGCTAATCTAAACCAAATTACTTAAACTGGACTGTTGGCATTGATTACACATGTATTTATTGTCCATCATATAGAAAATAAATTTGGGCCATTGACTAAAAAACATTTGCTTGTTACACTCACCACACTTGTACTTAGTATTTGGAGTGTACACCTATCTACAATACAATGATAAAAAGTTTGGACTCTGTAGGTCAACAGTGCATCTTTAATGTGTGAGACTAAATAAGCTTACCCCTCAAGTATGTATAGGCCAAAGACAATATTTAATTTTGAATTATGTAGTGCAGGGAAGGACATACAATATGGTGAAAAGCAAATTAAATATAAAAACTGAATATACAATTATATGGAAATGTTGTTTTACAGTCATGAGTATCTGGTGTGTGCCGAGAGACAAATATTAAAATTGGACAGTATCATCCTGACCACAGTTTGTCTGACTGGTTGTTTCCTTCTGATTTTCTGACACGGTGATAGGTACAAAATATTATGCTATTCACGATAGTTATACAACATAGCTTGCATTTTGTTCACAGTAGAACTGAGTTTTACATGTAAGATAACTTTCTCGTAAACTGTAAATTCTGGCTTCTGGCAGCTCAAACGTCGCAATACTACATTTTTTGATATGATATGGAGTGACTTCCACACATATGCAATATGCAGTGACAGTCGATATTAAGAGTCTACTACATTCAAGCATAGTGATGTTGACAACTACATGCATGCCAGTGCACGATTTCAAAGTAGCAAGGATGAAATTCTAATGGTCTTTTAGTGGAAATATAGGTATTAAACGACAGTGAAACAAACAACATTAGTTATCGTGACCTTGCTGAAGTGCAATCTCGGATCATGTATGATCTGATGATCATGCCAAATTTATACCATGTCGGATTATGCTGTGATTCTGAAGTGCGCGTACTTCCTTAGTAAATCGGTCAACATCCCTGCGTACGATGCTGTGTGTTCCGCTACAGCTAATCGCCCCGCTCACCCTACGTACGGGTCTTTAAGGGCTGTGGTGAGCGGGGCGATTAGCTGTAGCGGAACACACAGCATCGTAGGAAGGGCTAGGTCAACATAAGCATGCACACACTCAGACTGTCTTTAGCGATCGGAGTCAACAATGATGTCAAAATCAATGCACAACTGTCGAAAAATACCCAAAATAAGCAACAGAAAACTAAAAGTTATCGCTATGTCGAAAGGACAGTACATCAACATAAAACGACGCTAGTTTGTTATGACATGGAGGTAGAAGGACAGAGCGTTCCCTCGCTCTCACCCAGCTATTAGTACGGGCCGCCTTTGGGATTGCCTCGCTGAAGCAATGGTACTGGGGTCCAGTGGGGAGTACCGAGTACGGAGGCCACCATTCTTCAGTCTATCGAAGGAGCGTTTCGTGCCAAAAAATACATGACAGCAACAAAAGTACCATCACTGTGAACTTCATATTTACAAAACAGAATCAAATACACGCTAAAAACCCAAAAAAAACGTCAAGATTCGCACCAGACGCGAGAAACAAGATGGCGTCGGTTTGATTTTTCAAAAACAATGCTAACTTGTTATATGCGCATGCGCATATTAAGGGGAGACCCATTTGATTTGGGGGGGGGGGTATGCAGGAACTTTTTTTTGTCAGAGAGACAGCATTTTTTTTATTTCTACTGTCAGACCTGCATCAATTTTTTTTTCAAATGGAGTAGCAGTGAATTTTCAAATTTCAGCCACTGTTTCATATATCACAGGATGGTTTTATGTATTCATTTTACATTCCAACAAATGAAAAGAAAATGGAAAGTCTAGAATATATACAACTTTCAATTGTAGAACACTTTTTTGGCAAATCAACTGTGATCAGTACTATACCTGCTTTTCTTTAAAATAGTCAATTCCTTTTAAGTTCTCAGGGGGGCGATGTTATCTTTTGTGGTCAGAGAAACAAGGCTCACACATTGTATTTCTTTATATTTGTTGTTCCTCAATTTTTCATTGTCAACTTGTAATCTTTCTAACATATTTATTTTGAGAGAATAATGTATTGGTTTTAACACTAGTTTATTGACTCCTGTCTTGTGTTTTAAATTTTCACAATTTACAGAAGTCAAATAGTCCCATCTAGATATTGCCTATACCATTGAGATATTGCAACGGAAATCCTGATATATGATTTTTTGGGTCAGAAAAGGGAAGGGAAACATCGAGTGCACTGAGGTGTAAAGTAGTGAATGCTTATATCGTAAGCGCTGAAAAAAACAAAACATAAGAATTGCTTGTGGTAAAAACATTTGCACTGCCTATGGCAGCATGCCAGCAAAGAATACATGAGGATGAAGTTTCCAAAATTTTGCTCATTTCAACTGCATTGTGACAATTCCTTTTTTATTTCTGTCTGTTATGAGAATTTTTTTTCTCAAGCCATTAACAGGCTTAATTTTTTTCTTTTATTTGACCTGGTGACATTTTTTTTTCTCAAAATCCTCCATACCCCCCCCCCCCCCCGGAAATCATGTGGTTTTCCCCTAAGTGAGCCCCTGACCTATACGGGCCAGTGGATTGCTTCCTCAGTAGAACTGATATGCCTGCCGGTACCGGTGTTTATCGCCTACGGAGGCCATCATTCTTCAGTTGATCAAAGGCGCCTTTCGTACCAAAAAATACACGACAGCCGCAAAAGTGCATCACTGTCAACCTCATAACTATAGAACATATTGAAACACACAGTGAAACGTTCACGACGTAAAAAATGTAACCACACCAAGTAACAAGATGGCGTCCGATTCGATTCTTCAACTCAGAATTGTCCTAGAATTGTGCGCATGCGCAGACGGTAGCTTTAACGAAAGCGAGGCAAAATCAAGTAAATATAAAATAAAAATGGATAAAAATATTGTTTAAAAATAATACAAGGCATGTATCACCAAATTTTGAACATTTCTGACGGCATTGTAACTATACGAACACCCATGCCAAACATCACAATAATCAAATCAGTGGTTTTGAGGAAAAATTGAAAATAGTGGTTTTCAGAAAAAAGCTAAAAAAGTGACTTTAAAATGATTCAATCAAAAAAAGAAAAAAGACCGTTTGAGATACATGCCCAAGTGACCACCAGACCAAATTTCAGAAAAAGTTACTGAAGCGTTTCTGAGATACCTGCGTCCACAGCATACGGCCCACTGTATGCAACAACAGAGGCCGCGTCATCACATTAGTACTTTGTGCCCACAGGGCACAAAGGACTAAAAAGTAAACGTGAAACAGACGTCGTGTTACTCGTGTATGCTGTCGATCAACAGCATAGTGTGAACCGTAAACTAACTGGCATGGCATGTGCATTGACTGCACATAAAAGCAAGTCGACACTGTGATATCAAACGGTCTACATCTTGTGAAAACAACAACATAGCAGTGAAAGTTGTAATAGTCACCGGTAAAAACTCTTCACTGATGAAATGATAATTGCGTCAAACAAATGAAATTGCATATTTAGAGAAGAAAAACCAATGTCGCATCGTGGCCTTGAGTGAGAATAACAATGGCGGATGTGCGGAGTGGGACTATTCTATTTAGGTAACGGGGGTACGGAGGGACACAGATTCATGAAGGTACTCGCAAAATGTGCCATTTTCCTAACGATGCTGTCGCGGGAACTTCAATGTCTCATTGTTGTAACACCTTTTTAATAGTTTTTCTGATCGGAAAAGTAATTTTACTAACTATTATACGCTCATCACCTTTCTGTATCGGGGTTTAACTAGGGTTGGCATGTAAAGTATAGTGAAGTAAGCTTTTATTGAAATCCTATCCCAATTGGGGATCTTGATCATAAAGTGCAATACAGGTTTTGCAAAATCAACAACAAAAGAGTATATATAGATGAGGATGTGACATGTTCATCAATATTTTACTCTTTTTCATTTTTATTTTGGTCTGAGTTCAAACAATTTTCCCAAATCACATAATGATGATTTGACTGTTCTTGAAAAATGTTTATAAGGTCTCGTGTGTCTCTGAATGTGTTTTTACAAATGATTAGTTTACTTAAAGATCATGTCTACTGTCTGTGTAGCCTTTGCAGTGAGAAAAGAAATGTATAGTCTCATGTATCTCATATATATATATATATATATATATATATATATATATATATATATATATATATATATATATATATATACATATATTATATACACATACATATATATATATATATATATATATATATGTGTGTGTGTGTGTGTGCGTGTGTGTGTGTGTGTGTGTGTGTGTGTGTGTGTACGCATTTATGAATGTATCACATCAAAAACTTGAAGACTGAAGCATGTTTCTACAGCATTTATTATGTGTGGCTAATGAAAGTTGCGTGTGGCTAATAAAATGAGGACCAAATTAGCCACACTGAGTAAGTGTGGCTACTAACTTGAAAATCCTACCGCTAACCCTGATAGACTTTGAGAAAGCTTTTGACAGTTTAGAATGGGATTACATTATGGAATGTTTAAATACATATGGGTTTGGCAAACTCTTTAAACAATGGTTCATTACATTTTACACAGACTTGGGCAGTTGCGTTATGAACAATGTTTAAGCACTGGCTATTTTAACATTGAAAGGGGGTTAGACAAGGAGACCCATTGCCACCCTATTTGTTCATCCTAGCATTAGAAATATTCTTAATTAACTTGAATGATGATGCCAATGTCAAGGGTATCAGCACAGGAATAGGTGAATGCAAATATGCCACATTTGCGGACGACCTGACGACCTTTGTGTTATGTAGGTCATTTCCCCCACACTCATCATGACCTTGAATTCAATTAGTCATGTTTGCAATGTTCTGGAAAGTTGATTACCGTAAAATTCCCAATTGAAGCCGCACCTCTAATTGAAGCCGCACCCTGACTTTGAAACATTGTCTTGGCTTATTGTTTGCCCATTTGGGGTTTTTGAATTGTACCATAATAGAAGCCGCACCCCTTCTCTGAGCCCATCATGAAACAATGCATGCTGAAATTCACACCAGCTGGCTTGCAACGCGTCATTGACTTGTGCAAATGATTGACAGGTGTCTTTCTTGCAGAAAAGTACACAATAAAAAGTTCCTTTTTAACACTTCTACCATTGTGCATTTTGTCATTGATAGTAACAAAAGTACAAACAATGCCCCATGTATCGGTACGTTTGTGTGTATGTTTGAACACGGCCGAAGTTTTTGTCAGTGTGGTAAACACCGCCATAGTCAATACCTGATGCAACAATTTTGAAGCAATGGTGTTTGTGTACTAGTTAAAATAGTTGAGAGATTGAGATACCATGTTTCAAATACGTAGTTTTCATTCAATACCCACGTACCCTTACCAATGCCTGAGGTACAACAACACCACCTGCATCATATTGACATAATGAACTGTGGCTGCTGAATGACCATGGTGGGTGCGTATAAGCTTGTACACGTTCCGTTTTTGATCATGAGAAAATAAAATTTGACTGCAAAACAGTTCACAAAAACATGCCAGTAAAGTTACCAAAGGTTATTCACTTGCCTTTATTGCACTATCCGAGTACGAGCCACTAGTTCGGCAACACAAGATGGCTGTAAATCAAAGGGACCCATCTGCAGTGGACGCTTAATTTATGCTAATTTTATGCACGATTTTTTTCAACACCATTTGATCTTCTATCGCTTTCAAAATCGACTTACATGTCCAAAGAAATTGCTTGTACAATCTCTGAATACAGAAGTGACATTTTTGTGAAATTTCAGCGTCCAAAAACCCCTTGAAACCACTTGAAACAAGGACATCAAGCATGCTGGTGGTCAACATGGCCGACTTTATTGAAACTATTCTATTTAGAGGACGGGGGTGACCAGGGTCAGAGAATCAAGAAAGTACTGGAAAAACGTGTCCTTTTTCTTTACGATGCTGTCAAGGGAACTCCACTTTCCCATTGTTTCAACATCTTTTAATAGTTTCCTTATTATCTAAAAGGAATTTTACCAAGTTTAACGACCAAATACACTCTCCTAACGTTTCTATATTGGAGTTACACTAGGGTAGGGACTTTTTATGCGGGTAATTTATTCACGCAGAATTCATTGATACTAATTTGCATAACAATAGCGATTGCCCCTGCAATGCTACGTGAGCATTGAGAAAAATATCAAAACACAGGAAATGTACGTAATTGAAGCCGCATCATGACTTCAGTGCGTGGTCCCAGGGGTCCCTCAAAAATGTTTCTAATACAAGCCGCGGCTTCAATTGGGAATTTTACGGTAGTTGTGTAAGGGAGATAATTTTAGAACAGTAATTAGCATGTCAATAAAAGTTCTAGATTGTTCTTATATGCTTTTATAAAAGGGACGTGCTCAGCTTCCAGTCGGACTTTCGGGATCGTGTCTCTTGTGTGTTACTAAACTCCAGCAGTAGTCATTCTCAAGACTTTTCAAGACCTTCACTGCCAACGCTGGATTTATACTGTGGACTTTGTGCAGTTTCAAGCCTGCAAGCCAAAGGACTGTTCATTCATCCGACTGACTGTTACAACTCTGAGACTGGAGCTCTGCCGTCCCAGCTGAGATAAGTAGTCTGTACACTTTTAAAGCTTGTACTCTATCCCTGACTTAGCAATTAGTTTTATTTTCGTAATAAATTTTGTTTAACTGGAAACTGCTGAGTTCACCCTTTTGTTTGTTTTCTCTGCACGTAACATTTGTAACAGATCAAAATTTGAACAAATCTAAGTGGGGTTGTCCCTAGGGACCTGTATACCAAATAACAAAGCTGTCTGACCAGCGGCTATGAAGAAGAAGATTTTTGAACAAAAACGCCTTTTTTGGCATTAATTTGCCTATTTTCACCAATATCAAAAAATTAAAAAAAAACAGTTTCAAAAAATCATATTTTTCATCTACACAACAAATATCAAATCAGTAAGTACTGCGGTTCTCAAGATATTTGAGTGGACGGACGCCTCACAAACGGACATACATACATACATATATATATACATACATACATACATACATACATACATACAGACTGACGACGGACGCCGGACGGATACCCATCCCAATAGCTTCTATAGACTATAGTCTATAGTAGCTAAAAATCAGTTACTCTGTTACAGTTTGCGATTCATGGTATGAGCAAGTCGATGTGCGTCCACTAGCCACTGGACCCTGGGGCAAATGCCGGGCCATGGCCATACGGCCACGTACACTCCATTCATTTTACATGTAAAATGTAACGAGATACCAGTAGTAACCAGACAATGATGTTTGAAGCGAAAGCCTGGATTATTTTAAAAAGAACAACTAACTTTTCACCAAACAATTTGGACAGTGAAACAGTAAAGCAAACTTTATTGACAATCACCGTTACTCTTGCAGCTGTAGTAGTACACAGTGTGCACGGAGAATGAAATTTCTAGCAACACTGCACGGAGCATCAAATGGCACTATGTGGTGTGATGGAAGCTCACAACTTTACCCAACAAGCGACCTAGTGGCCGATATAGCTCCGCTGTGTTTATGTAGAGAATAACTATTTTTGACACATGTTGATGAAGAAGGTTGAAATCTTTTAAAGCTCAAAGCAGTGGCCAGAAAAAAGTGGCTAAAATAGCTGCAAAAATACACAATTGAAGATTTCATCATTCTTACATCATAATATATCACATCGAATCATCCCTAAGAACATGTCAACCAAAGCTATCTGATGAGTAGTTTTTTGAGGATAAAATTTTCTGGCCAAAAATGGCAACAATTGCCCTCAAAAATAAAAATTGCAGATTTCATCATCATTTCAACAGATCAAATTTAGTTCCTCTATAGAAACCTGTATACCAAATTTCAAAGCTGTCAGATGAGTAGTTTTGGAAATACACATTTTTTGACCAAAAATGGCAAAAATTGCCCCAAAAATACAAAATTACAGATTCCATCAGAAATTCAATATATATTACTTAGCTCATCTGTAGAAACCTGTAAACCAAATTTCAAAGCTATCAGACCAGTACATTTAGAGAAACACATTTTTTGACCAAAAATGGCAAAAATTGCCCCAAAAATACAAAATTGCAGATTTAATCATAATTATAATATTTCATCATAATTTTAATAAGTATCATTAAGGTGATCTGTAGGAACCTGTATACCAAATTGCAAAGCTATCAGATGAGTAGTTTTGGAAATACACATTTTTTGACCAAAAATGGAAAAAATTAACCCAAAAATACAAAATTACAGATTTCATCAGAAATTCAATATATATTACTTAGTTCATCTATAGAAATCTGTATACTAACTTTCAAAACTATCAGACCTGTACTTTTTGAGAATTACATTTTGCAAATTTGCATATTTCTGCACAATTTGAACAAATCTGAAATAGATCATCCCTAGGGACATATGTACCAAATATCAAAGCTATCTGACTGGTAGTTTTGAAGAAGAAGATTTTTTAAGATTTTGTTACCAAAAACGACAAACATTGCCTTAAAAATACAAATATGCAAATGTCACCACGATTTGAACAAATCTGACTGAAGTCACCCTAAGTAAACTGCATATCAAATTTCAAAGCAATCGGACTAGCGCTTTCTGAGAAGAAGATTTTTTTACCCAAAACACCAAATAAAAATACCGTCAAGGACACTATGTGCTCACATTCAGTTTGAATTGGTCCATTCGAGAAATATTTAAACCAGGAAAAACAAGAATGACAAAAGCAAATAAGGTCTCCAACTTAGGTACTGGAGGTCATCTTTAGGAACATGCATATCAACTTCTATAGCAATGGGAGAAGCAGATCCTAAATACATAAGCAAATGTCAACAACAAAAAACAGAGAAGGCTTGATAAAAAGAAAAGGTGGGAGTGGGCAAAAAATGCACAAGGGATCTGGTAAAAAATAGCGTCAATGACACTGTAGCTCCCATCCTGGACTATTTAGTGTTTGTTCTCTGGTCAGATATTTGAACATGTGTGAAAGGGATAAAGTGCATGAAGTGAAAATACTTAAATGAAATGTACTGGAGACAGTGAAATATGTTTAATGTAATTATTCAGAATATAAAATGGAAAAAATACAGAATTAGATATATCGAATACTGTGATACAACCATTAACTCAAGTCATTTACAATGACATAGTCCCCACTTGTAATAGGAGTATTAGTCTTGATGGGGCAGGAAAATGTGGTCATTAAGAAGTATCACTGGAGTGTATATGTTGAGATCTATGGGCACATAGGTCTATGTCGTTGTTCCCAATTTGAAACACATGAGGCATGTCTAAGTTATGGTTCTAAATCGGGAAAAAAGATCAGACCTCTAGCAGTATTGGTCAGCCAAGAAATACATAAGCGCATTATAAATGAGGTACAAGATGTGACATCTTAAAATTTGGAGGGTATAGAACTTGTGGTTACTAAATATGCATATATATGTATAATCAAGGTCAAAGGTCATCGAGGTCACATGACATTTTGAAAAAAAAAATTATATTGCTAATTAATCCCTATATGCCAAACAAGCGACCTAGCGGCCGATATAGCTCCGCTGTGTTTATGTAGAGAGTAACTATTTTTGACACATGTTGATGAAGAAGGTGGAAATCTTTGATAGCTCAATGCAATGGCCAGAAAAAAGTGGCTAAAATAAGCTGCAAAAATACACAATTTCATCATACTTTGAATATTTCACATCGGATCATCCCTAAGAACATGTCAACCAAAGCTATCCGATGAGTAGTTTTTTGAGAATGAAATTTTCTGACCAAAAATGGCAACATTGCCCCAAAAATACAAAATTACAGATTTCATCAGAAATTCAATATATATTACTTAGCTCATCTGTGGAAACCTGTATACCAAATTTCAAAGCTATCAGAACAGTACTTTTTGAGAAACACACATTTTGACCAAAAATGGCAAAAATTGCCCCAAAATTACAAAATTACTGATTTCATCATAATTTTAATAAATATCATCAAGGTGATCTGTAGGAACCTGTATACCAAATTGCAAAGCTATCAGATGAGTAGTTTTGGAAATACACATTTTTTGACCAAAATGGAAAAAATTAACCCAAAATTACAAAATTGCAGATTTCATCATAATTTCAATAAATATCATTAAGGTGATCTGTAGGAACCTGTATACCAAATTTCAAAGCTATCAGATGAGTAGTTTTGGAAATACACATTTTTTGACCAACAATGGCAAAAATTGCCCCAAAAATACAAAATTACAGATTTCATCAGAAATTCAATATATATTACTAAGTTTATCTATAGAAACCTGTATACCAAATTTCAAAACTATCAGACCAATACTTTTTGAAAAAAACATTTTTTGACCAAAAATGGCAAAAATTGTCTTAAAAATGCAAATTTGCATATTTCTGCACAATTTGAACAAATCTGAAATAGATCATCCCTAGGGATATACGTACCAAATATCAAAGCTATCTGACTTGTAGTTTTGAAGAAGAAGATTTTTAAAGATTTTTTTACCAAAAATGACAAAAATAGCGCCAATGGCACTTGATCACAACTGGCACATCGTGAAACTACTCATAACAAGTCATCGTTGATGACACAGTCCCCACTTGTTAATAATGGGTACTTTGATTACATGTCCTCAGAGAGGATAGAGTCCTCTTCATTAATTAGGTCTGTGATAAAAATACTTTGATACAGATGGCGCTCAATGGCCAAGAATGAGTTCCATGGTGATGAAAACATAAAACCAATGTAGGCCACCATCCTAAAGTTCATAAAATGAGTCAACTAGGAATTAATCAACAGGATGTTGCAAAACATTTTTGCATACAATTCTAACACTTAACAGATTATCACTGGTACCATATTTCATAAAGTTTGATGCAGTATTTACAACACTATGAGATCAACATCTGTATCAAGTTTCATCACATTTGACGTTGTATTAATTTGTGGCTATATCACCCTAATTAGGAAAGTTCATTACTTATGCAATTACAAATTAATTAAAATGACACTGATAAATGTCTTTTTCAATGTTAAAGCAATGTGAGCTTAACATCGGTTAACATCTGTATAAAGTTTCATGAATTTGATGCAGTACATATTTCTTGACATATCAGCCTACTTACGAAACTTCAATAATTGACATGTTACTGCTACATGACGTGAAACAAATTGACGAGCATATGTATGAAATAGGTCAATGTCAACTTTGAATGATACTGGTGGAAATATGTCTGAGTTATGGCTCTGTACATGAAAACATCGTAATAAAATGGCTGCCTAGCAACCATATTGGATCATATCACATAAAAAATCGACGTACATATGTATGACATAGGTCAATGTCCTTGTACCAACTTTGAATAAAATCAGTTGAGATATGCCTGAGTTATGCCTCTGTATATGAAAAAATCGTAACAAAATGACCACACAGCAGCCATATTGGATCATATCACAAAACAAATTGACTTGCATATCTATGACATTGGTCAATGTCCTTGTACCAACTTTGAATAAAATCGGTTGAGATATGCCTGAGTTATGCCTCTGTATATGAAAAAATTGTAATAAAATGGCCGCCTAGCGGCCATATTGGATTGTATCATAAAACAAATCGACGTGCATATCTATGAAATTGGTCAATGTCCTTGTAGCAATGTTGAATAAAATCGGTTGAAACATGTCTGAGTTGTGGCTCTGTACATGAAAAAATCATAATAAAACGGCTGCCTGGCGGCCATATTCAGTGTTCTCCCCAGGCCGTTTAACAGGATCGGCCCCGATCCTTTATTTTTTTCGCCCGATCCTTTATTTTTTCGCCCGATCCTTTATTTTTCATGCCGACCCTGTTTCATGTCCGCTGATTCTGAGTGGCTGAAGACCTATTGTTTCTCGGCGGCGATTTTGTCACTTTTATTTCAGCGAGCGTATCAAGTGTGAAACGGTTCTAATGTGGCGATAACACGACGTGCCCGATGATTAAAAGGTTTATTCCATCGCCAAAATGTGTGAAATGGTTAGACTGTTCTCCTTTCATGTCGATGCTTTAGGTTTTACACACAATGAGGCAGGGTTATCGGGTGCAGAGCACCCAAAGTCGCGCTTGTCCGCTTGTCTGTGAGGAGAATAATAGGCCGGCCGTATTGCAAATGAACATCGGCTAAGACGGATGAAACTTAAATTCAAAAAGCATGAAATGTGTTACGCTGCCGATCGTACAGATAACGGCCATTTTATACAACGGACATGGAGTATACTCAACGAAAAGCTCGGCGTACCGTGTTTGCCAGCGGGCACTCAGTCAAAGCATGGAGGTAGTTCGATGCTATAGGCCTATAGGCAACTGGTTGAACTGCCGTTGCCACCAATGTCTCGCACTGGTAAGAATCCGAAGGTCAGGAAAAGTGATTTCGATCAGAAGTGGCTGAAATTGTACGATTGATTGAGACAAAAATCAGATGCAAAAATGTATGGTACTGCCACGTGTTCAGATCGTTGCGTGTTCGAGTTAGCCATTTCGAGATCTGTGTACGTCAACATGACGTTGAAGCCATGTGTGTCACCTCGTGTCACGCATTCGTAACTTGCATGGATTTGTTCGATTGAATTTATGAAACAATTGCACTTGATCCAGTTTCAAAACCCATGACCCGTTTTACAATATTCAAGGCACCATGAAATGAAAGAAAATGGAACTACATGAGCTAAAATAATCATTCGTGTGATCATATGAATACAGCAGCTATGTACATACGGTTAGGGTATACAGTATAGGTTCAAAGGTCACGTGTGTTCAAGCGTGCTCCACACAATGCACGGCCGCGGCCGACGCTACGCAGTTGTCAAAGTTTCGTACGTTTGTCGAAGTAGAAGTCGATGCAATTTCAAATCTTGTTCTTGAAAATACCTGGTATCAATATTTTAGGGCTTCTCTTTATTATGAATTGAGTTTTAAAGTCAACATATTTCTCTGCAGGCATGCTCCTTTGACTCCGAATTGTAAGTGCAATATTCAGTCCCGTATGAACTTGTCCGTGTGACTGTTTTGCCATGGACGTTTAAAAAAGACGTCCATGGTTTTAGAATAGCAATCTGGCTACAGACAAACATGTACCGGTAGTAACAGAGGATCACATAAAACGTCTGATTTTGAATGTTATTCTAGAGAGAATTGGAAGACTTTGAATGAAAATATGGATGTAATACAATATGTAATATATTGTACTTGAAACTCAAGATTTGTAGTCTATTTTCATGGTTACGTACTGCATGAAAGATCTTTCTTTATCCTTTTATTGTGGGATTTTTTCTGATGCTATGAAGTGACGTTTGTATTGCATAATTAACATAAAATTTACATAGTAATTGTTATGCAAATTAGCCGATCCTGTTTCAGAAATTTCTGGGGAGAACACTGCATATTGGATCGTATCACAAAAAAAATTGACGTGCATATCTATGACATTGGTCAATGTCTTTGTACCAACTTTGAATAAAATCAGTTGAAACATGTCTGAGTTATGGCTCTGTACATGAAAAAATCGTAATAAAATGGCCGCCTGGCGGCCATATTGGATCGTATCACAAAGAAAATTGACGTGCATATCTATGACATTGGTCAATGTCCTTGTACCAACTTTGAATAAAATTGGTTGAAACATGTCTGAGTTATGGCTCTGTACATGAAAAAATCGTAATAAAATGGCCGCCTGGCGGCCATATTGGATTGTATCCCAAAACAAATCGATGTGCATCTGTATGACATATGAAGTAATCCTTGTACCAAGTTTGAATGAAATCGCTTCTTGCATCTCTGAGATATCTGTGTGAACGGACGGACGCACGCACACACGCACGCACGCATGCACGCACGCACGCACGCACGCACGGACATGACCAAACCTATAAGTCCCCCGGACGGTGTCCGTGGGGACTAATTAATGAGGTACAATATGTGGCGTCATGCAGTGTCCCATCATACCATATATGAAGGGTTTAGCACTTGTGGTTACTGAGTTATGGACAAATATGTATATTTCAGGTCAAATGTCACTGAGGTCATGTGACATTTTTGTCAAAAAAATTGAATTGCTAAGTCATCCCTATATACCAAAAATCAGACCTAGCTCTATTGGCTCGCTCAAAATTAGATATGCACATAATTAATGAGGTACAATATGTGGCGTCACAAGGTGTCCCATCATACCATATATGAAGGGTGTAGCACTTGTGGTTACTGAGTTATGGACAAATATGTATATTTGAGGTCAAAGGTAACCAAGGTCACAGGAGATTTTGTCAAAATATTTGATATATCTGTGTGAACGGAGGGACATGACCCAATCTATAAGGCCCTGGACTTCATCCATGGGGACTAAAAACTGTGTCACTGAATCCTTTTTGCAATATGAATATGATGAGAAACTAAATTTTTATTTTACTTGGCCTTACACATGGGATTCTATAGACAGCTGACTTATACATGGTAGTCTATGGTGGTGTAAACTAAAAAGTCCTCTAACATGGCCAAATCGACGTGCATCTGTATGGGGTAGGGTACTATCCTTGTGCAAAGTTTGAAAGAAATTGACCAGGGCATGTCTGAGATATCTGCGTGAACAGACGGACGGATGCACACATGGACGCAGGCACGCACACACGGACATGACCAAACCTATAAGTCCCCCCAGACGGTGTCCATGGGGACTAATTAGACAGACCACGAAGTCAATGAGCAACATACAGCTGAAAGACTATTTTTCATATTGCGATTTTAAGCCCATTTTTATGAGAAAAGGGACATGTATATGTATATGGAGAAAAAAGCAGAAGACATATTTGTAAATTGTTTGTTAAGTGACAATCATATATGCATCTCTTGAAATTTTGTGGTTATAAGGTATAACAGTAGTGTAAGAATAATGAGGTTAGAATAAGTTAGTAAAGCTAAGTTGACAGTAATTAAGATTACAAAATATACACTAAGCTGAGGAAATCTGAATGAAATAAATGTTGAAAAGTAGCAAAGTCATGGTCATCTTTTGTCTAATACCTTGTGTAAGTTCATGAACTTTACATAAATCTTGCTATAGATTTGTTGCTAATGGGCAATAACTGTGTTTCAGATCATTTGAGAGCAATCCATCCATGACAGGTTTAAATTGATATACTTTTAAATAATCCGAACAGGATACAAAAATTGTAATATACTTCTATTTAAAGGAGAGAAACTTCTCAAATAATTTTTTTCCCTGTAATTTCCTGTGAGAACACATGGACATGCGTAGGACTCTATGCTGGTGCTACCTTGATAACTAACCTACAACTTGTCATGGCATTGTCTAACCTGTTCACCCCAATTTCCTGTAGACAGGTCCACACTCACCATTGATAACAATGGGTTTGGGCCATACCATGGTAGTGAAAGACTGTAACATGTGAGGTCGTGGATACTTAATCTCAGGAATGTCAAAGTCTGTATATTGACTCAAGGATGTTTACATAACAAATGCTTAGGGTCATCTCAAAAGTGAGAATCTAAACTATGAAATATGTTTTTTTTTTGCTTTGATACCCAAAAGAGCATAGAAATCTCTTATACTTTGAATCAGCCATCCTGCATATTTCTAACATTCATCAAAACCTCATTTCTGTTCCACAACTCATAAAACAGTCCACAATGCAGGATTGGTGTACATTCCAAAACTACATATATGAAAGACCCCTAAAATCAATTAGTTAAAAAGGGGGGTTAGAAATTTCCCAAAACTATATAACCTAATCTCCGTTTGGCTCCATTTTTCGGAATTGGAACCTTAGAACCAGTCTATGTATCGGTACCAAATATCAACGCAGTCTGTTCAGCAGTTTTTGACTTTTTGTCGTTTACGGAAATGGACGACATCAAACACCGGTTGAAACCACCTCTATATCACAACTTCCAGTTGTGATAAAAATTGCCTTAAAAATACAAATATGCAAATTTCACCACGATTTGAACAAATCTGACTGTAGTCACCCTAAGTAAACTGCATATTAGATTTAAAAACAATCGGACAAGCGGTTTCAGAGAAGAAGATTTTTTTACCAAAAACAGCAGAAAATGCCCAAAATATACAAATATGCAAATATCACCACAATTTGAACAAACTTAAGTGAGGTCACCCCAAGTGAACTGCATATAAAATTTCAAAGCAATTGGACTTGCGGTTTCAGAGGAGAAGGCAATTGTTGACGGACGACGGACGACGACGGACGACGACGGACGACGACGGACGAAGACGGAAAATCAACCTATTTGATAAGCTCCGCGTCGCTGACAGCGGAGCTAAAAATCAGATCTTTAGCTCTATTCGCTTGCCCAGAATTAGATGTGTACATAATTAATGAGGTAAAGCGTGTGTTGTCATAAGGTCTCCAATCCTACCAAATACAAAGGACATAGCACTTGTGGTTACTTATTTATTGACATAAACATATATTTTAGGTAAAAGGTCATCGAGGTCACATGACATTTGGTCAAAAAATTTCTCTCCTATAGTTATCCCTATATACCAAAAATCAGACATCCAGCTCTATTGGCTTGCTCAGAATGAGATATGTGCATAATTATTGAGGTACAGTATGTGGTGTCATAAGGTGTCCAAATATACCAAATATGAAGGGTGTAGCACTTGTGGTTACCGAGTTATGGAAAAATATGTATACTTGAGGTCAAAGGTCACCAAGGTCACGTTACATTTTGTCAAAAAAATTGTATTGCTAATTTATCCCTATATACCAAAAATCAGACCTCTAGCTCTATTGGCTCGCTCAAAATTAGATATGCACATGATTAATGAGGTACAATATGTGGCGTCATAAGGTGTCCCATCATACCATACATGAAGGCTGTAGCACTTGTGGTTACTGAGTTATAGACAAATATGTATATTTGAGGTCAAAGGTCACCGAGGTCACGTGACATTTTGTCAAAAAAATTGTACTGCTAAGTTATCCCTATATACCAAAAATCAGACCTCTAGCTCTATTGGCTCGCTCAAAATTAGATATGCACATAATTAATGAGGTACAATATGTGGCGTCATAAGGTGTCCCATCATACCATACATGAAGGCTGTAGCACTTGTGGTTGCTGAGTTATGGACAAATATGTATATTTGAGGTCAAAGGTCACCAAGGTCACGTGACATTTTGTCAAAAAAATTGTATTGCTAAGTTATCCCTATAGTAGGTATTCCAAGTGAAAATTTTAAAATCACTAAATTGCTTTTTTAATGCAATTTCCAAAGAGTGCTTGGAAAATGATGAAAAATGCTTTTTATCTGGTCAAAATCGGTTCAGTCATTCAAAAGTTATGAAGATTTTTGTGTATGTAAAACCTCGCGGCCGAAGGTCACAGTATTGAAAAAAAGTTAAAATTGCTAAAATTATAGATTTTAATAGGCTTGTTTTCCCTGAAATACATGACTCTGTAACAAATATGTTGCTAAAAGTATTTAAAAGTAACTTCTTTTTACAAAATAATTAAATCTTTGACCAAAGGAAATTTACTCTTTGACGTAAACGCATCCAAATATGACAGTTTGTCTGATTCTGCATCGCGGAAAAAATACAAAATGACTGAAAAATACAAATTTTGGCAGATTTACAGTCATTCTGATGCAAAATTATTGGTGAACTTACAAAGCATTGTTAATCTATATGCACTACTATTGTAGTGTAATTAAAAAAAAGGAAAGTTCATGCAGGAAATGTAATTAGATAGTCAAAAATGTAGAATGAAGTTTGATTTAACTGCAAAATGTGCCTTTGCCGGACAACCAAAAATAGGGTAAAATATGAAAATTAGCCATGTTTGTCAAAATCTAGTCAAGAACATTGACATTTAAAAAGTACAAACAAAGCCTATCAGCAAAGAAAAACAATTTTTCAACAAGTTTCAAATAGATATATGGTAAACTTTCTTCCCAGATCATTGTAATTTTGACCAAAAATGTCACTTTTGTACAAAAAATGACATTCACATTGGGTGATAAAATATGAAAAGTTACCATGTACAAAGTATACGCAAAGTCTGAGCGAATATTTCATAGTGTCAGACCATCTTTCTGGGTTTTTATCTGTAGAAAACCCTTTGTTATGAGTACCAATGAACATTCAGCAACAAAACTACTCT
Organism: Ptychodera flava; assembly: GCF_041260155.1. Lineage (NCBI taxonomy): Eukaryota > Metazoa > Hemichordata > Enteropneusta > Ptychoderidae > Ptychodera > Ptychodera flava. The sequence goes on from NW_027248362.1 coordinate 374,144, forward strand.
AAATGATGAAAAAATGTGACAGAAAAACCCATTTATGCAAATTTCTTCCTTTGAATGAGTGCTGGTGGCGTATACATATGTAGATATGCTGAAAACCTGCATGCCATGGCATGGTTAGTTAATCACTGGCTATGAAAATTTAAAGTTTTGAAATGTTTATGAAGTTCATATCAAAATTTTGATGAAGGAATATCTATTTTTGCAAAAATAACCTACACCAAATATTGCCATGGCAACCATTCTTTTAATTAAATTATCAGTTATCAACAAATTCCTTTTGTATGCCAAGACAGCTCATCTCAGAACTGCCACTGGACATACTTATATACACAAATGATTTTGCAACACCCTGAAAATTAAATGATCTTCAACAGCTCTGATTTACATTTTCATAATTTCCTAAACATGCATTTTTTGTTTTTTTATTAACGCCTCAATTATATAATTTGATATTACTGTACCATTAGAATATGTGAGGTTTTAATCTTACCATGATCCACAATATTTTTTGGTTGTTGGAAAAAATCAAATGAAAGTAAATGGAATTTGAAACTGTTGTGAAGTAATCTTCAATTGCAGATACTACAACAGAAGAGTTCAGCACTGCCAAGATAGGAGTATAGCACACTGAATTTTAAACTTCAGAGTAATGAAAATGACTGAACTGTGTCACAATAAAGTTTCTTTTATTCAATCAATCGTTTCATTTTTTCCTAAGATTGTAGAGACTAAGGATCGAGGATATTAGTAACTTTCAACCAGGAAAAAATACCAATATGTAGAAAGGATCAAAAGAAATCAACTTATTTTTTTCTTTACCTATTACAAAACCAGAAAGTAACACATAATTCTCATTTAAGTGATTGGGGCTACATGTAGTTTCATTCTTGTCGATGTTTCATAATGGAAAGGAACACAAAAAATAACTATAACTTAAACTATCATTATAAAAATATTTACGAATTAATCTCAAAGGCAACAAAATTCCAAGCATAACATTACACTATGGTTCAGAATGTTCATTTACAAAGTTCACTCAAAATGTTCTTTGAAAACGATTGTATTTTGACAGCCGTACCGGCAGCTACTCACTAAAAAGTCTGTGGCAAAGAGTACTAAACATCGTTGTTTTTCAGGTCAACAAGTGATTGAATAAAAAAAAATGTCATGAAACGGTAAAACAACAACTGATAAATAAGTAACGTTTCTAAAGAGTAACTAGAAACGCCTAGCTGAGAGAAAATTTCATCCCGTTTCACAGAAACTGACTGCGTTTTCGAGCGCCGCAGCTATGAATGGCAGATCTGGGGAATCCCCGCGAAAATCGCTCTCACTCCTCCAAAATGATGATTGTTCGCTTTTGAGCTGCATGATTCAGCTTGTCAAAAATATTTTTATTTTGTAGATAATTAATTAAATTTCTTATTTTTTATTTCGTTTGTTAATTAACAGTCATTTTAATGTTTTTAGAGCTTTAAAAAAATTCAAAACTCGCTAAAAAGCGACTATTTGGCCAAAATTCAAACGAAAAACATGAAAATAAAGGTCGAATCATGGGCTATCTATCTATGAATACTTTCAGTCTCTATACGCTTGGGCTCAAATGCGATAGTACGCTGTGTATACACAGGCTCAGTGGTCTAAAAATAGCGCGTTGAAAACATGGCCGCCGCTCTCGCCGATGCACGATTTTTGCATCGAAATTTTTCACTCATTTTCGTTCGTATGACTTTGACACTCCAGGAAACGATTGAGAAGAAAGGGGTAACTTGAAGTATTGAGGTATTTGCTGATAATTTGCCAAATTAAACGAGAAAAAATGCTTCGAAAATTCCCACACGTTTACACACTGAGCGTTTTCAGAAGCCGTAGCATGTTCGTGTGGTATACCTACTATATACCAAAAATCAGACCTCTAGCTCTATTGGCTCGCTCAAAATTAGATATGCGCATAATTGATGAGATACAATATGTGGCGTCATAAGGTGTCCCATCATACCATATATGAAGGGTGTACCACTTGTGGTTACTGAGTTATGGACAAATATGTATATTTGAGGTCAAAGGTCACCAAGGTCACATGACATTTTGTCAAAAAAATTGTATTGCTAAGTTGTCCCTATATACCAAAAATCAGACCTCTAGCTCTATTGGCTCGCTCAAAATTAGATATGAACATAATTAATGAGGTACAATATGTGGCGTCATAAGGTGTCCCATCATACCATACATGAAGGCTGTAGCACTTGCGGTTACTGAGTTATGGACAAATATGTATATTTGAGGTCAAAGGTCACTGAGGTCATGTGACATTTTGTCAAAAAAATTGTTTTGCTAAGTTATCTCTATATACCAAAAATCAGACCTCTAGCCCTATTGGCTCGCTCAAAATTAGATATGTGCATAATTAATGAGGTACAATATGTGGCGTCATAAGCTGTCCCATCATACCATATATGAAGGGTGGTAGCACTTGTGGTTACTGAGTTATGGACAAATATGTATATTTGAGATCAAAGGTCATCAAGGTCACATGACATTTTGTCAAAATATCCGAGATATCTGCGTGAACGGATGGACTCACGGATGGACGAACAGACGGACATGACCCAATCTATAAGCTCACTGGACTTCATCCGTGGGGATTAAAATTGTGTCACTGCATCCTTTTTGCAATATGAATACGATGAGAAACTAAATTTTTATTTTTCGTGGCCTTATACATGGGAGTCTATGGAGATCTGCCTTATACATGGGAGTCTATGGACGTGTAAACTAAAAATATGCAAATTTCACCACGATTTGCCCAAAGTTGGGAAAGGTCACTCCTATGCACTTCCATACCAAGTTTCAAATCAATCGGACTTGTGGTTTCAGAGCAGGAGATTTTTTGACCAAAAATGGGAGAAAATTACAAAAAAATTCATGAAAAATAGCAAGTCCAAGATACTGACCCAAGATGAGCACAATCATTTCATGTCAGCTCAAAGTACTTACATGCTAATTTTTCATGTAATCTGCTCTGTGGTTATTGAGTTTTTTCAATTTTGACTGTTTTTACATTTTTTCACTTAATTTGCATATTTTTGGCAATGACAACTTCATTTGAACAAAATCTCATCTACAGCCCATCATCCATGTACACACCAAATATCAAGATGAAATGTACAGCGGTTTTGGAGTTTTTGATGTTGACGGACAGACATACAGACATACAGACATACAGACATATATACATACAGACATTTCCCTAGCCTATAAGAATAGCTTCCATTGCCATATATACATATGGCTATGGGAGCTAAAAAGTAATGCTACATCTTTGATCTTCTAAACCCTACCCCCCCCCCCCCCTGCATATCAAATGTTCCACCCCTTGGTATTACATAAGACCAAATGACAGGAAGTACATTTACAACCTTGGAGATTTTTAATTAATGCCATGAGTGTTATCATTCTAATGTAAACAGCACTTAAGTTAGTTACAGATAGTGAAATGCCTTCCACTGTGGGTGGTGATTACAACATCTGGAATTATCCTGGATCCAAATTTCTCATTAGTTTTTGTATGTCTTACATAGAAAAGTTGTAAAAATAGGTCCAAAATGAAAAAAATCACCTCAGCTTTGTTTTCTGGATCAAATTTTCCTACAAATTGGTATCAAATATGACAAAATTATGTTCACAGCCTGCAAAATTGTCTCACAACATATCCTGGGTTAGTATAGGTCATTTAAGGTCACAAACTGAGAAAAGTACCTAAAATATACAAATTTTGGGGTTTCCCAACACTTTGAGCAGAAAATTTATCTAATAACATCTTTCGGGACTTTATACCAAATTACAAAGCTATCAAACAAGTAATGTTGAGATAAAGTTTTCTTGACCAAAAATGACAATATTGTCTTAAAAATACAATTTTTTATATTTCAGGACAATTTCCATATATCTAACTATTGTCATCTCTGTACGTCTGTGTACGAAATATGAAAGCTGTCTGTCCAGGGGTTTTAAAAAGGAAACACTGTCTAAGATTTTTTGACCAAAAACGACAAAATTGCACAAAAATAGTAATTTTCCCAATTTTGTCATAATTTCAACAAATTAGAAGAGTAACACCCTTGCAAAGAGACAACCCAAATTTGAGAGCGATTGGGCCGGCGGTTTCAGAGAAGAAGAATTTTTACTGAAAATGAGAAAAATCACAAAAAAATTCAGCAAAAATACAAAATTAAGGATATCTTCACAATATTCATAAAACTGTATAAGATTAACCTAAGGTACTTGCACACAAATTTTCAAACCAATCAAAATTAAAAAAAAAAGCGGTTCTTGAGTTATTAATTCTTAACCATTTTCACATTTTGTAAGCTCATTTGCATAATTTTGGCAATGCAGACTTCATTTGAACAAAATCCCATCTATAGCCCAGGATGCATCCACACACCAAATACCAAGCTGAAACGTGCAGCGGTTTGCGTGTTTTTGATGTTGACGGACATACTGTACTTACATCCATACATACATACTTACATACATACACACATATATACAGACGCCATCGACTTCAGCCTATACGATAAACTCACATTGGTAAAACCAAATGTGAGCTAAAAATGCCCCAAAAATACAAATATGCAAATTTCACCACGATTTGAACAAACTTAAGTGAGGTCACCCCAAGTGAAGTGCATATAAAATTTCAAAGCCAGGGATTACCCTGGCTCAAGAACGGCATGAGATAAAATCGCACATGAAAAAAAACAGTGGGAGAATTTCAAAGTCTGTGGGAACCAGACCTAACTTTCCCTGATTTTCTGCATATTGGTTAATTTGCATAACAATACACTCAGTGAGACAGTTTTCGGACGACCTCAGTTTTCAGACATTTAATGACAGGCTGTTCGTTATACGCCCTTCGCTCCGTTTTGATAGCGTTTTACAAGTCATGCTACAGCATATTAAGTCAGGTGACGCTGCCGTCCCGTTTTGGATTTTTTTGGGGGTGAAAGCTATTTCGGGCGCTACAAACTTGGTGAAGTTAGCCACACCGTACAATACGAGGTGTAGAACGCAACACACAGGGACAGCCCGTGTACGATATCTAGAAGCGCTATATACACGTTGAAATATAGTTGCGTCGTCCATGGATTAAATGTAACTAATTATCATGAAATATTTCCACATAGTTTTCTAAACACATCGAAATTGAAAATCGGGGTTCGAAGTTTCAAAATATCAATATTTAGCTCCTTATCACATTCAAAATACGACGTCCGATTACTGCGATAGTAGTCCGATTACACGCGCTCAACATGGGGCAAAAATTTGGCAACTTTGACCCCCCTAAATGCCACTTCTGTCGGTGTTAACAGTTTGAGGATAAACACAATAAAGTTTCGAAGGGTATGGTAATAAGATTTCGTTGAGCTCGTCATTTATGAAACGGCTTTGGGCGAAATTCACTACCCTATCCGAAAACTGTCATTCTGAGTGTAGTTGTAATCGGAGGTGGTCGAATCCATACTTTCCAGTGCGGGAGTAACGGAAGTACAGTAGTCCAGAATAGTGCATTTTCGTTTTTTCTTCGCACTACCACTCGTACTGGACACGAATGTTCCTTTGAAAGCGCCATTTTGAGCTACGACAACAAACTGTATATCAGCAATGAACAGTTGCTGTATCGACTCCAATGATTTGTCAATGAACGCAAAACTTCCTGTTGGCAACCAATCACAAACGCTGTTGAAACGGGTAACTCTGCAACAGCTTTTTTCTAGCGTAATTATAGCGCTCTCTACGGCGACACAATGAGTGGTTCTGTACTGAAAACCGGCCAAATGTTACCGACGAATTTAGATCGCGTAAAGGTATCACGTACGCGCCATTTGAATTATCGGCGCGACTTTTTTGCCCAATTGATTTTTCTGAATGCGATTTTTCTGATTTTTGAGCGTAAATATCGCGTTATCGCGCCCCAAAGTGATCCCTGAAAGCAATTGGACTTGCGGTTTCAGAGGAGAAGGCAATTGTTGACGGACGACGACGACGGACGACGGACAACGACGGAAAATCAACCTATTTGATAAGCTCCGCGTCGCTGACAGCGGAGCTAACAAAATTAAGGTCAAATAGAAAGCTGCATATAATAAAACTGAAAGCATTTAGGCCTATATAAGAAATTTAGAAACTATAATTTTTTGACCAAAAAACAGCAAAATTTGCCTAAAAAAAATTCTGCAAATTTCACCACAATTTGAACAAATCTGATGGAGATCACCCCTAGGAACCTCAATACCAAGTTTTAAATCAATCCGACATGCGCTTTCAGAGAAGATGATTTTTTTTACCAAAAACAGGAAAAATTGCCCCAAAAATACAATTATGCAAATTTCACCACAATTTGAACAAACTTGACTGAGGTTACCTCTAGGAACCTCTATACCAAGTGTCAAATTAATCTGACTTGAAGTTTCAGAGAAGAAGATTTCTTGACCAAAAACAGGAAAAATTGCCCCAAAAATACAATTATGCAAATTTCACCACAATTTGAACAAACTTGAGTGAGGTCACTCCTATGAACCTCCATACCAAATTTCAAAGAAATCTGACTTGCGGTTTCAGAGAAGACCATTGTTGACGGACGGACCGACGGACGGACGGACGAACGGACGGACCACGACGGACAATCAGCCTATCGGGTAAGCTCCGCGTCTCTGACAGCGGAGCTAAAAATATCAGTAACTCCAATATTTTGATGAAGCACTATATCCCTGTCTTTCAAAGTAATATTTTGCAGTCAGAAATTTCTCCAGAAGGAGTCTCATGCCACTCTTCTATCGTACGCAGCAAGCTTGTGTAGGTCACCATGCTGAATTCCTTATATGGTCAAGACCCCCTATTTTGATTGTAGCGGACCTTAACAAAAGCCACCTAGCTTGTCAAAACCGTGGTATGGCAAGTTGCTATTGCTATTATGAAGAGAATGGAGTTTCTCTCAGATTTTTAGTATTTTCAACCTCTTTTTTTGCAATTTCAATGAAAAAGTATCAGTCATTTGGGCAATTATAAAAATGAAGTGAACTTTACAGCAGTAGTGAAAAAACCTGCATTAGACTATTGTCTTCAATCACTTCTGGTCATGTAGTCATAAGTGTGATGAAACATCTTACAAGTATTTATTTCTGTTAAACACATCTAATGCGGTAACTGGCAAGAATTTCCATAAAAGACTGAAGCATATTAAATTAATTTCATTATGGTAATGTACTTTTTACAATTAAAAACTGTAAATACCACCAATTTGTCACAAACCATTGTAGGAGAGGTCCCACAATCTGGGTAAGAGCAGAATCATTTTTTTTGGAAAAACAGAGGCTACTTGTTCGGGGACAAGTGGATAAAAATAGTGACAACATCACTGTTCGCTCCCATAAAGTTATCAAAACAAGTCAACAATTGTATGAAACACGGACATACATATACAGACAAACTGACATACACAGACTGGCACAGAGTGATGACATTGACCCAGTGTGCCTTGGCCCATAGAGAATGATAAAGATATAACAAACAGCTGAATGTAATGATAAAATAGTTAAGTATAGGCCTATACAGGCACTGAGAGTGAATGTTACAGCAATTTGATTAGTTTCTTTTCCTTTTCTACTTCTGTGATAATCTTCAATCTGCAAGGCAGTTTATGTATTGACAAATATGTTATCTTTTACAAGCACACAGTAAACTGTTCTTGATTTTTCATTTACAATATTTGACATAGACTGAAATACATAACATGCAACCAATGTTTACACTTTGCCCATACACCAGATACATGGAGAAATTTCAACATACAATCATCAACTCAGAAACCCTACAGGGAAAAGTAAACATTGTTTTCTTCCAGAACAGCTGGTGCATCCACATCTGGAACAACTTACAAACTTAACAAATTAATTACACAAGGATGATGACACAAGAGATAAAGTTAAACTGTGCTGAACTTGACTATTCCTTTCAAATCCTTACCTAACTTGACATCTTAAACTAAAATACACTGAAAGTTAATTGTGCACAAAAATACATCGGGGTGGACCATTTGATAAGGGATGGTGTCTGGAAGATCGATGAGGTACATTATCTTTTTTATCCGATCCATTGTACATTCTTTTTTCCCCACTCTCCCACCTTTTCTTTTTGTCAAACCTTCTCTGGCTGAATTTTTTATTGGCATTTGTTTGGAATTTTTTCAAAATCTGCCAGGATTTTTTTACCACATTTCAACACCAAATACAGTTTACCATATCAAATGCTTACTAAATCACCACATTATATACTCTTAGTTCCAGTAGGTATAAAATTACCAAAAAAAATCTTAAAAATACAAAATGAAAGATATCCCAGTAAAACTGAAAGTTTCGCAAAGTTGCCCCAAAAATTAAAAATTCCGGATTTCAACTTAATTTCAATATATCTTATTAACAAAAACCCTAAGAACCAGTTTACTAAATATCAAAGCAATCAAACTGGTAAATTTTGAGAAACAAATTTTTTGACCAAAAATGATAAAAATTGCCCCCAAAATACAAAATTGCAGATTTCATCCTAATTTAAAAAATATCTCATTAACATAAACCCTAGGAACCTGTGCACTAGATATCAAAGCTACCAGATCAGTAGTTTTAGGAGAAACATTTTTTGACCAAAAAAGGCAAAAATTGCCCCAAAAATAAAAAAAAATTGCCAGTTTCAACATACCTTCAATACATTATATTGAGATTAATCTTAGATACCTGTATACCAAATATCAAAGCTATCAAATCAGTAGTTTTTGGATTAAAAAAATTTTTATCAAAAATTGGGAAAATTGCCCCAAAATTACAAATATGACAATATCAATACAATTTGTACAAGCATGACTGAGGTCATTCTGAGGAACATGAATATTAAGTTTCATAGCAATCAGACGAGCTATTTCAGAACACAAGATTTTTTGACTAAAAACGAAAAAAATACCCAAAAAATACAAACATGCAAATTTCATCCCAATTTTTGCACACATAATTTGGAATACCTAAAGAAATCTGCATACCAAGTTTCAACCAAATCTGACCAATGCTTACTGAGTTTTAGTCATTTGCAGGATTTTTCCTTTTTCACCCTCATTTGCATATTTTTGGCACTGACATGTTCATTTGAACAAATTCACATCTCCACCCCTAGGTGCACCTGTACACCAAATTCTAAGACAGTAGGTGCTACGGTTTAGGAGTTTTTGATGTGGACGGACTAACAGACATACATACATACATACACACAGACGCCATTTTGCCCCCTTATACGAATACCTCCCATTTGCATATATACATATCCATATATGGGAGCGTAAAAATTAAATTTTTCAGGCCCTGCAAACTGCTTTATCATATTCTGTACATAAACTACGATCTATCCAGAAGATGCCTGGACCAATAACCGCTCTGTTCATTCTGCCGAAACGGCAACGAGACACTAGTTCATCTTTTCTACACCTGTAAATTCACTGAGACCTTCTGGAATGAGTTTCACGCATTTTTCGAGGAATCTCTCAGTTTATTCACAATACACAACTTAAATGAAGTGCTCTATGGTGAAGACGATTACTCTAACATTCATAATCACTTGCTACTGTTAGCCATCTATGCCATGAAAATGAAACAGAGTAAACCACTCTTTGCAGCTTTTATGTTGCAAGTGAAATTCAACTATCATCTAGAGTACAAAATAGCTCTGGAAAAAGACAAATTAGAGAGACACTGCAGCAAATGGATTTCAATTTTACACACAATTGTAGATAACTAAGCACTGTACTTAATTTTAATTCAAGTTACTGTTACTAAAGAAAATGTTACCAATAAAACAACTTAAATACAAAAAAACAAAAAGGTACTCAGAATAATGGCCGGTAGTCACCATCCACTGGCCACTTTGGCTGAGTGACTGAAGGGTAATTTACATGTACAGCGAAATGGAGTCAGCTTGGACTCTTTCTTGTGCCACGTGACAAAATAAACGGCAGCAACCTGGCTGACATTTTTTACAGACAAAACACACAGACAATGTAGCAAATGTCATGAAATTTTTTTCTATTGAAAAGGCGTGCTGGCGTTACCAGGACTTACTTTTATGAACATGTTGATTTTGTCATGGATGTGTACGACAATACATCCATGTCTTGAACAAAAAAATTGAAAAAAAATGTAAATTTCAATATTATCGATGATTTCATCCACTCACAAACTGAAGCAAGAGTTTTCCGTCTTTAGGGAGAACAACTGACGTTAAAATCAATAGCATTAATGGACACTACAGACCCAATCCTAGTACGAGTAGTCGCTGATGGGGGTTGTATAGAGTTGTCGGTCAAACAGTCGACAGTGTGCTCACTGTTGTTAGAATTTCATCTGGACGTTTATAATAGACGTACAGTGATGAATGTAGCATCAAATAAAATAGATAAGGTATATAACACTGGCATTTGGATGGCAGCAATCTATTTTTAGCTGTTTGATGCTGTGTTTGGTGTTTGTTTGGTTGATGCTGTCCCAATTTCCCTGAAGCTACCACCTCAAATTGACCAAGGAAGTTTGTGTAGATGCAGACGCAGGAAACTTGATACCGCATCGTTCAAGCTCTTTCTGTACACAATTTGTTTGGTTGATGCCGTCCCAATTTCGCTGAAGCTACCACCTCAAATTGACCAAGGAAGTTTGTGTAGATGCAGACGCAGGAAACTTGATACCGCATCGTTCAAGCTCTTTCTGTACACAATTTACCATATTTTGGGTTTTATCTCAACTTGTCATGAGGAACTTTTTGTAACAATAAGAATACAAATATAATCTTTTGTTTGATTTGTGGGATTGATTAAATAGGTGGTATGTCTTTGATGACATTTAGTTAGGGGTGTTCTGTCTAAAGAAAACATCTGTGGCTGTGTTTATGTTGTTGCGCCGCACAACAGAGAGTCCATGCTGACTCCATTTTCACTGTAAATTGCAGTGGGGTTGCATTGAAGAGGCTCCTTTGGTCAGTTGGGCCCTGTGTAGTGCTGGCTGCTGGCACATGTTTGACTGTACAGAGAAACACCAGGCTTACTTAGATAAATCTATACAATTATGGCATGGACTGATCATGTCACATGTAATAAATTTGACTTTCAAATGTATGTATGATCTCCAGGGTCAATACATTAACTACAAACCACAACAATAAATTTCAAAATCATCATTGATTTCACTGAAGAACGCATAAAGAAAATGGTAACAAAACAGTATGTGCAGTATGGAGCAAATTGCTAATGATTTGTCACAGTGTAACATGTTACAGTGTTGCAGCCAGGATTTTGACACCAGGGACACTGTGTCACAGTACCATTTATTTTGGGGGACATTTTGCACATTTTGGGGACAACATGCATCAGTTGTCAATCAAATTTTGTATCATTTTTGTGACATATCAGTTTCAAAACACTAAATTCAAGCCACTAGGAGTGCATCGCTATGCATGAATTTCAGTAATTGTAGTAGTATACCATATCTGACTCCAATCAGAGCTCAGTCAGATTACAAGCACGTTATGATATCAAGTGCAGCATTTTAATTGCTTCTAATCATGGCTCCGAAAGTAAATATAAGCCTCAAAATAACCATCCAAAGAAAGACCACAATCAGTATTCGATATTACTTGCAGACTACAGCTACGCCCGCGTATAACCTTGCATAGCGCATCGCACAATGCCAGTGTCAATGACGCATTGTACCAGCACTGTCTATTGTACCAGCACAAGTGTGGCGCACTTTTAGACGGTCCCCAGCTGTGCGGCGCACCCTACGCTGCGTGAAAGGGAGTTGACACTTTGCATTTGACCGTAGTTTAATGCGCTCGGCCGCACCAGCTCCGACAGTGCACAAAAAAAACCGTTTAGCAACAACGTTCCCGCTGCATTTTTACAGCTACAGTAACGATATTTTCATGATTCGCTACAATTGCCGATCCTGCTTGAACCAGAGCCAACACAAATGCAAACTTCCAGTCATCATGGTTTCTAGATTATTTTTTCCAGCGTAAAGATTTACGTAATAAATATCAGTTTTACCTTTGTAAAAGAGTTGTGTCACATTATGTCGCATGGAAAAATGTTTATGTTTTGTCAGTTTTCAATGATAATAAATAAATACGGGTTGTTTACATTGTACAGCGCTGTAATATACGGGATGAGACTGCTATGGTGTCGCAAACCTTGAACAAAATTGCGATAAAATGTTTCGATTGATCAATAGAGGCTGACCTAATGATATGCACGTCCTACTGAACCTGCTTGACCCCAAGGCGAGAAGCTACAGCTTATAAATCCAAGTCTGTCTCGACATGATAAGCATAAAAATGATAAGCATTTTTCCAGGCATCTGTAATCAAAATTCGGGGTATGGTCTTTCCATGTATCGTTCTTATTTTCGTATTCGAAAATCAGAATAGTGAAATGGTTAAAAAACGTTCATAGGAAACGACGATTTGCTGAAATCCTACCATACTGAACGTCCTGTGAAAATAGCAACTGTCCGAATCGAAACTGTTTCGTATTGCCTAAAGTGAATATGACTGAGCTCCGCGTAATTTTGTCATCGCTGTTGAGCATGAGTCGTAAAAATACACCCTGGCGCATATCTTTGTGTAAACTAAAATAGTTCAAAAGACAGAAGTATTATGACATCTTAAGATTCAGACATCTGAACTTCGATATAGCTATGAAGTCTCCACGTTTTTCCGTGCTCGAACTTCGAAGAGCCGTTTGGAATAGAGTCAAGACGGAAATTTGCATGGTAACTGTGGCAACCTGACCTGTGAACGCATACCCCCTCACCAAACAAGGATGGCAGCCCGTGGTTGTGGCGTTACATTTGAACTATATTTTTCCTTTCCAACTTCTGAGAAACAATATTTGAATAACAATTCTTCATTCTCGTGATTCTTTATTTTCTGACATCGACTATGATATGTCTTCTAACTTTGGATATATTTTACTTTTGTGGTTTTCATTCGCTCATGTACAAAATATTTTCTATGACGATCAGACCCAGTGAGATTACGTATCTAATTCTTATCTGCGTTTCCTGATGTCATGTTGGCAGCATTGCTTCATTGTGTCAGTACACGCTTTCTATCTCACATTTGCTATTTCTGACGTGTTTTCCTTCACATATATGGGACTTGTACGTCTTCCTATGGCTAGAAATGAGCGGCTAAAACATGAAGTCTCGTCTCTATTGTCTGTACTAAAAATAACCTAGCTTGTGATAAAGAAACACCGTCCCAGGGGACTGTAACCATGGCCACGTCCCTCCACCCGGTTTGCTACGCCTATCAACTTGAAAGTGTTTCAATCCATTCACTATAGTTTCACAGAACAAATGTTCATCTCTGATGTGAAATGGTAAAGACTCAAAGAACTCAACACACGCTATCCAACTTGCCCTGGAAAACTTCACTTACTTGTAAGTTAGCCGTTTTGAAAATTTTGCAAAGTAGCAAATTTCTGACAAATGTCAAGACATAAGATTAAAATCATAAGGAAATAATCGTCTGAAGAATACGTAACAGCCTTGGAGTTATGACTCAATCCCGACTGTGACTGGAGCAACGAGAGACCATGCACTGATCACAAGTCTAGCTGTTGCTTCTTTAAAGTTGCCCCCTCTGGAAAGTGTGATTGCATCAGCATGAAAAAGGCCCGGAGTGATTTGCTCAGAGAGGTGGTGATCAGTAATTTAATCGGCCACTATCCGGTCGCGTCGGTGACTCTAATAAAAACGACCACGGCTTTCGAACAGAAACAGAATATATATTTGCTGTGTCACCAGTCGATTTATCGTGTCAATGACTGGACAGTCGATACATTTATACACACCAAAGAGCCAACTGTTTTAACTTTTCATACATGCAGTCGCGCCTGATGACAGTTTCTAGACGTTTCTGCACTGAACAATTACGCGATGACCCCAAGTCATTTTGGTGTGTCACCGTTCTCATCGAACCAGTTCGACTACCATACGTGTTACTACAACAACTGTGATTACCAATGTCGAGAAACCAGCATCTTATAATTCCAAGTTGAAACTTTCAATTTCGACATGCTTCAAGGGACGTAAACTTGAAGGTCGTTATGATTTCTTGGCAATATACGGCATTGAAAACAGCAGGGGCATTGATGATCCTGATTGTCAGGCTGCACGAAGCGGCACGTTAGAAAAATGAAATACGGGAAAACAGGGTTACATAATTTAGTGGGTCGGCATATTTGGCACATGTCAAGTCCTTTTGTCTTATCATTAATCCACAACAAGTCCTCCCTTAAGTTTCATTTGCAAGGCAAAAAAATAATATATATATATATATATAACAAAACAAGAAACAAAAATCGCTTCTCAACGCACATTGGACCCCTTTGAAAAATGGTAACGTCTATTCAACAGTCAAAGGTCACACACACGGTACAATCACACATGCTTTATTTTCTACTGTGAGTGGCGCCGGCATTGTTTTGACGAAAACCCAGCGCGAAGTTTGTAATTTCACTGGGGTGGTTCACAAAAATTAAGAATGTATCTCTTGGTTTTAGTTCCTCACGTTAGTTTACTTATACTTACATTTTCACTTTTGCCTTGCATCTTGGACGTAGTGCATTTTCATGGCGGTAGCCAAATTTCATTCACTAGCATGGAAGAATTTTTGCATCCATGGATGGTATGAGTTTTTGTACTTACGTGGTTACAGTTTTCTTCCGAATTCCGTCTTCGTCAAGCCTAGTCGTAATTCCATTTATTTAATATTTGATTTAATGAATAATTTGGTTTTATGTTGTATTTTACAGCTTATCAATAAAGGAACTTGACATTTCTCTGAGCATGCATGGCTAACGAGGTAGAGCTACATACGTAACACGTGTATGTAATGCATCATCAGTTCGCGGGTCTATGGCCGGTAATAGTTGACAACAATTCTTTTGAAGTTGAACGAGTCAGACTGCTGCGTTGTTCTGTCTCCACTCGGACGCAAGCAATATTGTAGCGATTGTACATGGTAGTCAACCGACAGTCAGGGCTCGATATGCACGCTATTTCAACTCCCGTAAATTACATCTTGTCATACAGACGCAGTAATCCGAAAGAAAACTGGTTCATTGTGGACAGTCTCGCAAGGGTGTGTTTTTACTATAATAGACAAGAATAGCAGCGTATAGCGTACAATTGCAACACTTTTCAATCCGCTGTGTCTCAACCAGTTATAATATTTGTTGCCAGGACGCGGCACTTTGAAGATGTCGATGGCATGAGGCCAGTGATCTATTTCAGTCCTCGATTACCATACCAGTCCCTCTGAGCAAAGAAGGGCGATGTTCTGAAATTTTATGTAACAAATTCAGAGAGAATGAAATCTGAGCTGTTGACTTCAGCGGCAGCCTCAAGTTACAGCGCAGCCCTGCGTGATACGCTGTCGCAGAGTAGGCCATTGAAAAATGCTAGTACAATTGTGCGCTGATTTCCATGGTAAATTTATGCGCTGTCAATGGGGTTGAGCACATCGCACACTGGCCCAAGCCGCACCTTTACACTGGCATTGTGCGTTACGGAAACCAGCATTGTGCGGCAAATGTACCAGCATAATGCAAGGTTATGCGCGGGCTTAGCTGTACATCCAACAGTCGACTCATGAGTGCACCCAAGGTGACCTGAAGAATGTGAGAATGCGGGACAATGAGCTCCATTTTGGGGATATTGTCACAAGGCTGCAACACTGCATGTATCATGTTACAAATTAAATATCAAACCAATATATTGACAAGGAATTAGTCAAGTTAGCTTACTTTTGCACCATTTTTACAACTCAGGGTAAATTCAATAATAAACGCTGTGTCTGTAGCTGTGAATGCATCTTCTGTGGTGTACACTTTCTTGTCAGTAACTTGAGGAGATGTGCATACTTCACCTGCAGAGATAATGGAAAAAAATTGAGTCATTACTGTGACACTGATGAATAGATGAGAATACTACCATGTCTACATGACATCTCTATCATACCACAAAAAGAGATGATTAATGTAATGCTAAACATGAGACAAATGTAAGTCATGTGGTATAAGCATTTACCAATCATATCAGAATGTGTGTACTAATACAGTTCATTGACAAATTTATCAGCATGACAGTATTATCCAAACCGTGTGGTTTGCTTGATAATTTTCTCTTGCTTCTCATTTTCTTGCAAATCTGTAATTTTAAAAGATACCTAGTGGCAAATCAACAACCAGCCTAGCAGCCGATATTGCTCAAACAAATTATCGATGATGACAGAGTCCCCACTTGTTAATGGGTACTTTAATTACAAGTCCTCGGAGAGAATAGAGTCCTCTTCATTAATTAGGTCTGTGATTAAAAATACTGTGATACAGATTGGGCTTAATGGCTGAGAATGAACGAGTTCTATGGTGGTGAAAACATAAAACCAATGTAGGCCGTCATCCTAATTACAAAAGGTCATTAAATGAGTCAATTAGTAATTAATCAAGAGGATGTTGCCAAACATTTTTGCATCCTTTCATAATAAACACTGACAGATTATCACTGGTACCATATTTCATAAAGTTTGATGCAGTGCTTCTTGACATTCACCCTAAAAACAAAAATTCATCATGTAAGTGCAAATTAGCAATTAATTTAAACGATACTGCTAAGTGTCACTGAGATCAACATCTGTGCCAAGTTTTATCAAATTTGATGCAGTATTTGTGGGCATATCACTCTAATTAGGAAAGTTCATTATACATATGCAATTACAAATTAATTACCATGACACTGATAAATGTCTTTATTCACTGTTTAAAGGTCTGGTGAAATGGTTCCGTTCGTGTGACTGAATATCTTCCAGGAGGTCAATACTATTACACTCGCAATAGAATTGCAACCTAAAAGTATGCGCAAGTGTTAATTTTTTTGAAATTTCTATGCGCGGCTTTCATTGGGTCATTTTGCGACACTCAGGTCACGCCCTCAGCGGGAGTCAAGGTTGGCCGTCTGTGACGTCACAGGTGTGTTCATTTACATCGAATAGCGGTCCAACGCCGCCTTATCTCTGCCCGGTATCCGCTAACAAAACAGGCTCAAGTGTTCGCGATGCCCATTCACCACGTTCGCCAATGCAAATCGAAATCCGAAATGGCAAAAAAAATCGATCCTAATTCGCCACAGTGGCGAAACTGATTTTTGTTTTAAAAATATGGTAAAATAAAGAAAAAACGTGGTTTTTTTAGTCTTTTGTTTAATCTGCGCTTCTCTCTCGACGATTCGCAAAAACTGTGTCTACTTCCGAATTATTGCGTTCTTTCCGTCGTACGTATTTGCAATCGAGCCAAGTCTCGAGAGAGATTTGACGTCATTTAGTCTGTGCCTAGTGTACAGCATGCATAAATGGCTCTTGCGAGATTTGAAACTTACACACACGCAATCGAACCCTTGCGATAAATTTGACGTCATTTTGTCCAGTGTACAGCGGGCATAGGAACGCTCGCTCGCGAGAATTGAAACTTTTGCTATACATAGCAGACATACGCATTTTAATCGAGGCAACAAGGTTCGGTGTTATAGTTGATTTACATTGCGGTCTTGATGTTCTGTGTTGTGCATTTTAATCACGGTCTTAAACATTCCATGTTGTGGTCGATTTGCATCGCGTTCCTCGTGGTCCGGTATTCCCCGTTGTTCTTCAATTTAATTGCCGTCCCAACGACGCGTTCCGTGTTGCTGTCGATTTGTATCATGCAGGACTCTACCTCCATGATTTGTTTCATGATCTCTACGTTCTGTGTTGTTATTCGTTTTTAATGGTAGTCTCAACGTTCAGTGTTGCTGTTCATGCAGCTGATTTGCATCGTGGTCTCCACTTTCCGTGTTGCAGTTGTAGTGCATTTTAATCACGGTCCCATTTACGTTTTTTACTGTCGATTTGCATTGCGGTCCCGACGTTCCGTGTTGTAGACTAGTGCATTTTAATGGCAGTCACAACGTTCAGTGTTGGTGTTCATGCAATTGACTTGCATTGCCGTCCCAACCTTCTGTGTAGCGAGTAGCGAGGCAGGCTCAGCCGAGGGAGCGTGGCCGATCGTACGAACCAGCCGAGACAAGCACATTATGGTTCAAACACTCAACACTTGACGGGAACTTGAAAAAGTTTACAGTTGAGCCGTTCATGTTCTTGCCGCTGTCACAGCCACCAAAAGCACAACGTCTTCCCATAGTGAAGGAGGACACTGTCCTGATCATGTAAGCGGAAACCCAAGAAGGGGAGCTTACGGAGGTGTGAAATACTTTACTTCCCGTTATGAGATACGACGTCGGGCAAACTTCGGAAAGCCGAAGAAAGTTGACTGGAGAGGCTCGGGGGACACGCCCACATCGCATTTTTCTTTTGCCATATTTCATAATCACGCGCGCTAAACGAAAAAAGAAATGAATGCAACTGTTTTATAGACCATCAACTGTATTTCTGTGATTTTGCAACATGGGCATTTCACCAGACCTTTAAGCAATGTGACCTTAACATCTGTACAGAGTTTCGTGAAATTTGATACAGTATTTCTTGACATATCAGCCTCATTACGAACATTCAATGATTGACATGATACTACAAGTCGTGAAACAAACTGATGTGCATATGTATGATGTAGGTCAATGTCCTAAGCCTTGTACCAAGTGTTACGTGCAGAGAAAACGAACAAAAGGGTGAACTCAGCAGTTAACGTTTAAACAAAATTTATTACGAAAAAAAAACTAATTGCTAAGTCAGGGATAGAGTACAAGCTTTAAAAGTGTACAGACTACTTATCTCAGCTGGGACGGCAAAGCTCCAGTCTCAGAGTTGTAACAGTCAGTTGAATGAATGAACAGTCCTTGCAGGCTTGCAGCTGCACAAAGTCCACAGTATAAATCCAGCGTTGGCAGTGAAGGTCTTGAAAAGTCTTGAGAATGACTACTGCTGGAGTTTAGTAACACACAAGAGACACGATCCCAAAAGTCTGACTGGAAGCTGTGCACGTCCCTTTTATAAAGGCATGTAAGAACAATCTAGAACTTTTATTGACATGCTAATTACTGTTCTAAAATTATCTCCCTTACACAACTAATCAACTTTCCAGAACATTCCAAACATGACTAATTGAATTCAAGGTTGTGAGGTCATCAAGGGCAGTGACCTTGAGAATGTTCTAGACTAATTGAACTCAGGTCATGATGAGTGTGGGGGGAAATGACCTACATAACACACCCCCTCTTCAAAAAAAGAAAATTTTTCAAAGAAAAATCTTTCTTTTGCAAATGTAATCTTGAAAAGGATTTAAGTACTCAAATTTTGTTTTACTCTAAAGTAAAATTTCTTGAAAGTGAACAACAATAAAATTTCTTGAAAGTGAATAACAATAATTTCTAAATACGAGAGAGACAGTCTGCAATTAAATTGTCTCTGCCTTTGATATGTCTAATGTCAAGATTAAACTCCTGTAACATTAAACTCCATCTTAGCAATCTCTGATTTTTGCCTTTAAATTTCTGCAGAAAAACAAGAGGGTTGTGATCAATGTAAACCACTATTGGCTGATTTGAAGAAGTAACATAAACTTCAAAATGCTGTAAAGCTAATATCAAAGATAAACACTCTTTTTCAATTGTAGAGTAGTTTCTCTGGGATTTGTTAAATTTGCTAAATTTGTAAAAAATAGCAAACAGGATGATCTGTCCCATGACTATCCTCTTGCAATTTGGTATTGGAAAACTTGAAATGGCACTGAATTTGGCATAAAGTATGCATGGCAAAGTCCGGTTATTTTATTGAGTTCGATAAAGTCATTGTTCGGCAAATACTTGGCTTCCTCCTGGAGATATTCCGCTTTCGCAGGATTCAGTCTGTCTGGATGTTGTTCCACTGGATTACTGTCGCAGACATCTTCGTTGTGATAGATGATGTTTGTCCTCGTTGGAACATCTTGAAACAGGTGTTTATATTCGTGGAGCAGTTCTTTCACCTGTTGTTGTTGTTCTGGCTGGAGGTGTGCCAACTTTGTAGACTCCAGCTTCTCCAGGATTTCTGAGTTCTGAAGCTTGACCGAGCCCAGCTTTGAGTTTAGAGTATTTTCACTCAAGTCAGTTTCAGTATCACTATCTTCATAATGGTTTGAACTGACTGCACTGACAGGCTGAGTTATAGTAGGATTATCCCTATCCAAATATGGCTTAAGCATATTTATGTGACATAGCTGTTTTTGTTTTCGCCTGTCAGGTGTTATTATGATGTAATTTAAATCACTCAATTTCTTATCAATTAGGTATGGCCCAAAGTAACGAGCATGGAGTGGTTTGCCAGGAATTGGAAGTAGAACAAGAACTTTTTGACCTGGTTCAACTTCCGTTTTGAGGTGTTTTTATCATATTTGGTTTTCATTGACTGCTGAGATGACTCAAGATTTTCTCTGGCTAATTCACATGCTTTAGAGAGTTTTGTACGAAAATCTGACACATATTGCAAAATATTCAGACAATCATCATCGTCTGATAGGAATTTCTCTTTAACGAGCTTAAGTGGGCCACGGACTGTATGTCCAAATACAAGCTCAAATGGGCTAAAACCAAGAGACTCTTGAATTGACTCTCTAACAGCAAAGAGCAGAAAATGAATTCCTCATCCCACTGCTTCTCTGTGTCAAAACAGTAGGTCCTAATCATGTTTTTCAAAGTTTGATGAAATCGCTCAAGAGCACCCTGACTTTCTGGATGATAGGCGGATGACCTATACTGTTCAATGCCTAGCTGATCCATTACTTGTTGAAAAATACCAGACATAAAGTTTGAGCCTTGATCGGACTGGACACATTTAGGGAGGCCAAATAAAGTGAAAAATTTGACTAAAGCTCTCACTATAGTCTTTGTCTTTATATTTCTCAGTGGTATGGCTTCGGGGAACCGAGTTGATGTACACATAATTGTCAACATGTACTCATTTCCTGATCTTGTTTTTGGTAGGGGCCCAACACAGTCTATTAGTATCCTACTAAATGGTTCTTGAAATGCAGGAATTGGCTGTAAAGGGCCTTTGGAATGGTCTGATTTGGCTTTCCTACCATTTGACATGTGTGACAGGTTTTACAGAAATGTGCTACATCCTGCCTGAGATTAGGCCAATAAAAGTGACTGAGAATTTTGTGATAAGTTTTCCTTACTCCCAAATGACCAGCCCAGGGGGTTTCATGGGCTAGGCGCAATATTTCAGCACGATAGGGCTTTGGAACAACAATTTGATGTTTTATAGCCCAATCGTCATCAACCAAGACATCTGGAGGTCTCCATTTACGCATGAGAATACCAGATTTTGTATAATAGGAAACAGAGCTATCTGAAGTTTTACCTTCATCATCTACCCTGTCAAACAAAGACAAAATATCTGGGTCTTTGTGTTGTTCTGCAATGAGATTTGATCTAGAAAATGTCTGACTTTGGTCAGCAGAAGTTTTACTGGAAGTTTCAAATCCACGAGGGATAACGGAATGATCCGTGTCAAACACCTGACTGAGAAAGGTGTCATTTAAGTCAACATCTGTGACATTATTTTTGAGAGTATTTTGATTCTCAGAAGTTTTCTTTGACATGGCTCGAGTAATGGCACATGAAGGGAATAAGGCCGGGAATGTCTTCCTCTATTGGCTCTGGATTTTGATCTAAACTAGGATTATCAGTCACAAGTGGATTAGTAATGACCTTGTCCCCAGCAAGGTCGTTTCCGAGAAGAAGGTGAATCCCTTCAAAAGGCAAAAAAGGCCTAATACCTAAAGCCACAGGTCCAGAAACAAAGTCCGAAGACAAATAGACATTATGGAGAGGAACAGGAATGTAGTCATTACAATCTACCCCCTTAATAAGAACTTTAGAACCTGAAAATGACTTTTCAGAAAACGGCAGGGTATCTGCCAACAAAAGAGACTGGGAAGCCCCGGTATCTCTTAAAATTTTGACAGGGGTAGCGGAAGAAAATCACTAGAAAGTGATATAAAACCATCATGAATAAATGGTTCGAAAATACCCATAATGCTATCTTGAGAAGAATTGACCTTGACCTCATTAATTGGGGATAAGAGGGGTTTAACCTCAGAAAATGTGTTGCACACATTATTAGACTCTAATTGAGTTGATGAAGAAATAAAGCCGGTTGGCTTAGATCCACTTTGACCACTTTGACCTTCACGTTTTCTTTTCAATTTGAAACACTCTGACATTAAATGGCCGTCTTTCTTACAATAATTACAAGAAAGTGTACCAAACTGTGTTTCAGAAGGAGATTGAGACTTGGGATCTGATGATGTGGAAGTGTTACTTGAATTTTGTGAACTGTTGTCATTTGATTTCTACTCTCCTTTGAAAAATTCTTGGATGAAAAGGACGAGTTAAATTACCTGCATTGTTTCTGTATGAAAAGGACTGGGATGGTTTGCTGAGAAATGAAGATTTGTGGGTCAATGAATATCATCGGCCAAACGTGCAGCAACCTCCAATGTATCTGCCTTTTGTTCATTGATAAACGTCTTGATGTCACTCCGAATGCACCTCTTAAATTCTTCAATCAAAACAAGCTGTCGTAATTTGTCATAATTCTGACTGACCTTTTCAGAAGAACACCAGCGATCAAACAGTTGTTCTTTTGTTCGAGCAAATTCAACATAAGTTTGATCCTTCACCTTCTCACAATCCCTAAATTTCTGACGGTAAGCTTCAGGCACCAACTCATAGCCCTTGAGAATTAATTCCTTCACAGAATCATAATCTGAAGCCTGCTCTACTGACAACTGAATGTAAATTTCTCTGGCTTTACCCACCAAAGCACTCTGCAAAAGCATAGACCAGGACTCCTTAGGCCAATCCAGACTCTGAGCAATTTTCTCAAAATGAAGGAAATATTTATCAACATCCTTTTCTTGGAAAGGGGGAACTAACCTGAAATGCTTAGTGATGTCAAAACCGTGTGAAGGGAAGGATTTTCCTGACTGTCCAAGCTCTAAACGTTTCATTTCTAATCTTTCTGCCTATCTTTCTCTCTCTGTCTTTCTTCCATTTCTAACTGCATTTGTATTTTTTCTTTTTCTAATGCCTGTCTCTCTTTTTCCATTTGTAATTCTAGTTTCTTGATCTCCAAATTTGTCTGCAATTCTAATTCTAATTTTCTGAGTTCAGAGGTAGACTCGGGCTCATAATCTTTCAGGGTGGATTCCTCAAATTGGCCTAAATCAACTAGATGTTTGGCAATACGGTACTGTATTTCCCTCTTGCGCATAGATCTTTTGACTTCTACTTTAAGGAAATTGGCCAGTGCAATGAGGTCGTCTTTTCTGAGGGAATCAAATGTGTCCTGATCAAGGTCATCCATTTCCTCTGGTTTAAATTCCGCCATGATTAAATTTCGCTGAGTTCAAAGTATACAGTAGTTTTGAAAAGGCTGTCAAAATGTTGTCAAACGGCTCAAAATATTCGTATCCCGGACGAGCCCCCAATTTGTTACGTGCAGAGAAAACGAACAAAAGGGTGAACTCAGCAGTTAACGTTTAAACAAAATTTATTACGAAAAAAAAAATAATTGCTAAGTCAGGGATAGAGTACAAGCTTTAAAAGTGTACAGACTACTTATCTCAGCTGGGACGGCAAAGCTCCAGTCTCAGAGTTGTAACAGTCAGTTGAATGAATGAACAGTCCTTGCAGGCTTGCAGCTGCACAAAGTCCACAGTATAAATCCAGCGTTGGCAGTGAAGGTCTTGAAAAGTCTTGAGAATGACTACTGCTGGAGTTTAGTAAACACACAAGAGACACGATCCCAAAAGTCTGACTGGAAGCTGTGCACGTCCCTTTTATAAAGGCATATAAGAACAATCTAGAACTTTTATTGACATGCTAATTACTGTTCTAAAATTATCTCCCTTACACAACTAATCAACTTTCCAGAACATTCCAAACATGACTAATTGAATTCAAGGTTGTGAGGTCATCAAGGGCAGTGACTTGAGAATGTTCTAGACTAATTGAACTCAGGTCATGATGAGTGTGGGGGAAATGACCTACATAACACAAGTTTAAATGATATTGGTGGAAATATGTCTGAGTTATGGCTCTGTACATGAAAAAAAAGTCATCGTTGATGACACAGTCCCCACCTGTTGATGGGTACTTTGATCAGGGTCATACACTTCAAGTAAATCAAAATTCCAGGACTTTCCAGGAGTTTTTTTGCCATTTTCCAGGAGTATTTGTGATTGAAAAATGCCATTTTCCAGGAGTGTTTGCATGATATAGCGTGCAATTTTAATAAGCATCATACACTAATTTTTTCTTAAGTTTTCATTGTCCACAAAACTTCAGCCTATAATAGTATAAGACATTATTTTGCTGACAAATGCAGTCAATGAAGAGTTGACAGGTTTTGACGGTAACGACATCTTGAATAACATTGCTGATGACTGAGACAGTTGTGAGTTGCGAGTGTGATGTCAGGAAAGATAAACTCGGGGAAGGCTTAGAATTAGTTGATGACTTTACATTTGATGAAGATCGGGCAAAGAAATCATTAATATTTTATTTACTTGCTCCTGTTTTTTCCTACCAGAGCTTGATGTTTTGCTCCTTAAGCATGGCTTTTCATAGCCCCGCGTACGATGCTGTGTGTTCCCGGGGTTATAAAGCCTCCCACTACAGCCCTGCTAAGGTCCATAGACATGCGGTCCCAATTTGGACCGCACACGAAAAACCACTTTTCTAACTACTTTCGGCCAAAATCAACTCGATTCCAATCTATGCCTTCCCAAATCACTCAACCGCTCACAGACTGCAAAAAAGAATTGTTCGCATGACGTCCAAAACCATTAGTTTGCTGGCAATACACAGTCAAGGGCCCAAAGGCTGGCGATATCTCGCATGAATGTACCGAATGGCGAGCCACGGGAACACAGAGCATCATACGCAGGGCTAGGCTTTTCGATACATCAAAAGTCTTTTCACAAAGTTTGCATCTTGCCGCGAATTTATCTTGTGCCCGCTCCAGCAATCTTATGTACTCAGGCTGTTTCAACCAATGATTGCTGAATAAACACTTTCCAGGAGGAATTGCTGAGACTGATGACCCGAACAAGCTTTAAATTTCAACATGGTCCCTCCACAAGCTACTCATGCATACTTCGATGTCACTGTACGTGCGTGCAAAACGGTGGATCATGGAATACACAACATGGTCTCGCCCACGCTGGTACAAGGGTACCCCTTTGCGACATTATAAGAAACACTACCACGCTTTCCAAATTTTGTCTCAGGAGGGCTCCCCACCTGTCGCAAAACATCTTTTCACATTTTACGATTTTGACGTTCGACAATTCTACTGTTTGACTCTCGCCTTTACGATCTGGCCGTTCTCGACCATGTTGGATCGTAACTAGCGATTTTCCAGGAGTTTCCAGGAGTAAATTTTGATTTTCCAGGACTTTCCAGGACTTTCCAGGAGTGGTTTTAAATTCCAGGACTTTCCAGGAGCGTACGAACCCTGTTTGATTACAAGTCCTCAGAGAGGATAGAGTCATCTCAGGGGTTAAAATTTCCAGGCAAAGTCTGCTAGACCAGGACTAGTGAAAAATATAATCTACTAGTCCTGCATAAAAATTCACTAGTCCTGCATAGGTTTCAGTTCGCATATGATTCTTGTACACACACATAATTTTATTCGTATTTGTAGGTCAATGATTTTACTGCTTACACGTACATGTACTTTCTTAATGTAAGGGAGTTTATTTATTAGAAAACCACACCGGTGGTCAAGAATGGCTACATTTATGTACCATCAGCCTACAAGTGAATATCTACTTGGCTGACAGATGGTTGAAGAAAACATCATCAATATCAGCATCATCATCATTTGGCTTTACTTTCAATTTATGTCCTTGAATATGTCTACTATGCAAACTACTGTCAAGCCAATGGGCAATACTTCCGTCAGGATCAAAGTCTTCCAGTTCAGGCCTTCTGTCATTATCATTAATTGGTGACGCAAAGATTCCTGAGTCATGACAGATCGAAGTTGTGTTTTGATGACATTTTGTTTAGAGAAAGCTCTCTCACAGCTGGCTGTGCTAGGGGATACAGCCATAACAAATTCAATGAGTTTTATCATTGCATTTAGAGAAGTTGGTTTTGTTTGTAGCAACATACTGTAAACATCAACTGGTTTTGCAGTGCGCCACACTTTACAATACACTTTCAGAGCTGGCCATTGGCTCACAATTTCATTTCTCTCATCTTCTGAGAAATGTGGATACAGGTAAGTCTCAAGTAGTTCAATCAGTTCAGAAACGCCATAAGCAGCCAATTGCTGATGATCTACAGGCCACTTCTGGAAGTTGAAGATCATCAGGAGTGAAAGGGGTTTCTCCTGTAACACACTGAATCTTGATTTCAGGTAAGTAATTGTGCTGTCGACAATGCAATCAGTAAAATTTGTTGCCAAGTCATCAGCATTCCTTCCTGGGCTACTGTGCAGTTTGACCTCTGCAAACATCTTCTGTATGTCAAATTTGTCAAGGAACTCACGAGTATTCTTTCCTGGATACAACTTTAAAGCATTTAGGGCCAGCAATGTCTGTTCCAGTGCATCTGGAATTTCCATAATGAGTAATTTCTCCTCCTGAAATGCCCTGGATAATTGTGCTAGCAAAGGTAGGTAATCCAGCATGAAGTGGAGAAGTCTGACAAATTTGATGGCAGTGATAGCTTTGTGATATCCTTTAGCTTTGCTTCCAGCATCAGCAGTTGCCTTGGCATCAGTAGCTGTGTTTTCAAGGTGAGTTACTATAGCTTGATAGTTATGGCTAACAGCCTTCACAGCTCTTTCTTTGCTGGACAGCCATCGTACCTGCCTTACTCCACTTAGATGACACAGGTTTTGCTCTAGCATGTCAGATATTGCCTGCAATTCTCTTCTCCTCTTTGGAGAATAGTGGTAGAATGAAAATATTCCCTTGAAAGTCTCCTCAAAACTGCTGAGGCCGCTCAGTGTTACTTTGTTAGCATCCAGTGCTGCAAGCTCCAACTTGTGTGCAATACACTGCAGAGATATTAGTGTTGGGAAGATGTCCTTCATTCGTTTCACACCACTCCATTTTTTTCACCAAAATTGACTGATGCTCCATCGAAATTGGCCATTATCAAACTTGGTTTGACTTCATCATTATCTGGTCGTAACATATCAAGGCTTAAATCAACCTGTGAAAGTCCTGCTTCTATGGCATTCATAATACCTTGAGCATTGGCAGTTTCAAGCGACACAATGTCTATTTCTCTGCATACGGGCATACCGTCAACAGGACTGACGTATCTCAGAAATACAACTTCCTGCTCGATAACCGCTACATCAGTCGAACCATCACCCAATATACTGACAAAATTAACATTCATTATCTCTGAGCGTATACCACTTTTGAGACTTTCGTAGATAGATGCCAAAAACACCTGAAGGCTCGGTATGTTCTGATAGTTTTCGCCAAGTTGCAAACCATTTACTTGTTGAAGTTGACACATAAGCATGAAGTCCGAGAAAGGTTTGCCACGGCATAGGCAGTACGGAAAAGTTTTCTCATTCTGTCTCTTTGTCCATCATTCAGTTTCATAACTGCCTTCCCTAAAGGAGTAGCTGATACATTTGGTTGAAATTTTGATTGATATGACTTATCTGTCATGTTCTTTAACCCAACATCTCGGAAATACCGGCAAGTGCAAGTAGCATGTTCGACAGTTTTCTCATGTGACTTCAGAGGGTCCACTTTAAAGTTCGCTGTCCCTTTAAAAAGGGCACTACTTTTATCGGCAATACTAGGGAATTTCCGACAGTAGGAGCAGAACATTTTTCTCCGTCATAGCTGACCCAAGGCCATTGTTGGGTCCAGGTAGGCACAAAACGTCGTTTACGCTTGAACTTGTCATACTTTTGATCCTTTGACAAAGTATCACCAGCTGGTAAAGTTGCAGAAGTTTCGGTATGACTGTCTGCTTCGATGGCTCGACACCAGCACTACCACTGTGAATGTCAACACTCACAACAGACGAACTTGATGTGGGTGAAATCACTTGAGCTTCTCCTGTATTAGTAGGAGGTTGGCTAAATGTCACTTCAGGACCATCAGGTTGCTCAACATGCTCTACACAGGCCCGCTTTGTTGGTGGATGGGCTGAGTTTGATCCCCAAATTGAATCAAGAGTTCGTTGCATAATCAATCCAACAACACGTGTGTGATCCTGAACACGAGGTGACTCATATACTTGATTTACTTTCAATTGTCTAGGAATGACCTAATTAGGGGCACCCCCCTATTAGTGGTTATCGGTATGCATGAGATCTCGTGTAATGAGAGATCTCCTAATCAGTACACGTCACTGTGCAGGAAGATGATGTAAACATTTCGTGGCTATGTTGTATAGTGCTACGCATATACACGTACAGAGCAAGCGGGAGTCTCACTAATGGCTGAGTTTATGACAAATTTTGTATCGGATTGCAGTTTACGACCGAAATAGAGTGCAGGGAAAGGTAGTAACAAAGTATTCTTGCACTGGACCGCGGTCTAGTGAAAAATTTTAGTTACTAGACCGATGTGGATTTTCGCTAGACCGTGACCTCGGACCAGCGGAAATTTTAACCCCTGCATCTTCATTAATTAGGTCTGTGATAAAAATACTTTGATACAGATGGCTCTCAATGGCCAAGAATGAGTTCCATGGTGATGAAAACATAAAACCAACGTAGGCCACCATCCTAAAGGTCATTAACCCTTTTCCTGCTAGACAGTAATAACTGTATCACTTCCCCATCACCTAAGTCAGTAAAAAGCGGTATTGAGCCAAAACATGATGTATTTTCACCCACTTGGCTTGGTATGTTATAGCATCTTTTGTCCAAAAAAAATCAACATTACAGTATTATGTTTTCAACAGCCTTCAAATGTACAGTATTATATTAAAATACATCATATGGAATACGTTGTGTTTCATTAATTTTAACCATCTTGACCTGGTGGTGAAATATGGACTTGGCAGGAAAAGGGTTAAATGAGTCAACTAGGAACTAATCGACAGGATGTTGCAAAACATTTTTGCATACTATCCTAACACTAACAGATTATCACCGGTACCATATTTCATAAAGTTTGATGCAGTATTTACAACACTATGAGATCAACATCTGTATCAAGTTTCATCAAATTTGCCGTTGTATTTATGGATATATCACTCTAATTAGAAAAGTTCATTACATATGCAATTACAAATTAATTAAAATGACACTGATAAATGTCTTTTTTACTGTTAAAGCAATGTGAGCTAACATCAGTACAAAGTTTCATGAAATTTGATGCAGTATTTCTTGACATATCAGCCTAATTATGAAACTTCAATAATTGACATGATATTGCTACATGACGTGAAACAAATTGACAAGCATATGTATGAAATCGGTCAATGTCCTCGTGCCAACTTTGAATGATACTGGTGGAAATATGTCTGAGTTATGGCTCTGTACATGAGAAAATCATAACAAAATCGCCGCCACGCAGCAATATTTGATCTTACTGTTTAAAAAATCAACACGTATATGTATGACATAAGTCAATGTCCATGTACCAACTTTGAATAAAGTCAGTTAAGACTTGCCAGAGTTATGGCTCTCAACATGAAAAAAACCATAACAAAATTGCCACCATGTGGCCATATTGGACAATATCTTAAAACAAATTGACGTACATATGTATAACATAAGTAAATGTCCTTGTACCAACTTTGAATAAATTCACTAGATACATGTCTGAGTTATGGTTCCGGACATGAAAAAAAATGGCTACACGGCGGCCATATTGGATCATATCACAAAACGAATCAGTGTGCATATGTATGACATAGGTCAATGTCCTTGTACTAAGTTTGAATAAAATCGGTGAATAAAACGGTTGAGACGTGCCCGAGTTTTGGCTATGGACATGAAAAAATTGTAACAAAATGGCTGCCATGTAGCCATATTGGATTATATCATGAAACAAATTGACATACATATATATGACATAGGTTAATGTCCTTGTACCAACTTTGAATAAAATCGATTGAGATATGCCTGAGTGATGGCTCTGTACACGAAAAACTCGTGACAAAATGGCCGCACGGCAGCCATAATGATCGCATCACAAAACAAATTGACATGCATATGTGTGACATTAGTCAATCTCCTTGTATCAACTTTGAATAAATTCGCTTGATACATGTCTGAGTTATGGTTCCGGACATGAAAAAATAGTGACAATGTCACTGTTTGCTCCAATATACAGCCAACAATTGTATGAAACATGGACATATACAAACAGACAGACTGACATACACAGACTGGCACAGAGTGATGACATTGGCCCTCGACAAGTGTGCCTTGGCCCCTGGAGAGTGATAAAGATATAACAAACAGCTGAATGTAAGGATAAAATAGTTAAATACAGGCCTACAGGCACTCAGGGTGAATATGTTACAGCAATTTGATTAGTTTCTTTACCTTTTCTACTTCTGTGGTAATTTTTAAGACAATCAATCTGCAAGGCAGTTTATGTATTGACAAGTATGTTATCTTTTACAAGCACACAGCAAACTGTTCTTGATTTTTCATTTTATGGGAGCTAAAAACTTTATCAAAACACAAAATTTTAGATATTTCTCTGAAAATTTAAAACAAATAACCTAGCAGTTGATAGAGCTTTGTTTATGTTATGTAGCGAATAACTTTTTGTGAAGCATGTGTTGATGAAGGAGGAACCTTTGCAAGTCCACTTAAGGTCGGCCTGACCAAAATGGCAAAAATAATGGCAAAAATACCTATGGTAATTAAAGATTTTATCATAATTTGAGCATATTTAATTAACATCATCCGTAAGAACATGTCTACTTAACATCAAAGCTGTCAGACAAGTGGTTTTTGAGAAACAAATTTTTGACCAAAAATGGCAAAATTTGCCCCAAAATTAAATATTTCAGACTTCAACCTAATTTCAATATATCATATTAACATAAACCCTAGGAACCTGTTTACTAAATATCAAAGCAATCAGACCAGTCAATTTTGAGAAACAATTTTTTTGACCAAAAATTGGAAAAATTGCCCAAAAATTATAAATATGATAATATCAATACAATTTACTGAGGTCATCCCAAGGAACAGGAATACCAACTTTCTAAGTGATCAGACGAGCGATTTCAGAAAACAAGATTTTTTGACTAAAAACTGAAAAAATACCCTAAAAATACAAACATGCAAATTTCACCTAAATTTGTGCACACATAATGTAAAATACCTAAAGGAATCTGCATACTAAGTTTCAACCCAATCTGACCAATGCTTACTGAGTTTTACCCATTTGCAGGATTTTTCCTTTTTTCCCCTCATTTGCATATTTTTGGCACTGACATGTTCATTTGAACAATTTCACATCTCCATCCCTAGATGCACCTGTACACCATATACTAAGATGGCAGCCGTTGCAGTTTAGGAGTTTTTGATCTGGACGGACTAACATACATACATACATACATACATACATATACACACAGACACCATTTTGCCACCTTATAAGAATACCTCCCATTTGCATATATACATATGCATATATGGGAGCTAATAAAATCAGTTGATACATGTCTGACTTATGGTTCGGGACATGAAAAAATCATAACGAAATGGCTGCCACACTATCTTATCTTAAAACAAATCAACATGCGTATATGGCGTTGAATGCCTGCCAAAATTAAGCTATGACATTTGTAATTACGACATGCCATGATGAGATACAAAATGCGAATATTTGACATGCAGACTTGACATTCATAATTACGACATGCCATGATGAGGTACAAAATGCGAAAATTTGGACATGCAGACTTGACATTCATAATTACGACATGCCATGATGAGGTACAAAATGCGAATATTTGGACATGCGGACTTGACATTCTTACATGAAGAATGCGAGAATTTGCTATGGGGACATTCAATGCGAAGTTGCATTTGATCATGCGCAATGAAGACCCGCGATGCAAAATGCAGACATGCCATTATGCGATGCAAAATGCAAACATGCCATTATGCGATGCAAAATGCAGACATGCCATTATGCGATGCGAAATGCAGACATGCCATTATGCGATGCGAAATGCAGACATGCCATTATGCGATGCGAAATGCAGACATGCCATTATGCGATGCGAAATGCAGACATGCCATTATGCGATGCGAAATGCAGACATGCCATTATGCGATGCGAAATGCAGACATGCCATTATGCGATGCAAAATGCGGACATGCCATTATGCGATGCCAAATGCCGACATGAGGAGTAGAAGCTTTGAATTAGGCTACCTTTTTTCCAGCAAGCTAGGAGGTCACCTTACATCCACAATGCATCTGTCTTTCAACTATTTGCAAACATGGCGTTGAGTCTTGAACTCCGAGCCCTGGAGCTGGTACAAGTGAGGCCGATGGGCGACAACGCAGTGCGTTGCAAGCACCTGCTGCCATGGAGAAGTTGAATTTACAAAGATACGGACTCTGTATAAAAAGGCCCGTTTCGCGGATGAAAATGGCGACTACAATCACGTCCAAAAAATTTGGAAAACAATTTCCAAACTGTCCAAAGCTGAAATCTGTTGGTGGTGTTTTGCTATCGGTCGGCAGGTAGCTGTCAATTGGACCCAACGCCGAGTCGCCAAGTGGCTGAAGAGCAGGTGTTGTGCCCCTAACCTTACTTCTATACGATATTTCAGATTGTATTGCATAGTTTTATTTCGATTTAAAACAGTCGCTGGTCTTTATAATTTTGCGACGACATTCTCTTAGTTATACAACGCCGCGCCGCCACTCGGAGACGGCAACGTGGTCCACAGCGCTAGGTAAAGTACAGTAACTACCGCAGTCATCTGAGAATTGGACGTAAATTGCCATCGAGCTCAAAACATAAAATTGGGTACACTACAGATGTTGATTATACAACAATACAGTAGAAGTGACAATTGTTTATTTATTATCTTATTTACTTTCTAGTCTGCACGGATGTATATTCAGAATGGGTTCATCAGATTTTAAGACGTATGATACAGATTTGCTATGTTGACTTTGATGCTGTTTTGTCAGTGGCACATGACAGGGCTCGAAATTAACTTTTTACCCTGGTAGTCCACTTGGGCTACCATTTTCTGAAGTTGGTAGCCCAGTGACAATGGCTGGTAGTCCATGAATATTTTAGTTTAGGGATACTGTACTCGTCCGAGTATAGGCCCCGGTTCAGAAACACAAAATAGCAGTAAAACTAGGGACTTCAACTCGAGAAACCCCATGTTATGTGTCACGAACGCTTAATTTATGCTAATTTATGTACATTTTAACACTTTCGATCACTTTCAAAATCGGCTTACACATCCGAAGAAATTGTAACTTGAGTAAAGAAAAACAGAAAAAAAATATTCTCATGATCTTTATGAACTGGTATGCCTTGTTACACCCGAGTCTCTCTATATAGAACGTAATACATTGATACTGATCGACAACCATAGATAAAAGACAGCGAAACTCAGCAGAGCTTAACTGACACTGTGTTTTATATTACTATTTCAAATCAAACTGATTACACAATCTCTTGATACAAAAGTGACAGTTTTGTGAAATTTCAGCATCAAAACCCCAAAACTTGACACAAGTACATCTTGTATGCTGCCGACCAACAGCATAGTGTGAACTGGCGTGCAAAGACTACACACGGAAGAGCAACTCAACATTCTGGTATCAAACGCTCGGCATCTTGTGAAATTTTAATAGTTACCAGGAAAAAAACTCTTCACAAATGAAATGATAATTGCTTCAAACAAATGAAACTGCATGTTGACTGCATTTAGCTCGTCCCAATGTGACGGACATCGCACAGCAAGTATTTCATGTCCCAGACTTTGGTAGTCCATGTGGGCTACCATTTCATGGACTTTGGTAGCCCCAGGGAAAAGTTGGTAGTCTGTGGACGCGGGACTACCGCTAATTTCGAGCCCTGCATGATGATCATATTCCAAAAGGATTTTTAAAGAATGCCATTGAAAGTTTTTCTTTTTATAGTTGCTCTTCCAAA
The DNA here is from genome assembly GCF_041260155.1 of Ptychodera flava. Classification (NCBI taxonomy): domain Eukaryota; kingdom Metazoa; phylum Hemichordata; class Enteropneusta; family Ptychoderidae; genus Ptychodera; species Ptychodera flava. The sequence continues at coordinate 408,429 of NW_027248362.1, forward strand.
GAACATTATCACAATGTTTTGACTGATTAAACAGAAAGATTTTCTTTGTGTAGTGTTTTGATTGTGAAAAACCACCGACATACATTTCCTCATCTTTTTGCAGATTAACATGAAAGCAGATATTTTAATCGAAATTTTGGCAGGGAATGTTGGCAGAGATGAAGTAATAAGAAGGCTTAGACATCACCATCGTGATTCCAATCAAGTGTTTTATGATTTGTCAGCTATAAGTGGCAAGTAAGCAAAACATATACATACATATTTTTTTAGCTACTATAGACTAATAGTCTATAGAAGCTATTGGGATGGGTATCCGTCCGGCATCCATTGTCAGTCTGTATGTATGTATGTATGTCTGTTTGTGAGGATGTCCGTCCACTCAAATATCTGGGGAACTGTAGTACTTACAGACTTGAGATTTCCTGTGTTGATGAACATATGATTCTGACAAAATATCTTTTTTAGTTTTTACCTCATATTTGGTTTTGTATATAAATACCAAAAAGAGCTTACATGATGAGTCGGTGGCGTCTGTCTGTCTGTATGTATGTATGTATGTGGAAATGTATGTGCGGATGTATGTCCGTCACACACAAAGGCTACCATACCGCCAAAGCTACCATCTCAGTATTTGGTGTACAGGTAGATGCAGGGGTTGAGATATGATGTTGTTCAAATGAACACGTCAGTGTCAAAAATGTGCAAATGAGGTAAGAAAAAGGGAAATTCTGCAAATGTGCAGGAGTGATGGCATGCCAGTTAAAGACAGGCTAACTCCACTGACCTTGAGTCATATCCTGTCATTGTTTATGAACTGGTACATATTAACAGACCTGCTCAAACCATAGACAAGAGAGGGGGAAGACTGTCTATGCTCAAACTAAGAGGGGCTAGCTGTTTCTGCTATGCATGTTGCTAAAGTTGACCTCCAGTACCTAAAGTTTCAGACCTTATTTACTTTTGTTATTCTTGTTTTTCTGGTTTAAATACTTCTTGTTGTTTTCCTGGTTGTACTGTGCAGAAATCATTGTCATAACATCAACGTAGAATTATCCTGCTCTGAACAGATAGAAGCAACATTTATTGTTGATCTTTGGTACCCAAACTGACATATACCAATTCTGATCAAATTTGAGTGACACCGTATAATTGCAGTATTTTTTAATATTGTTGAAAATATGCAAATTAGCTCAAAAAAGTCACACAGTGCTTTCCAAACAGTCACAACAGTCATATACCCAGTATCAGCACTCACAGGACCAGCTACCAGCATCGACATGTATGTCAAAGAAAGTTTATTTTCACACTCCTCATATGATGCAAGTTTTGCAAAGATGACTACGTGGTAGACTTTACCGGTTCAAGCCTCTTGTATGTGTCCAACTAAAGTTATGCTGAGTATGACACTGGGTTGAAATTGGACTCTTAGTCAAAGTAAAATAGACAGTGAGATACTGTACAACATAGAATTGAAAAATGAAGAATAATCATCAAAAACATTGACATTTGCCCAATTTATATTCCAGATGAAAACCACGATGAAGCGACAAATTCAGTTCAAGATGTGATGGGTTCTACATCCATGGCATCAACATCAACAGACCATGGACCTACAAGTGGTAAGCTAAATGATTCATTTCCCTGTACACAAAGTACAGCGTAACAGTAATAATATCTGTTATCATATACCTAGATTCACGTGCCTATATAAAGCTTCGTGAGAAAGCACCCTTACATCCATGCATTTTTTTAACGTATCACGCCGCAGCCCAGTGCCCAAATTTGGATGAACGCGTTGAATTCTGCACGTCCAAATATGGGCAATCGTGTTCACTGTTGAACTATATGAACTGCTTCAATACTTGTTACAAAGCGTGTTGCTATCGGGGAATGTTATATTGTACATAAAGTCAAAGCAAGATTAGGAAAACGTCTGCTCGCTAAGATTGTATAGTGGCGACAGTGGAGTCGGGCTGGTGACATTTAATATTTCTAAAGTCAAGTGAAATCCATCGTAGGCCTATCCTAAGTGCGTGCCAAATGACACTAATTTACATCACGCATTTGTCTTCTTTAATACACCTTGATTACAACCTGGATCTCTGTTGCTCATGTATGAAGCTTTGCGTGTTCTTCTGCAGGTAAACAAATAACGTCATTATGTAAGTAAATCAACTATGTGAAGAGGCCATTGCTTTTCTGAAAAATTGACACAAATGGCAATGAATATTTGATATTGCACAAATTTTTACCTCAGAACAAAACTAAATATTATGTTAAGTACATATTTATCATTCCATACGGTATATGATAAAACCTTTACGGCCCAGATACAAGTTTTGCGGACCATAGTCGCACGGCATATGGGCCCTCACACTCGGGCCCTTCCGCCGTACGACCTTGGCCTGCTAAACTCGTATCAGGGCCGTAAAGATTATTACTTAAGGTCCATGCATACTTCAATCATCAGACAAATGAAGTTAAAGGATCCTTACCCCACTTTCTTTTAAATCTTTGGGACATACCATTCTATTTGTATGTGGTGTTAAACTTTGATAAATAATATTTGTTTTGATGGCGACATTTTGAAACCAACTCAGATTGTTTGTTTAACAGCAAAGATTTCTCAGTATTGATAATGTGCAGCTTTTCTGATATGCAGAGATTGCATCGCTTGCTTATGTTAGAGTAGCTCGTCAATAATTGACCATGAAATGTCTGTCTGTGTGCCTGTATGTGTGTATGTATGTCTGTATGTATGTGTCTGTATGTATGTATATACATATGTACGTATGTATGTACTATCTGTCTATCTATCTGTCAGTCTGTCTGCAGTTACGCATTTAGGTATTTACCCATTTCAACAACGTATGTCTGTAAGTATGTCTGTGTGTATGTATGTATGTATGTATGTATGTATGTATGTATATATGTATGTATGCATGTATCAAAACCTCAAAACCACAGCACCTGCCATCTTATTCTTCTGTGTACAGGTGGGCCCTGGGGTGGAGATTTGAATTTGGTAAAATATCAAAATGTCAATGTCAAAAATTTTGCAAATGAGTCAAAAAAAAGTAAAATCCTGCCAAGTGCTGAAGCTCAGTAACTACTGGCCAGATTGGCTGAAACTTGGTATGCATGTACCTAAGGGTAACCTTAGTTGTGAGTCTTATAATTTGTATTTTTTGGGCAAATTTCCCCCATTTTTGGTAAAAAAAAAAACCATTTTATCTGAAATTGCTTGTCCACTTCTTTTGAAAGTTGGTATGAATGTTCACAGGGGTAAACCTTGGTAAGTATGTCCAAATTGTGACAAACCATGAAATGTAATCATGTAATCAAAGTAGCCATTAACAACCGGGGCTGCGTCATCAACGATTACTTGTCACTCAGGACAGTCATTTTAGGATCACGATCAGTAGGAATTGTTTAGATCATGCAAATGTTATGTAATCAAAGTTACTTGTCTTTTTACTTCTTCAGACACTGCAAAACACACACCTTCTGCTATGACACCCCTGGAAACACTTGAAGAATGGAGGACAAGTCATCGTTGATGACACAGTCCCCGCTTGTCCATTTTGTTATAATCTTTGGTGTCTAGGTAGCTGTGGTCTAGGTCGCTGTGGAATGACATTGATGCAAGGGGTGCATCAGGCCTGTGACTTGCATAATAAAGTAATCTAAGGAACGTTCAATAAATGACTCATCTCTGCCGGTAATGACCACTGAAGGAACTTTTGATTACATCACACATAACGATGCCCTCACTGCCTCTAGTGTCATGACGGCATACTATACACATGGTTTGGTGGAATTTTCGAAAATGCTATGGGATCGGGTATGTTGTTGTAATCAGCCATCAGCCATTTCGAATCATATAATGAAACAAATTAATGTGCACAAGAATGCAGCCATAGTATTTTATCTTCGTATCACGTTTGAACAAAATCAGTCTATCGAGAGACAGTGACCTATGTTTATGTTTCAAAGACATAAAAAAATCAAACCAAAATTGAAATCAAATGGCTGTCTATTGACCATATGGATCATAGCACAAAATTAGTAGACATGCATATGTATGCCATAGTACTTTATCTTTGTACCATGTCTCAACAACATTGGTTAAGGAATATTTGCATATGATTAAGCCTCAAAGACATGAAAAAATCCAAAAATGACCATCGGGCAGCGATATTCAAAAAAATGACAATCTGGCAGCCATATTGGAACATGTCACGAAGTAAATTGACATATTGTATGCCATAGTGCTTGATCTTTGTGCCAAGTTTGGACAAAATGGGTGTAATGACCTTTGAATTACGCTTCAAAGACATGCAAAATTCCAACAAAATGGCAGTTCTGCAGCCATATTGGATCCTATCACAAGGTTAATTGATACATGCATATGCATGCCATAGTACGTGCTTTGAATTTGTGCCAAGTTTAAACAAAATCTGTTCAAGGATGTTTGAGTTACGGTTCAAAGACATGAAATAATCGCAAAAAAATGGCCGCCTGTCAGCCATATTGGATCATTTCACAAAATAAATCGGTGTTCACATGAAGGGCATACAGTTTTGCTTTGTGCCAAATTTGAACAGAATCGGTTCAAGGATGTCTGAGTTATGGTCCAAAGACATGAAAAATCGCAACAAAATGGCCGCCAGCCAATGGCTCACGCCCATATCGGATCATATCGCAATATAATTTGACATGCATATGTAGGCCATGGTGTTTTGCCTTTGTGCCTAGTTTGAACAGAATCGGTTTGAGGATGTTTGAGTTATGGTTCAAAGACACGAAAAATCGCAAACAAAATGGCCGCGTCGCGGCCATATTGGATCGTATCGTGAACTTATTTGACATGCACATGTAGGCAATAGTGTTATGCCTTTGTGCGAAGTTTGAACAGAATCTGTTCAAGGATGTCTGAGTTATGGTCCAAAGACATGAAAAATCGCAACAAAATGGCCGCCTCGGGCCCATATTGAATCATATCGCAAAATTATTTGACATGGATATGAAAGCCGTAGTGTTATGCCTTTGTGCCAAGTTTGAACAGAATCTGCTCAAGGATGTCTGAGTTATGGTCAAAAGACATGAAAAATCGCAACAAAATGGCCGCCTCGCGGCCAAATTCGATCGTATCACAAAATAAATCGACGTGCATCTGTAGGTCATAGTGCTATGCCTTTGTGCCAAGTTTGAACGAAATTGGTTCAGCAGTGTCTGAGAAACTGTTGATGACGGACGGACGGACGGACGGACGCACGCACAGACGGGACCCAATCTATAAGTCCCCGCCGGACTTCGTCCGCGGGGACTAAAAACAACTATCAGTGGGCATGCTAGACCACCAAAGATATACTACATCCAAGATGCCAAGTCACCATTTCAACAAATGTTTGGCATTTATGAGAAGAAAGTTGATCTTTTCATTCATCCATCTGTAACATTAATTTCTGGTATTAAGGAAGAGGCTGCAGTGGATGTTTGGGATCCATCCAGAGAGTTCTTCCACCTGACATTTCAAACACTGACAAGAAACACAGAGGAACCTTTGTATGAGGGAAAAATGGAACATCTGTTACAAGTACTCAAACAATCAGTTATAAGTCAGGAACTTTTTGAACTTGTTGGTAAAGCAATTGCACATGGATTAAAACTGATATGACACCAATGTCTTGCAATTACATGTAACACGTGCATTTGCACTCTATTTTTTCATGTTTAGTTACATTGTTGCAAACTTAAATGCTGAACTTTTGTTTCATGTCACTGCTGAAGAATGCTGCTAAATTGTGGGGAAAGATTCTGTGTTATATCCCCACGGATACTGTCCAGGGGGACTTATAGTTTTGGTTGTGTGCGTGCGTGCATCCGTTCATGGAGATATCTCAGAGACGTCTGGAGCGATTTCATTCAAACTTTGTACAAGGGTTACTCCTTATGTCAGGCATATGCACATCAAATTGTTTTGCGATCTGACCAAATATGGCCGTGTGACGGTCATTTTATTGAGAAAGCGGGGACTATGTCATTGACAATGACTTTTTGAAAAAGAGCTCTATTTCTAAAGCGACTGCACTAAATTTGATGAAACTTTGTGAAGATGTTTGTCACACAGAGCTCTGATAGCACACAGTCAGTATTCCATCAATTAATTGCTAATTTGCTATTTGATGAACTTTTGTAATTAGGGTGATATGTATAGAAATACTGCAGCAAATTTGATGAAACTTGGTATAGATCTTTAGCACACAGTGTCATATAAGTTTGCAAAGACACTTAGTGGTGTCACTCAAATTAATTGCTATTTTGCATATTTAATGAACTTTCCTAACTAGGGGGCTTTGTCCAGAAATACTGCATCAAATTTGATGAAACATGATACAGATGTTGATCTTTCAGTACTGTAATACTGTGAGAAGTCATTAAGCAGTATCAAGTCAATTGATTGCTATGTTGCATATTTAATGAACTTTCATAATTAGTATGATATGTCTAGAAATGCTGTATCAAATTCATGTGTTACAGATGTCGATCTTCCTGTACGGTTATGTCATGCAAATATATGTAGAAGTATCATGTCAATTATTTGCATTTGAGGTGCATAAAAATTTTAAATTAATCACACAGGTGATTCCTAAGAAAGTGAATTTTCAGAATGGAGAAAATTGCCTAAAAATTTAAAACATTTGTAGTTTCATTGCAATTTGAGCAAATCTGCCTCAAATCACCCCTGAGGTTATAGACACTAAATGTCGAGGCTATTTGAGCAGGTTTTGAACAATGTCTCTTTAAATTTATCATTTTTGCAGTTTGTACAGCTCATTTGCATATCTCCAATGCTACACAAAAAATAATCTGTCCCAATCCCCTTACATACCTTCACAGCAACTATCAGAGTAATGAATACAGCACTTTTCAACTTTCACAGTTGATGGACAGACAGACAAGCATACCAATATAACTACGACAGATACCGTACCTACAATATGTTACCTTGTCACATATTCACAGAGTAGTAGCTAAAATTCATAGATTTGTAGGCAAAAAGCTAAACGGTAAAGTCCTACTGGTATTCAAATACAGTGTTCTTTGTTCATGAAACCTCCAAAAAACCTGTGCATGTGTGAATGCAAATCCAAGAATGTAATTACTCGGGCCTTGTGATAAGTCTAGTAAATCATACACTTTATACTATCCCTATTCTTAGCATTTTTTGGTAAAGAGCAAACATATATTTGAACCATATCTGATACAAAGACATTGCAAACATCTACCAATTCACACATGTTGCTAGGTTTTTAGTGATTGACAGTTTATGGCATTACATACTCTGTGCTTCCTATGCTTGCAGAACAAGATTCATGAGGTTTTCCCCTTGAATAAGTTAAGCCTGGTTTAAAATCACTACACATGTAAAACTTAAAGTCCATATCACTGGGTATAAGTGTGGCCCATACTGACACCAGAGTTAGGGGTGTATGGGTCCCACCACAAGTTTCTTGTTGTTGTGTTTATTTTGATAGTTGGAGTATGATATGTATTGCCAATGAAGATTTATACCATCAACCTAAAGGGTCTTGGTCTTATAAAACTGGTTTTCTGAAGATTTCTTGTTGAGGTTGTTCTCTTCACTCAGTGACACTGTATCATAGACCCTAGTTTCCTCTATACAGGCTATAACTGCATGCATAGTGTCATGTATTTGTCCTGTGATAATCTCATGCTGTTTCATCATGAGTGTGACTGCCTATTGCACTAAGGAAAGCAAACAAGTTGTAAGTTGCTAATCTGTGGCTGCTGTCATTAGATTATCACCATTGCTAGTGCGTTTATTGTTGACAAAAGACCAAGACGCCAAAAAATCAGTAGATAAAAGTTTTGTTGGCAATGTACACATCATACTCATATTATATACTACAACTTATATAAATAAATTAAAGCTGCAAGCTGCGTTGGCAGGCCCAGGCAGTTGCCATGGTTTCAGATGCTTGCAATGATGATACTATGAGCAAAGTTTTAAATGGTTTTTGGTTTTTGTAAAGATGAATTCTGAACACCATGTCATGGTTATTTAGATTTCGCTGGTAATGGTAGGTGTAACGCAAAACCCAACTGGTTGCCAAACAATGTAACCGATGTAAATGCCTTTGCAAACTTGAAAGTGCTCAAAGTAAGGATGACACAAGGAAACTCAGTTCAATTGGGATAAAGATTTTTAAAGATTAAATTTGGATTTCAATATCAGTGCAGCAAACAAAGTCTGGGAAAGTGAGACTAACCACTTACTATATCTAAAGAAAGACAATACAACACTTCGTACAATTTTATGGTAAGTACACACAAGCCAAATTTACTGCATGTAAAGTGTGTGACTTTTAACTGTCATAATTTTGATACCATGACACAGCACTCAATTTTAAAATATACAAGAAATACTTGACATTTAACCATCTATTGTACTGGTCAGAATTTTTTCACTCATTGGAACAGTACAGTATGACTTCATGTAGTCATGTTTGTTATTTGCTACACAATGATATATGAAAGACTATGTTTATAGATCTACACTGAGGTAGAGTCACAAATGCCATCTGTTCTCATACTTGTATGAGTATTGTGAAAATTGAATGAAGTTTAAGCGATTGTTAATAAATGCATATATTTATTGATATTGTAAATTGTGTGGTACTGTTCTTCCAAGTCTTAATAACTGTGGCTATCCACCCTTTGTAAAATATATAGCAAAAATACTATGCATGGATCAGACAGAGTGCTGTCACTTGCACATCATTAATACTTTATTCACAGTGTACACAACAGGTACAATCAATGTCTCATTAGAGATGGTCCCAAACATTGCTCCTTGTTCAAATATGCCAGGCGCTTTTTTCACATCAAAATTCATAGACTGCATACTGGTCATGTTAATTTATTTAATGCACTATACAAAATTTTCATCGCTTGAATACAGTAAGCTACCATTACAAACAACAGTGACCATCACTGTTAATATCAGCCACAAACAACAGGAGGATAATATGTAAGTTGTTCACATCTAAGGGCAGCACGTATCATGCTTCAGTTTTCCAGCAAACACACACATATGCCATCAAATGTCACGTGCAGCCCTCAAAACATTTTGATTACACAGTTGGTACTTGATCCTCAGTAATGCTGAACGAGGGCCGTCCTCGGGAATTTGCTGGTTTCAACAACGGTACTCAGGCTTCAAAACCATCATCACAGAGCTAGCCAGAACATCAATGGCGCCAATGACAAGCTGAACAGGGCTGACAACATCGTCGTCGATTATTCCAAAAGCATTCGAGTTAGAAAGAAGACGATGGACATTCACATATTTTCTTTGGAAGAAATCCTGAAACTGATCATCCATACGTTATGAATTGAGATCGAGAAGTAGAGATTTGAATGCTGCTACTACCTCCGTGCTCGAGCGTACATGGCGATTTATAAAATCAGAGTTCAACGGATTGCTTGATTTTGACATTTGGCATATATGTATACTCTGAGTAACTGGTGTCCTTGCTAGCTTACCACAGAAGGCCACACAAGCACTTCTCTGATGCTCGTTCGTAATACCATAGACCCTTCATGGAGCTCAAGAGACCGTAAGATGGTCTTATTCGAGGCCGACCATGTTTGCGAATACACCGGTGCATTGTGGATATGGTGGATATGAGGTGACCCCCTAGTTTGTTGGAAAAGGTAGCCTAATTCAAAGATTCTACTCCTCATGTCAGCATTTCGCATCGCATAATGGCATGTCTGCATTTCGCATCGCATAATGGCATGTCTGCATTTTGCATCGCATAATGGCATAATGGCATGTCTGCATTTCGCATCGCATAATGGCATGTCCGCATGTTGCATCGCGGGTCTTCATTGCGCATGATCAAATGTAACTTCGCATTGAATGTCCCCATAGCAAATTCTCGCATTCTTCATGTAAGAATGTCAAGTCCGCATGTCCAAATATTCGCATTTTGTACCTCATCATGGCATTTCGTAATTATGGATGTCAAGTCCGCATGTCCAAATTTTCGCATTTTGTACCTCATCATGGCATGTCGTAATTACGAATGTCAAGTCTGCATGTCAAATATTCGCATTTTGTATCTCATCATGGCATGTCGTAATTATGAATGTCAAGTCTGCATGTCAAATATTCGCATTTTGTACCTCATCATGGCATTTCGTAATTACGAATGTCAAGTCTGCATGTCCAAATTTTCGCATTTTGTACCTCATCATGGCATGTCGTAATTATGAATGTCAAGTCTGCATGTCCAAATATTCGCATTTTGTACCTCATCATGGCATGTCGTAATTATGAATGTCAAGTCTGCATGTCCAAATATTCGCATTTTGTACCTCATCATGGCATGTCGTAATTATGAATGTCAAGTCTGCATGTCCAAATATTCGCATTTTGTACCTCATCATGGCATGTCGTAATTACGAATGTCAAGTCTGCATGTCCAAATTTTCGCATTTTGTACCTCATCATGGCATGTCGTAATTACGAATGTCAAGTCTGCATGTCCAAATTTTCGCATTTTGTACCTCATCATGGCATGTCGTAATTACGAATGTCAAGTCTGCATGTCCAAATTTTCGCATTTTGCATCTCATCATGGCATGTCGTAATTGCGAAAGGCATGTCGTAATTACAAATGTCATAGCTGAATTTTGGCAGGCATTCAACGCCATAATGCGTATGAATGACACAGGTCAATGTGCTTGTACCTACTTTGAATAAAATCAGTTGCGTCGTGCCTATGTTATGGCTCAGGACATGAAAAAATTGTAACAAAATGGCCGCCATGTCGCCATATTGGATCTTATCGTGAAACAAAATGACGTACATATATAATGATATAAGTCAATGTCCTTGTACCAACTTTGAATAAAATCGGTTGATACATGTCTGAGTTATGGTTCCGTAAATGAAAAAATCATAACAAAATGGCTGCCATATATATGACACTTAGCAGCTCATGAACTCAAACAATTTTACATATCATTGGTTAGGTCAACTTTGGAATATGCCTGCATTGTTTGGCAAGGTGGTCTTACACAAAAGAACAGGTCAGCTATTGAAAGGGTCCAAAAGAGGGCTAGATACAAATTATTTATCCATGTCTGTCTTACAGGGAATCACTTTCATTGTTGAAGCTCGACACCCTTGAAATTAGAAGTCACAAAATGTGTAAAAAAATTGCCAGTGATATCTTAAAACCAGATCATAAGCTTAATTATCATATTCCCTCTACATCATGTCATGGGTATTCAATGACGAATAAAAACAAGATTAATTTTAAAACCTATATAAAACATAAACATAGGGCCAAAGTCCCTGAAGCTACTATAGACATGGATACAAAATTAAGTATTTCCTGACTGTATGAAATTATCTCACTAAGGTCATCCTAGGGACCTGTAAACCAAATATTAAAGCTGTCTGACCAGCGGTTTGTATTGATGAAGAAGGTAAATATCTTTGATAGCTCATTTCAGGATGGCCTGACCAAAAATGGAAAAAAAATTCTGTAAAAATACAGATTTGCATATTTCATCACAATTTTAACAAATCTAAGTTGGGTTATCCCTAGGGACCTGTATACCAAATAACAAAGCAGTCTGACCAGTGGTTATGAAGAAGAAGATTTTTTACCAAAAACGCCTTTTTTGGTGCTAATTTGCATATTTTCAACAATATCAAAAATTAATAAAAAAAGTTTCTCAAAATCATATATTTTATCCACACAACAAATATCAAATCAGTAAGTACTGCAGTTCTCAAGATATTTGAGTGGACGGACGCCTCACAAACGGACATACATACATACATACATACCTACATACAGACTGACAGTGCACGCCGTACAGATACCCATCCCGCTTCTATGGACTATATTAGTCTATAGTAGCTAATAAATGAGAGTTAATTACATTCTAATTAAAGTAAACAAGACTTGCTTAAATCAAGATTTTCATCATAAAAAAACAGCATATCTGTTAGGTTATAAAGAATCTTTAGCTGGTTATCTTTTTATCAGTATTTTCATCCTATTAACGAAGCACATTTTAACTTTCAAATTAACATTGTAAGTAAGTTCTGTTGAATAAATTGAGACTGTACGTACTCAGAGAAAGCACAATGAAGAGACAAATGTTTGAAACTTAAAAAGTTCAAGGTCATCAAAAGCATCATGTAACACTTTCATTGCACTGTTTACACAGATTGCATAATTGCTATAAATAGCACATGAGGAATCTTACAGCCCAGCTTTACCATAAAAACCCTATTACTTTGACCACTCTTTTAATTGACCACTCTATTTTTTTCCTCAAAAAGTAATTTTATTTTATCCTAACCAAGTCAACCATAAATGGAAATTAGAACTTTCTCTATCTCTATTTATTTGACCACCCTATCATGACAAACTATTTTGAGCAATTTCTTTTAGATAACATACAGGGCACAATAAATGACGGTTCAGAATATGTCAAAGTTGGGATTCAGGAAAGTTGCCTTTACATTGTTTTAATCCTCCAAGATGGTAAGCATTTCACTATGAACTGTCAAAAAAGTTGAACTTTCTGATGATTCTACACTAAAATTATTTTGGCTTTGATGATTTCCTAATTAATTCAATTATTTAAAATCATATTCATTATTTTTTTCTGGGTGAATTGATAGGGTTTATACAGTACAAGAATTACATACAATGTAAGTCAAATTTTGATCAAAAATGACCAAAAAAATTCCTTAAAAAAACAGATTTGCATATTTCTTCACAATTTGAACAAATCTAAGTTGGGTTATCCCTAGGGACCAGACCTGTGTACCAAATAACAAAGCTGTCTGACCAGCGGTTATGAAGAAGAAGATTTTTTACCAAAAACGCCTTTTTTGGCATTAATTTGCCTATTTTCAACAATATCAAAAAATTAAAAGAAGCAGTTTCTCAAAATCATATTTTCCATCTACACAAGAAATATCAAATCAGTAAGTACTGCGATTCTCAAGATATTTGAGTGGACGGACGCCTCACAAACGGACATACATACATACATACATACATACATACATACATACATACATACATACATACATACAGACTGACGACGGATGCCATACGGATACCCATCCCAATAGCTTCTATAGACTATAGTCTATAGTAGCTAAAAAATTAAGTCCAGTGGTTTACAGCATGAGATTGCTCCATAGTTCATGAATTTATGAAGTTATGGCTCCTTACATGAAAAATCGTAACAAAATCATAACAGAATGGCCGCATGCGGCCATATTGAACTGTATCAAGAAACAAATTGATGTGTATATGTACTACAAAGGTTGATGTCCTTGTACCAACTTACAATAAAATTGGTTGAGATGTGCTTGAGTTATGGCTCTGTACATGAAAAAATCGTAACAATATTGGATCACATCACAAATTAAACTAACGTATATATGTATGACATAAGGAGCAGTCCTTGTGCAAGTTTTAATTAAATCGCTCCAGGCATCTCTGAGATATCTGCGTGAACGGACGGACGCATGCACGCACGGACACAACCAAACCTATAAGTCCCCCCCCCCCCCCCGGTATCCATGGGGACTAATTAGTGCAATTAGAAACAACAATAAAATACAACATCCCTTGTATCTACATGGTATCTCAGTGCAAAGGTCGTTTCCCTGTGAAGCCAAAGATTCAGTGAAAGTCAATGCATGTATAATATAGTTTAGTGCCTAAAGAGGCAAGACTCAATCCCTGGTTTTTGCATTGTAGTTTGTGCAGTGAGTTTGCCTCCCATTGCCTCCAAAGTGAGCTTGGTTTCAACATTTGATTTGCTGTACTGCTACCAACACACATTGATAGTAACTGTTTGGCACTTGAGCTGGTCCCATAATTAGTTTTGCTGTGAACAAAGATACCTTCTTGCTGCACTATACACACAATTGTGCAACACCTGTGGCAAAGCTTGTTGTTCAAACCTCAGACAAAGCTTCATGCCCTTCAAAAACCAATTTGCGTACCAAGATTATATGAAGATTTGTGATCAACCAAGGTTTGCCTATTTGTTGAAGCTTTGATGAACCCAACCTTAGGGAAAGCTTTACTGCCCAGCTTAATTGAATCTGTGACCTCCTGACCATTGTCGAAGCTTCAACATACCAATCTCTTTCGAAGCTTCCTCTTTCTGACCTTTGTCGAAGCTTCAACATACCAACCTATTTCGAAGCTTCCTCTTTCTGACCTCTGGTAAATCTTCAACTTACTGTCCTTTACTGCAGCTTCGATATCCTGACTGCTGACCTTTGACGATGGTTGTCAAATGCAACCTTCCTCAAAGCTTTGTTCTACCAATATTATCTGAATGTTTATTCCTTTGGGGGTACAGTAGTGGTAACTTTTGATGATTTTTACAGTAATTTTGTACTAACTTGTTACAGTTGCACTTTCTCATTCTATAGATCATACAGCATGATGAAATGCCCAGTGTTTGGCTTTTCAACATAACCTACAGGTACAGTGTATACAGCTTACAATATCGTTGTCAACTAGAGTGAAATTAAATTGTCAAAAGTAGCAAAGCACAATACATTTATACAAGTTCTGTTCAGAAATGTAAAACCAGTCATTTTGGCAATTCATGCTCTATGTGGTAGAACTAGAAAATGTAATTGTAAGGCAGAACAAAATTACTGTAAAACTCATCAAAATTTAAGGTTACATCTGCTGTAATTTATCGCAGGTAAGTATTATGAAATGTGACTGATTTGTTTTAAATAACTTTTCCCAAAGTTTTAGTTTTATTTCTCTTTTCTTTCCTTCTGAAATACTCAATAAGTCTTTTTCACATTAGTCTTTCATGTGTTAACTGTGTTTGCCAATATGTGTTTTACATTTTACTTTGTTCAGGAATCATAAGGACCAGTTTGATGATTTTTTCATTTTTTTTTTGTTCTGAATGGTCAGTTGTAAGTTCTTAATTAACTCCTCGAAGCATATTGAAACAATTATTCAGCTCGTCAGCACAGGGTCAATTAAATACATGAATTTGTATGCTACACAGTTATTGTTTGCATTCTAACTCTTATCCAGACCAGTGTTCACTTAATTTGTCAACACTATCACAGTCTTACAATGTATAGGTTGAGCTTACAAATTTGACACTGTATAACTCAGCATGGTTTAGGGAGTAGAAAAAGAAACTGCAGTTGACATTAAGGACAAAAATAGTGAAGAATTATGGAAAGTTACAGAGCAATACTGGCCTGTAACATCAAATTGCCTTTTTGTCTTACCAGTTGATCATTGTCTAAAGTTTCAAGTGTTTGTAAGCACTTGTATATCATCATGTACACAACATGTTTTAGTGAACACATATTTTAATAAATTCTTTTAAATCAACTTGAACAACAAAAGGTAGCATATTAAATGACACAACACTCTAGACTGTTTTGATTATTCATTATCTATATTTCAAATTGCGATTTTAATCATTATATACTTTCCTTGTCTGTAGTATAGGTACAGAATTACATGTCATTTGATATATATTCAGGGGTCGCACTAGCGCTCGCCACATTCGCAAAATGCGACAGAAAGTGCTGGGTGGCGAATAAAATGTCTTCTTGGTTCGCCACGCTCATGAAAGTGTGGCGAACTGGCCTCAAACTAAAAGATCGCGGTCAAATTCACGGTAGACGATGCGATACTATCAGGTGATGAAATCAATGTGACTATACTCTCGCTCTCAGCGTCTCGTAAGTTTACGATACCCGACAGTGGTTGCGTACTATGCGTTCTGTCCAGCTTGGGTACGCATTGCCGAACTCGGCAAGCCATAAAGCTTTTCCTTTACCCTTTGAACCCAGTTTAGTACCATATAAGGACTAAAATAATGACATCATCCACCCTAACAATAGAGAGTTCCAGTAATTTATGCAAACTTTCTGAGAAGGGGTCAGTGGTTTACGTGAATATTTAATCAGGTCGGCTGCTCCACTGCCGTGCACTCAACGAGAGTCGAGAGACTTTATGAAAGCTGTTCCGCAACTCAGACACAGAAGACGATTATATCATGTACAGCTATTGCTCTGTGAGTGAAAAAAAAACGGTAGATTTTACCACTTTTTTGATAATATTCTATGGAAAAATGGAGTGATTTGCTAGCCAAGTTGATTGCGATCGAACTTAGCGTTGGATGGCAGCATGGCCATTGATTGCGTGATGCTGAATGCTCCAAACCCCATGGTTGAGGTTTTCTTTCAATGTGCATGATGAAGAAATTTGTAAGATCTTAGTTAAACTGAAGTGTATTTTGTTTATTTTCAAGTGACTTATAATCGATAAGCTCATGCAAACTGTTGATATCGTGGCCTTATCCAGCCTGTAGCGAGCGAGCCATGACGGTCGACCTAGTTTGTTTACAAATTTATGTGTTGTTACTGTTACATGTAACATCGTGACATATTTCCTACGTCGCGTCGCGTCTGACATGTGTCTGTTGCATCTGTACAAGGTGACTGGAAACCGTATTTTGTGAGTTTGAAGCCAATTGAAAACACTGTATTTTTTAACTGAAATAAACCGGGCATGAAACTTTTATCTCAATACTTTGTGGTTTCTTTCTATCTAACGACCGCTTTTGGTATGCTTGTCAAAATACGTGATCCAACTTTGAAAACAGATTGACTAACACAGTATGACTGCGAGATACGATTAAATCAAGGCAAGTTATCGAAAGCATATTAAGTATGTGAATCAAACTAATGTCAGTTGGTGTAAACATCAAATTTAATCAATAAAAAAATTAGTTAACTGTTTTTGTCTTCAGCTCTTCATTCTATTATACTTGCAGTTCAAACGATGGGGAAACACGGTCCCTCCACAAAGGGGGACAGGAGTACTAATTGTGTGTATGTGTTGCACAATAGTTTACCTCTGTTGGTTGTACTAATTGAATCATAAGGGTTCCTAGGATTCCTTATCACAGAAAATGAGCTGCACCAGTCTTTTTAAAGAAGTGTAACAAGCAATTGCGTTCAAAAAGTCCTTGTCTGAGAAGAGGGGGGGGGGGTGTAAGGGTGGATTGCATGTGAAGTCTATGGCACTTCAAACAAGAATAGACCTTAAAATATATATGTTTTGATTTTATTGTACAAAAGTTTTGTGTGGCTAAAAAAAGTTGTGTGTGGCTAACAAGATGTATGACCAATTCGCCACGCAAGGAATCTGTGGCTAATAACTTTGAAATCCTAGCGCTACCCCTGATATTGGCATATTAAGTGTCAGCAAGTCTGCTGTTTCGCTGAAATCACAAAATTTTCCTGAGAATGAGATTTTCTCTGTCTGAGGCATTTTCTGTAGGACTGTTTTGGGCATATTTAATTTCTAGGATTCGAAAGAATTATATTTTATTGGAGTTGTATAAAATTTACAACTCTTTTTGATAAGGAAAGGCGCATCTGGGTTAAGGCCAAAGAATTGACCTTCAACAAAGGTGGTGCACAATTGCGTGTGAGTTGTGTATGATTCTGAACTCAATGGTTGAGTAGAGTTAGAATACAAATAAAGACAGCAAGATAGAGACTGAATAACTTTGTTGGTGGATCTGAAGTGTGAAATTAGATATCTTTGCTTGAAACATGGTCTACACTGCAGTACTCAAACATAGTGTACAGTGGAAATGTTGAACTTGCTTCAATGATAACTGGGTGTAGTGGTGGTCAATGCGGCCCACTGTCTCAAGCATTTAATTTCCAGTCCTGTACTTCCAGTATACAGTTTTTAGTTTTTGATGTGGAAGGACATACATACATACAGACCGACGGATATTTTTCTTGCCTAAATTAGTTTATAGTTATATACATCCATATCATATGGATATGATCAGATGTATCAGCCAGAGGGGCAGCTTTATTACAGACAAGTAGAGCAAAGTATACAGTATACACTATAACTGGGTGCGGGAGCTGAAGGCGTGGCGGAAGCAAATGAAATGTAGTACCCGCTTGTGTGCATTGCCGTAGAATACATGATATGGCAATATTGGGTGCTAAAAATGGCGTCGCGTTCTTCCCATACCATTGACACTTCAATTTCCTGCCTTTAAGTATGACTCCCTATTGTTACACATGTATGTGACAGATAGGGGCTAGAACATCAATATCCCGCACACATGTACTGTACTTTACATTTAATTTAAGGCTACCATATTGTTGTCCGTTGGTAGCTGCTACACAAGAAGTTAGAACAATAGTGTCGACATACTAGAATGCCATGAGATCTCATGATAATCTGTCGATGTTAACTCTGTATATGTAAATTCCGTATTACAAGACATAACTCCCGCTAACGTCTACATTAAATAAAACAACAAAACTTACCAATAACAAGCAGGGGAAGACATACAAGTACACACAGAATCAAGCTTGTATACGTGGCAGCCATTTCGAAGCCGAAAAGAAATCATTAGAGGGCGCTAAACCAAGACAGCGACTCCCGCAGGTTCTTACGGAAAAGGCACTATCGCGTATGTCGACAAGCACAGAGCTATCATATGTTCCGTATCACAGTGTACTCAAAATATAACTTCAGGCCAAAAGCTTGTTTTCACGGCATTTGAATGTGGAAGCATAGTACGTACTGAGAACGAGTTGCAGACTACATGTACAGCCCCTCCGGTCCTACTGCCCGTCGTAGCTTAGGGACTGTTCAGAATTTACTTCCGGGGGGGGGGGCCTGGAGGATTTTCTATTTTCCTGGTGATTTTTTTCCATGCCCTCCCCCTGGTAAATTACGAAGAAACTCCATGCCCCCCATATTTCCTTGTTTTTTCCATGCCACCCCTTAATCTATAAATGCATGCTTACATACTAAGACATATACAAAGCGACAAGTTTATCACCCTTTATAGGAACAATACAGAGGTCATTTAATGAATAATATAACAAAACATTTCAGAGCTATAATTAATTGGCCATAAAAAGCTCATTTGCCTTATATATCATATAGAAAGAAATTTTTGCCGTTCTTTTATAGTGATTTACCGACAATAGCAAAATTTACATAACTCATGTGTTCACAAAATCATGAAGCTCTGTTAAGTCTGTCAAAATTCCTGTTTTATAGCTTTAAAAAGAGGGAGAATTTGTTACATAATATACAGTGAATGTCCCTTTTGTGTATTTGAGATGCACTGTAAATAGCCTGCAAGTATTCTTCCTTTCCTAAATGGTGTCTGTTATCACTATTTATTTTCATGAATTGTATAAAGGGCCGGTTGCCTATAATACCATATATAGAGAGAGAGAGAGAGAGAGAGAGAGAGAGAGAGAGAGAGAGACACACACACATGTATATATATAAATTTCTGAAGAAAAGTTAACGTTACGTCCACTAAATGATCCATTTTAGGGACTGGTCAGTTTCTTCGGCCTGGGGGGGGGGGCCGGTGGATTATTTTTTGCCGATGTCAAAGAGTGGCTGACCCCCCTATGCCAAATTTTGAAAACAGGGTGACCCCCCCTATTCCAAATTTCGAAAACAAGGTGACCCCCCCCCCCCCCCCCCCCGGCGCGCGACATAGGTAAAGCAAAAGGTGGACAAAAAATTATATATTTATATATATATATATATATATATATATATATATATATATATATATAATATTATATTTTACATTTTACATTTTACATATATTTATATTTTAAATAGTCATTCTATGTTTTAATGAAATTGTTGACATGTCAGTTGTAAGATAGGAATTTCAAAGTGTCAATCTTAAAGTTTGAATACAGTACATTTTGAATGAGCTTTGAATGTATTTCACACTTTCTATGCTTAACCAGATGTCCTGAACTGTTGTACAGAAATGGATGTCAATCATTAATATCAAAGAGGAAAAAGCAGTGAATCAAAAACTTTGATGGGTGTTAAGACTTGCCAACCATCCAATTAAATCTACTGAGGAGCCATAGAGAGCTTTTTTAGCCAAATCTGATGTGTACAGTGTCTGAGAGGACCTTTTCTTGTGTAACATTGAAACCATAAAAGCACAGCTAATAATGACAAAAACTGCCTTTTTAACTGTTATTTTGTTCATAAAAAAGCATCTTTCTACAGAAAACCTATGAAACAAAGGAAAATAATTGCATCAATGAGAAGGAAAGATATCTTGTCATTTTTCTATCTCTAAAATAAGTCACTGTATCAAATATATATTGTGAAATATTTGTGCATGTTGCTTTCTCATACTGAATTCTCACAGAGAGAACAGAAAAGTATCAGGAATTTGTCATCCTTTTCATATGAAATGCAGATTTCATAATGGTACACTTTCACTTAGCAAACATCAAGATATCTCTGAAAGTATGGCGCCCAAAGGGCGCGCCAAAAAAATGAAACATCCTGATATCTCTGATATATATGCCTTGTATATTAAAGTCATGCACCTGAAGGGCATGCTGAAAGATGTATGATATATTAAAGTAATGAGCTTGAAGAGCACGCTGAAAAATATTGAACATACAGATATCTCTGATGTATGTATCTTGATATGTTAAAGTTGGGCGTGCTGAAAAATATGACTGATTATTAAAGTTACGTGCCCTAAGGGCGCGCCGAAAAATACAACTGAATGATGAATTTTGTGGCTGACACTAGCATTTTAGGCAATGATGAGCCTGTGTGTCAAAATTCAAAAACACACTGACCCCCCCTATTGGGCATTTCAAAAACATGGTGACCCCCCTATCACCAAAGTCAAAAACAGGGTGACCCCCCCCCCATGAATCCACCGCCCCCCCCCCCGGCTGAAGAAACTGACCAGTCCCTTATATGAATTTTACCGTGAAGATAATCTGTGACTTTAAACTGGCCTTACAACCAACAGTAAACATGGCGGAGCAATGATACCGACTTCAGAGACTTCGATTTTTTTTTCATTGCGACCGCTGGTGAGAGCGAGTCGTCCGGTCGAATTTTTTCCCACTGGCTATTTGGCTTTGAATTTTCAATTGCCCTCATGTGCTAAAAGCAAGACGGGCGTTCTCTGTGAATCAATAAGCCTTTTGAATATGAAAAAATCGGACATCTGAACCTCAACTCGCAGCTTGAAAGTTGTTCTCCGAATCAGGACAGGGACATCGGTGAGGCCGGATTTCACGTAGTAGCTATGGAAACCGACGGCTCGTTCGTTGTAAGGGACCGTGAGGAAAGCATGCGATGTACGTCTCATGCTCCCTTGGGCCGCGGACTTCACCGTATCTCCTCTACAGACTACACCGTCTATTACCTAACCATGCTAACAAACACACGATAGCTCAGTAACATATGTCCCCGCATATGTCTTCATTAATCTACCGATCATCGGGCGTCGAACACTTCAAACACAATGGTCGCGGTCACGGATTCAAGGACGTTCACATGAAGACACATAAGTGGCGCGCAGAATTATTTTTAGTTATTTTCACTGGGGTTTGAGAACTTCTAAAATAACTTGTAATCTGTATATCTTCGCACATCGAACCGATATTGTATACCTATCACCGTCGAAGTTTATGTCTTTCACTGTAGATTTCTTTTTATCCAAAACACATATCCAGAAGAGTCCCACGGAGCAGTCAAATGAAAGGATAATTGCTTCAAACGAACGAAATTGCACGAAAGAATGAAAATCAACAGCACATCCTGGACGTGATTTAAAACAATAGCGCTTGTGAATAGGACTATTCTATTTAATAATAATAAAAATAATAATAATATTTATTTCTTCTATAGCGCATTACATAATAGTATAAAATCTCAATGCGCTTTACAACACTTATAGATAAAAAGAAAGTACATTAAAGTTGTCATAAAAATAATAAGTAACATTACAAACAAGCATACATAAACATACACGTACACACACACGCACACACACACACTCGAGCTAATGTAAAACTAGGCAATCTGGTAAAATATCAAAATTGTACACGTTAAAAGATTCAACTTTAAAAACACCATTGGAAAACACTAATGGAGTTAGATAAAAAAACTCACTGTGAGAAATATAATTATTGCATCCCGTAAGCCTTCCTAAAGAGATGGGTTTTAAGTTGTGTTTTAAAAGAATACAGGGAAGGTGCGTTTCGAATAGAAACATCAAGGGAATTCCACAGCCTTGGAGCAGCAACCGAAAAAGCGCGCTTTCCATAATGCTCCTGATTATAGCGAGGTTCCACAAGTTTTGTAGCATTCGCAGAACGTGTTAATCTACTAGGTTTAATAACAATGAGAAGATCTGACAAATAAGTTGGAGCTTGGCCATGGAGACATTTGTATGTAAGCATAAGAACTTTGAAATCAATTCGATGGATAACAGGAAGCCAGTGTAACTCTTGAAGAACAGGTCTGATGTGTTCGTGTTTTCTAGTACGAGTAACCAAGCGAGCAGCTGAGTTCTGTATGTGTTGTAACCGGTTAATGAGATAATCAGGTAGATGAATGTACATGCTATTACAGTAGTCTAGGCGTGATGTTATGAAGGCGTGGATTAATCTTTCAGTAGTTTTGCTGTCCAAGACGCTACGGATACGACCTATGCGATTTAAAACAAACGAGGCTGACTTACAAACTTGCATAACTTGATTATGAGCTAAAACAACACTGTCAAAATAAAACCCAAGGTCTCTGACAACGGATGAAGGTGTAATTAGATCTGTTCCGACACGTAGTCCAGGTAGAGGTGTATGAGGTCTGAATTTCGAATGAAAGTGAATTAATTCTGTCTTATTGTCATTTAAAACAAGTTTATTAACAGCCATCCATTCATGGATCTCGTCCACACAGGTTTCAATCTGTAATTTTGAATGATCAGCCCGCTTACATGTTAAATAAACTTGTGTGTCATCAGCATACATCATGAAGGTTATCGAGTGTTTATTCAGTATGTTCTCAAGGGGGGCACAATAAAGTGTAAATAATAATGGCCCTGAGACACTGCCTTGTGGGACTCCATATAAAAGTTCACGTGGTTCAGAAGCGATATCATTCACCATTACACTCTGAGTCCTTCCTTTTAGGTATGATGCAAACCAATCCAGTGCTTGTCCCTTTATGCCAAAACGAGTCTCTAGCCTTTTTAAAAGAATGTCATGGTCAATGGTATCAAATGCAGCACTCAAATCTAAAAGAACGAGAATCACTTCTGAATGACTATCAATAGAAAGCATGACGTCATTTTGTACTTTTACCAAAGCCGTTTCTGTGCTGTGGAATTTGCGGTAAGCAGATTGAAATTTACAATACAGCTGAGACGATGCTAAATGATGGTGTAATTGATCTACTATGATTTTTTCAATGACTTTGCCAATAAATGGAGTATTTGATACAGGGCGATAGTTTTTCAATTGATCTTGATCCAATCCAAACTTCTTCAACAAAGGTCTAACTATGGCATGTTTAAGACACTGTGGAAAAAACACCAGAATTAAACGACTCATTTACTATGTCAGTAATACGTGATGATACCAATGGAAGGCATATTTTCAGCAAGGAAGTCGGGATTGGGTCAAGTTTACAAGATTTGGAATTCATTGATGTGATTAACTTAGAAACATATTGCTCTGAAACACACATGAAATTATCAAGTGGTGGACCACAGTCATTAAACACTTGTACTCCGGTCGTAGAATCCAATCGCTCTCTGAGCACCATCACTTTTTCACAGAAAAAGTCCGAAAACTTTTCAGCCAGAACCTTGGGGTCACAATGGTGTGGCAGAATCAGGGCAGATGATGATTTCTCACCAATGATATCATCGATAACAGAGAATAACCTTCGTTGATCAGATTTTTCTATCTTTGAACGATAGTAGGCGGATCTGGCGTTGTTGACGATACGATTGTGGGCAGAGCGTTTCGCGTGGAAGATTTGTTTATTAATCTCTAGGGGATTTGCCTTCCAGAAACGTTCTAATTTTCTGACTTCCTTTCGATGATTACGTATTGCGTCACAAAACCAAGGTGCACGCGGCTTGTCATTGACAACTTTCGTTGTTGCTGGGGCGACAGTGTTAAATACCCTGGACAAAGTGATATTGTAATTTTGGACCAGCATATCCACAGATGCGCCTTTCAATAAAGAGAAAGGATTGTCACCCATACATGACATCACTTGATCGAAGTCAATATTATATATCTTCCGACTTACTGCTTTGATCTTCCTGGTGCGAGGCCTGGTCAAATTAGACACAAAGTGGATGGAACTGTGATCAGATGGCAGGAGACAGTGCGATTCCAAGTCCTTGACGAGATTTTGTGATGACTGCGATATTACGAGATCTAGTGTGTGACCTTTCTCATGAGTCGGGCCACTTACATGTTGGACGAGGTCGAATGATACTAAAAGTTCTTTGAACTTGATGACATCGCGGTCAGTATCATCTTCCATATGAAAGTTGAAATCACCAAGAATGAGCAATTTTCCAGGCGAAACGACACCGCATTCCAACAACGATGTGAATTCACTGAAAAATACTCCGGATGTTGAACAATTTTTCCTTGAAGGTGGTGGACGATAAACAACAATCATGTGGATCATTTCAGACTGGACATGAATACGTAAATCCATTGATTCAAAAGATGAGAAACTAGTTTTTGTTGAAACATTGGTGGTTAGATTTTTCCGCACAATTACGGCCACTCCACCACCTTTACGGGATGCACGAGGACAGTTATAGATGTTATAACCAATCAACGACGAACGAAGTTCATTCATAGTCAATTACTGTTTTGAGTCACTCAGCCAAGATTCCGTTACCACAAAGATGTCAGTCAGCTTCTCATGAATAATGGAACATACAGCTGGTATTTTGTTGTTGAGTGACCTGGCATTCCACAAACAGAACGACAAGTTCCTCACCTGTTCCTGAATCGGTACTTTGCTTACTACAATCAAGTTATTTGTATTCACTCCACGGCCTCTGACTGATCTTTTTGAATGATATTGCGAGTATTTGAGTAACGGGGATGGAAAGCACAGAACTATAAAAGTACTGGAAAAACGTGCCGTTTTTCTCGCAATTTTAGCAACTGTAACGACCCTTTATTCTTCACTAATACCTTTCCATAATTGAATTAAACTAGGTTTAGGGCTTATACACATAGTGTACACTGATGCACAGAACTTTAAAAAAGTACTCTGCTGGGAACGAGCAGGGGTTTACACGCTAATGGGCGCAGTAAAACAATGGTCACGTCCATAGGTTCAAGGACGTTCACGGGGAGACACGGTGGCAAAGAGTGCAGTGCCGTGAAATTGCTTAGACTAGTTTTAAGAACATACAATATCTGGTCATCGGTGTACTGCTACCCGAAACGACAAGTGTGGGCCTATAGCTTCGAAATTTTATGGGAGAGACACCACGACTGGAGACCGGCAGTAGCACAACAAACTATTCCGAATTATGCGTCCGTGTTTAATACAGACATCTCTGTAGGTGATTCTGGTTTCTCAATCGAATCAAAAGTCCGACATTGACAACATTGACATAAAATATGTCCGAAAACTTTTGTTTTATTCAACCAACTGATTCATCTCCTTTGATATCCCCTAAGCTACATGTAAACAGTCCAGAAAGACTGACATCGATGTCTCCCGGGCCCCCATGCATACGGCTGTACGTGTTCAAATATTTCAGTGTTATACATTTTCTTGTCCTTCTCTTTCTTTCTGAGCCAGTGTCATTATTGTGAACACGGCTAATAAATAAATAATAAAATTTCTTCACCGTTTTGCAAAATATCTCGTCAACCGGGCGCATGGGCAACGTCTTTGTACGTTGGTCAAAACTAATGACACTGTAGGTCAGGATATAACATCGGTCAAAGTAAGATTGAATAAGGAAGACGAAAATGCTTTCATGGATTGACAAAAATGAGAAGGAACGAGTCAGTAAATATCGAACCATAAAGGGGAGATCGAGACTGCCATCTCCCATGATTAATCAACTGGGAACAAAATATATATTTCGATCGACAGACTTACACAACCAGAGACAGCATTTTATTCAGCTTTAAAATAAGTCACCGCCTTTCCTATAATAACACCCCGTTTGCGTTTCGATCTACTCTGCTCTGTCCCCAATCGGTATATGGCCGTCCGGGTTTCGCCTCTGCCGTCGGCGTACTGACTGATACATGGTTATTTCTTCAGCTATCTTTTCATCGTTTGGCATAAAATACAGCATCTCTTTTGGTGCACAAGGCAAATCAACGTTTAGAAGGAAAGCACAGGAGGTTAGGATATTAGGGACTGGACACAAATTACAGGGGGGGGTGGGCCGGTGTTTTTTGGGGGTGGGTCGCCATTTTTCGCGCAAGCATTTTTGAAGGGTCATAAAATTTTGTGCAAGCCTATGGGGGAGGGTCACCTTTTTCATGCATCAAAGCTGAAATTGCATGTGCACGTTATGGAATACTGAAAAAAGAAAAAATATCTCCTGGCACTTTCATTTCTGCCATTACCATTTTCGGCGCGCCTTTCGGGCGCAACTTTCAGGTATAATAAACAATGTATTGATGATCCAAGCAGCCACATTGATTTAAGTTGTCATGATTTCTACTTATTCAACACTATTGTGCATAACTGTCCCCTATAATGACTCTTTCAATAACAATTTGGGAGATTACTTATTTGACATCATTCTCTCATTGACAATACATTGGGTATAGGTCAGTGTCAAACGTTCATGTCGCTGTATGCACATTTTTAAATTTTTTGAGGACATTGACAGAATACAAACTGTTCAGAATAGTGCATATAGTGTCATCAATAACAACTGGAAGCTTCAGGTCGAACAACTTTTGAATAACAATTTAGGATCAGATAACCTATGAGTTATTTGTAGTTTCCTCATAGCCTACAATGTATAGTGAATCAACATTCTGGTGAAATTCCAAAATCAAATTTCTTGCACAACCATTGACTTGAAACCACTCTAGTCTAATCATGAATATTAATACTAATAATTAGGTGTACATAAATGCACAGGTTTACCAAGTTTTGTATTGGAAAAAAATTATTCATAGTTTCATCATAGACTGCCATGTATAGTGAATGGACATTTCAGTGAAATTCCAAAATCAAATTTCTTGCACACCCATTGACTTGAAACTACTCTAGTCTAATCATGAACATTAATACCAATAATCAAGTGTACATAAATGCACAGATTTTCCTATTTTTGTATTGGAAAAAAATTATTCACAGTTTCATCATAGACTGCCATGTATAGTAAATCGACATTTAAGTGATATGCCAAAATCAAATTTCTTGCACAACCATTGACTTGAAACCACTCTAGTCTAATCATGAATATTAATACTAATAATTAGGTGTACATAAATGCACAGGTTTACCAAGTTTTGTATTGGAAAAAAATTATTCATAGTTTCATCATAGACTGCCATGTATAGTGCATGGACATTCAGTGAAATTCCAAAAATCAAATTTCTTGCACACCCATTGTCTTGAAACTACTCTAGTCTAATCATGAACATTAATACCAATAATCAAGTGTACATAAATGCACAGATTTTCCTATTTTTGTATTGGAAAAAAATTATTCACAGTTTCATCATAGACTGCCATGTATAGTAAATCGACATTTAAGTGATATGCCAAAATCAAATTTCTTGCACACCCATTGTCTTGAAACTACTCTAGTCTAATCATGAACATTAATACCAATAATCAAGTGTACATAAATGCACAGATTTTCCTATTTTGTATTGGAAAAAAATTATTCACAGTTCATCATAGACTGCCATGTATAGTAAATCGACATTTAAGTGATATGCCAAAATCAAATTTCTTGCACAACCATTGACTTGAAACCACTCTAGTCTAATCATGAACATTAGTACCAATAATTGAGTGTACATAGATGCACAGATTTACCTATTTTTGTATTGGAAAAAAATTATTTATAGGGTTTCACCATAGACTGCCATGTATAGTGAATCCACATTTCGGTGAAATTCCAAAATCAAATTTCTTGCACACACATGGACTTGTAACCACTCTAGTCTAATCAAGAACATAAATATCAATAATCAAGCATACATAAATACACAGATTTGCCAAGTTTTGTATTTAAAAAAAATTATTCATAGTTTCTTCATAGACTACAATGTATAATGGATCCACATTTCACTGAGCGAAATTCCAAAAACAAAGTTATTGTACACAGATGCATGTGCTACCACCCTCTTCTAATCAAGCAAATTATGTCAATTATTCAGGGTCATATATACACAAATAGTGCATATTTTTAATTCTGAAATTTTTTTTTGCAGTTTTGTCATAGACTCCCATGTATAGTGGATCAACATTTTATGCGAAATTCCAAAAACAAAGTTATTGTACACAGATGCACATTTTACCACCCTCTTCTAATCAAGTACAATTATGTTAATTATTCAGGGTCCATATATGCACAAATAGTGCAAATTTTATTCTTTTGACAGTTTTGTCATAGACTCCCATGTATAGTTTTGTCATCGACTCCCATGTATAGTGAATCAACATTTTGACAGAAATTCCAAATCAAATATCTTGTTCACATGTGCACTTGTAAACAACCCAATGCTAATCAAGTATATCTATATCAGTTATTAAACATCTGTATATGAACAGATATAGCTAGTTTTATACTGGAAAATACACGTTCGTAGTTTTCTTATAGTCGACTACATGTATAGTGAATCAACATTATCGATAAAATCTAAAAATTACATTTTTTGTACAGGCATGCACTTTTTACCTGCCACTTCAAGCAAAGTACATTTACATGAATAACACACATATGATTTGATATTTCTTGGACAACGCGTTATATCGGCCACATTTTGTCTTCCTTTCGGGAGGGCGACTTAAAAAGCATAGCAAGTCAGAAGGGGTCTTTAACACATTGCGGGTTTTTTTGGGGGTATTGAGTAACAGGGGAGGGTCACTTATTTCATGCACGGATAAGGGGGAGGGTCACTAATTTTTGTGCATGAACTTTTGAAGGGTCACTATTTTTTACGCAGCGTGTTTTCGAAAAACACCGGCCCACCCCCCCCCCTGTAATTTATGTCCAGTCCCTTATATAGGTGAAATTAGAATGGAATATTGAAGATGAAAAGACTTTTATCGGTCGACAAAAATTGCCACAAAACCGAGAATTGGGATTGTCTATGATTTATTAATCAGGTACAAAAATATTCTATTGAGTCATTAAAACAGCCAGAAAGAGCATTTTCTTCAGCTTGAAAAAATAAGTCGTCGTCTTACTCTTTCCTTGACACTGTCCCCATTTGCGTTTGAAAATATTAGTCTGTTCCCAGTCGGTAAGAACGCACGCGGCGCGGCGTGGGCGGCCGTATTTACCGACATGTAACATCGATTTTTCCTCAGCAATTTTTTCAGCGTTCGCAAAATATTTCGCAAACTCGTCCTTTATTGCACGGGGCATATCTGTCCATATGTTTTAGGAACAAGCAACGTGAGGTTTAGAACATAATATCTGTCAAATTAGGAAGGGATATTGATTCACACACAGAAAGAGTTATCTGTAAATTTCAATCGACACGGGATGGTAAGAATTCGGAAAAGACAATGAGAAAGGGAGAAAGTAGGTAATTTATTCTTACTTTCTTCGATATTAAGGTGAGAAAATAGTTACAAAACCAGAGACTATAGGGTTGGTACTTCACACACGCTGAAACTTCACGCATATTTCGAAAGCGGCGACTGAGATCCAGCTCAAAATCACTGAGGTTTCCCACTCAGCGAAAATAATCAGGTGACCCAATGAAAACCAATCTGAGAGCCGTTTACAAAGCCCTTTGTAGTTCTCATTTCTGCCTTTTTGTCTGACCCGTGGTTCGTCGTATTCGTAACGGTGGTTTTCGATGTCTTTAAATATCGTTAATTCACCAACTGAAGGACGTTTTTGAAGGGTATGTAATTCGGTCGAATTAAAAGAGATCGAGAAAGTCCCAATTTTAGTCGGTGGTCGATTTGAAAGGGCCCAAATCAAATTATGTTTTGTAAAAAAAATAGGGTGGTCGAATTAATAGGGTGGTCGAATTGATCGGGTTTTACGGTAGTTCATTGCGTATGCCAAGTAGACATTAGCCCTACGTACGATGCTGTGTGTTCCGCTACAGCTAATCGCCCCGCTCACCACAAAAAGCGTGAGCAGGGCGATTAGCTGTAGCGGAACACACAGCATCGTACGCAGGGCTAAGTAGACATTAGCAATATGACGATCTATGTTAAATTCGATAACTCCATAGATGAAACACCTCTTTTCATTGAGGTCGAATAGACAAAAGAAAACCATATTACAGCACCAACTTGAAAACACGAAAAAAACAGTAGTACAAATATCAAAAAAACTACGAAGAAGCATCAGACAAGTAAATAGAATACAGAAAGTTCTTACAAGAGTTCTTAAAGCTATGATTGATTTGGGGAGATTGTTGTATTCATCCACACCCGCAACAGACAAAGTGTTTTGATAAAGGAGTGTACGTGCTTTGGGAACTTTAAGGAGGTTCTGATTGGAAGAACGAAGTGATCTGGAAGGGATATAATTATTGAACATACTGGCTACATAGTCAGGGGTTAGATTGTGAGTTGCTCTGTAAATTTGGGCCAAGATATAGTCGTGAGATTATTGTGGATGCAACCAAACGCGAGTGATTGGTCATTTTTTGGCGTGGACGGAGTTTTAACGTTAGTGCAGTATGCTCTGAGCTGAGACATTATAACCGTTTCGTCATATACACAGCGTATATAGGATCATGCACATTGCTGCCAATGATTGACTTTTCGTAACCATGGCCTTAAGATAGAGTTATGAGCTTATAGGAGGATACAACGAACTGAGATAGATGTTAAATTTCGAAGCCTGGATGTAGTTTTCATCTGCATTTTGCTCCGAGTTGAGACATTTTAAAAGTCTCGTCATATAGGCCTACACAGCGTATTGGATATTGCAGTTTGTTAGAAACTTAGCGTTTTTTCTTTAAAATATTGACTATAGATAGAGTGTCGAGCAAAATGGAGGATGCTACGAACTGAGATAGATTTGAATTTTCTTATCATGGAAATATTTTTAACGTTAGTGCAGTTTGCTCCGAGCTGAGACATTTTAAAAGTTTCGTCATATTCACAGCGTATTGCAATTGGATATTGGGGTTTGTTGGGAACTCGGCGTTTTTTCTTAAATGTTGATTGTAGACGGCGACTCGAGCATATTGGAGGATGCGACGGACTGAGATTGATTGGTAATTTCTTGACATGGACGGAGTTTTACATTAGTACAGTTTGCTCCGAGCTGAGACATTTTGATAATTTATGTATTACACATAGCATGTCGGATATTTTGGCAAAGTGATTAAATTTTTCGTAAGCATGGACTTTAGATATAGTCCTGAGATTATTGTGGATGCAACCGAACGTGCATTGAGTGATTTGTCAATGTTTTGGCCTGGACGGAGTTTTAACAGTTTTAACGTTAGTGCAGTATGCTCCGAGCTGAGACATTATAACCGTTTCGTCATATATACAGCGTATTGGATCTTGCACATTGCTGCAATAATGGTTGACTTTTCGTATCACAGGCCTTTAAAGAGAGATGTGAGCTTATTGGAGGATATAACGGACTGGGATAGATTTTAAATTTCGAAGCCTGGACGTAGTTTTATCTGCAGTTTGCTCCGACTCGGAGCTGAGACATTTTAACTCGTCCTAGGCCTATACAGTGTATTGGATTTTGCAGTTTGTTGGAAACTTAGCATTTTTCTTAAATGTTGACTATAGATAGGATGCCGAGCATATTGGATGGTGCTACTTACTGACTCGGAGATAGATTAGTAATTTCTTAACATGGATGGAGTTTTAACGTTAGTGCTGTTTGTTCCGAGATGAGACATTTTGACCGTTTCGTAATATGCATAGCGTATTGCATGTTGCAGATTACTGCAAATAATTGACTTTTCGTATCCGTGGACTTTAGATAGTCCTGAATTAATTGTTTTTGTACTATTCATAGCGTGTCGGATATTGCAGATTGCTGTAAAGTGAATGACTTTTCGTATCCGTTGAATTTCATAGAGTCCGGAGTTTATTAAGGATGTACGATCGGTAAAATTAAAAGTATTTTTTTTTTTTTTTTTTTTTTTTTGCTTTATTTAATGAGGGTAGCCTGGTAAACTCTAGAGAGAGTTTATCTCCCCCAGGGCCCTCGACATAACAACAAATATATACAAAACCACAAAAACAATTTTCAAGAGTGAAAATACAAACACCACATATAACAACTGCCACATTTAACAGGAAAAGCAAGAAAAAATTAAAATTCTGCCCAATATTGTTTTAAATAATTTCTTTTAAAAGAGACAAGTGTCTCAGAAGATTTGACTTCTGTTTTCAACTTATTCCATTCCATAGCTCCCTGTACTGACCATGTGTTTTTAAAAACATTCAATTTGGCTCTAGGGATATCAAGCTTATTTTGGGAGCTAGCTCTGGTCACACGGCTATGACACTGACTGACATATTGGAACATTTCCGTCATATACAATGGGGCTATACCTTTCAAGGATTTAAAAACTAAACACATATCTTTGTATAAAATTCTATCAGGTAAAGGCATAACATGTAATGATCTAAAAAGTCCATTGGTCGGATAATTATACTTAGTGCCCATCATAACACGCACAGCGCGTTTCTGTAATTTAAATAACTTGTTTATATTTGCACTAGTTCCCCATGCACTACAACAATAGTCCAAATGGGGAAGTATATATGCATTATAATATGTTCGTCTAGTACTTAATGGTAAATATCGTATTATACGTCTAAGTAGAGCTATACGTGAATTGACCTTTTTATAAATTGAATCAGTATTTGACTTCCAGTTCAAGTGTTGATCTACCACTATTCCCAGAAGTCTTTCTTCATTTACAGACTCTAAAATATTCTGACCAAGTTTACAATGAAGAACATTTCTTGGTAGACGTGACAATCTCTGATGTGTGGTCATAAGCATGGTCTTTGTTTTACTTGTATTTATAACCATTTTATTTTGCATACACCAATGTCTTACTGATTCAAGATCATCATTGAGTGTTTTTTCAATTTCTGCCAGGTTCTTTCCTTTTGCCATGATTGTAGAATCATCGGCATACATTTCAATGGTGTTGTTGACAGCTAAAGGTAAATCATTAATAAACAATATGAAAAAAAGGGGCCCAAGTATGCTACCTTGAGGAACCCCAGTAGATATCGGTAAAGCATCAGAAATTTGATCTTGAAAACACACAACTTGTTTCCTATTTGAGAGATATGAATGAAACCAGTTTATGGATGTTATATCACAATTATAGATTTCAAGCTTTTTAAGAAGCACATCATGGTTCACCAAGTCAAAAGCTTTGCGTAAATCTATAAAAATTACTCCATTTAGATCACCATTATCCATAGCCTTAGACCAGGTTTGAACCATTTTACATAAAACTGTCTCACATGAGAAACCTTTTCGAAAACCTGACTGTGAGTCATAACCATAGGTTTTAAGAACCCGTATAAATGACTATGAACGTGTTTCTCAAATATCTTTGAAAGGACCGGGAGTACTGAAACAGGCCTGTAGTTTCCATTGTATTTCCATGATCTTGTAAGGATCCAGACTTGTGCAAAGGGGTAACCTTTGCTCCCTTCCACACATCTGGAAACACACCTGTTTTTAAGCTTAAATTATAAATGTAGCATAAAGATCTAGCTATAGCGTTCGATGATAATTTAAGAATCTTAGGACTTATCTGATCAAGTCCAGTAGCTTTTGCTGTATTTAAACTTGATAATTCTTTTAACACAAATTCCTCGCTAACTGGAGGGATTTTAAAACTCACATCTGGACCCAAAGTGTCATGAACATGATTTCTTAGTTATGTAAAATCTGTTTCTGAATCTGTAAACTCTGTAGTAAACTGATTCACTATATCTGTGAAAAACTTATTGAATGAATTTGCTATTTCCATTGGATCTGTAATATCTGATCCCTCTACTTTCAATGAAGCGGGGCAAGTATTAGACTTTTTGGGCACTAGATCAGACATGTACTTCCATAGCTCTTTAGTATTTGTATTGTTTTCCTCTATGAGCGATCTGTAGTAATCAATTTTAGCCTTTTTAACCATTTTATTAACTTTCTGTCTCCAGATTTTATATTCAGTGTGATTTTTCAATGCCTTAAATCTATCTCTAGTATGAATGGCATTCAGAATATCATCAGACAACCATTCTGGATGCATTGGTTTCTTGACACGTTTTTCTCGCCACGGAGCATATTTATCCAACACACCAATGATACATTTCATACCAACTTTCTAAATAATCATTTGGGTCATCGAACACTTCCAAAACTGACCATGGGAGCTCATCAAGCTCCCTGATAAAATTTGTTTCGTCAAAATTTTTGTAGCACCGATATTTAATTTTGATTGAAGTATCTTTTCGGGCTACATTTCTTTTCCTGACTATGATGGTAGGATAATGATCGCTCATTCCTAAAGTAGGTATGTTGACAAAACGAACATACTCAGCATTACTCACATAAATATGATCTAACAGTGATGCTGAATGATCAGTTACTCTGGTTGGTTGGGTAATAAGTTGATCAAACTGAAAAGATGACATAAGGTCACGAAAATCACAGTGTTGACCTTCTTCCAGTAGGTCAACATTAAAATCCCCAAGAATGATCAATTCTTTATTTTCGGCGTAAACTTTTTCGAGTAAAATCTCAAATTTGGGGATCCACCATGATAATATTTGGAACTGTGGCCTATACACCACCCCAATAATAATTCCCGGTGAATTGGGATATGTTACTTCTATCCATAAAGTCTCTAATTCTGGTTCATGAAAGTCGTCTCTAATCTTGTGAGGTATTGTTGTCTTAAAGGTATACAGTCACCTGTAATCTAAATATGCGCATATATGGTCAAAGGGGCGTTCCTTGGTATTCAAAATGCCCATGTGAGGGCGCTGTTTTTAAAAAGCGGCCACCCGCTTAAAATCTGTGATTGGTTAGATTTTCTCTTTCCATGGTAACTGTGGCAAAATTGGAACAGGTGACAGTATACCTTTAATGTAGGCAGCCACCCCACCACGCTGTTTATCTATTTGCCGATCTTTCCGCAAAGGAGGATTATATCCTGGAATCAATAAGCTGGCATTACTAAATGAATCGTTCAACCAGGATTCTGATATACACATGATGTCAACGTCTCTCTCAGGGTCGTCCAGATACGCATGTTTTAATTGGTCAAGCTTTCCCTCTTGCAAGCCTTGCACATTCCAATGGCAGATCTTTAAACCACATGGAAGTTTCCTTGCAAGTCCCAATTGGTTATCATCATTTGTATTGCCGTATTGGTAATATTTATGAGCGCCAGCATTGGATAACAATGGTAGTTGCACAACAGTCAAATTCAATAGGCCAGTATCTTGGAAATCCTTCACACCTGGTACTGTTGACAATCCAAACAGTGGGCTAGAATTCCCATTTTCCAGGTGTTGCGTGGACACTGTTAGGGCTTGTCCAACTGTTGAATTTGTAAACCAATCTGAGTTCTCGATCTCATAACTATGTAGTGGGTGTGACATCATTGAAAAAAACATAATTTGCATACTGCATAGCAAGAACAAAATCACACCTGCATCCTTGGTACTAGCCCCTTGACCTGTCTTGATGCCTCTCTTTCTGCTGGCAAGGATCAGACTAAATAGCCCAATACTTGCTCTATAGTTGTCCAAATCGACTCCCATTTCTTTGGCTAATTTGCACAGAGTATTCATAACGTCATTAGTCCAGCTAGTTCACTAGGAAAGTCGAAACTGCACTTGAAATATCCAATATTTAGGGAGCTCAAGAAGTCATGATGTGTACACTCCGATGTACACCTGTTAAGAACATGATTTTGCATCGGTTTTGTTTCCAAATTTCCAAGTCCTGGCTGACCACAATATTCTTTTTTATTTCCAGGTTTTGATTTTGATGCAGACAGCCTGACTGAGCCAATAGCACCCTGTTCAGCCGGCTTCTACTGCCCAGTGGCATCCACCAGCTCAGAACAGATCATTTACCCTACGGATAAATACTGCCCTTTACAGACATCATCGCCGTACAACTGTCCCAATGGTACCTTCTCCAACAACACCAGACTGGAGGCAGCCGGGGAGTCTGTACACTCTGCCAGTAATGTCATTTCTCTAAATTGTCGATTTTTGGATTCTCCTTTGTAAGTATTATCAAAATGTGTGATAAAATATAGGGGTCACCGCGCTCGTTTTTGAGATACACGGCCATGAATTTTGCCATTTATGAGAAAAAATGCTGAGTCAGCATATTTTACATATTTTCGCCAATGCATTTTCTATGGATGAAATAATTCAATGCTGTTCATCTCAAAAGTTAGCGCGGTGACCATATCATTTTATTTGATCACTATTATTTATTTCTCTAGACTGAGCTTTGTGCAAATTTTCATGAAAATGACAATAGTAGAAATTGATTTTCCAGCAAATTTCAATGTAATCCTATGGGGAGTGACAAATTCCACGCGCGCGTACCGATCGTACATCCTTAAATGGTGTTGCAGACCGAGATAGAATGGTAATTTCGTAGCCTGTACGGAGTTTTAACGTTACTGCAATTTTGCTCCGAGCTGAGACATTTTGACCGTTCCTCATACACACTGCGTATTGCATGTTGCAGATTGCTGCAAAAAATTGCTTTTCGTATCCGTGGACTTTCGATAGAGTCCTGAATTTCTTGTAGCTGAAACGGACTGAGATAGACTGGTCATTTCTGAGATAGACTGGTCATCTCAGCCTGGACAGAGTTTTAACGTAAGTGCATTTTGCTCCGAGCTGAGACTTTAATAATTTTTGTACCTATACATAGTGTGTCGGATATTGCAGATTGCTGCAAAGTGAAAGATTTTTCTTAACGGTGCACATATAATAGAGTCCTGAGTTTATTAGAGAATGCTACGGACTGGGATAGATTAGTAATTTCCTAACCCGGACAGAGTTTTAATGTTAGCGCAGTTTGCTCCGAGCTGAGACTTTGATAATTTTGTACCTACACATAAGGGACTGGTCAGTTTCTTCAGCCTGGGGGGGGGGGGGGCGGTGGATTATTTTTTGCCGACGTCAAAAAGTGGCTGACCCCCCCTATTCCAAATTTTGAAAACAGGGTGACCCCCCCTATTCCAAATTTCTAAAACAGGGTGACCCCCCCCGGGCGCGACAAAGGTAAAACAAAAGATGGACATAAATTATATATATATATATATATATATATATATATATATATATATATATATATATATATATATATATTTTACATTTTACATATATTTATATTTTAAATAGTCATTCTATGTTTTAGTGAAATTGTTGACATGTCAGTTGTAAGATAGGAATTTCAAAGTGTCAATCTTAAAGTTTAAATACAGTACATTTTGAATGAGCTGTATTTTGAATGAGCTGTGAATGTATTTCACACTTTCTCTGCTTAACCAGATGTCCTGAACTGTTGTACAGAAATGGATGTCAATCATTAATATCAAAGAGGAAAAAGCAGTGAATCAAAAACTTTGATGGGTGTTAAGACTTGCCAACCATCCAATTAAATCTACTGAGGAGCCATAGAGAGCATTTTTAGCCAAATCTGATGTGTACAGTGTCTGAGAGGACCTTTTCTTGTGTAACATTGAAACCATAAAAGCACAGCTAATAATGACAAAAACTGCCTTTTTTAACTGTTATTTTGTTCATAAAAAAGCATCTTTCTACAGAAAACCTATGAAACAAAGGAAAATAATTGCATCAATGAGAAGGAAAGATATCTTGTCATTTTTCTATCTCTAAAATAAGTCACTGTATCAAATATATATTGTGAAATATTTGTGCATGTTGCTTTCTCATACTGAATTCTCACAGAGAGAACAGAAAAGTATCAGGAATTTGTCATCCTTTTCATATGAAATGCAGATTTCATAATGGTACACTTTCACTTAGCAAACATCAAGATATCTCTGAAAGTATGGCGCCCAAAGGGCGCGCCAAAAAATATGAAACATCCTGATATCTCTGATATATATGCCTTGTATATTAAAGTCATGCACCTGAAGGGCATGCTGAAAGATGTATGATATATTAAAGGGGAAGTTCACCAAGGATGATTTTTACATATGTGCTAGCTTTGTGGTCACTTACCCCGGAAAAGCTATTTTCGCCATTTATAACTTGCACGATTTTTACAAAAACCGATATAAATAGTACAGGAAGTTGCCCATGTAATTTGAATCATGGGAAAAAAGCGCCAAGCTTGGAGCTTGCATCATGTGATATGGAAGGCACCATTTTCCCATGGGTATGGCATTGTCCACTCACCCATGCTTAAACCAGGCTGTGCGTATTTATATAACTTTTGTTTATACTGAGTATCCTTGCATAAACGGTGAATCACTTATAATAAACTGTCCACTGTCAGATTTTGTGTTGCTGTTTACTACTGTATTACTGTGAGTGGACAATGTGGGGGCCATACCCATCCGAAGATGGTCCCTTCCATATCACATGATGCAAGCTCCAAGCTTGGGGCTTTTTTCCCATGATTCAAATTACATGGGCATTTTCCTGTACTATTTTTATCTTTTTCGTAGAAAATCGGGCGAGTTATTAATGGTGAAAATAGCTTTTCTAGGGTAAATGACCACAGAGCTACCACATATGTAAAAATCATCCTTGGTGAACTTCCCCTTTAAAGTAATGAGCTTGAAGAGCACACTGAAAAATATTGACCATACAGATATCTCTGATGTATGTATGCTTGATATGTTAAAGTTGGGCGTGCTGAAAAATATGACTGATTATTAAAGTTACGCGCCCGAAGGGCGCGCCGAAAAATACAACTGAATGATGAATTTTGTGGCTGACACTAGCATTTTAGGCAATGATGAGCCTGTGTCAAAATTCAAAAACACACTGACCCCCCCCTATTGGGCATTTCAAAAACATGGTGACCCCCCTATCACCAAAGTCAAAAACAGGGTGACCCCCCCCATGAATCCACCAGCCCCCCCAGACTGAAGAAACTGACCAGTCCCTAATGTGTCGGATATTGCAGATGGCTGCAAAGTGAATGACTTTTCGTATCTGTGGATTTTGATAGAGTCCTGAATGTATTGGAGGATGCTGTAGACTGAGATAGAATGGTAATTTCGTAGTCTGCAATTTGCTCCGTGCTGAGACATTCTGACCGTTTCCTCGTACACATTGCGTATTGCATATTACAGATTGATTAATTTTGCCGTTCTTTTCCACGACCGGTCGCAGGTCGTGGCTTGATTATTTTTGTCCTTCTTCCCCACGACCGGTCGCAGGTCGTGGCTTTCAGTAGAGTTTTTTCTGTGATTTTTCTCCATGACCTGTGCTTGTCGTGACTCTTAGTTTTTGACTTTTTTGCTCCACGACCGGTCGCAGGTCATGGCTCTTAGCAGAGTTGTGTTTTTCCCGCATCTTTCTCCGCGACCGGTCGCGGCTAGTAGTTTTTGACATTTTTCCTGGCATTTCTTCTCCACGACTGGTCGTAATGGATATGAAGTTAGATGATATAAAGTTCAATCTTCTTGTATGTCTACACGGCTTCAGCCATGCACTCGTCGCTAGTGTAGTGGGGTGTCCAGTCCCCTCAGCAATAGTAGTCTGGTTCCCTGACCCATTTCCCCTGTAGAGGGCGTGGGGAAATATAGGGTCAGGTACCGGCTAATGTAAACATGGACGCTATTGGGTTAAAATGAAACAAGCTGTGATTGGATGAAAGTAACACTTGTAACTTTTTCTCGTGTTTCTTGAGTTTCGCGCTTTCAGGCTCACTTGACACCAACTTCTTGTTTGTACCACAAAGCCGTGGAGGTAGAAAGAAAGACTTTTTACTTCCATGATTTAGCCATGATTTAGCCATTACCTCCATGATTTAGCACACCTCTTGATACTTTTAGAATGTCCACATGATGCCTGGCATTTTTCACGAAATTCGGACACCATTCTATCCATCGAAATCAATCGTCGTTCACAGTTCCAACAAAGTTTGCTTTCCAGAAGTACGGGGAAATAGAGGTGATTTAAGGCTAGCTGTGATATCGCAGCAGTACTTGTGGCGTGTATCGAACGTGCTCTGGTCATTGGGGTCACGCCACAGTCGGCGATGACCTCAATGACCCTAGCGCGTTCGATACACGCCACAAGTAGGCTAACTGCTGCGATATCACAGCCAGCCTTAAATCACCTCTATTTCCCCGTACTTCTGGATTAATCCTTTCAGTTTATGTTTCCCGTCTCGTGTGCCCATGTTTTTGGTTCGGATACCGGTGTTCGAACATAATTCTGATCCAGTCGAATTTTGACCGGCGTTTTCATGGTAGCAGCCATATTTATTGTAGCATGTTCTGTCAGGTGACTAACCTCCGCCATCTTGAACAAAATTCTGTTCAAGATGGCTACCCGGTACCTGACCCTACATTTCCCCACGCCCTCTACCGGGGAAATGGGTCAGGGAACCAGACTACAGCAATAGCGGATGTAGCGCATGCGTGAAGCCGGCAATGTTTTATGGGTCAGGGTCAGCCTACGTACGCAGTCGTTATGATCGGTCTGGTCAGAGAAAATCATTACGATTTGAAGTCGTAAAATTAACAGGAAATGACCGTAGCATAAATGTTTTACATTTGATTTAACAAGAGAACAACTTTCAAAAAAACACTAGACAACTTTGCGATGTGCAGATGGCCTAAAAGCATTGGTGTCCATGTACAGCCTGAGTGATATCTGGAGGTTCGAACATCGCTGACAAATTCACACTTCAATATATTACTTTTCGGAGTTCGTTGCTGAATGTTACCAATGAAATATTCTTTTAAACACAGTCTTACTTACCAACATCAGATTTCTTTCTAACATTTTTGTCCAGCATTTTCATTGTTTGCCCGACCTGATCTTTTCATTACGTTTTCGACTCGGACAATTTGCGTAATTATCATGACAGCTTTTTGCCATACAAATTTCTGCGAGAGCGTTTGCCAGTTAGTGGGTGTGTGTGTCAATATGTACTGACTGATAACAGTGAATTTTAAATTTGACGCCTAAACCAAGCATGGCCAGTGATAGGACAGAAACGCCGTTCCACTTATCACGAACACCCCCACCAAGTGTAACATTTTGTTCATCGGGTCCTAAACGCTATTTTCTAAGTTTTCTAGACAAAGCATAAGGAAAATTTTCACTGGCGCTTTACACAGTGTTGCATGACTATGCTTTCTCAAAGATGCAGGTCTTTGATGCTGAAGGAATATGACTAGAAAGTGTATTCCATAAGGAAGCAGCGGCATTCATCTGTGTAGTCGTACCTCTCGTTTTTCTCGGACGAATATGGATTGCAAAGAGAAACTCCAAGTCGTGCAACGGAAAAAAGTTTTTCCGTCGCAACGTACGAGTGCTAGCTATGGCTGCTGCTACGGCGACATATGAGAAAGAACGATCATCATAATTTGAGTCTTGTTGGTTGAGTTTTAAGAGAAACTTCGTCACTTGAACAGAGAGATCTGAATTCTGGTTTATGAAATCGAAAACTTTAGTGTATACACAGTTCCTCATAACAAGACCAAATGTTTACGCTATTAATAACAAGTTATTAATAGCGTAATACTGTCAGTAAAATTGTCTTGGGTTCATTGGAGGAGAAAGGAAAAAATTGAGCCATGATTCTTGAAGTCGGCCGGCAATGTTAGCCGTAAGTTGCGTACAGCCTCCGTGTGTTCCCGGCGTTACACGGGCTAGCCGGCATGTGAGCATTTTTTCAGTTTGTCTGTGAATAAGTCAGCATATCAAAATTAGACTACAGTATATCAAAATTGGACCACATATATATCTCATATGGATATACTAGGCTTACATTAGATAAAAGATCAAAACAGTTAACCGCCAGCAAAGTACCAACATGTCTATTTTTTACATCCATGGTACCAAGCAGGGATCGAGGTACGGGCCCGGGTATACGGGCTGAGCGAATCCTTGTCCCCGTGAACGCTAGCGCTTACAAACAGGCGAAGTTGGTCAGTTTTTGTTTTATTGTTATGTCTCATTAGCCGAAATGTTCTGTGTCTGTGAATGCAGGTCCATGGAGTTGCCGTGTAGACCTCTCTATGCATGTACACCGGCAACTCCAGACACCTGTGGTCACCACATCACCGCATACACGCGCATTGCCTATCACGGTCGGCGCGGCCGGCCCGAGGGATGGGTCTTGAGGATTTTATACCGTTATTCTAATCCATGTAAAAAATTTAGGGACGTTTGCTGCAGTGTCAACATAATTAACATATTTGACATCATATTAACAAGTCATCGTTGATGACACAGTCCCCACTTGTTAATGGGTATTTTGATTACAGGTCCTCAGAGAGGATAGAGTCCTCTTCATTAGGTCTGTGATACAAATACTTTTGAATGAATTCGCTTGATACATGTCTGAGTTATGGTTCAGGACATGAAAAAATCGTAACAAAATGGTCGCACAGTGGCCATATTGGATCGCATCACAAAACAAATTGATGTGCATAGCTATGACATAGGTCAATGTCCTTGTACCAACTTTGAATAAAATCGGTTGAGATATGCCTGAGTTATGGCTCTGTACATGAAAAAATCGTAATAAAATGGCCGCACAGCGGCCATTTTGGATCGTATCACAAAACAAATTGCCGTGCACAGCTATGACATTTGTCAATAAGCTTGTACCAACTTTGAATGAAATCGGTTGAAACGTGCCTGAGTAATGGCTCTTTACATGAAAAAATCGTAATAAAATGGCCGCCTGGCGGCCATATTGGATCATATCACAAAACAAATTGACGTGCACAGCTATGACATTGGTCGATGTCCTTGTACCAACTTTGAATAAAATCGGTTGGAACATGCCTGAGTTATGGCTCTGTACATGAAAAAATCGTAATAAAATGGCCGCCTGGCGGCCATATTGGATTGTATCACAAAACAAATTGACGTGCATATCTATGACATTGGTCGATGTCCTTGTACCAACTTTGAATAAAATCGGTTGGAACATGCCTGAGTTATGGCTCTGTACATGAAAAAATCGTAATAAAATGGCCGCCTGGCGGCCATATTGGATCGTATCACAAAACAAATTGACGTGCATCTGTATGACATATGAAGTAATCCTTGTACCAAGTTTGAATGAAATCGCTCCAGGCATCTCAGAGATATCTGCGTGAACGGACGGACGCACGGACGCACGGACGGACGCACGCACGCACGGACATGACCAAACCTATAGTCCCCCCGGACGGTGTCCGTGGGGACTAATTAGCTCTGCCCAACCAACATAGGCCAATCAGGAGAGGGTCATTTTCAGTGATTGACTTTGAAAGGGACGCAAGTGATGTCACGGTCTCAGTTGGTGACCATTGACATTCAAATGAGCAATTTTTACAACTCCAGCTCGAAATACTACTCACGAGACTAGACAGGAGTGGGTCGGAGCATGGTCGGAGGTACGGAGGCAAGCGGACGAATAGAATCTAGGCTACCTCTACACCGTCTATTACCTAACCATGCCAACAATCGATCACGTAATGTTCAGTCTTCAAATTTGGATACATTAATCTACCAATCATCAACCGTCAAACACATCAAAAACAATGGTCGCGGCCACGGATTCAAGGACGCTTACACAATGAGACACTATCAATGAGTGGAGCGCATTGTTTTCACTAGTTTTGAGAACTTCTAAGGGACCGAGCACAATTAACGGCAGGGGGAGGGGCCGGAAGAGAAAATGGGGGGGCCACGAAAAAAAATGAGTGTTCTTGGGGTGGGCCATGAAAATTCCCGGGAAAGTAAGGGGTGGGCCACCAAAATTGTTTACACCATGACAGACAGAGAATATTTTTCAGCATTTTTGTTCCTTGTTGAAGCTGGAGTTCCTTGTTAAACTTCTTGTAGCATGATGAAATACCAAGTCTTAAACCTCACAATGCAGTTGTTATGTGTAAAATGAGCAATATTATTATTGAAAATTGACTTCATTTGTCAACAGTAATAATGGTTGGTAACGATACAGAGGCTCGGTTGAAAC
The DNA here is from genome assembly GCF_041260155.1 of Ptychodera flava. Classification (NCBI taxonomy): domain Eukaryota; kingdom Metazoa; phylum Hemichordata; class Enteropneusta; family Ptychoderidae; genus Ptychodera; species Ptychodera flava. The sequence goes on from NW_027248362.1 coordinate 452,760, forward strand.
TGGTTATTTTATCATGCTATAGGAATCCCTTATAGAACAGGAATGCCTGTCAGTACCATGTGAAATTAGCATTCACATGGCTAGTTGGCATGGCTTAATGCATGTGCATAGGGAATAGGCAGTCAGGCAGTCCACATTCATTTCAGAAGCACGTAGGTAACATGTGTATAGGCCGAAATATTTAAATGAGCTAGCCATTCACATACATGTGAACGAATGGTTATTCTGAATCCACTCACACGTATGTGAACGAATGGTTATTTTGAATGCACATTATATGAATGACAGGGTCATCCTGGCAGAAAAAGAGCACCATGAAAGTACTGATTTGACACCCGATTTTACTTATTTTGATGTTGCCGTTATGAATTTGGCATGTTTGCAAGGTGTAAGCAAACATCAAATAAGTGAAATCAAATTCCAGTAAAATCAAGTACTTTTTAACACAGCCTCTTTCGGTGAATTATATGATACAATTGGTTGGAGATGTAATTTAACCATATTTGGCCTAAAACTAAGACAGGCCAAACAGAGTTAAAAGCAACTCTGACTCACCTGAACACAGCAAACACAAGCAGACTCACCTTTCCAAACGTTCAAAATAAAAAGCACAAAACATATCTGTAAGTCTGATGACCAATTTAATAAATTTTTGGCTTCAACAAATTTCATAGACACAGTGAAAAGTGATTTAGTCAAAGATTAGTTTTTAAAAGAGTTCATTTAACTCTGGCCAAGTCTTGTCTTTCATGTCCTATTTTGTTTTGAAATTTGACATTGAAAACTTCTTTACGTAAGTCATGATTATTCTTGCCAAATTTCTCTTGGGCCTTGGCTGACATGCACACTGAAATGAAACAGAAAGACGAGAATGAACTTAGCAACATTTATTAAGACAACAACTTTACAATAAAGTTTCAGAACATGTGTGTGATTTGTTACATACAAATACATGTAGAGGAATTTTTTACATACATCTTTGCGAGTGCAAAATTAATACATTGAAAGTGTAACATATATGTCTAGAAATGTATTGGGTTTGTGTATGTTGTATTGACTTGACTATTTGCCACAGCCACTATACCGATTAATTTATGTACATCTTTACAAAGTGAGGGCATCACAATTCATAATTTGAATCAATACAAGAAAGTATGTTTATACATGAGGCAAACAAATTATTGAACTCATTAAAAATTACAGCTGCTGTCCCTTGAAAATTAAGACGTTTCACATTTCTAAATATTTTTTCTGTCTTTCAATACAAGGCTTCTTACCTGGCAATATCATATTAACAATGGATTTTAAAACTAACCATGTATAAAAGAAGTAAAAAATACAAGTAAGACCGGGTGGTACAAACAATCATAAGTTTACATAGCCATGTTCATATCCTACGATCTACCGGTAGTTTTGTTTTTTTTAAATATTTTCATTTCGCCTATTTTTTTTATAGCAGTGTTTTTGCACTGAGTGATCATGGACGCAAACTAAGCTTAGGCGTTGTTCAAGCCCAGCTTTGTTTTGCGCTAATGGCCACACTGTACACCTCCCTCCGCCCTGTCCAGGTATTCTCGACCGCGGGTCATCCGGGTACTTGCGTTTTTTTACGTCATTTTTGCGTCACAGCGCCGTGAAGGGGTTCGGATTTTTCAACCACCAAAACAATATTCAAAGTTTCAATATACATTAGTGACATAACTTTTAGTTCTGATTTCCTCCACACAATTTCTGTATCATTTGCTCTTCTGTATCGTCTGATCTCTCATTCACCGCGCTCGTATGTGTTTCACCTACTGACGTCACTCCGCGGTCGAGAATACAGATACGTACTTTCTTTTCACCCCTAAGGCTAAAGTTCAGGTTAAAAATGTCGGGCCATATACAAAACCAAGCTTCCCAGGAAAACATCAATGTGCAGAGAAAAGCCTCTCTATAAGGCATACTAATTTCGTAATTGCCCTTTATAAATATGCATTTCAAATACTTACCGGATGAATGGAAAATTATCGTCCACGACGACTTGCTATCTCGGTCACTGCATCCAACACTGTCGCGGGGAAATACACTTCACCTTCATGCCAACTGAAACATTACCACTTAGACCTAACTCACTTGCTGTTTTGACTAAAAATGTGTCGTCACTGGGGGAAGAAATGACCGAGAAATCATAATTCGTAAGATTCAGCTGGTCTGAACAGCCATTACTTCAAAAAAATCTACGCAATCTCATTTGAGAGATGCGATAACGATCGTGTGGGAACACAAAGCATTGGTCAAATTCGAAAGGTCAAGGGTCGTGATCGTCGCAAAATTTTGACATTTCAAGTACGCGTAAACTGTTCTTTTAGATTTTTCTAATAAGCAAAAATTGACTTTATATGAAGAGATCAGTTAAAATACGGACGTCCAACACACTAAGTGAACCCTGTTGCAATTCTGATCAGCCTCGTTAAATCCCAGCGTACTCATTTACGGGACCCTTACGTTCATACCCTGTTGCGTCCCGTCCACTCTTCCAACACAACTCTTTCCAAAGTCACGACATCATACATCGTCAGAACCGTTAGTCCATCCGGCTCGACTTTTGAACGGTTTGGGGATGAACAGTACCTGTACTGCGGTTTCCATTAAGTTTTATGTAAGTTGTAATCGCGAAAGTTTTACAATGGCAGATGCAGAACCGTTGCAAGTGTGTTCGTCGTTGTGTGATGATCTGACCATGGATCTGACGTACATGTACATGACTGCATAGCCAGTTGCTGACGGACGTACGCGAAAACGTGGACCGTATGAGAAAAATTAAATGACAGATCCAACCATATTACGTCTGGAAATGTGAGTACCTTTCAATAGAATGCAGGTTCCGATCATATGGAATATTTAGCGGTGAACATGTTTATTATTGCACATTTTGAAAATAAAAATAAACGATGTTTAAAATTTGATCTGTGCTGATTTAATTTAGAGGCTGCTCACAGACGTTTGCAGCCATCTGCATGACTTCCCTCTTGTCATATTCATTGGTTCATACTGAAAATCCCTGGTCTCGTTTTTTTGAATGGAAATGAATGAAACCAATGCTAATTATATTTAAGGGATAGGCTGTAACGTCATAATTTTGGCAGAAATTGTGTTCTTCGTACATCGACTACAGGTATTTCTCTCTTTTCAAAATCATGTTAGCCAGTATTGCTAATGTTATTCTATTTTCTAAAACACGTTCAAATATCCAGTCTTCACGACCTGTATTATGTACAGTCAGCATTGTTATTGTTGGTAAACACATTTTGGTCTGGACTAAACTTCAATTGAACACAATAACAGTGAACTTTTATAATATACATGCACACAAAGTGTATGTTGGTTGTTTTGATAATATCAACGAGCTAATTCAACTTAAATTTGTGAACCAATGAAGTAAGTACAGTTGATACATAACAAAAATATTAACAAAATCAAAAACTTACAGCTTTATACTGTAACTTTAAAATGGCAAACCGTTGCTTCTGTAGCCACTAAATATTTAAGTCTGAGAACAATTTAACTGGTAAATGTGACCCATGTGCCATTTCTATAGTGCAAACATGAGTAATTTCACCTGAAAAACTTAACCCAAGTTAAATCAACTCTACACATGAGTGCCGCCTAATTTATTTAAATTAAATAGACAATAGGGATGTGAAAACATGAGAATTGACAACAAGTCAGTCCTTGGAGTTTATTAATGCATGTCTAAATTTTTACCGCCACATGTGTAAGCTACCATTCAATCCATTGACAATCTTCCCTTCTATCATGAATTCAATAGGACTGCTAATGAATGGTTACTTCACATGGCTGAGTCTGATTTCACATTCATAGCCAGTGATGAATGTTCAAATTTTAATATGTCATATTTCCAATACTGGCATGTGGCAGGTTGGACTGCTATGGACTGCCTATTTTTCCTCAAATAACCATTCAACCTGTTCCACACAGGAATGTGGACTGGCTAATAGGCAGTTCAGAACTAGAATACGTAGTGGACACACAGGAAAAAAATACTGAAAAAAAGAAGGAAAAAATGGCATTAATGAGTCTTTTATAGATAGCCCATGAAGGACTATTCCAATGGCAGACTGTCATTACAGTGGAGTAACATTGAATATCTTGGGTAGTCATAGAAAGGCAGACACTGGGTTGTGGAAAGTGCATTGAAATCACAATGGTCATGTTATACATTTTTCCCCAACATCTGAAAACATCATACAGATACTCACTTGAAGTAAAGTTATTTTATTTGTTTATTATTTATATATTTATTTGTTTATTCTTATTTCAAGAATGCAAGAATGTTGTTTCACTAAAGCATATATTAAAAGTTATAAGGATTATATATATGTGTACAACTTTGTACCTATGTAATCTTTCTTTTTTGGGGAGGGGGGGGGCCACAAAAATTTTTTCGCCGGTGATGGGGGGGGGGGGCCACTAAAAGCTTTGCTGGTGTTTAGGGGGGGGGCCTGTAAAAATATACACACCACATATTTTCTCTTCCGGCCCCCCCCCCCCTGCCGTTAATTGTGCTCGTTCCCTAACACTCATGTAACAAGAAGACCTATGAAAGGTCCTTCGCTTGACTTGATACCTGTACTCGGAATTCTCGTTTGCACCCCCAAACAGGGTAAACTTCGTGGTGGAGTTGGATTCTCCACAGCTGAGTGTAGCGCCATATACCCGGTTCTCTTGACACCAACGTTCATGCAGACCACGGAACAGATGCTTCTTGCGGCAGCGGGCATTGCTTTGCGAGCTGTAGATTTCTGTAGCGTTGGGCCTCTTGAAATTAAAGTTCTCGTCCTTGCTAGCGATGTCATAGACCAAAACCCGGTCATTGATAGTCTGTTGGCATATAAATATATATATATAATATTAGCTGTGGAAACGCAGCTATCTGTTGGCGGGGTAGCGGGGATCGCTATGCGGGTCAAAGGTCAACCCCGTGGCGGGGTTGACCTTTGACCCGCATAGCGATCCCGCCAACAGATAGCTGCGTTTCCACAGCTAATATAATATATATATATAATTATGAAATTCTGTTTTACAAAGTCATGTCGGGTCCTACACAACAGACAAGGTCCTTTGTCTGTGTGCACACGGTTGAACTTTGCAGGCTCTGGGATCCTCTTGGTTCCGTATATTATAGCATTAAATCCGACAGCTTTCAAAATTTTGACAATTTTTCTGTCATGATCGAGAGATATGGCAAATGCTATGCAGTGTTCTCCCCAGGATTTTGTTAAAAGAGGGCGAAGACGTTGTGCAAAGCACCACAAGCGACCGTGTAAGCGGTCGCGGGGGGAGGTCAGGAGGGGGGTGTCCCCCCTCCTGCCATTGGAGCTTTTGAAAAACAGAGATTGAAATAGTGTTATTTGGTGGCACTTGGGGAGTACAGCGTGTTCATTTTTAGCCGGATGCCGGCCAAATTGACCGGCTACTTTCGTATTTTGGCCGGCTACTTTTCAGCACTGTTTCGCTCTCTGGCCCGGAAACTCTGGTTTTGATAACAATAATTAGATTTTTTTGGTGGTCTTGCAAGCCGCAGATATTTCAGAAGTGCCGATGTAGCTATATGTAGTCTAGCAATTTACGCGGTGAACTTGTTGCTATCACTGTAGAACCGCGATCAGCGAACGTGTTGTACTGTACACCGTGACTGGGAATCGCTCTCGAGGTCAACCTCGCTCGCCCGATCACAGCCCGAATTATTCCGACGCTCACATCGGGTATAGCCGAAAATTGGACTAACATACAATTACGTTATGCCCGCGAATAGCCGACCATTTCCGAATGAAGCCGACTTTTGTTTCGCTCAAACGCGGAAGAGAAAGTCTACGCTTGTTGAGAGCTTTTGTTTTCTGCGTAAGAGTAGGGCCTAGTCTGATGGGTTTGGTAGGTTTTTGATCAAATCTAAAGCGACTACAAGTTACTGAGTCTCATTTTTCATCCTTTCGAAACGCCACGTCAATCTATCCATGGTCGACCACGATGTCAACTCAAGTCGATCGACATCGCGTTTTGTGGAGGGGCCGTGGTTAAGTGTGCATCTCGGAAGAAAAATTCGACGCTTGAAAACTTTGATTTTCTGACTTTGTCTGTTGGTTTTGGGAGGTTTAGATCAAAAAATTACTTGGTCTCACTTTTCGTACTTCTGAAACGCTACGTCGATCACAGTGTCAAATTTCAGGTCGACCGATATCGCGTTGTGTGTACTGTGTTACAATTGACTACCGGTACTTTGTACACACACGGTGTAGTACAGGCTGGCGTTCGGTGTCGTTAGTTTGAGGTTTTATCAAACATGAACACTGAAATTTAGCTCTCTTTTTCAATTATATTCAACATCAGCAAAAAATCAATAATCAGCTCGCGGATTCGTTTATTGTGAAATTAGTACAGTGAATTAGAATCACTGAAAATTGTGTTCCTATAATTCATTGAATTGAATAAACTCTTTGATTTTACTGTATCTTCAATCAAGTTTATTTAAATCAGTAAAACACTTTGTACAGCCAGGCTGGTCAGGATTCTAGCGGATTGTTATCTGGGTTGTGAAAATTCTATGATGTATTTCAAAATGTTTGTTCAAGTCATGAGCTAAACATAATTCTACACAACAGTCTGGTGAAATTTTGCTATTATCCATGTCAACTGAATGCAGTTGACAGGCCCGAGTGATATCAAATTAATTTTTCTGACTTTTTTAAACTTTATCCCTTGAAAACATGTTGTAATTGGCAATGATAATGATTATTCTGTATTCTGAAATGGTCTTTTTACTGTACAAGAATGCATAAAATCACTCAAAATGTCTTCAAAATTTAAAAATTTCTTGCCCACAGGGACGAGGGACCCCGTCCCTGAAACCCTCTCCCCCTTTGTATATGTTGAAATAGCCTTCTATACACTGTACCGTATAAGAATGCATGAAATTGCTCAGAAATGTCTTCAAATTTAAAGATAATCCTTAACACTCTCATGCTGAAATGGTCTTTCATACAGTACAATAATGCATGAAATTACTCCAAAATGTCTTCAAATTTTAAAAATTTCTTGCACACCCTCCCTGAAACCCTCCCCCCTGTGTGTATGTTGGAATAGCCTTTTATACACTGTATAAGAATGCATGAAATTGCTCAGAACTGTCTCCCCCCGCCCCCCGCCCGCCCGCCCAGGGAACCTGGTTGCACACAGAAGCTAACCGCCTACTTTTCTGAATTTTCCGCCTACTTCAAAAATTTTTGAGAACCCTGGGAGTATTTTTTCAGATTTTTTTCATATAAAAAAGCTCAAAGGAAAAGAAATCTGAGACAGTGTTCCATAACTTTTATTCCAGTTCACTGATTTCAATGAAGATTATATTTTTTGAAAACGAAAACATAGCGACAGACATACATTTATTCATCGATGTCAAAATTATCACCATAACACTTACGCTTATGTGTTCTCAGCCTGATACACGTACACGTCCGACCGCGAATCTAACAATAGGTCGTTTTGCTTTGGGAAGGAATACACAAGCGAAATTCTAACCTCCTATAAAAACTTCAGAGTACTCTGCTGTCCTTGGTTACCCTCAAGTTCCTAGGCACGTTTATACAGCTAAGTCGGTTACCTAATGCACGGCCCCTATGGAGGGACTGACCGTGGCTAACGTTACGGCCTGTGCCATGCAAATATGGCTGCCATCAATCACCGTCCCTCCATCCACGAGGGAGGAGGGACAGTGCATCAATGTATGAGTTGCACATGGGCTTATGATCTCGGATGACATCACAAACTCGCGAGATTTGCAAGATTGATGAGAATTACGTTAGCAGCCTGCAGGATCGACGCTCAAGCTTGCATTTTGCTTGTAAATCACTGTCAACTTTTTTTCCCCCGTACATTTTATTGTTTTATTTTTCAAAAAAATAAATCTTTTTCATTTCTTGCAAGGGGGCGCTCGGAAATTACAAGAGGGCGCCACGCCCCTGTTACCTTATTCAGGGAGAACACTGCTATGGCTTTGGTATAAACACAAGAGACTATGGCCTGCAACGAACGTGGCCCGGCCCCACTTCAACGTGACATCCCCTTATGTGTATACATTTAAGCACCCGGCTGAACTGCAAACCTGGATGGAGCAAATTAAACTTTTTGGTTCAATTTCATTATTAGCGTAACTTTTGTGATGAATCAATGAAACATAATCGGACTTGAACAACTGTGCGATTTGCCGATGACTGTGATTTTGGCTGTGGAGACGATCGGGAGCCTAGCGTATGGCGGAGCAGATGCAGAAACTTTGCCCCAATCTTTACCATTAGACGTTTCTACCTCCATGATTAGAGTGATTATACCACAGCATGATAAGAATGCTGTCAGTGTGAAACTTAAAGTGATCAATACATAAACGTTTATACGTAACTTGTAGTAAAGGAAATTTATGATCGATAGTTTTAACCAACGGGTTTTACACAGCAGTGTTGTTCTGCGCCTGGGTACAATGTGGGTCGGCAATTGTTCACATGCAGCATGGCGTGGGAGGCCCGCTGCTCCAGTTATGCGATGCCCTTCGATATAATGCTCATGAAACATGATAGGGACGGCATGCCACCTGTGACTTGCCACTGCTGTCTTTTCCTGGCAAAAAATTATCAATGACGTCTTTTTGGTGTGGATAGAGCGGTTAAGTCCAAAAACATTACACATTTACACATTGCGCGCTCTTCGTCGACAGTGAGCGTGGTGCAGTTGTGAGCATTAAGATCAGCCTTGTCGTTGTCTATTGCTGATTATAATAATTTATACGGTTTTATGAGATGAACTTGCCAGCGATAGATCCGTAAAACTCTGCATAATCAAGCACAGCCTCTTAACGGGTAGCAAAATATTGTATGTCATTGGCTTAAGGCTTTGTTCATGTGCAAAAGTAGGTTCTGATTGGCTAGAGAAGTCATACTTAAGCCAGTACACGTGTTTTGTGTGATTTTGTTGAGTTAGCATCTGGCGCTTCTCCATGCACAAGGGAAGGATGCTGTTATGCCCAGCAGTATATAAGTGGCAGAGATCTCTAAGCTCTGGACTTAGAGATTTGTATAAACAGATAGAATGGAGTTGCTGATAGAACGGAGTTGCTGTATGTGTACGGGACAGTTAGCCAACACCTGGTGACTGAGACCAGATTCCTGCTGAGCGAGCGGAGGGGTAAGTCCAGTTACAGACTTGGTTATTACCCTTTGACTGCTGTAATTTCTCCCACCAAAATTTTAGTGCAACACTTTACCAATTTTTATGAATTTTTCTGTAATTTTTTTGATAATTTTGGACCGAACAGACATCACATTTCATTGGCGACAGTTTTTCATCAAAATTTTGGAAAATTTTGGTAAAAAAACTGAAAAAATTTGACTGGGGTACATTTTATAAAGCCAACAAAAATTGACTTTGGTGCTCAAAGGGTTAATGGCTGTATGCTGCTTGATTCTGTTCAGCTCAAGTTTCACTCCAAACTCTTGGTGTCGCTGCTCTAGCCTCGTTAGACTGTTTTCATAGAAAGACAGTTCTTTCCAGTTGCTGCTGTTGTATAGTTCCAGTGGGCATACTTGGTATTCCAGACTTTTCCTTGCTGGGAGGAGGAGAACTATATAAGGGTAAGCCTAATTCACGTGCCACGCGCCGCATGCCAGGGACTCGTGAGAAATTATACGGAGGGAGGGTGGGCCTAATTAAAAAGTATTTGACGGAATCTGACACAATCACACAATGGAATCTATGAATTGCGTTAGTTTATACATGCCCAGAGTATATTCAGGCAACACCACAATAGCGCTGTTCACAGTTACAGGTTTGTTACTAAATATAGCTGTATGCGTGCGACATTGGACACGCAGCTTGAAATGCGGACAAATTTTATCAATGTTGCGTACATGGCCGTTTTTGCAGCTTGTGCTCTGAGTCGGGAATATGCCTTTTAGTATTCATTGTTACACTAGTAGTCGTGTACTAAGATGTGTTTTTGTCATTTTTACATGGGTAATTTTCAAAAGCGTGATCTAAAAATGCGGACAAATATTTATTTTTGCATATTAATTAGAGAACAGTCACATAAACTGTGAACAACTCTATACCCATCTCAACACTACCTTTGTTACGCCAAACTCACAAAAGTTGGGGATAGAAATTAATTAGATGGAATAAAGTCTTTAGAGTTTGACCAATTTTGACACTTCTACACACAGAGAGGCCGACTTCGTCTTGGAGCCGAGTTGTCACAGAGCAGAGAAGTTTGCGACCAGCCGTGTTCTCATTGTATTCAAACTTATTGGCATGTAAAGACCAGCACAATTGTGCATTTTGTCGCAAAACCTTCGCGATCTTTGTGACAAACTGATGGTGAATATTTGGGAAAGGGTGTCAGTCATTGTTTTCATTACCAGAAAGTAAATTGAAGTAATGCGGAATAACAAACGTTAGGGTAATAACACAGCGTGTAGGTATAAAAGTTGGCTACAGATGGAGACATACGGGATACGCTATCCGTTCACGTGATCACTAGGTCGGAAGCAATTCACACTAAAACTCAATGCCGAAAAGACAAAGTGAAATACTATTGGCCGATAATTTTAGTTTTTCTCTATTTTCCCACCTTTGGCAACCTTACATATGGTCTACAAAATCAATGTACAGAATTTTGATTGATCAATTTTTAATGTTACAAATTTACGCGGTTTGATTTTGAAAAATACTGGCCCTCCCTCCCTATAATTTCTCTCGAGTCCCTTTCTGCATATGCACAGAATTCACTGGTCATTCGCTGGTCCCCAGTTCATGCATTTAGAAGGCGGCGTTGAAGCCCGAATGTTGATTTATTCATGAAAATGAATCAATGAATTTAATTGTAGTGAAAATGCATCTACTTCTGGCACGCGGCACGTGAATTAGGCTTACCCACTATATAAGTACGATCCTGAGTAAAGGTGAAGCAGAGCATATAAGTTATAGCCGTTTAGCAGCAAACTGTAGTTCCTGTTGAATGCTGTATTTAACCATTAAAGAATATAAGCCAAATGGCAGAGAGCTGTAATACACGACTCCCAGTGTTTTATTGGCCTGGGTTGGGCCGTTAACCCCAGCAGAACTTTGCCGGTAGGTATCAGTCAGAAACCCTTACGGGGCCTCTAAGCAGGGTTACTTAGGCCGACTGTAACCACTTATCCTGTTAAGATACACTCACTGTGTAAAGCCCTGTATGAACCCGACTCACGACACTTTGAAGGCCAGAAAGAAAAAGTGTTGCAATTGTGTATTTTTTGTACAGTACACATAATAAAATTATATAATCAACTAAAACTACAAATAAATACCTATATGTAGGATGCCTTTTGGGTCCCTCATGTATGGACAGCAAAGTATGAAACAAACTGGAAGCTTTCCCTAAGGAAAACCATTGGATATAGTACCTTTTAAGAAGAAATGCCTGTTTAATTAAATCGTATGCCCTGTTGGTGTCACAAAAAATCTCAGGATCATATTACCAATATTGAATATCACTGTTCATTTTTCTTTGTGGTGAAACTTAAAAGCACACTCCAATTTGTGTACAAGTAGGCTAGCACTCTGAGAGTCATTCACAACATTAAGCACTTGGCATTAATTGATCAGGAAATAGACTGCTGTAGTATATCAAAATATATCAATGCAGAGTTCAATAACAAATGGCACAATTTTTATGTAGTTTTAGAAAAAGAGGAGACAGTGTTGGGATCACATTAATTTCATATTTTTACATATCACAATTATAATAGTTATATATACATACAATTTTTCATTGGAATGGAATGTTATCCAAAGCATGATCCTCTCACAACCTGATTCAATTAAAATAGACGTAAAACATTTCTGCATCATTAATCTCAGTGACATACTGAATAGTTGTACACAGATTGAAAGCTATTAAGGAGCTGTAAATGTAATTTGAAACCAGTGGCGCCATGTAAATCAGTCTGCTTAAGTTGCTCTTTATTTCTGATACATAGAATACAAGGCAGTCTTTCTTTTGGTTAAAATGTAATCATATCATTTTGCTGACTGAAGAGATCAGTTTTATATTACAACCAAGAAATAACAAAGAAAATAGAGAGAAGTATTTTCCAGAAAGCTCTTTGCACTGATTTCAGGTAAAGTGATCTGCTGTATTTACCTTGGTTGACGATAAATCCACTGTGATATGTTTATCAGTATTCACTGTATCTTACCTGAAATGTTAGACATCCACTATGGTTGCTTTATGCAGGAGAGAATAGCAGAATAAATTAGCAATTGCAAACAACTAATAATACCCAAGAGGATGACATCATCTTGTTTGATGGATGATCTATTGACCAATGATTCAAAAGTTAAATACAAAATTGTGTGTCTTTTTCCTCATCGGAGCAGCCTTGATCTGAAGGATACATTTACTCCTACTCTTAAGGAATCAGAGTGATTTGTGTAATAATACCTTTCACGAATATAGAGGCTGCCAGCTACAATCTGGATAAGTTTATCTGTATCATCCCAAACTTTAGTTGATAATTTCAGTGAGAGATATGGAAAAAAATGTATGAGCGTAGTGATATTATTAAGCGTAATAATGTCATCAACTTAAAGCAGACAGCTGGATTGATGTCATGACCTTGCAATACAGTGTGTTGAAGGTCAGTGTACCTGACGGACTATGAAATGCTAATGAGCTGTGCCGTGTGCACATCCAACTGACTTTCATCATTATTACCCAGCTATCTTCCATGCTAGACAGTCATGTTTATATCTTCCAATTCAGTTTGATCTACCTAGCTGGATTTTTCTGACATTGATGTAACGCTGTCCCCAAACATTTTCCATGACAATGTCTAATTCAAGTTATCTACAAAGAGCAGCAAGCAATCTCACGGATGATGGAGAAGAAGAAGCAGCTGCATCTTTCACATCAACTGCTGGCGCTTTGTTGATTATCTTGTTTATCATCGGTGCATGTGGTCACTCCTTAGTGATAACAACTATAATACGTAAGAAACGACTGCGAACATTTGGATACGCTTTCATTGCCAGTGTGAGCTGCACTAATATCGTATTTGTAATGCTCGTTATTCTTCCAACAATTGATACGTTCCTGAACCGTACATGGAGAATTGGACATGGAAGCTGTTTGATGCAGATGTATCTGAAACAAAGTCTCATCAGTGTTATTTTATGGCACTACTCATTGCTGTCTGTCAACAGATACACTTTCCACGTATTTAATAACAAATATTCAACCATTACAGGAAGAATTTCTGTCTCTGCAGCATTAATTTTTGCATGGAGTTTTCCACCAGTGATTACCTTAATTCCCTTCATCACAGTTTTGCAATCAATGGTTTACAATCCGCTGGTATACTTGTGCATTCCATCAGACGGATATGGTAAGGTTGGAATCATCGTTCTCTCATCAATGTTGTTATCCCAATTGTGTCTGTGTCTTGGTGACATTTCTTGTCTTTAAACACTATCATGACAAGCGGAAAATTATCCAACCTACATCAAATACTCATCATGTGCAGATAACTCTAAGTGTGCCAAGACTCAGCACCCATGAGACTCAATTTCTGAAGACTTATATTGTGACATTTGCTCTGACGGTTGGAAGTTATGTTCCATACCATATTTTACTTAACATTGATCCACATGTATTTTTGCCTGATGCATGGGTCTTAGCCAATGTATGGCTATTTGCAGTCAACTGCCTAGTTCCTGTCATCCACGGTGCTATGAACAATCGATTTCAGGAAGCTTACATTGAACTGTTGTTGTGTGGTCTCTGTAAACCAATTGAAGATGTACCAACTTTACCAAGAGAGCGACGTACAATACCAAACACAGTGGTTAACAGTCGAGCACATCACTTAAGCATCACAGAAATATTATAGACTACAGAAATCACTTAGTTAAAGTTCACCAAAAAGTAATCATTGCTGCTAATTGGCAATGGTGAATCTTAGTGTATGGCTTCCCTTGGAAGACACAATTTATATGGTAAGTGTGTCTCAACAATTTGAATCCAAGTTTTTTGAGTGACAAGTATCATACCACTTTAATATGCTCATGTAAGTGCCTGTATTGACAAATAGAAAGTCTGATTACATCATAAAATTGCAACATGAACTAAAATGGAAAAATGGAGTTATGGTACATACCAATACTTTTCCTTATTATACTCATTCTGGTACACCTAATGCTATAACCCAATAGTATATGGAGTTGGATTCTCACAATATACCACAGCAGTATGATGTTTTACAAATAGCTTGCAAGGATGAGGAGTCCTGTATGCATGCAAATTTGGATGTTCTGTTAAATTTTGACCTGTATACACAACACTTTTTCCAAAACTTTTAAGAATAATAACACAAGTGCAGTTTAATTCAATAAAAAAGCAGTTATACCGTCAACATTCAATGAGGCCAATAACAATGATCAATTGACTCTTACTCTTTAAGGCCTCTTGCAAAAATGATGTAGCCATGGTTTTTCATTTTAATTTTTTGGCTCATTAGATCTAATAACTGATATGATTTCTAGTAAAGCCAGGAATGTTACCTGTAATTGTAGTTCTGACATGCAGCATGATTTTGAAGACAAGAAGTTAATCCTGTAAAGTACAAGTAAATCTTAAGATATAATATTTGCTGTGCGTAATGTACTGACATTGTGTCATTTTTATGAGTCATTACAAAACAGTCTCATACAGTTAGTGCAGATTGACATGTGTGAGAATGAGAAACAAAATTATTTTTGGCCTTAAATATTTATTATGGCCACATACTCATGCAAAATAAGGCAAGTTGGAATCTACCAACTGCAACACAGTTGTGTCTATGTGAGCATGTGTATGCAAGAAATGCATATATTTTATTTTGAGCTGTATGATAATTAATTTTGTAATTCATTGTAATATTACTATGTTCAGTTGTTGTATTCATCCATCTTCTTGTAACAACTCTATCTCTGGATCTGTACCTAGTGTACCAGACACTGAACTGGTCATCTGACAGTTTGTCCATTAAATATACCATGCATATACCGATCTCTTGTCTATCCGTGACTGTTGTTTGTGAAAAGCCCTATTTTATTGCAGAATTTTTTTTCAGATTTTTCCATTTTACAAATAATTTTAACCTTTGTGCAAGATAATGATGATAGATATGGTAATACAGATATACAGGAAGTGTAAGTGTAAATACGAGCAAATATTAGACACAAATCTGGACAATTACCAATGTAATATTCTATTTCAAGAACTGGTTGTTTGTCTATCACCCATTTTACTCAGAAAGTTTATTTGTTAATTATGTCTTTACCCATTGACTTATTTAGGTGCCTGTGGTTGTGTCTCTACCACATGCATTAGCTAAGTTTGGTTGTGGCAGACATTTCCCATTTATGAATGTGTTTGGTCGTGTCTCTTCTGCACATATACATTAGCTGCATTTGTCTCTCTGCCCATACCAGTGGGTGTATTAATTTGATTGCATGTCTCTATTCCCCCACTAATATCAACTGGGTCTGGTCTGTGTACTGTGTTCAGTTGTACATGCCAGATCTTCTACATTTACTTAGCTGCATCTGGTTGTCTCTCTACCACATAATTTTTTAAATAACCATCTCTCTGCTCGTACTTATAGGTGCATGTATTTGGTTGTGTCTCTACTATAAAGTACATACCAGGTGTGTTTGGTCCAAAGCCTTGAATAATTTGTAATTTTTTCAGCTCATTTTGCTCATATTCATTGCTAAAATCCTATGTACATGCTAAAGCATTAAGACAAATAAGAAAGCGCCACATTGTTACATGATATTGGCTTTAAATGTACAAATACACCATTTCTAGTTGGGAAAGTTCATTAAATATAAAAATCACAAATTGGTTTCCATAAAAATGTCCATGTCTTTCACTATTACTATATCATGGCCTTGTCATACATGTATGTATAAGTTTCATCAACTTGAAGTTGGATGAGTCTTAGTTCAATGTGCTGAATTTAGAAAGTTTGTTAAATATGCAAATAAGAAATCAGCTGATGAAAACTTCTAAGTGACTTTCATTTATGTTACAGAGCAAGTTATGTCAACTTTGGTCAAGTCCATCCAGATACATATTTGTAAGCACTTGATTGGCTGTTTAATGAAAAAATGTCTCCTTACTGTCTGTAAACAATCACTGATTTTGACATTTGAGGAGATTCAACATTGTGACTCGATCAGCCTCTAATAAATTTTGATTTACTTCTGCTTGAATAGCTGGATGACGCCTCCGATGAAGAACGTGTCTAATAGTGTCACTGATTTAGTGATAGAACAGTATTCTGTATCATTCCTCTGTAGACAGAAAAACATCATCAGTAGGCATGTGTGTGCGTGACTCACTGACATGTTCTACAACATTGTTTAATAATTCCAATGCCCATAAAGTTGTGTGACATATCCTCCCTTTCACTCATGAAATATTGACCTTAACTTTTACCATCATTTGTCATATTCTAATGAGGTTATAAATGGTGTGCTCAGGTATTTGGTAGCAGATATAATATCTTTTGGGATTAGCACATGTTCAACACAAACAATCACCTTGCTAATTTGCTCAGTGATTGTTTCCCACCAAACATGCTAATTTTGTCCAAAATACCTTGTATCTCTTACCAAATACCATTGTTTTCTGTTTATAAGGTGGGTTTACACGTGTATTTTTTTAAACCTGAGGGAATCTGATTAGTCGCTCTGTAAATATTCCTTATCAGCGATCTAAGCGATCTCACGTTTACACGTCATACACAAGGTAAAAATTTAGTTCGGGTCAAGCAAAAGAAATAACGCTACCAACAATACAGTAGTCTTCATAACAACGTATAGCCCGTACATTGAAACGACAAAAATCAAGCAAGCCCTGACAGAAAACTGGAGTGAACTTGAAAAAGACGAAACTCTAAAAAAACTGTTCCAAAACCAACCAATAATCGCATATAGAAGGAACAGAAATATAGGCGACGCATTTATAAACGCCAGACTTCACAAAAACTACAATAGCTCAAACTCAGGTTCACACAAACCTACACAAACACAACAAGACCAAACAGTAGACATTCTAGCTTCCCTACCAAACGTAAATTGAACAACATATTATAAAATAAAAACAATCAACCATTCAACACGTCTCATCGATCAAAAATGAATTTTAAGCCACTGATGAAGAAAACTCTGTTTTCGAAACGTAGGGCCAAAGGAACACAGTGTCAGTAATCTCTCCGCTCCAGTGCGGATTAACACAGGACATGTAGATTACGGGTACGTCTCGCCATGGCCAAGGAACATTTTACATAAAACAGTTAAACATGATATACACTTATATTATACACAATATCATACACAAAACGCAAACAACCCAAATATGAACGATGTGTGGAGTTGCTTTCCCTTTACTACCAGTTGCTTTCCCTTTACTACCTACAACTCGTCGTAAAATGGCATCGTTTTTCGAGCTCTGCCACTACGACGGTTGTTGTCGGACACGGACTTGAACTGAGCTCGCAACCGTTTGATTTTGTTGTGGCATTGTTCCGCTGTCCTCTCGAGTCCCTTCTCCCTGGCCTTGGCAGCGACGACTTCATACACTTGCCGATCCCTCGACGTGCCGTACATCATACGGATGACATTTTCGTCTCTCCAGATTGACATTAGTAGCCTGATCTCTTCCTGCGGCCAATTGTTGCCGCGATCGCGAGAGCTTACTTGAACACCGTCCATTGTGGTAATGACGGCAAGCCCGAAGACAGGATATAGTTCGGCGTTTAGTTCGGTGTTCTGGTCACACGTGTAAATAGGCCATTGTTTAGTACGGAGCACCGAACCTGGACCAGCCCTCTGACACCGAATTAATTTAGTTCTTTGTTAGTTCGGTGTTGTCTGTTTACACGTCCAACTGACACAGGTTTAAATTTATTCCGGTGTCAACTCCGGACTTAACTCACACGTGTAAACCCCCCTATAATCTCCAAACATCTAACCTCCAATGTTGTCATAATTCTGTCATTACTCTGTGGCAGACAAAGATATATTTCATTATAGCAATGCATCATAACCTTGCATCAGAAATACTTGAATTCGCTCTCTCCATCAAGAAGATAATTGATATTAGGAGGAAATGTAACAGCTAGCTAGTGCTATAAATTTTTAAAAGGACATAAGCTGTTATTTGTGGCAATTTTTTTAGCTCCCATAGCCATATGTATATATGGCAATGGAAGCTATTCTTATAGGCTAGGGAAATGTCTGTATGTATGTCTGTATGTCTGTCCGTCAACATCAAAAACTCCAAAACCGCTGTACATTTCAGCTTGATATTTGGTGTGTACATGGATGATGGGCTGTAGATGAGATTTTGTTCAAATGAAGTTGTCATTGCCAAAAATATGCAAATTAAGTGAAAAAATGTAAAAACAGTCAAAATGGAAAAAACTCAATAACCACAGAGCAGATTACATGAAAAATTAGCATGTAAGTACTTTGGGCTGACATGAAATGATTGTGCACATCTTGGGTCAGTATCTTGGACTTGCTATTTTTCATGAATTTTTTTGTAATTTTCTCCCATTTTTGATCAAAAAATCTTCTTCTCTGAAACCACAAGTCCGATTGATTTGAAACTTGGTATGGAAGTGCATAGGAGTGACCTTTCCCAAATTTGGGCAAATTGTGGTGAAATTTGCATATTTTTAGTTTACACGTCCATAGACTCCCATGTATAAGGCAGATCTCCATAGACTCCCATGTATAAGGCCACGAAAAAATAAAAATTTAGTTTCTCATCGTATTCATATTGCAAAAAGGATGCAGTGACACAATTTTTAGTCCACACGGATAAAGTCCAGTGGGCTTATAGATTGGGTCATGTCAGTCTGTTCGTCCATCCATGAGTCCATCCGTTCATGCAGATATCTCGGATATTTTGACAAAATGTCACGTGACCTTGGTGACCTTTGACCTCAAATATACATATTTGTCCATTACTCAGTAACCACAAGTGGTACACCCTTCATATATGGTATGATGGGACACCTTATGACGCCACATATTGTACCTCATTAATTATGTGCATATCTAATTTTGAGGGAGCCAATAGAGCTAGAGGTCTGATTTTTGGTATATAGGGATAACTTAGCAAAACAATTTTTTTGACAAAATGTCACGTGACCTTGGTGACCTTTGACCTCAAATATACATATTTGTCCATAACTCAGTAACCACAAGTGCAACAGCCTTCATGTATGGTATGATGGGACAGCTTATGACGCCACATATTGTACCTCATTAATCATGCGCATATCTAATTTTGAGCGAGCCAATAGAGCTGGAGGTCTGATTTTTGGTATATAGGGATAACTTAGCAATACAATTTTTTTGACAGAATGTCACGTGACCTCGGTGACCTTTGACCTCAAATATACATATTTGTCCATAACTCAGTAACCACAAGTGCTACACCCTTCATGTATGGTATGATGGGACACCTTATGACACCACATACTGTACCTCAATAATTATGCACATATCTCATTCTGAGCAAGCCAATAGAGCTGGATGTCTGATTTTTGGTATATAGGGATAACTATAGGAGAGAAATTTTTTGACCAAATGTCATGTGACCTCGATGACCTTTTACCTAAAATATATGTTTATGTCAATAAATAAGTAACCACAAGTGCTATGTCCTTTGTATTTAGTAGGATGGGAGACCTTATGACAACACACGCTTTACCTCATTAATTATGTACACATCTAATTCTGGGCAAGCGAATAGAGCTAGAGATCTGATTTTTTGGCAGATAGGGATTAATTAGCAATATAATTTTTTTTTCAAAATGTCATGTGACCTCGATGACCTTTGACCTTGATTATACATATATATGCATATCTCAGTAACCACAAGTTCTATACCCTCCAATTTTGATAGGATATTAGACCTAAAGATGTCACATCTTGTACCTCATTTATAATGCGCATATGTATTTCTTGGCTGGCCAATACTGCTAGAGGTCTGATCTTTTTTCCTGATTTAGAACCATAACTTAGACATGCCTCATGTGTTTCAAATTGGGAACAATGACATAGACCTATGTGCCCATAGATCTCAACATATACACTCCAGTGATACTTCTTAATGACCACATTTTCCTGCCCCATCAAGACTAATACTCCTATTTCAAGTGGGGACTATGTCATTGTAAATGACTTGTTGAGTTAGTGATTGTATCACAGTATTCGATATATCTAATTCTGTATTTTTTCCATTTTATATTCTGAATAAATACATTAAACATATTTCACTGTCTCCAGTACATTACATTTAAGTATTTTCACTTCATGCACTTTATCCCTTTCACACATGTTCAAATATCTGACCAGAGAACAAACACTAAATAGTCCAGGATGGGAGCTACAGTGTCATTGACGCTATTTTTTAGTATTCTGCTTCTGTATATCAACTACCATGTCTGAACCTAATAAATTTGTCATGCTGGAATTTCAAGTATTCTTTTTGTCAACACAGCTTGATGTGTGGTGATCATTGTTTATTGTTTACAAATGAATTCTAGTCCAGACTTGAATACAATTTTCAACAATAAGAATGGAGATTATAGTCATATAGGTTATGTTGATATGCTAAATACTTGGCATGAAAATACAGTTTGGGGATTCAATGCAGAAAGTGTAGGGAAACCACAAAACAAAACTAAGTGTTATGAAAAAATAGCCGAAAGATACAGCTTGTGGAGCTTTAAACAAATGAGTGAACAGTTTCCTCACTGCGAGTCATGCATATTTGTCACAGTTTTTTTATCTTTATCCAATATTATTAAAAAGATAATGATGACAGAGCTGGTACAACAACATTGCTCAGTTCTGAAAAGGACACTTCATTATTGGTTTTACCTAAAAACTCAAATTTTTAATACATTTAATACCATCATGTATACAAAGAGTATTTTGCAACATTGCATTTACCAACTTTCAACCTGGAAAGAAATCAATGGACCACCACACATCACAACACCCTAACAGCATGTGACTTGTTCCCTAATCATCACTTCAAACAAATCATAAATAAAAATTACTCTGAATTTGCCAATAAATTCAATTAGCGCTTCGATTGACTAAGTCTTCACAAAATGAATCTTGCTACCAATTCAGACATCTATATCTTTTACTGTCATTAAAACCATCATAAAATTTTAGACTTTTAGCTCTCATTTGGTATACAAAAGAGAGTTTATCTTATAAGGTGAATCATGTCATTTGCATCTCATTTACATGTCATCTGTGTGTATGTATGTATGTCTGTCTGTCCGTCCGTCCAGTTCAAAAACTCCTGAACCGCAGCAGCTACCGTCTTAGTATTTGGTGTACAGGTGCACCCAGGCGTGGAGATGCGAATTTGTTCAAATGAACATGTCAGTGTGAAAAATATACAAATGAGGGGAAAAAAAGGAAATATCCTGCAAATTGCTAATTTAAAAACACAGTAACCATTGATCAGATTAGGTTGAAACTTGTTATGTAGGTTCCTTTAGGTATTCTAAATTAGGTGTGTACAACTTTGGATGAAATTTGTATGTTTGTATTTTTTGGGGAAATTTTTTCAGTTTTTAGTCAAAAATTCTTCTCTGAAACAGCTTGTCTGATTGCTTTGGAAGTTGGCATCCAGGTTTCTCGGGATGACCTTAGTCAAGTTTGTAAAAATTGTGGTGAATTTTTTGTGTAATTTGGGGAAATTTTCCCAATTTTTTGTCAATTTTTTTTCTCCAAAAACTACTCATCTGGTGGCTTTGATATTTGGTATTCAGGTTCATAAGGTTGATCAAAATGTGATGTATTCAAATTCTTATGAAATTTTCAATTTTGCATTTTTAGGCAATTTTTGTCATTTTTGCTTAAAAAATGTATTACTCAAAGATAACTTGTTTGATAGCTTTGATAGTTGGTATACAGGTACCTGGGGTTTATCTTAATAAATTGAAATCAGGATGAAATCTTCAATTTTGTATTTTTAGGGCAATTTTTGCCATTTTTGGTCAAAAAATGTATTACTCAAAGACAACTTGTTTGATAGCTTTGATAGTTGGTATACTGGTACCTAGGGTTTATCTTAATATATTGAAATCAGGATTAAATCTTCAATTTTGTATTTTTAGGGCAATTTTTGCCATTTTCGGTCAAAAAAATTTTGTTTCACGAATTCTACTTTTCTTATAGCTTTGATATTGAGTAGAAATATTCCTATAAATGATCTTCATTTATTGTGTTCAAATTATATCTTCTTCAATTATGTATTTTTGCAGCTATTTTTGCCATTTTGGTCAGGCTAACCTGAAGTGGGCTGTCAAAGATTTCTTCCTTCATCAACAGGTGTCACAAAAAGTTATTCTCTACATAACACAAAGGAGCTCTATCAGCGGCCAGGTCGCTTGTTTTAAATTTTCAGAGAAATGTCGTCAATTTCCTATTTTTTTGAAGCTTCATTATTTTTGATTAAAAAAACTTACAGAAATAGCCCGCGATTTGATTCTATAACTTTTTCAGGTTGTATTGATATGAACAAAATTAATAAATATTATTTTGTGAAAAGATTTTCTGATTTTGGCAATTTTATACTTACAGGAACTAAGAACATATAATTTGGTAATTTAGTGAGCATTTCATATGGTAAACTGTATTTGGTGTTGAAATGCGGTAAAAGAATCATTAGAAAGCACAGCAAAAGGTGATTTTAGCAGGTTTGGTTTCCAACAAATATATTCCAAAAGTTTTTCAATGTTTAAGAATATCAATGTTATAAATAGTTCACACACTTCCTGCCACCTGTCATTGTATCTTTTATGTAAACAATTAAATGGTCAATACCAAGGGATGGATCATTTGATATCCTGATGGGGATCTGGAAGATTTTCAAAAAAAAAGATTCCAAGCAAATGTCAGTGAAAAACGAATCCCCCAGAAAAGGCTTGACAAAAAAGGTGGGGGAGTGGAAAAAATGCTGTACAATGAATCAGGCAAAAAATAATGCTACCTCATCAATCTTCCAGAACCCAAGAACCCCCCCCCCCCCAAATATCAAATGGTCCACCCCAAATGTCTTTGTGTACACATTTCTTAGTGCAGTATACCTCAGTTGAAGATTCCAAGTCAGGTCAGGATTTGAAATGAATAGTCAAGTTCACCACAGTTAAAATTCTTAAGTAGATCTCAGTGCCATCACCCTTGTGAAATAATCGCAATCATACCAATCCATAATCCAATAACACTAGGTCAAAATTTGTAAGACATTAGTTGTAAACATAGACACAAAACAGCACAGAACAGACAGTAAATAGACGGTACACAAACAAAGTCAAATTCATGAAAGAAAGATATATGACATATTGGTTTTGTAAGTTGTTCCAAAAGTGGATGCACCAGTTGTACTGGAAGAAAACAATGTTTACTTTTCCTGGTGGGGTTTTGGTCTTAATGGTTGTATGTTGACATCTCTCCATGTATATGGTGTATGAGCAAAATGCAAACATTGGTTTCATGCTATGCATTTCAGTCAAGGTCATCTCTTTTCATAAAAAGTCAAGAATAGGTAGCTGTTTGCCTGTATTTGTGTACACATAACTGCCTTGCAAGTTCATTGTCTTAAAAATTATCACATATGTAGAAAGAGAACAAGAAACAAATTAAATTGATGTGTAATAGCGAGCGCAGCGAGAGCGGCCGAAGGCCGCTCGCGAAGCGAGCATTAAGACTAATGTGTGTACAAGAAATTTAGAATGGAATCTCTATATACCTACGAGTTTGAAAAGAGAGCACAGTTCCATGGAGGCGGCCATTTTGAATACCTCCACACGGATTGTGTGAAATTAAAGATATCATCTACCACAAAAACTACTCGACAATGTGTATTGCCGACAAAAGAATCTCTCTGTTCCAAAGAAAATGTGAAATTTGTTTTAAAATGACTATTTTCGATCACTTTTGAAGGCCCGGATCGGTCATCACTAGGCGCCGCCATTTTGAAACAAGCCTACTCTCGCGAGAACGAACGGTCAACTCAAGCGAGAATTAAAAATAGTGTGCTGAGAGCTAGCTACCGACGGGAATATCAAGTACGTGTTTTACATTAGACTGCCTCTGTTCCTGCCCCTGTTTAATATAATGAACTGATCAGAATCATATAATTTACCAGTTTTAAATAATTTTCGTTAGTGAACTTGGCATTTCTGAGTTAAATTGCTATAAATGTTATTCTAGAAAACAATTGATAACAATTCAACCTCAACGAGTCAATGGCTAAGTTATGAATCATGCATCAAACACAGAAATTAGCATGCTATTGCCTGAAAACATCAATGACGATATACTACGCTGCGCTCGCTCTCAGGTCAGACCTGTTACATATTATTCACCCTGAGTGCCTGTATCTATAACTATTTTATCATTATACATCCAACAGTTTGTAATATCTTTATCACTGTCCATGGGCCAAGGCATACTAGGGGGGCCAATGTCATCACTGCCAGTCTGTGTATGTCAGTCTGTCAACATGTCCTCTATCTGCCAGGCTTTCTGTAGACTAAGTTTGTAGAGCTCATAACTGAATAATTTCTATATTAAATGTGGCCAGCATTGGAATGCTTAGATGTTATCTATAATCAAATGGAATCTTGTAGGCGTTGATAAAAGACTAAGAAAAAAGATTTTCATAATCTGCAATAGTTATATTGATAAGAGAGTTATTACTTTATTATTAGTTCCAGAGACCAGCTCTGGAACTGTTAGTTTTTGCTCACTTTCCTTCTTTCATTCTTTCTTTCTTACTTTCTTTCTTTCTTTCTTTCTCTCTCTCGTATTACTACCATAGAACATGCTATATACAAATTTTACCGTCATTACCCAGAATGCATTGCGACACGCTTATGACGTCATCGCTCAGCTCGGACGGGTTTTACGGGCATTTCTTGTTTGTTTATTTATTATTTTGCATTGCACAAATATCAAATTGCGTTCAGCTATTAATAATCCTAGCTTTCTTTCGCTTTGTTTTTTGTTCCTTTTTGATTTTCATATTTCTCTAAATACTCGCTGTACGTGGCGCTATACTATTACTTTATACGCCTTCCCATGGTTTAGACTCATGCTGGTTTTTTTCCCGAGTGCTCATGGGTTGAATGAGATCAACAATGGCGGCGGATACGAACGCTTCCCTTGCATAGAGAGAGAAAAGTAGGCTTTGCGTAAGTTTACAAGCATGGCTGGGCACATCGTGTACCTAGGCGAGGTGGGTGTGCTCGAAAACGAAGATCATTGCAAAATTTGGATTCAAAATCGGCTGTTTTGGCGGAGAAACTGCCTGCCGTCTTTCTGAGGAGCCACCAGCGTTTTTTTCTATAAGTCTGCAGGGCTGTGGTGGGAGGCCGTTTAACGCCGGTAACACACAGCCTTGCCATGCAGAGCTTGGCATTCATAGTGAACTGTCTGTCACCGCACCGGCATGTGTTGGCTGCACGTAAAAGCAACTCAACTTTCCAAGATCAAACGGTCAGTATCTTGTGAAAACAGCGACATAGCAATGAAAATTGTCTTAGTCAGTGGTAAAAACTCTTAACAGATGAAGCGTTAATTGCTTTTAATCAAATGAAAATACATGTGGCCTAGGTCCGATGTCTCCTCTCGTCTGATATACATTTCCGTGCGTTGTCGCCCCCGTATGTATCTGTTGCGTTTTTACTGTACATGTAGGCATTTGTAATCTGTGTACTGTAATTCCCTGGACTGCCTTGCTTTTAGTTGTATTCTGTTGTTGTATCAGCCCTCACTATAGCGGTAGGTATGTGCTTGCAAGCACTCTTTCATTCTGCACCAATCTTCATCACACATCTCTTTTCTTCCGCTGCTCTGGTCTCTGGAACTTCGCTTTTGCTTGCAAATGCTTTCTAGTTTGGTAGGAGGAACAATGTATGCAATATTTTGGTTGAAATGCATAAATTGGTATACATGTATTTTTGAATTTTTTCCGACTTTTGGTCAAAATTTTTGTTTTTAGGAATCACATGTCAGAATTACTAGGTATCAAATTTGGATTTTAAGTTCTTAAGGATCATCTGATTACCATATATCAAAATATTGATGAAATATGTATAAGTAAATGTGAGCGAATTGGAAGACAGAAGTTTGCAGTGCAGCTGACACACTGTTTTACAAAAAAATTAGCATGTTTTGGGGTACCAATCTAGTAATTGGGGCCACGTTTCACATGTTTTATTTTAAAAAAATGCCAAATATGATATTCTTGGAGTCCCTGGTCCAATCACAAAGATTGAGAATTGCTGCACATTTTACGTATTTTTGGTAGATACATGTACATGCTCAACTGTAAATTAGTATTTGTTCAAATGAAGTCAGGGTTACTAAAAATGCTTATGAGCAGCAAAAGTGAAAACTTGGTGAAAATCTCAATAAACATTAGTCAGACTGTCTTGGCAATGCAGCTAACATACCATATTGTACAAAGTGTTGCATGAAAGTCGCTGTGAGTGAATCTAAAAGAAGTTATACATGGTATACAGATCTTTTAAACAACCAGTCTTGCATTTTCAAGATACAGGATAACATATTCATAACCAGATGTGAACTGAATGTGCTCACGTGTTTTACAACAGGTTTATTAATAGTAGTATGCTTCACAGAATGTTGGATATCCAGTAAACAGACTAGAAAATTTTAGCATTTACTCGACCTGCTAATTGCAAGTTTCATAAATTTTGATTGAGTCAATTCAGATATATATCCCTAATTAGGAAAATTTATTTAATATGCAAATTAGGAATTGGGTGAAGTAAAAATGTCTTTTGACTTTCAATAATGTTATGTCATAGTATCTTTGATGTACATAGCAAGTTTCAACAACTGCAATCAAGTTAATTCAGATATATCCCTAATTAGGAAAGTTCATTAAATATGCAAATTAGGAATTGGCTGAAGTAAAAATGTTTAATGACTTTCATGAATGTTGTATCATTTAGCTTCAATATATATAGCAAGTTTCATCAACTTTGGTCCAGTCAATTCAGATATACCGGTATATCCCTAATTAGGAAAGTTCATTAAATATGCAAATTAGGAATAGACTGAAGTTAAACTGCTTATTGACTTTCAATAATGTCAATAATGTTAAATCATAGTATCTTCGATATACATACGAATTTTGGTCAATTTCGATTGAGTCAAATCAGATATATATGCCTAATTAGGAAAGTTCATTAAATATGCAAATTAGCAATTATCTTTCATGTCAGCCCCTAATGGTTCCCACTGCTGATCTATCTTGGTGTGATCAGCATTTGTAGCGAATCTCATCAAATTTTGTTGTCGTTCTCAATGTATAGCCGTTTTTGTCTAAAATCATTAATTATGCAAATGAGCAAAAAGTAAGCAAGCCACACCCACCAAAAACAAATCAGTTCTTGCCATTTGCAAAGTGAATCTATGTACCAAATTGATTCTGATCTGATAAGCCGTTTTTGAGATATCGAGCACACGAACAGACAGACACACAGACAGACAGACGGACGGATAGACAAACAGACAGACATTGCTGCAATATTAACCGTGTGTGAACACGTGAGCTTAAAATCAGAAGATAAGATAATAAGCCTTACAAGTTTGAGTACACAAAGTTTTTTGACATTGAAGAAGACCGAATGAGTTCGTTATTGGGGACTTTCCTATTAAGTTTGGTACCTATACATTTAACAAGTAGTTTCAGAGGAGACTTCAAGAATGGTGAGCGAAAAAAGTGCCACAATACTTCTCAAAATATGCACCTATGCAGATTTCAAGATTATTCAAGAATTCTAAATAAGGGCGACCCTAGGAAGATGCACATCAAATGTGACAGCTATCAGACCAGCAATATCAGAGACGATGGTTTGGCTAAAAATGAGCAAATAAATGTTATTATAAGAGAACAAATTTAAGTCAGATCATCCCTTGAGATTTTTTAACCAAGATCGTCAGGCAGTGAATGCATGACAGTGGGATAATCAATTTATCTGATAAGCTCCGCATCACTGACAGCAGAGCTAGAAAAGTGCACAGTTTATATTATTTGATGAGAATTTTTTTGGTTACATATTTGTCAAATTTTGGTTACATATTTGTCAAAGGCTTTTGCTAAACCAATCATATTAGACCAAATATTATTCACAAATGTTCACTTAATTTTTAATGTTGAATAATAGCCGGAGAAAGGCTTTGTAATACCTAAGTCTTATTTTCACAAAACAGCAGAAACCATTGCCTGGGGTAAAATAACACTGGTTAATGCACATTTCAATCCCTTGGGATACAGGGGATAAGGATAAATATTTAATTTGGGACTACAGTGTAGCACTGTGCGCATTTCCAAAATAGTGAAGAATATGTTGACCACTCATTTTGGAGAATCCATTTATGACCGAAGAATAAATTTAATGTTATTCACTTTTATTCCCATTGGAAAATTATAATATTCCTGACCATATAATGCGCTGAGGACCTGGTGATGCATAGGTTTTTGTAATATTAAGCTCAATGTATGTATTTAAAAGATGTTATTACTATGACATTTACTATTATACATTTACTACACTATCCTTCATTTGGAAAGTTTGAGTGAAAGTTTTATTAAGTCTTTCTTTTTTTTGAGGTGCAATCTATCCCCTAGGGCATAATACTTCTTTCAATCAAACACAATGATTGTATCTAGCTGCCCTTCTCAATATAATTTTAGATAATTTAAAACTACCACTTACATTGTCCTTTTTACACCTCAATTTCCATCTCACTCTTTGTTGGCACACGCATGTTGCCATGGAAGTTCTAATGGTAAACAAAAACATCCTTATATCACTGGGAGCAGTCATCTTTTTATCAAAATATTGACACAAAGAGAGATAACTTTTTTGATGTCACACGCATTTTCATTTCCAAAACTGCACAGAATATCATTCTAACTAAACAATTATCATTTCATTATTGTGACAAAACCTGTACCAGGGTCTGATACAGGTGTTACGGACTTCACTTATACACCATGGGCCCTCACGCAATTCCAGCTCTTCTGCAAGACCCGTAATAGGGGTGAAAAGATTAATATGATCCCTCTTTCATATAGGCAATGTGACTAAGTTGCAGTCAATCAGTATAGCCAGATGATACATAGGGTACACGATGCATACATAAATGCTCAGATTAGTTTTTACAACAAATTTTCCCAAACATAGAATTTTAGACAAACACGAATCCAAGACATCAAGGAAAAAATCTGAAAAAGAACATTGCGAGGAATGTACACAAAACATCAATGCTGTCAGATGAGCTGAGTCTTCTAAGTCCTTTCTTAAAGATCTGCTGGACCAGCTTTCAAAGGTATCAATGAAACAAAGAAGAAAATTGGCTCAAAATTTGTAGAGATGCAAATATCATCATCACTCATATTCAAGTTTTAATGAGGTCATCATTTAAAATCTAATAATTACATTTGAAAGCTATTGACTGAGTAGTTTGGAGAAAAAGGTCTTTGGACAGTAAATGAGAAAACATTTTCATAAGTACAAATATTCACATTTTGCATGCAGTAATTTGATTATGATGTGAATAAGGACATCTCTATAAAATGTACATACCCAATATCAAAGTAAATTTACCATCATTACAGGGAATTTCAGAATTTAGGCACCGGACAACTATCAAAGTTAGTTGTCTTAATTATGTGAGCAATATCTGTAAGAAGACAAACACTTCATTTTAGATAACATCTAAACATTCCATATACTACTTTTAGTTGTAAAGATTTGGGTTCAGGTCTTCATGAATTTGGTCTGCAAATGGACACAGTGCGTTAAACATACAGACTGAGAGTGCTGAGATTTTCCAGATGAGCGATCAGATCAGTCTTTATCATGAGCTTTTGAATTAGTACTTTTGAATTAGTACTGAAGGACTCCATTCCTTTCAGCACAATCTGAGCCAAAAATAGTCATGCTTGATTTCAAGATAGAAATAGCTACTACCGGTATATTTCATTCTTTAAAACATGAAATAATCTTTAACTCAGTATTTTACAGTTTTGACAAAAACATCATTTTTGTTTCTTCACTGCTGGGCTAGATCACATGCCAATGTGTGTCTTCATTCATTGGAAGGTAATTTTTGGAGAATAGGTTTAGAAATCTGCAATAACAGAAAACAATACTTCAATCATAATAGTCTCCTTTGAAGTTGACAAATCTTTTATAGTGAGATGACTGATGACAGCTGCACTCATAATGGTATAGATCTCGAAATAAAAGTCTACGACACCAAATTTTCTCATCAAGTTTCTTATTTACTGACTAAGACATGGAATTGTAATAGGAGTGACAATACTTGTAATTTTGGTTATTCATCTATCTCAATCTGAGTGCAATATTGGAAAAAACTGAATTATTTTTGTTCTTTCATCCAGCCTTACCCTGCAAAGTTTATTTGTCACTATCAGTGCACGTAGTTAAAACCAGTGAGGTATAACATGTTCCAGATATTCCGTGTAAGATTTGAGAATGATTTTAAGGCCACTGAAAAATTTGATTCTGTAAACATGGTTTTTATTGACTTAGACTTCTACATCAAATCATGTCAAATCATGGCTGAGTATCGCTTTTCACTGACTTTGCAGATGGAAAGTGACAGGCCCTGCTGGATAAAGGTAATCCTGACCTGTTTAAAAATTGCTGCAAATTCAGATTTTCCTTTTTGAATTATGATAACCTATTGTACAGTATAAATTCAAGCTGTTGTCAGAGATGTAATCTCAAAGGACAGACAAGTACAAGATCTTTCAGAAGACACAAATATACACTTCACTTTCTGTAATGCATCAGTAATACTGACACAGCATATACATAATCAACTTTTAACACGCAACATTTTATTGAATGAACAACTTAATTACAAAATAACATATTCCTGCAAACTGACCAACAAGGAAACAATAGTTGTGAACAAGTATACGGTACACATCATGTAATGCTGACATACATTTGTAATACTGACATAGCTAATGCATAATAAAGTTTTGATCCATGGCATTTCAAGACAGCACAGAATCAGAAGTCTGTTATAAAACAATTAAAAAAATCTTGAGTTTTTCTGAAGCAATAAAAAATCCTTAACGGAAAAGCTGCATATCTTTCATTTTCAGAAGCAAGAGAAGTCAGTACTGCAGACCTTAGGTATGTTATTCATCTCAAATATGAAAGGTTTTAAATTTCTCCTTATACTTTGCTCATGTAAACTTTCATCTACTGTTTTTCACAATCAAGAATGATAACAGGAAGACTGTCAAGCCCCCATACAGTTGTGATATTGAATATTGTAACAGATACAATGTAATTAATGCAATACTCAATGTAATAACAGCATAGCAACTGAAAATCCACCTCAAGGACATCTGGAGCAGTTTTTCTTATGATGGTCTCATTATGTTTTTCCAATAACGTAAAAGCTGTTACAAAAGTAGTTTCAGAAAGATATTTTAAACTGAATGGCATGATCAAACCAAAAGTTTAATTTTACACATTCCATCATAATTTTGCAAAATCAAAGAGAGGTCATCCCTTGAAATTAACACATCAGAATAAATCGGATTACTGATATCACAGAAGAGGACATTAACCAAATATGACAAAATTACTTCAAACATCAGTGTTGGCACCTTCTTTACCTTTGACAGAAGGGAGTTGAAATTCAGAGGTTAAGATACAAGTGACTTTAAAATATACCTCAACATTGGAAATTCAAATGCCCCATCCCTCATTCTTTGAAAACTATGGACAAAAAGGGTCTATATTAGCAGAAGAAAGTCAGTGACAAGTTAATTTTTTCAAATGATTCTTTACAAGTATATAGAGCAACAATAAACTGTACAATTTTCAGTTGACATGCAGTCTGCCTTCAAGTGCTGGTTTGAATAACACAGTTGAATACCTTCAACAACCTGATGGTACAGTCTTTACATATTTGGAATAACACTGAATATGTACAACTTGAAAAAAAATCAAAATGTCAAACAAATCAAAGAGGAGAATATTTGAATATCCTGATTAAATTCCACAGAATTCTGAGCTCTTGATATGAAGTAAAGATTAGATGGTTTTGTGACATAATATTATCACTTATAAAATATATTATTTTAGTTGTACAATCTTCATAATCTGTGTATGCACTTGTTCATTCTAGACATATATTGCTAAACTGATCAAAACACAATGCTTCCAGTTGAACAATGTCTGAAAATACTACAAATGTTTGGGAAAATTGCATAAATGTTCACTTTTTTGCAATTAGAAACATTCTGTCGGTGATAAGAGTTGAGCTATTAATTAGTTTGTAAAGTTTCACTGATCAACCAGTTTTGCTTTAAATTTTGTCATTTAAATATCAGTCATTTCATCGACTTTGTTAAACAAACTAAGCTAGATTATGTATTATTGTATTAATATCTTTAGCAACTTCTGAAGTCAAAAAGTGCAAATACTCTCTTAAAGTACAATTTTGACTATCAATCTTTTCATGATTTATTGTACTTATTTAACCATCTGATTAAATTGATTTAAATTATCTTAAATGTACTGTATACTAAAACAGGAATATTTCAAGCAATTCGCGGGGCCAGTAGTATTTGTGTTTATGACAATTTTTCTCTTTTTATTGCTCATTGTCAGTCATATCAGTCATTCTACCAACTTTGGTTTGAACAAAAATTGTATCAAATGGTGTTAGGGACATATTTAGCAAATGATTAAGTCAAACAGAAAGCATTTCCTTTAGTTAAGAATTTTTTACCAGTTTTTAGGATAATTTTCCCTCACTCAAATATTGAGCTTATTTACATATTTTTAGAGCAATGACATTAAGATCATAGAGATTCCATCCTTGACCTAAACTACATGTAGTACAAACCAAAATTTCACGCTGATAAGTGCCGCTGTTCCAATGAAAAATAAGTGGATAGACAGATTGACATACAGACATAGTCTTACAAACAGACATACATACATTCATACATACATACAGACGGCAGACACTGGATAGCTTCTATCCTTATGGCCTCAATAGCTATGGCAACTGGAAGCTCAAAACATTCCTACACAAGTATTAACAATTCTTCCATGGTGCTGATCTTACATGGCCTCTGCACCTGATGTTGATTTTTTCTGCCAGTGTTTTGGAGTTTCCCTTGGTCCTTTGGTCTTGAAAGGCCTATTTGGATAACCTAAGAACGACGATGTATTTCAGTAAGTCAACATTGTATGAACAAATTTTTATTGCCTTATTGTATTATATTATTATTGCCTCAATACATGAGTTTGTTTACCCAAGAGCAGGTGACAATTTGTCCTACGCCAGGAGGGCAAAGTGTCTCCTGCTGTGAGGGCACATAAACCCATGTATTCAGGCAATAATATTTTTATCACACGCCTCTTCAAAGTTAATGCTATATGACATTTAGTTACATGCAGAGCATTCTCAAACAATTTTACCATTATCAACCAGCATTATGAAAGTCAAAATAGCAGTGCACGCATGGACTATTTACATCAACCGTTAAGTGTCTACCTTGACGTCGAAAACGTCAAATGGCTTCACGAGACTGGGTAACTATGGAAACAGGTCCGTACATCGTTCATGTGGCCTGCTAACTCCCCGGATGTTCCTATTCAAATAAATGCACTGATTTGCACTCACATTGATGAATGTAATAAAAGACAATAGATGATAATGGGTGATTATGGCTTTGCTATAATCATTGTTAACGTCTGGGAGGACACGGGGAAAAGGGTTTAGCCCTTGACATGTGTGGGTCACCATGCGCCACCTACTACCACTGGCCGGATGCACTTGTAACGTAACCTTATCTACCAACTGCCCTCATTTACCGTTATCTCAACAAATTGCGTCACCCTCTCCACGTCATTATCCATGCGCATATCAGTGTGAGCAAAGCTATAGCTCCTCCATTTCAACTTCTGCCACGCTCAAGTTCACACCACAAAATTCCCGCCCACCCTCCGCAAAAAAAAAAAAATTTAAAATAAATTTAAAAAAATAAATAAATAAATAAATAAAGCCTCGCTGCAGGCTAGCAGCTCACAATAAAAGATATTGTATGTCTTATACCGCTTGCTCTATTCAATAAAGTTCCAGGGGGGTACTGTCATGGGTCTGCTGTGGGCGACCGGTAACACGTTGCCCGATGCACGGTACCCGGAGTCCGGTACCGCCATCCAGGCCACCATGACGCCTCGTCGCCCCCGCCATGGCAGTGCATGCATAACCCCGGATTTCGGCCAAACACTTGTCTCCATGTCATTCCTTTGCGTTAACTATGCATTAAGAGTTTGTGGTAGAAATCAAGACAAACCTGATGTAGGGGCAACAATTATAATGGTGGTAATTTCCATTAATTTTGGTGGTTTTTCAAACTTAATGCTAAGACTCTGCCTATATCTAGCAGCAATAGTAGCTAAAATTGTGACACAAATATCACTGAAATGCAGCACAAACATTATAGTATTCTCCCAAATGGCATGCAAAAATACAGGGATCAGAAGTATATTTTTTTTAACTTCGTTGATAATTGCACAATGAACAATTCTGCCATTGTTTCACACAGTAATATTCATTGAGTAATGGGTAAATTACAGCACAGTATATCTGCTTGTCCTGACTCACATTTTATTTGAGCATTTACATGTCAGTGACAAACTGTCAGTTTTGCTAAGTATACTCCTCACAGCAATGCTATTTCTGAAATGTTTTTAGTACTGATTATTGAAGATAGAGATGGTAATATTAGAAATAAGAACAATTACCACCTTGAAGTTTTATTGACCATTGCATAGAATATTATGGAACTTGAGAAACATATTGACTTACTTGAAACTTTACATCATAAACTTGGTTTACAGGGAGATGCGAATGAAATGTGCCTTTTTAAATGAATTATCAATTATTGTAGGAAAAATATGTCCTTAAAACGTTTTTGATGCTTCTAATGCATGTGACTGAGTAAATCTGATTGAGATCTCTCATAAATTGATATAGGATGTAAGTGTATATGTGTATTTATATTTAATTGCATTTATCATAGCAGTAAATTCTATTTTAAGTACAATTTATAATGATGTAACACAGGAAGTTTTTTCCCCTCAAACAATGTTAGTTTCTTCAAACCTTGTTGGTATACAAAACCATTCACAACACCAAAGAAAGTTGCTCTTACTGTCTTAATCATGTAGTTAGCCTCCTATGAAAATGATATTTTAATGTAATACCAAAATAAGCGTCATATGCATTTTTCATGAATTTTCTGGTTTGCATTCGGTTTTTTACTACTACACATTAAAATATGGCATGACTTTGTTGTGTGGTTCATAATTTTGAAGTTTTAGATATCTGAGGAAAATTAATGACATTAGGAAATGATGTTTGTAAGGCTAAGGGGACAACTGAGTACAGTTAACACCTCAATGGGCATAATTGTGAAGGACTCCCCAGCTTATTCCTTAGCTGCAAATTTAATTGATATCTTTTAACAATTTTAGAAGTCAGTTAAAAACTTATCTTTTTAGATCATTTTATTCCTAGACACTTTTTAAAATTTTACCTCTTTGCATTTTATTGGTGTTTTCTCGTAATTTTTATTTATAATTTACCTCAGCTCTTTTTTAGTGTTGTGTAAAGCGCATTGAGATTTTTATAATGTAATGCGCTCTATAAGAAATAAATATTATTATTATTATTATCTTGCATGCAATATCTCCATATGTATTGAAGGTACTCATTTTCTGTCAATTTTGTTTGTTATTAACCTTAATACCTTAAACCCCGGTGCGGGGTATAAAAGCCCCTAACTCATCGAAAATTCATAATGGCACTTGAGTGACAACTGGCAACAGAAAGGTAGACTGCTCCGTGAAAATCAGCCTACCAACGATTCTCAAACGAAAATTATTGGCATACCATAAACAAAGAGTGCTTTATAAACATCTAGGCCATACAGGTATCCACAAAGTTTCACAAAGCCTTTAAAAATTACGACGATTAGGGGTAAAAATCGTTTATGGAACAAAGGGAATGGCTCATAGGAAATGGTCGTTCTGTGATTCAAACAAATGTCACTCATTCAGTGACGCACACAGGTGTAAACTGGTCAAACATTTGCTGTGCATATGAGAACAATTACGATGTAAACAAATCATGTATACGCATAGAGTTACATGTATATCGGCGTGCGCACAGGATGAAAGCTTCGTGGTTGTCATAAACTATTTTACTAACAAGTCATCGTTGATGACACAGTCCCCACTTGTTAATGGGTGCTTTAATTCCAGGTCCTCAGAGAGGATAGAGTCCTCTTCATTAGGTCTGTGATAAAAATACTTTTGAATAAATTCACTTGATACATGTCTGAGTTGTAGTTCAGGACATGAAAAAATCGTAATAAAATGGCCATATGGTGGCCATATTGGATCGAATCACAAAACAAATCAATGTGCATATGTATGACGTAGGTCAAAGTCCTTGTACCAACTTTGATTAAAATCGGTTGAAATATGCCTGAGTTATGGCTTTGTACATGAAAAAATCATTACAAAATGGCCGCACAGCAGCCATATTGGATCGTATCACAAAACAAATTAACATGCATATGTATGACATTGGTCAATCTCCTTGTACCAACTTTGAATAAATTTGCTTGATACATGTCTGAGTTATGGTTCTGCATGGACATGAAAAAACGTAATAAAATGGCCACACGGCGGCCATATTGGATCGTATCACAAAACAAGTCAATGTGCATGTGTATGACATTGGTCAATGTCCTTGTACCAAGTTTGAATAAAATTGGTTGAGATATGCCTGAGTTATGGCTCTGTACATGAAAAAATCGTAACAAAATGGCCGCACGGCGGCAATATTGGATCGTATCACAAAACAAATTGATGTGCATAGCTATGACATTGGTCAATGTCCTTGTACCAACTTTGAATAAAATCAGTTGAAACATGCCTGAGTAATGGCTCTGTACATGAAAAAAATCGTAATAAAATGGCTGCCTGGCGGCCATATTGGATCGTATCACAAAACAAATTGATGAGCATATGTCTGATATAGGTCAATGTCCTTGTACCAAGTTTGAATAAAATCAGTTGAGATATGCCTGAGTTATGGCTCTGTACATGAAAAAATCGTAACAAAATGGCCGCACGGTGGCCATATTGGATCGTATCACAAAACAAATTGATGAGCATATGTCTGATATAGGTCAATGTCCTTGTACCAAGTTTGAATAAAATCAGTTGAGATATGCCTGAGTTATGGCTCTGTACATGAAAAAATCGTAACAAAATGGCCGCATGGTGGCCATATTGGATCGTATCACAAAACAAATTGATGTGCATAGCTATGACATTGGTCAATGTCCTTGTACCAACTTTGAATAAAATCAGTTGAAACATGCCTGAGTAATGGCTCTGTACATGAAAAAAATCGTAATAAAATGGCTGCCTGGCAGTCATATTGGATCGTATCACAAAACAAATTGATGAGCATATGTCTGATATAGGTCAATGTCCTTGTACCAAGTTTGAATAAAATCAGTTGAGATATGCCTGAGTTATGGCTCTGTACATAAAAAAATCGTAACAAAATGGCCGCACAGCGGCCATATCGGATCGTATCACAAAACAAATTAATGTGCATAGCCCATTGGTCAATGTCCTTGTACCAACTTTGAAAAAAATCTGTAGAAACATGCTTGAGTAATGGCTCTGTACATGAAAAAAATCTAATAAAATGGCTGCCTTGCGGCCATATTGGATTGTATCACAAAACAAATTGATGTGCATATGTCTGATATAGGTCAATGTCCTTGTACCAAGTTTGAATAAAATCGGTTGAGATATGCCTGAGTTATGGCTCTGTACATGAAAAAATCGTAACAAAATGGCCGCACGGCGGCCATATTGGATCGTACCACAAAACAAATTGATGTGCATAGCTATGACATTGGTCAATGTCCTTGTACCAACTTTGAATAAAATCAGTTGATACATGCCTGAATTATGGCTCTGTACATGAAAAAATCGTAATAAAATGGCCGCCTGGCAGCCATATTGGATCGTATCACAAAACAAATCGACGTGCATCTGTATGACATATGAAGTAATCCTTGTATCAAGTTTGAATGAAATCGCTTTGGGCATCTCTGAGATATCTGCGTGAACGAACGGACGCACGGACACACGGACGCACACACGCACGGACATGACCAAACCTATAAGTCCCCCCGGACGGTGTCCGTGGGGACTAATAAGCATCTATGATGCAATGACATTGCAAAAGTGAACTCATTACGGACGTGACTTAGCAAGAGGACTAGTCAGTACTGGTACAATGTATTCTTGCAAAAAGCGCGCACACACTATTTTACAAAACTATAGGCAAGTCCATACTTTGCATTGACAATGCCATCCAAAACAAGTCATCGTTGATGACACAGTCACCACTTGTTAATAGGTACTTTGATTACAAGTCCTCAGAGAGGATCGAGTCCTCTTCATTAATTAGGTCTGTGATAAAAATAGTTTGATACAGATAGTGCTCATTGGCCAAGAATGAGTTCCATGGTGATGAAAACATAAATCCAATGTAGGTCACCATCTTAAAGGTCATTAAATGAGTCAACTAGGAATTAATCGACAAGATCTTGCCAAACATTTTTGCATACTATCCTAAAACTAACAGATTATCACCGGTACCATATTCCATAAAATTTGATGCAGTATTTTCAACACTATGAGATCAACATCTGTACCAAGTTTCATCAAATTTGATGCTGTATTTAAATTTCTGGATATATCACTCTAATTAGGAAAGTTCATTACATATGCAATTAAAAATTAATTAAAATGACACTGATGTCTTTTTCACTGTTAAAGCAATGTGAGCTTAACATCTGTACCAAGTTTCATGAAATATGATGCAGTATTTCTTGACATATCAGCCTAATTATGAAACTTCAATAATTGACATGATACTGCTACATGACGTGAAATACAGGTCGAACCTCGTTAGTACGAACTCGCTTATAACGAAAACCCGCTTACAAAGTACACTATTCAAAGGTCCCGTTCTCCTTCCATTGTTTTCTACGTAGATCACGCTGTTTACAACGAACTTACTTATAACGAAAACCCGTTTACAACGAACTGATTTTCAACCCGAGAACAATGGTTTTGACGCTTACAACGAACATTTGAACTTGACCGACAAAGAAATGACAGGCTGCCGCACGTCGACAGCGTGAAATGGAGGCAGGCTTTGATGTTCTAAAACAAAGCGTGGTACTTCCCACTAATGTGAGCGTAATTGACTATCAACACCTCCTTGTCAAACACTCAGAGTTGGGGGAGATAAGCGATTAGCACTACGGCGTCAAACATTCACGGTAGAGAGAGAATTTTTTGCACACACGGCCAGTGAATGCACGGCTTGTGAATTTACAATAGGCCGTGAAACAGGTCTTTGATTGGCTGCTGTTTGTCGGTACAGCGGCAAAGCACACAAGATGATACCGCTACTAAATGGTGATAAACATCAATATTGTTTACATTCAAGGTTCAAAATTACGGACGTAGTGGCTGTTCAGTGATTCAATAATGAACTCCATTTCGCTTTTCTATAAACGTGTGAAGTATGGACGCCAAGATTTTTAATAAATTTGGGCAGGTTTTCGTTTGAGGTATCAGTTCCTATCGTGTAATCGAAATGGCGACAACTGGTACAAAGCGTCGTGCTCTGTCTTTAGATTCCAAAGCCAACATGGTCAAGGCAATCTGGTCTACGACATGGCGAAGTCTGCAGAAAGTTTGATGTCAAGCCCAGCACCTTGTCTACAATCCTGAAGAAGAAAGCCGAAATTATGAAGATGTACGAAAACAGCAAAATCGAACCAAGTCGTAAGCGTTTCCGTTTCTCAGTGGTAGATGACGTTGAACAAGCTTTGCTGAAATGGTTTTCAAATGCACGATGCATGAACATTCCTATCAGCAGGCCCATACTCCAAGCAAAAGCCGAAGATCTAGCCAAGAAAATGAATCACGCTGACTTCAAGGCCAGTAACGGGTGGTTAGAACATTTCAAGTCGCGTCATGGTATCACATTCAAGTCTGTATGTGGCGAAGCTGCATCTGTCAGTGAAGACACTTTTCTATAAATTGATGCCTGGTAAGACTCTATCTTTCAAGAACGTAATCTGCTCTGGTGGGAAGAAAAGTAAAGATCGAGTTACCGTGATGTTATGCGCCAACATGGATGGATCGGAAAAACTCACGCCACTTGTCATTGGTAAATCAAAGAAGCCCAGATGTTTTAAGAACGTTACTTCGTTCCCCGTAGATTACCAGGCAAATCGAAAGGCATGGATAGACAGCGACCTATTCCAACGATGGCTCCACCAGGTAGACCAGAAGTTTACCCGCGAGAAAAGAAAGAAGGTCCTGTTTGTAGACAACTGCCCAGCCCACCCAGCCGTCAAAATCCTGAAGTCAACCAAGGTCATCTTTCTACCGCCCAACACTACGTCAAAGCTACAGCCCATGGACCAAGGTGTAATAAGAAGTTTGAAGACATATTACCTCAAAAGTGTAGTCGAGAAAATGCTGCTGTCAATTGATTCAGGGGAAGGGTTACCAGCCATCAACGTCAAAGATGCAATCGATATGGTACACTCAGCTTGGCTATAAGTGAAAGACACAACGATCGCAAACTGTTTCCGTAAGGCCGAGTTTGTTCATACGTCACCCGATACAACCAGTTCTAACAACGGCATCGACACCAGGACAACAGAAACCGAAGAAGAAGTGATTGATGACGAAGTAGGCTGTCTGTGGGAGAGTTTGTCTCGATGCCTTGATTTACCTGAACTGTCATTTTCAGATTTTGTTAGTGCTGATGACGACGTGAATTCATGGGAAACGCCGTCTGATGATGACATCGTAACATCGGTATTAGAACATCGGAAAGAAGACATCGATAGTGACGAAGAAGACAGTGAAAACATCGATCCTAGTGCTACACATGAAGACAAGATCCCCTCAACATCAGAAGCAATGCAACAACAGTTACGACGCTACATGCAGTCCCGCGAAAATGTTGATTCGTCAGTATTTTCTGAACTTTCCAAAATGGAAGACGTCATGTTTAGTGCGATGTGTTCCGGCCGCCGTCAAGCCAAGATTACAGATTTTTAGAAGTGATTTGTGATCGTCAAGAACTCGATTGAAAGCTGACTCTGTATACCCTTTTTTGTATTTTTCATTCCATGAATTGAAGAACATTTGAACTGAAATCCGAACTCAATTTGATTTTGCGATGCAATATAATTTCCTCCGTGTTTGTATATGCAGTGATCAGATCACATATCAATTTCGCAATATTTCAATGTTTGTCACTTCGATTCCCAATTTACCATTTACTGTACAGTGTATTAATAAATTATTAGTTTTTGTTCATGATTCAGTTTCTTTCTGAAGCTTTTTCAGCATGGTTCTTGTGTGATTGCGAGTTAATTGAATTGAGTGAGAGACCTGGCGAGTATGTGTGATTCAACAACATCCATAATGAATAGCGCCCCCAGTGTCAGTTCAGTTATAACGAACTACGGTTACAACGAATGTCCCAAGCTATTCGTACTAACGAGGTTCGACCTGTAAATTGACAAGCATATGTATGAAATAGGTCAATGTCCTTGTACCAACTCTGAATGATACTGGTGGAAATATGTCTGAGTTATGGCTCTGTACATGAGACAATAGTAACAAAATCGCTGCCCTGCAGCGATATTTGATCTTACTGTTTAAAAAATCAACATGTATATGTATGACATAAGTCAATGTCCATGTACCAACTTTGAATAAAATCAGTTGAGACTTGCCAGAGTTATGGCTCTCGACATGAAAAAAAAACATAACAAAATTGCCACCATGTGGCCATATTGGACCATATCGTGAAACAAATCGACGTACATATGTATAACATAAGTCAATGTCCTTGTAACAACTTTGAATAAATTCACTTGATACATGTCTGAGTTATGGATCCGGACATGCAAAAATTGTAAAAATACTGTCAAGGACACTATGTGCTCACATTTATTTAAACCAGGAAAAACAAAAATGACAAAAGCAAATAAGGTCTGCAACTTAGGTACTGGAGGTCATCTTTAAGAACATGTATATCAACTTCTATAGCAATGGGACAAGCAGATCCTACATACATAAGCAAATGTCAACAACAAAAAATAGACAGAGTAGGCTTGATAAAAAGAAAAGGTGAGAGTTGGCAAAAAAATGTAGAAGGGATCTGGTAAAAAAGTAATGCTACCTCATCAATCTTCTAGACCCTACCCCCTCCTGAATATCAAATGTTCCATCCCTTGGTATTACATAACAACGGATGACAGGAAATGTATTTACAACCTTGGGAAGTTGGGGAGTTTTTTAATTAATGCGATGAGTGTTATCATTCTAATGTAAACAGCACTTAAGTTAGTTACAGATAGTGAAATGCCTTCCACTGTGGGTGGTAATTACAACATCTGGAATTATTCTGGATCCAACTTTCTCATCAGTTCTTACAAATTCACCTCAGCTTTGTTTTCTGGATCAAATTTTCCTACAAATTGATACCAAATATGACAAAATTATGTTCACAGCCTTTGAAACTGTCTCATAACATATCCTGGGTTGGTGTAGATCATTTAAGGTCACAAACTGAGAAAATTACCTAAAATATAAAAATTTTGGGGTTTCCAAACACTTTGAGCAGAAAACTTATCTAATAACATCCCTCGGGACTTTATACCAAACTACAAAGCTATCAAACAAGTAATTTTGAGAACAAGTTTTCTTGACCAAAAATGACAATATTGTCTTAAAAATACAAATTTGTATATTTCAGGACAATTTCAACATATCTAACTATTGTCATCTCTGTATGTCTGTGTACCAAATATAAAAGCTGTATGTCCAGGGGTTTTAAAAAGAAAATACTGTTTAAGACTTTCTGACCAAAAATGACAAAAATTGCTCCAAAATAGTAATTTTCTCAATTTTGTCATAATTTCAACAAATTAGAAGAGTAACACCCTCGCAAAGATCCAACCCAAATTTGAGAGCGATTGGGCTGGCGGTTTCAGAGAAGAAAATTTTTTACTGAAAATGAG
This sequence comes from Ptychodera flava, assembly GCF_041260155.1. Lineage (NCBI taxonomy): Eukaryota > Metazoa > Hemichordata > Enteropneusta > Ptychoderidae > Ptychodera > Ptychodera flava. The sequence continues at coordinate 496,207 of NW_027248362.1, forward strand.
AAAAATCACCAAAAAATTCAGTAAAAATACAAAATTAAGGATACCTTCACAATATTCATAAAACTGTATAAGGTTCACCTAAGGTACTTGCACACAAATTTTCAAAGCAATCAAAACAGCGGTTCTTGAGATATTAGTTCTTGACCATTTTCATATTTTGTAAGCTCATTTGCATAATTTTGGCAGTGCAGACTTCATTTGAACAAAATCCCATCTATAGCACAAAATGCATCCACACACCAAATACCAAGCTGAAATGTGCAGCGGTTTGCGTGTTTTTGATGTTGACGGACATACTGTATGTACGTACATACATACATACATACATACATACATACATACATACATACATACAGACGCCATCGACTTCAGCTTATACGATAACCTTACATTGGTATAACCAAATGTGAGCTAAAAAAATGGCCACACGGTGGCCATATTGGATTGTATCACAAAACAAATCAATGTGCATATGCATGACATAGGTCAATGTCCTTGTTGAATTTGTGAATAAAATCAGTTGAGACATGCCCGAGTTTTGGCTAAGGACATGAAAAAAATTGTAATAAAATGGCTGCCATGCAGCCATATAGGATCATATCATGAAACAAATTGACCTACATATGTATGACATAGGTTAATGTCCTTGTACCAACTTTGAATAAAATTGGTTGAGATATGCCTGAGTATTATGGTTTTGTACATGTAAAAATCTAAACAAAATGGCCGCCTGGCGGCCATATTGGATCGTATCACAAAACAAATCGATGTGCATATCTATGACATTGGTCAATGTCCTTTTACCAACTTTGAATAAAATCAATTGAAACATGTCTGAGTTATGGCTCTGTTCATGAAAAAATTGTAATAAAATGGCCGACTGGCAGCCATATTGGATCGTATCACAAAACAAATTGACATGCATATCTATGACATTGGTCAATGTCCTTGTACCAACTTTGAATAAAATCGGTTGCAACATGTCTGAGTTATGGCTCTGTACATGAAAAAATCATAATAAAATGGCCGCATGGCAGCCATATTGGATTGTTTCACACAAAAAAATGACGTGCATATCTATGACATTGGTCAGTGTCCTTGTACCAACTTTGAATAAAATTGGTTGAAACATGTCTGAGTTATGGCTTTGTACATGAAAAAATCGTAGCAAAATGGCCACATGGCAGCCATATTGGATCGTTTCACAAAACAAATTGACGTGCATATCTATGACATTGGTCAATGTCCTTGTACCAACTTTGAATAAAATCGGTTGCAACATGTCTGAGTTATGGCTCTGTACATGAAAAAATCGTAATAAAATGGCCGCCTGGCGACCATATTGGATCGTATCACAAAACAAATCAATGTGCATATCTATGACATTGGTCAATGAGAATTAAAAACTTGTAATTACAAGATTAAAAAACTCGTAATTACGAGATTAAAAAACTCAAAATTACAAGAATTAAAAACTCGTAATTACGAGATTTAAAAACTCGTAATTACAAGATTTTAAAACTCGTAATTACGAGAATTTAAACTCATTATTACAAGAATTAAAAACTCGTAATTACGAGAATCAAAAACTTGTAATTACGAGAATTAAAAACTCGTAATTACGAGAATCAAAAACTCGTAATTACCAGATTTAAAAACTCATAATTACGAGAATCAAAAACTCGTGATTACGAGAATTAAAATCTCGTATTTACGAGAATTAAAAACTCGTAATTACGAGATTTAAAAACTCGTAATTATGAGAATCAAAAACTCGTAATTACGAGAACAAGCGACCTAGCGGCCGATATAGCTCCGCTGTGTTTGTGTAGAGAATATTATGACACATGTTGATGAAGAAGGTGGAAATCTTTGATAGCTCAATGCAATGGCCAGAAAAAAGTGGCTAAAATACCTGCAAAAATACACAATTGAAGATTTCATCATACTTTGAATATGTCACATCGGATCATCCCTAAGAACATGTCAACCAAAGCTATCTGATGAGTAGTTTTTTGACAATAAAATTTTCTGACCAAAAATGGCAACAATTGCCCCCAAAATAAAAATTGCAGATTTCATCATAATTTCAAAAGATCAAAGTTAGTTCATCTGTAGGAACCTGCATATCGAATTTTAAAGCTATCAGTATCAGACCAGTACTTTTCTAGGAACACATTTTTTGACCAAAAATGGAAAAATTGCCCCAATTGCAAAAATATGAAATTGCAGATTTCCTCATTTATTTCAATAAATATCATTTAGATCATCTATTGGAACCTGTATACCAAATTTCAAAGCTATCAGATGAGTAGTTTTGGTAATACACATTTTTTGACCCAAAAATGGCAAAAATTGCCCCAAAAATACAAAATTACAGATTTCATCAGAAATTCAAAATATTACTTAGTTCATCTATAGAAACCTGTATACCAAATATCAAAGCTGTTAGACCAGCACTTTTTGAGAAACACATTTTTTGACCAAAAATGGAAAAAATTTTCCCAAAAATTCAAAATTGCAGATTTCATCATTATTTCAATAAATATCATTTAGTTCATCTATAGAAACCTGTATACCAAATTTCAAAGCTATCAGATGAGCAGTTTTGGAAATACACATTTTTTTAACCAAAAATGGCAACAATTGCCCCAAAAATACAAAATTACAAATTTCATCAGAAATTCAATATATTTTACTAAGTTCAGCTATAGAAACCTGTATACCAAATTTCAAAACTATAAGACCAGTACTTTTTGAGAAATACATTTTTTGACCAAAAATGGCAAAAATTGCCTTTAAAATGTAAATTTGCATATTTCTGCACAATTTGAACAAATCTGAAATAGATCATCCCTAGGGACATATGTACCAAATATCAAAGCTATCTGACAGGTAGTTTTGAAGATTTTTAAAGATTTTTTTACCAAAAATGACAAAAATTGCCTTAAAAATACAAATATGCAAATGTCACCACGATTTGAAGAAATCTGACTGAAGTCACCCTAAGTAAACTGCACATCAAATTTCAAAGCAATCGGACAAGCGGATTCAGAGAAGAAGATTTTTTTACCCAAAACAGTAAAAAATGCCCCAAAAATACAAATATGCAAATTTCACCACGATTTGAACAAACTTAAGTAAGGTCACCCTAAGTGAACTTCATATAAAATTTCAAAGCAATTGGACTTGCGGTTTCAGAGGAGAAGGCAATTGTTGACGGACGACGACGAGGGACGACGAGGACGACAAGGGAAAATCAACCTATTTGATAAGCTCCGCGTCGCTGACAGCGGAGCTAATTAAAAAAGTCGTAATTACGAGAATTATCTTGTCATGAGAATCCATAGTCTGTCATTGTCATTGCAAATGAATGAATAATAGGTCAAAAACTACAGTCAACTAATCGCAAATTTCTAAAATCTCAAAATTATGAGGTTTTAAAATTGCCAGAATGTTTGCATAATGATGATTTTGTAATTTCAATGTTTATGGAATCATGTGAAAATTTAACTATCACTGCGTTATTTCAACTCATCGTCTAGTTTGAGATTTCCTTTTCACTTCTACTTGATAACACCTGTGATAAAAATAAACATCTTTACGCTTTTATTTGCCATTTTCAATCATTTCTTGGGTTCTTGAAATGAGTTGCACTTCAATTCGGTCATTCATCTAGATCATAATCAATGTTTGTGTACTGTTCTTTTACATTAGGAGGAAGCAATGCAAAGGCACGGATTGTTAAACATTAAACAAACTTTGATTGTGTAAATCTTTGTTAGCAAATAATACTAATCTTGAAGTTTGGAAATCTGTCCGACTTCCTCGTTCACTGCTGTTTTGGATATGTCTTTTTCACACATGAAGGGGTGTCAGAAGATGTCAGTTGTTCGTCATAATTTCTAGTGCAAACCCAACATGATGACAACTGCCAATCTATGCTGGATGTAAAAAATTAACATCACATCGGCAGGTATTCGTAGTTGGAGATTTATCTCCTGAGGCGGGGAGGGGGTGTTTATCAGGTTGTCAGACTCTCGAAGGTGTTGATAGATGTGAAATATTTGCATAATGTCACACTATCGATATTTCACCCCAAAAAGAGTGTTTATCAAGCCATACAAAATCTACACGCTATTATGCATGACTTTTGATCTAATGGATAACATACTGAATATCTACAATTGTAGCCATGCATCAGTCCAAAGTTCATTCGTTCATTTATTCATCTACGAGTGTATTATAATTGCTTACTACACCTTATAAATCAGGATAATGCAATAGTGAAAACACCATATTAAAAACACCATATTCTCGTTGAACAATAACCAACAATATGTATGAGAAATAAGAGCTCAAAATTATATAAGGACTGAGTTATTATGGATTGTCTGATAACTAAGAGAATCAGGGCTTATAGTTGCGAGATCAAAGACTCGTAATTACGAGAATAAAAACTCGTAATTACGAGATTTTAATTCTCGTAATTACGAGAATTGAAAACTCGTAATTACGAGAATCAAAAACTCGTAATTACGAGAATCAGAATCTCGTAATTACGAGATTTTTAATTTTCTTTCTTACAAAAAATGGCACGAATACGCTTCCGTAGAAAGGGTTAAGGTCACAGACTAAGAAAATTACCTGAAATATACAAATTTTGGGGTTTCCCAACACTTAGAGCAGATTTATCTAATAACATCCCTTTGGACTTTTATACCAAAATAAAAAGCTATCAGACACGTAGTTTTTGAGAACAAACTTTCTTGACCAAAAATGACAAAATTATCTCAAAAATACAAATTCGCATATTTCAGGACAATTCCTACATATCCAACTATTGTCATCCCTGGGCATCTTTAAACCAAAAGATTTATAAGATTTTTTGACTAGAAATGACAAACATTGCCCAAATATGGTAATTTTGCCAATTTTATCGTAATTTCAACAAATTAGAAGGGTAACACTCTTGCAAACATCCAACCCAAATTTGAGAGCAATTGGACCAGTGGTTTAAGAAAACTGAATTTTTACTTAAAATGAGGAAAATAACAAAAAAAATTAGCAAAAATACAAAATTCAAGATATCTTGATGATATAAATAAATTTGTATAAGGTCCACCTAAGGTACTTGCACACCGTACAGCAATCAAAAGAATGGTTCTTGAGATATTAATTTTTGACCATTTTTATATTTTGTAAGCTCATTTGCATAATTTGGGCAATGCAAACTTCATTCTCATCTATAGCCCAGGATGCATCCACACACCTAATACAAAGCCAAAAAGTGCAGCAGTTTGCGAGTTTTTAATGTTTACGGACACATACAGACGCCACTGACTTCAGCTTATATGATAACCTCACATTGGTATACCAAATGTGAGCTAAAAATTATAAATTGTGACTACTGGACTGATATGACAACATGTCAACTGTCCATCAGGCAGCAAAAGGTTATAGACCTCAGAAGATGCTTCATCACTGGTGCAATGGAATTGTTAACCCCATGCACTAACATATTTTTGGCACTAGCATGGAAACTGACAGTTTCTGTCTGTAAAATGCTGACATACCTTAAAACTCTCAATTTAAGTAAACAGATTCATCTAAAAGTGCAATATGTCTCATCATACGTACACACATACATACACACATACATACATACATACACTTATTCTAACAGCTCCTCATGCCATACATGTGTACAGCACATAGGACGTAACAAAACACAAACAATACTTGGTGTAAACTTACTTATATCTTGCATATGGTGAACTCTGGGACTCGGTTCAAATGTTGGAATGTGATCTCTCTGTGTTTGCCCTGCATAAATGTCAAAATTATAACCATGTTCAATAGAAAATCAAAAATCAAAAATTGACAGTAAAAATTTTCAAATACTTGAAATTATTGCCATTGAGAACATTGTGTTTCAAATTGAAATTCTCAGAGGATTTGTCATGCAAACATAATTAAATACAATGCGCTGAAATCTAAGAATAGTAGCCAGTCTGATTGTGTCTCAATGGCCATAGTAGGACTGACCAATCAGCAAACCTCAGTAACCAACGTCATGAATAATTAACTGTGTAAACCTAGGCTTATAGATTGCAATGAGTTGGAACTTTTCGGCTAGATTTCACCCTTTATTTTTAGCACAGTAATTTTCAGATGTAAACATTATGCTCATGGTTCTATACGGTCTTGATGGCGAATGACACAAGTGGTTAGGGTACATCAAAAATTACTCCTAGAAATCAGGATTTGACCCTTGTAAATTTACAGTAACTTATTTGTCGCCAAATATTGCCCAATTTTGGTCAAATGTTAAGTTAACTTTGTAATAGGTAGTATGGAGAATTTTTTAAGCTTTGCAATGATGGGTTAACTGTTCTTGTCGGTCACCGGAGCATGATGGAGCATGATTTTTTTTCAATCATCATGTACTCCCTGGTGGGATTGACTCTTCTCAGATCTTTCACTCCAAAGACGCGCACCAGATCAAATTGCCAAAGAAAATTAACCAAAAGAGGAAAAGAGAATAAAAAACATTCAATTACTCATTGTCAAACATAGTCGAGGGGAAAGAAACTCAGAAAACAATATGCATGAAGAAATTCTTACCATTTTTAAGGTTCCAAGACAAGAAATTGACCTTTTTAAGCCAACAATTTTCTAGTGGTTAATTCGCTCAGAACCCCCGTAAATTATATTTTTTCGAAAGGCCTAGATATAGGGTAACATTTTGGTCACCATAGTGTCACCATTGTTTACATAACTATCACGTGACAGGTAATTTGCATAACCTTTCAAAAATCGGTTTTCCCTATGTTTTGTTACAATGCTTTGAGATATGTGGCTGAAATTTGTGTGGGTGCAAGCTGTCCTAAGGATCTTCCAAAGTTTTCTTCCAGAATTTTTTTAAACCTTCTTAAACAATTTTTATGCCTGAAAAATGTCCAGAGCGGTGAATTTAACCCTAGTTGATTTCTTTAAAATTGTGCTCAAATAAAAACTAAGCAAGATATAAAAAATCTGAGACACAGTTTTGAAGAACATTGTGACAGCTTGCATTCCAGCAAGTTTGAGTAAGATATTTTGAGGTATTGAGACAAAACATACGGAAAACCGATTTTTGAAAGGTTATGCAAATTACCTGTCACGTGATAGTTATATAAACAATGGTGACACTGTGATTACCAAAATCTTCCCCTATATCTGGGCTTTCAGGAAATGTATAATGTACGGGGTTTCTGAGCTTATTAACCATCAGAGAAATTAGATTAAAGAGGTCAATTTCTTGTCTTGGAACCTTAATATGGGGAAAATGTCTCAAATCAACTCAGGCTTAGACACTTACACTAGTAGCCAACAGTGCATGGTGCTTGATAAGCGGATTTGTCAGGTTATAATCGCATTCAAAGCGAACACATGCAACTTTAAATCCTAATTACATATACACGTAAGCGATTGGTTCTTGCCTACTATGCTCCATTGAGACATCCCGTACGAAAGATCAAAACTTGCTACATATTAGTACATATATGTTACAAATTTGATACACACTTTAATTGAACATGTGAAATATGCACCAAGCTTGTACTAGTTTGGTACACACTATGGGATTTTCACCATGGTAGTTGTGACATTTGTACCAAGCTTGTAGATATATGTGAGATACAAATCAAGTTTGGTACGAACTTCAGATTTTTTTAGCTGTCCCATGTGGCACTGTTTTGTCACAGAATTGAAACAATGATCGAACTACCCAGTGTTCATTGTACAAAATGACAAATTAATTCTTTTTTATTCAAAAAAAAAATTAAATACTCTTGGTTGTTAAACACATATGAATTAGTACGTACGCGTGGAATGCACAAATTTATCCACAGGTGCTTAAATCAACCAGTGATCGCGAAGCCTCCTGTAAACGTAGCTATTATGTACGTTTACAGGAGGCTTCGCGATCACTGGTTGATTTAAGCACCTGTGAATTTATCAAACCATGGAGGTACGTAGCTACCTCCATATCAAACCATTGCAACATCATGAATGAAAAACATCAAAAGTCAACTAAAACTAGTATAGTTGAATGTGTCGTAGGGTGAGTGCGTGTTGGATGTAGTAATATCCTCTCAACTTTTTCATAGATGTTCAACCTAGCATCTGGATACATGACTCTAAGGTGAATTTTAGAATCTGCTGCTCACAAGGTAAACATATTCTAAAGAGTGTACATTTATAAGCCAGTTTAGAAAGAATCATTTGTATACAATACAATGGGGAGTAGCAGCACGATGATGTCATGTACCACATGTTGTGAGAGCATTACTTTGAAAAAGACGCTGTCAGGAATTACAATCATCTAAATCCCCTGAAATGTTACCAGGGCAACAGTATGTCTGCTGTTGCTAAGGCAACAGATACCATGCCCCAGATATTGAATATCCCCCCCCCCCCTGCATCTACAAGCTTGGTGCACACTCAATACAAACAAAAACAAAATGACCTCTACATTCTCTGTACAAACTTGGTGCAATGTTCATCACACTTTCCACACATACTTGCTGCAAACTTAGCCTATGTTTGAATCAAAGTGTATATAACTGACTAGTAAGATTGGTACTTGTTTGGATGTCAGAATTTGTATCAAGTATGTAACAAATAAGGAATGCAAACTTGTGGCAAATTTTGATCTTTCGTAAGGGATAACCTGGACTGGTAGCAATACGAGTGACTTAACGACCAAAAGAGCTCCGCTGTGTTATGTAGAGACTAAGTATTTGTGACACATGAGTTGATGAAGAAGGTGGAAATCTTTGATGGCTCACTTCAAGTCAGCCTGACCAGATATAGCAAAAATAGCTTCAAAAATAAAATTTCAAGATTTCATCATAATTTGAATATATCACAGTGATCGAAATAATCGGTGGCAATGGTGGCATTTGCCACCAAAAACTGTCAATCTGCCACCAAAATTTTTTTCTGGTGGTATTTTTCTGCCACTAAATTCTGGGTCATCATGTCATCGATCCTACAGCTTGAATGAAGGAACACTAGTCTGAAGGAACACACGTTGTCTGACGGCGGAAAAACTTATTAGCCAAAAAAAACCCAAACTAATTGCGACATTTTGGCATGAATGAAAACATAGCGTGAATCCAAACTTGTGATTGGCTAATCTCCATATCGATGACAGCAGCTTTTGTACACTGGACATGTTGTTGCCCTCTGTGTCATACGACACAAGATAAAAGCATGTTGTGACATTTTGAAAACAAAGCCAAACTGCAGCCTGCATGAATTAAATAACAATAAATACTTGCAATTCATTAGCCAGTACAGGGCTCAAAAATTTCTATCGCCCAACGCCCGTGGCTAGTGAATTTTGGGTTCGGGCAAGTAAAATCAATATGCTTCCCGTCCGATGGGCAAGTGCACCAGCGGTTGAATTAACTAATTACTAAGCTCTGGACAATTCAAGCTTGAAAACGTATTTCATTAGGTCTGTACACGCCTACAATCATTGTAAGTCCTTCAACTCTCAAAAGTTTTTTTCTGAAAACCCTTGAAAATCCGCCAGACATCGCAAAATAATCGTTCTTGCTGTTGTAAAACACAAAAAGTCGTAAAAATACAGTTTTGCGACATGTTCTCTCCGACGACACGGAGTGAACTTACTGTTTTGTATGTGTGCCGTAAAGTGGTATGCTCTTGACAGTGGTTGCCATTCTCTTTGTGCAAGTGCAGCATGAGTCGTATGACAGTCGATCGGCTTCACGCGATAGTGTAATTGCACCCTGTGCTTGGTAAATGGATGTAAACTTATTCGAAGCCATGGATCTCGGCAATGCTTAGTGTTCAACGTAAATCAACACCCAGATGAAAAAGTACAAGTTTACATCGTAGTCGAAACGGGCTCAGTCAACCAAGGAGGCCACATATTGCAGCTACGTAGTGCGTGAGATGCAGACAGTTTCAAATTACGTGACCTTGGTTGTTAGGGATCGGCTCTCAGTTACAGAAAACAAATCTGCACTGAAGAGTAACGAAAACAAAACTTTAATCTGCTCTCTTGACGAATACATTTATCAAAATGAAACTTTGAAAGACGGCTGTGCTCAGTGAGTAAACATGTAAACAAAAAGGGTTGCAGATGTACATGTGCGTATGCATTGGCAGATAAACACTAGCAGAGCAGTTGTTTGTGATCTAAGCTTGATAATAAAGAGCAGCAGCCAGCTATGCACATTGTAAATCACACAATCTTATAAATCTTATGCAAAGATTTTAATTTGGATTAGGTTGTGGAAAAATTCCAGATTCAACGATGTTTTCTAGATGGCCAAATCTACAGAAAAAAACTAAAGTACTCTCACATTTCTTCTGCGACATTTCAGATTTGGTAATAGTCCTTCATTTTAACAAGAATGTACTTCATGTTTGAATCTGGTTTTTCCCTCTTTGAATTCACTTCATATGGCCAAACTCTTGCTTTCTCTTCAAATTACTAGTACAGTTATTAGAAATTTAGGGCAAGTAATTTTTCCTGTCGGGCAAGTAAAAATGAAATTCACGTGTCCCACGGTTGGTAAGTTTGAAATTTTTTTTTCGAGGCCTGCAGTATGGGTTGATTTTTTGTGACGTGTACTCACCATATTTTCAAGAATTTATAAATTAGAATGAGTATGTGGCAATGACAAAATGTTGTAGTATAACGATCACAAACTGCCACCAGATTTTTCATAATTGCCACCTGATTTTAAATCCGGTGGCAAACTTTTGCCACAAGAAATAAAAAAGTATTTCTATCCCTGTATCATATTAAGATCATTCCTAGGAATGTCTACAAAATGTCAAAGCTATCAGATAAGTACATTTTGAGAAACAAATTTTTTTACAAAAAAAATAGAAAATTGCAGATTTCATCATAATTTGAATATATTACATTTTAAAACTGTATACCAATATCAAAGCTATTAGATAAGTGGTTTTGTTGAAAAACATTTTGACCAAAATGACAAAAATTTGAACAAATTTGAAGTAGGTCATCCCTTGGGACCTAAATCTCATATATCAAAGCTGTCAGACCAGCAGTTTTGAAGAAGAAGATTTTTAAAGATTTTTCAACCAAAAATACATACAACCTTTGAACGCAGTTCTGACGCCTGTATCCCTTTAAACATAGTCTGATAATGTCACAGCTGCAATTAGGTGAGGCCTAGGAAATAAACATATCATACACACTAAATATCATAAATAATATGATTTCTGTGACTCACGAATTCTTTCTTCTAGATCTGTTTTGAAATCTGCAGGTTGTAAAATCTTTCCACTTTGCACTGGTTTTGCACTAGCTGGTGGGGGTGCAGGTTTAACAGGTGTGGGTGGTTGTGGTGGCCCTGGTTTAGCAACAGCAGCTGGCTGTTTGGAAGTTTCTTCTGTTCTTTTTTTGCCAGGTTTCTAAAATGATTCAGAGAAATAAGACAAATATCAATATGATATCATATAATTGGTGGATAAGCAACTTTGTGTCCAATACACTGTAGATCACATTGCAAAACAGTTTTTACGTAAGTCAGGTAAGAAATGAGAGCAGGAAAATAAAGTAAAGGCCTTTGAAAGTTAGTAATTCAAAATCATTTTGTGTATTGTATTCTGAAGTGGACTGGTATAAACCACTGACTAATATGCTCAAATTTCCAGGTCCATGTCTGGTGTCAGTGTCGTAAGCATGTTGCAAAGGTTTTATTTTAGTAAGATAGTGTTCCAAACAAGAGAGGATTGCAGTAATTAAGTATGGATGAAATAAAATCATGAACAACCATCTGACAGGTTTCCTTTGTGGCATACGATTGAACACCACTAATTTTATGCAGGTAATAGCAGGTTACTTTATGGTAACAAGTGTCCTTAGAGTGTGTTTATCATCAAATCTTACTCTAATATTCATAAGTCATCATTGATGACACAGTCCCTGACTTGTTAATGGGTACTTTGATTACAAGTCCTTAGAGAGGATAGAGTCCTGTTCATTAATTGGGTCTAAGATTGAGAATGAGTTCCATGGTGGTGAAAATGTAAAACTAATGTGGGCTGCCACCCTAATTACAAAAGGTCATTGAATAAGTCAATTAGTAATTAATCGACAGGATGTTGCAAAACATTTTTGCATTCTAGTATGACACTGATTAATTATCACGTGTACCACATATCATCAACGATACTGCCAAGAGTCAATGAATTGTATTACAACACTGTGAGATCAACATCTGCACAAAGTTTCATGTAATTGGATGAAGTGTTTCTGGACATATCACTCTAATTAGGAAAGTTCGTTACATATGTAAATTAAATATTGATTAACATGATACTGCATTATGTTGTTATTCAATGCTAAAGCAATGTGAGCTCAACATCTGTACCAAGTTTCATGAAATTTGATGAACCATTTCTCGCCATATAATAATTATAAAAATTCATTAAATATGCAAATCAGCAGTTAATTGACATGATACTTCTACATATCTTTGCATGCTATAAAACTACTGATACAGCACTTCTAGCCATATCATACTTATTATCAAAGTTCATCAAATATGCAAATTAGCAATCATTTGACATGATACTGCTTAATGTCTTTGCACAGTATCAGAGTACTGAAAGATAAACATCTGTATGAAGTTTCATCAAATTTGATGCAGTATTTCTGGTCATAGCCCATTAATAAGAAAAGTTCATTGAATATGCAAATTAGAAATTAATTTGAATGACACTGATAAACGTCTTCATTCAAATGTTAAAGCAATGTGAGCTCAACATCTGTACCAAGTTTCATAAAATCAGTCTAATTACGAAAATTTATTAAATATGCAAATTAGCAGTTATTGACATGATACTACTATATATCAATGTACGCCATTACATCACCAAAAGATGGGAGCCTAGCAAGAATTTGAATCCATTAATTACCAGTTTTTGATCCCATTATCTTGCTAAGCATGGTGAATGAAGCAGAACAAAAAAATTTTGAAAATCCATCAAGTAGTTTTTGACTTAAGTAGTCGCAAGGCAACCTGGCATCTGATTTCCCAATTGACGTTCTACAACTGGTAACATGGACTTGCAAAAATTTTGCAAGACATTTGCAGTCAGTGCATCAGAGGGAATATTGCGCTCAGTTGGGAAAAGCTCAAAGTACAGTTCATCTTTTGTGATTGTTGTGTCAGATAAATAAACTGTCTGATTAACAAGTGGTGATGCATCAATGGGCATTATCAGCTAGACATGTTTTCAACTCTAACCAGTGGATGTTCATGTTATAGTAGCTGATATCTGTTCTCTCCAGCAAACGCATAATTGGGCCAGTGACTAATTTATCGAGTATGCCCAGAGCTTGACACTCTGCCAAAACAAGTTCCTCATCTAACACAGCAGCAACTGTACTGATCAATCGGTTGGATGACTGACAGCGTCCTGATTTCAGAAAGTCTGCGATGTGATTTCTGTGATAATACACTGCTGCTCCCTGATGAAATGCAATTACATTAAATCTGTGGTGCTGAAATGTTTTAAGAAATTTTTTCTCACAGACTTCATCCAAGTATGGGGAAAATCTGTATATACCCCAGACTTTTGACACCCGGCATCAGTGAATCCCTTGCAAGCCTTGTACAGAAGTGCAAAACAGTGTGATTCATTTCCAAGTGATGTGTTGTCTGTTTTCAGGAGAGATTTGTTGTCAGATTCAAACACTTTTGTGGATGTACAAACTGCTGTTGCCATATTAGTGAGCACATCCGTACCACATAACAGGTGATTTACTCCTTGCATCTTTTGTTTCTCTGATTCATTTAATTTGTCCCAGTTCTTTTCAACAATTGGTAGTAAAGTCCCCTTAATTCTTCTAATTTGCTTTTATATTTTCTGTTTACTATGTGGTGATCACTCATTATGTTCTTACTGTGCAAAAGAAGTTCAGCATACACAGATAGCCTATCAGTATCATCCTCACTGATAGCTTCACTGAGCTCTTTAAAAGTTTCAATGGTTGCTGACATGTAGTCATCAGCACTCCCACTCAGCAATTCCTGGAATCCAAGTGAAATAGATTTTTTATTGGGGAGGGTTACTTGAAGTCCGGCATAATCAACAAAGTTCTTGAGTGTCCCATCTGTGTGCAAGGTATTGTTTGGTGACTGTTCAAGAATTTGAGATGCTGCCTGTGCTTGTGCTACTACCAGTGTCTCAACTTGCATCATGGATATCAGAGATTTACTTGGTAGTCTATCAATGTCAACATTTAAAAGGTTTTTAATGACTGATCTAACAATAGCTGAGCAACTTTCTATCGACATGTTGTGAGACAGCAGATCATAATATATTTGACGAATACAGTCAGTGTATTTGCCATTGTCAAATGTTTTGATTGTTGGTTCATGTTCAATTCTCTCATCAATTTGTTCCTTAATTCAGTTCTTGATTTTCATTTTTCAAGTTCATTTATTTTCTCTGTCACCTGTTGCACTCTAGTGTCATTCTCCTTCCATTTCCATGACCTTTCTTTTCCAGCTTTTATTTTTTGGAGGTTTTCTTTTCTTTCAATACATGTTCTAATGTCTTGTTCAGTTCATGTGTTTTCTTTTAATTCATTTATCACTTCATTTTTCTCTTCCACTTGTCCATTCAGCTTTGATATTTTGTCATCTCATTGCCTTGGTCTTTTATTAAAGTTTCTTGGTGCTAAAGATGCAAGCTTTTCTTTCAACATTGTAATAATACTGATCTGCTGTCTATACTTAAACCTAATTCTGCAAGAGTAGTCTCTCCTGACAATAAAAGGTCAATGTTGTCAACTATTTTATATAGTTTCCATGTTCTATATGAAGAAAAAATAGTATGTCAAATTAATTAATTAATCAACTGTCTTTGACTTTACATCTTTATATAATCCAATTAGTTTAAAGTAATTCTAATGTAAAAGAAAAGAAAAACATCTGAAAAACTGAAAGCTTTGAGAAAGAACACTGTTTACATACTGCTGTACAACCAGTATACGTAACATTACTTCCTGGTTTGGGGATCGTTGACAGTGAGTTTGAATAAAGGGTTTAATTGGTTTCACAGGAAAAAAACACCCTTTTCAGAGATTATGGTTTAAAAAACTTTATTTTTTGTAAAAAAACAGACATTTCAAGGTTTCTGACATTGTTCTGTGATTTCACTAGCAACCATGACGATATGATCGAGCCTTTAAATTTTCCGTATGCCATGTAAACAAAACGGGTACCGGACCTTCTCTGCACACGTCACTAATTCTTTTTATTACACAATCAACAAGTCATCGTTGATGATACAGTCCCCACTTGTTAATGGGTACTTTGATTACATGTCCTCAGAGAGGATAGAGTCCTCTTCATTAATTAGGTCTGTGATAAAAATACTTTGATACAGATGGCGCTCAATGGCCAAGAATGAGTTCCATGGTGATGAAAACATAAAACCAATGTAGGCCACCATCCTAAAGTTCATAAAATGAGTCAACTAGGAATTAATCAACAGGATGTTGCAAAACATTTTTGCATACAATCCTAACACTTAACAGATTATCACTTGTACCATATTTCATAAAGTTTGATGCAGTATTTACAACACAATGAGATCAACATCTGTATCAAGTTTCATCACATTTGACGTTGTATTAATTTGTGAGTATATCACCCTAATTAGGAAACTTCATTACTTATGCAATTACAAATTAATTAAAATGACACTGATAAATGTCTTTTCCAATGTTAAAGCAATGTGAGCTTAACATCTGTACAAAGTTTCATGAATTTGATGCAGTATTTCTTGACATATCAGCCTATTTACGAAACTTCAATAATTGACATGTTACTGCTACATGACGTGAAACAAATTGACGAGCATATGTATGAAATAGGTCAATGTCCTTGTACCAACTTTGAATGATACTGGTGGCAATATGTCTGAGTTATGGCTCTGTACATTAGAAAATTGTAACAAAATCACCGTCATGCAGCGATATTTGATCTTACTGTTTAAAAAATCAACATGTATATGTATGACATAAGTCAATGTACATGTACCAACTTTGAATAAGATCTGCAGTTGAGACTTGCCAGAGTTATGGCTCTCGACTTGAAACAACCATAACAAAATTGCTTCCATGTGGCCATATTGGACCATCTCGTGAAACCAATCGACATACATATGTATAAATAAGTCAATGTCCTTGTACCAACTTTGAATAAATTTGCTTGATACATGTCTGAGTTATGGTTCCGGACATGAAAAAATCGGAAAAAATGGCCACACGGCGGCCATATTGGATTGTATCACAAAACAAATCAATGTGCATATGTATGACATAGGTCAATGTGCTTGTACTAAGTTTGAATAAAATCGGTGAATAAAATCAGTTGAGACGTGCCCAAGTTTTGGCTAAGGACACGAAAAAATTGTAACCAACATGGCTGCCATGCAGCCATATTGGATCATATCATGAAATAAATTGATGTACATATGTATGACATAAGTCAATGTCCTTATACCAACTTTGAATAAAATCGGTTGAGATATGCCTGACTTATGGCTCTGTACATGAAAAAATCATTAGAAAATGGCCACACAGTGGCCATATTGGATTGTATCACAAAACAAATTGACATGCATATCTATGACATTGTTCAATGTCCTTGTACCAACTTTGAATGAAATCTGTTGAGATATGCCTGAGTTATGGCTCTGTACATGAAAAAATCGTTAGAAAATGGCCGCCTGGCGGCCATATTGGATAGTATCACAAAACAAATCAATGTGCATATCTATGACATCGGTCAATGTCCTTGTACCAACATTGAATAAAATTGGTTGAAACATGTCTGAGTTATGGCTCTGTACATGAAAAAATCATTAGAAAATGGCCGCCTGGCAGCCATATTGGATCGTATCACAAAACAAATTGACGTGCATATCTATGACATCGGTCAATGTCCTTGTACCAACATTGAATAAAATCGGTTGAAACATGTGTGAGTTATGGCTCTGTACATGAAAAAATCGTTAGAAAATGGCCGCCTGGCGGCCATATTGGATTGTATCACAAAACAAATTGATGTGCATATCTATGACATTGGTCAATGTCCTTGTACCAACTTTGAATAAAATCGGTTGAAACATGTCTGAGTTATGGCTCTGTACATGAAAAAATAGTAATAAAATGGCTGCCTGGCGGCCATTTTGGATCGTATCACAAAAGAAATTGACGTGCATGATCTATGACATTGGTCAATGTCCTTCTACCAACTTTGAATAAAATCGGTTGAAACATGTGTGAGTTATGGCTCTGTACATGAAAAAATCGTTAGAAAATGGCCGCCTGGCGGCCATATTGGATTGTATCACAAAACAAATTGACGTGCATATCTATGACATTGGTCAATGTCCTTGTACCAACTTTGAATAAAATCGGTTGAAACATGTGTGAGTTATGGCTCTGTACATGAAAAAATCGTTAGAAAATGGCCGCCTGGCGGCCATATTGGATTGTATCACAAAACAAATTGACGTGCATATCTATGACATTGGTCAATGTCCTTGTACCAACTTTGAATAAAATCGGTTGAAACATGTGTGAGTTATGGCTCTGTACATGAAAAAATCGTTAGAAAATGGCCGCCTGGCGGCCATATTGGATTGTATCACAAAACAAATTGACGTGCATATCTATGACATTGGTCAATGTCCTTGTACCAACTTTGAATAAAATCGGTTGAAACATGTCTGAGTTATGGCTCTGTACATGAAAAAATCGTTAGAAAATGGCCGCCTGGCGGCCATATTGGATCGTATCACAAAACAAATCGACGTGCATATCTATGACATTGGTCAATGTCCTTGTACCATTTTTGAATAAAATCAGTTGAAACGTGTTTGAGTTATGGCTCTGTACATGAAAAAATCGTTAGAAAATGGCCGCCTGGCGGCCATATTGGATAGTATCACAAAACAAATTGACGTGCATATCTATGACATTGGTCAATGTCCTTGTACCAACTTTGAATAAAATCGGTTGAAACATGTCTGAGTTATGGCTCTGTACATGAAAAAATCGTTAGAAAATGGCCGCCTGGCGGCCATATTGGATCGTATCACAAAACAAATCGACGTGCATCTGTATGACATATGAAGTAATTATTGTACCAAGTTTGAATGAAATCGCTCCTTGCATCTCTGAGATATCTGCGTGAACGGACGGACGCAGGCACGGACGCAGGCACGGACGCACACACGCACGGACACGACCAAACCTATAAGTCCCCCCGGACGGTGTCCGTGGGGACTAAAAATTAAACATTTGATAATTTCACACTGATCAAAAATACGTACAATCGGCTCAAAGTCTTACAATTATGCACTTTGATGATGAATTTTTCAATGCTAAAGCAATGATGCATTGCCTGGACATCGACACACACTAAACTAATTCATCAGCCGCCATGTTTGACCGACCTCTCAAGTGATACCGGTGCACCCGCCGATGTCATTTTTGGAAATTCAATTTGGAAGGGTAGCTCGTCAATTAAAATGAAAGGAATCGACCCAAATGATAATTAAAATGCCAATTTTTCCAAAATTGTTCGTTTAAAAAAAAGTAAGTACCAGCTATGAATCTGAATTCGATCGGCAAACACTTTGACCTCTATTTCCCCATAGCTATAGCTGCCTCATCTATATTAAACAGGTATCATCTTACAGCTTATCTTATTGGCTATCATCTAAGCATGGTTTAAAAGCTCTTAGCAGATTGGCTACCCCTCCGCTTTTCAGTTTTATATCAGGCACCCCGTAACCAGACGGTGCCGTGCTATACAATCGTATAGCGCCACACGCCATTGGGTGATTTTTCCACCGGGAGTGAGACTTCAAAACTGCACGTATGCCCTATTTTTAGTACGAATTCAGTGTAAATTTGCTTTCTTCAAGGAAATATGATCGTAAATTGAAGGCACAATAATGATCAGAGTTGCTAAACAACGACTTTGAAAATGGACATTTTGTTACAGTGTGCATAAATTTGTACGGCCGCCATATTGGTTTCTGAAGTCCCTACCAAAAGATCAACATCTGTGCCATGTTTCATCAAATTTGATGCAATATTTCTAGACGTATCACACTAAATATGCAAATTAGCAATACAGTACTGAGTGATCAACATCTGTCCCATGTTTCATCAAATTTCATGCAGTGGCTCTGGAGATATAGCCCACTAATTAGGAAAGTTTATTAAATGTGCAAATTAGCACTTAATTTGCATGACACTGCTAAGTTTCTTTGTAAACTTATGTGAGACTATGGGCTTAAGATCTCTACGAAGTTTCATCAAATTTGCTGCAGTATTTCTAGACATACCAGCCTAATTACAAAAGTTCATTAAACAAGTCATCGTTGATGACACAGTCCCCACTTGTTAATGGGTACTTTGATTACAAGTCCTCAGAGAGGATAGAGTCCTCTTCATTAATTAGGTCTGTGATAAAAATACTTTGATACAGATGGCGCTCAATGGCCAAGAATGAGTTCCATGGTGATGAAAACATAAAACCAATGTAGGCCACCATCCTAAAGTTCATAAAATGAGTCAACTAGGAATTAATCAACAGGATGTTGCAAAACATTTTTGCATACAATCCTAACACTTAACAGATTATCACTGGTACCATATTTCATAAAGTTTGATGCAGTATTTACAAGATTACGAGATCAACATCTGTATCAAGTTTCATCAAATTTGACGTTGTATTAATTTGTGGCTATATCACTCTAATTAGGAAAGTTCATTACATGTGCAATTACAAATTAATTAAAATGACACTGATAAATGTCTTTTTCAATGTTAAAGCAATGTGAGCTCAACATCTGTATAAAGTTTCATGAAATTTGGTGCAGTATTTCTTGACATATGGCACAAGACCACTAATTCATTTCCCATAGGCCACCACAGTAGCGTTGAGCTCGATTTTCCTATTTTAAAACATTCAGCGGCACGAATCCTCTTAACAGGTGTTAGGTCAATGTCAGCTTAACTACTGATTAATTTTTCGTGTGGGCAAGTCCACGGAAATTTTGAGATAGCGATAAAAATAGCGCCCTCAGTGGTGTTTTTGACAAATTTCAGGCTTATTGCAATGATTTCTATTAGCCCTAGAACTCCTCATATTACCACCAAATGCTTCAGCCATTATTCACAACAGTCTGCATTTTGATTCAGGCAGAAAAATATCTTTACAAAAATTCTTGACGTTAAAGCTCAAACTAAACAAGCATCCATGCAGATATCAAAACTTCAAGGTCTGCACTATTTTTCTTCCGAACTATCTTCGTGGGTAACGAACCCGGAAGTGAATTAGTGATCTTGTGCCAATATAGTGAACCTTAAATTGACAAAAGTGCACAATTTTAACACCAATCAAAGTACTGGTGGATATGACTCAAATACTAAAATAAAAGAAAATTTAACCTTACACTTCAATTGCTACACCTGCCTCAAGACATACATTCATCGGCCCTATGGCAGCAATTTGCGTCACCTCTGTACCGAGCCATATGACACCATATGACATAAAAACACATTCCTGGCAAACAAATTTTGTGTCCCAAACCCTCATATCAGAATACTTTTACAATTGCTTAGTTGTGTTCTTCCCAAAAAAGATAATGATTTCACAAATAGTATCTCTCCCCGAAATTAAACCCCGGTTTCAGGGGCCAGGCCTATTTTCATCGACTTTTTTACGGAAATTTTGAATAATAAATTTCTCTGTAGAAAACCGCTATGAATGGATTTGCACGAATTTTTGATATAAAAGAAAGAAATTGTATGTCTAAACAATAAAAGTACTGGTTTGACAAATTAAGTTGAATTAGGGGAAAAATTGACAAAAAGCTATGCCATACCCCTATTCCTGACTGAGTCCAATATGGCCGCCAGCAGGGATTTGGGCCCCCCAAGTATATCAAAATTAGTGTCTGAGCTGGTTTCCACATACCTTTATATTTCCAAGTATTGTTCGGAGTAATAGAAAGAGCAAAAGGTTGTTATTTTTCAGCATAGGACATCATACGTACTGAAATATGTCCCCCTATAGGGCTTCCTATGGGCCGTCAATTAGGCACAAGACCACTAATTCATTTCCCATAGGCCACCACAGTAGCGTTGAGCTCGATTTTCCTATTTTAAAACATTCAGCGGCACGAATCCTCTTAACAGGTGTTAGGTCAATGTCAGCTTAACTACTGATTAATTTTTCGTGTGGGCAAGTCCACGGAAATTTTGAAGATAGCGATAAAAAAGCGCCCTCAGTGGTGTTTTTTGACAAATTTCAGGCTTATTGCAATGATTTCTATTAGCCCTAGAACTCCTCATATTACCACCAAATGCTTCAGCCATTATTCACAACAGTCTGCATTTTGATTCAGGCAGAAAAATATCTTTACAAAAATTCTTGACGTTAAAGCTCAAACTAAACAAGCATCCATGCAGATATCAAAACTTCAAGGTCTGCACTATTTTTCTTCCGAACTATCTTCGTGGGTAACGAACCCGGAAGTGAATTAGTGATCTTGTGCCATATCAGCCTACTTACGAAACTTCAATAATTGACATGTTACAGTAACTGCTACATGACGTGAAACAAATTGACGAGCATATGTATGAAATAGGTCAATGTCCTTGTACCAACTTTGAATGATACTGGTGGAAATATGTCTGAGTTATGGCTCTGTACATTAGAAAATTGTAACAAAATCACCACCATGCAGCGATATTTGATCTTACTGTTTAAAAAATAGCGTCAATGACACTTTGCTCACATTTGGTTACATGTGGCAAGGTAGAATGAGTCTATACACGATATTTAACACACTTCTATGTACCTTAGCTGGTGATATTCATAGTCAAGTGCATTTGAACAAATTTTGATACACCATCCATTGAAGTATGGAATGGTTGGCAACTTGCAACTGTTGATCACATACACTTACACAATACCATGCAACCTAGTACATCATAACTAGTGATAAAATCAGCCATACCAAACTAAACGTGTCCCTTATAATATAAAATGCATAAAATTACTGTAGACAATATTTGGTCTCTCTATGGTCTATAGTTGCACAATCGAAGACAAAGGTAAGATGTAATAATGGGCATTCCTCACCTTCCACTGTTAATGAAGTTGCCACACCTACATGATAATGGTATGTCCCAAACTGCCGCCAAGTTAAACAAACATTGCAGTGACATAGACAAATAGGGAAATTTCCAAACACAAACATACCATAGCAAGAAGCCTGAAGCATCAGATATGTACATCTGTTTTAAAGCTATTCTAACCGACTTTCAAAGCATCAAACCAGGGATTTGTGTAGAAGCCATTACTTACACAGACAAGCAATTCCATAAATATACAATATGACAACGGAAAAAAACAAAATCCTTTGAAATCAAAGTTGGAACATTTTTTCACACAAAATTGTCATATTTACATCCACAGTTATAAGAGTTTGTAACTAATAACCTGACCTTGTTGGATTAAGCAGCAAAGTTTACTGACTATACAGATGACACTTACATTGTCCTGCATCTTGAAAATGAAAGACTGGTTGTATACAAGATCTGTACACCATAACTTCTTTTAGATTCACTCATAGCGACTTCCATGCAACACTTTTTCTACAATGTGGTATGTTAGCTGCCTTGCCAAGATAACCTGACCAATGTTTATTCACCAAGTTTTCACTTTTGTTGCTCAGTAGCATTTCAGTAACCCTGACTTCATTTGAACAAATACTAATTTACAGTTGAGCATGTACATGTATCTACCACAAATACACAGGTAAAATGTGCAGCAATTCTCAATCTTTTGCAATTAGACCAGGGACTTCAAGAATATCATATTTGGCATTTAAAAAAAACATATAAAACATGCAAAACATGGTACTCCAAAACTTCTTTTAAACACAACATATAGATAGCTCCATGCTAATATTTTTGTAAAACAGTGTGTCAGCTGCACTGCAAACTTCTATCTTCCAATTTGCTCATATTTACTTATACAAATTTCATCAATATTTTGTTATATGGTAATCAAATGATCCTTAGAACTTAAAATCCAAATTTGATACCAGGTATCTGGGCACCATTTTACAACTGGTATAGCCACAAACTGATGACGTCAAAATCGCCGTACACAAAACCCAGATGCCCCGTATTTGCGGCACTGACTAACTAATAAGATTAAAATAATATAGATGTGCACTTTCTTCAAATCACTGTCACAATTTCCGACTGCTTAGTTTTTGTATCGGGTGAAGTACAGTGGGGGCTGGTCAGCTAACCCCAATTCCTGGCTCCCACTGTGCTTCACCCGACACAAAATCAAGCAAATGAAGACCATCACAGACTTTTTAGGGTTAGGGTTAGTTAGTTCATGTGATCGCGGCAATAATTCCGTCTCATTCCGGGTACAATATGTCCTCTCTCACTTTTTATTCAGCAAATTTCTTATCATGTACAAACTGACCCCAACGGCAATGGCCATATTGACCCCTTTTCAATACCGCACTTGCCAAAGACGGCATCATCTTACGTAACAGAAACCAGCGTACATTGAAATGCAAATAGCAATCGATATGACGGCCCCAAAAAACTTTCTCTGCTTTCATTGCATACTTTTCCGACACACTAAAATTCACACCTGCATTGTTTCACCGTACACTATAAAAAGCCGGCATAGGCTGCACACTGTCTCTTTCTGGCTGCTTTGCTGCTATCAGAAATATTAGACAAACCTGATAGCTTTCACTATATTTTCACTATAATTTCAAAGGCATACAATATACGTAAGTCAAACAGTAATAATATTCGTCACCAGGATTTCTGTTTTATACTCAATAATGCACTCCTGGCGCTGTAATGTTTCATGCATTCCTATCTTTTCTCTTTTAGATACACCATGGCACAGCGTGCAGTGTTGGGAGCAATTGGTTGTTCTTTTCGTGATTTGTTTCTTCAAGTCACGCCGGATGAACAAACCGCTGTAGAATGGTGTCAAAAGAATGGCCTGTTACACAAGAGGCGCAACTGTCAGTGCGGCAGAGATATGACGTTGCATTGCCGGAGTGGCCGGGATACATACCATTGGTGCTGTCCCGACCGCTCTTGCGGCGCGGCTATTTCAGTCCGCACTGACAGTTGGTTTCATTTATGCCATTTACCTTTTGTCACCATTCTACAGTTAATGAATTTTTGGTGTTTTAAGTTTTCAGTTACTGATACTTCTTTTCAGTTGTCCATCTCTTCAAAATCCGTTGTGGATTGGTTTAATTTCTGTCGTGACATTTGTTTTCTTTATCTTCGCGATCATGCCTCCGAACAGGTTGGTGGCCCCGGCTGTATTGTGGAAATTGATGAATCTAAGTTCGGAAAGTCCAAATACAGTCAGGGTCGACACCGTGATGGACACTGGGTCTTTGGAGGCATCGATCGCGATTCTTCAGCTTGCTTTCTCATTTCTGTTGACCGGCGTGATGCGAATACCTTAATTCCTTTGATTTATCGATTTGTTCGTCCAGGTTCTACTATTATTTCTGATGAATGGAGGGCTTCTTCTTCGTTGTCCAGGTCTCCTCAGTTCTCTCATTTGACCGTTAATCATTCTCTTCATTTTGTGGATCCTCAAACCTTCGCCCACACCAACACCGTGGAAGGCATGTGGATGCATGCCAAGCGAAGGGTGGGGTACACATCTTCAGATTTATTTCCAACTTATCTTTATGACTTTATGTGGCGGAAGCGTTTCGGCGATAAAGCTGACGCGTGGATGTCACTTGTTCAACATATTTCAGTTCTTTATCCTTTCAGTTAACAGCCCCTTCATCGACCCAACACTGCACTTTAAACAGCTAGCGTATTGTGCCAAAGTTTTCAGATGGTGTCAAAACTAAAACGACAAAGTCAACAGTTAAGGAGGCCACTAACGTCGATGTGATGTGTGACACTGGTAATGCACAAACCAGATGAAGAAATGAGTTCATACTACTGACAATATGGACGCTACATCATATTGGTAGCGGATTTGTCTACTTCTGTACTTCATGCACTTCGTCAATTGGTAGAAAACCGAAGTAACAAGCCCCTGATAGTGACTGTATAGACCGTGCATTGTGACATTGACAGCCAATTTATTTTTCGCTTCAGTACTGAATTGACTTCGTCATTTGGCGGAATTTTAGAATGTAATTGTCGTAGTATGTTTCACGAATTGTTCTTCACATTTTCATCCACAATAGGAATGAAATATTGCATTTCACATATGCTAACTGATGAACATCTTTTATATAAAGTATATTATGTCAAAAATGGAACACATATCTTTTATATTGTAAAAAAAAGGCAGCAAACAATTCAACAATAAATATCAAACACACATGTAACAATAAATAAAGTATCTTAAAGAAGCTACAGTTTTTCAATAACTGTGTGAATACACCAAATAATATGGGAAAAAAATCACAAAATTATGTGCACAACAAAGACGAAAATAAAAAAAAATCAAGACAAACAATAAAGAAACGAATACACTACCATGAATTCAATAAAAGAAAGAAAATACGTAAATGAATTTAAATGTGCATTAAATGTGAACATTATAAATTAACCAGTTCCTGTTCACCATTATCATACTAATGTTTATATCAAACATTGCATCCCCTTCCTGCAACTTGTTCTCGTGGAGTACAGGTTATAGGTAGTGCTTCACATGCTGAAGGTCCTGGGTTCGAGTCCCGGCAGTAGCATAAGGTGTTATAAAAATATACTAACTTTATAATTAATGCTTTCTCTCTCTCGCTAATCAACTGTTTCTTCCACATAGGTGTATAGATGGCTGAAGAAGACATAGACGTAGACATAGATAGAGTTGAGATAGTAGTAGAATTAGAGAGAGCATAGACAGCAATAGTGAAAATTGGGACCCTTCTTTTCAATCATTTCCCCCTAAGTTTCCAAGCCCCCATTCCTAACTCTTACCCCCAAAATAATTTATCGCCCCTTTTAGAACGTAACCTTTGACCTCATTTCCATAAGTACGCACATCTTTGACGTCATCAGTTTGTGGCTATACCACTTGTAAAATGGTGCCGGTATCTGATATGTGACTCTCGAAAACATGACTTTTGATAAAAAGTCAGTAAAAACTTCAAAAATACATATATACGAATTTTATGCTTCTCAATCAAACTATCGCATACATTGTTCCTCCAATCATACGTACCAAATAATAAAGTAATCACTCTCTTATCAATATAAATTGCAGATTATGAAAAATCATGTTTTTATTCTCATTCTTTTATCAACGCCTACAAGATTCCATTGGATTATAGATAACCATCTAAACGTTCCGAAGCTGGCCACAGTTAATGTGGAAATTATTCACTTATGAGCTCCACAAACTTGGTCTACGGAAAGACTGGTGAATGGATGGACATACAGACAGACTGACATACACAGACTGGCTGTGATGACATTGGCTCCTTAGTGTGCTTTGGCCCACGGAGAGTGATAAAGATATAACAAACAGCTGGATGTAATGATAAAATAGTTATATATATAGGCACTCGGGGTGAATATTATACATCAATTTGATTAGTTTCTTGTCCTCTTTCTACTTAGTATGTGATAATATCTAAGACAATCAACACGCAAGGCAGTTATGTGTTGGCAAATACAGGCAAACAGCTACCTTTTCTTGATTTTCATGAACAACAGTTAACCTTGACTGAAATGCTTAACAATATGCAACGAATGTTTACAGTTTGCTCATACACCATGGCACCAGATACACAGAGAGATTTCAACATACAACCATTAACTCAAAAACCTTACAGGGAAAAGTAAACATTGTTTTCTTCCAGTGCAACTGGTGCATCCACTTTTGGAATAACTTATAAAACCAATGTGTCACAAGGGTGATGGCACTGAGATCAACTTAAGAATTTTAACTGTGGTGAACTTGACTATTCGTTTCAAATCCTGACCTGACTTGGAATCTTCAACTGAGATGCAGTGCATTGTAAAAATGTGTGCACATAGACATGGGGGTAGACCATTTGATATCCTTGGGGGGTTCTGAAGATTGATGAGGTAGCACTATTTTCAACCTGATCCACTGTACAGTATTTTTTTCCACTCTCCCACCTTTTCTTTTAGTCGAGCCTTTTCTGGCAGATTCGTTTTTCTTTGACATTTGCTTGGAATCTATTTTTTTTCTGAAAATCTTCCAGATCCCCCATCAGGATATCAAATGGTCCACCCTTGGTATCAACAATGTTTATTTAAAGAGATACAATGACAGGAAGTGTAGGAGCTATTTATAACCCTGACAGTTCAAACACTGAAAAAAGTTTGGAATATATTTGTTGGAAACCAAACCTGCAAAATCACCTTCAGCTGTGCTTTCTAATGATTCTTTTACCACATTTTAACACCAAATACAGTTTACCATATGAAATGCTCACAAGATCACCACATTATGTATTCTTAGTTCCTGTAGGTATAAAATCGCCCAAAATCAGAAAATCTTTTCTCAAATATTTATTAATTTTGTTCATATCAACACAACCTGAAAAAGTTATTGAATCAATACTGTGGACTATTTCTGTACATTTTTACCATCAAAAAATTAGGAAGCTTCATAAAAATGGGAAATTGAAGACGTTTCTCTGAAAAAAAAACAAGCAACCTGGCAGCTAATAGAGCTCCTTTGTGTTATGTAGAGAATAACTTTTTGTGACATGTGTTGATGAAGGAGGAAATCTTTGACAGCCCACTTCAGGTCAGCCAGACCATTATGGCAAATATAGCTGCAAAAATATGTAATTGAAGAAGATATAATTTGAACATATTAAATTAAGGTAGACAGACATTCGGACTCTCAAACTTTTACAATTCTCTTCTGATATACCACATGTGGGGGTTCATTTTAAAGCTCTTGGTGAAAGAAAACTTTTCACCGCCTTAGTTTTTCGAAATTCGAAAATTTTTATTTTTCTCCATAGAGTTAACACAGGGATGGTGGCCATTTTGAATTTCTAATCTTGGGTAATTTGTTTCTCTAGTACCAAAATTTGCACATTGACCCCCTATTTTTATTCTTGATTCTGAAAGAGAATGATTGAAAGATTCCTTGAGGCAAGTTAGAGCAAAAGTTTAAGTCTTTCAGTTTCGAGGTGCATACTACCTTAAGATCATACATTGGAAAATTTCTACTCAATATCAAAGCTATTTAAAAAAGAGATTTTGTGAAACAAATTTTTTGACCAAAATAGCAAAAATTGCCCAAAAAATACAAAATTGCAGATTTCATCCTGATTTCAATATTTCATATTAAGATAAACCCTAGGAACCTGTATACCAAACATCAATGATATTAAATGAGCAGTTTTTGATAAATACATTTTTTGACCAAAAATGACAAAAATTTGCCCAAAAAATACAAAATTGCAAATTTCATAAGAATTTGAATAAATCACATTTTGATCAACCTTATGAAACTGCAGACTAAATATCAAAGGCATCAGATGAGTAGTTTTTGGAAGAAAAAATTTCTTGACCGAAAATGGGAAAAATTGCCCCAAAATTACAAATACTAAAAATTCACTATAATTTTTACAAACTTGACTGAGGTCATCCGGAGGAACATGGATACCAACTTTCAAAGCAATCGGACAAGCTCTTTCAGTGAAAAAGGTTTTTCTACTAAAATCTGAAAAAAATTACCCAAAAATACAAACACGCAAATATCGTCCTCAGTTGTACACACCTAATTTAGAATAACTAAAGGAACCTACATATCAAGTTTCAACCAAATCTGACCAACGGTTACTGAGTTTTAGCAGTTTGCAGCATTTTTCCTTTTTTACCTCATTTGCATATTTTTGACGCTGACATATTCATTTAAACAAATTCACATCTCCACCCCTAGGTGCACCTGTACACCAAATACTAAGCTGGTAGCTGCTGCGGTTTAGGAGTTTTTGATCTGGACGGACTAACAGACATACATACATACATACATACATACATACACACAGACGCAATGTAAATGACATGCAAATGAAATGATTCACCTTATAAGCTCTCTTTGGTGTACCAAATGAGAGCTAAAAATCAAGACAGATATGTATTACATAAGTCAATGTCCATGTACCAACTTTGAATAAGATCAGTTGAGACTTGCCAGTGTTATGGCTCTCGACATGAAATAACCATAACAAAATGGCCACCATGTGGCCATATTTGACCATCTCGTGAGACCAATCGACATACATATGTATAAATAAGTCAATGTCCTTGTACCAACTTTGAATAAATTTGCTAAGATACATGTCTGAGTTAGACATGAAAAAATCAGAAAAATCAAAGTGAGACTTGAGTGGACACCGTGGGTCATCAGTATGTATTAGGGAGATGGTGCAGTGGCAAAGAATGTGAAATTTTCAGAAGAGTTACTTTCAGAATGTGCTTAGGAATACAATTCAGAATAACATTCAGACACTCACTATGTGAGATAATATTCTGTATATTCCAGAAGAGTCCTTTCAGAATGTGCTTTGGAATACAATTCAGAATAATATTCAGACACTCACTATGTGAGATAATATTCTGTATAGAAGTAACAAGTCATTGACATTGACATAGTCCCCACTTGTAATAGGAGTATTAGTCTTGATGGGGCAGGGAAATGAGGTCATTAAGAAGTATCACTGGAGTGTATATGTTCAGATCTATGGACACATAGGTCGATGTCATTTTTCCCATTTTGAAACAAGAGGCATGTCTAAGTTATGGTTCTAAATCGGGAAAAAAGATCAGACCTCTAGCTGTATTGGCCAGCCAAGAAATACATATGTGCATAATAAATGAGGTACAAGATGTGACATCTTAAGGTCTACTATCCTATCAAATTGAAGTGTAAAGAACTTGTGGTTACTGAGTTATGCATATATATGCATATTCAAGGTCAAAGGTCATCAAGGTCACGTGACATTTTGAAAAAAAAAACCATTGTATTGCTAATTAATCCATATATGCCAAAATTCAGACCTCTAGCTCTATTGGCTTGCCCACAATTATATATGGGCATAATTAACGAGGTAAAGCATGTGTTGTCATAAGGTCTCCCATCTACTAAATATAAAGGACATAGCACTTGTGGTTACTTATTTATTGACATAATCGTGTATTTTAGGTAAAAGGTTATCGAGGTCACATGACATTTTGTCAAAAAATTTCTATCCTATAGTCTGTCCCTATATACTAAAAATCATACATTTACCTCTATTGGCTTGCTCAAAATTAGATATGTGCATAATTAATGAGGTACAATATGTGGCGTCATAAGGTGTCCCATCATACCAAATATGAAGGGTGTAGCACTTGTGGTTACTGAGTTTTGGACAAATACGTATATTTGAGGTCAAAGGTCACCGAGGTCACGTGACATTTTGTCAAAATAATTGTATTGCTAAGTTATCCCTATATACCAAAAATCAGACCTCTAGCTCTATTGGCTCGCTCAAAATTAGATATGTGCATAATTAATGAGGTACAATATGTGGCGTCATAAGGTGTCCCATCATACCAAATATGAAGGGTGTAGCACTTGTGGTTACTGAGTTATGGACAAATATGTATATTTGAGGTCAAAGGTCACCGAGGTCACATGACATTTTGTCAAAATAATTGTATTGCTAAGTTATCCCTATATACCAAAAATCAGACCTCTAGCTCTATTGGCTCGCTCAAAATTAGATATGTGCATAATTAATGAGGTACAATATGTGGCGTCATAAGGTGTCCCATCATACCAAATATGAAGGGTGTAGCACTTGTGGTTACTGAGTTATGGACAAATATGTATATTTGAGGTCAAAGGTCACTGAGGTCACGTGACATTTTGTCAAAATAATTGTATTGCTAAGTTATCCCTATATACCAAAAATCAGACCTCTAGCTCTATTGGCTCGCTCAAAATTAGATATGTGCATAATTAATGAGGTACAATATGTGGCGTCATAAGGTGTCCCATCATACCAAATATGAAGAGTGTAGCACTTGTGGTTACTGAGTTATGCACAACTATGTATATTTGAGGTCAAAGGTAATTGAGGTCATGTGACATACTGTCCAAAAAATAGCATTGCTAAGTTATCCGCACTTACCAAAAATCAGACCTCTGGCTCTATTGGCTCCCTCAAAATTAGATATGCACATAATTAATGAGGAACAATATGTGGCGTCATAAGGTGTCCCATCATACCAAATATGAAGGGTGTAGCATTATTGATTACTGAGTTATGGACAAATATGTATATTTGAGGTCAAAGGTCACCAAGGTCACATGACATTTTGTCAAAAAACTTGTATTGCTAAGTTATCCATATATACCAAAAATCAGACCTCTAGCTCTATTGGCTTGCTCAAAATTAGATATGCACATAATTAATGAGGTACAATATGTGGCATCATAGGGTGTCCCATCATACCATATATGAAAGGTTTAGCACTTGTGGTTACCGAGTTATGGACAAATATGTATATTTGAGGTCAAAGGTCACGTGACATTTTGTCAAAGCGTCTGAGATATCTGCGTGAATGGATGGACTCACATGGATGGACTGACGGACTGACATGACCCAATCTATGAGCCCCCTGGACTTTATCTGTGGGGACTAAAAACTGTGTCACTGCATCCTTTTTGCAATATGAATACAGTGAGAAACTAAATTTTTATTTTTCTTGGCCTTATACATGGGAGTCTATGGACTGCCTTATACATGGGAGTCTATGGACTGCCTTATACATGGGAGTCTATGGACTGCCTTAAACATGGGAGTCTATGGATTGCCTTATACATGGGAGTCTATGGATTGCCTTATACATGGGAGTCTATGGACTTCCTTATACATGGGAGTCTATGGACTGCCTTATACATGGGAGTCTATGGACTGCCTTAAACATGGGAGTCTATGGACTGCCTTATACATGGGAGTCTATGGATTGCCTTATACATGGGAGTCTATGGATTGCCTTATACATGGGAGTCTATGGATCGCCTTATACAGGGGAGTCTATGGAGGCGAAAACTAAAAAGTCCTCTAACACGGCCAAATTTGATCACATTGTGAAACAAATCAACGTGCATCTGTATGAGGTAGAGTACTATCCTTTTACCAAGTTTGAACGAAATCGCTTCAGGCGTCTCTGAGATATCTGCGTGAACGAAAAAAGTCATAAAATATGCAAATGAGCAATTAATTAATAAGCCACACCCACCAAAATCTAATCAGATCTAAGTCTCATCATGATAATACCAAATACCAAATTGCATGACATTGGACCTAAGGGTTCTTAAGTTATGAGTGGAACAAAATCTGTCTACGGACGGACGGATGGATGGACAGACGGACAGACGGACAGACGGACGGACGGACACACACACAGACATTGTGGCGACATAGGACACCTTTGGTGCTTCGCACCACGGTGTCCAAAAATGGCCACACGGTGGCCATATTGGATTGTATCACAAAACAAATCAATGTGCATATGTATGACATAAGTCAATGTCCTTGTACTAAGTTTGAATAAAATTGTGAATAAAATCAGTTGAGACGTGCCCAAGTTTTGGCTAAGGACGTGAACAAATTGTAACAAAATGGTTACCATGCAGCCATATTGGATCATATCATGAAACAAATTGACCTACATATGTATGACATAGGTTAATGTCCTTGTACAAACTTTGAATAAAATCGGTTGAGATATGCCTGAGTATTATGGCTCTGTACATGAAAAAATCGTAACAAAATGGCCGCACGGCAGGCATATTGGATCGTATCACATAACAAATTGACATGCATATGTATGACATTAGTCAATCTCCTTGTACCAACTTTGAATAAAATCAGTTGAAACATGTCTAAGGGAGGAGGTCATTTTCAAACAGGCGGTACCTCGCGCGGATTCTGGGGTATCCCACTTATCCGTTTACCTCGGTGATTACCGCACCTCAGGTGCCGTGAATATTCATGACGAACTCATTACCGCAGGCTAGAGTTGGGCCATTCACACCTTTATTTTAGTTTCTTTTGCTCTAATGATCGAGGTATCTAGGCGGCATTAAAACGTCCGCGGTAAGTCCGCGGGAATTAAAAAGCTGGGAGGGGTGACGGCTGTGCTGCAGTTTACAAAAATCAGCCTGATTTTTTTTCTTACTTTGCGCGATAGTTGGAGGGACGTGCTGGTTATTTTTAGCTGCAGACGTTCAACACGCATTGAAGGGTCTCAAATTTCAAAACAAAAGATCAAAGGTCAAAGGGTTGAAACTTGTAGCAATTTTACTGCAATCTCTACATTTTTGCCTACAAATTACTATCGTAACTGATCATATATTACCTACCACATTTCACGGAAATGCTCAATAAAATGTTAAATAAAATTTTCAATTAAATATTAACTGAAGCAAAACAATGGATTGAAGCTCTGTATTCAAGATTTTACAGAACAAGGTAGGTATGCTCCAGGTTTTAAACGTTGAGCAAACAGAAAAATGTGAGTGTTTTAAAAATAACCTCGAAATATTTTTCATTTTCTAATTGGAAATTATTGTTTTTTTTATGTTGTTTGCATTGTAGTTTTCCAAGTATGATTGAGAAATTTAACATACCAGCTAGCGTGACTGCCTTGAAATTTATTTACGGATCTGGTCAAGAGCCATTCAAATAATTTACTGATTATTTGCATAAAATTTGACAAGCTCTGCAGTTTTCAGGGTAATGTCATTATTAGGGCAAAATTTTAACGCTGACATGCTCCCGATTCCTACATTTGCGGAATTTATGCCATACACTGATACAGCTATGATCTGTAGTCTTGCTGCGTTTTTAC
Organism: Ptychodera flava; assembly: GCF_041260155.1. Taxonomy (NCBI): domain Eukaryota; kingdom Metazoa; phylum Hemichordata; class Enteropneusta; family Ptychoderidae; genus Ptychodera; species Ptychodera flava. Next base: position 530,243 of record NW_027248362.1, read on the forward strand.
TTGGCAATAAAATGGCTTTCTGATATGTACCACTCAGCATTTTATTTGAATTTTGCTCAATTTCCTGAGGTTTCAAGCAATTTATACATGTATACTGTGAAGGGCTTTTCTGTGTCCGATCTCCCTGAACTTGCATTTGATTTCATCATGTTGAATAACGCTTCACCGTCTATGTAGTGATTTATTTTCGATGTCTTTCTCTGTCTGCTCCTGGTTGTTTCTGAATCCTATGAGCGTTTTTTTAGATTCCCTCGCAAATACGCTCCGATACATATTTATTCTGTCTGAAATAGTGACCCGAACACAGCCTTCTAGACTATCTTACAACCAAAGGAAGTGGTATTGTTTGCACGCTTCCTCTCGATCAGACATAAGGCAAGCTAAATATTCTGATAACAATCGAACGGGACTTGCTTTTAGTTGATATATTACGACAAATGGTGACGAAATTCGAAGTATCAACAAAGGGACCCGCACAACCACCGCAATATGTAGCCCTGCGTACGATGCTGTGTGTTCTGCTACAGCTAATCGCCCGGTGAGCGGGGCGATTAGCTGTAGTGGAACACACAGCATCGTACGCAGGGCTACTATCAGTGTAGTACCGCGATCAGTGAACGTGTATACTGGGAATCTCTCTCAAGGTCAACCTTGCTTTCCCGACTACAGTCCGAATTATTCCGACGTTCACATTGGGTATAGCTTACCATTGGACTAACGTTACGCCCACGAATAGCCGACCATTTCCGAATGAAGCCGACGTTTGTTTCGCTCAAACACGGAAGAGAAAGTCGATGTGTCTTTGGAAAATCGGAAAGAAAGAACCGAAAACTCTCATTCATCAGATCGCACGCTGTTTGACCCACGCGTCCGTTAAAAAGGGAGAGTGGCGCAGGGAGTGTGGAAGTCAATAAGTTGCTTTCACACATTTGATATTTGACAAACTGTTAACGATGTTATAGGTGTGACCGGCGTTTATCCCGTTTTGAACAAAAAACAAATGAAAGTGTTATATTGCCAAACAATAAATACGCTGAAGAAGACTAGGCCACCTGACAACGTGGGGGTAGGGGGGAGGTGGTCGGCTGAACGCAAAGATGATAATCATTGTAGGGTTTCATTTATTTTTTCTGAGGAAGGATGCTGAACATTCACAGTATTTTGACTGTCATGAAGGCAGTATCCAAAGAGTCGGGGCGTTTAAACAGAATGAACAGAGACTATTCAACATATGTCACTACTAAACACTGGCAATGCACTAAGACTTCGTGCGTAGTATTGTAGACATCAGTGATACAAATTAGTGTTGCAGGGTTGACGAGTTCAACGCCCTCTCCGCAGTCAGTCTCACGTTCAACAGACGAAAGTCGATTTCACATGTCCCCTGATGACGCAGTGCCTCGCGAGGCCCGTGTGTTGAACAAGAAAAAAAAGACAGAGTTGAAACCGACCGCCCCAACGAGCGAGAAGCACCAAGTGTTGAAACTGTTATTACGCGGCCCAAATTCCAGTTCAACTTACCGAATAAACGAGACAAGAACTTGCACAAAGTGGGCGGGTTTTCGCGAAGCTCGACGGCAAAATCTATGAGGAAACATATCCACGGTTTAATTAATAGTTCAGCCATGTATCTGATAAGTTAAAAAATGACGTCGCTACCATAACAGTACAACACTACAACATTTAATAATTACACTACCGTCAAAAAAATTCAGCATATAGTCAAAATAACCAATATTTGTCGCGATATTTTCGGATCTTACGACCAACCAGAGGAGATCTAGGGTTGTCCTGTCTTGACCTCGGAATTGCAGCGGAAATATATCCCAAACCCGATGTCGCCGTCACACCTAGTCAAAAACCATCTGTTCGCATCTAGTCTCGCGCCAAATAAAATATGTCGCTAAGTTTCGATGAAATTTAAGCTGCGAAATTGCCATTTTAACATTTGTTGTAGATCGCTGGCTGATCTAGATATCGGGGTTTTAGGGGTTTTTTTCTCTCTCTCTTTTTTGTTGCAAGTGCAACACATCGGCATCGAGAAGCAACACACAGAGCGCCTACGGTTGATTTGACGGGATCACAGAAAACCGATTACATTATTAATTCAAGTGGCATCTAAATACAACACTGTGAAACTTTTAATAACATCGGGATGTGTAGAAACATAACAGAGTGAATGGGATCGGGAGCCTGAGTTGTCGGATTGATGTAACGTACATTCAAAGTTCAAATTTCGTGCATTTCGGGGTTTTTTTATACCACGTACGCGTAGCACGCTCCCGATTCTGAGAAATTTTCTTGGGACCATACTTCTATCACAACATGTTCCTCGCCACCCAAACAAGCTTCTGTGTCCAATTTTTGAAAGGGAAAAAGATAGCTCCGATCTCGGGTGTTCAAATAAATAACCAACGTTTGTCTACCTTGTTTATAACATAATAAAGTTGGTAAGCTTATGCATTACTAAAACCGTGACGTAAAGTTTCGCACTGGGGAAAATATTTAACGTAAGCTGTAGTTTTTATTATTGCTTCAGAACTTGAATATTGTTCAACAAATAGACCTTTAGCTATAAGAAAGAAAACATACTTACATTACCAGCATTTTTACGTCAAGTTATACCATGGTCTCTTTCTTTTCAACATCACGTTTCTTTGTGATCAGTGATGTCATTTTTATTTTAGAAATCTGATCAACTGCCCAATGTTACAGTTGGAAAATAGTACAGTTTTAAAACTGCGTGCATCTTTCCAATCGGCGTATACATTATTGGTGGAACAGAAAATATTTACATATAAAGACTTCTGCATGCCCTTGGATCACCATATCTGTACACGCAATGCTACATTGTTGCAGACGTTTTTCCGCACATTTTTTTGTGCGTGTGTGTTGCAATTTTTCTAGGTCACTTCGACAGACAGTACGCATTGAAAAGTCCCGAGCGCGATTTCTTTTAGGAACTGCCAGATGACCGTTTTAGGATCCCAGGAGGGCATGCAATCTGATTCGTTCAACAATAGACACTAATGTCACTCAACCTAAATTGCGGTCGACCTCTTCAGCCCCCGGTAAAAGCCATTACTGATATGACAAGTTGAACACTCAGATTACCGTGTACGAGTCCTTGCTCCTTCGCTTGACTTGTCACACATCCGCGTTACTGTCGGCAAGATCAGAAGACTACGTCACAAGCTTTAATGACGTGCCAAACTGTGGTTTTCCGCGGGACAATTTATGCATGCGAACTCATTAAAAGGCGCCAGCTGCTTTACCTCACGTCCCGACAGGGTTAGAGGGACACCGCGGACCCCGCGCGAGGTACCGCCTGTTTGAAAATGACCTCCTCCCTAAGTTATGGCTCTGTACATGAAAAAATCGTAATAAAATAGCCGCCTGGCGGCCATATTGGATCGTATCACAAAACAAATCGACGTGCATATCTATGACATTGGTTAATGTCCTTGTACCAACTTTGAATACAATCGGTTGAAACATGTCTGAGTTATGGCTCTGTACATGAAAAAATCGTAATAAAATGGCCGCCTGGCGGCAATATTCGATCGTATCACAAAACAAATCGACGTGCATCTGTATGACATATGAAGTAATCCTTGTACCAAGTTTGAATGAAATCGCTCCTTGCATCTCTGAGATATCTGCGTGAACGGACGGACGGACGCACAGATGCATGCATGCACGGACATTACCAAACCTATAAGGCCCCCTAGACGATGTCCATGGAGACTAACAAGCGACCTAATGGCCTCCTATTACATTGTACCTGGGAAAAAAGAAATGTTGAGGCAGAGACAATTTCTGTAACTTTAAATTTAGCCCACATATATTTGTGGAGTCAAGGTAAAAACTTTTGTTTATTAGTTTGGTAATACAATACTGACTGAACATATCTGCTAACTCGCTAGCTGATTTATAGTCTCGTGTTCATTTTTAAAGAAGGAAATTAACAGATGTCTTACCATAAATTTGAATAGTTTGCCCAACTTTTGACCTCCACTGCTTGATGTACCGTCACCAAGGTGATCAGAAGAACCAGTGTGTTTTTGATCAATACTTTCCATGCTGTCATAAAAGGATTGAATCAGACAGAGGATGTGTTCAATACATATTAAGGAGCGTATCTTCCACTTTGTCAATATTAATTATATCCACTTGTCTATATGGCTACCAGAAAGGTGCATATTTTTGCACAGAATTACAAGAACTTTGAAATTGCTATAAATCCTACAAATACCGGTACAAAAGTTTATGCAATTGAATATGGTAGTCACTTTTTTGTAAAACAAGTTCTTTGAACAGTCAAGTCGGGTACACCACTTTACTCTATTTCTTCCTGTTACAGTCTTGGGGGTATGAGTACTGGTAGCTACCTTTTCTTTTTAGGAGATCCATTTCCTACCTTTACTCTATAGAGGAGTAGGCTAGTCTGAGAGTGCTTAGATTTTCAAGTCAAGCTCTTGGTTAATATTTCAAGCAAGACAAACCTTCTAACATACATTAAGGGATGCACCCTTAGATTTTGGAAGGGGGTCAGGATTCCAGCTGACATGCACATTGTTTGTGGTATAAACTTTGGTGAATCAATCATTCAGATTTTACATAGAGAGCATATCGGTTTTTTTCCAAACTTACATACGTTTTATGAACCAGCTTTAATGGAAATAAAGCATTTTTGGGTAATTTCATTTTTCTTGTTTGACCACCCCTCTCAAAGACTGACTGTCCATTCCTAATGATTAGTTATATATCATTCAAACAATACTTACACACCTGTAAATGAACTTGTCATGTTTGTTATGTTATCCTTGATCATCATGAATCAGTGTGTTATATGTCCTGCGTGATCATCATGCATCAGTGTGTTACATCATGCGATCGTGTTACATCATGCTTGATCATTATGCATCAGTGTTATGTCATGCTTGATCATCATGCATCATTGTTACGTCATGCTTGATCATAATGCATCATTGTTACATCATGCTTGATCATAATGCATCAGTGTTACATCATGCTTGATCATAATGCATCAGTGTTACATCATGCTTGATCATCATACATTAGTGTTACATCATGCTTGATCATCGTGCATCAGTGTTAAATCATGGTTGATCATAATGCATCAGTAGAAAATCATACTGTGGCCAGAAAAGAGCACTGATCATGATCACCACATATCTACGAATATTGCGCAAGACAAAGAGACATTCAACATTTACCTCCCATGACTCCCTGACGAGGCAGTTTCTGCAACATCCAATGGATCACCTTCATCTGAAAAATAGTTATCAAATACACATTTTAATCAACTGTACCATACTCATCCAAGTATAACCCCCTACTTCTGCAACACTGCAGTTATATTAGGGAAGGAGCTTACACTCTAGCACCTCTGCCACACATGCTTAATTAAGGTTACTTTATTTATGATTATATTACCATGCCCTATCCACTGCGTTTTAATTGGTTGAGCTGTAATGGTTTGTTTTCATGCCCGTGAATATGAATAATATCGTAAACATAGTAACTTTACAGCTAAATCGAAACTTGTGATTTGTACAAAGATCATAATCAACCACAAAAATATAATGGAGCATTTGTGGGCCAAGTTTAGACACTTTTTTCCAAGCGAATCTCTAGATTTGCAAAATTTTTGCAGCACGCGCACTACTCACTGACAGGTTCTGGGGCCCTGTTGTCGTTCGTGTGGGAAATTTTCGTAAATTTTTATGGGTTTTTTGGGTTCATTGAGAATATAATTGAAATAACACACTCCGCGCTGACCATTAACGTTTATTTATGGGCACGGGTGAGAGGAAAGCCAAATTAACCGGCTTGGCAAGCCTCGCCCGTTAATTTTTGGCTTTCCTCTCACCCTTGCCCATAAATAAATGTTAATGGTCAGCGTGTTGTCCATTATTTCTATATTATTGAACACCACTCAATCTTTCGATCACTTTCAACAAGTCATCATTGATGACACAGTCCCCATGTTGTCAAATTATGTGTTTTTTTGGCTGATCAGATGTAAATGAGTGAGTGTAGTAGTCATATTTATGTTACATGGTACTTATTGAAGAGTTGATTTAACAGAATAATGGATATACCGGTATCATATTGGTATGTGTTAAACATGGTTGAGTAAATGTATTGGAGATCCACAGGCCCCTTCTGATAAGTAGCTTTGGCGAGAAGTGAATGTCTCTTATCAAATTTGTAAAAATTACAGGGTAATCGTTGATATTCCGTTTGTGTGGTGGAGTGACCTGATATCATCCTTAATTGCTCATCTTATTAATCCTGTGTATGAGTTGGATTTGGCTGGCCCCAATGCTGTGATCATTTACTTAATCAATTAATGACCTGACAGCTGTGTGTAGAGTGGCGTTCTCACTGCAACGTTTTCGGTGGCCCAGCACCGCCCCTAATCCGAGTCCGACTCAGAAAAGAAAGTGAGAACAGTTCCCAATGCCCCTGGGCCACTGTTAATTTAGGACGGAGTTGAGGGGTGGACCTGAGTCCGAGCTCGGACTTAACTTCGGCGCTTGAGTCCGTGTGAACGCATCAAAAATTAACAACGGGGAAAAACGCCCCCACGCGGCGACTTTTGGGCACATTTTGGATGTGACCTACAACCTTTTTCAGTTGCTGCTGCGAGTTCAATCATGGCAGACGTGTCGCACACATCCGGCCGTGGTAACAAATTATTGGTCTGAAGACGAAGTAGCTCTTTTACTGTCCGTATGGTGAGAAGAGGGTATACAGAAAATGATGGACGGCACTTCAAGAGATAACATAGTTTACCGAACGATTGCAGAGAAAGCAGGAGCCAAGGGACTAAGGAGAAGCCCTGAACAGTGTCACAGAAAGATGAAAAACCTGAAGGCGAAATTCAAAGAGGTGATGGACCACAACAACAGAAGCGGTCGGGCTCGGAAGACCATGCCATTCTTTGACGACCTGAGCAAAATCCTGGGCAATCGACCGGCAATAAACCCCAACAGGTGCGTCATTGTCCAGAGTTTCGACAACAGTGATAGTGCCAGCAACTCAGACAATGAAGATACTACATCTCAACAAAATGGTAGGTTGTATACACTTTGCTAGTTTTGCCTTTACCTTTCCAAGAAAGTGTCAAAGTCTCTAGGTGAAGAAAATTAGGTATACTTTGGGTCCTACTAATTACTGCCCATGACTGCCCGTAGCTGCCTGAGGACTGCCCGACAACTGCCCGAGGACTGCCCGGGGAGCAAGTTGACAAAATTTCGCTAATTTCAACACTAAGCAAATAGCTTGAACTAATATTATGCCTGGCTAACCAAAAATATCATTGATTTGGTGTTTTCTGTAGCGGTTTTAGAACCCGAAAGACACTGGGCTGTTGACGAGAAAGACGTCCCGATCTTGATTGTGAGATCATACCATTCAGTGCAAGGGGACTGGTAGGCTATCAAGCTGTACGCGGTGGGCGAGGTTATTGTACCACCTCTTGGACTGAATAGCATGATCTCACTATATATCAAGCTGGCGACGTCACGGTCTTCAAGTTTCAAGTCCGGCGTCTTCCGTGTTCCAAAACCGCCGGAGAAAACATCAGGTTAATGCCAAATCAATGATATTTTTGGTTTGCTGGGCATGATATAAACTGAACCTATTGGCCTAGTGTTAAGATGGGCGAAATTTGGCCCACTTTTTCCGCGGGCAGTGCTCGCCGGCACTTCTCGGGCAGTCCTCAGGCAACTACGGGCAGTCACGGGCAGTAATTAGTAGGACCGTATACTTTGCAGGAAAGTTGGGAACAGAAATGGAAACAGACACCATGTCTTCTAAAAAATTTATATGAAGAAAAATCTATGGATTGCAAAACAACCGCAGAATTAGAGCACTTCACTCTCATGTAGTACAAATAAACGCAAAAATCAGGATAGTGTTGCTTTGTTATCACAGCATGATCACAGAAAGCATACAGTTTTTATCTTAAAGTGTAAGAGATGTTGGTCAGCCTGAAGGATTTCCTGTTGCCTATTGTTTTATGTTGTGTATAGAACAATAGTACTGACAACGAGTTACCATTTCATTTACATTAAACAGGACAAGACAACGATGAAGAAAATGAAAGATATGACAGTGAGTCCAGTTCAGACACAGTTCATACAAGTGCATCACAAAACCACACTTCAGGTAATTTTTCAACAACAAATATTAGCCTATTTGGGTATATTTCTGTGGGGAATTGTCTGTTATGATATTACCCATACCTCTATCCATTTTACCTCCACGGTCTCTCTTGCAGCAGTAGGTTAATTGGCCAATGGTTAAAGCTGAAACATTCAACCCCTGAGGTTGAACCAATTTGCATAGTAAATGTCACAAAAGGTGACGCCTTCTCTACACACACTTAAGTATAGAAGGAAGGGCTATATTTATTCTCTGCTGTTGCATATTTTCAGGGAACAATTTGCAAGAATCTCAATTTTCAAGAATCCCCTTGATATTTTTAATCACACAGACAAATTTGCCTCTGTATGTATTTCTGATGACTGTAATGACTGAAACACTTTAATACTCAAAGTGTGTTTTTGCTGTAACATTTTCCTTTCCTTTTCAGTGAATACCAGTACACCCAGGGGAGTGCCTCTGAAAAAACGACCACGCAGGGTAATGGAAGTCATAGATAACAACAGTTCACCAGAAAAACGTAGATGGTAAGATTTGATTTGCCATCTCTTCTTTCATGAATAATCAATACACTTTCCAGCAAGACAAAATAAAAGCAGTGATAGCTGTTACCAAGGCAATGACCACACTTGTAGAAGTCATTATTGTAACATATTTCCATGCCATCTTCATCTACAGATGCAGCAGCAGAGACAACTCAACAAAAGGGTCCAAGTCAGCATGTCATGAGCGGAGTTGAAAAACGGACAGGTATGGGCATCAATATTTATTTTTTTCTCCCTTTCTAATGTCTGAATCTGTAATTTAATTAAAAATTGTTGCGAAGCTGTGTAGTAGAGCAATGAAGACAGTAGTTTAGGAGTACAATGAAGACAATACTGTGTGGAAATAATGAACATTGTAAATTATGATTTTTTGGGGTTTTTTAATGCAATAGTTTATTACTACCCTTAGCCTGCAAGTCAACAATGGATGTCCCAGTGAGTTGGTGTACATAAGTGCTTGTACTACATTAACCAAACGCAACATTTTCAAAGAAAATTTATTTTGCATAATGGGAATTTTGACGTGTCCTACTTGTGGATGATATTTTTTGTAACCAAGATGTCAAATGAGATACAGCCAATTGGGCTATATGTATTGTTATATCAAAAGGAAATCCATTTCAGTTGCTTGTAATAATAAGTGCATGGAAGGTAAAATAATGGCATTTTATATTTTACTTTTTGTCAAATGTGTAGACATCACAGAGATTCTTTTCTCCATTATTTTTTAACTTTCATATATTTATTGTTTTGATTGTTCTAATTCAGCACTCAGAAAACAGAGGAAAATAGAGAAAGATGGCAAGTTTCAGAAAGGCCTAGAGTCCGCATTGGAAAAATACTTCACCTTTGAACAAAAGAGAGAAAGAAGAATTGAAGAGGCAGAGAGAGAAAGGCAGATGCGTCTTGAGCAAAGGCAAATAGAACTGCTACAAAAACAACTTGAGTTGGAAGAAAGAAAGCAAGCTCTTGAACAAAGACGACTGCATATGGAACAACAGCAACGAGAACAGGACAAGATGATGTATGAAAGTATTTTTTCTTTCATGATGCAGATGAGAAGGCAGTCAACACCTGAGACACCAAGACCCACCAACTTACCAATGCCGAATCATCACCAGCAAATGCAGGGGCAAAACCTTGGTAGTGCAGCATCAACTTCTCAGCGAGACCATTCCATGTTTTCAGGAAGTAACAGTCGGGTACTACCACCTAATTTGCTCTCTCATTCATTACACTTGGCCAATGAATTTGAATCATATTGATACCAACATTTTTTGTTGCAATTTGTATCATTTTTTCAAAAGGAGACTTTCGGTAGCATAATTTTGTCAATATTTCACCTACATTGTATTTTCCTTTCAATTTCAGTGATATTTAAGTGTATTACTTTCCCTAAAATACCACAAGAAACATTTACAGCATTTTCAGATTTACATACTTTGCACTGATATTTTCAGAGTAATTTTTTTGCATTTTTGTCATTTTAAGAACAGATCCGTACTTTAGATTGCATAATGTTGTCAATATTTCACCTACATTGTTTTTCATTTCAATTTCAGTTCAATTTAAGTGTATTATTTTCCCTAAAACACCGCAAGAAACATTTACAGCATTTTCATATTTACATACTTTGCGCGGATATTTTCACAGTAATTTTTGCCTCTTTAAGAAAGGATCCGTACTTCAGATTGCATAATGTTGTCAATATTTCACCTACATTGTTTATTAATTTCAATTTCAGTGCAATTTTCCCTAAAACACCACAACATTTACAGCATTTTCATATTTACATACATTGCACAGATATTTTCACAGTAATTTTTTAGGAAAAAGCCCAAATGCATAAAATATTATTTGTAGTTTTTACTTTTTATTCTGTTTTTTTTTAATGGTTTATGGACATGTATTAACATCCAAATTCACTGCATTCTATGATTAAATAATAACACACGCCAGCACTGTCATGAGTACCAGCCTGAGGGAGGGCAACAAATCGTGATCTTGCCCGTGCTAGCATGTGTTATAAATTTTATTACACCGAAAAAATACTGCTGTTTTCGAAAGTTTGCTTAGAATGCAGTCCAGTGTCGATCGAGACTCGCCACGGTGAAGCGTTCTATTTTTTGCTTGATCGTAATGCTACATGAAGTTGAAGGTCAATTTAAATTAACGTCTATAAAAACAAAGACAGTGTTGTTAAAGCTTTTCTCGTTTAATCATTAATGTACTAAATGTCCTCTACTTCAGGTCCAGCCAATTTCTTGTACCTTTTGCGGCCACTGCTTTACAGAAAATTCCAAGCAAATGTACGCGATGATGTGGTACGTGCAGAAAGGACGCGCGGTATTCCAGAACGTGGTAGCGGGCTATATCACTGCACGCGGCAGGGCTATATCAGCGCACGCGACAGGGCTATATCACCTAAGCCATGTTCTATCACTTTTTGTTCTATATCACGTGAGTGAGGCTCAGCCAATCACAGTACCTGGATAATACGTGAGGTGTAATAAATAATAATAAAACATGTCGTGCAATTTTTCAACATATTCAGTTTCAGTGTGATATTTATTGGGTTGAAAGCTCAGTAACGGTAAAGCGTAACTCATGATAAACTTTGTTGTATTTTGACTAAATTCAAATCATAAACATTGTGCCGTGTGTATTGGCTCTGTGAATAAGATAAAAACTGGATATTTCAACAAAATCTAGGGAAAACAAGACAGTTTATTCGATCAATGGAACAAAGTTTTAACTTGACATAAGTCATTTGTCACCAATAAGAGTGGTGACTACATGTACCAGATGGAAAACAAGATTCACATGCTTTAACAACAATATAACGATGTGGTGTACTTTAAACAAAGTCTGGTAATTTGCCATTTTATTCCACAGAGTTAAAAACAAACAAACAGGGAAAACCAAAGTTGTAAGTCAGAGATACAATGTATGTATTTATAATTATTCTGTTCCACATTGGGAATCTTGTGAAAGTTGTGGCAGACTTTGAAGGAAGAAGGTAATTACACATGGTTAGTGGAACTTTCTTATTATGAATTTCTGGAAAAAGGAAAACACAGTGAGAAATTTCAGAAATGATAAGAGTCCTGCTACAACAAAAGCCAAATGTCACTTTCTTCATGTTCATCTTGGCAAGAGACAAGTCAGTTTGCTGGTGACACAGTGTATATCATGCACTCAAAATGGTTCTACAATCTATTGTCCTGAAAATACTGAAGAAGAGTCCGCCTCACATGTGCTGCATTTCCATGGTCCACAGCATTCACATTGCCAGCTGGCACATCAAATTCCTCTTGGCCATTTAACCACTGGTCATTAAATGGGTTGTCATGCCTTTTGCACAAGTTATGCAGAATGCAACATGATGCCACAATAGTTGGTATCATGTCAAGCACACAGTCATGGCGTTTAAGTAGGCACCGCCACCTACCCTTGAGATGACCAAATGCATTTTCAATGACCATTCTGGCTCTGCTCAGACGCCTGTTGAAGTAGTTTTCATCAGCTGTCAGTGAACCTGTGTCTGAGTATGGTTTCATCAGGTGTTTCTGTAATTGGTAGGCTGGGTCTCCAAGCAGCATAAGGGGAACTTCTGCATCCCCTATCTGTCTCGTTGTGTCTGGCAATAGTTGGTTGTCTGTTAGCCTCTGATGAAGTTTTGAATTGGCATAAACACGGGCATCATGTGCACTGCCTGGCCACCCAACGCACATGTCAACGAAACAGTATTTATCATCTGCAACAGCTTGTAATATAACAGAATGAAAATTCTTTCTGTTAAAGTAGTCCCTTGCATACTTCTCAGGTGCGATTATTGGGATGTGGGAAGCATCAATTGCCCCAACAACTTGAGGGAAACCCCAGCGCTGCTGGAAACTGTCAACCACTCTCTGTTAAGAAAAATAATATAATTACCATCAGTTTGTTGTAATATTGCACCTATTATGGGTTGATGACAAAAAATAAATCCTTGCAGCTCATAATAGAAATATTACACAATACTGTGTTAAAACCTTGCCGCCAGGAAAAATATTCTAGATGTACATACAACTGACTGTTCTCTTCTTTTCCTTTGCTGGCTTCACTTTAAAGTTTATGCACCACTCAACTGAGATACTACTGATACTACTTTCACACAAGCAACGATAAACAATTCCAAAGACTGTCAAGTAGACACAGATTTTTTTCCCCAGAACAAAATGACATCGACCCATAAACTCAATGAAGATATCCTTTTCTTGTCACAAGCATGTCACAAATGCACAAATCTTTCTCATGTCATTCCATAGTGAAAAATAGAAGTCCTAATCAGAAGACAAGGATACTGAACTGGGGATGTACTGTAAAGTGATATTACAAACATAAGTCGATAGTGAACAAATAAATACACTGGATTAATTAATAAAGTAATTGTACCTCCAATTCGTTTCCACTTGGAAATCTAATAATCTCCTTCAAGAATTCTTCATTTATTTTTTGACATGTTTCCTGAAAAATGCTGCAGGCTGTAGATCGGGCTACTCCAAACAGATGCCCGATTGTTCTGTATTCACAGTTGGTTGACAGTCTCCACAAAGTTATTGCAAGTCTCATTTCAACAGTCACTGCCCTTCTCATTTGGGTATCGACACGCTCAATCCTTCTCCGAAGTCTGTTGCAGATGAACATAAATGTTTTTCTCGTGTCATTCTAATATGGGGAAAAAAAAGACTGTTAGACATATTTCCATGTTACAACAAATGTTCCCGAGGACATGTATTTTTGTTAGTCCCCATGGACACCGTCCGGGGGGGACTTATAGGTTTGGTCATGTCCGTCTGTGCGTCCGTGCATTCACGCAGATATCTCAGAGATGCCTGGAGTGATTTCATTCAAACTTGGTACAAGGATTTCTTCATATGTCATACATATGCACGTCAATTTGTTTTGTGATACGATCCAACATGGCTGCCATGCGGCCATTTTATTACGATTTTTTCATGTACAGAGCCATAACTCAGACATGTTTCAACCGATTTTATTCAAAATTGGTACAAGGACAGTGACCTATGTCATACATATGCATGTCAATTTGTTTTGTAATACGATCCAATATGGCTGCCGTGCAGCCATTTTGTTACGATTTTTTCATGTACGGAGCCATAACTCAGGCATATCTCAACTGATTTTATTCAAAGTTGGTACAAGGACATTAACCTATGTCATACACATGCACGTCAAATTGTTTCATGATATGATATGGCCGCATGGCAGCCATTTTGTTACAATTTTTTCATGTCCTTAGCCAAAACTCAGGCACGTCTCGACCGATTTTATTCAAACTTGGTACAAGGACATTGACCTATGTCATACATATGCACATTGATTTGTTCTGTGATACGATCCAATATGGCTGCCATGCGGCCATTATGTTACGATTTTTTCATGTATGGAGCCATAACTCAGACATGTATCAAGCGAATTTATTCAAAGTTGGTACAAGGACATTGACTTATGTTATACATAATGTACTTCTATTTGTTTCACGATATGATCCAATATGGCCATATGGTGGCAATTTTGTTATGGTTTTTTTTCATGTCGAGAGCCATAACTCTGGCAAGTCTCAACTGATTTTATTCAAAGTTGGTACATGGACATTGACTTATGTCATACATATGTATGTTGATTTTTTAGACAGTAAGATCAAATACGGCTGCATGGTGGTGATTTTGTTACAATTTTTCATGTACAGAGCCACAACTCAGACATATTTCCACCAGTATAATTCAGAGTTGGTATAAGGACATTGACCTATTTCATACATATGCACATTAATTTGTTTCACGGCATGTAGCAGTATCATATCAATTACTGAAGTTTCGTAATTAGGCTGCTATGTCAAGAAATACTGCATCAAATTTTATGAAACTTGGTACAGATGTTAAGCTCACATAGCTTTAACAGTGAAAAAGACATTTATCAGTGTCATTTTAATTAATTTGTCATTGCATATGTAATGAACTTTCCTATAATTAGAGTGATATATCCACAAATACTGCTTCAAATTTGATGAAACTTGATACAGATGTTGATCTCATAGTGTTGTAAATAGTGCATCAAACTTTATGAAATATGGTACCGGTGATAATCTGTTAGTGTTAGGATAGTATGGAAAAATGTTTGGCAACATCCTGTCGATTAATTCCTAATTGACTCATTTAATGACCTTTTGTAATTAGGATGACAGCCTACATTGGTTTTATATTTTCACCACCATTGAACTCATTCTTGGCCATTGAGTGCCATGTGTATCAAAGTATTTTTATCACAGACCTAATTAATGAAGAGGACTCTATCCTCTCTGAGGACTTGTAATCAAAGTACCATTAACAAGTGGGGACTGTGTCATCAACGATGACTTGTTTTCTATCACTATGGTTTTTTGCAAATTCATTGTCAGTTTCTGTGGTCCTTTAGCAAATTAATTATCAGAATTCAAACTACTTTTGCAGCAATACACACAGTGAACATTGGACATCTCTTTTGATAGCTCCATGCTTGCATACACTGCCGTGTGTCCATTACAGTTTGCCTATTTTCAAACTGCATGGTGTACACTTTGCTTTGCAATCCATCTGCACCATTAGGTAAAAAAGGTAAACCTGAGAAAAACCTGCACCTGAACAGTACACTGTGGTTCAATTAGTTTGAACCCAGGGTTGGTTTACAGTAACACCATGTATGTATGTCTTTTTTTAGCCTCTATGGTAACACTCTGTTCAGCGCGTTACCTAAAAAGTATGGTGCTGGCATTGGACTCGAGCCACATCGCGTACCAAAGACAGCAGTTTACCTCCAACATGGAGCTGAACTCCTTGCCTCTAACATTACTCTTACAATACCAGATATGAACTGTAAATGCTCACGTGTTTCATTGTACATGTATATTGCAGTTATGTGTAAATTTGAACCTTTGCCACATGTTTGCAACTTCATTGAAAGTATTATGATCAACATAATGAACAATATTCACCACAGATTAAACTGTATCGGTCATTAAGTATTCAAATATGCAATTAGCTGAAATAGAAATAATTAATTTCTTTGACTGCTGTCATTGTATCACCACTTTATATAGCAAGTGTAATTGCCATTGGTCAAGTCCTTCAAACTATATATTCCAAACTTTGAAAGCTCATTAGATATGCAAACTATTAATTAGCTGACATGAAAACTTAAGTGTGAAATGACTTTCAATATTGGTATAACCTGGTATAATCATTGATCAATATACATAGCATGTTATGCCAACTTTGATCAAATAAATCCAAGTATGTATCCCTAATTAGGAAAGTTAATTAAATATACACAGGAATTGGCTGAAGCAAAAATGCTTTATAATGTAAGCCTATATAATAGTATCTTTAAGTTACATAGCAATTTTCATCAATTTTGGTCATGTAAATTCAAATATATATCCCTAATTTCAAAAATTCATTAAATATGCAAATTAGGAGCTGGATGAAGTAAAAATGCTTAATCACTTTCAATAATGTCGTATCATAGCATCTTTAATGTACATAGCAAGTTTTGTAAACTTTGATTTAGTCAATACAGATAAATATCCCTGATTATGAAAGTTCATTAAATATGCAAATAAGGAATTGGCTAAAGTTCAAATGCTCAGAGACTTTCAATAATGTTCTATCATAGTATCTTTAATGTACATAGCAAGTTTCATCAACTTTGGTCAGGTCAATTCAGATAAATATCCCTGATTATGAAAGTTCATCAAATATGCAAATAAGGAATTGGCTAAAGTTCAAATACTCAGTGACTTTCAATAATGTTCTATCATAGTATCTTTAATGTACATAGCAAGTTTCATCAACTTTGGTCAGGTCAATTCAGATAAATACCCCTAATTAGGAAAGTTCATAAAATATGCAAATTAGGAATTGGCTGATGTAAAAATGCTGAATGACATTTAATAATGTTTTATCATAGTATTTTTAATGTACATAGCAAGTTTCATCAATTTCGGTCATGTAACTTCTTAAATCCTTAATTTCAAAAATTCGTTAAATATGCAAATTAGGATTTGGATGAAGAAAAAATGCTTAATGACTTTCAGTAAGGTTAAATCATAGTATCTTCAATACGCATACCAAGTTTCGTCAAGTTTGATCGAGTAAATTCAGATATATACACCTAATTAGGAAATTTCATTAAACATGCAAATTAGTAATTATCTTTCACGTCACCCATTAATATCTTTCAAAGCTGATATATCTTGGTGTGATCAACATTTGTAGCGAATCTCATCAAATTGTGTGCAGTCATTGTCAATATATATCAGTTTTTTCTAAAATCATTAATTATGCAAATGAGCAAAAAGTAAGCAAGCCACACCCACCAAAAACTAATCAGTTCTTGCCATTTGCAAACTGAATCTATGTACCAGATTTGATTCTGATATAATGAGCCGTTTTTGAGATATTGAGTACACAGACAGACAGACAGACAGACAGACACACACACAGACAGACAGACATCGCTGCGACATATGCCCACGTGTGTCAACACGTGAGCAAAAAATCTACCTTAATTATACATACCTGAAGTTTTCTAACCACTCACGGTTATATCCCAGGTCTGCAACACTACCGTCTGCCACCAACTGTAAGAACGTTCTCTCGTCCAGAAAGTTCTGATCCCTGGTGTTACTGCATTGATCAAATGGCTAAGCAGTATAAGCAGGAAACGCATGTTCGATTGCCTACGTCGTCGAAAAGCAGATGCATTGTCGATTTGTGGATTTACATTCAACACTTCTAGACCGTCAAAATGGTCATGAAGACGACGGCGAAGTCATCTAGAATGCATATTTAGGAGTAGAAACTGGAGACATGTCGCTATAGTGTTCTCGACGTCCGCCATCTTAATTTGTTGATGTTGATGTGATATGACCGTAGGGGACGTTTAGGTCGGTGTTAGTTTCAAAACAAAGGCCCAAACTTACGCGTGTGGACGCTCACAGTATTCTCGGGCTATAAATCCCCTGTATTTGCAAAGCTTCAACACAGACTCTGCAACGCCCAAAAAACTCACAGTGAGAACAAGACTTATATTGATTTAACAAAATGATTGGAACTAAGACAAATGTACTGGAGTCTATATTCACAGTAGGGTGCATCTTGCCATCTGGTATTCTTGTGGATCCAAATCCCTTGTCAGTGTTTTGGTTTTCTCAATAAACTATTTGCTAAAGTTGGTCCACTATGTCAAAAATAACCTCAAATGGATACACTCCTGTAGAGATCAGGAAGTTTCATTGAATTATACTACTAGGTCCTAATAGACATACAAAGTAACTATGAAAGGTAATGACTATAATTAGAGATGATAACTCAATATCACCTGTTCCTATCTATCCAAAGATCAAACGTATTACTTTTTAGTATGATGTCTAAAAAAAAATTTCAAACTTACCAATAAGCTGAAAAGAGGCAGCTGTTCTGTCGGGCAAAACTGGTGGTGGTACATCGGCATCTTCTGAGTTGTTCCTTGACTCAGCTAATAAGCAATCCAACAAATGCAACATGAACCATTGACATTTTCATCTGGGTCATTATTTATAATTTCATTTTATTCAGTATCACAACACTGACATACTTATCAAGAGACATGACATATTAATCGTTTTCACATGTTTGTTTTCACATTATATTGTTGTTCAGCAAACAAGGTTAAGAGTATATATATCTAGCCATCATATTTTAATGGTTTAACATAGGTCTTCCATACTTTCCCTTCAAGAAAAAATTTGAAAATCTAAAACGGTCATTCCTTGCATGATGTGCACCAAAACTTGAGATAACAGCATAGAGAGGCAGTTCTTGGCTATTTATTTACCATATTTGCATTTCAGAAACTCATTAATTTTGCACATGTTCATTTGAACATCAGTACATTTTCAAGCCCAGACACATCTTTGTACAAACACTGAGCGGATACATGCAATGTAGCAATTCAGTTTCTACAGCAGACATATATATTTATAGACATACCGTACATACCTGCATACAAACAGACATACATAAGCCAATTGACCCTAGGCATCATATTTACAGTATAGCAAGAGGGAGCTAAAAAACTGGAATGAGTTCCCTAAGAAATCTGGAACAGCACCTGCAGGTAGTATTCTAAGACTACATTGAAATCTTTTCCTAAGTTTTCTCTCTTCAAATCACTTCACTATAAATCAAATGTACGAAATCATAATAGAGAGGGACAAAAAAAATATGTTGCCCAAAGGAGAGCTAAAACAAATATCAGGCAGTACTGCTTTTCTAAATTCTAGTCAGAAATCATCACTCAATATCACTGACGGGAAAACCAGCTTCACTTTGAGAAAAAAAAATGAATCGAAACAACCAGAAAAGGAAGATTAACAATGAGAGAAGTACCAGGGAGCTTCCTTTGGCAGTGTCATTTATCATCTCCATGTACTCCATAGCAGTATCAATAACTGACATTCCACACAATAATTCCTTAAACACCAAAGTCCCCTACAAAAGGGGGATTATGGTAAGACTATGCAGATGTGAAAAAGCCAAGCTATGGGTAAGACACACTCAATTTGCTCCGAGATTTCCAGAAATTCGACGTGTGAACGGCGTTAATTTCCGTCCAATCTCATACATGACACCTATGAATGTCTAGCGACTGCCTTTATGTCGAAAAAACTTTAAAAAACTCTGCTATTTAATACAGAGAACGCATATTTTCACAAAGCGTGGCTCCAGAACGTCCATTTGACCTCTGTTCTAAATGTTAATGTATGCTGCCAATCATGATTACTAAAATTCAAATTGCGGCCTGGGCGATCTTGATCCCTGCGGAGCACAACTGACAAAGCGTACTGACTTATCACTAAAATCACCGTTATGTACTAAACATACGCATACAGAGCCACAAACAACGTACACGATAAGACACATGTATGAACACGCAAGAAATGGCATTCTCTTTTTGGAGGGTTTGGTGGTCCTGGAACAGTGAAAAGAACCGTTTTGTATGTGGTCCTGTAAAAGTTATGAACATTGAGAGTCTTCACACGTCGTTTGGAAGGCAATCAAAATTTCATTTCTTCCTTCAGACATCGAAACTGAATCTTTTCTCTCACATTTTGAGGAATTACCTTTGGCATTGTGACAAGTTTGGTCATTGTTTATATCAGTTGATTCAATTCTGAGTGGACTTGAAATTTCAGCGTTGATCACATCGTTACCACTGTCACTGGCTACGTCAATATTGCGTTGTTTGATTGATCATCCACACTCATCGACGACGACCACGGCCCTGCACAGCTGTCCTGGGGGACTCATCAGCCTTATTAACTTTCTTTACCAATGTATTTCAAAGTACTTGGCTGACCATTTACTACAGATTACTAGTAGTTTCCTTTTGTTGAAGTTTTCTGGCTTACATATCATGAAAAGCAGCGTATATGTAGGGATGCCAGGCCCTTTTTTGTTCTTGGTTAAACTTACTTGAATTGTATTTTTTCTTGAAGATCTTGTCTCAGGATTCAAAAAACTGTTTGAATGATGGTTCTATCTTGTCTACTTCCAGAGTTATGATTTTTTTTAGAATTAAAATATGCTCGATTTTTTTTGACAAAGGGTCAAAAAATTACAACATATGGCTAAAAGTCATTTTGCGGATATTCCTATGAAAAAATATTGTTGTATAATAACATTAATTCTCTAAGTAAACTGTTGTAAAATACTTTTTGTGCAATATATTGTAAGAGTAAGGTATAAGGAGCTTTTGTTTTCTTTACACAGAGACTATTTTAGCGATGTGCCCGTCGAATTCGGCAGAAAATCACACGAAACGAGCGTTTTTGAAGCAAATTAAGTACCAGGTATGAATTTTGAGAATGATAGGGAATGATCGACGATTACATGATAGACGAACTTGCTACTTTTCACAGTAAAATCAAACGTCGAAGATGACATGGTGGCATAATCCCTATAGGAAATAGCCATTTTGTTTCCTGACTTGGGGTTTTTCTCGCTTATGTACACACGTCTATGGGGGGAATAGTCCCAGAGCTGAATAGACCACGAGTGACTGTGCTCTAACTGGGGATCGTAACGTTTTAGATCAGTTTTACTCAAAATTTCTTCACCCTTTTCTGTGATTTGTTTCGAAATACCTAAACTTACACTGAAAATACAAATGGGTGAAGATTTGTTTTTCAAATTCAAAAGGTTTTTCTTAATGTCTTCTTGTTCATTTTTTCCCATGCGTCTTTTAGCCGGTTACAAGCTGCATGTAACCCGGCATTTCTTTACCGGTGACCGGCTATTATCTACATCACTGCCTACAAAAAAGCCATAAAGCTACAAACAGTAGAAGGTTCTAACTTATGATTGCTTACGATCACGATCTGCTGCCGTCCTTAGAGACTATAATTTATTTTCTAGACTTCCCCCTTATTGTTTTTGTCTAGTGTGTGCGCTTGTACCGAGCATGAGACGCTAAGGGCTAGATCTGAACTCAGTGATACAGTGCCCGAGGAAATTCTCTCCTGAACTAAGTCAAGACTTTCATTTTTCATCTTCCTTCCAAAGCTCGTAATATGTCCATTTCGACGACTGGCTTCCATCACAGCACCTTCACATTCAAATCACCCCCTGCTGTTGTGAGAAAGTAGCCGTTCCATGTTGAAAGCCGTGGTTGAAAACTGGGTCCTGTTGGAAATCGCAACAGAATGATGCACACATCTACTTGGACGCAAAAAAGTTAGCAAAAATTCAGAGATGTATTGAAAGCCTTGCATTGTTGCTGTTTCATTGAGTAAATTGCATGAGGAAAATTTGTCTCCGAACTCGGCAATACGTGCATGGTCATTCTGTTTCATAACATCCTATATTTCTGTTGCATACCACAGCGGCCATCGCTGTCTATTGAACCACAAAAGGCTGATTTGAATTCAGTAAATTTTTGATTTCGAACTCACAACGTACGGCATACAGTCACCTAGCGAAGACATCACAGTCAAGGAAGGTCTGTCGGCCAGACCACAGCCCCTCGGCCACTCCACAAACCCTAGTTATAAGCTAGGCTCGAATTGTGTGAACCCTGCACACTTCCGTGATATTCAGGCAAAGGTGATAATCGGTAGGCCCTGGTGTAACAGATAGTTTATGTTTCTCTGATAAGTCAACGACTAAGCAAGTGTTTAACCATTCCGCCCAGTGTTTGCCAACAACCAACATCACTACCACGTTGCCTATTGTGCGCCAACGGCGCTTGACTTTGCCCTTTAAGGTAGAATGCGCCTCGGGGACAGATATTCGGACACTCACACTTTTGATTCTTTTCTGATATACCACTTATGGGGGTTCATTTTGAAGCCTTTTGCAAAAGAAAAATTTTCACCGTCTTAGTTTTTCAGGAATTGAAAATTTTATTTTCCTCCATAGAGTTAACACAGGGATGGCAGCCATTTTGAATTTCAAATATCAGTAAATCTTGGTTAATTTGTTTCTCTAGTACCAAAATTTGCACGGTGACCCCCGATTTTTATTCTTGATTTTGAAAGTGAATAAGTGAAAGATACCCTGAGGAAAATTTGAGCGAAAGTTTAAGTCTTTTACTTTCAAGGCGCAACAACATTTAAATTCTAGCAAGTTTCATATGCACCATTCATTTTGCAATCCTGTGCATACTCTGTAGATGGGTACCTCAGGAGCTATTGTCTGTCACTAAGACACCAGTGCACATCACAAACACCCCAAGATACATCAGTCACAGAATATGTGAAGATCACTGCATTGATACTGGTATTACACAACTCTTGTATATCATGAACAATAGGTGTTAATTATGTGAAAAACAGTTATTTGTAATCCTGGTTACTCTTGCCATACAGCAACCATATGGGCTAAACTTTGCAATAATACAACGCAAAATGCAGAAATTTAGTTCACTGTGTGTTGAAAACTGGTTCAGATTTTTCATCAGAGAGACATATACATAACGGATATTGATTCTCTTCACCAAAATTTGAACCTTTCCACCATAATTTAATTCTCTCTACTGAAATGCATCACTGACATTGATGCATCACTGACCATGATGATTCAAAACAAGTTATTATACAGGAAACAACCATTAACAATACAGGAAGGTGAAAAAATAACAATGCTTAGGGCGTACATGATTTACCTTGGGAAAGACATCAAAAGCTTCCTTAAAAACCAGATATGAACTGAGACTGGACCTGTGTTTCACTGTATATTGGAATTGTGTTTAAATTGACACTTCTCTGACATTACTGCCAAGGATTTTGAACTTCATTGAAATTTGTTTTTATCAGCATCATACATAATATTCATCCTGTATAGCCTCAATTGAAAAACATTGGGCCAAAGTCCCTGAAGCTACTATAGACATGGATACAAAATTAAGTATTTCCTGACTGTATGCAATTATCTCACTAAGGTCATCCTAGGGACCTGTAAACCAAATATTAAAGCTGTCTGACCAGGGGTTTTGAAAAACACAAGCGACCCAACAGTCGACAGAGCTCTGCTGTGTTCTGTAGAGAATAACTTTTTGTGACACATGTATGAAGGTGGATATCTTTGATAGCTCATTTCAGGATGGCCTGACCAAAAATGGCAAAATTAGCTGCAAAAATACAAAATTGAAGATTTCATCATAATTTCAATATATTACATTAAGATAAAGCCTAGGAACCTGTATACCAAATATCAAGGCTATCAGATGAGTAACTTTTGAGAAACGAATATTTTGACAAAAAATTGCAAAAATTGACCCAAACACACAAAAATTGAAGATTTCATCAAATTTCAATATATCACACTAAGACAACCCCTAAGAACATGTATACCAAATATCAAAGGCATCAGGCGAGTAGTTTTTGAGAAACACATTTTTTTACCAAAACATGGCAAAAATTGCACCAAAAATACAAAATTGCAGATGTCATCATATATTCAATATATCATATTTAGTTCATCTGTAGGAACCTGTATAACAAATATCAAAGCTGTCAGACGAGCGGTTTTGATGAAATAAAGTTTTGACCAAACATGACAAAAAAATTCCTTAAAAATACAGATTTGCATATTTCATCACAATTTGAACAAATCGAAGTTGGGTTATTCCTAGGGACCTGTATACTAAATAACAAAGCTGTCTGACCAGCGGTTATGAAGAAGAAGATTTTTTACCAAAAATGCCTTTTTTGGCGCTAATTTGAATATTTTCAACAATATCAAAAAATTAACAATTTGAAAATAGTTTCTCAAAATCATATTTTTCATCAACACAACAAATATCAAATCAGTAAGTACTGCGGTTCTCAAGATATTTGAGTGGACGGATGCCTCACAAACAGACATACATACATACATACATACATACATAAATACATACATACATACATACATACAGACTGACGCCGGACGGATACCCATCCCAATAGCTTCTATTAGGCGAGCGGCAGACTCACCTATTTTTCACACTTAATGTACCAACCTTACATACGGCCACATCATACGTCATTTGAAAGCTTATTATCTCAAATTCAAGAAAATTGACGATGTGGAGCTCCCAAGTAGGGCCATACCCCCCTAATTTGCATAATTCACACGGGTTTTCAATTTGCATAAATGTGATATAAAATTAGAAATGTCATTGTTAACTATTCTAAACATACTTTTAAACTATCGAGCGATATATCAAATGAAAGGTATTTGCATGTAGAATACAACATGGATATCCAAAGAGATATTTAAATTGATTTCACTGAAATATTTCCATATCAATTGTGAAAAAATTATTTTCCCCTTTTGAATAACAATATTTTAAAAATTTTAACACATGCAGCCACATCATACAGCCACATCATACGTCATTTGAAAGCTTATTATCTCTACTTTATAAAAATGGACAATGTTGAGCTGTCAAGTAGGGCCATCCCCCCTAAGTTGCATAATTTATATGGGTACCCAATTTTCATAAATGCGATGTAAAATCAGAAATTTACTTTTAACTACTCTAAACATACTTTTAAACTATCGAGTTATATATCAAATGAAAGGTATTTGCATGTAGAATACAACTTTGATATCAAAAGAGATATTTAAATTGATTTTAATGAAATATTTTCATATTTTTATTGAAAAAATATTTTCCCCTTCTGAATAACAATATTTTAAAAATTTTAACACATACAGCTACAACATACAGTCACATCATACGTAATTTGAAAGCTTTCTATCTCTCATTCAAGAAAATTGACAATATTGATCTGTCAAGTACGGCCATAGCTTCTAATTTGCATAATTCACAGTGATACGTAAATTACAGAAATGTGATATAAAATTTGGAATTTATTAACTACTCTAAGCATACTTTAAACTATCGAGTGATATATCAAATGAAAGGTATTTGCATGTAGAATACAAATTAGATACCAAAAGAGATATTAAAAAGATTTTATTGAAATTTTTTCATAATTATATCGAAAAATATATTTTCCCCTTTTGAATAACGATATTTTAATAACTTTAACACATACAACTACATTGTACAGCCACATTATACGTCACTTGAAAGCCTATTACCTCTGCTTCACGAAAATTGACTATATGCAGCTTCAAAATAGAGCCGTAAGTCTTTAATTTGCATAATGCACACGCTTACCTAATTTGCATGAGTCCGATATAAAATTATAAAAAATCCATTGTTATGTACTATTCACTTGCTTTTAAACTATCGAGTGATATATCAACTGAAAGGTATTGGTATGTAGAATAGAACTATGAATTCCAAACACGTATCTAAAATATTCTTATTGAATATTTTTATTTAAATCGCGAATATCATGACTTATTTTTAATATTCATAAAATTTTGCAGTAAATACGAATAATGCCCACATTATGCAAAATAAGAATAAAATATATACAAAATAAGAATAATTCAGTAACAAACAGAACAAATATCGCTCTGACTGAGATTCAGAGACAATGATTTTCATTGGAACCCAACACGAGCTTAATAAAGTAATATCAAACATAAAAAATGCATCCTACTCTGAAATTTTCGAAAACTCTTCTCAAAAAATCACATCATTAGACCTCATTATCTGTGAAGGTCATCAATGCAAAAAATTAACATTCTCGACTTACGAACACACACACAAAACCAACAGATACCAGATTCCAGTTCATGCAATAAAACGGCAACATTACGATACATTAGAACAATTTTGCCACAACAATACGGTACAAAATACAAGATTTTTTCGAGATAAAGGTAATGAAGTAAAAATAAAAAGTAGAAGTAATTTTAGATCTTGTTTGATTATTACTAACTTTAGAACAATCGGATGACATTTAATTGTTATTCGATTTTCATGGAATTGCCTACGAAACCTTGGAATCGCAAAAAGTAAAGGGGAACCAAAATACTTTCAAGTGCTCCTCTACTATCCCTCAAAATTTCGATTCCACCCCGAATTCCTCCGCCCCTCACCATCGTTATTTGTGAACGTAGCCTAATCACATACATATGAAACAGAAATATAAGCGTTGCACCTATGCCAAACAAAACCTACAACAGCTCTATCTCCGATTCACATGAGCATACACAAACAAAACCAGACCGAAACGGTAGACATTGTAGCTTCCTTACTTGAACAAACTTAACTTCAGTGAAACAACGTGGCCAAGTAGTGCACATGTTTCACCGACCGAAAATGAATTTCAAGCGACTGATGAAGACAACTCTATTCTCGAAAGGTAGCATCAAAGGATCGCAGTGCAGTGTCACAGTCTCTCCACCCCAGTGCAGATTCAGGGCAGGATACGTAGATTAGGGGTACGTCTCGCCAAGGCAAATCAACACTTTACACAAAACAGCCAAACATAACATACACAAAATTCAAACAACTATAAGATATGAACACTGTGTGGAGTTGCTTTCTTTTATTACATGTCACCAGTTGTGTCTGCTGTTAAATTAATCTTCCATGCACAAGGCAGCTATAACTATGGCAACCCTTTTACTCATGACAAAACTGTTTAAGAAGAGGATGATGAATTTGTAGAATTACTAGATGAACTGGAAATGCATGACACCATATCGCCATGAATGACTTGGATCATGAATCATGCCATAACTTTGACTACAGCTTACTCTCACACATTGTTTCGGCAACATAGTTACTTTTCAACGACTACAATAGTGTCGTTCATGGGGATCTTTGTTTATGTTTGGACTTAATAGTAATTGGTGATATTTTACGAACACATCCTTACGAAAAAATGTCGGCGTTCAAATCATTAACCATATATGTTAAAAATTAATATATCTATATCTATATATATATATATATATATATATATATATATATATATATATATATATATATATATATATATATATATTATATATATATATATATATATATATATATATATATATATATATATATATATATATATATATATATATATGTGTATATATATATATATAACTTTGTGCCCAAGTTCAGAGGTTGCCATAAAGCCATTATTTTATAACCAGGAGGGCACATTGTATACATTTTATGTATATATATATATATATATATATATATATATATATATATATATATAATATATATATATATATATATATATATATATATATATATATATATATATATATATATATATATATATATATATATATATATATATATATTAGTGCTGTTGCCTTGGTTACAACATTACAAGAAAATGTTGGTTTACTTGAGTAACATTAAAACTTTTTCATATGCTGTGAATGGGTATATAATACTCCATATAAAGGGCATGTTTGGAGAAACACTCTCTGACCTATAAAAACAAGACATCAGTATCGGATAATAATGCAGACAAGAAGAGCTATTCATATGTTTTGAAATAGACATTAAACAAACGGAATATTCATTTCCAGACCTCATTTCAGCTGTTTGTTCTCCGTGTTCTATGCACTTTTTTGCACATCATAATGCATGTGGTTGCATTGATACTGCTGTTAAAATTTTCAAAGTACCGTTATTCAAAAGGGGAAAATTACTTTTTTCACTACAAATATGAAAATATTTCAGTAAAAACACTTTGCATATCTCTTTGGATGTCAATTTTTTTTACATGCAAATACTTTTCATTTGATACATCACTCGATAGTTTAGAAGTATGTTTAGAATAGTAAATGAATTTTCTAATTTTATATTGCATTTATGCATATTGCTTACCTGTGTAAATTATGCAAATTTAGGGATACGGCCTTACTTGATAGTTCAACATTGTCAATTTTCTTGAATTAGAGATAATAAGCTTTAAAATGACGTATGATATGGCTGTATGATGTGGCTGTGTATGATGAAATATTTATAGTATTGTTATTCAAAAGGGGCAAATATTTTTTCAATATAAATATGAAAATATTTCAGTGACACCAATTTAAATATCTTTTTCGATATCCATTTCGTATTCTACATGCAAATACCGTTCATTTGATATATCATTCGATAGTTTAAAAGTATGTTTAGAGTAGTGAACAATGAATTTGTAATTTTATATCACATTTATGCAAATTGGTTACCCTTGTAAATTATGCAAATTAGGGGCTATGGCCGCACTTGACAGTTCAATATTGCCAATTTTCTTGTAGTAGAGATAATAAGCTTTCAAATGATGTATGATGTAACTGTATGTTGTAGCTGTATGTGATAAAATTTTTAAAATATTGTTATTAAAGAGAGGAAAATATTATTTTCAATATGAATATGAAAATATTTCAGTGAAATCAATTTAAATATGTCTTTGGATATCAAAGTTGTATTCTACATGTAAATACCTTTTATTTGATATATCACTCGATAGTTTAAAAGTATGTTTACAATAGTTTACAGTGAATTTTATTATTTTATATTGCACTTATGGAAATTGGATACCCGTATGAATTATGCAAATTAGGGGGGTATGGCCCTACTTGGCAGCTCCACATCCTCAATATTCTTAAAGTAGAGATGATAAGCTTTTAAATGACGTATGATGTGGCCGTATGTAAGGTGGGTACATTAAACTCCTAAAATAAGGCCCTTTTTGTGGATTCGCCGCTCGCCTATATAGACTATAGTTTATAGGAGCTAAAAATAGCATCTAGGGCACTTAGTATTCACATTTGATAAGATGTGGTATGTCAAAATGAAAGAAATGCCAACTACAGTGTTAGGATGTTCATGGTTTCTTTAAACCATAGTTTCTTAAACCATAATAAACAATCTCGTTGTACTAACAATGCTGGCACACATACATGATTACCTGCCTTGAAATTTAACAAGGATGGCAGTGTCACTACCAAATGCAAAAATGTCCAGCACAACCTAACTCTTTAACAAATGAGCCTCAAGCAACAGGTATGTACATGTACTTTAGGACCCTGCAAACCAAATTTCAAAGAATTAAATAAGGGATTTGTGTAAAAGACATTATTATACACCTATGACTGTAACCTATGGAGTTTCGTCGTACAGTAAGTTTTGGTATCAGAGGACGCGGAGTCCAGTAACTTTGACGCGGAGTACAATAACTTTAGGTGTTATTGGACGCTATTTGACCTTTGACCTCAAAACACCTTTACGTCAACACGAGGAAAAAGAAGAGAATATTTTACATTATTTACAAAAATATATACTTCCTAACATTCAGTACTTCACATAGTAAATCATGGTCAGTCCAAAACCGGTGAATTTGAGTGAAATTATGCTGCTGACGTAAAATTTCTGCCACGTGCACTGCACAGCATGGGTTGAAATTTCATTCTGTGCGCTTAGCGGACGCACTGAACACGTTCCCAGTCTGCTCGTGATCGCTCAGTGCAGGGCGTGAGAAGCATCCAAAAAACGCCTAAATTTCAACTTTTTTCAGGTAAAATTGGACTCAAAAGGTGTATAATAATAAAGTTATTCACAAAATACCGGGATTTATGTCCTTGTACATCGTACGCTACGGTATTGTCCTCGACGCTACGCGTCTCAGACTATACCTCCACTGCACGATGTACTCGGACATAAATCCTGGTATTTTGTGAATAACCTTATATTATTTGACCTACAATGACAAACAGTTCCATAAAAATAAAATATCATAATGAAAACTACCAAAGACCCTGCAAACCAAATTTCAAAGCAATCTAAGCATTTTCTTCAA
This sequence comes from Ptychodera flava, assembly GCF_041260155.1. NCBI lineage: Eukaryota > Metazoa > Hemichordata > Enteropneusta > Ptychoderidae > Ptychodera > Ptychodera flava. The sequence continues at coordinate 560,282 of NW_027248362.1, forward strand.
GACAACATTGACATATCTGCATCCAAACGGATGTAATATTTGGTGATTCATAGCCTGACCCAGCTGGATTGCAGAACAACTTTACTATCTTTAGACTCCATTTAATTTGTTCTGTGTGTATATATTTATGTCAACTTATATACCTTTAAAGCGGAAGTAATGCTAACTTTTAACCATTTTTTTTCATATTTTTGTTTGAAATGCCATCATTCTTCAATTTATAAAAATACAGTGTAGATGATGCTTAATCACACAGTATGCATGTCTAGCAATGGTAAGGAAAGTTCATTAAATATGCAAATAAGTAATTAGCTGAAGTAAAAATGTAAAAGGACTTTCATTACTGTTACATCATAGTATGTTCAATGTACATAGCAAAGTTTGTCAACATTGGCAAAGCCAATCAGCCATATATCCCTAATTAGGAAAGTTCATTGAATATGCAAATGTACAGTGCAGTGCTATTATCATAAACTTCTACATGACCTAAAAATCTGTCAATATCATATAGTTCCTTGATTAAAATCTAAGAACAGATTGATTCACAACATATGACATTGTCATTCTGAGAATATATGATTTCTTAAGAAATATTTATGTAAAATAATATTAATTAAGCAAGCCACACCCGCTTAAAACAAATCAGTTCTTGATATTTCTAAACAGAATCTGTGTATCATGCTTGATTCAGGTTGATAAGACATTGTTGAGATATTGCATACACAGACAGAAAGACAAAAAGACAAATACACAGACACACAAACACAAACACAGAGACATTGGTACAACATTAGCTCATGTGTGTGAACGCATGAGATAATTATTGATTTTACTTACAAGTTCGTGTTTTCTGGGTGAGTTTTGGTCCAACAACAGCATATGCTTCATCTTCCTGCGTTGATTGTTCTTTCACGCGTGATACTCCTGAATCACTGCTTCTGGTTGGAATGTCATCAATCTCCTCATATGCATGTGCTCTAGGCTTACGTTTTGGCTTTGGGTCAGCTACAATAGCATATGCACCGTCATCTTCCTCCTGCTTCTCACTTGTAGTACTGTGTTTTCTTCCTTCTGGTTTTGCTGTTGTCCCACTACTTTCTGTTTTAGGAGTTAATACTCTGTCTGGTATTGACATGGGTTGGGTGTGTTTAGCATTGAACAATGAATTTAATTGTGCTGTAACATCATTTGCATTGGACTCAGTATTTCTTGTGTATCCAATCTTCTTGTTCTCATCAACTTGATGGTTTTCTCGGGAATCGTTTTTTAACATCTCAGATTCATGGCCGTCATCAACAGGACTTCTTGGGGAGTCAAATTTTGTGCCTGGTTTAGTTATCTGATAACTATTAGGCTCCTCCTTTGTATGTGTTGGTTGTTTCATATGTGTGTTCACATCTGTTCCAGTATTCTCAGGAGTTGTCTGTTTAACAACAGCTGTGTCAGTAAGCATGAAAGCCTTTTTAGCAGATGAAACAGTACCTGGTTTCACTCTTTCATACACGCCACCATCCTGACTTGTTTGTTTCCCAACTTTACCTATTTTTTTATTTGCAGCACTTTTGTTGCTTTGATCTTCTGTGGTTAAAGCTTCCCCTTGTCTTGATTGGTCAGATGTGTCATTTTTGGATCTCACTTGTGGTGATTGTTTCTCAGTAGATATTCCATTTCTACCTCTTTCTGGACTATATGACCTTCGACCTGGGACTGGTCTGTCCCCTTCATGCTTTCCACTTGACTGTTTATGACCTACTGATTAAAAAACCACAGTATCAATATAATGGACCCACAGGTATGTGATTTGAATGCTAGAGAAGAAAGAAGATTTCCTAAAATACTTTTTTTGTATCAAGCAATCAGTGTGTCTGTAGACGGAACTGGTGACAGTGTGGAGACGTTATTATCAGTCTGAGACACTATGATTTCTCACAATATGGTAAAGATGTACTGGTACTGAAATTTGAAATCATGAAATATATCATCAATGACAATGTGCCCAATTTGATCAGAATTAAAGTATTCTTTATTGAATAATCAGCTCTGCAAAGTACTGCAAAAGTAAATTACAACTAAAGTTGTATCATGATGCCACTAATGCTTTGAGCAATGTGAGAGTTACATGTGAGATATAGATAGTCTGCACTCGAATTCTGTGCCTCTATGCCTCTACCAGGGTATGTTGTTTTCTAGATCTTCACTTCTATAAAGTGCCTCAGGTTTTAAACTTAAACAAGAGTACAGTGAAATTAAGCTACACTTTCTTCATTGCTCTTCAAGTCATGGGTTGACAAATATTCAAAACAGATGGAGATAGTACAAGAGGAATTTACGTAACACTGACACAAAAAAATGGCCCACAAGTTCTTTTTGAGCTGAATGTATTGCTCACAACTACTAAAATCCAGAATAACTTATCTACGTTACACATGCACTGTGCTGAGTTCAAATGGAATACATGAGGATGTACCTCCTGTGTTCATTATTTGACATGATTCATGTAAAGTACTATATAATGGCAAAATGTCAAATTGTTTGGACAGAAATGAATTTCACTTATAACATGAAAGTTATTTGAAATAAAGAACTGTTCCGCCTGCCTCGAACTTTACTGCTAACAACCTCCTTCATGGCCACGGTATTCCTTCTGAATCGCTGCCCAACTTCAAACTGTTTTCTCCTGCCATTCGTGGGGATATTCTTTCAGCAAAAGACGTTAATCTTGCCTGCTTACCTATACATTACCATTATGAAGAATGGCATATTATCGTCGGCAACAAAGCTCTGTCGCTAAAACCCTTCCAGGACAGCAGGATTAACGTCATGTGCTAGTCATTCTCTAATCGTCGTCAAACGAAACTTGATGCATACGTCAAGGACATCGACAACATGTCAAAAACGCTTCAACGGCTTTGCCTTCTACGGATATCATCACAATTTTTCTGCCAAGGCAGTTGTGCTCTTGCTAAATTATGGTATCAAAGTGGACTGGTTGCATTGTGATGTGCTTTTGTACACCTTGATATTCTCCGGTCTCAAAGCCAACCTATGCAACATGCAACAGCGTAGCCAACACTACTCAAGTCCACCTACATCTCGACAGTGAGAAACCTAGCAGCAACTTCACATTTTCAGTCACCTTCAACGAGCGTCGACAGGAGCGGGGAGGTATGTAAGAGTGCCTTCAACAGCATACTCCAAGTTCCTAAACCGAGTCGGACTTACAAGTCCAAGTACCGGTACTCTGACTTGCATACTCCGAGTAAAACTGCTTACTCGGGCTTGTATACTCCAGGTACATGACCTACATGTACTCGGAGTTGAATACGCCTAGCTACACTTGCTTATAGAAAAACAATGCTGGAAAAACACAGGAAATATTCAATCTTGTGATAAAAATTTGCAAACAGCATATACAGTACATGTACTTCCAGTCGCTCAGAGAAAAGAGTTGTTAACGCAATCTGTCTGATCTCTGATCTGTGTATCTTGTACAACACGCTCAAGTCATTGTCGTTGTCGAGTGTAGCTACCATCATGCAAATTATGAGTTCGTCTTGTCTTTTCATTTCATTACCGGATCAGATCCTGATTTGATACATGACTTGAATTGGCACAACAACGTTTCATGATCACTGCAATGCATCACGGCAAGTTATTAGAACACGGACGCCATTATTGAATGACTTGTCGACCTGTGACGTCATGGCCTTGGTTTGCTAGCATGGCGAGGCCATGATAGACTTGCCCTAGCATTTTAGGCATATTTATGTCTTGATAAAATAAGTAAAATGAGCACAGTGCGCTCGTGTACGGTATGGTATGAACTGAATGCGAGTGACACTTGATCGTAAATAATGACCTGACTTGACCTGTGATGTCATGCATTGATTTTGCTAATGGAACGATTGTGCGATATCGAACTGAGTAACTGGCTGGACTTGCCTGGAGTTTATTGGTTTTACTGTAAATGATACATCTAAGTCATCTTCCAAAAAACTTTGCTGCCGGCCGTGGCAGCAGCTTTCTTCTGAGGGTAAAATCACGGTCGATCCTTATGGAGGAACTGTGGTTAAATATACATTGCGCAACAGATTACAAGACATCGTGAAAATGTAATTTTTTTTCAAAGGAGCAGATTTTCAACATATCGATCCGCGCTAGCCGTAAACTCTGCGAGTAATAAAATTAAGCAATAACCCACGCCGCAGGATAGTATACATGAGATTTTGGTACAATGCGTGACATATAGCATGAGCCAATAGGCAAGTGCTATATGGAGCGAATTGTACCAAAATCGAGTGTATACCCGACTGTGAAGGGGTTACTGCTATTATATTATATCAACTTGTGCGTCTTTGTTGTCTTGTTTGGGTATTTTCGTCACTTTATGTCCCAATTGCAGAAAATGGATGTCTGAGATATTGATCGTAAGAAATTCTGTGCCTGAGACTGAACATTTTTATGTTGGGATTACGTACACGCACACAGTATCCTACGATAAATACGCATACGTTCATCAACATTGCATTTTATTCGTAGGCAACACGAAGACTATACTTCTTAAAATACCTGCTGCAGACACAGAAAACAGGTCAAGAGTTCAAATCAAAAGAAAAAGTAACAACTTTTTCGTAAATTTGCATAAGAACAAGAGTCCTGTTTTTTTTGCATACTAAAAATAGATTTTTCTCATTCTGTACCGCTGTACGCGTATAGGGTATACGTCGACCGTTGCGACATTCAGAGGTGGTACAGTGAAGTTACAGGATTTATTTTTAATGGATAATTCGGACGTTAATTGTACCAGAAAACATGCAGTTTTGAAATAATCCAGATGTGCGATGACTGCAACTGTGATGAACAGTTGTACAGTGTGTGTTGCCCAATGCAGCGAGAGCTGGACGCTGACACTGTTCATTGCATTTGATGTCAAATTTTGTCGCAGTCACCAGGAGTCATCCCATTGTTATTTTGAACTTCTTGGTCTACATCATTAGGACACCCTGGTCTGTTGCAGCCCAAAGCAGTTGCCAGGAGTCATCCCATTGTTATTTCGAACTTCTTGGTCTACATCGTTAGGACACCTTGGTCTGTTGCAGCCCAAACTTTGGTAAAGAATATCTGACATACCGTTACTGTGAGGAAGTGTCAATTTATTAGTGTGTGAACGAATACTAGCTTCATTTTAAAGAGCGGTAGGATATATCGCGTCTCGATTCCCGCAATATCAAGAAAAGCGCACGGTGCGCTGTCGCCTCAATGCAATAATTCATCTACATCACACTCAAATGTGCTGCTTCAGAGATGTATTTTATCATCGATCCCAACTTATTTTCACCAAGAGGCAAGTTACAGACCCACACTTTGTCTGTGTATCAAAAGTTGGTCCTCTTTCTTTGAAACAAAGCGGACTGTTTCGGTTTTTCTCTAGGGTCTATGGTTTAGATGGGTACGTTCAAATGCAGCGAGTGGGAAATTTTTGAAAATGCTGGTTTAGGGGCCCGTTTTACCTCTGCTATCAGTGCTAAAACAATATTTTAGCATCGGTAGAATGAGTTCTCGTCCAATCAGAATGGCGCATGGTAGCATGATATAATAAAATAGCGTCAATGATGACACTGTCGTTCCTCAGTGCATTAAGCTGCAGGGATGCAAGGAGAGAGGTTTTGGGAATGTTGCTGAGAAAGATGCAAAGAAAGGGTTGAAATGTGAAACTGTTATAAAACCTTTTTTTTTTTAGCAGTGAGCATCCAGCTTGGTAAACATGCCATCTTGTACATGAAGGCAAAAAACATAATTTTCACATGTCTACCAAACTTGGAATTTGCATAGATCAACATAGATCATCCCAATTGATTTATCTGCAAGATTTTGTATGTTTCTTGCTACAAAATTCTGACCCGATTGAATTATAACAGGAAAACATGCACGCATGATTGGACAGTGTGGACTGTGTATTGCATGCACTACATCTGCCGTGATGATGGATTGCCAGACCACCACACTGCATCAAAGAACTGTAGTTTAAAACGAAAATATAATTCTAAACAAAACTTTCTTCGTGTCATTGATAGCCTTGATTTTCTTTGGATATTGAATGGACACATTTATCAAAGACGTCACTTTAGCTTGTCACTGACAGTGAATTGATTTTTTGCAGAAACTTGAATGGTCCAGCCAAATTTTGCAGATTTGTCATTCTGATGCAAAATTATTGGTGAACTTACAAAGCATTGTTAATCTATATGCACTGCTGCTGTAGTGTAATTAAAAAAAGGAAAGGTCATGCAGGAAAGTTAATTAGATAGTCTTAAATGTAGTGTGAAGTTTAACTTTACTGCAAAATGTGCCTTTGTGGCGCCGGATAACCAAAAATAGGGCCGGTAAAATATGAAAATTAGCCATGTTTGGAATAATCTACCCAAGAACACTGATGTTTAAAAAGTGCAACCAAAGCATATTATCAACAAAAATGTCCCTTTTGTACAACAAATGACACTTTGGGTGATAAAATATGAAAAGTTACAAATGTATATACGCAAAGTCTGAGTAAGTATTTTACAGCATCAAACCATCTTTTCTGGGTTTTTATCTCTAGAAAACCCTTTGTTATGAGTACCCATGAACATTCAGCAACAAAATTACTCTAAATGATAAAACAAGCGACCTAGCGGCCGATATAGCTCCGCTGTTTTTATGTAGAGAATAACTATTTTTGACACATGTTGATGAAGATAGTGGAAATCTTTGATAGCTCAATGCAGTGGCCAGAAAAAAGTGGCTAAAATAGTTTCATACTTTGAATATATCACATCGGATCATCCCTAAGAACATGTCACCCAAAGCTATCTGATGAGTAGTTTTTTGAGAATAAAATTTTCTGACCAAAAATGACAACAATTGCCCCAAAAATAAAAATCGCAGATTTCATCATAATTACAAAAGATCAAATTTAGTTCATCTATAGAAACCTGTATACCAAATTTCAAAGCTGTTAGACCAGTGCTTTTTGAGAAACACATTTTTTGACCGAAAATGGAAAAAATTGCCCCAAAAATACAAAATTGCAGATTTCATCATAATTTCAATAAATATCATACCAAATTTCAAAGCTATCAGATAAGTAGTTTTGGAAATACACATTTTTTGACCAAAAATGGCAAAAATTGCCCCAAAAATACAAAATTACAGATTTCATCAGAAATTCACTATATATTACTTAGCTCATCTGTAGAAACCTTTCTACCAATTTTCAAAGCTATCAGACCAGTACTTTTTGAGAAACACATTTTTTGACCGAAAATGGAAAAAATTGCCCCAAAAATACAAAATTGCAGATTTCATCATAATTTCAATAAATATCATTTAGTTCATCTATAGAAACCTGAATACCAAATTTCAAAGCTATGAGATAAGTAGTTTTGGAAATACACATTTTTTGACCAAAAATGGCAAAAATTGCCCCAAAAATACAAAATTACAGATTTCATCAGAAATTCAGTATATATTACTTAGCTCATCTGTAGAAACCTTTATACCAATTTTCAAAGCTATCAGACCAGTACTTTTTGAGAAACACATTTTTTGACCAAAAATTGCAAAATTGCAATTTTCATCATAATTTCAATAAATATCATTAAGGTGATCTGTAGGAACCTGTATACCAAATTGCAAAGCTATCAAATGAGTAGTTTTGGAAATACACATTTTTTGACCAAAAATGGCAAAAATTGCCCCAAAAATACAAAATTGCAGATTTCATCATAATTTCAATAAATATCATTTAAATCATCTGTAGGAACCTGTATACCAAATTGCAAAGATATCAGATGAACAGTTTTGGAAATACACATTTTTTGACCAAAAATGGCAAATATTGCCCCAAAAACACAACATTACAGATTTTATCAGAAATTCAATATCTTTTACTTAGTTCATCAATACAAACCTATATACCAAATTTCAAAACGATCATTTGAGTACTTTTTGAGAAATACATTTTTTGACCAAAAATGGCAAAAATTGCCTTAAAAATGCAAATTTGCATATTTCTGCACAATTTGAACAAATCTGAAATAGATCATCCCTAGGGATATATGTACAAAATATCAAAGCTATCTGACTGTTAGTTTTTTGAAGATTTTTAAAGATTTTTTTACCAAAAATGACAAAAATTGCCTGAAAAATACAAATATGCAAATTTCACCACGATTTGAACAAGTCTGACTGAAGTCACCCTAAGTAAACTGCATATCAAATTTCAAAGCAATTGCACAAGTGGTTTCAGAGAAGAAGATTTTTTTACCAAAAACACCAAAAAATGCCCCAAAAATACAAATATGCAAATTTCACCACGATTTGAACAAACTTAAGTGAGGTCACCCAAAGTGAACTGCATATAAAATTTCAAAGCAATTGGACTTGCGGTTTCAGAGGAGAAGGCAATTGTTGACGGACGATGGACGACGACGACGGACGACGACGACGACGGACGACGACAGAAAATCAACCTATTTGATAAGCTCCGCGTCGCTGACAGCAGAGCTAAAAATGTGATAGAAAAATCCATTTGCGCAAATTTCTTGCTTTGAATTGAGTGGCGTACATATACGCGTATATATGCTGAGAGCCTGCATGCCATGGCATGTACATATATACAGGAATGTACTTCAGTTAGTTTACCACTGGCTATGAAAATTTAAGAAATTTTTGAAATGTTTATGAAGTTCATAGCAAAATTTTTATGAAGGAATATCTACTTTGGAAAAAATAACCTGCACCAAGTGTTTCCATGGCAACCATTGTATTAATTAAATTGTCAGTTATCAACAAATTCCTTTTGTATGCCAATACAGCTCATCTCAGAACCAGACGTACTTATATATGAGGTATGTAAGACCCCAAAAATTGACAAAGTGAGCGTCAAAGTGCTCGATCGAGCACTTTGTGAAAAATGACAAACTTAGCGTCAAACTGAGCGTCAAACCGAGCGATCGAACACTTTGTGGAAAATGTTAAACTGAGCGTCAAAGTGAGCGTCAAACTGAGCGTGATTGCGCCTCCAACGATAGGATGTGGTATAATTAATTTTGCCATCAGCTGTGAGATCGCGTCCCGCCAGGTCGATGTTATACATTCACTATGGCAGTACCCAACGAACTCCGTTAGTCGTTAATCCCGCCTGATGATTTGGCATGAGTTGACATTTCCTGTTACTGTTGCCCTGTTTCGGGTAGATAATCTTTCCGAACAGATTTCGCTTCATGGCCATGACAATTATCATTTTTATACCAGGATTACCGCTGCTCAGAGACTGAATATTCATGAGAAAGTCATTTTACCACGGACTGGAAGTGAAATATTCACACCTCTTCCACTCCTAACGATCGCGGTAATACCGCAGGCATAACGGTATACCGTATGGCATGAACGGCTACAGTTTGCAGTATTTTTTTTTTTTTTTTTGAGAGAGAGAGAGAGAGAGAGAGAGAGCATGTACGTCTTGGTCAAATAAACTAGTACGTTGTCACTGTTGTGTATGTTCACTTCCGTATGTAAAATATTGTAAACTAAATACCTAACAAAAAGGTGCAATTCATGAACACCCCTAACATGTCTTAGGTGTAATCGATGTCAAAAAATAGTTGACGATTTATCAAATGTAACGTTCAAGTTAATTACGACACCCAAATTTTGTTCAATTTGTGCGAGATCGGGAAGTAAAACTCTGGTTATACATCGGTTGTAGAGCCATTCCATGATAGCAAATATCGACATCGCGTCTGGGGACAATTTGTCGTGTCTATTTTTTATCTATATTTGATAGCAGCATGAATGTCCTTGTACTCAATAAAGAAGGCACTGAAATTACCAGTTAAAATTGGCTAACTACTACGATGGATGGGTTGCGACGTTTCAGCCACATCGTTCACCCCTTACGTAACAGCCTATCACCAACCCGACATGCGAACATCCGGGTAGGCGAAGTTTATTCCTTAAATTTATGTCATTTGATATTTATACGCCTACAGACTTGAAGCAAGTTAACGATCAAGTTTATCATCACTTGATAAACACGTTCAATAAAGAAAGCATTCTGCTATAAAGCTCGTGTCAATAAAATATGCTGCTGGTATAATTGTTTTGAAGTCCAAAGCTCTGCATTCAAGATTACAGTATGGTAGGTATTGTTTGATCTTTGAGCAAACAGAACGATGAATGTAAGCAAGGAAACATAGGGCCAAAGTCCCTGAAGCTACTATAGACATGGATACAAAATTAAGTATTTCCTGACTGTATGAAATTATCTCACTAAGGTCATCCTAGGGACACGTAAACCAAATATTAAAGCTGTCTGACCAGCAGTTTTGAAAAAACAAGCAACTCAACAGTTGACAGAGCTCTGCTGTGTTATGTAGAGAATAACCTTTTGTGACACATGTATTGATGAAGAAGGTGGATATCTTTGATAGCTCATTTCAGGATGGCCTGACCAATCAAAGTGAGACTTGAGTGGACACCGTGGGTCATCAGTATGTATTAGGGAGATGGTGCAGTGGCAAAGAATGTGAAATTTTACTAAACTTGAATAGCATAAGTCATGCGACACTAGCACGATATAGACAATTGCCATCACCTCTGATTGAGACAATCTCATATTGGCTTTTTGGGGAAGACCTTCGGCTCTCCATGTATAATGTCTTTGCAAGGTTTGATGCTTTTTGACTTTTCTTTTTTGTTTTCATATTTGTCAGTGTATTTCTAAAATGTCAAGTTCAATTAAATATATAATGCACGTAAATATTAAATGTTTATTGTCAATGCCTTCACTATCAATGATAGTTCAAAATACTTGCATAGGTGAACTATGAAAAGCTCAGTATTTCTAGAAAGTATTCAGAAGGTACTGTAATTGGATATTTCAGAAGAGTACTTTCAGAATGTGCTTTGGAATACAATTCAGAATAACATTCAGACACTCACTATGTGAGATAATATTCTGTATATTCCAGAACAGTACTTTCAGAATGTGCTTTGGAATACAATTCAGAATAATATTCAGACACTCACTATGTGAGATAATATTCTGTATATTCTAGAACTAACAAGCTCTGCTTGTTAGTATGTATTGTCAATGTCACTGTTGGATGTTGTTGTCAAATGTCTGTGTACTAAGTGTGTGTATTCTGATTTATTTTGGCTCTTTTTTTTATTAGCAGCTGCAGTAAAGACACAGTGAATACCAGTACTGCAAAAGAAAGAAAAATATGTCAGAGATAGGTTGTCTAGCTATGATTCACTAAAATGATTTAAATTTCATATTAAATATTTTGATTTTACATTCAATGCACATTATGATTTCCTCTGCGAACAACATTCTCCCAATAGCCACTGTAAAACTGAAATCAGATTGGATTCTTGATCAGTGTCATTATTCTAATTCAGCACAGATTTGTGCAATTCTGACATATAAATCCAATAGGAAACTAATACACCATTATCAGTTGATGTTTCAATTGCAGCTGGACTGCACAAAATTTACAATCTTTGTACAAAGTACCAACTATGTTATCATCACCACAAATATATGCATTAGAAATATCATCAGAATAATTTGCAAATTGTTCAGAAATTTTAGAACACTGCTAAACAAATATGGACTAAAGAAATAAAAAAATACACACTAAAGATGGGCTAAATTATTGAAATGAAATAACATACCAGTACTAAATATGCATATGTTGAAACAAACTGTGGACTACACTTCATTTGTCAACATTTTAAACTGAAATGTTTAGCCATAATTTGAACGCCACACTATGACACAGAGAGGGTTAATTTTAAAATTCGTTTTACAACCGAATGAAATTCATCGACCGTCATATCTTGAACACAGAAATGCCTTGCTATATTGTGAATATTTCCGGTGGCGATAGCCCACTGTCCGTGCACCGCCGTACAATGGTCGGAAAGAAAAATGCGCCAGTTACATTTTGCAAAACATGGGTTATAAACGTTTGATAATTGTTGTTTATTTAGAAGTGTTAAATGTCTTTTGGCAAGTTTCACGATATCAGTGAAAATACAAGATATAGTAATTTACTAAAGTTAAACCAGGAGGGTCATTTGTTTTCAGACTCGGTATGCTAAAATGAAAATATATCCTAGTTTGAACCATGTAAACACCACATTTCGCTTACTCCGCTGTGTCCGTGACGGCACAACCTTACAGGGGCCCCCGACTCGTACTCCACAAATGTTACGATGCCCAAAAACAACCAAAAATTCTCGCGAATCGGGGTTGAACTTTCAGTTTCCACTATAAGAATCATTTCAATCGAAGTGTGGTAGAAATCAGGGGAACGGTTGTTTTTAATGCATGCTCAAGCCCTAATTGTAAAACAATGGCGTCGTCATCACGCGACTAACATTTTTCAAATGAACTCAGTGAATATTGAAAACACGATTACAGTCGATCCCTCGTAAATTTAGATACTCTTTTTAAACTAGACCATAATTAGGGCCCATACTGTATACTCGATGTGTGGTGAGATGTTGCCACACGTTTTGACACGACTTATCAGTGACGTACTTTGGATAACCTTCGAGGCCGTTTCTTTCCGCACCTCTCACCTCTCATTCACTCACAGATATTATCGGTACATGCAAAGTTAACACATGCTCTAAATACGGATACAAAAATAAACCTCTTACCGAATGTCGTACTGGCTCCACTGGTGTGACTGTAGATAGACGTAGCAGGAACTGAATCTCGTAGCGACACACAGAAAGTATGGCTGCTCGATGCATGAGAGCGATGTTGAAAGGCCTTAACGATGCTGAAGTTGGACTCAGTTTCGGATTCGGATTCGGATTCGATTTCGGATTTGGTTTTGGATTCGAATAACAGAGAATAGTTTTATTTCCAGCTTATGTTATTATTTTTTAGAAGGATATGATAGCTACTGATACACAAGGAGATATTTTAACTAGATCACCCTACTCAGTAGCATGTATTTCATGACATAAATGTTTCGCACATAATCATAATTTATACAGTTTAAAAAACAAAACACTTTAGGCAGTAGAGTAAGAAACTATAGTGCATGAATACACCAGACAAAACTGCTGAAAAATTAGTCAGAAGTTACAACTTTTGAGCAATTATGGGCATTATGCAGTTTGGACTATTCAAGCTAACAGTACTTTGCACAATACAATGAAATGCATTCAATGCAATCTTTATTATACAACATATTAACTGATAGTTTAGTCGAGGAGTTTAGTATGGTACATTCAAAACAAGTCATCGTTGATGACACAGTCCCCACTTGTTAATTGGTACTTTGATTACAAGTCCTCAGAGAGGATAGAATCCTCTTCATTAATTAGGTCTGTGATGTCCTTGTACTAAGTTTGAATAAAATCGGTGAATAAAATCGGTTGAAAAGTGCCCAAATTTTGGCTAAGGACACAAAAGAATTGTAACAAAATGGCTGCAATGCATACATATTGGATCATATCATGAAACAAATTGACAAGCATATGTATGACATAAGTCAATCTCCTTGTACCAACTTTGAATAAATTTGCTTGATACATGTCTGAGTTATGGTTCCAGACATGAAAAAAACATAACAAAATGGCCACACAGCAGCCATATTGGATCATATCACAAAACAAATCAATGTGCGTATGTATGACATAGGTCAATGTCCTTGTACCAATTTTGAATAAAATCGGTTGAGATATGCCTGAGTTATGGCTCTGTACATGAAAAAATCGTAACAAAATGGCCGCCTGGCGGCCATATTGGATCGTACTACAAAACAAATTTACATGCTTGTCTATGACATTGGTTAATGTCCTTGTACCAACTTTGAATAGAATCGGTTGAGATATGCCTGAGTTATGGCTCTGTACATGAAAAAATCGTAATAAAATGGCCGCCTGGGGGCCATATTGGATCGTACTACAAAACAAATTTACATGCATATGTATGACATAGGTCAATGTCCTTGTACCAAATTTGAATAAAATCGGTTGAGATATGCCTGAGTTATGGCTCTGTACATGAAAAAATCATAATAAAATGGCCGCCTGGTGGCCATATTGGATCATATCACAAAACAAATCAATGTGCATATGTATGTCATATGAAGTAATCTATGTACCAAGTTTGAATGAAATCGCTCCAGGCATCTCTGACATATCTGCGTGAACGGACGCACGCACGCACGCACGGACGCACACACGGACGCACGCACGGACATGACCAAACCTATAAGTCCCCCCGGACGGTGTCCGTGGGGACTAATGAAATCTATGGAGAACAACATCAATCAAAACATCAAAGTATTACAGCACATTAGCATCATACCATGTGACACACATTGTGACATATAAATATAAATATTTTTGTAAATGTCATTTTCCTTGCTCGACTCTTCCTTTCAATTTCAAATTAAAGTGCTTTGAAGTTTTCTGTAATTTCTATTTTTTGACTATTTTAATTGTGAACATTCGCACACAATTTATACTTTAAAATATGCACAACATATGGCAGCAGTTATTCCAGTAAAAACTTGCTTTTGACGACAAGTATTTATCTTTGCATACGAAAGTACTGCGGACTATTTTATTTTCACTGGAATTTATTTTAGCTGAAAACAGATTGCTTGTGTCTTATTTTCACTTCGTCTAGTCTGATTGGATTTTATTATAGCTGAAAAAAAGTCCAGCAAAAGTAACGAACATAAATTCCAAGTGAAAATAAAGTATTCCACAGTATAACTTAATCGGCTGAAAATATAAAATTTCTTTCAGTCACTCGAATCCGAAATCAAATCCGAAACCGAATCCGAAACCGAGTCTAACTTCAGCATCGTAAGGCATTACTCGTTCTGACCACTCGATGGCGCCGCAAACACAACTTTACGAACCCCTTACTGCTAACGTACACTCCCATGAGAAAACCCACTGAACACATTTTTTATTTTATTGAAAAAAAATAATCACACATAAAACAGTATTCATGGTGTAGCATTATTTTGAAAATAATTGTTTCTTAACAATGATGTCACTACAAGCTGATAAAAGTATGGCCATCACATTTGCTTAAGAAGTTCTTGAGTATACTGGTAGTCTTATTACAAAAATTCATTAAATATGCAAATTAGAATTAATTAACCAAACTTACTAAACTTTTACCATAGTTATGCTATAGGGTAATGAAGTATGTGTAAAGTCACATCAAATTTGGTTCAATATTTCTTGAGATATAGCCCTATGGCAAAAAAGTCATAAAATATGCAAATGAGCAATTAATTAATAAGCCACACCCACCAAAATCTAATCAGATCTAAGTCTCATCATGATAATACCAAATACCAAATTGCATGGCATTGGACCTAAGGGTTCTTAAGTTATGAGTGGAACAAAATCTGTCTACGGACGGACGGACGGACGGACGGACGGACGGACAGACGGACGGACGGACGGACAGACGGACACACACACACAGACATTGTGGCGACAAAGGACACCTTTGGTGCTTCGCACCACGGTGTCCAAAAATGGAAAAAAATTCCGTAAAAATACAGATTTGCATATTTCATCAGACTATATTAGTCTATAATAGCAAATAAACGAGAGTTATTTACATTCTAATTAAAGTAAACAAGACTTGCTTAAATCAAGATTTACGTCATAATAAAACAGCATATCTGTCAGGTTATAAAGAATCTTGAGCTGGTTATAATCTTTTAATATCAGTATTTTCATCCTATTAACCAAGCACATTTTAACTTTCAAATTAACATTGTAAGTAAGTTCTGTTGAATAAGTTGAGACTGTATGTACTCAGAGAAAGCACACTGAAGAGACAAATGTTTGTAACTTAAGAAGTTCAAGGTCATCAAAAGCATTATAAGGAATCATGTTACACTTTCATTGCACTGTTTACACAGATTGCATAATTGCTATAAATAGCACGAGGAATCTTACAGCCCACCTTTACCATAAAAACCCTATCACTTTGACCACTCTTTTAATTGACCACTCTATTTTTTTCCTCAAAAAGTAATCTTATTTTATTCTTACCAAGTCAACCATAAATGAAAATTAGAACTTTCTCTATCTCTATTTATTTGACCACCCTATCATGACAAACTATTATGAGCAATTTCTTTTAGATAACATAAATGGTGGTTCAGAATATATCAAAGTTGGGATTCAGGAAAGTTGCCTTTACATGTTTTAATCCTCCAAGATGGTAAGCATTTCACTATGAACTGTCAAAAAAGTTGAACTTTCTGATAATTCCACACTAAAATTATTTTGGCTTTGATGATTTCCTAATTAATTCAATTATTTAAAATCATATTAATTATTTTTTTCTGTGTGAATTGATAGGGTTTATACAGTACAAGAATTACATACAATGTAAGTCAAATTTTGACCAAAAATGACAAAAAAATTCCTTAAAAATACACATTTGCATATTTCATCACAATTTGAACAAATCTAAGTTGGGTTATCCTTAGGGACCTGTATACCAAATAACAAAGCTGTCTGCCAAGCGGTTATGAAGAAGAAGATTTTTTACCAAAAACACCTTTTTTGGCATTAATTTGCCTATTTTCAACAATATCAAAAAATTAAACAAAATAGTTTCTCAAAATCATATTTTTAATCTACACAACAAATATCAAATCAGTAAGTACTGCGGTTCTCAAGATATTTGAGTGGACGGACGCCTCACAGACGGACATACATACATACATACATACATACATACATACATACAGACTGATGACGGACGCCGGACGGATACCCATCCCAATAGCTTCTATAGACTATAGTCTATAGTAGCTAATAAACTAGAAATATTTATGTGTTTATCACACGACACCAATGTTATGTCTTTTGTTGATAGCATCGTAGTTTTTTTACAGAGTGATAGAGATATTGCAAATCTAGTTGGCGCGATCACTATGAAATAATCAAGAAAAATATAAATTGACCGACATATCGACATAGTTTACGGCTCTGCACGCATCGATAACCATAGTCGC
This sequence comes from Ptychodera flava, assembly GCF_041260155.1. Lineage (NCBI taxonomy): Eukaryota > Metazoa > Hemichordata > Enteropneusta > Ptychoderidae > Ptychodera > Ptychodera flava. The sequence goes on from NW_027248362.1 coordinate 577,357, forward strand.
AACGGGGCCTGGGGTATGTGCCGCTACGGACCACGCTTCTCTAGATAAAAATCGCTCTGCATTTTGATGATTTTGAATGATTGTGTCTGTGCCAGGACTATTGTGGCTGCACAGTAAAATTTCAAAGATCATTTCTGCGCTGATCGCCATAAAATGCCGACGTATTGTCAAGCGACGCCGCTCACCGGTACCATTTTTTGTATATCCATGACGGTGATTTTTTCCAACAAAACTTTTTGGGGAGATTTTACCAATTTTCATGAATTTTCCTGTAATTTTTATAATTATACACTGTTTAAGTGTATGAAGAGAGTGTACGCGTTAGCAGATAGTTGTATCGGGCCAAGTAATGATAGTGTCCTTGTAGCGTTTCTTATGACATTCTTATGACATTCTTATGAAACATTAACAACAACACAACAGTTATGTTCGTTGAATTGTATTGGTCAACAACAACAACACGACTAATAAACATAAACAACAATACAAACAACAACAACAACAACAACCAGACTTCTGGGATCCCTATGCTCAGAGGGTTGAGCCCACTGCAGCACTGAAAATTCCGTGAACTTGATTTGTTTGAAGTCCTGTCAGCGAGGTTAAACTTGACTGACGTACAGTTCGCGTACGTTCAATAATGATTCTACATAAATCAGACTTGTTATCCAAAGACTCTTGATGTTGAAAGGTCAATTTAGACTTTGCCTGAATAAACACATTGTCTGGAAATCGTTTGCTGAACGTGACACTCTATGTGATGATCGTTTTTTGGACGTGGGATTCTGTGCACGTGATGACCGTGATTTTCTATCCATTTGACATCATGATTGCCGAACAATGTCTTATCATGACAAATGTTTCAGAATTAAAGCAATGTGAAAGAACATCTTTCACCCGAAAAAATGAAAGTTACAGTAATTTTTTCGGCTTCAGGCGTAAGCTTATGATTGGCTCAAAACTTTTCAGTCTCAGTCAACACATAGAGAAGGACGTAATTTGACCTCGCTCTGCCTGCCATTTGTCAACTCCCGTACATGCACACTACAGATAGTGATTGACATTGCTCCATCGAGGTCCGTCAACTGCAGGACCTTGACTCCTATCTCTTATTCTTTTTGACTACGAAGAGTAAACTGTAATTAATTGTAATTATGACACCAATATTGCGCGCATCATCGTAAACACGTTTTTATTAGCCGACTGGCAAATCGTGTACTATCCAGTACGCGCTAACTGAGCACCCATCATGCAAGCTATATTTCGCATATTCGCTACGTTTTAGCACTCTTACTAAGTTCAACGCTCAGTTCTTTTTTTCGCCCGGTTTGACGCTTGCTTCGTATTCAACGCTGTTTGTCACTCACTTTGTCAGTTTCCAACGCTCAGTTCGACGCTCACTTTGTCATTTTCCATGCCCAGTTTGACGTTCACTTTGTCATTTTCCACGCTCAGTTTGACGCTAACTTTGTCTTTTTCCACGCTCAGTTCGACGCTCACTTTGTCGAATTTGGGACCCTTACATACCTGTATATACACACAAGATTTGGCAACACCCTGACAATTAAATAATCTTCAACAGCACTGATTTACATTTACAAATTATTCCAAGTGAAGTAATTCTTCAATTGCAGATACTATGACAGAAGAGTTCAGCACTGCCAAGATATGAGTATAGCACACTGAATTTTGAACCAGAGTTATGAAAATGACTGATCTGTGTCACAATAAGTTTCTTTTATTGAATCAATCGTTTCATTTTTTTCTAAGGGTTAAGGATATTAGAGACTAAGGGTTAAGGATATTAGTAACTTTAAACCAGGAAAAAATACCAATAAGTGGAAAGAATCAAAAGAAATCAACTTATTTCTTTCTTTACATATTACAAAACCTGAAAGTAACACATAATTCTAATTTAAGTGATTTAAGGCTAGTTTTACAAGCTTACTTGTCAATGTTTGATGATGGAAAGAAACACAAAATATAACTAACTTAAACAACAATTAAAAAACCACGAATAAACCTCAAAAGCAACAAAATTCCAAGCATAACATTACACGATGGTTCAGAATATTCATTTACAAAGTTCACTCAAAATGTACTTTGAAAACGATAGTATTTTGACAGCTGTACCGCGGCTACAATACTAAAAGTCTGTTGAAAAAGAGAACTAAATATCGTTGTTTTTCAGGTCAACAAGTGATTGAATCAAAAACATGTGTCATGAAACGGTAAAACAACAACTGATAAATGAGTAACTTTTCTCAAGAGTAACTTCAAATGCCTCGCCTGAAAGAAAATTTCATCCCGTTTCACAGAAACTGACTGCGTATTCGAGCGCCACAGCAATGAATGGTAGGTCGAGGAATCCCCGCGAAAATCGCTCACACGTACGTACTCGTCCAAAACATTGATCGTTCACTTTATAGCTGCATGATTCAGCTTGCCAAAATATTTTTATTTTGTAGATGAATAATTGAATTTCTTATTTTTTATTTCGTTTGTTAATGAAAAGTCATTTTAATGTTTTAATAGATGCTTTAAAAAATTCAAAACCCGCTAAAAAAAGCGACTATTTGGCCAAAATTCAAACGAAAAACACTAAAACCAAACTCAAATCATGGGCTCTTTCTGTATGAATACTCTCAGTCTCTTTACGCTTACGCTCAATTACTCTCGCCGATGCACAATTTTGCATCGAATTTTTTCACTCGTTTACGTTGGTATGACTTTGAAACTCCAGGAAGCGATTGAGAAGAAAGGGTTACCTTGAATTATTGAGGTATTTGCTGATAATTTGCCAAATTAAATGAGAAAAAACACTACGAAAATTTCTACAGGCTTACACACTGAGTGTTTCAGAGGCCTCAAGGCCTTTCATGTTCGTGTGGTACAACATGTGATAACCTTACAGACTGAGGTTTCTTGCACGGTCGCGCCGATAAAATGGGAAGCTGCAATTTTCGCTTGTAATTTTACTAACTGGCATTAAAAAATCGTAAATCCACTCAAAACTTCGTATTTTTTGACATATTTGAAACCCATGAGGAACAAAATTCAATCTCCCCTGCACAGTAAAAAGGAGATCGGAACGACGTGCATGTTAGACAAAGATCACAAATCCAAACGCACGCAAGATATCCGTCCACATCCACCAATCTCGTAATTTACACTGATAGGACAAAAACAATTTGATCGAGCATGGAAGTTCTAACGTAAATGCATCATTGTCTATCGCATTTTCATGTAAGCAAATACACTCACACGTACGCTCTAAGTTCAATCATAATGTCGTCAATTCATGTGCACAACACGATCTGGTTTCGCTGATAGTGAGTGTGCAGTATTTATGAGGTGTGGTGGTACGCTATAGTCGTATAACGCTGATCACGTGGTGTGACAAAATAGTTTTACGGAAGCTGTTGATCACGTGGTGTGACAAAATAGTTTTACGGAAGCTGTTGACGGAAATGGCGTCAATTTTGCCTCTCCCAACTCTATAAGCTTCCTCAGTTACGTAACTTTGTCGCTAATAATACCTTTTTTCAACAGATCGTTTCTTGTCCGGCATGGCAAAATATGCATTTTTAGGAACACGTATTACTCGGCTTATTTAAGTCCGAGTAGGCCATGTACACGGAGTATACAAGTCCGAGTAAGCAGTTTTACTCAGAGTATGCAAGTCCGAGTACTCGAACTTGTAAGTCCGACTCGGTTTTGGAACTCGGAGTGTATGGTTTGAGATACTCCTACATACCTGGAGAGGGAGGAAAAGTGTCACCTACCAGTGTAAAGAAATCTGCAGCAGCTTAATTCCCAGTATGGTTGCAAAGAAGCAACTGCATCTTTTCCCACTATGTTTAACGTGCCACTCATCCAAACACTCATCAGCACATTAGAACCAGATATGAACTGAAAATGCTCACGTGTTTCATTATATTGCAGTTATTTGTAAATCTGAACCTTTGCCACATGTTTGCAACTTCATTGAAAGTATTATGATCAACATAATGAACAACATTTACTGCAGATTAATTCTAAAAGGTCATGAAGTATGCAAATATGTAATTCGCTGAAATTAAAATATTAAATTTCTTTGATTGCTGTCATTGTATCACCACTTTATATAGCAAGTGTAATTACCTTTGGCCAAGTCCTTCAAGCCATATATGCCAAATTGTGAAAGCTCATTAGATATGCAAATTATAAATTAGCTGACATGAAAATGTGAAATGACTTTCAATATTGTTTTCACCTGGTGTATTTATCAATATACATACGGGTCAGTCACAATCAGGGTGCGCTAGAGTGTGTCACTTAGGTCAAAATTTCAAGTTCATGATAACTGTCCAGTTAAATAATATGTTGAAAGGTTATGGTATGGGGCATATCTTCCTAAAATTTGGTGAAGCAAACGTCATTAGTATTACCACAGTGCACATTGTTTTATATGGTCGACGCAGTGTCACGGACGCTACAGAAATGTTGTACATGAAACACAAATGTCATAATAAAATTTTAAACAATGATTTGTTAATGCTTTCTTATGTTATTACAATATAAAAGATGCATATTGGCATTAAAATAAGCTATACTTGGTATGATTTACTTAATTTTTCCATGAATAAACACAACCTCAAGTTTAGTGAGAAATACAACAATATTGATCATATTTTTTAATAGGACTTTCAACTTCTCTATGTCCTTCCGCTGGTATGCTGTACTTAAAAGTTTTATTGTCATGAATTAACCATGCTATAGCAACAATATTAATACCATTCAGTGTAATCAAAATGAACTTCTTTCTAAAATATTTTCTGTTTAGTATGACATGTAATTTTGTCACGGACGCTACCAAAATCAAACTTGAAAGTTAGGTCAATTTGAAACATAAAAAGCAATTAACAATCTGGTTTTTTCTTTCTCTTTTCTCCAAAACCTTTCTCTATCAAACATTTAAATTGTGAAAATTGTGTCAAAACATTGACAATTTCTTTAAATTGAACAAGAAAGCTATAGCAACTACTGCAAAAATCAGTTGGAGTATGTGAAAAATGTCTATACCCAGTAATAAACTTTCAATATGTCAAAAAACACAGCAGTTAACATTGCTTGTGCCTTAAAGTGTTACAAACCAAGATAAAACAAAACATCTAGATCAGGCTAGAGCGACAGGTTGTCAAACTTTGACCTGTGGTCCCACAATAAAATTTGCTACAATGTACCTGACACACCACCCCAGAAATCGAAATGGTTTGCAGCTGTTCTAATACCTGTCAGGATGGGGAGCACACACACCTAGGTGAGGCTGGAGATCAGAGATGTAGTCTGCCAACCTTTGACCTCTGTTCTATAATGTATCTGTACTCTCTGCCTTCTAAATATGTGAAAGTGATGGAGACAGAGTCAACACAAATGTCATTTCTTACCCCATTGATTTTTTAAAATGTGATAACAAAACAATAAAATGTGGTGGTTATTTCACATTTAGATTGGCTTATAATCTGAAAAACAATGTTTGCATTTTATTGTAGCATCCGTGACATAATGAATTGAAATGGAATACACAATAATAAATGCATATACAGCACAGAATTCATTGTTCTTTTCACTAGAATTCTAATAACATATTCAATATAATTACTGCATTCTTAAAAAACACCAATCAAAGTGTTATAGTTGAGGCTCAACATAACTTTTTGAGTGTTTTATTACTTTTTAAAAAATCAATTTTGTGCAAATTTACAATTTTATGCCTTGAAGACATTTTGTAACCCAACTCCATGTATGTACACACAATACACACTAGTATTTATATGTTTCAGTGGATTAACTGCGTATTGTTTTAAATAGTTATTAATTATGACTATGTAGTAAACACCGTCACGGACGCTACACCGTCACGGATGCTACATTTCCATATTTTAGGAATATTAATAGTGAACGCAAGGGACAGTAATTATATAATTTGTTTATTTAAGGTAGGCACCTATTGACACTTAGGCCTGTGACATCAGATCTTTTATAACTCCTGTTGTTCTTAAGATATGAGTGTGTCACGGACGCTACAAGAAATTCCGACCACAACGATCTCCATTTTCATTTATTCACAAAACAATACAATATGCAATTTTATTTAAATTTTGGTGTATAAAATGCTTGCCATGGATGTTGAGGTTGGAATTAAATTCAATATTACAATATTTTATCCATTTTTCTACATATAAACTAAAGGTATATGTACTTATGGTCATAAAACACAAAAAACATAACGATGTTACAGTTTTGGTAAAAATACCACAGTTTCTGTTCCGATGCACATAATCACATGAAATAACTAGTAAAAAAAAGGTTAGGTATTCTGCAATAACATATGTAAGCTAAAAATCCCACAATTTTAACACTGTGTTCCAAAAAAACATTTTGAAATTAAGTACATTTTGAAGTGAAACAGCATAACGCTCTTTTTTACAGTTTTAAAGGCATTTTTGTGGATGTACAACCAAACCTGCACAATATATGCAATATTTCTTTATGTGACCAAGTTAGTTACAACTATTACTATTTATTAGAAACAAATAAGCAATATAATATCAGTCTGAATAGCAGATATATGTCCATAACAAATGAAAATCATCTAGCGCACCCTGATTGTGACTGACCCGAAAGTATGTTTTGCCAACTTTGATCAAGTACCCGTAAATCCCAGTATATATCCGTAATTAGAAAAGATCACTAAAAATGCAAATTAGGAATTGGCTGAAGAAAAAATCTTGACAGAAGGAAGTAAAAGTTGACGCCACCATGGTTTTCAATTCTAATAGCTCCTCAGTATATAAAACTGAGGGGCTCACAATGCTTAATGACTTTCAATAATGTTGTATCATTATATCTTTAATGTATATAGCAAGTTGCGTCAACTTTGGTCTAGTCAATTCAGATAAATATCCCTGATTAAGAAAGTTCATTAAATATGCAACTAAGGAATTTGCTGAAGTAAAAATGATTTTCAATAATGTTGTATCATAGTATCTTCAATATATGTAGCAAGTTTCATCAACTTTGAATCAGTCAATTCAGATATACATCCCTAATTAGCAAAGTTCAGTAGATATGCAAATTAGGAATTGGCTGAAGTAAAAATGCATAATGATTTTCAATTATGTTCAGTGTTTCCATTAATGCAAAATCCTGCGTATTTTATGCAAAATTGTTCTGAAATACGCAAAAAAAATCACGACTGCGTAAACTAATACACATTGAGAAATGCCGCCCCATGACTCGGATGTACTTGGCCCGCACTTCATTGCCTGAACGTGGTTCAATGCAGGACAAAAATGGAACATATGCACCTGCTTGCAAGTGACATTCTATCATGGTATTGCAACATTTTAGACTTTAGCGGACCGCAAATCTTTATTCAACATTGTATTTAATCATCACAAAGCGTCATGTCAATCAGTTCTGTACAGACAATGACACTACAGATGCAAAAAATTTGAGAATCGATCGAGTCTCTGTTGTTGGTAAAACAATACAGTTAATGGTAATTACGTTGCATGTTATTTGGAAAGTGTTTACGGGTGACGATTTTGACTCGGGATTTTCTTTGAACATGACGTCATTAGGCTGCTCAACAATTGTATATGAGACATGCATCACGGCATTGAGAGCATTCAGCTACATATACCTTGAAGCCTCCCAGGCAACTGTTTTTTTCTGTAATTAGAGTATGTGCATTGAAGGAAAACCCCCAAAGTTCTACAGAAAAGACTGCCAAACTCACTTCAGATACCTATTCCTACCGTACGCATTTTTGATATATTTTACGCAAATAAAAACACAGTTGCGTAAAATTGTATGCAAGTTTTGAAATTGTAACGGAAACGCTGAATGTTGTATCATAGTATCTTTAATATATGTAGCAAATTTCATCAACTTTGGTCCAGTCAATTCAGATATATATCCCTAATTAGCAAAGTTCATTAAATATGCAAATTTGGAATTGGCTGAAGAGAAAATGCTTAATGAGTTTCAATAATATTGTATCATAGTGTCTTTAATGTACATAGCAAGTTTCATCAATTTTGATCAAGTCAATTCAGATATATCCCCCTAATTAGGAAAATTTTTTAATATGCAAATTAGGAATTGGCTGAAGTAAAAATGTCTTTTGACTTTCAATAATGTTATATCATAGTATCTTTGATGTACATAGCAAGTTTCAAAACTGCAATCAAGTTAATTCAGATATATATCCCTGATTAGGAAAGTTCATTCAATATGCAAATTAGGAATTGGCTGAAGAAAAACTGCTTAATGGTCCAGTCAATTAAGATATATATCCCTAATTAGGAAAGTTCATTAAACATGCAAATTAGGAATAGGCTGAAGTTACCCCCCTTATACCTTCACAGCGTCGTCGTCAGCCGAGTCTGCACAGTAGGTGTTTTGCATCCTCCTCCTGTGGTCAGGGATCAACATCAACATTTGTAGCAAATCTCATCAAATTGTGTGCAGTCGTTCTCAATGTATAGCTGTCTTTTCCAAAATCATTAATTATGCAAATGAGCAAAAAGTAAGCAAGGCACACCCACCAAAAACTAATCAGTTCTTGCCATTTGCAAACTGTACCTATGTACCAGATTTGATTCTGATCTGATGAGCCGTTTTTGAGTTATCGGGCGCACAGACAGACAGACAGACAGACAGACAGACAGACAGACAGACATCGCTGTGACATTAGCCTACGTGTATGAACACGCAAGCTAAAAATGCAAACCTAAGACCAAACTAACAGACCTTGACTGCATGGTACCCCATCAACACCAATCAATATTGACACTCTGGCTGCCGAATTTTGTCAAACCATCCTGACAAAAGATTTGTCGAATACCTGATCATTAACTCTCTTCACCTCTCTGTGGACGTGTCTTTGCTTGCCAGCAAATAGTGGACGCGATTAATTTCCCCTGCTGCCAAACTCCAGGTGTTGCAGTTTCAGTGGAGTATAGAGATGATCTACAGCAAGAGATCGAGAACAGCCATTTGTTCTCTGTCTCCTATTAGCCTGTGGTTTCACACCTTGGTGACATGATTTTTGTCTATAAGGGTCGACTTGTGAATGGAAGCCGTCATTTTCCTCATGCTTACATGTCAACAGTCCACATTGTTGCATTGGAAATATCTTATAAATGGGAAATCAAAACTGCCAGCATCTGTATACTGGTTACCCATTCTATAGTGCCTTGGCTTGCTGCTCATGTTACTTGGCTTTGCTGTGCCGATTAATGCATTACCTGCATCCTCCTTTCAGTCTGTTGATATGGCCACCATGCAAACAGTGATCTTCCATGCATTTGTTTTTCACACACCTGGTGCATTTGCTCTCCCACAGAGCACATACATTAAAAATCTGTTTTTGTTTCTGTTGTTTCATTTACAGATGCGCCATTTCATGAAGCCCTACAACCCATTGCAGCTGAGCTTTCACGTCTACACACAACAAGCACCATCGTTCCTTTCAGCTAGAACTACATATGTACCATTTTAGGAAGCCCTTCAAACAATTGCAGCTCCTTTCACGTCTACACCACGTAGCTTAGCGTGAGACTTTCATCTTGTTTATTGTTGCTAAGATGAGATGACAGTAAAAAGCAAGGTGCACGTGTCACACAGACTCATTTCAATGGTTGTCACTGTGCGCTTAGTTCAAATGGACTCACTTGCTTGCCCTATGAACTCTCAGTCTACGTTTCCTGAAATGCAAGAATGGTCCAGTGATTGTTACCACACTTTTTTCGGACACCAGAAAGCCTAATCCGTCACGCAACTCAAGCATTTACTATGCCATAAGGCCATTTCTTTTCCTTAGGGACATTTGCCAGTTTGCCAATTTGCAATTCAGCTCTTTCTGCCATCTGGGGAGTTCACCATGCACTAACCCTCCAAAGCAGCACTTTATTTCATTTGCAACAGTACACCAGTATTTTGGAATATTCCATATATTACCGGGAGCGTGTAGGAGCACCTACCACCCACACACCACCATTCCACAGCAGTCCATGCTGGGGCCATACCGGGGCACCTGTGCCCCAGATTACCAACTCGGGCCTGGCCCCTGCATTGCTGCCGCATGCCCCCCTCCCGGGTCAGGGTCCTCCCACCTTATACAAACATTTTGCAACATTCCACCCTTGTTGGGGTGTGTATTGCTGCTGCATGCCACCTGGGCCACTGCCACTGCCTCACTGCAATCTTCACCATTTTGCATCAATCATGCTGGGGCCATAATAGGGGCACCTGTCCCCCAAGATCATAACTCCTCCCGAGCCATGCTGCCCGCCCCTCGGGCTGTGAGTTCCCGTATCTCATCTCTAGCCAAGCGAGTCAACTTGGCTGTTGAGCGTCACCAGTCCATTTTCTCCAGCCAAGCAAGACAACTTTGGCTGTGAGCGTCACCATCATCCACACCTGCTTTATAAACACCTTTCACCTACACACTTTTTATGGGGGTCTCTCCGTTCAGTCTGTCGGACTGTCCTCCGCTTGGGTTTGCACCGCCGGCCTGGTGGAACAACTTTCACTTCGGCTTTCCAAAGGTCTACAAGCCCAAGTTTGCAACCCAAACCTTTGCCTCGGAAGCAGACTGGCGGAGACCCCTCGCCCAATCTTTGAATTGTTTACTTAGTTTTTATGTACATAGAGTAGTTTTTTAACTTTCTTAGTTTTTCAACATTACGCTTATCTGTAGTTAGGTTTTCACAGCTTGCTTAATTCCTTGTATTTTGTTCATTTGCTTTGCTCCTTTTTCTGTTGCATATTGAAATTTCTCTTGACTCTATATCCTGTGTAGTGGCGTGTACTTACAAACTGGTTGAGAAATGCACTAGCACAGCATACACTAAATGTGATTGTCAAGATTGGAATATGTAAATGCAAGTGTGGACTCTAGTTATTAACAGTCTTTGATATGTAGGGAGGTAAAGAAAGACAACGGACTTAATAGGATGAAAGATATCTACAATGGAAAATGGTGAACTACTATTTTGCATAAAAATCATTGATAGTGTTATGTAGGTCATTTCCCCCACACTCATCATGACCTGAGTTCAATTAGTCTAGAACATTCCCAAGGTCACTGCCCTTAATGACCTCACAACCTTGAATTCAATTAGTCATGTTTGGAATGTTCTGGAAAGTTGATTAGTTGTGTAAGGGAGATAATTTTAGAACAGTAATTAGCATGTCAATAAAAGTTCTAGATTGTTCTTATATGCCTTTATAAAAGGGACGCGCTCAGCTTCCAGTCAGACTTTTGGGATCGTGTCTCTTGTGTGTTACTAAACTCCAGCAGTAGTCATTCTCAAGACTTTTCAAGACCTTCACTGTCAACGCTGGATTTATACTGTGGACTTTGTGCAGCTTCAAGCCTGCAAGCCAAAGGACTGTTCATTCATCCGACTGACTGTTACAACTCTGAGACTGGAGCTTTGCCGTCCCAGCTGAGATAAGTAGTCTGTACACTTTTAAAGCTTGTACTCTATCCCTGACTTAGCAATTAGTTTTATTTTCGTAATAAATTTTGTTTAAACGTTAACTGCTGAGTTCACCCTTTTGTTCGTTTTCTCTGCACGTAACAAATTGGGGGCTCGTCCGGGAAACGAATATTTTTAGCCGTTTGACAACATTTTGCCTACCTTTTCAAAACTACTTTACACTGTGAACTCAGCGAAATTCAATCATGGCGGAATTCAAGCCAGACGAATTTATGGAGGACCTTGATCAGGACACATTTAATTCCCTCAGAAAAGACAACCTCATAGCACTGGCAAATTTCCTTAAAGTAGAAGTCAAAAGATCTATGCGCAAGCGAGAGATACAGTTCAAGATTTCAAAACATTTAGTTAATTCAGGCCATTTTGAGGAGTCTGCCCTAAAAGATTATGAACCTGAGTCTTCCTTTGAACTCAGAAAATTAGAGTTAGAAATACAGGCAGATTTGGCACGTGAAAAGTTAGCAATGGAAGAAAGACAGAAAGAAAAAGAATTACAAATGAAAGAAAAAGAATTACTAATGAAAGAAAAAGAATTGCAAATGGAAGAAAGACAGAAAGAAAAAGAAAGGCAGGAAAGATTAGAAATGGCAGAAAGACAGAGAGAACAAGTCATCGTTGATGACACAGTCCCCACTTGTTAATGGGTGCTTTGATTACAGGTCCTCAGAGAGGATAGAGTCCTCTTCATTAGGTCTGTGATAAAAATACTGTTGAATAAATTCGCTTGATACATGTCTGAGTTGTAGTTCAGGAGATGAAAAAATCGTAATAAAATGGCCACATGGTGGCTATATTGGATCGAATCACAAAACAAATCAATGTGCATATGTATGACATAGGTCAATGTCCTTGTACCAAGTTTGAATAAAATTGGTTGAGATATGCCTGAGTTATGGCTCTGTACATGAAAAAATCGTAACAAGATGGCCGCATGGCGGCCATATTGGATCGTATCACAAAACAAATTGATGTGTATAGCTATGACATTGGTCAATGTCCTTGTACCAACTTTGAATAAAATCTGTAGAAACATGCCTGAGTTATGACTCTGTACATGAAAAAATCGTAATAAAATGGCCGCCTGCATAATAAAATGGCGGCCATATTGGATCGTATCACAAAACAAATCAATGTGCATATGTATGACATAGGTCAATGTCCTTGTACCAAGTTTGAATGAAATTGGTTGAGATATGCCTGAGTTATGGCTCTGTACATGAAACAATCGTAACAAAATGGCCGCCTGGCGGCCATATTGGATCGTATCACAAAACAAATTGATGTGCATAGCTATGACATTGGTCAATGTCCTTGTACCAACTTTGAATAAAATCTGTAGAAACATGCCTGAGTTATGGCTCTGTACATGAAACAATCGTAACAAAATGGCCGCCTGGCGGCCATATTGGATCGTATCACAAAACAAATTGATGTGTATAGCTATGACATTGGTCAATATCCTTGTACCAACTTTGAATAAAATCTGTAGAAACATGCCCGAGTTATGGCTCTGTACATGAAAAAATCGTAATAAAATGGCCGCCTGGCGGCCATATTGGATCGTATCACAAAACAAATTGATGTGCATATGTATGACATAGGTCAATGTCCTTGTACCAACTTTGAATAAAATCTGTAGAAACATGCCCGAGTTATGGCTCTGTACATGAAAAAATCGTAATAAAATGGCCGCCTGGCGGCCATATTGGATTGTATCACAAAACAAATTGATGTGCATATGTATGACATAGGTCAATGTCCTTGTACCAATTTTGAATGAAATTGGTTGAGATATGCCTGAGTTATGGCTCTGTACATGAAAAAATCGTAACAAAATGGCCGCACGGCGGCCATATTGGATCGTATCACAAAAAGAATCGACGTGCGTATCTATGACACTGGTCAATGTCCTTGTACCAACTTTGAATAAAATCAGTTGAAACATGCCTGAATTATGGCTCTGTACATGAAAAAATCGTAATAAAATGGCCGCCTGGCAGCCATATTGGATCGTATCAAAAAACAAATCGACGTGCATCTGTATGACATATGAAGTAATCCTTGTACCAAGTTTGAATGAAATCGCTTCAGGCATCTCTGAGATATCTGCGTGAACGGACGGACGGAGGGACGCACGCACGCACGGACGCACGCACACACGCACGGACATGACCAAACCTATAAGTCCCCCCGGACGGTGTCCGTGGGGACTAAAAAGAATTGCGATTAGAAGAACAGCGATTGCAGGTAGAAATAAAACGTTTAGAGCTTGGACAGTCAGGAAAATTCTTCCCTTCAGACAAGTTTGACATCACTAAGCATTTCAGGTTAGTTCCCCCTTTCCAAGAAAAGGATGTTGATAAATATTTCCTTCATTTTGAGAAAATTGCTCAGAGTCTGAACTGGCCTAAGGAGTCCTGGTCTATGCTTTTGCAGAGTGCTTTGGTGGGTAAAGCCAGAGAAATTTACATTCAGTTGTCAGTAGAGCAGGCTTCAAATTATGATTCTGTGAAGGAATTAATTCTCAAGGGCTATGAATTGGTGCCTGAAGCTTACCGTCAGAAATTTAGGGATTGTGAGAAGGTGAAAGATCAAACTTACGTTGAATTTGCTCGAACAAAAGAACAACTGTTTGATCGTTGGTGTTCTTCTGAAAAGGTCAGTCAGAATTATGACAAATTGCGACAACTTGCTTTGATTGAGGAATTTAAAAGGTGCATCCGGAGTGACATCAAGACGTTTATCAATGAACAAAAGGCAGATACATTAGAGGTTGCTGCACGTTTGGCCGATGATTATTCATTGACCCACAAATCTTCATTTCTCAACAAACCATCCCAGTCCTTTTCATACAGAAACAATGCAGGTAAATTTAACTCCTCCTTTTCATCCAAGAATTTCTCAAAGGACAGTAGAAAATCAAATGACAACAGTTCACAAAATTCAAGTAACACTTCCACATCATCAGATTCCAAGTCTCAATCTCCTTCTGACAAACAGTTCGGTACACTTTCTTGTAATTATTGTAAGAAAGATGGCCATTTAATGTCAGATTGTTTCAAATTGAAAAGAAAACGTGAAGGTCAAAGTAGTCAAAGTGGATCTAAGCCCACCGGCTTTATTTCTTCATCAACTCGATTAGAGTCTAATAATGTGTGCAACACATTTTCTGAGGTTAAACCCCTCTCATCCCCAATTAATGAGGTCAAGGTCAATTCTTCTCAAGATAGCATTAAGGGTATTTTCAAACCATTTATTCATGATGGTTTTATATCACTTTCTAGTGATTTTTCTTCCGCTACCCCTGTCAAAATTTTAAGAGATACCGGGGCTTCCCAGTCTCTTTTGTGGGCAGATACCCTGCCGTTTTCGAAAAGTCATTTTCAGGTTCTAAAGTTCTTATTAAGGGGGTAGCTTGCAATGACTACATTCCTGTTCCTCTCCATAATGTCTATTTGTCTTCGGACTTTGTTTCTGGACCTGTGGCTTTAGGTATTAGGCCTTTTTTGCCTTTTGAAGGGATTCACCTTCTTCTTGGAAACGACCTTGCTGGGGACAAGGTCATTACTAATCCACTTGTGACTGATAATCCTAGTTTAGATCAGGATCCAGAGCCAATTGAACAAGAGATACCCGATTTATTTCCTTCGTGTGCAATTACTCGAGCCATGTCAAAGAAAACTTCCGAGAATCAAAACACTCTCAAGAATAATGTCACAGATGTTGACTTAAATGACACCTTTCTCAGTCAGGTGTTTGACACGGATCATTCCGTTATCCCTCGTGGATTTGAAACTTCCAGTAAAACTTCTGCTGACCAAAGTCAGACATTTTCTAGATCAAATCTCATTGCAGAACAACACAAAGACCCAGATATTTTGTCTTTGTTTGACAGGGTAGATGATGAAGGTAAAGCTTCAGATAGCTCTGTTTCCTATTATACAAAATCTGGTATTCTCATGCGTAAATGGAGACCTCCAGATGTCTTGGTTGATGATGACTGGGCTATAAAACATCAAATTGTGGTTCCAAAGCCCTATCGTGCTGAAATATTGCGCCTGGCCCATGAAACGCCCTGGGCTGGTCATTTGGGAGTAAGGAAAACTTATCATAAAATTCTCAGTCACTTTTATTGGCCTAATCTCAGGCAGGATGTAACACATTTCTGTAAAACTTGTCACACATGTCAGATGGTAGGAAAGCCGAATCAGACCATTCCAAAGGCCCCTTTACAGCCAATTCCTGCATTTCAAGAACCATTTAGTAGGATACTAATAGACTGTGTTGGGCCTCTACCAAAAACAAGATCAGGAAATGAGTACATGTTGACAATTATGTGTACATCAACTCGGTTCCCAGAAGCCATACCACTGAGAAACATAAAGACAAAGACTATAGTGAGAGCTTTAGTCAAATTTTTCACTTTATTTGGCCTCCCTAAATGTGTCCAGTCCGATCAAGGCTCCAACTTTATGTCTGGAATTTTTCAACAAGTAATGGATCAGCTAGGCATTAAACAGTATAGGTCATCCGCCTATCATCCAGAAAGTCAGGGTGCTCTTGAGCGATTTCATCAAACCTTGAAAAACATGATTAGGACCTACTGTTTTGACACAGAGAAACAGTGGGATGAAGGAATTCATTTTCTGCTCTTTGCTGTTAGAGAGTCAATTCAAGAGTCTCTTGGTTTTAGCCCATTTGAGCTTGTATTTGGACATACAGTCCGTGGCCCACTTAAGCTCGTTAAAGAGAAATTCCTATCAGACGATGATGATTGTCTGAATATTTTGCAATATGTGTCAGATTTTCATACGAAACTCTCTAAAGCATGTGAATTAGCCAGAGAAATCTTGAGTCATCTCAGCAGTCAATGAAAACCAATATGATAAAAGCACCTCAAAACGGAAGTTTGAACCAGGTCAAAAAGTTCTTGTTCTACTTCCAATTCCTGGCAAACCACTCCATGCTCGTTACTTTGGGCCATATCTAATTGATAAGAAATTGAGTGATTTAAATTACATCATAATAACACCTGACAGGCGAAAACAAAAACAGCTATGTCACATAAATATGCTTAAGCCATATTTGGATAGGATAATCCTACTATAACTCAGCCTGTCAGTGCAGTCAGTTCAAACCATTATGAAGATAGTGATACTGAAACTGACTTGAGTGAAAATACTCTAAACTCAAAGCTGGGCTCGGTCAAGCTTCAGAACTCAGAAATCCTGGAGAAGCTGGAGTCTACAAAGTTGGCACACCTCCAGCCAGAACAACAACAACAGGTGAAAGAACTGCTCCATGAATATAAACACCTGTTTCAAGATGTTCCAACGAGGACGAACGTCATCTATCACGACGTTGATGTCGGGGACAGTAAGCCTGTAAAACAACATCCATAGAGACTGAATCCAACAAAAGCGAAATATCTCCAGGAAGAAGTCAAATACCTGCTGGACAATGACTTTATTGAACCCAGTAAAAGTAACTGGAGTTCGCCGTGCATACTTGTTCCCAAATCAGATCACAGTTATCGTATGTGCACGGACTTTAGGAAGGTCAACACTTTAACAAAGACAGACACTTTCCCAATCCCGAGGATTGATGACTGCATCGACCGAGTGGGAAAAGCCAAGTATGTGACGAAATTTGACCTACTGAAGGGATTTTGGCAAGTCCCTCTGACGGATTGTGCTCGTGAAATATCCGCCTTTGTTACACCAGACGGATTGTTCCAGTACAAGGTGATGCCATTCGGAATGAAGAACTCTCCGGCAACGTTCCAACGGATGATCAACGACGTCATATCCGGGCTAGACGGGTGTGCAGCCTACGTTGACGACGTCGTCCTGTATAGTGACACCTGGGAGGAACACATCAAGCTCATGCGGAAGTTCTTTGAGAGACTGAGCAAAGCAATGTTGACTGTCAACCTTGCCAAATCTGAGTTTGGTAGGGCAAGGGTAACTTACCTCGGACATACTGTAGGACAGGGTGAGGTAAAACCTGTTGATGCTAAAATCAGTGCCATTTCAAGTTTTCCCATACCAAACTGCAAACGACAACTGATGCGCTTTCTCGGTATGGCTGGTTACTACAGAAAATTCTGTCCAAATTTCTCCACAATTACTGAGCCTTTGACTAACTTACTTAAGAAGAAAGTAAAGTTTGTTTGGTCAGAGCAATGCCAACAGGCATTTGATACACTTAAAGCCATACTGCAAAGTGCTCCAGTGTTGTCTGCACCAGATTTCACTTTGCCATTCAAATTAGCTGTGGATGCTAGTGATACGGCTGCTGGTGCTGTTTTATTGCAAGAGGATAGTCATGGTGTAGATCATCCTGTTTGCTATTTTTCACGCAAATTTAACAAATCTCAGAGAAACTACTCTACAATTGAAAAAGAGTGTTTATCTTTGATATTAGCTTTACAGCATTTTGAAGTTTATGTTACTTCTTCAAATCAGCCAATAGTGGTTTATATTGATCACAACCCTCTTGTTTTTCTGCAGAAATTTAAAGGCAAAAATCAGAGATTGCTAAGATGGAGTTTAATGTTACAGGAGTTTAATCTTGACATTAGACATATCAAAGGCAGAGATAATTTAATTGCAGACTGTCTCTCTCGTATTTAGAGTTTATTGTTGTTCACTTTCAAGAAATTTTACTTTAGAGTAAAAAAAAAAAAAATTTGAGTACTTAAATCTTTTTCAAGATTACATTTGTAAAAAAAAGATTTTTCTTCGAAAAATTTTCTTTTTTTGAAGAGGGGGTGTGTTATGTAGGTCATTTCCCCCACACTCATCATGACCTGAGTTCAATTAGTCTAGAACATTCCCAAGGTCACTGCCCTTAAGGTAGCTACATACCTTTTAGCCACTTTCAGATTTTTATTTTTTTCTCAATTGAACACGTCCCAAACCCCAATAAAGTATACATTTTCTGAAAGCCCTGATATAGAGCTATCCGACCAAGCACAGTACACGGTCATTATTTGCATAAGAGTCACGTGACAAGCGTTTTGCTGAACCTTCCAAAAACCGGTTTTTCCCGCCTTATGCGAACACGCTGCAAGATTTCCGGTTGGAATTTCTTCATTGACAAGCCTTGACAATATCCTTCAAAACCGTGTCTGCGATTTTTTCCCGGAGGCTCCATTCAAATTATATGGCGTGATAATTAAAATTCCTTGAATAGCATCTTCATCTATCACCTTAAGAGCGCATTAAAAAAAAACGAAGGCATATGAAGAAAATCCCAGACACGGTTTTGAAGGATATTGTCAAGGCTTGTCAATGAAGAAATTCCAACCGGAAATCTTGCAGCGTGTTCGTATAAGGCGGGAAAAACCGGGTTTTGGAAGGTTCAGCAAAACGCTTGTCACGTGACTCTTATGCAAATAATGACGGTGTACTGTGCTTGGTCGGATAGCTCTATATCAGGGCTTTCAGAAAATGTATACTTTATTGGGGTTTGGGTCGTGTTCAATTTAGAAAAAAATAAAAATCTTAAAGTGTCTAAAAGGTATGTAGCTACCTTAATGACCTCACAACCTTGAATTCAATTAGTCATGTTTGGAATGTTCTGGAAAGTTGATTAGTTGTGTAAGGGAGATAATTTTAGAACAGTAATTAGCATGTCAATAAAAGTTCTAGATTGTTCTTATATGCCTTTATAAAAGGGACGCGCTCAGCTTCCAGTCAGACTTTTGGGATCGTGTCTCTTGTGTGTTACTAAACTCCAGCAGTAGTCATTCTCAAGACTTTTCAAGACCTTCACTGTCAACGCTGGATTTATACTGTGGACTTTGTGCAGCTTCAAGCCTGCAAGCCAAAGGACTGTTCATTCATCCGACTGACTGTTACAACTCTGAGACTGGAGCTTTGCCGTCCCAGCTGAGATAAGTAGTCTGTACACTTTTAAAGCTTGTACTCTATCCCTGACTTAGCAATTAGTTTTATTTTCGTAATAAATTTTGTTTAAACGTTAACTGCTGAGTTCACCCTTTTGTTCGTTTTCTCTGCACGTAACAATAGGAAGAGGAGAAAAATTTGGCAACAAACTATTGTCCCATAATGGTCAATGGCTAATATAAATCCAAGTAAGTTGCCCTACCTGGATGTAGATGTGCACATAATAAGATCTGGAGTCAAACTTGATTTTTGGCATTTCTCTTTAATTAGAGTACTATGCACTCAACAGATATTGTGTTTATGTCACTATCAGGATATGAAATAATCCCATTCCATAATAACAAAGTGGCACAGTGGTCAGTTATTTCAATGGAGCCCTGAGGCGATCGCCCCTGATGATGCATACATACATGCATGCATACATTCATAATTAACCCTTTTCCTGTCGAGCGCCCTTGTCCGTTATCCTGCCAAGTCAGTAGAAAACGGTCCCATAATATGTGCCTGCAAAAGATTGGCTCTCCTGCATGTTATCCTGCCAGGCATTTTGGCAGAAATCGCCCATTTTCAGGGTAGTTTTAGCCGTACTTATACGTGTTAGACTTCAATAATTTCTACATGCCCGTAGACAGGGGAAGGAGCTCAAGGGTTACTGCAGAAAACAATTGAGGTCACCGGCTTTATTTGCCCTTGGGAGAGTGTCATTTTATTGCCGTTTCATGTTTATTTTTTCTGAAATAAACTCCTTCAATATTGCGCACGTCCGCTAGGCACAAACATCACCTCACTCGTCTGTTAGTCAGAGACCCTGGGGGTCATGCTAGGGGTGCAGCAGCACCGGCAAACCTGTCCTGTTTCCCCAGGGTAGGGTCAATTGAATACGTACCTTCAACGACTTGGCAGTGTAGCACAAAAACTACGTTTTTGCCGTTGTATTAACGACATGGCTGAGCCATAGAAGCATAGCTCTACGTAGTTTGGCCAGCTCATTTGGGAGTTGGCTTACTAGTGTTACCGTTCATTACCGACTTAATCGAGTGGTCCTCAGTCAGGTACGGGTTTGTACCGTCATGGCTTGGGCTGCAGCTAACCAGTGATAACCAGTCACTACACCCAAGTCATCAGTCTCACTTTTGTGATGCACAGGTACAACGCAATATGTTTCCATTGTTCTAGCCATCGACTTGTCCACATGCCTGGCGGCCATTGTACTGCTAGCTGGTTTGCATAACAAAAGCAGTCCCTGCTAAGTGCAGGCGGTATCCCCGTAGCATTGACCTCATGTCCCCTTTTGAATTCTCCGTACGCAAAAGTTAGCAATGCGTCGGCAAGAGGATACGTTTGCCTGCAAACCAGAGCCAATACTTTGGACGATGGAATAAATAAAAAATCCAAAGCCACATCCATTGAATGGCACGGCCAAGGCGGTGAAGGACGTTGCCTGGCTTGAACTTGCAGAGCTGAAGCCCAGCTTAGTACGTCGGACGCCAGTTTGTAATGGTATTTCCGAGTCGTTCATATCCGTTCCATCGGAGGAACAAGTCAAGCCGTCCCGTCAAAAATACGTTCTCATTTTCAGTCACGCACAACTGAATAACTGACTTTCGTCTCGCACCATCGGCACCATCTGCCAAGTCGTTTGCAAGAGGTAGCCTTCTAGATTAGCATTGCCGAGTTGGTCAAGTTCGGCAGCAATCTCTATAGTGCCAGGCAGCCAAGTACGTCCAACTCCGCCAGAAAACGTCACCATGCTATCCTGCCAAGTCCGCTAAAAAGCGGTAAAAAAAACCCAGCCCCCCTCGGGTGTGGGGGACTGGTGGACAGGTTTCTGCACCTTTCCCTGTCTATCGACTCCCTGCGAACCCATTTCGAGGGGAAAAGGCGTTCTGTGTCAGAAAACCTGTCCTCGGATGACCCCTAAACGCACAGGGGATAGCAAAACATAGTGCCGTCGACTTGGCAGGAAAGGGGGTACCCAAAAAGGGCCCGATTTCCACCGAGTTGGTAGAATAACGGTCACCAGTGCTTAGATTCTGGCTACACCGAATTTCAAGCGGATTTTCACCGACTTGGCAGGAAAAGGGTTAAAGGGGAGCAGACAGTGACTCATCCAATAGGCTTTGTTATGGTCAAAATCAACATCCCCTTATTTGGCCATAGTTCAAAGTCAAAGTCATGAGTCACCATCAACTTCCATCCTTCAATGTTTACCTTTTGTATTACGCACTGCGCACATGCACCCATGCCAAGCGTGCTCTTAGGCACTTTAAGTTAGACCCTCAGAGAGTGGACATGTCTCTTAAAGCGACCAGCTATAGTTCTCGCCAAGATTGCTTGTAAAGACCATTTTGATGGAACAGCTTTGAACCTGTTGATGCGAGTCTTATACAAACTCCACACAAAATCGGTAAGCCATTCAGTTGATTCTTTTGTGACTCTAAAGCAGACATTCTTGAAGGAACATTGAATAGCCTTATTCCAGTGTGAGACTCTAAGAGCACGTGTGCCTAACAAAAGGCCAAGGACTCATTGAAGTATGCGAACAATGAACATTATAATGGACACATTCAACGGACTCTGATTATGTTTATAGTACAACTTTCTGAGACCTTTTAGTTAAAGCAGATTTTAGTGATTGTATTCTTATGCAACTTTGAGTTAGTGATTGTTTCAAAGCAGCTAATTCATTAAGTCAAGGCTGCTTTTATGCAAATGAGATCTTGTCAACAAAAGTAAACGTTCAGTCACCGTTAGAGGGCGTTTACTGAGGTGGGTCACTTGACCACCCCACCTATTATGACCTTTGACTCCTGAGTCATCTTAGAAGGAGTATCATTTCCTGTTAGTTACTTCCTGTTTCTAATTTCCTGTGTCATAGAGTGTATTTACTTCCTGGTCAAAGAGAGTATTTACTTCCTGTGTCATAGTGTGAACGTAGCTTAGTTCTCACTTCCTGTATCCTTTTGTTTGATTTGTTTTCAGTTAATCGTTCCCAAACGTTCCCAAACGTTCTCAACGTTTGTAGTACAACATTCTACTCAGAGAATGTGTTGTTCTTAGTCTGGAAGACATGCTTATATTCGAATAAACCACGTGAAATTTAGATCGGATATTTGCTTTGTCTTATTTATGAGGGAACTCATTACGGAATATCAGCTGTAGACGACTATTGCAAAGTAGTTGCAGACAAATAATTTTGAGTCTTAAGGAATTTGTTTGCGTGCTACAGGCTTCTATGCTGGTGCGTACACATACATCACGGGTTTCATTAAGAGCCGGCAGCCGGCGAAATTGACCGGTTACTCTCACGATTTCGCCGGCTACTTTTTTGGAAAATTCGAACTCTTTCATAGCTGAAATATTTTTTCCTTCTGAAATGATACGGACAAGTTCCACAAGCTGTGTAATCAAACTTTTCAACGGCTTTTATGTGAAACAAACTTAGAAGACGAGCGACTACTTCGATCGCCTTGTAGTACCATGCAGTACGGTCTTGCGTATACTGCCTCAATAAAAATCGGAATTGCAACGGACGATTCCATTGCTACCTGAATTGCTTATTCCTTTGTGATGACCTTTTTATACCCCAATGAAAACGTGCATACTACACCTGTCGGCCGTCGTTAGCTCAACTCAAAATGGTCGATGAACAAATGAAGACGGAAGCGATTGCAAGGTCAAGCTTCGCTGTACGATCTTCGGTTTTGAAATGGACCAAGAAACAAGAGAAGGATAATTATGTAGATTTAAACTGTCTTTGAAGGCAATGACCTGATTATTTTTCTCACGAAAAAACTTCCCGATTACAGTTCGAATTTTATTAAGCCGTCGTGCGTTGAACTGCGGTAGGCGTAAATGTGAAGGTATGTAGGTTGTAACCAGCTGGACGTACTGCTTTTTGGTCTATCGACGCCGATAAGAATTTCGCCCAGAGTGGTCAAAATACGATCAGACCTCTAAATTCACTTCAAAAGCGATCGTCAGGTTAAATCCAAATGTGAGCTTCTGATGAACATACAAATTTTCATATCCTATATCAAGGTTCTTACTTTGCATACCCATATAGTCAAATAACCTTGTGGGTCTTTGATTCTATTTGCGAAATATGGTAATAATTGTCATTTTTTATCATTATTGTTATATAAATTATCCATTTTACCTCCCCAGTGGTATAACAGTTCTTCATCTACAGATTTCGATACCAAACATGCAGGGTTCTTAATTTTAAGCATAACATTATACATTAATGAAAAGTTTCTCATTTACAGTGCTTAAAATGTGAGTGTTTCATCCAGGATGGCATCAACAATAAGGGGGATTTTCCCACTTTACCAGAAAATTTCGGGGGCATTTCACTAGTTCACCTGTTCTACTTGTACCTCTAAGGTGTGACTGGCACCATTTCATTTGGGGGAGGGGTGGTTCCCCTTGACAAATCAATTGGGGTGGCAACATTTCAACAGAGGGGGAATCCCCTATCCCCCTGTCTAGATGTAACACTATATAATATCATCTACATATCAAATTTATATAATTAATAATAGTGAATTATTAATGCATAGAGGCTTCAAGACTTCAGTTTTCTATGTTCAAAATATCGTCAACATTACCACATTTTATCATTTTTAATTATGAATTATCATATTTAGGCCTAATCTCCCAGGAAAATGGCTTTTATGATATGAACATAAATTGCCCTGGAACACTGCTGACAATTCTCCTGAAAATACTAGAAATTCAAGTGACTGTAAGCTGTAAAAAGTGAATTTTAGCTCATTTTTAGGGTTTCCGGCCTTCAGCCGGGAGGGGGTGACCCTCCCCGACGATGATCGCTTTGTGGTCATGGCAGCTGCAAGCCGCCTACTTTTCCATTCTGGCCCCCTACTTCAAAACTTAATGAAACCCCTGTACATACAGCAAATAGAGACTAAAACATAATCAATTCTTGCCAGTCCATTCTAAAGGGAGTCTCCTACCAGATTTGATTCTTCAGATACCATGCAACACAGACAGGCTAGCCATCTATCCACGATGCTACATTGAGAGGAATTCTGCCCCATTGCCACAACTTTGAAGAGATTGACGGATTTTTGAAAATCATGGCTTTCACAATAACCAGAAAGTGGCATGATTTAATGTTGTTTCTCCCTTTCAGTAATTGATAGGCTGGGTATGGCTCACAAACTTGCCAGAATCCAGCAATGCCATAGAGGAGATGAAATACTGTGACAAACAACTCATGTCTGACTACATTAACTATCTTACCCTTCTTTCCTGGTCTCTCTCCTAAAGATTTGTCTGGAATATTAGCCGCCTTCTGAAAATATAATTTAATGAATAAGTTACAATAAAATACAGTAAATTTTCAATCAGGTTTGAACTTACAATATACAACACCCAGTTACCTAGCAAAGACATTGTAGTCAAAACCGCTCGGCCAAATCACCACTTGACCCTTAAAAAAATAGCGTCAAAGTGACACTGTGCTCACATTTGGTTATATATGGCAAGCCAGAGTGAGTGTATACACAATATTTAATAGCTTTTATGGACCTTGAGCTTGTGATATTCATAGTCAAGTGCATTTGAAAAATTTTTGATGCACTGTCTTTTGAAGAATGAAAAGGTTGGCAATTGTTGCAACTGTTGATCACACACACTTAGGCAATACCATGCAACCTAGTATATCATAATTAGTAATACAACCTGCCATATGAAAGTAAAGGTGTCCTCTTTTAATATTGTATTGCATAAAATTAATGTAGCCAATATTTGGTTTCTCTGTGGTCTATGGTTGCACAATGAGAGACTATTAAAGGTAACATGTACATATGGGCATTCTTTATAGCTTCCACTGGTCATGGATGCTGCCACACCTACCATATCCAAAACTGCCACCAAGTTAAACAAGTATTGCAGTATCATAGACAAATGGGGAAACTTCCAAGCAAAAACATATCAAGGAGCCTGTGGCATCACATATGTACATCTGTTTTAAAGCCCAAGTCCAACCAATTTTAAAGCATCAAACCAGGAATTTGTATAGAAGCCTTTAATTGACTTACACAGACAAACAATTCCATAACAATGGAAAGAAACAGGAACCTTTCAAACGAAATTTCCAAGCATTTTTTTTCATACAAAATTGTCATATTTACATCTACAGATGTAAGAGTTTGTGATTAGTAGCCTGACCTTATTGGATTAAGAAGCAAAGTTTACTGTCTATACAGATGACACTTTTTGTGAATATACTTTTTTCCTGAATCTTGTAAATGAAATGCTGGTTGTTCACAAGATCTGTATACCACTTATTGTAGATTCACTCATGGTGACTTCAATACAACACTTTTTGTAAAATATGGTGTCTTGGCTGCCTTGCCAAGACAATCTGACCAATGTTTACTGAGATCTTCACTAAGTTTAGTCTTTTGTTGCTCATTAGCATTTTATTTGGTAATGTTGATTTCATTTGAACAAATACTCATTTACAGTTGAGCATGTATCTACCACAAATACACACTCAGGCAAAATGTGCAGCAATTCTCAATTTGTTGCAATAGGACCATGGACTTCAAGAATATCATATTTGGCACATTTTTCAACAAAACAGGCAAAACTTTACCCGATCTGTACCCCCAAACTTCTTTTAAACACAACAAATAGATATTTCCATGATAATGTTTTTTGTAAAACAGTGTGTAAACTGCACTGGTTAATATATTACACATAACAATAACAAACTTCTGTCTTCTAATTCGCTCATATCTACTTAGCCAAATTTCATCAATATTTTGAACTTAAAAATAAAAAGCTGACACCTGCTACCTGATATGTAATTCCTGAACATAATACTATAAACCAAAAATTGAAAAAACCCTCAAAAATACATATATACCAATTTTATGCTTTTCGACAAAAATATCACATACATTGTCCCTCCAAATCTATGTACCAAACAAACCATGGCTGATGACACAGTTCCCGCTGGATTATGGTGTTTGAATTACAGTGATTGAATTACATGCTTGGTAGCTTTATTGCAGGGGAGAGGGGTGAATTTGTTAAATGTTGGGAAATCACATGATAGTGGTCTGTGTGGGTCATGTTTGTGTACTTGGGACAGTAAAGTTATGACTGTTGGCATTTTTCCATGGCAAGATCAATAGTTACATTTATAAACTGCAGCAGCGATATTGGATCACATCGCACATGCACACTATAATACAATGTCTGTGTGCCAAGTTTGAGCGAAATCTGTTCAGGGATAGTTGAGTTATGGTTCAAAAACATGAAAAAATCGCAACACAATAGCCGCCTGGTGGCCAGATTGGATCATATCACAAAATAAATTGACATGCATATATATGCCATGATTGTACTTTATCTGTGTACCAACACTGAGTGAAATCGAATCAGGAATAGTTGAGTTATGGTTCAAAATCATGAAAAAACTGCAACAAAATGGTCGCCTGGCAGCCATATTGGATCGTATCGCGAAATAAATTGACGTGCATATGTATGCCACAGTACTTTATCCTTGCACACAGTTTGAAAAAAATCAGCTCAGGGGTAACAGAGAAACGGCTGCTGACGGATGGACGGATAGATAGACAGACGGGGCCCAATCTATAAGTCCCCGCTGGACTACGTCCGTGGTGGGGACTAATAACAAAGTAATAACTCTCTCAAGAATAGAAATATTGCAAATTAAGAAAAGTTAAATCTTTTTCTTATTCTTTTATCAACATCTACAAGATTCCATTCTGTTATAGATCACCATCTAAGCATTCCACATATTGAAGCTGGCCACATTTAATGCGGAAATCGTTAAGTTATGAGCTCCAAAAACTTCATCTTAGCCTCCTATTGTGCCTTGGCCCATGGGCAGTGACAAAGATATAACAAACAGCTAGTATACAGGCACTCAGGGTAAATATATTACATCAATTTGATTAGTTTCTTGTTATCTATCCACTTATGTGGTCATTTCAAGACAATCAACCCGCAGGGCAGTTTATATGCATTGACGAATATTTTATCTTTTACAGGCACATAGCAAACTTTTCTTGATTTTTCATGAACAATATTTGACATAGACTGAAATACATAACATGCAACCAATGTTTACATTTTGCCCACACACCAGATACATGGAGAAATTTCAACATACAATCATCAACTCAGAAACCCTACAGGGAAAAGTAAACATTGTTTCTTCCATGTAATGGCCAGATGGCAGGAAGTGACTATTTACAACCTTGATACTCTTCAACATTGAAAAACTTATGGACTATATTTGTTGGAGACCAAACCAACTAATATCATCTTCACCTTTGTTTTCTAGTGAATTTTTTACTGCATTTCAACTCCAAATACAGTTTACCTACTAAATCACCACATTATGTACTCTACGTTCCTGTAGGTATATAAAATCGGAAAAAATTAAGAAAATCTCTTCTCAAAATTTATTAATTTTGTTCATATCAACACAATCTTAACTAGAAAGCATTTGCAAGCAAAAGCGAAGTTCCAGAGACCAGAGCAGCGGAAGAAACAAGAGAATGTGTGACAAAGATAGATGCAGAATAAAAGAGTGCTTTGGATTTTAATATTCAAGCACGTACCAATAGTTAGGGCTGATAGCAGTAAACACCATTATACAACTAAAAGCAAGGCAGTCCACAGATTACAAATGCCTACATGTACGGTAAAAACGCAACAGATACATATGGGGGCGACAATGCACGGAAATGTATATCAGACGACATTCTTGCGAGCCAGAGCAATAATTTTCGCTCCGCTGACCTACGCAAAAATCAATCGCTTGACGGGTAGCGCTGAGTTGTTGCCGTAAAGAGGCGCGTGGTTTACGACGATGATCAGACGAGAGGAAACATCGGACCTAGGCCGTTGAAATTGAAAACCGAGGCCACATGCATTTTCATTTGATTAAAAGCACAGACTGAAACAATTTTCATTGCAATGTCGCTGTTTTCACAAGATACTGACCGTTTGATCTTGGAAAGTTGAGCTGCTTTAACGTGCAGCCAACGCATGCCGGTGCAGTGACAGGGCTGTGTGTTACCGGCGTTAAACGGCCTTGCAGAGACTGATAGGAAAAACCGCTGGTGGCTCCTCAGAAATACGGCGGGCAGTTTCTCCGCCAAAACAGCCGATTTTGAATCCAAATTTTGCATTGATCTTCGTTTTCAAGCACACCCACCTCGCCTAGGTACATGATGTACCCAGCCGCACCTGTAAACTTACGGAAAGCCTACTTTTCTCTCTCTATGCGAGCGAAATCCGCCGCCATTGTTATCTCATGAGCATTCGGGCGAAACAGTATTGCGCCACGTACAGCGAGTATTTAGAGAAAAATAAAATCAAAAAGCAACAAAAAACAAAGCGAAAGAAAGCTAGAATTATTAATAGCTGAACGCAATATGATAGTCGAGCAATGCAGAATAACAAATAAATAAATAAACACACAAGAAATGCCCGTAAAACCCGTCCGAGCTGAGCGATGACGTCATAAGCGTGTCGCAATGCATTCTGGGTAATTAAGGTAAAATTTGTGTATAGCATGTTCTATGATAGTAATACCGGAAATAGAGAAAGATAGAAAGAAAGAAAGAAAGAAAGAAAGAAGGAGAGTGAGCAAAAACTAACAGTTCCAGAGCTGGTCTCTGGAACTAATAAGTTATTGTACTACTACTCACTGAAACGTTCATGCTAAATTTAAAACCAGCATTGGAAGTGGTTATTATAAAGAAATTTTTTACCAACAACAACAAAGACAAGCGACCTAGCGGCCGATATAGCTCCGCTGTGTTTATGTAGAGAATAACTATTTTTGACACATGTTGATGAAGAAGGTGGAAATCTTTGATAACTCAACGCAGTGTGGCCAGAAAAAGTGGCTAAAATAGCTACAAAAATACACAATTGAAGATTTCGTCATACTTTGAATATATCACATCGGATCATCCCTAAGAACATGTCAACCACAGCTATCTGATGAGTAGTTTTTTTTGAGAGTAAAATTTTCTGACCAAAAATGGCAACAATTGCCCCTAAAATAAAAATTGCACATTTTATCATAATTTCAAAAGATCAAATTTAGTTCATCAACAGAAACCTGTTTACCAAATTTCAAAGCTGTTAGACCAGTACTTTTTGAGCAACACATTTTTGACCAAAAATGGAAAAAATTGCCCCAAAAATTCAAAAATTGCAGATTTCATCATAATTTCAAGAAATATCATTAAGTTCATCTATAGAAACCTGTATACCAAATTTCAAAGCTATCAGATGAGTAGTTGTGGAAATACACATTTTTTGACCAAAAATGGCAAAAATTGCCTCAAAAATTCAAAATTGCAGATTTCATCATAATTTCTACAAATATCATTTAGTTCATCTGTAGGAACCTGTATACCAAATTTCAAAGCTATCAGATGAGTAGTTAGCTATCCATGGTATTGACCAATTCCTGTGGTGGCCTTCTACTATCCTTTTAACAGTAATTCAGTTAATTCCTATCTTAGCTTCAATTACTACTTTCAAAATTTATTAGTCCCTATGGACACCGTCCGGGGGGACTAATAGGATTTGTCATGTCCGTGCGTGCGTGCGTGCGTGCGTGCGTCCGTTCACGCAGATATCTCAGAGATGCCTGGAGCAATTTTGTTCAAACTTGGTACAAGGATTATTACCTATGCCATACATATGCACGTCGATTTGTTTGACGATCTGATCCAATATGGCCATCTGGTGGCCATTTTGTTTCCTGTATTTGATGTCGATGTGTACGTTCATGCAAATTTCTCAGTGATGCTAGGAGCGATTCCATTCAAATTTCGTACATAGATTCCTCTATATGTTATACATATGCACATTGATTTTTGTTTTGATCCAGTCTAAAATGGCTGCCTGGCGGCCATTTTGTTTCCTATATTTGACGACTGTGCGTTCTTTCACGTAAATTTCTCAGCGATGCCAGGCGCGATTGCATTGAAAGTTTGTACATATATTAATCGCTATCACATATATATGCATGCCAATTTTTGTAATGATTTGATCAAAAATGGCTGTGTGACGGCCGTTTTCTTTCCTGTATTTGGTATCCATCCACAGGCTCCCCAGGTATGATCCAAAGGCGTTCCAGGATGAAATTAATATTAATGCTGTGTCCATTCATAGGGGCTCATGAATGCATATATTTGAGATATGCCTGTGCCAATTCTGTTTTGTCCCCACGGACACTGTCCGGGGGACTTATAGATTTGGTCATGTCCGTGCGTCCATGCGTGCGTGCGTGCGTGCGTCCGTCCGTCCGTTCACACAGATATCTCAGAGATGCCTGGAGTGATTTCATTCAAACTTGGTACAAGGATTACTTCATATGTCATACATATGCACGTTGATTTGTTTTGTGATACAATCCAATATGGCCACCGTGTGGCCATTTTGTTATGATTTTTTCATGTACTGAGCCATAACTCAGGGACATCTCAACCGATTTTATTCAAAGTTGGTACAAGGACATTGATCTATATCATACATATGCACGTCAATTTGTTTCACGGTATTATCCAATATGGCCGCATGGCGGCCATTTTGTTATAATTTTTTCATGTACGGAGCCATAACTCAGGCATGTCTCGACCGATTTTATTCAAAGTTGGTACAAGGACATTGACCTATGTCATGCATATCCACATTGATTTGCTTTGTCATAGTATCCAATATGGTCTCCGTGCGGCCATTTTGTTTTTAGATTTTTTCATGTACAGAGCCATAACTCAGGCATATCTCGACCGATTATATTCAAAGTTGGTACAAGGATATTGACCTATATCATACATATGCACGTCAATTTGTTTCACGATATGATCCAATATGGCTGCATGGCGGCCATTTTGTTACAATTTTTTCATGTCCTTAGCCATAACTCAGACATGTATTATCGGATTTTATTCAAAGTTGGTACAAGGACATTGACCAATGTCATAAATATGCGTGTCAATTGGTTTCACAACCAAATCCACTATGGCTGCCTTGTGGCCATTTTGTTATGATTTTGTCATTCTCCTGAGCCATAATTTGGATATGTATCAACTGATTTTTTTCAAAGTTGGCACAAGGACATTGACCTATCATGTCATAGATATGCATGTCTATTGGTTTCACAGTCCAATGCAATATAATGGCTGCCTGGTGGTTTTGTTACGTATTTTTCACGTACAGAGCTATAACTCAGACATATTTCCACCAGTATCATTCAAAGTTGGCACAGGGACATTGGCCGATGTCATACATATGCACATCAATTTGTTTAACGGCATGTAGCAGTATCATGTCAATTATTGAATTTTCGTAATTAGTCTGATATGTCAAGAAATACTGCATCAAATTTCATGAAACTTGGTAGAGATGTTAAGCTCACATTGCTGTAACAATGAAAAAGACATTTATCAGTGTCAAGTTAATTAATTTTTAATTGCATATGTAATGAACTTTCCTAATTAGAGTGATATATCCACAAATACTGCGGTAACCCTTTTCCTTCCAAGTCCATATTTCACCATCAGGTCAAGATGATTAAAAACAAGTCATCGTTGATGACACAGTCCCCACTTGTTAATGGGTACTTTGATTACATGTCCTCAAAGAGGATAGAGTCCTCTTCATTAATTAGGTCTGTGATAAAAATACTTTGATACAGATGGCGCTCAATGGCCAAGAATGAGTTCCATGGTGATGAAAACATAAAACCAATGTAGGCCACCATCCTAAAGTTCATTAAATGAGTCAACTAGGAATTAATCAACAGGATGTTGCAAAACATTTTTGCATACTATCCTAACACTAACAGATTATCACCGGTACCATATTTTATAAAGTTTGATGCGGTATTTACAACACTATGAGATCAACATCTGTATCAAGTTTCATCACATTCGACATTGTATTAATTTGTGGATATATCACTCTAATTAGGAAAGTTCATTACATATGCAATTACAAATAAATTAAAATGACACTGATAAATGTCTTTTTCAATGTTAAAGCAATGTGAGCTTAACACAGTAGTTTCATGAAATTTGATGTCGTATTTCTTGACATATCAGCCTAATTACGAAAATTCAATACTTGACATGATACTGCTACATGACGTGAAACAAATTGACGAGAATATGTATGAAATAGGTTAATGTCCTGGTACCAACTTTGAATGATACTGGTCGAAATATGTCTGAGTTATGGCTCTGTACATGAGAAAATCGTAACAAAATCGCCGTCACGCAGCGATATTTGATCTTACTGTTTAAAAAATCAACACGTATATGTATGACATAAGTCAATGTCCATGTACCAACTTTGAATAAAATCGCTTGAGACTTGCCAGAGTTATGGCTCTCGACATGAAACAACCATAACAAAATTGCCACCATGTGGTCATATTGGACCATATCGTGAAACCAATCGACGTACATATGTATTACATAAGTGAATGTCCTTGTACCAACTTTGAATAAATTCCCCTGATACATGTCTGAGTTATGATTCCGGACATGAAAAAATCGGAAGAAAAATGGCCACACAGCAGCCATATTGGATCGTATCACAAAACAAATTGACGTGCATATGTATGACATAGGTCAATGTCCTTGTACTAAGTTTGAATAAAATCGGTGAATAAAATCGGTTGAGACGTGCCCCAGTTTTGGCTAAGGACATGAAAAAATTGTAACAAAATGGCTGCCATGAAGCCATATTCGATCATATCACATAACAAATTGACATGCATATGTATGACACTAGTCAATCTCCTTGTACCAACTTTGAATAAATTCGCTTGATAGATGTCTGAGTTATGGCTCTGTACATGAAAAAATTGTAACAAAATGGCCCCACGGCAGCCATATCGGATCATATCACAAAACAAATTGACGAGCATATCTATGACATTGGTCAATGTCCTTGTACCAACTTTGAATAAAATCGGCTGAGATATGCCTGAGTTATGGCTCTGTACATGAAAACATCGTAACAAAATGGCCGCACAGCAGCCATATTGGATTGTATCACAAAACAAATTGACGTACATATCTATGACATTGGTCAATGTCCTTGTACCAGCTTTGAATAAAATCCGTTGAAACATGTCTGAGTTATGGTTCTAAACATGAAAAAATCGTAATAAAATGGCTGCCTGGCGGCCATATTGGATCGTATCACAAAACAAATCGATGTGCATCTGTATGACATAGGTCAATGTCCTTGTACCAACTTTGAATAAAATCGGTTAAGATATACCTGAGTTATGGCTTTGTACATGAAAAAATTGTAACAAAATGGCCACACGGCAGCCATATTGGATTGCATCACAAAACAAATTGACGTTCATATCTATGACATTGGTCAATGTCCTTGTACCAACTTTGAATAAAATCGGTTGAAACATGCCTGATGGCTCTGTACATGAAAAAATCGTAATAAAATGGCCGCCTGGCGGCCATATTGGATCTTATCACAAAACAAATCGACGTGCATATGTATAACATATGAAGTAATGCTTGTACCAAGTTTGAATGAAATCGCTCCAGGCATCTCTGAGATATTGCGTGAACGGACGGACAGACGGACGGATGGACGGACGCACAGACGCACGCATGCACGGACATGACCAAACCTATAAGTCCCCCTGGACGACTAATAATGAAACACAACATATTCCATATGGTGTATTTAAGATAACATTGAACATTTGAAGGCTGTTGGAAACACAAATACTGTAAACTAAATTTGTTTTACTAAAGACGCTACAACAGACCAAGCCAAGTGAGTGAAAATACATCATGCCTTGGCTCAATACCGCTTTTTACTGACTTGGCTAATGGGGAAGTGATGCTGTCTGGCAGGAAAAGGGTTAAGGCTGATGAAACTTGGTACAGATTTTGATCTCATAGTGTTGTAAATACAAATCAATGACACTTTGTGGTATCATTTATCGATATAAATTAATCGCTAGTTTGCATTTACATAATGGATTTTTTTTTATGGTGAATGTCCAAAGTACTGCATCAAACTTTATGAAATATGGTACCGGTGATAATCTGTCAGTGTTAGGATAGGAAGCAAAAATGTTTGGCAGCATCCTGTCGATTAAGTACTAATTGATTCATTTTAATGACCTTTTGCAATTACCGGTAGTATGGCGGCTTACATTGGTTTTTTGTTTTCACCACCATGGAACTCATTTTTGGCCATTAAGCCCCATCTGTATCGCAGTATTTTTAATCACAGACCTAATTAATGAAGAGGACTCTTTCCTCTCAGAGGACTTGTAATTAAAGTAAAAGTGGAGACTGTGTCATTGTCAATGACTTGTTTCATTCAGATTTCCTTAGCTTAGTGTATAATTTTGTAATCTTAATTACTGTCAACTTAGCTTTACTACACTTATTCTAACCTCATTATTCTTACACTACTGTTATACCTTATAACCGCAAACGCATACATGATTGTCACTCAACAAACCATTTACAAATATGTCTTCTGCTTTTTTCTCCATATACATATACATGTCCCTTTTCTCATAAAAAGGGGCTTAAAATCGCAATGTGAAAACTAGTCTTTCAGCTATATGTTGCACATTGAGTGGGCTTGTTGATAAATGCCGATAATACTAGGCGGTCATTATGTCCAAGCGCCATTGGCGGTAGTTTTTAGTCATAAAATCTTTTTCTCTGAGACTGCTTGGCCGAGTGCTTTGAAAGCTGGTATACATGTTCCTCAGGATGACCTCAGTCAAGTTTATACAGTTTGAATTGAAATTTTCATATTTGTAATTTTGAGGCAATTTTCCCAATTTTTGGTCAAAATTTTTTTTTATCCCAAAACTACTGATCTGATAGCTTTGATATTTGGTATACAAGTTCCTAAGGTTGATCAAAATCTGATGTATTCAAATTCTGATGAAATCTGCAATTTCGTATTTTTGGGGTAATTTTTCTCATTTTTGGTTAAAAAAAATTTTCTCAAAAATTACTTGTCTGATTGCTTTTATATTTAGTTTACAGGTTCCTAGGGTTAATCTTTATTTGATACTTTGAAATTAGGTTGAAATCGGCAATTTAGTATTTTAGGGGCAATTATGTAGACATGTTCCTGCAGATGATTTCAATTAAATATGTTCAAATTATAGTAAAATCTTTAATTACCGTATGTATTTTTGCAGCTATTTTTGCCATTTTGATCAGGCCAACCTGAAGTGGACTATCAAAGATTTCCTCCTTCAGCAATACATTTGTCACAAAAAATTATTTTCTACATAACACAAAGGAGCATTTTCAGCTGCTAGGTCACTTGTTTTAAATTTTCAGAGCAATATATTCAATTTTGTGTTTTGGTAAACATATTTCCTAATGTTGAAAGAAGAGAAATTTCAGAAATAGTCTGCTGTACAGTATTGATTTGAAATTTGGTTTGTAAATCCCTACAAATGTTCTCATACATATATTACCATGTCAGAATGAGATGAACAATTGCAATATTTTTTTATTTTTTAGCTTCGCTGTCAGTGATGCGGAGCTTATCAAATAGGCTGATTTTTCATCATAACTTTTTTACTGCAGAAAAACTAGATTTTCTGGCGGCATCTTGCATAATGAATGCTACCGTTATCAATTTCATTATCATAGCTTGCCCCAGCTAGGCCTTTAATATAACAACTCTTCCAATAACTTACCTCTCCTTCCAAATAGACATTCTCATAAAGATGTTCAGAGTAATCCTGGAATTTCCTTTGCATTTCGTCATGCACCAGTTCATATGCAGCATTGTGAACAAATTCATACTGGTCCTTTAGAGGAAAATGAAAAATAAAGGTTACTACACAACAACTGCGAATAATTAGTAAACATGATCTCATACAGTTAATAATCGCGCCAGCGGATTACTGACTACGCATGCGCAGATTCATAATATACTATGCGAGTAACCAGAAGTGAACCCGAATTTCATGGGCGTCGCCATGTTTTTTTGAGTGCTTTTAAATAAATTAGTACGAAACGTGCAACATGTTATTTTATAACACACCATTAATACAAGCGACCTAGCACCTGAAATAGCTCCGCTGTGTTTATGTAGAGAATAACTATTTTTGACACATGTTGATGAAGAAGGTGGAAATCTTTGATAGCTCAATGCAGTGGCCAGAAAAAAGTGGCTAAAATAAGCTGCAAAAATACACAATTGAAGATTTCATCATACTTTGAATATATCACATCGGATCATCCCTAAGAACATTTCAACCAAAGCTATCTGATGAGTAGTTTTTTGAGGATAAAATTTTCTGACCAAAAATGGCAACAATTGCCCTCCCCCCCCCCAAAAAAAAAAAAAAAAATTGCAGATTTCATCATAATTTCAAAAGATCAAATTTAGTTAAATTCATCCATAGAAACCTGTATACCAAATTTCAAAGCTGTTAGACCAGTACTTTTTGAGAAACATGTTTTGACCAAAAATGGGAAAAATTGCCCCCAAAAATAAAAATTGCAGATTTCATCATTATTTCAATAAATATCATTTAGTTCATCTATTGAAACCTGTATACCAAATTTCAAAGCTTTCAGATGAGTAGTTTTGGAAATACACATTTTTTGACCAAAAATGGCAAAACTTGCCCCAAAAATACAAAATTACAGATTTCATCAGAAATTCAATATAATTACTTAGTTCATCTATAGAAACCTGTATACCAAATTTCAAAACTATCAGACCAGTACTTTTTGAGAAATACATTTTTTGACCAAAAATGGCAAAAATTGCCTTAAAAATGAAAATTTGCATATTTCTGCACAATTTGAACAAATCTGAAATAGATCATCCCTAGGGACATATGTACCAAATATCAAAGCTATCTGACTGGTAGATTTGAAGAAGAAGATTTTTAAAGATTTTTTTACCAAAAATGACAAAAATTGCCTTAAAAATACAAATATGCAAATTTCACCACGATTTGAACAAATCTGACTGAAGTCACCCTTAGTAAACTGCATATCAAATTTCAAAGCAATCGAACAAGCGGTTTCAGAGAAGAAGATTTTTTCACCAAAAACATCAAAAAATGCCCCAAAAATACAAATATGCAAATTTCACCACGATTTGAACAAACTTAAGTTAGGTCACCCCAAGTGAACTGCATATAAAATTTTAAAGCAATTGGACTTGTGGTTTCAGAGGAGAAGGCAATTGTTGACGGACGACGACGGACAACGACGACGGATGACAACGGACGACGACGACGGAAAATCAACCTATTTGATAAGCTCCGCGTCGCTGACAGCAGAGCTAAAAATATATGTCTTTTATATAGCCAGTAAGTGTTATTATCCACCCTGTCACTGATACAAAACATTGTTACTATCATGCCTAAAAAATAGAAAAAGCGAGAAAACTGTCATGCATATAAACGAGGACATACGCAAAGAATGCTGTGATTGAATTTGAAAAAGCGCCCTCTGTGTCAATAACTAGATGCAAAATTTGCTGTTTTTTAGATTGAACGCTATAGTTTTTAACTTGCAGTGGAAGTAAATGGGCAATGCAGCTTCTATTGCAACGATAATGATGGCACAATACGTCCCTTTACAAACACAATAGGTAGTTATCATGTTAAATATTGTCAATTATTATGTCCAACATTTTTACATATTAAACAGAAGATCGTACAGGGTATTGTGGACATGAACTGTTTTCATCAGAGGATAAACCGGACATGGTTGTATATAGCAAGTAACAATTAATTCTATTTTATCCTTTACTATAATTAATGATTATGAATCAATTTATAATTACTAATTATGAATCAATACAAATAACATATATTTCTAATCTAATAACCCCTGGCGTGACACCAAGGGCTGAGCCCTATATAATATTATTTTGAATAATACCATGTCAATAGGAAAATGAAACAAGCGACCTAGCGGCCGATATAGCTCCGCTGTGTTTATGTAGAGAATAACTATTTTTGACACATGTTGATGAAGAAGGGTTGAAATCTTTGATAGCTCGATGCAGTGGCCAGAAAAAAGTGGTTAAAATACGCTGCAAAAATACGCAATTGAAGATTTCATCATAGTTTGAATGTATCACATAGGATCATCCCTAAGAACATGTCAACCAAAGCTATCTGATGAGTAGTTTTTGAGAATAATTTTTTTGACCAAAAATGGCAACAATTGTCCCCAAAAGTAAAAATTGCAGATTTCATCATAATTTCAAAAGATCAAATTTAGTTCATCTATAGAAACCTGTATACCAAATTTCAAAGCTGTTAGACAAGTACTTTTTGAGAAACGCATTTTTTGACCAAAAATAGGAAAAATTGCCCCAAAAATTCAAAATTGCAGATTTCATCATTATTTCAATAAATATCATTTAGTTCATCTATGGAAACCTGTATACCAAATTTCAAAGCTATCAGACCATTACTTTTTGAGAAACACATGTTTTGACCAAAAATGGCAAAAATTGCCCGAAAATTACAAAATTGCAGATTTCATCATAATTTCAATAATTATCATTTAGTTCATCTGTAGGAACCTGTACACCAAATTTCAAAGCTATCGGATGAGTAGTTTTGGAAATACACATTTTTTGACCAAAACTGGTAAAAATTGCCCCAAAATTACAAAATTGTAGATTTCATCATAATTTCAATAACTATCATTTAGTTAATCTGTAGGAACCTGTATACCAAATTTCAAAGCTATCGGATGAGTAGTTTTGGAAATACACATTTTTTGACCAAAAATGGCAAAAATTGCCCTAAAAATACAAAATTACAGATTTCATCAGAAATTCAATACATGTTACTCAATTGATCGATAGAAACCTGTATACCAAATTTCAAAACTATCAGACCATTACTTTTTGAGAAATAAATTTTTTGACCAAAAATGGCAAAAATTGCCTTAAAAATGCAAATTTGCATATTTCTGCACAATTTGAACAAATCTAAAAAAGTTCATCCCTAGGGACCTATGTACCAAATATCAAAGCTATCTGAC
Source organism: Ptychodera flava (assembly GCF_041260155.1). Classification (NCBI taxonomy): domain Eukaryota; kingdom Metazoa; phylum Hemichordata; class Enteropneusta; family Ptychoderidae; genus Ptychodera; species Ptychodera flava. Next base: position 616,918 of record NW_027248362.1, read on the forward strand.
TGGCAGTTTTGAAGAAGAAGATTTTTAAAGATTTTTTTACCAGAAATGACAAAAATTGCCTTAAAAATATAAATATGCAAATTTCGCCACGATTTGAACAAATCTGACTGAAGTCACTCTAAGCAAACTGCATATCAAATTTCAAAGCAATCGGACAAGTGGTTTCAGAGAAGAAGATTTTTTTACCAAAAACACCAAAAAATGCCCCAAAAATACAAATATGCAAATTTCACCACGATTTGAACAAACTGAAGTGAGGTCACCTTAAGTGAACTGCATATAAAATTTCAAAGCAATTGGACTTGCGGTTTCAGAGGAGAAGGCAATTGTTGACTGACGACGACGGACGACGACGACGACGACGGACGACGACGGAAAATCAACCTATTTGATAAGCTCCGCGTCGCTGACAGCGGAGCTAAAAAGTCACCACAAACAGAAGAATTGGCTGTAGTTTATTTCTGCTATTGTCCTTGACAGTGAAACAAATAAGTCTCTTCAATAGTAAATAAGCAACAATTTTTGATCGTTGATATACCAGGCAGGTTCATATACATACTTACAATATTCTTGTTGTATTGATTTACTACACATCATTCAAAAACATAGGGATTGTTAATTCCTAATTCTGACATGTTGGTACAGTAACAATTCTGTATTGGTTTATCTTTTAATGATTTTGATACATAATTGATATATTGTGCGTATATGAGGATGAAACATGTACTGTGTTGGACCATTACATCAAACAATCAGAAGTAAATATCTCTCACTTTAACGGTTATGACTGCAGTGTCATAATGTAATAATCTTTACAGCCCTGATACAGGTTATGTGTGGTACGGTGAAAGGGTCCAAGCATGCAAGGGCCCGTACGCCGTATGATTGAGGTTTGCAAAACCTGTATCAGGCCATAAAGGTTTTATCATCTATCTTATGGAATGATGTTAAAAATAATGTGCAAAGATTTAGAGATAGAAATACATGCAATATCAAACATTTATCGCCATTTTTGTGACTTAACTTTTTCAGAAAAGCAATGGCAGCATCCCATCACATATTGACATACATCATGACGTAATTTGTTTACCTATAGAACTTCTAGAGCAACGTATGTACACCAACAAAGAATGAGGCATAAATCATGGTGTAAGAATGCCGAGGTGTAACTTATCGTAAATTACATTAAACTGACAGTGAGATCTAAGCAAGATGTTTGATTAAAATGAATATTGTGCATTGAAATTTGTGAGGATTTAGCGATGAAATGACTGTGTACTTAAAGCTAGGCTTAGCTTATCTGTCATCTGTCGCATGATTGCACTCGATCTGATTTATATTGAGTTCACTTACAAATCTTTCAAAATGCAGACATCATCTATGGCGTACTAAGATAACACTGGATTTTAATATGAAACCCTGAGAAATATCATCCGATTTCCCCAACTTCACTGTTGCCCGTACAATCAGAACGCTGGCTTTGTTTACAAATGGAATGTTTGCCAATAGCAACGCATGTAGTCACTAGAATGATGCTAGTTCTGAAATGCACGTGCCTGCCCATATATGGGCAAAGTGTGCCTGGGTGTGAAACAGCAAAGTATTACACAACTGTGGAGGTGTTTTTTCCCATAGCCTTACACAGGAACGTGGCTCAAGGTATATGATGAGTTCCAATTCTAATGTATTCATTGCTGAACCTTTAAGGGGCCCATGAAATGGTCTTACACACAAATGGCTCATGAAATGAAATGGTCTTATACACAAAAATGTCAGGATCACACCTAGTGGCCCCTGGATGCAATATATTCATTTCTGCAGTCATTTATTGCATGTCTTCACTGGATAATTGACATATAAAGTTGTTGAACTTGGCACATTCTATAAGTTTGACCAGTCCACTTTCCTGGCCTTTCTAAAGATTACCCAAATTTTAATTATGAAGTGCTTTACGCCTCCCCTAACATAATGATAATGAGAGAGGGACTCCATTTGTATGATATCGTCAGCTTGTTTTGAAGTGAACCATTTTATGGACCACTGCCTCCTGCTGTGCAGCCAAATACCACCAGCTGCGCTGTACCTGATGATAGCCAGGGCCATTAAGGTGGCGCTGCATGTTGCCAACAAAGTTTTTTTCATAGCAATATTTCTCATCAAAGATGACAAGGAAACCCCTTCAAACTATATTTTTTCAAAAAGCAGACTCTAAAGTTTAGTATGGTAGCAGTAGTTTACTCGAAGGATGAAGTGGGCGTATATTTGGGGTAAAAAACCTCAATTTTGGTATTAATGATAAAAATTAATTTAAGGTAGCTTTCCGCCTTTGCGACGACCTCTTTTCGAACGTAAATTTTGCCATCAAGTTGTGTATTTCTACCCAAGTATTATATATCACCTGAAAGCTATTTCTATGAATATTTTTGTTTAATCAAGAAAATTCATGGGCGATGAATTTTAATGAAGATTTTAGTGATAGTGTAAAGAAATTGGGTAAACTGACGTAAAAAAGTTTAAGTCAGAGTGACAGGGGGCCATTGTCTAGGTGTCAACGAGTAATTGCACTTCAGAATACTGGCTACAAAACCGTGTCTCAGATTTTTGAAAAAAGCCTTGGTTTTTTCAGAGTGTTGAATCAAAGTTTATCAACCGATTAGTCTCAAAATGCCGTCTAATTAAACAGTGATAACTCAACTCTAAAGACCTACATAAAAAAAACTGAGACACGGTTTTGGAGACAACCTATTCGAGAAACATCTGTGAAAATCTGGTGGACTTCCGTTCATGCGTTCTTGAGTTAAACTCTTTTGAGCGTGCTGCAAAGTGATAAAATGCCGAACTGAGAAAAGGGCGATTTAGTAAATTGCTTCGGTTTTTTCCTTTATGAATGGCTATAAACAATTTACTCGACAGACAAGTCATCGTTGATGACACAGTCCCCACTTGTTAATGAGTACTTTGATTACATGTCCTCAGAGAGGATAGAGTCCTCTTCATTAATTAGGTCTGTGATAAAAATATTTAAATACAGATGGTGCTCAATGGCCAAGAATGAGTTCCATGGTGATGAAAACATAAAACCAATGTAGGCAACCATCCTAAAGTTCATAAAATGAGTCAACTAGGATTTAATCAACAGGATGTTGCAAAACATTTTTGCATACAATCCTAACACTTAACAGATTATCACTGGTACCATATTTCATAAAGTTTGATGCAGTATTTACAACACTATGAGATCAACATCTGTATCAAGTTTTATCAAATTTGACGTTGTATTAATTTGTGGCTATATCACTCTAATAAGGAAAGTTCATTACTTATGCAATTACAAATTAATTAAAATGACACTGATAAATGTCTTTTTCAATGTTAAAGCAATGTGAGCTTAACATCTGTATAAAGTTTCATGAATTTGATGCAGTATTTCTTGACATATCAGCGTACTTACGAAACTTCAATAATTGACATGTTACTGCTACATGACGTGAAACAAATTGACGAGCATATGTATGAAATAGGTCAATGTCCTTGTACCAACTTTGAATGATACTGGTGGAAATATGTCTGAGTTACGACTCTGTACATTAGAAAATTGTAACAAAATCACCGCCATGCAGCGATATTTGATCTTACTGTTTAAAAAATCAACACGTATATGTATGACATAAGTCAATGTTCATGTACCAACTTTAGATAAGATCAGTTGAGACTTGCCAGAGTTATGGCTCTCGACATGAAACAACCATAACAAAATTGCTACCATGTGGCCATATTGGACCATCTCGTGAAACCAATCCACATACATATGTATAAATAAAAATGGCCACAAGGCGGCCATATTGGATTGTATCACAAAACAAATCAATGTGCATATGCATGACATAGGTCAATGTCCTTGTACTAAGTTTGAATAAAATTGGTGAATAAAATCAGTTGAGACGTGCCCAAGTTTTGGCTAAGGACATGTAAAAATTGTAACAAAATGGCTGCCATGCAGACATATTGGATCATATCATGAAACAAATTTACCTACATATGTATGACATAGGATAATGTCCTTGTACAAACTTTGAATAAAAATGGTTGAGATATGCCTGAGTAATTGTGGCTCTGTACATGAAAAAATTGTAACAAAATGGCCGCACGGCAGCCATATTGGATCGTATCACATAACAAATTGACATGCATATGTATGACATTAGTCAATCTCCTTGTACCAACTTTGAATAAATTCGCTTGATACATGTCTGAGTATTATGGCACTGTACATGAAAACATCGTAATAAAATGGCTGCCTAGCGGCCATATTGGATCGTATCACAAAACGAATCAACGTACATATGTATGACATAGATCAATGTCCTTGTACCAACTTTGAATAAAATCAGTTGAAACATGTCTGAGTTATGGCTTTGTACATGAAAAATCTTAGCAAAATGGCCGCATGGCATTTGTGGCTTTGTACATGAAAAAATCGTAGCAAAATGGCCTCATGGCAGCCATATTGGATCGTTTCACAAAACAAATTGACGTGCATATCTATGACATTGGTCAATGTCCTTGTACCAACTTTGAATAAATTCGATTGAAACATGTCTGAGTTATGGCTCTGTACATGTAAAAAGTGTAATAAAATGGCCGCCCGGCGGCCATATTGGATCGTATCACAAAACAAATCAATGTGCATATCTATGACATTGGTCAATGTCCTTGTACCAACTTTGAATAAAATCGATTGAAACATGTCTGAGTTATGGCTCTGTACATGAAAAAATTGTAATAAAATGGCCGCCTGGCAGCCATATTGGATCATATCACAAAACAAATTGACGTGCATATCTATGACATTGGTCAATGTCCTTGTACCAACTTTGAATAAAATCGGTTGAAACATTTCTGAGTTATGGCTTTGTACATAAAATCTTAGCAAAATGGCCACATGGCAGCCATATTGGATTGTTTCACAAAACAAATTGACGTACATATCTATGACATTGGTCAGTGTCCTTGTACCAACTTTTAATAAAATCGGTTGAGATATGCTTGAGTTATGGCTTTGTACATGAAAAAATTGTAACAAAATGGCCGCACGGCAGCCATATTGGATCGTATCACATAACAAATTGACATGCATATCTATGACATTAGTCAATCTCCTTGTACCAACTCTGAATAAATTCGCTTATAACATGTCTGAGTATTATGGCTGTGTACATGAAAACATCGTAATAAAATGGCTGCCTAGCGGCCATATTGGATTGTATCACAAAACAAATCAATGTACATATGTATGACATAGATCAATGTACTTGTACCAACTTTGAATAAAATCAGTTGAGATATGCCTGAGTTATGGCTCTGTACATGAAAAAATTGTAATAAAGTGGCCGCCATATTGGATTCACAAAACAAATTAACGTGCATATCTATGACATTGGTCAATGTCCTTGTACCAACTTTGAATAAAATCAGTTGAAACATGTCTGAGTTATGGCTTTGTACATGAAAAAGTCTTAGCAAAATGGCCGCATGGCAGCCATATTGGATTGTTTCACAAAACAAATTGACGTACATATCTACGACATTTTTCAATGTCCTTGTACCAACTTTGAATTTAATTGGTAGAAACATGTCTGAGTTATGGCTTTGTACATGAAAAAATTGTAACAAAATGGCCGCACGGCAGCCATATTGGATCGTTTCACTCAACAAATTGATGTGCATATCTACGACATTGGTCATGTTCTTGTACCAACTTTGAAAAATAGCGTCAATGACATTGTGGCGCTCCCATAAGTAAAGGAGTGAGAAATTTGTGAGCAATGCCTGGTTTGTGTGTGTTTATTGTATGAGGGTGCCTCATGAGTTCTATACCATGCAGCGGATCTGAGTCAGAAAATCTGTAACAACTACACTATACTATAGGACGCTTGGTGAACTACTACTTAAAAGTGAGCTTCAGCAGAGTGGTTTGACTGGGATGTCTGTGTTAGGTGATAGGGTAATGTACATTGAGAGTCTGAGTTCCACCCAGAATTTATGTAGCTTGTAGTTCATTGATTGACAAAAAAATTGTCTAAAATTGGAAATGATTATTATTTGACTTTATGGTAATGATGATGGGAAAATCTGGTCCAAAACCAGCAGACAGACTATGCACATATCCTCATCTAGGTCCACAATTAGGGATTGTGGTCTTGTGTATGATAGGTGGTGTGTTGTACGGGTTAGGTTGGGACTAAAAATTTTGCAAAACTAAATGGATGACCCAGCAATTAGTCAGTAGCTGGATGGTTGGTGAGGTGAAGTGTGTGGAAGTTGGTCAAGTTTTTGACATGGACAGACATATATACATGCATTGTACACACATGAGGAAATAGAGAAAATTTGAGAATATAGTATTTAATGAAAAATATAGTTGACAATGACAGAAAATAAACTTTGTATGTCTTCACCAAACGGTGATCAGTAAGTTGCCAATCACTTAAAAAGAAAATAAAATGAAAAGTTTCAAATCAAGTAGGGTGTAAATAGATAGTTTAAAAGGCAGGAAAAAATAATTTTCAACTTAACACTATATTTAGACTAAGTGGTATGACCTAGCTGTAACTGTGACTTTTATGTGTAACTTTAACACTGCTGCTTGGTGACGGAAACACAAACTAGATCCTCATAAAACACACAAACAGATTTTCTTGCCAACTTTTGTAATGTCAGTGGTGGTATTACCAGTATTTATTTTGAAGACAATATGTCTGCCATCAGCGGTTAATTGTTGCTCTATATTGTACATGATGTTTTTTTGAGATGGCATAGGAGAATCTTTGCTTGCTTGGGGAAAATTTTGTACCTGATTGGGGGGAAATTTTGTACCTGATTGAGTGAATGGAATATTTGGGGAACTAAGTTTTAAGTGTTACAAAATTCATTTTCAAAAGGGTAGTTTCTTCACCAAATGGTGTGACTAAATTTTAAGCTTTTGTAACCTTTACTCTAACTTCTTGGTGAAATTTGCCATTACAGACATTAGACAGTTCGTTTTGCAATTGCTGGTCTGTGTTGCTCATGTTGCCTAGTTGAGATGGTGACAAGAAGAATCTTTGCTTGCTTGTGGAAAACTGTGTATGTCGTTGACTGAACAGCATCATTGAGGTGCAATGTAAAAATAGCGTCAATGACACTGTAGCTCCCATCCTGGACTATTTAGTGTTTGTTCTCTGGTCAGATATTTGAACATGTGTGAAAGGGATAAAGTGCATGAAGTGAAAATACTTAAATGTAATGTACTGGAGACAGTGAAATATGTTTAATGTAATTATTCAGAATATAAAATGGAAAAAATACAGAATTAGATATATCGAATACTGTGATACAACCATTAACTCAACAAGTCATTTACAATGACATAGTCCCCACTTGTAATAGGAGTATTAGTCTTGATGGGGCAGGAAAATGTGGTCATTAAGAAGTATCACTGGAGTGTATATGTTGAGATCTATGGGCACATAGGTCTATGTCGTTGTTCCCAATTTGAAACACATGAGGCATGTCTAAGTTATGGTTCTAAATCGGGAAAAAAGATCAGACCTCTAGCAGTATTGGCCAGCCAAGAAATACATATGCGCATTATAAATGAGGTACAAGATGTGACATCTTAAGGTCTAATAGCCTATCAAAATTGGAGGGTATAGAACATGTGGTTACTGAAATATGCATATATATGTATAATCAAGGTCAAAGGTCATCGAGGTCACATGACATTTTGAAAAAAAAAATTATATTGCTAATTAATCCCTATATGCCAAAAAATCAGATCTCTAGCTCTATTCGCTTGCCCAGAATTAGATGTGTACATAATTAATGAGGTAAAGCGTGTGTTGTCATAAGGTCTCCCATCCTACTAAATACAAAGGACATAGCACTTGTGGTTACTTATTTATTGACATAAACATATATTTTAGGTAAAAGGTCATCGAGGTCACATGACATTTGGTCAAAAAATTTCTCTTCTATAGTTATCCCTATATACCAAAAATCAGACATCCAGCTCTATTGGCTCGCTCAGAATGAGATATGCGCATAATTATTGAGGTACAGTATGTGGCGTCATAAGCTGTCCCATCATACCATACATGAAGGGTGTAGCACTTGTGGTTACTGAGTTATGGACAAGTATGTATATTTGAGGTCAAAGGTCACCGAGGTCACGTGACATTTTGTCAAAAAAATTGTATTGCTAAGTTATCCCTATATACCAAAAATCAGACCTCTAGCTCTATTGGCTCACTCAAAATTAGATATGTGCATAATTAATGAGGTACAATATGTGGCGTCATAAGGTGTCCCATCATACCATACATGAAGGCTGTAGCACTTGTGGTTACTGAGTTATGGACAAATATGTATATTTGAGGTCAAAGGTCACTGAGGTCACGTGACATTTTGTCAAAAAAATTGTATTGCTAAGTTATCCCTATATACCAAAAATCAGACCTCTAGCTCTATTGGCTCGCTCAAAATTAGATATGCGCATAATTAATGAGGTACAATATGTGGCGTCATAAGCTGTGCCATCATACCATACATGAAGGCTGTAGCACTTGTGGTTACTGAGTAATGGACAAATATGTATATTTGAGGTCAAAGGTCACCGAGGTCACGTGACATTTTGTCAAAAAAATTTTTTTGCTAAGTTATCCCTATATACCAAAAATCAGACCTCTAGCTCTATTGGCTCGCTCAAAATAAGATATGTGCATAATTAATGAGGTACAATATGTGGCGTCATAAGCTGTCCCATCATACCATATATGAAGGGTGGTAGCACTTGTGGTTACTGAGTTATGGACAAATATGTATATTTGAGATCAAAGGTCATCAAGGTCACATGACATTTTGTCAAAATATCCGAGATATCTGCGTGAACGGATGGACTCATGGATGGACGAACAGACGGACATGACCCAATCTATAAGCTCACTGGACTTCATCCGTGGGGACTAAAAATTGTGTCACTGCATCCTTTTTGCAATAATGAATACGATGAGAAACTAAATTTTATTTTTCGTGGCCTTATACATGGGAGTCTATGGAGATCTGCCTTATACATGGGAGTCTATGGACGTGTAAACTAAAAATATGCAAATTTCACCACGATTTGCCCAAATTTGGGAAAGGTCACTCCTATGCACTTCCATACCAAGTTTCAAATCAATCGACTTGTGGTTTCAGAGCAGGAGATTTTTTGACCAAAAATGGGAGAAAATTACAAAAAATTCATGAAAAATAGCAAGTCCAAGATACTGACCCAAGATGTCCACAATCATTTCATGTCAGCCAAAAGTACTTACATGCTAATTTTTCATGTAATCTGCTCAGTGGTTATTGAGTTTTTTCAATTTTGACTGTTTTTACATTTTTTCACTTAATTTGCATATTTTTGGCAATGACAACTTCATTTGAACAAAATCTCATCTACAGCCCATTATCCATGTACACACCAAATATCAAGATGAAATGTACAGCGGTTTTGGAGTTTTTGATGTTGACGGACAGACATACAGACATACAGACATACAGACACACAGACATACAGACATACATACATACAGACATTTCCCTAGCCTATAAGAATAGCTTCCATTGCCATATATACATATGGCTATGGGAGCTAAAAACTACACCAGATTGTGATAGTGGGGACCAACTCTTCTTGCTGAAAGTAAATCTGAAATGATAATAATATCCCAGTATCAAAGATTAGAATGGTGAGACATGATTTGTTGTAGATGAAATATAGATGGGAATTCAGGTGTCATCTCTTACAGGTTTATTCAAGGGAAAATTTACATTTCATTAACTTCAAATATAAGGCAACACTGTGAGAGGTGACACATGCACATTGTCAGGGCTTCAAACTTAATTGTCTGGTGCTACTGATATGTATTGAGATGATTATTTTTGCATGGGATCTTGATAGAAGTTACAAAATGCAAATGAGTCAGTATAATGCAAGGCATATAATTTTGAGGTCCTGAACTTGTGCCACTGTTTCAGTAAAGATTTTCCTCTGTTTGCGAGAAATATGCCTTATGGTCAAAAGAGGTGTGCATAAATAACAATTCAAAACACCCTGAAAGAAAATATTGTGCAACACATTGCATCATAATTGTTGCTGTGTAGTCAACCAGACCTTGCACCCACACCAAGTCCTCACAAACATGATACAATAAAACGGCAAAGAGAAGAAACAATGAAACAAATCTTTTTGTTTGTAGATACCCTTTTAATTCAAATCACCTCTCCAAAGAAGATAAGATTTAAATAAAGAGTCACATCATAGACCCTCGAGAAAAACGGGACAGGCAACTGCTGAGGTTTCTTTGTGCGATCTATCTTGGAATATATTAAAGTTTATTTACCAAGCGGTCCCCGACAACAATACTTCGTACTTAACACTAAATCTCATTAATGATCAAACTGACGTTCTGAATATGTACACTTTGCTCTTGCATGGCACGTTCCGAGTAATGACACAGAGAATTTGAGGGGTTTTTTTTTATACTAGTCATAGTGAATGTTCTGGTAACGATGAAGATCACATTTTCGATTTTAGCCGAAGCCAACGGGAAAAAATACCGTCAAGGACACTATGTGCTCACATTTGGTTTGAATTGGTCCATTCGAGAAACATTTAAATCAGGAAAAACAAGAATGACAAAAGCAAATAAGGTCTCCAACTTAGGTACTTGAGGTCATCTTTGGGAACATGCATATCGACTTCTATAGCAATGGGAGAAGCAGATCCTAAATACATAAGCAGATGTCAACAACAAAAAGCAGAGAAGGCTTGATACAAAGAAAAGGTGGGAGTGGGCAAAAATTGCACAAGGGATCTGGTAAAAAAGTAATGCTACATCATCAATCTTCTAGACCCTACCCCCTCCTGAATATCAAATGTTCCACCCCTTGGTATTACATAAGACCAAATGACAGGAAGTACATTTACAACCTTGGAGATTTTTTTAATACCATGAGTGTTATCATTCTAATGTAAACAGCTAGTGAAATGCCTTCCACTGTGGGCGGTGATTACAACATCTGCAATTATCCTGGATCCAAATTTCTCATGGTTCTTGCATGTCTTACATACAAAAGTTGCAAAAATTGGTCCAAAATGAAAAAAACAACACCTTAGCTTTGTTTTTTGGATCAAATTTTCCTACAAAATGATACCAAACATGACAAAATTATGTTCACAGCCTTCAAAATTGTCTCACAAAATATCCTGGGTTGGTGTAGGTCATTTAAGGTCACAAACTGAGAAAATTACCTGAAATATACAAATTTTGGGGTTTCCCAACACTTTGAGCAGAAAATTTATCTAATAACATCTTTCGGGACTTTATACCAAATTACAAAGCTATCAAACAAGGGACTTTATACCAAATTACAAAGCTATCAAACAAGTAATTGAGATAAAGTTTTCTTGACCAAAAATGACAATATTGTCTTAAAAATACAAATTTGTATATTTCAGGAAAATTTCAACATATCTAACTATTGTCATCTCTGTACGTCTGTGTACCAAATATGAAAGCTGTCTGTCCAGGGGTTTTAAAAAGGAAATACTGTTTAAGATTTTTTGACAAAAAATGACAAAATTGCTCAAAATAGTAATTTTCCCAATTTTGTCATAATTTCAACAAATTAGAAGAGTAACACCCTTGCAAAGAGACAACCCAAATTTGAGAGCGATTGGGTTGGCGGTTTCAGAGAAGAATAATTTTTACTGAAAGTGAGAAAAATCACAAAAAAATTCAGCAAAAATACAAAATTAAGGATATTATCACAATATTTATAAAACTGTATTAGGTTCACCTAAGGTACTTGCACACAAATTTTCAAAGCAATCAAAAGAGCGGTTCTTGAGTTATTAATGCTTAACCATTTTCACATTTTGTAAGCTCATTTGCATAATTTTGGCAATGCAGACTTCATTTGAACAAAATCCCATCTATAGCACAGGATGCATCCACACACCAAATACCAAGCTGAAACGTGCAGCGGTTTGCGTGTTTTTGATGTTGACGGACATACTGTACGTACATACATACATACATACATACATACATACATACATACACACATACATACAGACGCCATCGACTTCAGCCTATACGATAAACTCACATTGGTATAACCAAATGTGAGCTTAAAACCAGACGATAAAAACAGTGTACATTTAGCCATAGACGCTGCAGAAAACTCTTGCTAGGTATCGACAATATAAGTTTACATTCCCTACCATAAAAATCTCCGATAACAACAAACATTTACAAGTTAGACAGCTCTACACTTCCCCAGTCCTGCGAAACGAGAATCTGACCTTTATTTCATCTGTCACGCAACATTTGACAAAAATCAGGGTACATAAAAAATGACTACTCCATCGGAGCTCAAATACATGACCTCTAACATTTTGGTACTGTTTTAGCCTAAAGAAACACCAAAGTTCGGATAAGCTACACATGTGTACATCCGCAAAGTACTAGAAAATATGATTGTAACACTAACTTTCACTGTCAGGAGAAACTTTGCCATAAATCGGGACTCTCCAACGGTTGGTGGAGTCAGAAGCGGTAAGGTAGACATGCATTTACACAAAGCTGAACGCTGTCCTCGTAAATTTGGCCGTTCACAGTTTTCAAACAACATTTCAGTAGTTAACATACATACTTTACCGAATCATGGAGCACTCCTCGCACAGAAAATAATCCGAGTGTTAAAAAACTGCAAAAACGAGGGAAAATTCGGAGATACACGGACGATTGCGGAATGTAAACAACTCTGTGATGTCAACTGCTGTCAAGTCTGGAACTGCAGCGACATGTGTTTCAGATTTCTATTCGAAACTTTGTCACTTTACAGCAACATACTAACTCCCTGCAGACTTCTAGTTGCATCAAATCTCGCTACCAATATGTAAAAAGTACTTTAAAAACATTTTCACGAATTCTTCTCAAAATAGTTGTAACACTTTTCTTTCTAAAAATGGACTTGCGGGTAATCCGGAATAACTTGTAATCCAAAAACATTATTACCGTATACCCGCATGCACGTGTCTATGAACCGGATGTTGTGCAATCGATCGGGTCCAGCTTCATTCCGTCCCCGACCCATTAACACCTCTTAATTATTCCAAGATAGATCGCACGCTGCTAATCCCATAGACCCTTTGTTCTCTATCACAGTTGCCTGTCCCGTTTTTCTCGAGAGTCTATGGTCACATTAAATAAATTAAGAGGGTTCGAAATTCCCCGGTAGCTCTGTGTCAACAGATTGGTATACCAGAGTTGGTCCTTGGGCAACTATATTACACATGTTGTACTACTTGAAGTTGTAGCCCATATGGGCAACTGTTTTTTTTAGACAATGAAACGTCAAATTTGATATATTTTTTTCATTGCTACCTACTGCACACTGAGGGAAAATACTGTGTCTTTGTTAAAACAAGAACAACTTATCACAAATATAATAATGAAATTAAGCAAGCAAACTTATTTACAACCAATGAACCATGAGCAAACTTGAAGTTGCGTTGAAAACGAAACAGGTCACATGTACCTACTACTACAACGGCCACGCAACTAATGCTGTACTTTCAGACATTAACTGACATAACCCACTTACATACCTACAAATTATGAACCTTTAATTGTACGAACTGATGCCACAGCAGACTAATGCCACAGTACACCTACGTTCGAATTAATTGATACCCGATCGACTTCACACGACCGACACGAGTCGATATTAAACGAAAACGCATTTACCGTTTTACGTTCGTCCTCTTGAAATGCACTATATACAAAAGCGCGGCCTATTCAGATACCGGTATATTCACGGGGATCGCCACGTGCAGCGATGCCACTTGAAACCGAAGTGGCAAGGAAAATCGTCCCCTTAAGGTAGGTTGCGGGTAATGCGAATTTTCGTAATGTGCATCGTATCTGTGCACGCGTACGAACGTTCTTTCTGCAAGCGTTCTTTCCGGAAGTGGTATTTTTGTCGCGATATAGCATACAATTACTTTGAGGTGCGACTTTCAAATCTGGTTTGTCAAAACAGTTCACACCAAGATAACAAACTTTGTGTAACAGGCCCGTTTTAAGTGTGACAAATGTGGGATTATTTGCAGTATTTAAGTGAACTAAACTTTATTTAATACCTATTAAAAAAAGTTTTGAATATCAAATTAAACAGGGATCTGTCGCTAGAGGGCGCTTCAGTATAGCATTTTTTGTATTAAAAATGCCCATATCTTAAAAAATTGTGCAGTGACCCCCTTTTTTTCGTTTGATTCGAAATCTATATATTGTTGGGCTTAATTTACGAGAGTTTAAAGAAAACATAGATTTCAGATCATGACATTTGTAATGAAAATATCAAAGTTTGGCCAAACTTTGCTCTTTTTATAAAAGCACTATTCATGGAAACATTGCTATATTTTCTGATATTTTCAAAAGCAGATCACAAAACTAATACAATACAATACGTGGACATGTGTTGTATAAAATCTGTTAAATTGATTTTACTATATTTCAGTTTTATTATTCAATAACACTAGATAATCGAATAATACAACATTTTAACCAATTTCAGCTAAATGTTTTCGCGGGACAACATAGAGGGCGCCATATCTCCAAAATTTGCATGGGGACCCCATCTTTTTTTCTCATTTTTTAACATTTCATCTCATCCTAGACATCTGAAAGTTTCAGAAAAATCCTGATTAACGTCACTGTTACCCGCATTCTACCTTAAAGGCAAAGTTGATTTTTATCTCGACGAAGTGGAAAACAAGATTAAAATACTGGTCTGTTTTAGTCGTTGTCGACTCTCGTTTCTCTCTCAATGACCCGCTCAAACTACATTTACTTCCGCATTCACAGCTGGTGCATGTTTTCTCAAACACCCTAGTCTAGCGAGAGTTATGACGTCATGTCTATTCTAGTACAGTATGTTCAAGGGCAGTCGTCTGAACTTGACGATTGACTGTAACGTAGCCTATGAACGCGATGCATGCACGTTGCCGGCCGTGGCGCACTCAGCGGCGAAATTGAATCGTGATGCACGACAGTTGTTGCCGGTCTCGATCAATTTCTTCCTATTTCGGTGGAAATTGCTCAGTTGAGGAAGGGTTCAAACTGCGTAACGTTGAACGTCAAGTGAAAAAAGCTTCACTTAAAATGTGATCGAGATGGCTCAATTAACGATACCGAGTACAAAATGGCTGATAGTAATTTATAGAGGTATACAATTGTGAAACACAATTTTCAATGTTGCACTGATGACTGCCACCGTTAAACGCGAGTCTACACAGAAATAAAATCACAAAATTCAAAAGCGAGGTTACTGACGGTGTACTATTACTAAACAGCACGCAAATACGCAAGCTCATTTAGAAACTGCTTTTCTGTCTTTCGTATTAAATACAGAACACGTCTTTCAAAGTCCACACAGTTAGACGTACAGTACCGCGGAATATCTCAGGAACAGACTGTTTGAAACCTCTACTTTAAACATTACTCTTTTATGTGTTCAACTGAGTTGTTTTTTAGAAAGGTTTTGCTGTTATTTCAGCGGTTCGGCAACATACTGAACAGACATCAACGCTTGGGCTGAACCACCGTATATCGATGAACCACACAGTCCCTCAACTCAGCTGCGTGCACTGTAGCTGAACGGATGATAATTGACAACTGAACATGCAGTTTCAAATTCACATCAAAATATATGCTACACAACACACTATATCTCAAAGTAACCTCACAACATGTAATCCCCGTATTCCCCGTTGTCACTTCGAAATATTTTGACTCGGCAATGCCATTATGAACAATTTCACAAGCGCTACAGTTCAGGTACCCATTCACACACTACAATCCACTATACACAACTTCTCCATGTAAAAATATGCATACATATAATAGACCATACATTCTAAAACATGTATTGATAGACATACAGAATAGCTTACCTTCTGACCCGTGAGGTGCACCCAAAAATCTTGCAAAACGCAGGAAATATCCCGAAGTCCAGAGTTAACGAGTTCTAGCTTCAACTTTTCTTTACGAACAATGGCATGTATTACGTCACAAATTGGCTATTACATCAATTGTTACTATTCCCTAATTACATGTCTCTCTTCAGCATGCAACAACAGGGTGCTATACTATAACCGTAACAGCAATGACGCGTTGAAATAGGTGGAGCTAGCTCTGCAGCAGTGACGCAGTTGGAATTAATTGACCTTGAACATTGACTTTCAATGCGTGTTAAAAAAATGTCTACAATAAAACCACCAAAACATCACCATTCAAATACATACAAAATGCATGGATAATCCATAGTAACGTGGACACCAAGTTTTAAGACTCTCCAACAAGAACAAAGCTATTCAACCTAAAAATGAAAAAAAAATTCTTAAAAATATGAAATTAAAGATATCCCTCTAAAAGTAAGTTTTTTTTTAAAGGATTGACGCTACCTTCCCTACACAAAAAATATCGACACATTCTGCCAGGTAGTTCCCGAGTTACAGCATCTCTACAAATTTTCACTTTTTTGTACCTCATTTGCATATTTTTGACACAGACATCTTCATTTGAACAAATTCACATCTCAAACCTAGGATGCCTCTAATTACCAAATATGAAGACATATCGTCTTGTAGTTTTTGTGTTTTTGATCTGGACGGACTAACAGACATACATACATACTAAAATACATACACACAGACGCCATTTTGCCACCTTATACGAATACCTCCCATTTGCATACATACATATGCATATATGGGAGCGTAATAAAATCGGTTGAGATATGCTTGAGTTATGGCTCTGTACATGAAAAAATTGTAATATAATGGCTGCCAGGCGGCCATATTAGATCGTATCACACAACAAATTGCTGTGCATATCTATGACATTGGTCAATGTCCTTGTACCAACTTTGAATAAAATCGATTGAAACATGTCTGAGTTATGGCTCTGTACATGAAAAAATTGTAATAAAATGGCCGCCTGGCAGCCATATTGGATCTTATCACAAAACAAATAATCACCCATATCTATGACATTGGTCAATGTCCCTGTACCAATTTTAAATAATATCGGTTGAAACATGTCTGAGTTATGGCTCTGTACATGAAAAAATTGTAATAAAATGGCCGCCAGGTGGCCTGAGTGGATCGTTTCACAAAACAAATCCACGTGCATATCAATGACATTTGGTCAATGTCCTTGTACCAACTTTGAATAAAATCAGTTGAAACATGTCTGAGTTATGGCTTTGTACATGAAAAAATCTTAGCAAAATGGGCGCATGGCAGCCATATTGGATCGTATCACAAAACAAATTGACGTACATATCTATGACACTTGTCAATGTCCTTGTACCAACTTTGAATAAAATCGGTTGAGACACGCTTGAGTTATGGCTTTGTACATGAAAAAATTGTAACAAAATGGCCGCACGGCAGCCATATTGGATTGTATCGCATACCAAATTGACATGCATATCTATGACATTAGCCAATCTCCTTGTACCAACTTTGAATAAATTCGCTTGATACATGTCTGAGTATTATGGCTGTGTACATGAAAACATCGTAATAAAATGGCTGCCTAGCAGCCATATTGGATTGTATCACAAAACAAATCGACATGCATATGTATGACATAGGTCAATGTACTTGTACCAACTTTGAATATAATCGGTTAAAACATGTCTGAGTTATGGCTTTGTACATGAAAAAATCGTAGCAAAATGGCTGCATGGCAGCCATATTGGATCGTTTCACAAAACAAATTCAAGTGCATATCTATGACATTGGTCAATGTCCTTGTACCAACTTTGAATAAAATCGGTTGAGATATGCTTGAGTTATGGCTCTGTACATGAAAAAATTGTAATAAAATGGCCGCCAGGTGGCCATATTAGATCGTATCACAAAACAAATCGATGTGCATATCTATGACATTGGTCAATGTCCTTGTACCAACTTAAAATAAATCAATTGAAACATGTCTAAGTTAAGGCTCTGTACATGAAAAAATCATAATAAAATGGCCGCCTGGCGGCCATTTTGGATCTTATCACATAAGAAAATCGACGTGCATATCTATGACATTGGTCAATGTCCCTGTACCAATTTTGAATAAAATCGGTTGAAACATGCCTGAGTTATGGCTCTGTACATGAAAAAATTGTAATATAATGGCCGCCTGGCGGCCATATTGGATCGTATCACAAAACAAATTGACGTGCATATCTATGACATTGGTCAATGTCCTTGTATCAACTTTGAATAAAATTGGTTGAAACATGTCTGAGTTATGGCTTTGTACATGAAAAAATCTTAGCAAAATGGCCGGATGGCAGTTATGGCTTTGTACATGAAAAAATCGTAGCAAATTGGCCGCATGGCTGCCATATTGGATCGTTTCACAAAACAAATTGATGTGCATATCTATGACATTGGTCAATGTCCTTGTACCAACTTTGAATAAGATCGGTTGAGATATGCTCGAGTTATGGCTCTGAACATGAAAAAATTGTAATAAAATGGCCGCCTGGCAGCCATATTGGTTTGTATCACAAACAAATTGACGTGCTTATCTATGACATTGGTCAGTGTCCTAGTACAAACTTTGAATAAAATCGGTTGAGATATGCTTGAGTTATGGCTTTGTACATGAAAAAATTGTAACAAAATGGCCGCACGACAGCCATATTTGATCGTATCACATAACAAATTGACATGCATATCTATGACATTAGTCAATTTCCTTGTACCAACTTTGAATAAATTCACTTAATACATGTCTGAGTATTATGGCTGTGTACATGAAAACATCGTAATAAAATGGCTGCCTAGCGGCCATATTGGATCGTATCACAAAACAAATCGACGTAAATATGTATGACATAAATCGACGTACATATGTATGACATAAGTCATTGTACTTGTACCAACTTTGAATAAAATCGGTTGAGATATGCTTGAGTTATGGCTCTGTACATGAAAAATTGTAATAAAATGGCCGCCAGGTGGCCATATTGGATCGTATTACAAAACAAATCGAAATGCATATCTATGACATTGGTCAATGTCCTTGTATTAACTTTGAATAAAATCGGTTGCAACTTGTCTGAGTTTTGGCTCTGTACATAAAAATATCATAATAAAATGGCTGCCTGGCGGCCATATTGGATCGTATCACAAAACAAATCGATGTGCATCTGTATGACAAATGAAGTAATCCTTGTACCAAGTTTGAATGAAATCGCTCCATGCATCTCTGAGATATCTGCGTGAACGGATGGATGCATGGATGGACGCACGCACGCACGCACGCACACACGGACATGACCAAACCTATAAGTCCCCCCGGACGGTGTCCGTGGGGACTAATAAAACACCCAAACAAGATAGTGCTATCAACTTGATAGCCCAAACAGTATTTTCACTCATTGAAATCAGTGTCAGCGGTTAAAATAAGGCTAAAAAGGGCGATTTTTGGGAGCGATGTTTCCTCTCAGAGCACAATGTACACAGTGACCGATGACTAAATAAACTTGAGGAGTGCCAAGGAAGGGATTATGCACAATTATGACGGATTAGCTTTAAGATGTAGACAGAGTATATTAACTGTTCAACCTAACTGTCGGGACTGCTACGACATCTCGATGCCGTCTACACAAGCGTAAATGTATTAATTTTATGTCCGCATTCGATCAAGGAAAGGGTTCATATATAGCCGCGGAAGGTTCTAATTGAGCGATTCCAATTAATGAGTGACATAGCAATTGGAATATCAATTGACACCACAACTAATGCACCTTCATTTATATGTAGATATAGATTGGCAATGTCTGTGATCATGAGGGTAAAAAGACATCCATGCTGTGATTCAGTCAGCTGCTATTTTTTTCAAACTTCACGCACCTTGAAAACAGATTAACACTACTCAACTCTGAGCCTTTCTGAGACAATAGCTTGCCTTCACTCTGTACGACATTTCTGAAGTGAAGACCGTTTGTCAAGTCATTTTGGCTGACATAGCCAAATGCCAGTCAGCGGCAACAAAGTCAAGGGAGATAATTTGAGAAAACGTGAACATTAAGACAAAAACGTCAATCTGAGCCGCTGTTCCCGTCGAGGGCTGTCCATAAACCTGCCGTGTCATCGGTATCATTACAAATGCTCTCATCGTATGACAAACTATCGGCCATCGGCGTTAAAGTTTGGCTGTAGTATGATCCTTTGTCAGATATTATATTACCATGCCCTGCCTGTCGCATTTTGATTGGTCGAGCTGAACCACGTGGCTGACCACAAATACACAGTAATGGTTTGTTTACAGGCCCGTGAATATGAATAATAAGATTAACAACTCAAAGTATCGTAACTTTACAGCTCAAACGTAAATCATAATCAATCACAAAATAAAATGGAGCACTTGTAGGTCAAGTTGAGATACTTTTTTCTGAAAACATCTCTGGATTTGCCAATTTTTTACAGCGCGCGTGACAGTGCGTCGCGTATTGCTCAGTTTCGGGGCCCAGTTGTCGTTCGCTCCTGAAATTTTCGGAAATTTTGACGGTTTTCTTGTGTTCGCTGATAATATAATGGAAATAACAGACTCCGCTCTGACCATTAACGTTTATTTGTGGGCGCGGGCTCGAGGAAAGCCAAATTAACGGGCTCGGCAAGCCTCGCCCGTTAATTTTTGGCTTTCCTCTCGCCCTTGCCCACAAATAAACGTTAATGGTCAGCACGTCGCCCGTTATTTCTATATTCTCGGGCTATCTTTTACACTCGCGGACATCGATGTGGTTGTTTTGGACTTTCGATGATCCCTTTTTCGTTTTCTTCCTTTCACGATGCTGTTTTTGTCTCTGCCTTGGATGATGAACGCGAACGTGAACGGGTATGTCGCGGTATTCATGTATTCGCCATCGCTATGAGGCCTCCAGTGGAATGTACCATTTATGTATACGGGACGGCCGGAGCTTCTCCAAGAAATGTTGAACGTTGAGAAATGTATCCACTGCTCAAGCTCCGGGTACGGGTGCTTTTTCAAACGCGCAAAAGTGTCTCAAATAAAACATTCGGTATGTGGCAAAGCAACTACAAATACACGACTAGCCGACACGACTTGTCTGACTTGGAATACACTGCCAAATATAGTCTTAGGATTCTGATCAAAACTACTGTCTGCCCCGATGATCATTGAAACACCGTCCCTCCACAAAAATGTCAATAGGCGGGCGATCTCTGACAAGCGAACTTGACCGTGACTTTTTATCAATTTTACTTAATAATGACTACAGGTCCTGCCATTACTCATGCTGTAGATTGTAACACTCGATATATGCTGCTATTTGTGATCCGTACTAACCTGAAATTTAATCATCTAGCCTCGTTGTGTCGCTAATACTCAGAAGTTGCCATCATTTTGGGAGCGGCCACCCCTATGAGAAAAACGTACGATCCACCGTTCTGCTCCTGTCATCCTTAGCGTGATCTCTTTCAAGTTTGCGAAAGACATTTTGATCGGTCACGTGATTTGGCCGCCATCTTGGATTTTACGAAAATCGCAATTTAATCATTAAAAATCTTCTTCTCCAGAACAAACTCACCGATTAAACTGAAATTTTACTCATGTCATCCTTAGAGTGATCTCTTTCAAGTTTGCAAAAGACATTTTGATTGGTCACGTAATTTGGCCGCCATCTTGGATTTTACGAAAATCGCAATTTAATCATTAAAAATCTTCTTCTCCGGAACCAACACACCGATTGAACTGAAATTTTACTCATGTCATCCTTAGAGTGATCTCTTTTAAGTTTGCAAAAGACATTGGGATCGGTCGCGTGATTTGGCCGCCATATTGGATTTTACGAAAATCGCAATTTAATCATTAAAAATCTTCTTCTCCAGAACAAACACACCGATTTAACTGAAATTTTACTCATGTCATCCTTAGAATGATCTGTTTCAAGCTTGTGAAAGACGTTTGGATCGGTCACATGATTTGGCCGCCATCTTGGATTTTACGAAAATCACAATTTAATCATTAAAAATCTTCTTCTCCGGAACCAACACACCGATTGAACTGAAATTTTACTCATGTCATCCTTAGAGTGATCTCTTTTAAGTTTGCAAAAGACATTGGGATCAGTCACGTGATTTGGCCGCCATATTGGATTTTTTGAAAAATACCAATTTAATCTTCAAAAATCTTCTTCTCCAGAACTAACACCAAAATCTTTTCGTAAACTTTATAGGCCATAATACTAGATGCTATATAATAATTTTAAAGGAAATTGGCCCGGCAGTTTTTGAGAAGAAGATTTTTTAAGTATTATTTTTCTGATTTTTCAATGACCTTTGACCTCCCCTATACCTCTGCAGCTAAGCTACACAAATGGCTTATTCTGGCCTATGTAAGAGTCATATCTAATTCTGGGCAATCTAATAGAGCAAGAGGTCAGTTTTTTGGTATATACGGATAACTACGAAAAACAATTTTTTTAACAAAATGTCACATGATTTTGATGACCTTTGACCTCAAATATACATATATGTCCATAACTCAGGAACAACAAGTGCTACATCCTTCATATTTGGTATGATCGGAGACCATATGGTGCCATATCCGGTACCTCATTAAATATGCACTTATCTAATTTTGGGCAAGCCAATTGTGCTGGAGGTCTCATATTTGGTATATGGGGATAAGTATGGGATACAATTTTTTTGACAAAAAGTCACATGACTTTGATGACCTTTGACCTCAAATATACATAAACGTCCATAACTTAGGAACCACAAGTGCTACATCCTTCATATTTAGTATGATGGGAGGCCTTATGGTGCCATATCCGGTACCTCATTAAATATGCACATATCTAATTCTGGGCAAGCCAATAGAGCTAGAGGTCTGATTTTTGGTATATAGGCATAACTTAGCAATACAATTTTTTTGACAAAATGTCATGTGACCTCGATGACCTTTGACCTTAAATAAACGTATATGTTCATAACTAAGTAACCACAAGTGCTACACCCTTCATATTTGGTATGATGGGAGAGCATATGGTGCCATATCCGGTACCTCATTAAATATGCACATATCTAATTTTAGGCAAGCCAATAGAGCTAGAGGTCTGATTTTTGGTATATGGGGATAAGTATGGGATTCAATTTTTTTTCACAAAGTCACATGACCTCCATGACCTTTGACCTCAAATATACATATATGTCCATAATTCAGTAACCACAAGTGCTACACCCTTCATATTTGGTAGGATTGGAGACCTAATGACGTCACATCATGCACCTCATTAAATACGCGCATATCTAATTCTGGTCAAGCAAATAGAGCTAGAGGACTGATTTTTGATATATGGGGATAAGTATGGGATAGAAATTTTTTGACAAAATGTCACATGACCTCGATGACCTTTGACCTCAAATATACATATATGTCCATAACTCGGTAACCACAAGTACTTCATCCTTCATATTTAGTAGGATGGGAGACCTTATGAGGCCACATCATAAACCTCATTAAATATGCACATATCTAATTCTGGGCAAGCCAATAGAGCTAGAGGTCTGAGTTTTGGTATATATGGATAAGTATAGGATACAATTTTTTTTGACTAAATGTCACGTGACCTCGATGACCTTTGACCTCAAATATACATAAACGTCCATAACTCAGGAACCATAAGTGCTACATCCTTCATATTTGGTATAATGGGAGACCTTATAGTGACATATGTGGTACCTCATCAAATATGCACATATCTAATTCTGGGCAAGCAAATAGAGCTAGAGGCCTGATTTTTGGTATCTGAGGATAAGTATGGGATAGAAATTTTTTGACAAAATGTCACGTGACCTTGATGACCTTTGACCTCAAATATACATATATGTCCATATCTCAGTTACCACAAGTGCTACATCCTTCATAGTTGGTATAATGGGAGACCATATTTTGCAATATCCGGTACCTCATTAAATATGCACATATCTTAGTCATGGTTTGGCCGTCATCTTGGATTTTATGGAAATCGTACTTTTATTTTCAAAATTGTTCTTTTTCAAAACTAAACCACCAATTGAGCTCAAATTTTACTCATGTCATCCTTAGAGTCATCTCTTTCATGCTTGCAAAAGACATTTGGATCTGTCGAGCGGTTCTGCCATCATATTGGATTTTGCGTAAAACTTACGTTTACCAGAAAACCAACAGTTACTATGAAACCATGTTCAATTTTCTTCTTAACAAGATGCAAAAGATTTTACCAAGCTCAAATTTTGTACATATTATGATCAGTTGAAGAACTTCAAAACAATGTTAACCGCTTGGGCCCCGTCAACGCTGCTTGCAGCTTTAATTAGGGGCCCAAGCCAACCGGCTGGGCCCCTATTGGTTTTATAGGAGTTCAACTTTCTTCTTCTTCTTCTACTTCTTCTTCTTCTTCCGCTCTTTTTTTGTCGACCTAGAACTCAAAGACCGCTTACCGCAAACTTCTGAAACTTGCAGGGCTAATAGGTACCCATGAGATCTCGTGCACCTGGGTATACAAATTTCGATTAGTCACGTGACCTGGCGGCCATATTGGATTTTCGAAAAATACCTATTTAATTTTAAAAATCTTCTTCTGCAGAACCAACATACAGATTTAGCTGAAATTTTACTCATGTCATCCTTAAAGTGATCTCTTTCAAGTTTGCGAAAAACGTTTGGATCGGTCACGTGATTTGGCCGCCATCTTGGATTTTACGAAAATCGCAATTTAATCATTAAAAATCTTCTTCTCCAGAACAAACACACCGATTTAACTGAAATTTTACTCATGTCATCCTTAGAGTGATCTCTTTCAAGTTTGCGAAAGACGTTTGGATCAGTCACATGATTTGGCCGCCATCTTGGATTTTACGAAAATCGCAATTTAATCATTAAAAATCTTCTTCTCCAGAACAAACACACCGATTTAACTGAAATTTTACTCATGTCATCCTTAGAGTGATCTCTTTCAAGTTTGCAAAAGGCGTTTGGATCGGTCACGTGATTTGGTCGCCATCTTGGATTTTACGAAAATCGCAATTTAATCATTAAAAATCGTCTTCTCTAGAACCAAAACACCGATTTAACTGAAATTTTGCTCATGTCATCCTTAGAGTGATCTCTTTCAAGTTTGCGAAAGACATTTGGATCGGTCACATGATTTGGCCGCCATCTTGGATTTTACGAAAATCGCAATTTAATCATTAAAAATCTTCTTCTCCAGAACAAACACACCGATTTCACTGAAATTTTACTCATGTCATCCTTAGAGTGATCTCTTTTAAGTTTGAGAAAGACATTTGGATTGGTCACATGATTTGGCCGCCATCTTGGATTTTACGAAAATCGCAATTTAATCATTAAAAATCTTCTTCTCCAGAACAAACACACCGATTTAACTGAAATTTTACTCATGTCATCCTTAGAGTGATCTCTTTTAAGTTTGCGAAAGACATTTGGATCGGTCACATGATTTGGCCGCCACATTGGATTTTCTAAAAATCGCAATTTAATCATTCAAAAACTTAATCTCCAGAACTAACACCAAAATCTTTTCGCAAACTTTATAGGCCATACTACTAGATGCTATATAATAAATTTCAAGGAAATTAACCAGGCAGTTTTTGAGAAGAAAATTTTTAAAGTATTATTTTTCTGATTTTTCAATGACCTTTGACCTCCCCTATACCTCTGCAGCTAAGCTATACAAATGGCTTATTCTGGCCTATGTAAGAGTCATATCTAATTCTGGGCAATCTAATAGAGCAAGAGGTCAGATTTTTGGTACATAGGGATAACTACGAAAAACAATTTTTTAAACAAAATATCACATGCGTTCGATGACCTTTGACCTCAAATATACATATACGTCCATAACTTAGGAACCACAAGTGCTAAATCCTTCATATTTGGTAGGATGGGAGACCTTATGGTGCTATATCCGGTACCTCATTAAATATGCACATATCTAATTCTGGGCAAGCCAATAGAGCTAGAGGTCTGATTTTTGGTATATAGGCATAACTTAGCAATACAATTTTTTTGACAAAATATCACGTGACCTCGATGACCTTTGACCTTAAATATACGTATATGTCCATAACTCAGTAACCACAAGTGCTACACCCTTCATATTTGGTATGATGGGAGACCTTATGACACCACATCCTGTACCTCATTAATTATGCGCATATCTAATTCTGAGCCAGCCAATAGAGCTAGAGGTCTTATTTTTGGTATATAGGGATAACTTAGCAATACAAAGTTTTTGACAAAATATCACGTGACCTCGATGACCTTTGACCTTGAATATACGTATATGTCCATAACTCAGTAACCACAAGTGCTACAGCCCTTCATATTTGGTATGATGGGAGACCTTATGACACTACATCCTGTACCTCATTAATTATGCGCATATCTAATTCTGAGCCAGCCAATAGAGCTAAAGGTCTGATTTTTGGTATATAGGGATAACTTACCAATACAATTTTTTTGACAAAATGTCACGTGACCTCATGACCTTTGACCTTGAATATACGTATATGTCAATAACTCAGTAACCACAAGTGCTACACCCTTCATATTTGGTATGATGGGAGACCTTATGACACCACATCCTGTACCTCATTAATTATGCACATATCTAATTCTGAGCCAGCCAATAGAGCAAGAGGTCTGATTTTTGGTATATAGGGATAACTTAGCATTACAATTTTTTTGACAAAATGTCACGTGACCTCGATGACCTTTGCCCTTAAATATGAGTATATGTCCATAACTCAGTAACCACAAGTGCTACACCCTTCATATTTGGTCGCCATATTGGATTTTACGTAAAACATGCAATTCCCACTGACACGTACAGTAACTATGAGATGATGTTCAAAATCATACTTTTCCAAGATCGAATTTTGCACATAATATCATTAGTGCAAGATCTTTCAATTATGTTATCCGCTTGGGCCCCACCAACGCTGCTTGCAGCTTTAATTAGGGGCCCAAGCCTACCGGCTGGGCCCCTATTGGTTTTGTAGGAGTTCAATATTTAGGGGCCCAAGCCTACCGGCTTGGGCCCCTATTGTTTTCGTAGGAATTCAACTTTCTTCTTCTTCTTTTTCTTCCGCTCTTTTTTTGTCGACCTAGAACTCAAACACCGCTTACCGCAAACTTCTGAAACTTGCAGGGCTAATAGGTACCTATGAGATCTCGTGCACCTGGGTATACAAATTTCGATTGGTCACGTGACCTGGCGGCCATATTGGATTTTCCAAAAACCTAAAAATGGCTTCTCCAGAATACCCAGGGGTCTAGTCGATTTGAAATTTTTTGTATAGCAAGCATGGCCTAAGGTCTTAAAAATTTGCCAATAAAATCGCATGCGGTCACGTGACCTTGGCCGCCATATTGGATTTTTGAAAAATACCAATTTAATCTTTAAAAATCTTCTTCTCCAGAACCAAAACACCGATTCGACTGAAACTTCACATGTAACATCTTAAGTGTGATCTCTTTCAAGTTTGCGAAAGGCGTTTTGATCGGTCATATTGTTGGCCGCCATATTGGATTTTGCGAAAATCGAGATTTAA
This sequence comes from Ptychodera flava, assembly GCF_041260155.1. NCBI lineage: Eukaryota > Metazoa > Hemichordata > Enteropneusta > Ptychoderidae > Ptychodera > Ptychodera flava. The sequence goes on from NW_027248362.1 coordinate 644,663, forward strand.
TCTTCAAAAATCTTCTTCTCCAGAACCAACACACTGATTCTACTGAAATTTGATATGTAACATCTTAAGTGTGATCTCTTTCAAGTTTGCGGAAGCTGTTTTGATCGGTCACGTGGTCTGGCCGCCATATTGGATTTTTGCGAAAATCATGATTTAATCTTTAAAAATCTTCATCTCCAGAACCAACTCACCGATTTGACTGAAATTTGACATGTATCATCTAAGTGTTGTCTCTTTCAAGTTTGCGAAAAATGTTTTGATCGGTCACGTGGTTTGGCCGCCATATTGGATTTTGCAAAAATCGTGATGAAATCTTTAAAAATCTTCTTTTCCAGAATCAACACACCGATTCGACTGAAATTTGACATGTAACATAAAAAGTGTGATCTCTTTCAAGTTTGCGAAAGGCGTTTTGATCGGTCACGTGGTTTGGCCGCCATATTGGATTTTTGCGAAAATCATGATTTAATCTTAAAAAATTTTCCTCTCCACAACCAACACACCGATTGAGCTGAAATTTTATGTGTAACATCTTAAGTGTGATCTCTTTCAAGTTTGCGAAAAGCATTTTCATCGGTCACGTGGTTTTGCCGCCATATTGGATTTTCCGTAAAATATTAAATTCCAAGTGAAACGTACAGCAACTATTAGATGATGTTCAAAATCCTACTTTTGCAAGCTCGAATTTTGCACATAATATCATGAGTGCAAGATTTTTCAACCATGTTAACCGCTTGGGCCCCGCCAACGCTGCTTGCAGCTTTAATCTTCTTCTTCTTCTTTTTCTTCCGCTCTTTTTTTGTCGACCTAGAACTCAATCACCGCTTACCGCAAACTTCTGAAACTTGCAGAGCTAATAGGTACCTATGAGATCTCGTGCACCTGGGTATACAAATTTCCATTGGTCACGTGACCTGGCGGCCATCTTGGATTTTCCAAAAACCTAAAAATGGCTTCTCCAGAAGACCCAGGGGTCTAGTCGATTTGAAATTTTTTGTATAGCAAGCATGGCCTAAGGTCTTCAGAATTTGCCAATAAAATAGCATGCGGTCACGTGACCTTGGCCGCCATATTGGAGTTTTGAAATATACCCATTTAATCTTTAAAAATCTTCTTCTCCAGAAACAAAACACCGATTCGACTGAAATTTGACATGTAACATCTTAAGTGTGATCTCTTTTAAGTTTGTGAAAGGCGTTTTGATCGGTCACGTGGTTTGGCCGCCATATTGGATTTTGAGAAAATCGTGATTTAATCTTCAAGATCTTCTTCTCCAGAACCAAAACCTCGATTTGACTGAAATTTGACATGTAACATCTTAAGTGTGATCTCTTTCAAGTTTGCGAAAGGCGTTTTGATCGGTCACGTGGTCTGGCCGCCATATTGGATTTTTGCAAAAATCATTATTTAATCTTTAAAAATCTTCTTCTCCAGAACCAAAACACCAATTCGACTGAAATTTCACATGTAACATCTTATGTGGGATCTCTTTCAAGTTTGCGAAAGGCGTTTTGATCGGTCACATGGTTTGGCCGCCATATTGGATTTTGAGAATATCGTGATTTAATCTTCAAAAATCTTCTTCTCCAGAACCAACACCCCGATTCAACTGAATTTTGACGTGTAACATCTTAAGTATGATCTCTTTCAAGTTTGCTAAAGGCGTTTTGATCGGTCACATAGTCTGGCCGCCATATTGGATTTTGCAAAAATCGTGATTTAATCTTTGAAAATCTTTTTCTCCACAACCAACACACTGATTGAGCTGAAATTTTATGTGTAACATCTTAAGTGTGATCTCTTTCAAGTCTGCGAAAGGCGTTTGAATCTGTCACGTGGTTTGGCCGTCATATTGGATTTTTCTAAAATCGTGATTTAATCTGTAAAAATCTTCTTCTCCCGAACAAACACCGATTTGACAGAAATTTTGCATATACCATCTTAAGTGTGATGTGTTTCAAGTTTGCGAAATGCGTTTTGATTGGTCACATGGTTTTGCTGCCATATTGGATTTTCCGTAAAATATTAAATTTCAAGTGAAATGTACAGTAACTATTAGATGATGTTCAAAATCCTACTTTTTGAAGCTCAAATTTTGCACATAATATCATTAGTGCAAGATATTTCAACCATGTTCACCGCTTGGGCCCCGCCAACGCTGCTTGCAGCTTTAATTCTTCTTCTTCTTCTTCTTCTTATTCTTCTTCCGCTCCTTTTTTGTCGACCTAGAACTCAATCACTGATTACCGCAACCTTCTGAAACTTGCAAGGCTAATAGGTACCTATAAGATCTCGTGCATCTGGGTATACAAATTTCGATCGGTCATGTGACCTGGCGGCCATATTGGATTTTCCAAAAACCTAAAAACGGCTTCTACTGATGATCTAGGGGTCTGGTCAATTTGAATTTTTTTATATAGCATGATCTAAGGTGTTCAGATTTGGTAAATAAAATTGCGTGCAGTCACGTGACTTTGGCCGCCATATTGGATTTTCGAAAAATACCCTTTTAATCTTTGAAAATCTTCTTCTCAAGAACCAAAACACTGTTTGAGCTGTAATTTTACTCATGTCACCCTTAGAGTGATCTCTTTCAAGTTTGCGAAAAGCATTTCGATCGGTCACGTGATTTGGCCGCCATATTGGATTTTCGAAAAATACCCTTTTAATCTTTAAAAACCTTCTTCTCAAGAACCAAAACACTGTTTGAGCTGAAATTTTACTCATGTCACCCTTAGAGTGATCTCTTTCAAGTTTGCGAAAAGCATTTCGATCGGTCACGTGATTTGGCCGCCATATTGGATTTTCGAAAAATACCCTTTTAATCTTTAAAAATCTTCTTCTCAAGAACCAAAACACTGTTTGAGCTGAAATTTTACTCATGTCACCCTTAAAGTGATCTCTTTCAAGTTTGCGAAAAGCATTTCGATCGGTCATGTGATTTGGCCGCCATATTGGATTTTCGAAAAATACCCTTTTAATCTTTAAAAATCTTCTTCTCAAGAACCAAAACACTGTTTGAGCTGAAATTTTACTCATGTCATCCTTAGAGTGATCTCTTTCAAGTTTACGAAAAGCATTTCAATCGGTCACGTGATTTGGCCACCATATTGGATATTCAAAAAATACCCTTTAATCTTTAAAAATCTTCTTCTCAAGAACCAAAACACTGTTTGAGCTAAAATTTTACTCATGTCATCCTTAGAGTGATCTCTTTCAAGTTTGCGAAAAGCATTTTGATCGGTCACGTGATTTGGCCGCCATATTGGATTTTTCGAAAAATACCCTTTTTATCTTTAAAAATCTTCTTCTCAAGAACCAAAACACTGTTTGAGCTGAAATTTTACTCATGTCATCCTAAGAGTGATCTCTTTCAAGTTTGCAAAAAGTGGTTCGATTGGTCAGGTGATTTGGCCGCCATATTGGATTTTGCGAAAATCGCAATTTAATCTTCAAAAATCTTCTTCTACAGAACCAAAATACTGATTAGGCTGAAATTTTACACATGTCTTCCTTATAGCGATCTTTTTCAAGTTTGCAAAAGACATTTGGATCGGTCACGTGATTTGGCCGCCATATTGGATTTTCGAAAATACCAATTTAATCTTTAAAAATCTTCTTCTCCAAAAATAGTTCACCGATTGATCTGAAATTTTACTCATGTCATCCTTAGAGTGATCTCTTTTAAGTGTGTGAAAGACATTTGGATCAGTCACGTGATTTGGCCCCCATATTGGATTTTTGAAAAATACCAATTTAATTTTCAAAAATCTTCTTCTCAAAATTTAACGCACCGATTAGGCTGAAATTTTACACATGTCTTCCTTAGATTTATGTCTTTCAAGTTTGTAAACGCCATATTGTTCTGTCACGTGATTTGGCCGCCATCTTGGATTCTGCGAAAATCGCAATTTAATCTTCAAAAAATCTTCTCCTCCAGAACCAACACACAGATTGAGCTGAAATTTTACTCGTATCTTTTTAAGTATGATCTCTTTCAAGTTTACGAAAAGCATTTCGATCGGTCACATGGTTTAGCCGCCATATTGGATTTTGCAAAATGCGCAATTTAATCTTTAAAAATCTTCTCTAGAACCAATTCATGGATTGAACTGAAATTTCACATGTATCATCTTTCAAGTGAGTCTTTCAAGTTTGCGACAGCAATTTGGATCGGTCACATGGTTTGGCGGCCATCTTGGATATTGCGAAAAATACAAATTTAATCTTCAAAAATCTTCTTCTCAAAAACTGAAACTCCGATTGAGCTGAAATTTTACTCATGTCATCCTTAGAGTGATCTCTTTCAAGTTTGTGAAAGACAATTGGATCGGTTACACGGTTTGGCCGTGATATTGAATTTTGCATAAAACATACAATTACCAATGAAACCTATGGTAACTCTGAAATGATGTTCAAAATCTTCTGTACAAGAACTTGAAGACTTTTTTCAAACACTTAATATCTTTAGCACAAGAAATGAAAACCATGTTAATCGCTTTGGCCCCGCCAACGCTGCTTGCAGCTTTAATTTAATCTTGGGTTAACAAATCAATTAAAATTGATTGAATATTTGCAAATGAGGTGATTTTTTGGCAAAATACGCTGTGTTGGGTGCAGCGCCCCTTTAAAATAGTCTATCTGAAGTATAATCCATAAACTGTGGATTTGCCAGGTGTATTAAATTTTGATCAAAATACCATCAGGAAGACCTCAAATAAAGTTATTCAGACGCATACGAAAATAAAAAGAAAGACTGTTTCAAACGCCCTTTAAGGTTATTCAGATATCCTTTGATCTGTAGCTGTATAACTCTTTCACACTGGATACTCTAGCTGTGACTGTGTTTTAGGTCCTTTGCATAGCTGCCATTGCAAATACTTCTGACCATGAGAGAGTGATGCAAGACATGGGTTGATGAATTGGTAAGTTTGACAAAAGGTACACGGGTCAAGAGAAAATTGAAAAAGAGAAGTAAGCTTACCCGTGTTTGCACAATGGCGGCCCTCTGCTGTCTCATTTCATCAATGAGATCAAATAACATAAAACTTTTATCGAGCTTCTGAAATATTAAAAACAAGAAGTATAGTTTCATGGCACACTTTACTTCACGACAACATGCCTTTCAAGAGCTTCATAATGTTGGCAATAAGGCACACCTTTGATGAGGTAAATTACATAAAAATTAAGAACACCACTGATTGCAGTGTTAAACAGTCTTTGTCAAATTTTGTTAATCCAAAAATGGAATTATTTACTTTCTGTGCATGCATTTGTCAGACTAGGACCAAGACTAATAAGTCAATGCTTAAACTACTCAAGTTTTCACGGATTTTTAAGATAAGGCTGATGATGATTGAACTGATCTAAAAATGTTCTGTGAGTACACATATATATAATGAAAAAAAATCAAATATCTAAATGGCTACATGTAAAATTTGTTCTGATGTTAATACAAAGGTGAAATTTGATTTATTCAAGCAAAATACCAGTCCCTGACCAGTACAACAGACATATCATAAAGAAGGTACAATCCAAAACGTCACATATTGATAAAAAATACCGCAATTATACGGTGTCGCTCACATTTGATCAGAATTGGTACATACCAGTATGGGTACCAAAGATCAACAATAAATGTTGTTTCTATCTGTTCAGTGCAGGAAAATTCTATGTTGATGGTATGACAATGATTTCTGCACAGTACAACCAGAAAAACAACAAGAATGACAGAAGTTTGACATACTGCTACAGAGAAATTGATGTTTTGATCAAAAAAGGGCAAAAATTGTCCTAAAAACACAAATATTGAAATTTCACCACATTTTTTGCAAACAGCTTCTCAGCTTGTCAAAACATGATCTGCAACATTTCGCGAAATCTATCAGCAATATAAATCACTGGGCCATAAGTAGTTACAGCACACAATCTTATTTGCGCTAGTGATATGGATGTACATTGTATCCTCAGACAGCGTCGAACTAAAAAAAATTATAAATCTGAAAATTTACTTGGTAAAAAAAATTAGCACAGCTTTTCTCATTTGGAAAAATTTTTTTTTTGAAATTTACAGTTGTAAAAAAAAAATGTTCACAATTTCATTGTGACCACCCCCCTCCCAAAATCTAATGGTCCGTCCCTTAGTTTGAGCAGGTCTGTTAATATGTAACAGTTCATAAACAATGACAGGAAATGACTACAGGTCAGTGGAGTATCCTGTTTCAGCCATTGGCATGCGACCACTCATGAACATTTGCAGAATTTCCCTTTTTCTTACCTCATTTGCACATTTTTGACACTGATGTGTTCATTTGAACAAATTCACATCTCAACCCCTACATCTACCTGTACACCAAATACTGAGACGGTAGCTTTGGCGGTATGGGAGCCTTTGTGTGTGACGGACATACATCCGCACATACCCACAAATATACAGACATACAGACGCCACTCACACTCATCATATAAGCTCGTTTTGGTATTTATATATAAAACCAAATATGAGCTAAAAAGACAAAATGCATGAGGCAAATGCATGAGCCAGTGAGAACAATTACATGGCAAAAGGCATGGCATAGGAAGTGGTACAGTCAACAATAGCAATAGGGGTAAACCTTAAAGACTTTAAGTTTGATTTTCCCAGAAAACATTTGGCTCCATTTCAAGAATTACGTTATAAGGCCAGGAAGAAAAAATAAATTGTTCATCGGAATCGCCGCTTCTACTTTGGCATATTTGGAAATTTTTTTTTTTTTTGATCGCGGCAAATTCTTACTTCCGCATTACAAATATGTTTAGTACTGCCGCTGGTGGCGCCCTACACTTTGTAGGGTTTTCGCGGGCACGGGATTTTTAATGAGACTTCCTACGTGTTTGTACGGACTTAGTTGACTGCCAACACGTTGTTGTGACGTCTGAATTTGGCGAATCACGACGCAAAGTGGGTTGATTTGGTTAGGTTAGTACATGTCACATCATGAGTATTAATTTGATCGCCAACATTCGACGTGATGGCCAACAGTTAGTTCTAAAGACACTATTCAGTGTTTGTCCTGATATTACGTTCGGCGATTTGTTCAACAAGATCGTGACAGCAGATGGACGGTGCATCCGATTGAATGAAAATTGCATCGAAAGTATAAAAAATTACGGCAATGACAAAACACATGGTTGCGTCGATGTTAAAGTACGATCTGAATGATGACTATATAACTTCACTCCGATCACAGTACAGTGTTGTTAGACCATTGTGTAAACTGTGTAGAGACAGTGCAGACAGTGGTAAAGAGGTCAAAACATGGGGCCAAAGTGAAATGAAAAAACTCAGATGCTAGGTCCCACCAGGACAATATTAAAGGACAATACTGAATTGTTGGATTTCAGTGATTTGCTGTACATTTCAGTTTTATTCTGAGAGAATGTTGAAATATTCAGAATATGTTGTGCAAACACTAACTTTGAATGTAATGGCCTATGTTATTGTTGGGAAATATAGTCTTGAATTCAGTTACCAGTATCAGTGTTTCTTGTCTGAGATATTTCTGGTAAAAAGGGAAACAATTATCTTGCCTTTTCTGCATCTGTGCAAATGCCAGAGAACCGCGTTTACCTTCGGCCTAAAAAAAAATAAAAAAAAAATTTTTCGCTCGCCGCTCCTGGACCTTGGTCCAAAAAATCCGATGAACAAGATTTTTTTTTTCTCTGGCCTAAAGAAACTTTAAGTAAAGCTGACGCGTGTTGTCAACAAACTTGAAAAAAAGACAGCTAGGAAAATTACACTGAAAACACATGAGGGAGCCACCATCAACATTAACATGTGGACAATAGCCAATAAAGTTCAAGATATTCACATTAAATGCAGGATTTTACAATAGTCAATTTTGATTTAGAGTAATATGTCAATGAAAATGATGATGATAAGTGTGAACAGATGATATTTTTGAACAGAAAATTGCCAGTTGTTAAAATGTGCTAGAACATGTCATTCAAAGATGGCCGTCTCCACTGTCCCTATTTGTTCTCACAATTAGTGTTACCATACCTGATATTATTTTTAGACCATTACTACTTGGGAATTATAAATCACAGCATACACAGCAAGTGAAATTTTTTTATGTTTGCTGCAGTTGCCAGTCCCTCATTTTTTAGGGTCTATAGTGCATGGTACTTCCACACTGAAGTGTTACATACAGTCATTGGATTATGGATTGGTATGATTGCGATTATTATACAGTCTTGGAATCACAAAAACAAACTTTTGACTGATCAAGATGTCTTGAACAGTTAATGTTTCAAGAACTAGCACAAACACAACAATTTTATCATGCAAAAAGGCCCTCTTTGTATGTCATCAGAGTTACCCTATGTCAGAAATTCTAGGATTATGCAGCATGCCTAAAAATAAAATTTCTTTCACGGAAACAAGTGAACATACATTTTAATAAGCTAAGCACCATTAGACTAAGCACCTGCTAAAAACCAACTACATATGTGATCCAGCAACCAAGCAGCCAATGGAGTTCTATTGTGATATTTGACACAACACATGATGGGAAATTTTTGTGAAGAATTTGAATAAATATCATTGTCTGAGCAGTTGACAGAGTTTTTCAAAGGGGATTTTTCTATAAATCAAAAATGACAAAATATCCCAAATTGAAAACATTCTGAGAACAAAATTTTTGAAGACTCTTAATTTTATTACCTACAATGGCAAAAATTGCCCCAAAATGCAGATATCACCCAAATTAGGCCAAAGAAAAAAAATTGTGCTGTTCCGATAAGCCGACCTATCCTATTTTTTGCCTGCTGACCCTAAACTTTTTAGAGCTACCAAAACACGGAAGTAAAAAAAAAGAAAGAAAAACCTGTAAAATAATGTGTTCGTTAACTGGCATTTGATTTTTGCTTGAACAAGGACATCTTTTGTTTTTATTCCTGTTATATATGATACGTTCTTCTGGAAATGTTGTGGCCAGTGTTTGATCACCCTGAATCCCAGAAAAGTGTATATTTAAAAAAAAAAAAATATTTTAGAAAAAAAATCTCTGCCGACCTACCTACCCTATTTTTGAAAACCATGTTATTGGAATAGCACAATTTATTTTTTTTGGCCTTTGAACAAATCTGACCGAGATCAACCCTAGGGACCTACATATCAAATTTCACAGCAAATTTGGTTCAGCTGGTTTTTGAAAATATGATATTTGAAGATATGCAAATTTCCGAAACATTTACACAAACCTGACTTAAGTTTCTATAAGAAACCTGCATACCAAATTTAAAAGCAATCAGACCAGCAATTTCAAAGAAGAAGTCTTTGATGTTCACTAATATCGACTATAACCAATTACAAATGGACGGTAAATAAGACTAGCCAATGATATGACTACAGCTTAATGCCAACAGGTCAAATGCCTTACCTCTGATTGAATTAATCTTCTCACATAATCAATAACAATTACAGCACCAGTTCTACCACAGCCAGCACTATAGAACAGATAATTCAAGATAGATGAATGAAAATTTTTACTTAAAAGATAGCAGAAAGACACTTTTGAAGCAAACCATATGATAACAAGTTATTGTAAACGACAAAGTCCCTGCTTGGTGAATAATTCTGGAAACCGTTGACAAAAGTCATGGTAAAGTGAAATTGTCAAAGCGTATCCAGAAAATGGCTGAGAAAGTATTTACTCTATATTGATGTGCATAACATTTGTAAACGACAAAGTCCCTGCTTGGTGAATAATTCTGGAAACCGTTGACAAAAGTCATGGTAAAGTGAAATTGTCAAAGCGTATCCAGAAAATGGCTGAGAAAGTATTTACTCTATATTGATGTGCATAACATTTGCACAGTTGATAATATGAATGGAATTAGTTTCACAAAGTTTGATGTGTAATTTGTTGGGCAATAGATGTGGCAACATGTTATGAGACTGGATATGAAAAATTCAGAACAAGTCGACAGGTTTGCAGCCATATTAGATTGTATCGCAAAGAAATTTTCAATGCATTGTAGGTTATGATGTGAATTTGAATGAAATTGTTCTAGGCATGAGTTAGTAATGGCTTTAGACATGACAAACAGAAACAAAAATAGCTGCCTGGTGGGATTGTACCATGAAATAATTCTGAGGCATATATAAATCATAAATTATAGTGTATTGCCTTTGTGCCAAGTTTGAAAGTAGTAAAGCATGTTTGAGTAATGGTTTTAGACTTGATTACCGGTAAATGAAACATAAGGGCCATATAAAAAGTCTATGTTTGTGCCTACAAAAGCTGCAATGAAGATATTATTTGTTGTAGAGGGTGTTTATGAGCATGGGCAGGGTGTTGTGAATTATTTTGCAGTTAAAATTTCCTTTAAGACCTAGAAAAAAACATTAAAGATGCTAAAACGATGTGAAATTTACATTCCTATGATGGAACAGCAGGCAAAACTAAATTCTTTGTACTTTTGTTTCTGTAAAATTTCCCATGGTAACCATCTGTGGGCCCTGCTCCATGTAATAGAATAGTCCGCCTTGTTGCAACAAGCTAATCCATAATGTGTGTTATTGTTTTATGCACAGGATTTCATTGTTTGTAGCTAACAGTTTTTCACCATGGAACAGTGTGCGAAATTAACGCTGGTCCACTGGTCTGAGACCAACAGAATCCTCAATGGACCAGCAGTTTTTCCAGACCACTGGTCCAGCACAAAATTCACATAATAATTTTGAAAACCGAATTGGTTTGGCTATGTATCAAACTATTTGTCGGTCCGATCCCCACTTGCATGAGTGTTTTTGCTAGATTTGCTACTGCAGTACGTAACGAATTACCAACTCTTTGGACAGAGAACGACAGCCTCGACAGCTAAAACTTTTTTTATAAATGCACGCAATTTGCCAATTTCACGGGCAGGCTGTTATTTTGACCAATCACAATTCTTAATACTAACAAAGTCTGTTAGAAAGGTCATAGGTCTTGCAAGTCTGCTGTCACACGTGCCCGACCCACAGGCGTTATGTGGACCGGGTAGTTTGTAAAAGTGCAGTTTATGCTACGAGTTTATGCAACGATCCAGCTACATAATAGAACGTCAGACCATAGCATAAACTCATACCATAAACCACACTTTTAGAAACTACCCGCCGATGGGGCGACCTGACTACGCAGTTGCGGATCGCCCTACCAATATGTGGCATTTTTTGAAGGGTGTGAGCCCCCAAAGAAGCACGAAGGAAATATGAGGCCAAAGAAAAAGAATTGTGCTGTTCTGATAACCCGACCTACCCTTTTTTGCCTGCCGACCCTAAACTTTTTAGAGCTACACGGAAGTAAAAAAAAGAAAGAAAAAATCCATAAAATCAAGTGTTTGTTGCCTGGCATTTTAGGTTTGTTTGACGAGGATATCTATTATTAGGGGCCCAAGCCCCCTATGGGGCTTGGGCCCCTATTGTATTTGTAGGGGTTCAATATTTAGGGGCCCAAGCCCCCTGTGGGGCTTTGGCCACTATTGTATTTGTAGGGGTTCAATATTCTTCTTCTTCTTCTTCTTCTTCTTCTTCCCCCTTTTTTGCCATCCTAGAACTCCAAAACCGTTGCACCCAGCCTTTTCAAACTTTCAAGGCTTAATAAGCCCACTGAGTTCTAGTGCACATGACTCTTTCAATACAGTGGGTCATGTGACCTGGCTGCCATCTTGGATTCAAAGTTTGTATTCTGCCTAATTTGCATAAAACTTGACCAATCAAAACGCTGTAAACAAGTTTGATAAAACATAGTACTGAGATGCCATATGCCAAATATCAGGTTCATTGACCTTGCCGTTTTTGAGAAGAAGATTTTTAAGTGATTAAATTGATATTTTTCCATAAGGCATAACTAATTAATTATGCAAAATCAATGTATCTCAGGAACTACAGGGGCTACAGGTTTGCTTCTTGGTTCATAGGCGTAAGTATAGGACCAAAAATATTGTCACAATGTTTGGATGACCTTGAATGACCTTTGACCTACTTTCACATATCATGGCTCCCATTCAAAAAGAATTGCACCAAATGACTTGCAATTTTACACAAGGGTAAAACTCAGAGACAATATTTATTTATGGTGTTACCATGCCAACTGGTCACATGACCCAGCAGTTATCTTCAATTGAAACTTTTAAATTCATCTCATTTGCATACAAATTAATCAATCAAAGTACTGTAAACAACATTTGTAGTCAATAGGTCAAGGCTCCTTATTGCCAAATTTCAAGGTCAGAGCCATTTCGATTTAGAGAAGAAGATTTTTAAAGTATTATTTTTCACATTTTTAAATGACCTTTGACCTGTGCTATACTTATGCAGCTAAGCTAAGCTATGGCAATGGCTTATGCTGACCAACGTGAGAGTCTGGGAGGGTTACTGTCTTATGAGCATTGAGCAGTAGAGGACCAAATTCTACTCTAAATTTTGGGATGCCCTGTGACCTTTGACCCTGGCAAAATACTGTACCTCATTAATTATGCACATATGTAATAATAAGGTTCCCAATGGAGCTAGAGTTCTAAATTTTAGTACAAAGGGATAATTAAAGACTACAATTATTTTAACAAAATGTCACATGACCCTGATGACCTTTGACCTGAAATATACATATATGTCCATAACTCAGTAACCACAAATGCTACCTGCTTCATATTTGGTATGATGGGAGACTATATGATGGCACATTCTGTACCTCATTAATTATGCACATATCTAATTTTGGGTTGACCAATAGAGATAGAGGTCTGATTTTCGGTACATAGGTATAATTATGGAATACAATTTTGTTGACAAATATCACATAACCCCCAATGACCTTTGACCTCATATATACATATATGTCCATAACTCAGTAACCACAAGTGGTACATGCTTCATATTTGGTATGATGGGAGACTTTATGACGGCACATTCTGTACCTCATTAATTATGCACATATCTAATTCTGGGTTGACCAATAGAGATAGAGGTCTGATTTTCGGTACATAGGGATAATTATGGAATACAATTTTGTTGACAAAATATCACATGACCCTGATGACCTTTTACCTCATATATACATATATGTCCATAACTCAGTAACCACAAGTGGTACCCGCTTCATATTTGGCATGATTGGAGACTTTATGATGGCACATCCTGTACCTCATTAATTATGTGCATATCTAATTCTGGGTTGACCAAAAGAGATAGAGGTCTGATTTTCGGTACATAGGGATAATTATGGAATACAATTTTGTTGACAAAATATCACATGACCCCGATGACCTTTGACCTCATATATACATATATGTCCATAACTCAGTGACCACAAGTGGTACCCGCTTCATATTTGCTATGATTAGAGACTTTATGATGGCACATCCTGTACCTCATTAATTATGTGCATATCTAATTCTCGGCTGACAAAAGAGATAGAGGTCTGATTTTCGGTACATAGAGGGATAACTATGGAATACAATTTTATTGACAAAATGTAACATGACCCGATGACCTTTGACCTCAAATATACATATATGTCCATAACTCAGTAACCACAAGTGCTACATCCTTCATATTTGGTATGATGGGAGACCTTATGGCGGCTTATCCTTTACCTCATTAAATATGTGCATATCTAATTCTGGGCTAACCAATAGAGATTTGGGTCTGATTTTTGGTACATAGGGATAACTGTGGTATACAATTTTTTTGACAAAATGTGACATGACCTAAATGACCTTTGTCCTCAAACATACATATATCTCCAAACTCAGTAGACAAAATTACTACACCCTGTAACCTCCACAAATGTAATAATCTCCATAAATGTAACATCAACCATAAATGTAATAAAATGCACCCATAAATGTAATATCACCCATAAATGTAACAAAAATCAACCATAAATGTAATAAAAACAACAACCACAATTGTAATAAATGGTAACCATAAATGTAATAAAAAAATCACCCATTTTTATTAATGTAATAGTTGTCAACCATAAATGTAATAAATCTATTTTGTCGGTGCAATTGAGGAATTAGCCCTTAAATATTTATCTTTGTAATAAGGAAAGCAACTCCACACATTGTTCATATCTTAATTGTTTGCGTTTTAGTGTGTTTAGTATATTTGAAAGAGCATTTTACGTTTCCCTCTTTTGTGTACAAACTGATTGGCCATGGCGAGACACAGCTGTAATCTGAACATCAGTGCAGTGTCTACTCCAGAGTGGAGGAGACTGTATAACACTACGATCCTTTAACGCAGTTTTTCGAAATTTGCCCTACTTTCTTAATCAGTCTCCACAAATTCATCTTCAGTAGCTAAATTGTGTGGAATAATCGATAGATTTTCTGTATTCCTATGTTGTCCCACTTGATGTTTGTTCCTTCCCTGGGGATGTTAGGATGTCTAATTAGTCCCCAGGGACACCGTCCGGTGGGACTTATAGGTTTGGTCATGTCCGTGCGTGCGTCCGTGTGTGCGTGTGTGCATGCGTGTGTGCGTGCGTCCGTCCCTCCGTCCGTTCACGCAGATATCTCAGAGATGCAAGGAGCGATTTCATTCAAACTTGGTACAAGGATTACTTCATATGCCATACAGATGCACGTCGATTTGTTTTGTGATACAATCCAATATGGCTGCCAGGCGGCCATTTTATTACGATTTTTTCATGTACAAAGCCATAAGTCAGACATGTTTCAACCGATTTTATTCAAAGTTGGTACAAGGACATTGACCAATGTCATAGATATGCACGTTGATTTGTTTTGTGATACGATCCAATATGGCCGCCAGGCGGCCATTTTATTACGATTTTTTCATGTACAAAGCCATAACTCAGACATGCAACTGATTTTACTAAAAGTTGGTACAAGGACATTAACCAATGTCATAGATATGCATGTCAATTTGTTTTGTGATATGATCCAATATGGCCGCCAGGCGGCCATTTTATTACAATTTTTTCATGTACAGAGCCATAAGTCAGACATGTTTCAACCGATTTTATTCAAAGTTGGTACAAGGACATTGACCTATGTGATTCATATGCACGTCAATTTGTTTTGTGATATGATCCAATATGGCCACTAGGCAGCCATTTTATTATGATTTTGTCATGTACAGAGCCATAACTCAGACATGTTTCAACCATTTTTTTTGAAAGTTGGTACAAGGACATTGACCAATGTCATAGATATGCATGTCAATTTGTTTTGTGATATGATCCAATATGGCTGCCGTGTGGCCATTTTGTTACAATTTTTTCATGTACAGAGCCATAATACTCAGGCATATCTCAACCGATTTTATTCAAAGTTTGTACAATGACATTAACCTATGTCATACATATGTAAGTCAATTTGTTTCATGATATGATCCAATATGGCTGCATGGCAGCCATTTTGTTACAATTTGTTCACGTCCTTTGGGCACGTACAATTTTATTCACCAATTTTATTTAAACTTAGTGCATGGACATTGACCTATGTCATACATATGCACATTGATTTGTTTTGTGATACAATCCAATATGGCCGCCGTGTGGCCATTTTTTTCCGATTTTTTCATGTCCGGAACCATAACTCAGACATGTATCAAGCGAATTTATTCAAAGTTAGTACAGGGACATTGACTTATTTATATGTATGTCGATTGGTTTCACTAGATGGTCAAATATGGCCACATGGTGGCAATTTTGTTATGGTTGTTTCATGTCGAGAGCATAACTCTGACAAGTCTCAACTGATCTTATTCAAAGTTGGTACATGGACATCGACTTATGTAATACATATACGTGTTGATTTTTTAAACAGTAAGATCAAATATCGCTGCATGGCGGTGATTTTGTTACAATTTTCTAATGTACAGAGCCATAACTCAGACATATTTCCACCAGTATCATTCAAAGTTGGTACAAGGACATTGACCTATTTCATACATATGCTCGTCAATTTGTTTCACGTCATGTAGCAGTAACATGTCAGTTATTGAAGTTTCGTAAGTAGGCTGATATGTCAAGAAATACTGCACCAAATTTCATGAAACTTTGTACAGATGCTAAGCTCACATTGCTTTAACATTGAAAAAGACATTTATCAGTGTCATTTTAATTAATTTGTAATTGCATATGTAATGAACTTTCCTAATTAGAGTGATATAGCCACAAATTAATACAACATCAAATTTGATGAAACTTGATACAGATATTGATCTCATAGTTTGTTGTAAATACTGTATCAAACTTTATGAAATATGGTACCAGTGATAATCTGTTAAGTACTAGGATTGTATGCAAAAATGTTTTGCAACATCCTGTTGATTATTTCCTAGTTGACTCATTTTATGAACTTTAGGATGGTGGCCTACATTGGTTTTATGTTTTCATCACCATGGAACTCATTCTTGGCCATTGAGCGCCATCTGTATCAAAGTATTTTTATCACAGACCTAATTAATGAAGAGGACTCTATCCTCTCTGAGGACTTGTAATCAAAGTACCCATTAACAAGTGGGGACTGTGTCATCAACGATGACTTGTTTTGTTCTACTGTGTCCAAGGTAGTGTTTGTATTGTTTATACTAGATTTAAATATGGATACATGTTCTCGTTAGCATGTTTTGTGTTGTAAGTTTCTGTTATAAGGTTGTATATTTCTCTGTTATTTGTTCTGAGTCATCTGTCATAAACTTTGTGTGGTATCACTGGTTGACGAGCTATTTTGGCGCTTCCTTATTATGTAATTATCAGTGTCTAGAACTGCTGTTCCACTTCCATTATCTAACGGTTTTATCGGTACCTCGCCGTTTTCTGATAGTGTTCTCAAAGTATTCTATTCTGTGTTTCGGTAAGGAAACCTAGTTTCAGGAAAGTATGCAATAACATTACACTAGTCTTATTAAAGTTATTATTTACTCAGGGCATTGATAAACAAATGATCACATATGCAAGTTCAGGTTTATTACATTTATGGTTGAGTTTTATTACATTTATGGTTAATTTGTTTATTACATTTGTGGTTACGGCTTGTTACATTAATGGTTGACTGTTTTATTACATTTGTGGTTGATTTTATTACAATTGTGGTTGATATTACATTTGTGGAGATTATTACATTTGTGGAGGTTACACACCCTTCATATTTGGTATGATGGGAGACCTTGAGGTGCCACATCCTGTGCCTCATCAATTATGTGCATATCTAATTCTGGGCTAGCTAATACACTAGATGTCTGATGTTGGTACACAGGAATAAATTTGGTAAAAAATCTGTTTGCAACAATATCCAACAGGCCCACACTACCTTTCACCTTGATTTAACAAATATGCCTGTAAATGCCTATAAATAATACATGCTCCAATTTTGATCGAATGAATCACCTTATGACATTAGAGGGTTATTGATTATCATTGTGGCACCTTTTGCCACTGTTTGCAAGTGCTTGGGCCCCGTGAAGCTGATTGCAGCTTTAATTAGGGGCCCAAGCCGACCGGCTGGGCCCCTTTTGTTATTGCTCGAGTTCTACTATTTCCTTCTCTTTTTCTTCTTCGACTGTTTCTTTGTCAACCTAGATCTCTTAAACGGCTGAACAAAAACTTCGCAAACTTGCAGGGCAAGTAGGTGGTGGTTAGTACTCGTGCACCTGACCCTTGAAATTTTGATTGGTCACGTGACCTGGCTGCCATATTGGATTTTCCAAAAACCTAAAAATAGCTTCTCCAGAGTACCTAGGGGTCTAGTCGATTTGAAATTTTTTGTATAGCAAGCATGGCCTAAGGTCTAAAGAATTTGCATATAAAATCGCATGCGGTCACGTGACCTTGGCCGCCATATTGGATTTTCGTAAAATACCAATTTAATCTTCAAAAATCTTCTCCAGAACCAACGCACCGATTGAGCTGAAATTTTACTCAGGTCATCCTTAGAGTCATGTCTTTCAAGTTTGCAAAAGACATCTGGATCGGTCAAGTGACCTTGGCCGCCATATTGGATTTTCGTAAAGTACCAATTTAATCTTCAAAAATCTTCTTCTCCAGAACAAATGCACCGATTGAGCTGAAATTTTACTCAGGTCATCCTTAGAGTCATGTCTTTCAAGTTTGCAAAAGACATCTGGATCGGTCAAGTGATTTGGCCGCCATATTGGATTTTCGAAAAATACCAATTTAATCTTCAAAAATCTTCTTTTACAGAACAAACTCACCAATTGAACTGAAATTGTACTCATATCATCCTTAAAGAGATCTCTTTCAAGTTTGCAAAAGACATTTGGATCGGTCATGTGATTTGGCCGCCGTATTGGATTTTCCAAAAATACCAATTTAATCTTTAAAAATCTTCTTTTCCTGAACTAAAACACCAATTGAGCTGAAATTGTTACTCATGTCATCCTAAGAGTGATTTCTTTCAAGTTTGCGAAAGACATCAGAATCGGTCACGTGGTTTGGCCGCCATATTGGATTTTGTGAAAATCGCAATTTAATCTTCAAAAATCTTCTTCTCCAGAACCAACACACCGATTGAGCTGAAATTTTACTCATGTTATCCTTAAAGAGATCTCTTTCAAGTTTGCAAAAGACATCTGGATCGGTCACGTGATTTGGCCGCCATATTGGATTTTCGAAAAATACCAATTTAATCTTCAAAAATCTTCTTCTCCAAAACTAAAACACTGATTGATCTGAAATTTTACTCATGTTATCCTTATAGTGACTTCTTTCAAGTTTGCAAAAGACATCTGGATCGGTCATGTGATTTGGCCGCCATATTGGATTTTCAAAAAATACCAATTTAATCTTCAAAAATCTATCTATTTCTCCAAAACTAAAACACCGATTGAGCAGAAATTTTACTCCTGTCATCCTTAGAGTGACCTCTTTGAAGTTTGCAAAAGATATTTGGATTGGTCACGTGATTTGACCGCCATATTCGATTTTCGAAAAATACCAATTTAATCTTCAAAAGTCTTCTTCTCCAAAACTAAAACACCAATTGAGCTGAAATTTTACTCATGTCATCCTTAGAGTGATCTCTTTCATGCTTGCAAAAGATATGTGGATCTGTCTAGCGGTTTTGCTGATATATTGGATTTTGCGTAAAACTTACGTTTACTAGTAAAACCGACAGTAACTATGAAATCATGTTCAATTTCCTTCTTAACAAGAAGCAAAAGACTTTACCAAGCTCAAATTTTGCACATGTTATGATCAGTGGAAGAACTTCAAAACAATGTTAACCGCTTGGGCCCCACCAATGCTGCTTGCAGCCTTAATTAGGGGCCCAAGCCTACCGGCTGGGCCCCTATTGGTTTTACTGGAGTTCAATATTCTTCTTCTTCTTCTTCCTCTTCTTCCGCCACTTTTTTGCCCCTCTTGATCTCAGGAACTGCTTAACATTAACTTCTCAAACTTACAGGGCTAATAGGAACTAGTGAGTACTAGTGCATGTTATCCTTAAAATTTTGATTGGTCACGTGATCTGGCGGCCATATTGGATTTTCCAAAAACCTAAAAATAGCTTTTCCTGCTGACCTAGGGGTCTAGGCAGTTGGAAATTTTTTATATAGCAAGCATGACCTAAGGTCTTAAGAATTGGCAAATAAAATTGCATGCGGTCACGTGACCTTGGCCGCCATATTGGATTTTCAAAAAATACCATTTTAATCTTTAAAAATCTTCTTCTCCAGAACCAAAAGACCGATTGAGCTGAAATTTTGCTCATGTCATCCTTAGAGTGATCTCTTTCAAGTTTGTGAAAGACGTTTGGATCGGTCATGTGATTTGGCCGCCTTTTTGGATTTTCGAAAAATACCAATATAATCTGCAAAAATCTTCTTCTCCAGAACTAACACACTGATTGAGCTGAAATGTTACTCATGTCATCCTAAGAGTAGTCTCTTTCAAGGTTGCAAAAGACATTTGGATCAGTCACGTGATTTGGCCGCCATATTGGATTTTCGAAAAATAGCAATTAAATCTTTAAAAATTTTCTTCTCCAGAACTAACACACTGATTGAGCTGAAATGTTACTCATGTCATCCTCAGCGTGATATCTTTCAAGTTTGTGAAAGACATTTGGATCGGTCTCGTGATTTGGCCGCCATATTGGATTTTTAAAAAATACCGATTTACAATTTAAAAATCTTCTTCTCAACAAGTAAAACACCAGCTGAGCTGGAATTTTACTCATGTCATCCTTAGGCTGATCTCTTTCAAGTTTGTAAAAGGCATTTGGATCAGTCACATGATTTGGCCGCCATATTGGATTTTCGTAATATTCCAATTTACTCTTTAAAAATCTTCTTCTCCAGAAGTAAAACACTGGTTGAGCTAAAATGTTCCTCATGACATCCTAAGGCTGATGTCTTTCAAGTTTGTAAAAGACATTAAGATCAGTCACATGATTAACCACTTGGGCCCCGCCAACGCTGCTTGCAGCTTTAATCTTCTTAGGGGCCCAAGCCGACCGGCTGGGACCCTATTGTTATTGCTCAAGTTCTACTACTTCCTCTTCTTTAGGGGCCGAGCGCCCTCATGGCGAGGCCCCTATTGGTATTGCTCAAATTCTACTTTCTTCTTCTTCTTCTTCTGCCGTTTTTTTGTCAGTCCTAATCTCTGAAACTGCTCAATGAAATTTTTTGAAACTAAGTACAATGTTTAAGGTCAATGAGAGGTAGTGCATGTTAGTCTTGAATATTTAATTAGTCATGTGACCTGGCTACAATTTTGAAATGAAAATGTTTTTTACTGTCCCATTTCCATAAAATTTGACCGATCCAAAATCTTTTCGCAAACTTTATAGGCCATACTATCTAGATGCTATATACTAAATTTCAAGGAAATTGACCTGGCAGTTTTTGAGAAGGAGATTTTTAAAGTATTATTTTTCTGATTTTTCAATGACCTTTGACCTCCCCTATACCTCTGCAGCTAAGCTATACCAATGGCTTATTCTGGCCTATGTGTGTGTCCTGGGGGGCCGGGGGCTTGTCACTACTGAACAATGACCAACAGGTTATCAAACTGCAAATCAATGTTTTGAGGATGAACTTGACCTATGACCCTAGCATGTTTCTAAACCTCATTTATTATGCACATATCTAATTCTGGGCAAGCCAAAAGAGTTAGAGGTCTGATTTTTGGTATGTAGGGATAACTATGGGATACAATTTTTTTGACAATATGTCACGTGACCTTGATGACCTTTGACCTCAAATATACATATATGTCAATAACTCAGTAACCACAAGGGCTACACCCTTCATATTTGGTATGATGGGAGACCTTATGGTACCATAGGTCATGCCTCATTAAATATGCACATATCTAATTCTGGGCAAGCCAATAGAGTTAAAGGTCTGGTTTTTGGTATATAGGGATAACTATGGGATACAATTTTTTTGACAAAATGTCACGTGACCTTGATGACCTTTGACCTCAAATATACATATATGTCAATAACTCAGTAACCACAAGGGCTACACCCTTCATATTTGGTATGATGGGAGACCTTATAGTACCATATGTCATGCCTTATTTAATATGCACATATCTAATTTTGGGCAAGCAAACAGAGCTAGAGGACTGATTTTTGGTATATATGGTTAACTATGGGATACAATATTTTAGACAAATTGTCACGTGACCTTAATGACCTTTGACCCGAAATAAACATATATGTCCATAACTCAGTAACCACAAGGGCTACACCCTTCATACTTGGTATGATGGGAGACCTTATGGTACCATAGGTCATGCCTCATTAAATATGCACATATCTAATTCTGGGCAAGCCAATAGAGTTAGAGGTCTGGTTTTTGGTATATAGGGATAACTATGGGATACAATTTTTTTGACAAAATGTCACGTGACCTTGATGACCTTTGACCTCAAATATACATATATGTCCATAACTCAGTAACCACAAGGGCTACACCCTTCATACTTGGTATGATGGGAGACCTTATGGTACTAAAGGTCATGCCTCATTAAATATGCACATATCTAATTCTGGGCAAGCCATTAGAGTTAGAGGTCTGGTTTTTGGTATATAGTTATAACTATGGGATACAATTTTTTTGGAAAAATTTCATGTGACCTTGATGACCTTTGACCTCAAATATACATATATGTCCATAACTCAGTATCCACAAGGGCTACACCCTTCATACTTGGTATGATGGGAGACCTTATGGTACTATAGGTCATGCCTCATTTAATATGCACATATCTAATTCTGGGCAAGCCAATAGAGTTAGAGGTCTGATTTTTGGTATATAGGGATAACTATGGGATACAATTTTTTTGACAAAATGTCACGTGACCTTGATGACCTTTGACCTCAAATATAGATATATGTCCATAACTCAGTAACCACAAGGGCTACACCCTTCATACTTGGTATGATGGGAGACCTTATGGTACCAAAGGTCATGCCTCATTAAATATGCACATATCTAATTCTGGGCAAGCCAATAGAGTTAGAGGTCTGGTTTTTGGTATATAGGGATAACTATGGGATACAATTTTTTTGACAAAATGTCACGTGACCTTGATGACCTTTGACCTCAAATATACATATATGTCCATAACTCAGTAACCACAAGGGCTACACCCTTCATACTTGGTATGATGGGAGACCTTATGGTACTAAAGGTCATGCCTCATTAAATATGCACATATCTAATTCTGGGCAAGCCATTAGAGTTAGAGGTCTGGTTTTTGGTATATAGTTATAACTATGGGATACAATTTTTTTGGAAAAATTTCATGTGACCTTGATGACCTTTGACCTCAAATATACATATATGTCCATAACTCAGTACCACAAGGGCTACACCCTTCATACTTGGTATGATGGGAGACCTTATGGTACTATAGGTCATGCCTCATTTAATATGCACATATCTAATTCTGGGCAAGCCAATAGAGTTAGAGGTCTGATTTTTGGTATATAGGGATAACTATGGGATACAATTTTTTTGACAAAATGTCACGTGACCTTGATGACCTTTGACCTCAAATATAGATATATGTCCATAACTCAGTAACCACAAGGGCTACACCCTTCATACTTGGTATGATGGGAGACCTTATGGTACCAAAGGTCATGCCTTATTAAATATGCACATATCTAATTCTGGGCAAGCCAATAGAGCTAGAGGTGTGATTTTTTGTATATGGGGATAAGTATGGGATACAATTTTTTCAATAAAAGGTCACGTGACGTCGATGACCTTTGACCTCAAATATACATATCTGTCCAGAACTCAGGAACCACAAGGGCTAGACGCTTCTTATTTGGTATAAAGGGAGACCTTATGGTGCAATATCTGGTACCTCATTAAATATGCACATATCTAATTTTTGGCAAGCCAATACAGCTAGAGGTCTAATTTTTTGTATATGGGAATCAGTATGGGATACAATTTTTTGACAAAATGTCACGTGACTCCAATGACCTTTGACCTCAAATATATATATTTGTCCATAACTCTGTAATCAACAGTGCTATACCCTTTGACCCCAAATGTACGTATGTACCTAAACATGAGCAACAATTAGTACAGAAACCTTCATGTTTGTTATGATTGCAGATCTCAAGATGACGCCGTATGTTTCTCATTAACTATGCGAGCTGCTCGGCCCCGCCAACGCTGCTTGCAGCTTTAATCCTCTTTTTCTTCTTCTGCCGATTCTTTGTCGACCTAGATCTCTTAAACGGCTGAACGAAAACTTCTCAAACTTGCAAGGCTAATAGGTGTTAATTAGTACTCGTGCACCTGACCCTTTAAATTTTGATTGGTCACGTGACCTGGCGGCCATATTGATTTTTCCAAAATCCTAAAAATGGCTTTTCCAGAAGTCCTAGGGGTCTAGTCGATTTGAAATTTTTTTGTATAGTAAGCATGACCTAAGATCTTTAGAATTTGCAAATAAAATCGCATGCGGTCACGTGACCTTGGCCGCCATTTTTGATTTTCTAAAATAGTCATTTAATCTTTAAAAATTTTCTCCTCCAGAACCGAGACATTGATTAAGCTCAAATTTTACTCATGTCATTTTTACAGTGATCTCTTTTATGTTTGCAAAAGACATTTCGATCGGTCACGTGGTTTGGCCGCCATATTGGATTTTGTGAAATCACAATTTAGTCTTTAAAAATCTTCTTCTCCAGAACCAATTCACCAATTGAACTAAAATTTAATAAATGTCATCTACAGTGTGATCTATTTCAAGTTTGTGAAAACCGTTTCGATTGGTCACATGGATTGGCCGCCATATTGGATTGCGCATAAAATCGTAATTTAATCTTTAAAAATCTTCTTCTCCAGAACCAATACACTGATTAAGCTAAAATTTTACTCATGTCATGCTTACAGTGATCTCTTTCAAGTTTGCAAAAGGCATTTCGATCGGTCACGTGGTTTGGCCGCCATATTGGATTTTGTGAAATCACAATTTAGTCTTTAAAAATCTTCTTCTCCAGAACCAATTCACCAATTGAACTAAAATTTAATAAATGTCATCTACAGTGTGATCTATTTCAAGTTTGTGAAAACCGTTTCGATTGGTCACATGGATTGGCCGCCATATTGGATTGCGCATAAAATCGTAATTTAATCTTTAAAAATCTTCTTCTCCAGAACCAATACACTGATTAAGCTAAAATTTTACTCATGTCATGCTTACAGTGATCTCTTTCAAGTTTGCAAAAGGCATTTCGATCGGTCACGTGGTTTGGCCGCCATATTGGATTTTGTGAAATCACAATTTAATCTTTAGAAATCTTCTTCTCCAGAACTAACACACCGATTGAACTAAAATTTTACATCTATCATCTAAAGTGTGATCTCTTTCAAGTTTGCGAAAGGCGTTTGGATCGGTCATGTGGTTTGGCCGCCATATTGAATTTTGCAAAAAATCGTAATTTAATCTTTAAAAATCTTCTTCTCAAGAACCAAAACACTGATTAATATGAATAATTACACATGTCACCCTTACAGTGATATCTTTCAAGTTTGCAAAAAGCTTCTACATCTATCATTGAAAGTGTGATCTCTTTCAAGTGTGCGAAAGGCATTTGGATCGGTCTCGTGGTTCCGCCGCCATATTGGATTTTGTGAAAAATCGTAATTTAATCTTTAAAAATCTTCTCCTCCAGAACAAATACACCTATTGAACTAAAATTTCACACTCATTTTCCCTAGTGGTAGTCCTTTTAAGTTTGCGAAAGGCATTTTGATCAGTCACGTAATTTGGCCGCCATATTGGATTTTGTTTAAATCACAATTTAATCTTTAAAAATCTTCTACTCCAGAACCAATACACACATTCAACTGAAATTTTACTCATATCTTACATAGTGCGAGCAGTTTCAAGTTTGCGAAAGGCATTTGGATCGGTTAAGTCGCCCCAATGTTCATAAGGCTGCAGTTTAAAACCTCGTCAGTCAGAAGATCGATCAGTGATGTATGTTATATAATTGTACACTTAAAAGTCAAAGACAGACTGCAATGCCCGCTGTCAAATTCAGCTAGCAGTCACACGAACCCTAATCTCGGCCCCTTGTGTAAGGCAACTTTTGCGACCAGCTTTTGTACGCCAGGTGACAATGTCGAGTATACTGCGATGGAAGTACTTAGAGGAGTGTGCCACTAACTTTAAGGGGTGGCCGACCGGTGTGATCGACTGAATAGAGACAAGGTCCTGCCAGGGCACAATTACTGGGGTCTACGCACAGCTGATATGTGAGTGTCAAGGACCATAAATGAAGCTATTCGGGTATTTTTATATGTAGGTGTCTGAATGCACGCTCACTTGTTCATCATGATAAAAAAGACAGATACATGACATTGCAAGGTGTGGTGATTTGTTTATGTTTCTCTATCTGACATGCATGGAGTGGCCCTGGTGTGTTGTGTAACTGAGAGCATTTAGCTGATTAAAAATGTAAACAAGACCACATCAAGTCCAGCTGTAATGTCGTAAAAATCGCTGATACATATCCATTGAAACAGCACCTTGTTAAATGAAGTTCTGCAGCTTGATCGAATTTCACTGTAATTGCTTTGTGCAATTGCATGCCCGGTCTAAGAGATCGCCGAAATTTACCCGATATTTATCAGGGATTTGGGGACTCTGATATCGATACTAGACAATAGTAGAATGATTTGCCCTGTGCTTCCGTACGCCAGATCTGTGAAATCGTCGATATTTACATGTAATTGGATGTTTATCAGCAATTTGGGGACTCTGATATCGATAGTACACAATACTAGAATGACTTGCCCTGTGCCTCGGCACGCACGGTCTGTGAAGTCGCCGATATTTACCAGATATTTATTGGCGATTTGGGGACTCAAATATCGATACTAGACGATACTAGATTCTGTCGAATCCCGGTTAAATATCCGATATATCGTGACCTTGCATTTCTGGTCAAACCCGACTTCCAAGGACTGACTCTAACTTCGATACTGAACGATACTAGATTCTGTCGAATCGCGGGTTTATATCCAATATCGGAGAAGTTGGACGCTCTTGCCATAGTTCTAGGTCTAAATAGGTGCGACCTGGCATCTTATGTTTGTTTGCACAACTTATTATAGTGGAAACACTCAGTAAACATCCACTTCCTTCGGCGTCTTTGCCTGCTTTGTTTTGTGCGGGACTTTCGCGCTGTCAGTAACTTTACCAGGGCAGACAATGGCTCGGAAATGCGCGATTATTTGTCGCTTTGTCGTACGTCGGCCGATGACTGACGGCAGACTTCTTGGGCATGCAACCACCATAGTGAGTTGATAGCGTTGGAATTTTACAAAAGCTTAAATGAGCATGCGCGAAAAAGTTTCAAGATCCCCCCGTTTTTATAGTCCGGTCATTGTACGCTTTCGGTAGTTTCGAGACATCCAAACAATGCAAATGCATTACAAATGCACGGTACGATGCACCGAGAGTTGATTGAAGTCGGTGAAATGTTAAAAATTAAAATAATTTTTAAAATCGTAGTTTCTTTTGTGTCTCTCCTATATCCATACGAACCTATTTGGAATTAGGCAGCGCAGGCCAGGTTTCCTAGTAATTGAATGCGTTATCTGAGTCTGTGCAGTAGTGAGTTAGTTTCTGTCGGGGATTCGATATATATAGGACATTTCACCACCTTACATGTACATGTTTTCATAAAACCGACTTCATGGACTGACTGTAACTTCGATACTAAACGATACTGGATTTTGTCAAATCGCGGGTAAATATCCGATAAATATCGAAAATTTCGCCGCCTTACTGTTCTGGTAAAACCCGACTTAATTCCAGCATGCTATTTTTTACATCCATGATTCCAGGGACTGACTCTAACCTTGATACTAGGCGATACTGAATTCTGTCAAATAACGGGTAAATATCCGATATATATCGGATATTTCACCACCTTATAAATGTAGCCGAGCCAATCTAACTTCGATATTGTATAATCTAGTAGCCGTAAATATTGGATATCATATAACAAGTGCAATGTCGCGGTTTCCTCGGGATTCCGGGATAAACTCCTTTGTGTAACGCTCACCCCGCCCGCTATCGCGTTCATCACACTCAGGTGACTCACATCGCCTTCACCCCACTAAAGCATTCACAAATCACAGTTTACGATGCAGCTAGAAGGCAGCTACAATTACCAACTACAAATTGTTTATTGATTGTTGTCAGTTGGGAAGGAAACTAGGTTTAAAATGGCTGCTCACTCACAGCCTGTCGGTAAAATGGCTAATCAAAGCTGGACGCGCTTATAATAGTTCTAGGTCTAAATAGGTGTGACCATTTCAGTTGTTAGTGTAGCTGTTCAGAACGTTTCTTTGCACAACTTATTACAGTGGGAACACTCAGTAAACATGCACTTCGTGAGGTTTATTAGTGTAAAAGTAGCCCTGCGTTCAGGTGTGTGTTCCCGGCGTTATACGGCCTCCACCACAGCCCTGCAACGGTCTGTAGACAACGGGCTGTAGAGATAACTTGGGTCTCTTCGGCGAGATTCACAATGGCGATCTACATGGGTAAATTTAAATAACTTGTCGAGTACGTTATGTTTCAGAATGCGAGCGGTTTTGGACGTTAGAAGAAGTTAATCGCAACTTTTCTGCGGTAGGTTAGGAGGTAAAAGCAGATAGGGAAAGGATAGTGCCTCTTTTTTTCACATCCATGCCCCAATAGAGAAGAATTTCGGCCAAAACGACCGTATTTTCGTTGCGGTCTGGATCTGGACCGGACCGCAGAGACACCAGTTACTTCCATACGATCAACCTCCCTATCAGTGCAACGGGTGTCGATCATTCCGATGTGATCGTTGGCCCATCAAACGGGTTTTAAGTTTTCAGAGGGGCTGTTCAAGTTACGGATAAGTTTGGAAATCCGTGTTTGGCTGTAGGTGACTGTGTGATTATGGATAATTGCGGTTTCCACCACGCGCGATATATTGAACAAAATCACCAACTACTATTGCGGAAAGTCTACCGTGAATTTGGAAAGTTAGGTAACGGCAAAAGCATACGACTTATTTTACAAAGTAGAGCAAATGCGCAATTCTTGTCGCGATATTTGAGCATTAAACTTGATCGTCAGTGAAACAAAAAGATGGTTCTCAATATCAAAACATTATGTATTTTATATTTTAGGGTTCTGTTTAAGTAATAGACATGAACATTTGGATTTGTGATCCATGATTTCCGTGATCCGTGACATGATTCAAGCTTGCCGTGAATACGCACTGATTTTTTTGTGATGACCCCTGACCCAAATGTCATCGATTCCTTGTGCGCGCTGTCCGAGCATCACTTGCTAAAATTCATGGAGCTACCAAAGCTCCATGCTAAAAAAAAGCAAATGTATCGAAAGTCTAACATGCACAAATATATCAAGTCTATGAGTATTTTACTTTTGAACTGGTATGAAAATGGATATCTAATTCGTTTGAAAAACTGGTGTGCTGAAGCAGGTTTCGTGCTGTTAAAGCACGACATGTACAGTACAGCACTGATAGCGATTGCAGGTTTATTACCAAGGCTGCGTTCACAAAAAACGGTTAGGGGGGCTGGAGAAATTCAGGAACGGTGATTCGAAAATTTTGAGGGTAGTAGAGAGGGAACTTGAAATATTGCCCCACCTGTAGGGGGCACTTAAAAATGTTTTGGTTTCCTTTTATGTTTTACATTTTCCGATTCCAAGTTTTTGTAGGTAATTTAATGAACAATGAATACCATTTTTATGTCATTCAAATGTTGTAATGTTAGTAATAATTTAACAGAATCTACAACCATTTTGTCACATTCCATGACTTTTATCTCGACAAAAATCTAAACATGTGTGATTTGTCGTAAAAAAATCAGACTTGAGCCTAGTAACAGGGCACAAGCTCCAACCGTTGATGATTTTTGCAATATTTCGATCCAATATATCAACTACAGTTTCTTGCTGTCTCCCTACAGCATGCTCAAACACACAATGTTCAGTTTCTCGACAAAGCCAGTATATATAAATATGTATTAGGTGATAGTTTAATTAGAGTCCAGACTGACAGTCAGTTGTCAGCATTGATGCATGGTGCACATACACTGGCTGTGCTAGCAAGCTGAATACTGGACAGTTCAACATGCTGTAGAGAGTAGAACACGAACGCAGTTGTATAAACTGAACATAAATATTGTCAAAATTATCAAAGATAATATTACAAACAAAAGATGGGGTCACCATGCTTGATTTTCTAAATTTTCACATTCTTGTCATAAAATTATACAACAGTAAAACTTTGAACACTAAAGATGAAATGAAAAAATATATGACTAGATGGAATTACAACCAAGTTTGCAATTACTACACTCAAAATTTCAGAGATGAATACATTAATTTGATGGCATATTTCAGCCTTCCAGTATCGTCAATTTTGAGTGGCATCTAATTCATATATGTCTTGTACTTTTGAAAGACATTTTTGGTTGCTCACCGTGCTCAGTTTCAGAATCCACATTTGGTTTTGCAAAAATCGCAATTTATCTCTAAAATCTTATTCTCCAGAACCACAACACTGATGGCAATGAAATTCCACTTTTGTCATTCTTAGTAAGAGCTCTTTCAAGTTTGTGAAAGGCTATTTGATCGGTCACGTGGTTTTGCCGCCATATTGTATTTTGCATAAAACATACGATTACGATTGAAACAGACAGTAAATATGAGATGATGTTCAAAATTGTTCTTTACAAGGACTTGACTGTTTTCAAGCTGAAATTTTGCACATAATACAATCACTGCACGAACTGGAAACCATGTTAATCGCTTGGGCCCCGCCAACGCTGCTTGCAGCTTTAATTCTTCTTCTTCTTCCTCATTTTCTTCTTCTACTGTCACTTTTTTGTCACTCTTGATCTCAGAAACCGCATGATAGCTACTTATGGGTACTCGTGCATATTATCCTTAAAATTTTGATGGGTCATGTGACCTCGCGGCCATATTGGATTTTCCGAAAACCTAAAAATGGCTTTTCCTGCTGACCTAGGGGTCTAGTCAGTTTGAAATTTTTTATATAGAAAGCATGACCTAAGGCCTTAAGAAATGGCAGATAAAATTGTATGCGGTCACGTGACCTTGGCCGCCATATTGGATTTTCGAAAAATACCATTTTAATCTTTCAAAATCTTCTTCTCCAGAACCAACACACCGATTGAGCTGAAATTTTGCTCATGTCATCCTTAGAGTGATCTCTTTCAAGTTTGCAAAAGACATGTGGATCGGTCAAGTGATTTGGCCGCCATATTGGATTTTCCAAAAATACCATTTTAATCTTCAAAAATCCTCTTCTCCAGAACTAACACACCGATTGAGCTGAAATGTTACTCATGTCATCCTTAGAGTAGTATCTTTCAAGGTTGCAAAAGACATTTGGATCAGTCACATGATTTGGCCGCCATATTGGATTTTCGAAAAATACCAATTTAATCTTCAAAAATCCTCTTCTCCAGAACCAATGCTCCGATTTAGATGAAATTTTACTCACATCATCCTTAGTGTGATCTTGTTCAAGTTTGCAAAAGGCATATGGATTGGTCACATGGTTTGGCCGCGATCTTGGATTTTGAGAAAATCGCACTTTAATCTTTAAAAATCTTCTTCTCCAGAACAAACACATGGATTGAACTAAAATTTAAATCCTGTCATCTTAAGTATAATCTCTTTCAAGTTTGCGAAAGCCATCCTGATCGGTCACATGGTTTGGCCGCCATCTTGGATTTTGTTGAAATCACACTTTAATCTTTAAAAATTTTCTTCTCCAGAACCAACACACCGATTGAACTGAAATTTTAATCGTATCATCTTAAGTATGACCTCTTTCAAGATTGCAAAAGGTAGTTCAATCGGTCTCGTGGTTTGGCTGCCATCTTGGATTTTGCGAAAATCGCAATTTACTATTTAAAGCTCTTCTTCTCAAGAACCAACACACCGATTAAATGACATTTTGCTCATATCTGAGCACTTTATTGTTTCTGATAGGCAATTGGATCGGTGAAGTACTTTGGCAGCCATATTGGACTTTGCATAAAACATGCAATTACCAGTGAAACATACAGTAACCATGAGATGATGCTCAAAATCCTTCTTTTCGAGGCTTAAATTTTGCATATAATATTATAAGTGCAAGAACTTTAAACCATGTTATCTGCTTGGGCCCCGCCAAGGATGCTTGCAGCTGTAATCTTCTTCTTCTTCTTCTTCCCTTTTTTTGCCATCCTGGAACTCCAAACCGTTGCACCCAGCCTTTTCAAACTTTCAGGGGTTAATAAGCCTACTGAGTTTTAGTGCACATGACTCTTTCAATACAGTGGGTCATGTGACCTGGCTGCCATCTTGGATTCAAAGTTTGTATTCTGCCTAATTTGCATAAAACTTGACCAATCAAATCGCTGTGAACAAGTTTGATAAACATAGTACTGAGATGCCATATGCCAAATTTCAGGTTCATTGACCTTGCCGTTTTTGAGAAGAAGATTTTTAAGTGATTAAATTGATATTTTTCCATAACCAATTAATAATGCAAAATCAATGTATCTCAGGAACTACAGGGGCTACAGGTTTGCGTCTTGGTTCATAGGAGTAAGTAAGGGACCAAAAATATTGTCACAATGTTTGGATGACCTTGAATGACCTTTGACCTACCTTCGCATATCATGGCTCCCATTCAAAAAGAATTGCACCAAATGACTTGCAATTTTACACATAGGTAAAACTCAGAGACAATATTTATTTATGGTGTTACCATGCCAACTGGTCACATGACCCAGCAGTTATCTTCAATTGAAACTTTTAAATTCATCTCATTTGCATACAAATTAATCGATCAAAGTACTGTTAACAACATTTGTAGTCAATAGGTCAAGGCTCCTTATTGCCAAATTTCAAGGTCACAGACAATTTTGATTTAGAGAAGATTTTTAAGTATTATTTTTCACATTTTTCAATGACCTTTGACCTGTGCTATACCTATGCAGCTAAGCTATGGCAATGGCTTATTCTGTCTAATGTGAGAGTCCGAGAGGGTTACTGTCTTACGAACATTGACCAGTAGAGGTCCAAATTCTACTCTAAATTTTGGGATGCGCTCTGACCTTTGACCCTGGCAAAATACTGTACCTCATTAACTATGCACATATCTAATAATAAAGTTCCCATTGGAGCTAGAGGTCTAAATTTTAGTACATAGGGATAACTAAGGACTACAATTATTTTAACAAAATGTCACATGACCCTGATGAGCTTTGACCTCAAATATACATATATGTCCATAACTCAGTAACCACAAGTGCAACCCACTTCATATTTGGTATGATGGGAGACTTTATGATGACACATTCTGTACCTCATTAATTATGCACATATCTAATTCTGGGCTGACCAATAGAGATAGAGGTCTGATTTTCAGTACATACAGATAATAATGGAATACAACTTTATTGACAAAATATCACATGACCCCAATGATCTTTGACCTCATATATACATATATGTCCATAACTCAGTAACCACAAGTGGTACCCGCTTCATATTTGGTATGATTGGAGACTTTATGATGGCACATCCTGTTCCTCATTAATTATGTGCATATCTAATTCTCAGCTGACCAAAAAAGATAGAGGTCTGATTTTCGGTACATAGGGATAAGGCTGTGTAAATAAAATTCTTTGTTTGCCATCCTTGGATTTTTGAAAAACCTACCAGCCAGCCAGCAAAAAAAACAAACACAGAAAAAAAACACAACACAGATCAATCGCATAAACTCTAACTTTCCCATCAGTTTATGGGTTACAAGTATGAAAAAATCATCTGTTACATTTACAATGCAGTGTTTCTTATGCTCTTCATTAGCACGCTGAAAACAATGCGTGGAAACAAAGGTTATACTTGTGTAAATACAACAAGCATACTTAGAGTTAGGTGACTCTGAGTCTGAACAAAAATTCCATAATAAACAATGGCAATAAACACTACACCAGTACATAATGTACAACATAGTAATCAACTGGTTGTGTTACGAAGATCTACAGATTGTCTCTGACGGAGATTTATGCACTAGGTGGTCATAGGTGCCAGTAAAACTATTAATTAAAATAACAAGATCTCAAATATGAATAAAACGCATATTTGCGACAAATATTAAAAGATGCAACTTACGCATTACGAGGATGTTTACGAAGTTTTGAAGAAAACAAAATATATTTGAATTAACACCTAATGAAGGAACCTAAGAATTTCATGTAATGGGTTCAATTTTGCAACGTGTCTAAGTGACATTTGTATATTAATTATAACATGTAATTTAAGATCGAGACCTGTATTGATGTTTACGATTGGACGTATATTTTTATCTTTAATTTATATCTATCATATGATCAAAACCAAGCTTTAAACTTAGTTTAAAATCCCATTCTAAAATAATACGGGAAAGGACAAGAGAGAAAAATACAACAGACAGGGCAGGAGGACACAACGACCAAAGAGTAGTCCAGGGCATTTAGACAATTGGAGAAGCGTATCTTGGACGGCACCTGTCAAGCTTGTCTACCGAGAAGTAAAGTCTATAGTACCAACAAAACACTATTTCGAAATGTTGGGGTAAGCTTACAAGAAAAAGGTGTTCTTGCAAAACCTGAAAATTCCACATATTAAACTGCAAAAGTTACTGAGTATAACAAAGTATAGATGTCACTCAGAAAACAAATGCTAAACATCTTGGTACAAGTCATCGTTGATGACCCAGTCCCCGCTTGCTAATGGGTACTTTGATTACAGGTTCTGTGACAAAAATACTTTGATACAGATGGCACTCAATGGCCAAGAATGAGTTCCATGGTGATGAAAAACATAAAACCAATGTAGGCCACTATCCTAAAGGTCATTAAATGAGTCAACTGGGAATTAGTAGACAGGATGTTGCAAAACATTTTTTCATTCTATCCTAACACTAATAGATAACCGGTACCATATTTCATAAAGTTTAATGTAGTATTTACAACACTATGAGATCAACATCTGTATCAAGTTTCATCAAATTTGACGTTGTATTTGTGGATATATCACTCTAATTAGGAAAGTTCATTACATATGCAATTACAAATTAATTAAAATGACACTGATAAATGTCTTTTTCACTGTTAAAGGGGAAGTTCACCAAGGATGATTTTTACATATGTGCTAGCTTTGTGGTCACTTACCCTGGAAAAGCTATTTTCGCCATTTATAACTTGCACGATTTTTACAAAAACCGATAGAAATAGTATAGGAAGTTGCCCATGTAATTTGAATCATGGGAAAAAAGCGCCAAGCTTGGAGCTTGCATCATGTGACATGGAAGGCACCATTTTCCCATGGGTATGGCATTGTCCACTCACCCATGCTTAAACCAGGCTGTGCGTATTTACATAACTTTTGTTTATACTGAGTATCCTTGCATAAACGGTGAATCACTTATAATAAACTGTCCACTGTCAGATTTTGTGTTGCTGTTTACTACTGTATTACTGTGAGTGGACAATGTGGGGGCCATACCCATCCGAAGATGGTCCCTTCCATATCACATGATGCAAGCTCCAAGCTTGGGGCTTTTTTCCCATGATTCAAATTACATGGGCATTTTCCTGTACTATTTTTATCATTTTTGTAGAAAATAGGGCGAGTTATAAATGGTGAAAATAGCTTTTCTGGGGTAAATGACCACAGAGCTACCACATATGTAAAAATCATCCTTGGTGAACTTCCCCTTTAAAGCAATGTGAGCTTAACATTTGTACAAAGTTTCATGAAATTTGATGCAGTATTTCTGACATATCAACCTAATTATGAAACTTCAATAATTGACATGATACTGCTACATGACGTGAAACAACTGATGAGCATGTATGAAATAGGTCAATGTCCTTGTACCAACTTTGAATGATACTGGTGGAAATACCGGTATGTCTGAGTTATGGCTCAGTACAT
Source organism: Ptychodera flava (assembly GCF_041260155.1). NCBI lineage: Eukaryota > Metazoa > Hemichordata > Enteropneusta > Ptychoderidae > Ptychodera > Ptychodera flava. The sequence continues at coordinate 680,191 of NW_027248362.1, forward strand.
GAGAAAATCGTAACAAATTTGCCGCCACGCAGCGATATTTGATCTTACTGTTTTAAAAATCAACACGTATATGTATTACATAAGTCAATGTCCAGGTACAAACTTTGAATAAAATCAGTTGAGACTTGCTAGAGTTATGGCTCTCGACATGAAAAAAACCATAACAAAATTGCTACCTTGTGGCCATATCAGACCATATCGAGAAACAAATCAATGTACTTATGTATACTATAAGTAAATGTCCTTGTACCAACTTTGAATAAATTTGCTTGATACATGTCTGAGTTATTGTTCAGGACATGGAAAGTCGTAAAAAAAATGGCCACAAGGCAGCCATATTGGATCGTATCACAAAACAATTCAATGTGCATATGTATGACATATGTCAATGTCCTTGTACCAACTTTGAATAAAATCAGTTGAGATATGCCTGAATTATGGCTTTGTACATGAAAAAATCATAACAAAATGGCCGCCTGGCAGCCATATTGGATCATATCACAAAACAAATCGACACGCATATATATGACATAGGTCAATGTCCTTGTACCAAGTTTGAATAAAATCGGTTGAGATATGCCTGAGTTATGGCACTGTACATGAAAAAATCGAAACAAAATGGCCGCCTGGCGGCCATATTGGATCGTATCACAAAACAAATCAATGTGCATATGTATGACATTGGTCATTGTCCTTGTACCAACTTTGAATAAAATCGGTTGAAACATGCCTGAGTTATGGCTCTGTACATGAAAAAAATCATAATAAAATGGCCGCCTGGCGGCCATATTGGATCATATCACAAAACAAATTGACATGCATATCTATGACATTGGTCAATGTCCTTGTACCAACTTTGAATAAAATCGGTTGAAACATGTCTGAGTTATGGCTCCGTACATGAAAAAATTGTAATAAAATGGCTGCCTGGCGGCCATATTGGATCGTATCACAAAACAAATCAATGTGCATATGTATGACATTGGTCATTGTCCTTGTACCAACTTTGAATAAAATCGGTTGAAACATGTCTGAGTTATGGCTCTGTACATGAAAAAATCATAATAAAATGGCCGCCTGGCGGCCATATTGGATCATATCACAAAACAAATTGACATGCATATCTATGACATTGGTCAATGTCCTTGTACCAACTTTGAATAAAATCGGTTGAAACATGTCTGAGTTATGGCTCCATACATGAAAAAATTGTAATAAAATGGCCGCCTGGCGGCCATATTTGATCGTATCGCAAAATAAATCGATGTGCATCTGTAGGTCATAGTGCTATGCCTTTGTGCCAAGTTTGAACAAAATTGGTTTGGCAGTGTCTGAGAAACTGTTGATGACGGACGGACGGACGGACGGATGGACGGACGGACAGACGGACAGACGGACGGGACCCAATCTATAAGTCCCCGCCGGACTTCGTCCGCGGGGACTAAAAAGGTGAAACTACTATCTCTTCCATACAATTACAATTTTTGCAGTAAGAAGAGTGGGTAGCTGAGGAAATCATAACAGCCTTGAGTACAAATCCTCCTTTTTAAGTGTCAAATAAATACAAGTCCTGAGCACTGTTTCTGTTGAGTTAAATGCTCCATTAGCTGTAACTTTAAAGGCTATTTATTCTGAATTTTGTGTATCAACTAGTCTTTTATCCGAATTCTAATAGCGCTGATCTCGGTGTCAGGTTTGTTACTATATATAGCTGCGCGCGCGACTTCGAACACCGCTGCCTGAAAATCGGACAATGAATATTCTGTTTGTCAAGACAGCAATGCCGAATGGCCATTGCTATTTTTGAAAACTGAATTCTAATCCGGACTTATAAAATGACCACATCGTTTTTAGCACAAAAACAATGTTCAAAGTAAGAGCAACTTATACTGCGTACGAACTATTTGGAGCATTCAACAACGAACATTTCACCGGCGGTAACTGCTTGCCCCACCACCGGGCTGCTTGCCCCCTCGTGATCAATCGCGGATCGCGCAGAAGCTGATGGAAATTCAGTTCCATTCCTTATTCGAAGCTAAACCAGTCAAGAATTGTTTTCCATCCGTCTTGTATGGAGACCAACCCAATATAGCGAACTTCCGCCGATTTGGAAACTTTTAGGGAGAAATAAACTTGTGAAACGGTCGATCGATCTTCACTTACAGTATACTGCAGTCCGCTAAAACAGGAGGTGCACATGTACACTTTACGTACAGCGGTTGATGTACCCCTTTACGATAGGTAATCTGATTTGTATCAAAACGATCGTACGACATTTGCGTTTTTGCGACATTTGAGTAAGTTGCTGCGTCATTGCCAACAAAGGAAGGACACAACGCGTCGTATTTTCGAGCATACGATCTGTGTTTGTTTTTCATATTTCGTCCAAAAACCTACCCACACGCGGACGGCAAACAAAGAATTTATTTTACGGCGCCTAACTATGGAATACAATGTTTTTGAGAAAATGTAACATGACCCTGATGACCTTTGACCTCAAATATACATATATGTCCATAGCTCAGTAACCACAAGTGCTACATCCTTCAAATTTGGTATGATGGGAGACCTTATGGCGGTTTATCCTGTACCTCATTAAATATTTGCATATCCTATTCTGGGCTAACCAATAGAGATTGGGGTCTGATTTTTGGTACATAGGGATAACTGTGGTATACAAATTTTTTGACAAAATGTGACATGACCTCAATGACCTTTAACCTCAAATATACATATATCTCCATAACTCAGTAGACAAAAGTACTACATCCTTCATATTTGGTATGACGGGAGACCTTGAGGTGCCACATCCTATGCCTTATCAATTATGTGAATATCTAATTCTGGGCTAGCCAATACACTTGATGTCTGATTTTTGGTACACAGGAATTAATTTGGTAAAAAATCTGTTTGCAACAATATCCAACAGGCCAAGACTACCTTTCGTCTCGATTTAACAAATGCCTATAAATAATACATGCTCTAAATTTGACCGAATGAAGCACCTCATGCATGACATTAGAGGATTATTGATTATCATTGTGGCACCTTTTGCCAGTTTTTGAAGGTGCTTGGGCCCCGTGAAGCTGCTTGCAGCTTTAATGTTTTTATTCCTCTTATATGTATGATATGTTTTTCTGGAAATGTTGTGGCCAGTGTTTGATCGCCCTGAACCCTTGAAAAGTGCATATTTGAAAATAAAAATATTTTGGAAAAAAATCCCTGCCGACCTACCTACCGTATTTTTGAAAACCATGTTATCGGAACAGCACAATTTATTAATTGCCTGACCAAGAAAATACCGCAATTATACTGTGTCGCTCACATTTTATCAGAACTGGTACATACCAGTATGGGTACGAAAGATCAACCAGAAAAACAAGAATGACAAAAGCAAGTAAGGTCTGCAACTTAGGTACTGGAGGTCATCTTTAGGAACATGCATATCAACTTCTATAGCAATGGGACAAGCAGATCCTACATACATAAGCAAATGTCAAGAAAAAATTAGCCAGAGAAGCTTGACAAAAAGAAAAGGTGGGAGAGTGGGGAAAAAAGAGTTGGAAAAAATATAAAAGGGATCTTTTAAAAAGGAATGCTACCTCATCAATCTTCTATCCCCTACCCCCTCCTGAATATCAAATGTTCCACCCCTTAGTTGACCATGTTTACATAAGACCAGCTGGCAGTATATTTACAACTTTGGGGATGTTTTAATTAATGCTATGAGTGCTATTATTCAAATGTAAACAGCACTTAAATCAGTTACAGATAGTGAAATTCCTTCCAATGCGGGGGGGGGGGGGATTATGACATCTGGAATTATCCTCAATCCAAATTTCTCATCAGTTCTTGTGTGTCTTACATGCAAAAGTTGCAAAAATTGGTTTGCAATGAAAAAATTTACCTCAGCTCTGTTTTCAGGATCAAATTTTACTCCAAATTGATGTTAAACAAGACAAAATTATGTTCACAGCCTTCGAAACTCTCTCACAACAAATCCTTGGTTGGTGTAGGTCATTTAAGGTCACAAAAGAAAATTACCTAAAATATAAATATTTTGGGGGTTTCCCAACACTTTGAGCAGAAAATTTATCTCATAACATCCCTAGGGACTTTTGTACCAAATTACAAAGCTATCAGACAAGTAATTTTGAGAACAAGTTTTCTTGACCAAATATGACAAAATTGTCTTAAAAATACCGCAATTATACGGTGTCGCTCAAATTTGATCAGAATTGGTATATACCAGTATCGGTTACCAATGATCAACAATAAATGTTGTTTCTATCTGTTCAGTGGAGGAAAATTCTACGTTGATGTTATGGCAATGATTTCTGCACAGTACAACCAGAAAAACAAAACCAAATATGAGCTAACAACAAGAAATATTTAAACCAGAAAAACAAGAATGACAAAAGTAATTAAGGTCTAACTTTAGGTACTGGAGGTCAACTTTAGCAACATGCATAGAAGAACCAGCCCCTCTTAATTTAGTATAGACGGTCTTCCCCCATCTACTATGGTTTCAGCTGGTCTGTTAATATGTAACAGTTCATAAACAATGACAGGAAATGAGTCAAGATCAGTGGAGTTTGCCTGTTTCTCACTGGCATGACTCATGCACATTTGCAGGATTTCACTTTTTCTTACCTCATTTGCACATTTTTGACACTGATGTGTTCATTTGAACAAATTCACATCTCAACCCCTGCATCTACCTGTACACCAAATACTGAGATGGTAGCTTTGGCGGTATGGGAGCCTTTGTGCGTGACGGACATACATCCGCACATACCCACAAATATACAGACATGCAAATCAAATGCAAATGAACTGATTCAGCTATAACCTCACATTGGTATGTACAAAATGTGAGCTAAAAATACAAATTTGTATATTTCAGGACAATTTCCACATATCTTACTATTGTCATCCCTGGACATCTGTACACCAAATGTAAAAGCTGTCTGTCCAGGGGCTTTAAAATGAAAATATTTTTTACGATTTTTTGACCAAAAATAACAAAAATTGCCCCAAAACAGTAATATTTCCAACTTTGTCGTAATTTCAACAATTAGAAGGGTAACACCCTTGCAAACATCCAATCCAAATTTGAGAGCAATTGGGTTAGCAATTTCAGAGAAGAAGAAATTTTACTTAAAATGAGAAAAATAACCAAAAAATTCAGCAAAAATATAAAATTCAAGATATCTTCACGATATTCATCAAACTGATTTGGATCAACCTTAGTAACCTGTATACCAAATATCAAAGCTATCAGATTAGTTATTCTTGAATAAAAAAAATTTTGACCAAAAATTCGGAAAATTGCCCCAAAATTACAAATATAAAAATTTCAATTCAATTTGTATACACTTGACTGATGTCATCCTGAGGAACATGTATACCAACTTTCAGAGCAATCAGATGAGTGGTTTTAGAGTTAAACATTTTTTGACTAAAAACTGAAAAAATTACCTGAAAAAAAGAAACATGCAAATTTCATCCTAAATTTTACACATCTGCTTTAGAATACCTAAAGGAACCTGCACAACAAGTTTCAACCCTATCTGACCAACGGTTACAGAGTTTTAGCAATTTGCAGGGTTTTTCCTTTTTTCCCCCTCATTTGCATATTTTTGACACTGACAAGTTCATTTGAACAAATTCACATCTCCACCCCTAGGTGCACCTGTACACCAAATACTAAGACAGTAGGTTCTGCCGTTTAGCTGTTTTTGATGTGGACGGACATACATACATACATACATACATACATACATGCAAATGGCATGCAAATGAACTGATTCAGCTTATACGATTACCTCACATTGGTATACCAAATGTGAGCTAAAAAACGAAAACCGTGATCTTTTCATCATGCATGGCAGAGTGAGTTCCGCGACTGGTTGTTATTTGATAAGTCTAAAATGTATGTACTAGCGATCTCTCTGCCCATAAGGTAGCCGCATATCTTGTAAGTCTGTTTTCTCAACTTATTCTAAGGGTCCGTGAGCTATGTGAGAGGTCAGAAATCGAGAATCTGCACCCCAATCTGCGCTAGCGCATTTCAATCCGCGCTATCAATCTGCGCTATCAATCTGCGCTTTCGAACTCTCAGAGTACAGAGAATTGTTAGATTAAAAAGGTCGATTTCTTGTCATGAAAAATGGAAAAAATGTCAAAAAATAAGAATACGCAAATTGCAGCATGATTTGAACAAAATTTACTGAGGACAATCTAAGGAACCTTAACACCAAGTATCAAAGCAGTCGGACAAGTGATTTCAGAGAATATTTTATGACCAAAATCAGTAAAAATTGCCCCCAAAAAATAAATTTTCAAATTTTACTATAATTTTGAAAACTGACTAAGATCACCCTGAGCAACCTGTATAACAAATTTTGGACAAGCAGTTTTAGTGATGATTATTTTTTTTATCATAAACACAAAATATTGCCCAAAATACAAATACACACATTTCTAAATGATTTGTACAATAATGACTAAGGTTACCCCCAGCAACCTGCATAAAAAATTCTAAACCAATCAAGAAGAAGCTTGCGATGAAAAAAGTTGACGGACGACAGATGATGGGAGACGACAACCATCTATTTGACGAGCCCCGTGTTACTTATAGCAGAGCTACAAAAGTCAATATCTCATAAGATTTGATTTCAAGACATGATGGGCTTTCATACACTCGTAACTGTGCCTGTCACTCCCTCTGCTGTGCGTTGTTGGATTCTCGTCATAAGTCGTCGTCGCAATTAGGTCTACCATAATTGTAAGTGTACTTGACTTTGCGCTTACTATATGTACTTGATCATTTCTCGACCTTTTTATATGAGAAAGAAAATTCATCGAATGTGTACTTCGTAGCCCTAGCATCCATGAGACTATATGGTATGTTGCGCTTGATTCGAAAATGCATTCGATCGTACATTACCCAATAACCAGTCTTCCTGACACTCGGTATAAGCTTATGGTGTACAAAAATACAAATCTATTTCAACACTAAATCATGCCATGTCAATATCTGGCGGGCATCTATATCACAGCAGTGTCTTAAATGTCGCCGTAATGACTAAAATCAAAACATTCATGGATCGAGAGCGCAGATCGATAGCGCAGATTGAAATGCGCTAGCGCAGATTGGGGGTGCAGACTATCGATTTCTGACCTCTCACATACCTGGGTCCGTTTGTGGTTGGCACTAACAACTTAAGACACTCAAATTTAGCCTCACACAGTCAGCCAGAAGTTCATAAAATTGCCGTGGAATACGCTAAGAACTGCAATGCGCCACGGATGAGGTAACACTGCAAATAATGAACAGTGCGGTCTTCACAAAACTCTGCTATCTCAGTATCTGTTCCGTAATGCCCATGTTATATGTATGAATAACTGTCCATGAAAAGACTTTGTCTGGATGGCTTCACTCGACGTAAAAAAGGAGTTGCTGGGATGAAAACTGAAAGACTTTCCCCAATGTTTATTTGAAATGAAAGCTGAGACTATTTCCCATGTTAATTGGAAATAAGGACTAAAGAATGTTTCTCATATTAATTTGGAATGAAAACTGAAAGACTTTTCCCCATGTTAGTTTTGGAATGAACTTTTTCCCATAGCTGGGTGATACCTACCTCTGGTCATGGCATATATTATTGAGAAAAAAAATTAAAATATACATTTGTTCATTTATTCGTATCAATATTATATAACAACACCAGAGTAGGAGAGACTCATAATGTACCATATTATCAGCTATTTTCAATTGAAAGCACATTTTTGAAGGTTTTTTTGTTAGTTTTTTGTTGGATCCCAACATACATCAAGAAGAACCAGCAGATTCCCTTTGCTATTGGTCCTTTGGACCAGCATGCATTTCAAGATAATTTCACACACTGCCATCGAAGAATTCTGACCGGTGACTACCATGAATTTCATTGCCATATCATTATTTCCTCAACACTGATCTTAAATTCAGAAAGGTTGGTTGTTTTTACATGCAGCAAACGCATGTATACACCATGTTAACCGATGCAAATTAGGTGAATACATGATTGACGTTCTGTCTTGAATTTTCTCAGATCTTCAGAAATATTTTCACACCTTAATTTCACCACATCATCATTTGGTTAGCAAGCGATTTTTTAAGCAGTTGAATTTTGAGCAGCTGTAAAAATAGCATGTCAGTCAGGTGAAGTCATTGTATTTCCATCTTTGTAAAAATGTACATATGCTTGTATGAAATCATGTACATTCAATTTTTGTGAGTTCAGTGAGAATAGTTAATCAAATCTCACTGTGTATGGTTTCTTACATTTTGACAAAAAAGTGTGGAAGTCTGGAGTTATGTTGACCGGATGTGAATAGATTAGAAGTCTTTGGGAAAACATGGGATTGCTCAATTCTAAGACCCCTCTTACACTTATGCCCATTTCATCTTTCTGGCAATGCTTGTTATAATCAGACAAATACAGTAAAGCTTTACACAAAATATTGGGTTTGTCTGCTCTATAGCAACACATCAAGGCAAATGTCATGCCTGAACATTGTAACATGCTGTTTTTCATTATGCTCCATAAACAAGCGTATTGCAATAGAAATGACATGTGAAACTTAAGAGCCTGTCCATTGCGCGAAGAAAATATTGGCTGTGAAACACTTTATCTGGCAGTGCTTAAAGATGTAAAAAATAGCAAGAACGTAGAATACCGTATTCCTCCGATTCTAAAACCCCGCCCGTTTATAACGCCCGCAGGATTATTTTACCGATTCGTAATTGGTCGTTAATTCATTTATAATGCCCCCCAGGGGGGTACACCCAAATTCTGACTGGAACAATAGCGCCATTGTCATGTAATGAGACATGGATATCCGCGACACCTAAATCAAAGTCACAAACAAGTGCCAAAGAGAACTTGAGTATCAAACCTCAAAACAAGCACACTATTGTTTAGTGTTGGAACATGTCAATCGGGAACGGTTCTATCGTTCCTGGCGATACAATTCCACTTGGATTTCGCTACGTAAATGAACATTAAAAGAGTTGGATTTTTGAGCGTCTCGATCTAGTACAATGCCGTCTTTTCGTCACTGTCATTTTGCTAACGTCAAAATAAGCAGATTTTTGAACATCTTGATCGAGTACAAATCGAATATTTCGATGCCATTTGGCTACCATAACATGAACATTATGATAGTCGGGTTTTTGAACATGTCGATCGAGTACGATTCGATCATTTTACATGGTGAAAAAATCGTTCCTTTCCACGGGTATCACGAATGCGCTCAACGGAACTGGAGACAACATGATTTCCGAGGAGATTCCGGTACTCGATGACGACTTATCAAATGAAGCCCTGGGACTCGTGTTTGATGACGAGGGGGAAGATGACGATATAGACTTCGATGGATTTGACTTCGATGAAGAGGGCAATTGTATCGACAAACGCGACATCCGACGTTTCTTCTGCGCATGAACTGAAAATACTTTGAATTTCTTTCTTTATGTTTTATCAATTTTGTACATTTTTTTTTCATGTTATTATTGTTTGAACAGCATTTCTTGCTTGTGTGTGTCCTTTTCCTGAACTAGTCCCAGCAATGAGTAGGCGATAGTGTAACAGATTTTCAAGATTATGCATGCTTTCGAAGTCTTGCGAGGGAAAAATACCCAACTTCATAAACGGCCCTATACACTTACAGTTAGAACAAATACGTGCATGTTCGTACCATTCCGAACAGATGATCATAGATGACTGAATTCCACATCGAGAGACATTTCGTTCATAGATACAAATAAAAAAAAAACTTCAAAGTTTTATTGCCAAAAATTCAATTCATCAAATTGTAAGCATATTGGCGTAGCAATCTTTCGTCTCGGCCAGCCGGCCGATGCTTCAACAGTATCAGTTCGAGCCTAGCGCCTGCCTTTTCGTAAGATCACATTTCGTTTCGAGATACGGTTAGACTTTTTGAAACTACCGTAGGAGCAAAATAATAAAACTCACAACGTGTAATTGATCGTTTATTGTAAGGAGTACGCTAATTGAAAATCGTAAATAGAAAGCATCGGACAGACACCGTGCACCACACTGTATGCATGTGCTGAACAGAATTTTACCCTGACCTCATGCACTGACACCTTTGACCTATTGCGTGAATTGACCAATCACAGCCAGCGGAACTTTAGGGACTTTCCCTTTACTCCTTGTCTGACCTTTGCGGCCATGCTATGCATTGCTATGGGGAGCTAGCTACTGCTGGAGCGTACTTGTTGCAACGAAGTATCGTGGTGATTATCTATACAGGAAATACGAAGATTTATTGCTATCGTATTTTTTAGCAAAAGAGGGTATGGCAAATACGCTAAATTTCAAAACTTGTCGATCTCCATTAATTTATACCGTACAGATTCGACTGTCAATATCGACGCAGCATGGCCATGAGTTGATATCACAAAGTTGTCTGCAGCGCTCATGTGAATAAAAAAACATTGGCATAAAATTTGCATAACATTGCATCAATTAGCATAAGTTAACTACGACGTTCGATTTCGCGGTGACATCCGTTTATACAACCCCCCCACATGTTTTCCGTCACCTTTGGTTCTGAAAAGGGGGTTTTAGAATCGGAGGAATACGGTATGTACACTACTTAAAATCTTGGTAATGCTTTGTATTGCTGCTAAAATTATGAAATATCTTTGAAAAGTGATGGACTGTGTAAAAATACCGCCAATGGTGCTTGGACATAATGACCGCCTAGTCTTATCAGCATTTATCAACAACCCCACTCACTGTGAATTAGACAGACCACGAAGTCAATGTGCAACATATAGCTAGAAAGACTATTTTTCACATTGCGATTTTGAGCCCATTTTTATGAGAAAAGGGACACATTTATGAATATGGAGAAAAAAGCAGAAGACATATTGTAAATCAGTGGTTTGTTGAGTGACAATCATGTATGCATCTCTTGAAAAAGTTAATGGTTATAAGGTATAACAGTAGTGTAAGAATAATGAGGTTAGAATAAGTGTAGTAAAGCTAAGTTGACAGTAATTAAGATTACAAAATTATACACTAAGCTAAGGAAATCTGAATGAAATAAATGTTGAAAGCTGTAATTAAAGCTAAGATAGGAATGAACTAAATTACTGCTAAAAGGATAGTAGAAGGCCACCACAGGAATTGGTCAATACCATGGTGTTGGAAACGTAAAGCCAATCTTGCCTGCCACCCTTATTACAAAAAGGTCTATAAATATTAGCCACTTTAAGGGGGCAAGATGATCTAGTAGGGCAGCAAAGTCATGGTCATCTTTTTGTCTAATACCTTGTGTAAGTTCATGAACTTTACATAAATCTTGCTATAGATTTGTTGCTAATCGGCAATAACTGTGTTTCAGATCATTTGAGAGCAATCCATCCATGACAGGTTTAAATTGTAATATAGCTTCTATTTGAAGATCCATTAGCTGTAACTTTGATCATTTTTAAAATTTTGTTTGTTCTTGTGTATCATCTGTAGTTTCTGGTTTGAATCCCTGAACCATGGAGAAATTCCTAATATTAAGCTCATAAATATACCCTATATGAGTATAATCTGCATTGTTATTGTTTACATTTTGTATTTAGGTCCGGACTAGAATACATTTATCAACAATAACAATGGTCATTTTACATATACAGGCTGTGTTGGCAAGCAAGATGCCGGGCATTGGTCATGATGATCAGATTATAGTAAAATTCTGTAGTTGATACATTGAAACAGAGTAGTGAAAAATTATTCAAAAGTTTCAGCTAATGTCCCTTTAAAGGAGAGAAACTTCTCAAATAATTTTTTGTTCCCTGTAATTTCCTGTGAGAACACACCGACAGATGCTCAGGACAGATGCTGGTGCTAGCTTGATAACTAACCTAAAACTTGCAACTCCATTGTCTCTGGAATGTGAATGTCAAAGTCTGTATATTGACTCAAGGATGTTTACTTTACAAATGCCTAGGGTCGTCTCAAATGTGAGAATCTAAAATATGAAATGTTTTTTTTTATCGCTTTTGTTGCCCAAAAGAACATGGAAATCTCTGATACTTCGAATCAGCCATCCTGCATATTTCTAACATTCATCAAAACCATGTTTCTGTTCCACAACTCATAAAACAGTCCACAATGCTGGATTGGTGTACATTCCAAAACTACATATATGAAAGACCCCTAAAAATCAATTAGTTAAAGAGGGGGGTTAGCAATTTCCCAAAACTATCTAACTGCTACACCGTTTAACTCCATTTTTAGGAATCGGAACGTTGAACACAATCTGAATATCTGTAATAAATATCAACAGTCTATTCAGTGGTTTTTTACTTTTTGTCGTTTACGGAAAATTTTCACTGTCGGACACCAACTCAACCCATCACAATAACATGATGACCTTCTGTCATTATGTTAAAAATCAACTTCAGCATCTCCACACTGTTCCAGGTATGTATACTTCACACACCAAGTGCGCTTGGTTTTTGAGAAGATTCTGTGGATGGACGGTCAAACATACAAATATACATACACATCTTCATACATACATACATACAGACACACAGACAGGTAGACACAGCTAGAGGACAGACCCTGAAGAGCTAATACCCATATGCCTTCATTTGCTGTATTTACACATGGCAACTGGAAGCTAAAAACGCCATGTTGCTACATTTATCATGACATTTAATACAGATGACTATCCCTATAGAGATGTAGGTGCATTTGGCTGTGTCCTACATAAAGAGGAGAAACTGCAAGTTTTTAATCAACAAACAATTAAAATAAAATCGGGAATGATTGACAATTATTTAGTTGGTATGCTCCATACTGTACCAAGGTTCTTAATTCATCATTCTTTATTACTTTGAAGTTGGAATACTTACCTACAATGCAGTACAATTGGTTTATCATCATGAGGTTGAAGTTGACGTACATCAGCCATCATTTTGATGATTGGCAATGGTGATGTGGGTATTCCATGATCAGGCCATGCGTTGTAATGATACTGATGGATTTTTCGCTCTTCCTGTATTTAAAGTAAAATTTTCATAGCAAATAAGAATCTAAAAGTAGATATATTTTATAAATTTCATCACAATGTCTGAATGACAACATCAACAAGGAATGTGATGTAAAGTGTCCACTTTTGTAATTAATTTGAATAGTTTTCACAACTACAACATGTCAGACTCAGAATATATTCATTTTTTGCCAACACACTGTCACATTGCATTTGGCCAGCGCCATCTTGGATATCTCTGTTTATGTAACATGTGTAACGTGCACTGTGATTGGTCCACCAGATATTGGAAGCTCCATCTGACTTCCGTAAGACAATATAGCATGCAGTTCTCGCACAGGTTAGTTACCGGGAGATGAATTGTGCAAGCCAACTATGCCCAATCTGCTGATATTAGTAACAGTACTCATCCGTGTACAAGCCCCTGCTCATGTTTAAGCCCCTCCACTGATCTCAGATGATTTTTAAAATTCCTGTACATCCGTGTAAGCCCCTGCCCTATTTTGACAGAACGGTTAAGAGAATATAATGGGTTGTTACAGTTGGTACACTTACTTTCAGATCAAATAAACTACTAAAATATGTTAAAACAATGGGACATTCAAGTTCCCATGACAGCATTGTACAATATTCCAGTACCTTTATGATTCTGTGACCCTCCTTCCCATGTTACATATAAAGAAAAACAGTCCTACTTCAAAACATTTGCCATTGTCTCTTTTCATTCATGGCCATGATATTGGTTTCATCACAGTCCCTCCACAAAACAGTCAAGAAGCGCCACTACTTTCTTTTGTTATAGTCCGGGTTTCGATTGGGCTCTCTGTTGATTTTACTGATGGGGATAATCCCTGATTATCACGCGCGTGGTGGAAGGTGTTAACAGTTACGTGCATAAAATTATCGTAAGCAGAAATTCTCCCAGAATGCATTCTGATTATTGTCTGCGCATGCGTCTGAAAGGTCAAAGTTTATTTACATCTACCGTCTTCTGAGAGAGATCACGTCGAGTGATCACGTGAGTGACGTTATGTACAAGTTTGGAGACGATTTCATCAATTTTGACGACTCTCATGTTGATTTGAACTTCATTTTGGAAGATGAAAATCAATGACAGAGAGTTGGGCGCCCAGGCATGGGGAGGTTGTGTCATCAAAACATCACTACACTTGTAGGGTTTCTAGATTTGAAAGGTCGACAAAATCAAAACATTGGGTTCGGCAGTAACATGCATCTATAAGAAAGAACAGATTCTGTAATGAACATGATTGGCTACTTTTGAGAAGACTGAGCGATCGATAGGGATGCACTTGACACCTCTGAACGATCGATAAAGGAGAGAAAAAAGCTGGAAAAAATAGTGCACCATTACCATAACGCCAACTCGCAATGTGTCGACGCACGGCCGATGGGAGCACTTTGCAAAAACAAGGTCATCGTAAGTGTTCCCTGATTTTGTGTATTGAATTTTGTTTAAAACGATTAAAATTTCAAATCGAACTCTCAAAGTTTGGAACTGAGGAATTATCATGTTAAATCGATATCAAAAGGGAGTTAAGGAGGACATTTCAGGATTTTCCTATGTAATGCAGATAAGACTCGTTGATCCCAAGCAATTCCATTTTGTTTTCAGTTTAAAAAATAAACGCGGCAAAAACGACTAGTTTTCTTGTCGAATTAGTTTTCAAAATAAGAACACAACACAATTCCCTATTTTTTCGAAGTCTTTGCCTTGTTAGGAGGTGCATGACTTACTTTTTTGATGAAAGGCGAAAAAACAAACGGAAGAATAAAATTCACAGTGTTTCCGAAATGCATGGCGTCGGTCAAGATCACGTCATGGCTGAACTCAGCCATAAAATACTATCCAAGATTTCTCGATAGTGACCTAGATCTTTAAGAAACTGTTTTGCTCATCTTCTCACGTAGACACGAAAGTCTTCAAATACATGTGAAATAGTGCAGAAAGATGAAAATAAATAAAGTACATTGACTGACTGGATACCGGAGTGGGACCGTATCACAAGACGCCGCTGAAGCAAGACGCTAACATGCCTATGACGTCATTCGCTTCCTGCGTCCACCACAACGCGGACTGTTGCAACTGTGTAGATGATTAGCACCTTTGAACAAAAGCGCTTCTTGACTGTTTTGTGGAGGGACCGTGGTGACACTGACAGTGAGAGTCCAGTTCGTCCTTGAATCTGTCAAAAGTTTTACCTACTTTGGTTGAATCAAAATTTGACCTGCAACTACTCAGTTTGATATAAAACCCATTATATCGAAGGAAACTTTCACAAACAGAGTCATAATACAAGGGAAAAGGAGAAAAACTGAGGTTTTCTGAAAGGTCACAATCTAGATTATCTCATCATGTGATGTCATGCATGAAGACCCCTCAAGTACACAATTATGGTTCAAAAGAAACCACCTATGGTGGTCCAATAGGTACAACCATATGTTAAAAGGTTGGTGCCTTCCAATTTAAATGGCATTCAGCTTGACTGTCAGTTTTAAATTAAATTTTATTAAGAGTCAAGGCAAAGGGAAATTGTCAACAGTAACGTCAGTAAGGGGCCATCAATAATAAAAGCTTACACACGACAAACGTAATTCTTTCATTGGGGGCGAGGGGTAAAAGCTCATTTCGTTTTGTGTGCATCAAAATCACATAAGGATTTTCGTCTATTGTTTTCTGAACCATGACCACTTGCGCTTGCGGGAAAATGCAGAGCTGAATTTACTGCAGGATTGTGGAGTTAAAAAGAGTTCAAACATGAATTACAATAGAAACACTCGCAATTTTATTTTTGAATTGAAATTGATACACTTTTCTGTATAGAGCTGTGCAGTGCAGTGACACGTGCAGTACGCGCTGCAGTCAACCAACATTTTGAGCATACGTCACACACATGTGAGAGCGAAACCATGCTTCAAAGCATAGCTATGAGTTCAAAGAAAAAAATGTACAACTGTGGGGACAAACTACCCTGTTTTGGAACTCAAGTTCCAAGTACAAGTTGCCAGATCTTCTCAAAACATCCAGGTGACTATAAACGATTTGTTGATGCATACTGGTACAACCATGGTCAAGGGAGAGCAAAGGCAAAAGTTTTGAGGGAAGCCCAAGATGCATGGAAAATGACATACAAAAATGACGCGCAAAGTGGAGGTTTATTAATTAATGTGCACTTCCGGTATTTTTTCATGGGCATGCAGATCAGAGAGGCGTGTGTGGGTTTGTCAGAAACGGCATCATAATACGAAATTGATTTTGCAAATTTCGTTTTGAGGGGGGAGGAAGGAGATTTCCAAGTAAAACGAAAGAGTTACCTTTCTTATGCGCCAGCTTTTATGATCGACGGCCCCTAAGCATATCCAATTTCAAATCATCACATTTGAGAACTGCAATTTTGCACGGTCACTTAACATCAAAGCAACAATCCAAAGTAGGAGAATTATTAAAATTATCCATTTGGATTATTTCAAAGTGCTATAACTTATATAAGAAATGATGCGATTCTGAATGATTTTATTATTTTTGCAGATTCCACCAATTTAATGATGTAGAAGTGATCATCACCAGACATTTCTTGATGATATCAAAATATCACATAAAAATATTTCTGGGCTAAAATGTTATCATAATCATTAAAACAATGGTTCAGACAGTAGGAAATTAAATGAACATATATTATTGTGTCTTGTTTTACAGGATTTGGGTTTGGCCCAACCCTTTTTGTCTCAAGAAAAATACTTAATGCTTAAGATGCTATTGAGCCTGCTTGATCACAACTAGACACAACACCAGGGCCTTAAAGCCCTGCACGAAATGGACCAGGATCCGGATTAATGCCAAGTTTGGGTGGGCGTTTGGGGGCATGGCTCTGCATAATGAGTCTGTTGGTAACGGTTGCTATCGTTTACATTTTCTGCGTAATCTGTTTGCTCTCAAATCACGCTCGGACTATAGGTACAGCCTTCGCAATATGCGAAAGAAAAAATAAAGAATGAAAAAATATCAATTTCATCAAACAGGAGCTTGCTGAGTTGATCGACTAAAGTTTTTGCTGCGTTGATTTACTGAAGTTTTGGGGTCATGTCTTACAAGCTTTGTTTAATTCTCATAACAGAAGTCCAAACGTTACTGGGGCAACCAGTATGTCAAAACCTTACCAACCCTCCTAACATGACATGTCATTGCCATGTATGAGAACAAGTGTACATGTACAAACCACACGGCCGTTTTCAGGGCTAGCATTTATATCAAAAGCGACTGAAGCGTACCGGTACTTTCGGCAGTAGATTTGAGGGGGGCTGTTCAAAAAAAGTGGCTCTCTTTGACTGACTGTAATTAAATTGATCATGGAGGCTACTGCCATGCTTTGATGTTTAGTTGTTTTCGATGTCATTGTCAATGCAAACTATGGACTCTGCCTACAGTTTTGTGTAATACAGTATAAGCTTACGCACTTTTCGCAAGAATACATCGTACCGGGACTGACTCATCTCTTGCTAAGTCACACTTTCACGATGTCATTGCATCATAAACGTTGTTAGTAAAATAGTTTATGACAACCACGAAGTTTTCATCCTGTGTGCACGCCAATATACATGTAACTCTAAGCATACACATGGTTTGTTTACATCGTAATTGTTCTCGTATGCACAACAAATGTTTGATCAGTTTACACCTCTGCGCGTCACTGAGAATGATAGACAATTGTTTGAATCATGGAACGACTGTTCCCTAGGGGTCATTTCCTTTGTGACGAAAGCAATTTTTCCCCTAATCGTTGTAATTTTAAAATGCTTTGTGAAACTTTGCAGATGCCTGTATGGCCTACGTGTTTACGAAACAGTAATATGTTTATGGTATGCCAATAATGTTTGTTTCAGAATCGCTTCGGCTGATTTTCTCGGAGTGGTCTACCTTGCTGTTGCCAGTTGTCACTCAAGCGCCATTATGAATTTTCGATGAGTTAGGGGTCTTTTATACCCCGCACCGGGGTTTAAACACCACAATAATTGTACCTACCCTGCCACTATGCAACTAAATGCTTTCTTCTGCATAGAAGTTTTATTTATGTTACTCAAAAAATTTGGTCATGACTCAAAGACTGCATAAATTTGCCACATGAGGAGCTTGTAGCTTATGATAAGCTGTCATACTGTGAACACTGACTGAATGCTGCAGAAATATTCTGTATATGTAGTAAATTTACACTTCACATTACTACCAGATTTTTAAAATTGCCACCTAATTTTATTTCTGGTGGTAAAAGTTTACCACCAGAAATAAAAATTATTTGTATCCCTTAAATGTCAAAAAGTACACAGATAATTAATGCAATAAAACCTGAACAAATATTTCTTTAATGTAAAAACTATCGTGAACAATATACAAAACATCTTGATTGTAAAATTATGGTAGGAACTCTGGGAATGCTGAGAAAGCTGTTGCCACACTTGAGATCATAAACTGTCTAAAGTTGCTCAAAGTGGCTAATGAGTTGGCTAATTATTTTGATCAATTAGGGGAGCCCTGCAGTTTATGCACATACCAGGGGGTACTGAAAGTTTCACATAGGCACAAGGTGGCACAACAGCAGTGGCCTTTATATACTGATTTGCCAATTGAACACCAAGTATACCGGGGTAGTACCAGGTCATGACGACACACTATGACACCGTACTGTGTTATTTTATTGAAATACATTACCGTACATGTCCCGCAAAAATTTTATTTGTTCCTCATTTAAACGCCAAAGTCCCCAACAAAAGGGGGATTATGGTAAGACTATGCAGATGTGAAAAAGCCACGCTACGGGTAAGACGCACTCGATTTGCTCCGAGATTTCCAGAAATTCGACGGACGTGGTGAACGGCGTTAATTTCCGTCCAATCTCATACATGACACCTGTGAATGTATAGCAACTGCCTTTATATCGAAAAAACGTTGAAAAACACTGTTATTTAATACAGAGAACGCATATTTTCACAAAGCGTGGGTCCAGAATGTCCATTTGACCTCTGTTCTAAATGTTAATGTATGCTGCCAATCATTGATTACTCAAATTCAAATTGCGGCCTGGGCGATTTTGATCCCTACGGACCACAACTAACAAAGCGTACTGACTTATCACTAAAATCACCGTCTATGTACCTAAACATACGCATACACAGCCACATACAACGTACACGATAAGACACATGTAATGAAGACGCAAGAAACAGCATTTTCTTTTTGGAGTGAATTTCAGTCACCAATTTCTTCTTAATGGGCGCTACAGTGTCTAACATCTCCGTAACAGTGTCGCAATAAAATGTAGATATGGCTTCAACGTCAAAATCTAGTGGGTAGGTGGACAACTTGGTAGAGATTTCATCTTGAAAGACGTCAATGTTAACAGTTCGGAAATCGCGGCGCGAAATACTCACTTTTTTGGGAGCAGGGCATCGAAGATTCAGATCAAACCGTATGAGACTATGATCAGAATTCATAAAGTTTGATACATCCACCGAGTGAACAAGCTCATCTGTCGAATATGTAATTAGGAGATCTAGAACGTGGTCCTTGTTATGTGTTGGTGTGAGAATATGTTGATGTAACCCCATCGAGTGCAACAGGTTCATAAACTTGACAGTGTCGGGTGAGTTCAGTTCATCAAGGTGAATGTAAAAATCGCCAGCGATGACAAGATGGCCGGGCGACGGTACAGCGGACTCAAGTAGAGTGGAAAATTCAACAAGAAACTCGTTGACGGTAGAATTATTCTTCTGCGATTTCGGTGGGCGGTAGATGGTAATAACACGTAAAGACTTGCTAGATGATTTAAACATGATGTCCAAACACTCAAAAGATTGGTATGAACTGGCTCGTTTCTCTGTAACACATAGATTAGAATGGGCAATTACAGCGACGCCACCTCCTCTACGTTTAGAGCGACACTGGTGGTGAATAGAATATTCGCTTATGGCCGAGTTAAATTCAGCGATTGCAGGGTCAGCTTGATTCTTGAGCCATGTTTCGGTGAGAACAAAAATGTCCAAATCATCCTTAATCAGGGTTGTTGCAATGGCACCGATTTTTCCAGTTACTGAACGAGCATTCCGAACGGCAGCATTGAGTCATAATTTTTGCAAACAAGTCGACAACTTTGGGATTTTCAATAGGACTGGAATTCGTCTCTCCACAGCTGGTTGAATAGTACGATGTGTAATGAGACTTTGAATAGCTTTGGGCTCACCATATGCACGATCATGACAATCTACCTGGAAAAGTGCACTTGGTCGAAAAGTTTTCTTCGGGCATCTTTGGGCTCGCTCAGTCGTTATGATGGTAGGAATATTGTGTACTGGTTTCGGATGTTTCAGTCCAGCTTTTCGCCCCCGGGGTTTGAAAGGACGTAAGAAAGTATTGCATATAGTGATGAACAAAGACTATGACGTAATAGTGTAGCTCGGCTCGCTGCCATGTTGAACCGGGAAACTGCGTCGCAACTGGTGTAAGAAATCTCAATTTACAGTCTCTGGAAACGATGAAATAAGTCTTCTTCTGGACAGAACGGTAACAGGATACTTAAAACCACAGGATGAAACAAATTAGCGTAAAACCACAATGAAAAAATACTGTCAAGGACAGTGTGCTCACATTCGGTTTGAATTGGTCCATTCGAGAAATATTTAAACCAGGAAAAACAAGAATGACAAGAGCAAATAAGGTCTCCAACTTAGGTACTGGAGGTCATCTTTAGGAACATGCATATCAACTTCTATAGCAATGGGACAAGCAGATCCTGAATACATAAGCAAATGTCAACAACAAAAAATATACAGAGAAGGTTTGATAAAAAGAAAAAGTGGGAGTAGGTAAAAAAATGTACAAGGGATCTGGTAAAAAAGTAATGCTTCCTCATCAATCTTCTAGACCCTACCCCCTCCTGAATATCAAATGTTCCATCTCTTGGTATTACATAATGCCAGATGACAGGAAATGTATTTACAACCTTGGGGAGTTTTAAGTTAATGCCATGAGTGTTATCATTCTAATGTAAACAGCACTTAATTTAGTTACAGATGGTGAAATGCCTTCCACTGTGGGCGGTGATTACAACATCTGGAATTATCTTGGATCCAAATTTCTCATCAGTTCTTGTATGTCTTACAAAGAAAAGTTGCAAAAATTGGTCCGCAATGAAAAAATTCACCTCAGCTTTGTTTTCTGGATCAAATGTTCCTACAAATTGATACCAAATATGACAAAATTATGTTCACAGCATTCAAAACTGTCTCACAACATATCCTGGGTTGGTGTAGGTCATTTAAGGTCACAAACTGAGAAAATTACCTAAAATATACAAATTTGGGGGTTTTCCAACACTTTGAGCAGAAAATTTATCTAATAAACATCCCTCGGGACTTTATACCAAATTACAAAGCTATCAAACAAGTAATTTTGAGAACAAGTTTTCTTGACCAAAAATGACAGTATTGTCTTAAAAATACAAATTTGTATATTTCAGGACAATTTCCACATATCTAACTATTGTCATCTCTGTATGTCTGTGTACCAAATATAAAAGCTGTCTGTCCAGGGGTTTTAAAAAGAAAATACTGTTTAAGATTTTTTGACCAAAAATGACAAAATTGCTCCAAAATAGTAATTTTCCCAATTTTGTCATAATTTCAACAAATTAGAAGAGTAACACCCTCGCAAAGATCTAACCTAAATTTGAGAGCGATTGGGCTGGCGGTTTCAGAGAAGAACAATTTTTACTGAAAATGAGAAAAATCACCAAAAAATTCAGTAAAAATACAAAAATTAAGGATACCTTCACAATATTCATAAAACTGTATAAGGTTCACCTAAGGTACTTGCACACAAATTTTCAAAGCAATCAAAACAGCGGTTCTTGAGATATTAGTTCTTGACCATTTTCATATTTTGTAAGCTCATTTGCATAATTTTGGCAGTGCAGATTTCATTTGAACAAAATCCAATGTATAGCCCAGGATGCATCCACACACCTAATACCAAGCTGGAATGTGCAGCGGTTTGCGTGTTTTTGATGTTGACGGACATACTGTACGTACGTACATACATACATATATACATACACACACACATACATACAGACGCCATCGACTTCAGCTTATACGATAAACTCAAATTGGTATAACCAAATGTGAGCTAAAAATATTAAAAATCGCTGAAAACCCGAGAGCAGATAAAAGGGACAGCCGATCAACAGCGCCATCAACATGTATTTGTACAAACTTGACTGAAGTCATCCTGAGAAACATGAATATTAACTTTTAGAGCGATCAGACAAGCAATTTCAGAGAACAAGATATTTTGATTAAAAATTGGAAAAAATACCCTAAAAATACAATTATGCAAATTTCACCCAAATTTGTGCACACATAATTTAGAATACCTAAAGGAATCTGCATACTAACTGTGCTCTCCCTGGCCTTTCAAAATTGTTAGTAAATTTACGAATTTGGTTCAAAAAATATTAGTAAGCTTAAATTATGTAATGTTGAGCCCGCAAATTTTCAACAAGCACTTCTGGTACTCAATGAATGATATTAAGCTGATAGAAATGATGAATGATTTCATGAGAGACAAAGGCAAATGAAAAATTCCTTTTTAGCTTTTTTGACAATTAACACCCATATTTTGATACGCATTTTCAAAAGATCCATTGCATAACACAGTACATCATGGGTCATAAATGCTTGTAACATTGAAATTTCTTCCTTGTCTCAATAAAGTGTGTCATTTTGGTCAACCGGCCCATAAATGTTATTTAATTAATCAATTTTATTATTATTTTATTTCTCAGTGGTTGATGATTATATATATTAACATGGGGCCCGGGGGCACCGACGTCCTTTGTACCTCCTTACTGTTTATTAATTGCCATAAATGTGAAATTTGGCAAAAAGTCAAATTGTTTTGACATAAATGAAAGTTATTTGAACTGGTTGGTTACCGCTCCAGCATAAGTTCAAGTGTGGATTCTAAGTATCAACAACCTTGATATGAACCATTGACTAAAAAACATTTGCTTGTTATTACACTCACCACACTTGTACTTAGTATTTGGAGTGTACACCTATCTACAATACAATGATAAAAAGTTTGGACTCTGTAGGTCAACAGTGCACCTTTAATGTATTATATGCCGTTCATACACAGGCCATTGAAACGTCTCTGAAACGGTTCTGGGCCAATACTGACACAGAAAGTTATGTGTGGACACTCCGAAGTGGTTCTGAAGCGTTTCAGATTTGAGACGGTTTAGTCGGCCCGACCAGAGCCGTTGTAGGGATTAACTCTATCCGCAAATCGCTGTGTGGACAGACTGAGCCGCTTCAGAAGCGTTTCAAACGCCCTCACGCAACAGGTATTTGTAACATAAAACAAACAACAACCAATATACAATATTCACTTTCGCCATGGCTGCCGAACACAGTACTACATCTCGCGGTATACTGGTCCAACGAAGAGATAAGCTTGCTACCAAAAACCCTATCAATTCGACCAGAAAAAATTCATTACGATTTGAAAAAACGTCGAATTAATAGGAAATTAAAACTGCCGAAATAATTAGTGGTCGAATTTATTTGGAACGACGAGGATGAAATTTAAGCGAGACATGTTTGCCATGTTGAGACTGCTTCAAAGCATGGACTGTGAAATTTTGTGAGGTCGACAAATTTCGTAACAAAAAAACCTCAAACGCACGTTGGTGTCACATCAAAATCAAAGTGGCCGCGATTACAGACGGAACAATCTGTGACACTGCCACCGGCCGCTCGACGGACGACACATAAGTTGACATCGTGTGCCAGCCCTTGGAAATATATTGTAACTCCTTGACAGGCAGATGAGATAGTCTTATAGTGTTTGATGCATTGAAAGTTTGTAAAAATAAACATAGGGCCAAAGTCCCTGAAGCTACTATAGACATGGATACAAAATTAAGTATTTCCTGACTGAATGAAATTATCTCACTTAGGTCATCCTAGGGACTTGTAAACCAAATATTAAAGCTGTCTGACCAGCGGTTTTGAAAGAACAAGCAACTCAACAGTTGACAGAGCTCTGCTGTGTTATTTAGAGTCTAGAGAATAACCTTTTGTGACACATGTATTAATGAAGAAGGTGGATATCTGTGATTCAGATTGTAAGTGAGTTCTGTTGAATAAGTTGAGACTGTACGTACTCAGAGAAAGCACACTGAAGAGACAAATGTTTGAAACTTAAGAAGTTCAAGGTCATCAAAAGCATTATAAGGAATAATGTAACTTTCATTGCACTGTTTACACAGATTGCATAATTGCTATAAATAGCACATGAGGAATCTTACAGCCAAGCTTTACCATAAAAACCCTATCACTTTGACCACTCTTTTAATTGACCACTCTATTTTTTTCCTCAAAAAGTAATTTTATTTTATCCTTACCAAGTCAATCATAAATGGAAATTAGAACTTTCTCTATCTCTATCTCTATCTCTATTGACTATTTTGAGCAATTTCTTTTAGACAACATACACGGCACAATAAATGACGGTTCAGAATATGTCAAAGTTGGGATTCAGGAAAGTTGCCTTTACATGTTTTAATCCTCCAAGATGGTAAGCATTTCACTATGAACTGTCAAAAAAAGTTGAACTTTCTGATAATTCTACACTAAAATTATTTTGGCTTTGATGATTTCCTAATTCAATTATTTAAAATCATATTAATTATTTTTTTCTGGGTGAATTGATAGGGTTTATACAGTACAAGAATTACATACAATGTAAGTTTTGACCAAAAATGACAAAAAAATTCCTTAAAAATACACATTTGCATATTTCATCACAATATGAACAAATCTAAATTGGGTTATCCCTAAGGACCTGTATACCAAATAACAAAGCTGTCTGACCAGCGGTTATGAAGGAGAAGATTTTTTACCAAAAACACCTTTTTTGGCATTAATTTGCCTATTTTCAACAATATCAAAAAATTAAAAAAAATAGTTTCTCAAAATCATATTTTTCATCTACACAACAAATATCAAATCAGTAAGTACTGCGGTTCTCAAGATATTTGAGTGGACGGACGCCTCACAAACGGACATACATACATACATACATACATACATACATACAGACTGACGACGGACGCCAGACGGATACCCATCCCAATAGCTTCTATAGACTATAGTCTATAGTAGCTAATAAAACATAGGGCCAAAGTCCCTGAAGCTACTATAGATATGGATACAAAATTAAGTATTTCCTGACTGTATGAAATTATCTCACTAAGGTCATCCTAGGGACATGTAAACCAAACAGTAAAGCTGTCTGACCAGCGGTTTTGAAAAAATAAGCGACTCAACAGCTGACAGAGCTCTGCTCTGTTATGTAGAGAATAACCTTTTGTGACACATGTATTGATGAAGAAGGTGGATATCTTTGATAGCTCATTTCAGGATGGCCTGACCAAAAATGGAAAGAAATTCCGTAAAAATACAGATTTGCATATTTCATCAGACTATATTAGTCTATAATAGCAAATAAACGAGAGTTAATTACATTCTAATTAAAGTAAACAAGACTTGCTTCAATCAAGATTTACGTCATAATAAAACAGCATATCTGTCAGGTTATAAAGAATCTTCAGCTGGTTATCTATATCTGTATTTTCATCCTATTAACCAAGCACATTTTAACTTTCAAATTAACATTGTAAGTAAGTTCTGTTGAATAAGTTGAGACTGTACGTACTCAGAGAAAGCACACTGAAGAGACAAATGTTTGTAACTTAAGAAGTTCAAGGTCATCAAAAGCATTATAAGGAATCATGTTACACTTTCATTGCACTGTTTACACAGATTGCATAATTGCTATAAATAGCACATGAGGAATCTTACAGTCCAGCTTTACCATAAAAACCCTATCACTTTGACCACTCTTTTAATTGACCACTCTATTTTTCCGGTCAAAAAGTAATCTTATTTTATCCTTACCAAGTCAACCATAAATGGAAATTAGAACTTTCTCTATCTCTATTTATTTGACCACCCTATCATGACAAACTATTATGAGCAATTTCTTTTAGATAACATAAATGGTGGTTCAGAATATATCAAAGTTGGGATTCAGGAAAGTAGCCTTTACATGTTTTCATCCTTAAAGATGGTAAGCACTTCACTATGAACTGTAAAAAAAGTTGAACGTTCTGATAATTCCACACTAAAATTATTTTGGCTTTGATGATTTCCTAATTAATTTAATCATTTAAAATCATATTAATTATTTTTTTCTGGGTGAATTGATAGGGTTTATACAGTACAAGAATTACATACAATGTAAGTCAAATTTTGACCAAAAATGACAAAAAAATTCCTTAAAAATACACATTTGCATATTTCATCACAATTTGAACAAATCTAAGTTGGGTTATCCCTAGGGATCTGTATACCAAATAACAAAGCTGTCTGACCAGCGGTTATGAAGAAGAAGATTTTTTACCAAAAACACCTTTTTTGACATTAATTTGCCTATTTTCAACAATATTAAAAAATTAAAAAAAACAGTTTCTCAAAATCATATTTTTCATCTACACAACAAAGATCAAATCAGTAAGTACTGCGGTTCTCAAGATATTTGAGTGGACGGACGCCTCACAAACGGACATACATACATACATACATACATACATACAGACTGACGACGGACGCCGGACGGATACCCATCCCAATAGCTTCTATAGACTATAGTCTATAGTAGCTAAAAATGACATCACCGATCACAAGAAACGTGGTGTTGAAGATAATAGTTTTTAAAAGAAGACTATGACGACCATATTTCTGTAAGTATTATCTAACTTTAGAAAACCAACATCTGAAGATTTACTTCAACCAACACTTTTGGATTTGTTCCACTCTTTATTAGGCCTATAAGATTAGTCGAATTTCTGGAAAGTAGGTGTACATTTTCGATGTCTGTGTATCGTCTACACCGAAGTCATATCCGAAAGAGTATAATCAGTTCGCGACAGCGTAAACCTCTCTCCCTCTCTCTCTCCGACATTTCAATGTTTTATATTGTCGACATTTATATATCAGTCTGAAGTTTCAGGTCACTGCTCATTGCAAGTAGTTGATGTCAATTTTTCCGTATCGGGCATGGTCTCTATCGTCACTCTAATCGTTAGCGTTTTCCTGTTATATTCCATATCAAACTCAAAACTCAACGTGAACAACGCTGATAATATATTGCATCTTTCGTATCGAAAACCAGTAAAGTTCGTAACTGGTGACATGTCACGACCTGGAGAAAGTTCATCACCATCGATCGAATGTCCGTGGCGCTTTTGCTTCCAAATAGACATATTGAAATGCACAGGGAACTTCGCGGTATGGCAATTATATGAATTTTACCGTGAAGAAAGTCTGTGACTTTAAACTGGCCGTACAACAAACAATAAACATGGCGGAGCAATGATACCGATTTCAGAGACTTCGATTTTTTTTCATTGCGACCTCGACCGCTGGTGAGAGCGAGTCGTCTATTTTTTTCCCACTGGCTATTTGGCTTTGAATTTTCAATTGCCATCATGTGCTAAGTTAAAGCTAAAAACAAGACGGGCATTCTCTGTAAATCAATAAGCCTTTTGAATATGAAAAAATCGGACATCTGAACCTCAACACGCAGCTTGAAAGTTGTTCTCCGAATCAGGACAGGGACATCGGCCCGGGACATCGGTGAGGCCGGATTTCACGTAGTAGCTATGGAAACTGACGGCTCGTTCGTTGTAAGAAACCATGCGATGTACGCTCCCTTGGGCCGTGGAATTTCGCTGT
Source organism: Ptychodera flava (assembly GCF_041260155.1). NCBI lineage: Eukaryota > Metazoa > Hemichordata > Enteropneusta > Ptychoderidae > Ptychodera > Ptychodera flava. The sequence goes on from NW_027248362.1 coordinate 708,130, forward strand.
ATGGCCTCTACAGACTACACCGTCTATTACCTAACCATGCTATTAAACAATCACACGATAGTTCAGTAACATATATCTTCATTAATCTACCGATCATCCACCATCGAACACTTCGAACACAATGGTCGCGGTCACGGATTCAAGGACGTTCACGAGAAGAAATTATCATCAATAAGTGGCGCGCAGAATTATTTTTACTGGTTTTGAGAACTTCTAAAATAACTTGCAATCTGTATATCTTCACACATCGAACCGATATTGTATACCTATCACCGTCGAAGTTTATGTCTTTCACTGTAGAGTTCTTTTTATCCAAAACACATATTCAGAAGAGCCACAGAGCAGTCAAATGAAAGGATAATTGCTTCAAGCGAATGAAATTGCACGAAAGAATGAAAATCAACTGCACACCATGGACGTGATTTAAAACAATAGCGCTTGTGAATAGGACTATTCTATTTGAGTAAAAAGTGCCGTTTTTCTCGCAATTTTAGCAACTGTAACGACCCTTTATTCTTTAATACCTTTCCATAATTGAATTAAACTAGGTTTAGGGCTTATACACACAGTGTACACTGATGTACAGAACTTTAAAAAGTATTCTGCTGGTAACGAACAGGGGTTTACACTCTAATGGGCGCAGTAAAACAATGGTGACGTCCATAGGTTCAAGGACGTTCACGGGGAGACACGATGGCAAATAGTGCAGTGTCGTAAAATTGCTTAGACTAGTTTTAAGAACGGTACAATATCTGGTCATCGGTGTACCGCTACCTTTGAATTGAAACGACAAGTGTAGACCTATAGCTTTGAAATTTTATGGGAGAGACACCACGACTGAGACCGACAGTAGCATAACAAACTATTCCCAATTGTGCGTCCGTGTTTAATACAGACATCTCTGTAGGTGATTCTGGTTTCTCTTGAATCGAAAGTCCGACATTGACAAAATTGACATAAAATAAGTCCGAAAAGTTATGTTTTATTCAACTAACTGATTCATCTCCTTTGATATCCCCTATTAGCTACATGTAAACAGTCCGGAAATACTGACATCGATGTCTCCCGGGCCCCCATTTCTTCACTGTTTTGCAAAACATCTCATCAGCCGGACGCATGGGCAATGTCTTTGTACGTTGGTCAAAACTAATGACAGTATAGGTCAGGATGTAACATCGGTCAAAGTAATATTGCATATGGAAGACGAAAATGCTTTCATTGATTGACAAAAATGAGAGGGAACGAGTCAGTAAATATCGAATCATAAAGGGGAGATCGAGACTGCCATCCCCCATGATTAATCAACTGGGAACAAAATATATATTTCGATCAACAGACTTACACAACCAGAGACAGCATTTTATTCAGCTTTAAAATAAGTCACCGCCTTTCCTGTAATAACACCCCGTTTGCGTTTCGATCTACTCTGCTCTGTCCCCAATCGGTATGGCCTTCCGGGTTTCGCCTGCCGTACTGACTGATACATGGTTATTTCTTCACATATTTTTTCATCGTTTGGCATAAAATACAGCATCTCTTTGGTGCACAAGGCAAATCAACGTTTAGAAGGAAAGTCACAGGAGGTTAGGATATTATATACCGTAGGTGAAATTAGAATGGAATGTTGAAGATGAAAAGACTTTTATCAGTCGACAAAAATTGCCATAAACCGAGAATTGAGATTGTCTATGATTTATTAATTGGGAACAAAAATATTCGATTGAGTCATTAAGTTTGTATTTGATTCGTTTCAAAAATGTGTTCCTACATTCTTATCCGATTGTTTGTGTCAATAAAAATGTTTGTTTCGCCTCAGATATTTGGAGGGAAGTTTGGATTAGTGTGGACGGTAATGTTTTGTTTGTGTGAGGAAAGCTTATGGCGAGGCGAAACAAACATTTTTATTAACACAAACAATCGGATAAGAATGTAGGAACACATTTTAGAAACGAATAAAACACAAACTCGACACAAAAACATCTTGGATAGTTAGGTGGGGAGCCTCTTTCACATTCTTTACAGCCAGTACGATGTCGTCCATTTCAGCCATCTTGTTACAATATGACATAAAACTGGTCCAATAATCATTTTCATTCAAGGTAATACATTACCAGGTCCATGGGACATTTGAGATTTACAAATTTAAGTAGGACCATCCTGAACCACTGATAGTTAGTGGTGGTACCAGGTGTCCGGAATGGGTAAGCGTACCCTGCTAGCATGCTACACCCGTCAGGATTGGTCCCAAAATTGTCTAATATTGTATGAAGTGATACAGTATATGAATCACTGTTATAAGTCAAACAATGCTTGGCCATACACGCCTTTTGAACTCGAGAGGGCGCATTAAGACGTCTTAAACATCAAACCAATGGCTTAATTTTGTGTATGTGGACGCAAGCAGACTCAATCTATTAATCCCCTGTGTTTACAAATCACAAATAGTGTTGCAGAAGCGTTTCAATTTTTCCCTGTCTGAAAAATAATCGCAATCATAGCAATCCATAATCCAATAACACTAGGTCAAAATTTGTAAGACAATAGTTGTAAACATAGACACAAAACAGCACAGAACAGACAGTAAATAGACGGTACAAACAAAGTCAAATTCATGAAAGAAAGATATATGGACCTCTGGCCAAAAGACCAAGAAGTGATGTCAGGTGTTTCGAAAATAGTAAGCGCATCCTGCCCCACATGTGGCACCCGCCATATATCAATCTGTAAGTCAGATAGGTAGTGGTCACTAACTAAGGCCCAATGTCACCGATGCCATCAGTGATCATTTGTCGAAGAGAGATATTGTATTTATCTACCAGCTTGCAATACCTGCCAAAAAAGCGTTTGAATGTAGAGACAAGTCTTGCTCTGGTGTAACCTTGATTTAACAGTTTGAAAGAGAGATGGCCATGTCTCTCTACAAAATCACCATATGAACTGCATGCTCTTGCATATCGTATAAGCTGGGAAATGTATACCCCATAAGCAGGTGAGAGTGGAATATTACTGATGAGGTGTGGAAAATTAATTATACTAAAGTTGAAATCATCTCTCTTGTCATATAGCCTAGTAGAAAGGTGACCATTAGAGTCAAATTCAAGTAAAATGTCCAGATATGAAGCAGAAGAGGCCGTTTCTGTAGTTTCTTTAATCTCCAATTCTGGAGGATAAATCATAGCGAGATATTTACTGAATTCAGAGTTATTCAATGAAATAACATCATCTATGTATCTAAATGTAAGGTTGAAAGTACGAGCTACAGAGACCTGTTTCTGCTTGATAAGGTTCTGGATAAATTCTGCCTCGTATGAGAACAGAAATAAGTCGGCAAGTAAGGGAGCACAGTTAGTGCCCATGGGAATTCCTATACACTGTTGGAAAATGTGTCCTCCAAATTCAACAAATATGTTGTCAATGAGGAAATCAAGCATACTGATAATGTCTTTCTCGGTATAAAACACTTTAGCATTAGTTGTATTTTTAACAAAATATGTAGAATTATACCCTAATACCACATATTTGTAACGGCGTGAACCGTTTTTGTAGAAAAATGCTTGGTTGATGATGTTTTTCAAGCGTTCTTTCAATTTATCATGTGGTATTGTGGTATACAATGTGGAAAAATCGAAAGTTTTAATAGATGTTATTTTTGAAACAGATCTTGATTTCAAATTTTCCAAGAGTTCCTTCGAATTTTTTAATATCCACATTTGATTTATACCACTCCGAGAAAAGACAACATCACAGTATGATTGAAGTCCCCGTTTAACAGTACAAAGAACAGAAGTCAGTATCTTCGATAACTCTGTTGTTGAACATTTTGAAGATCCTGCGATAAACCTAGCTTTGTAAGGTGTTTTGTGGAGCTTTGGTATCCAGTATAAGCTAGGCAACTTATTATGGTCATCCTTTGTTGTAATATTAATAGGGAAAAATTGCGAGACTAGAGCGAGAAAATGACGCTTTCTCGCAATCAGTGAGAATCTGTTCTTATTCTCACCGCTGTCGGTGAGAAAATTTTAATCTCCACTGGAGATTGGTGAGAAATGCACTCCTTGGCGAGAATCAAGTGTGAGAACAAATTCTCACCGGTGAGAATGGAAATTCTCACCAAGTACAGTGAGAATTGAAATTCACTGGCGAGAATCATCAACACTCGCAGTTCATTGGCGAGAATCATCAAGACTCCCCATTCATTGGCGAGAATCAGAATGAATCAGAATGAATGGGGGGTCTTGATGATTCTCGCCAGTGAATTTCAATTCTCACTGTACTTGGTGAGAATTTCCATTCTCACCGGTGAGAATTTGTTCTCACACTTGATTCTCGCCAAGGAGTGCATTTCTCACCAATCTCCAGTGAAGATTAAAATTTTCTCACCGACAGTGGTGAGAAAAGGAACAGATTCTCACCGATTGCGAGAAAGCGTCATTTTCTCGCTCTAGTCTCGCAATTTTTCCCTATAGTGAAAATTATCCATGAATGACTTATGGTTTGCCAAAATTTCAGATTTGTTGAACATTGATTGTCTGTAAGTGGAGTTGGTTGAGGTCTTAGTTACACCAAGTTACACCATAGTATTAGACTAAATAAGCTTACCCCTCAAGTACCGGTATGTATAGGCCAAAAACAATATTTAATTTTGAATTATGTAGTGCAGGGAAGGACATACAATATGGTGAAAAGCAAACTAAATATAAAAACTGAATACAATCTCAGTATTATTTATTTATTAGCCGTGTTCACAATAATGACATTGGCTCAGAAAGAAAGAGAAGGGGAAGAAAATGTATAACACTGAAAAGTTTTCAGATTCACTTCATTCACATTAGCTCAAAAGTAATTAAACTTTCTGACTGAAAATCTGTAATAATTCATTCATGTATTTTGCAACAACATGAACAATGCAACTGTCAGTACATGACAAAAAGTACTTAAAAAGAGAATCCTTGTCAAAGCATTTTAGCTGGTTCTGAATGTTAAAAATACCGTCAATGACGCTGTACCTTCTCTAATGTGTGGCCAGGTCAGGTAATTGGTTGTTGGCATGGAGTTGTTGGTAAATAGTTGATGATGTAGGGGCATGAGGTGGGATATGGACCCAAAGAACCCAAAAGATGATTAAATATATCAATCAAAAAAATTCTAAGCTACAGTATAAACAGCCTAAAGTTAGTTCAATGTGGAAAAAAGTTAAATAATTCAGAAATAAGAATTAACAGTCCAAAATAGTAATGACGCACTTCCCTACTGACCTGAGTGCATGTGAAATACACAACCTGGCATCTATAAATTAAATGTACCGGTATACCAAGTGATCATTTTAAGTCACTTTTAATTGTTTTAAATGGATTTTCCAAAGAGTCCTGTGGAAATGATGAAAAACACTTATCTGGTACTGTGTTTGTAAAACCTCATGGCTGATAATTGTCATAGTATTGAAAACAAGTCATCGTTGATGACACAGTCCCCGCTTGTCCATTTTGTAATAATCTTTGGTGTCTAGGTAGCTGTGGTCTAGGTAGCTGTGGAATGACATTGATGCAACGGGTGCATCAGGCCTGTGACTTGCATAATACAGTAATCTGAGGAATGTTCAATAAATGACTCATCTCTGCCGGTAATGACCACTCAAGGAACTTTTGATTACATCACACATAACGATGCCCTTACTGCCTCCAGTGTCATGATGGCACATACTATACACATGGTTTGGTGGAATTTTTGAAATGGTATGGGATCGGGTATGTTGTTGTAATCAGCCCTTTCGGATCATATAATGAAGCAAATTAATGTGCACAAGAATGCAGCCATAGTATTTTATCTTCGTATCACGTTTGAACAAAATCAGTCCATCGAGGGACAGTGACCTATGTTTATGTTTCAAAGACATAAAAAAATCACACCAAAATTGAAATCAAATGGCTGTCTATTGACCATATGGATCATAGCACAAAATTAGTAGACATGCATATGTATGCCATAGTACTTTATCTTTGTACCAAGTCTCAACAACATTGGTTAAAGAAAATTTGCATATGATTAAGAATATGATATATGATTAAAATCCAAAAATGACCATCTGACAGCGATATTGGAAAAAAATGACAATCTGGCAGCCATATTGGAACATGTCACGAAGTAAATTGACATGTATATGTATGCCATAGTGCTTGATCTTTGTGCCAAGTTTGGACAAAATGGGTGTAATGACCTTTGAATTACGATTCAAAGACATGCAAAATTCCAACAAAATGGCAGTTCTGCAGCCATATTGGATCCTATCGCAAGCTTAATTGATACATGCATATGTATGCCATAGTGCTTTGCCTTTGTGCCAAGTTTGAACCAAATCGGTTCACGGATGTTTGAGTTATGGTTCAAAGACATGAAAAAATTGCAACAAAATGGCCGCCTCACGCCCATATTGGATTGTATATCGCAATATAATTCGACATGCATATGTAGGACATAGTGTTATGCCTTTGTGTCAAGTTTGAACAGAATCGGTTCAAGGATCTTTGAGTTATGGTTCAAAGACACGAAAAATCGCAAAAAAAATGGCCGCCTCGTGGCCATATTGGATTGTATCACAAAATAATTTGACATGCATATGTAGGCCATAGTGTTATACCTTTGTGGCAAGTTTGAACAGAATCTGTTCAAGGATGTCTGAGTTATGGTCCAAAGACATGAAAAATTGCAACAAAATGGCCGCCACGCGCCCATATTGAGACATATCGCTAAATAATTTGACATGGATATGAAAGCCGTAGTGTTATGCCTTTGTGCCAAGTTTGAGCAGAATGTGCTCAAGGATGTCTGAGTTATGGTCCAAAGACATGAAAAATTGCAACAAAATGGCCGCCACGCGCCCATATTGAGACATATCGCGAAATAATTTGACAAGGATATGAAAGGCATAATGTTATGCCTTTGTGCCAAGTTTGAGCAGAATGTGCTCAAGGATGTCTGAGTTATGGTCCAAAGACATGAAAAATTGCAACAAAATGGCCGCCACGCACCCATATTGAAACATATAATTTGACAAGGATATGAAAGGCATAATGTTATGCCTTTGTGCCAAGTTTGAGCAGAATGTGCTCAAGGATGTCTGAGTTATGGTCCAAAGACATGAAAAATCGCAATAAAATGGCCGCCTCGCGCCCATATTGGATCGTATCACAAAATAAATTGACGTGCATCTGTAGGTCATAGTGCTATGCCTTTGTGCCAAGTTTGAACAAAATTAGTTTAGCAGTGTCTGAGAAACTGTTGATGACGGACGGACGGACGGACGGACGGACGGCCGGCCGGACGGACGGACGGACGGACACACGGACATGACCCAATCTATAAGTCCCCGCCGGACTTCGTCCGCGGGGACTAAAAAATTGAAAGTGAAGAAATTACTGTTTTTGATAGGCATATTTACCTTGAAATACATGACCGTGTAAAGAATATATGCTAAAAGTGTTTAAGAGTAAATTTCTTTTCAAAAAATAATTTAATCTGTGACCAAAGGATTTTATTCTTTGAGTTTACAAATTCAAACATTGCAATTTGTTCAATCATCTTGTGCAGTGCAAAATTTATAAAATGACTGAAAAATAAAAAAATAGTGACAATGTCACTGGTCGCTCCAATATAGTTATCAAAACAAGCTAAAATCAAGCTAAAAGATTTTTTTATCACAAATAGAAACAATTCCCCCAATAAAATAAAATTATACAAATTTCACCAGAATTTGATCAAATCTTACTGACGTCACCCGTAAAAACCTCTACACTAAGTTTCAACTCAATCGGACGTGTGGTTTCAGAGTTAAAAAAAAATTTTTGATCAAAAATGAAAAAAATAGCCAAAAAATGCAAATATGCAAATTTCACCACGATTTGCCCAGATTTGAGAAAGGTCACTCCTATGCACTTCCATACCAAGTTTCAAATCAATCAGACTTGTGGTTTCAGAGAAGAAGATTTTTTGACCAAAAATGGGAGAAAATTACAAAAAAATTCATGAAAAATAGCAAGTCCAAGATACTGACCCAAGATGTGCACAATCATTTCAGGTCAGCCCAAAGTACTTACATGCTAATTTTTCATCTAATCTGCTCAGTGGCTATTGAGATTTTCAATAAAATGTAAACTTGTAAACATATATACATATGGCTATGGGAGCTAACAAACGACCCAATGGTCGACAGAGCTCTGTGTGTTATGAAGAGAGCAACGTTTTGTGACATATGTATTGATGAAGAGGGTGAGATCTTTGATAGCTCATTTCAGGATGGCCTGACCTAAAATGGCAAAATTAGCTGCAAACAATACAAAATTGATGATTTCATCATAATTATGTATAAAAATGTATACCAAATATCAAAGCTATCACATGAGTAACTTTTGAGAAACAAATATTTGACCAAAAACGGCAAAAACTGACCAAAAATACAAAAATTGAAGATTTCATCAAATTTCACTATATCACACTAAGAGAACCCCCAGGAACCTGTATACCAAATATCAAAGGCATCAGACAAGTAGTTTTTGAGAAACACATTTTTTGACCAAAAATGGCAAAAATTGCACCAAAAATACAAAATTGCAGATTTCATCATATATTCTGTATATCATATTTAGTTTATCTGTAGGAACCTGTATACCAAATATCAAAGCTGTCAGACGAGCGGTTTTGATGAAATAAATTTTTGACCAAAAATGACATAAAAATTTCTTAAAAGTACAGATTTGCTTATTTCATCATAATTTGAACAAATCCAAGTTGGGCTATCCCTAGGGACCTGTATACCAAATATTAAAGCTGTCAGACGAGCGGTTTTGATGAAATAAATTTTTGACCAAAAATGACAAAAAAATTCCTTAAAAATACAGATTGGCTTATTTCATTACAATTTGAATAAATCCAAGTTGGGCTATCCCTAGGGACCTGTATACCAAATATCAAAGCTGTCAGACGAGCGGTTTTGATGAAATAAATTTTTGACCAAAAATGACAAAAAAATTCCTTAAAAATACAGATTTGCTTATTTCATCACAATTTGAACAAATCCAAGTTGGGTTATCCCTAGGGACCTGTATACCAAATATCAAAGCTGTCAGACAAGCGGTTTTGATGAAATAAATTTTTGACCAAAAATGACAAAAAAATTCCTTAAAAATACAGATTTGCATATTTCATCACAATTTGAACAAATCCAAGTTGGGTTATCCCTAGGGACCTGTATACTGAATATCAAAGCTGTCTGACCAGCGGTTATGAAGAAGGAGATTTTTTACCAAAACGCCTTTTTTGGCACTAATTTGCATATTTTGGCAATGACAACTTCATTTGAACAAAATCTCATCTACAGCCCATCATCCATGTACACACCAAATATCAAGATGAAATGTGCAGCGGTTTTGGAGTTTTTGATGTTGACGGACAGACATACAGACATACAGACATACAGACATACAGACATACAGACATACATACATACAGACATTTTCCTAGCCTATAAGAATAGCTTCCATTGCCATATATACATATGGCTATGGGAGCTAAAAAATTGGCAGAATTACAGTCTTTGTGATGTAAAATTATGGGTTGACATCACGATAATTGTTAATCTGTTCGAAGTACTACTATACTATAATTTAAATTAAAAAAGAAAAGTTCATGCAGAAACAGTAACATATATTGTCAGCAATGTAGTGTTAATTTTGACTTTACATCAAAATATGCCTTTGCTGGATACCAAATATATAGGGCGAAATATTAAAATCAGCCATGTTGAGTTCAGCAAAATCCACACAACGGCATTGATCCTTTTCTAATTTGATTTGATTTGCTTATGTTATCCTTGTATGACAGTCAGTACAATATGGAACTTGAACACAACACAGTGAATAAGTATGCTGTAAATGAAATGGTGTGGCTGCATCCACATGCAGCAATAGGAGTGTCTTTGTCTCTCACCCCTCATTTCCAACCTCTCCCATCCCTGAAAAAATAGTTTGGTCTTATATTTATGTTAATAATTTCTGTATTTGTTAAAATGTGCGCATCTCAAAAACTTTTGATCATAAACTTTTTCATTTTTTATAGCTGACCAGTCAGTTAACCTGTTTATTTTGAATATTTGCGCATTTTTCCTCAGTTTTTGACATTTTCAGAATACCTTCTTATTCAATTTGTCATTTTCTAAAAGTTAAAATGCTCCTTTGTGTAGTCAAGCTATCCACAAGCATCAAATGTGGTACTTCATATAGGAAGGTCTGCCTCTAGAGGGCGGGCATCATGAACAGTGTTTGTTAGTTACTATATTTCCTCCACATAAACTTCTGATTGTACTGTAAACATTGAACATGGCCGACGTCCGATTTTCCTGTCTAAAACTTTCACTCATTTTCGTTCATATGACTCTGAAACTCCAGGAAACGATTGGGAAGAAAGAGTTATCTTGAAATATTGAGATACTCGCCGATATTTTGCAAAATTAAATGAGAAAAAATGCAAGGAAAATGCCGACTGGCTACCATCTGCAGATTATATATGCAACAGGCCCATATCACGTGAGGCCATGAGGGGATATCCACGCAACTCAGTACCAAACACTAGCGCACACAGAGTGAGCAAACACAAAGTGAGTACCCCTAATGTCAGCTCAGTAGTCTGTAATAGATTGTAGTCAACTAAGAAACCTTGGAGAAAGGCTTAACACTGGCTATGCCGCTAAGTCCCATTTGATTTTTGTCACAGCTCAAAATCGTCTCCTACACCTCAACCTGAACCATGAACACCCCCACCAGTTTATGATATGACCCATCACAATGGCATGACGTCAACGGATCTTGACAGACGGAAGTATTGACAGACGGAAGTAGTTGACACCAGCATACTGGTTTTCAACTCTAATACCTTCTCTGTCTATAAATAGACACGAGAAGGTAAAAATCATTTCTAAGTAAGTTGTTCGTACAGTGTTAGCTGCAATAATTGTAGCCCTTGGTTGGTGTGGGGATTGGGCTTCTGTCGTGCGGCTCGCGCCTTGCCCAACCTGGTTGGGGCAAGGCGCGAGCCGCACCACAGAAGCCCAATCCCCACACCAACCAAGGGCTACAATTATTGCAGCTAGTACAGTGTGTGCTGGTTTACTTGGACATAATAAAATACAATGGATTTCATCACCAACACCAGAATGACAAAGGGTACAAAGTCTAAGATGTCTTGGAATGTTTTTAAAACGACCAATTTCCATTGCAAAAGTATGATCAGAAATTCTTGCCTTTGTCAAAGCAATTCTGTGAAATGGAGACTTAACAAGTGATAGATAATTTTCACATTTAAACATGTTTTTAATACTACAGTATACATTTAATTTGTTATTTTTTGACAAGGCATTTTTCCAGGCTTCCTTAAATTTAGACTTTAAAGACTTTTTCACTAGTTCGATAACTGTTGAAGGTTTACATTTCTCACAATTCAAAATGCTAGAATTGCACAGTAGAAGAACAGACTCAACAAAATGTAAGAAACACGAGAAACCTTTCTTGTGTAAGCTTTTTTCGAGTTCAAATGCAGTATACAGCAAACTGCCCTTGGACAAATTCTTAAGGTGAACCCAAAATTTAATAACATTCAAAATAACTGATATCAGTAACGGGTAACACCCAAGTTCACCAAGACAAGCATGGATGCTGGCAGTTTTACTAACGCCAAGAATGTGTTTACATGCTTTCATATGAATTGACTCAAATTCACTGACAGGTTTTGCAAAATAATCTGTAAAATAATCGCAATCATACCAATCCATAATCCAATGACAGTAGGTCGGAATTCGGAAGACAATAGTTGTAAACATAGACACAAAACAGCACAGAACAGACAGCAAATAGACGGCACACAAACAAAGTCACATTCATGAAAGAAAGATATATGGACCTCTGGCCAGAAGACCAAGAAGTGATGTCAGGTGTTTCGAAAATAGTAAGCGCATCCTGCCCCACATGTGGCACCCGCCATATATCAATCTATAAGTCAGATAGGTAGTGGTCACTAACTAAGGCCCAATGTCACCGATGCCATCAGTGATCATTTGTCGAAGAGAGATATTGTATTTATCTACCAGCTTACGATACCTGCCAAAAAAGCGTTTGAATGTAGAGACAAGTCTTGCTCTGGTGTAACCTTGATTTAATAGTTTGTAAGCGAGATGGCCATGTCTCTCTACAAAATCACCATATGAACTGCATGCTCTAGCATATCAAATAAGCTGGGAAATGTATACCCCATAAGCTGGTGAGAGTGGAATATTACTTATGAGGTGTGGAAAATTGATGATACTAAAGTTGAAATCATCTCTCTTGTCATATAGCCTAGTAGAAAGGTGACCATTAGAGTCAAATTCAAGTAAAATGTCCAGATATGAAGCAGAAAAGGCCGTTTCTGTAGTTTCTTTAATCTCCAATTCTGGAGGATAAATCATAGCGAGATATTTACTGAATTCAGAGTTATTCATAGAAATAACATCGTCTATGTATCTATATGTTAGATTGAAAGTTCGAGCTACAGAGACCTTTTTCTGTTTAATTAAGTTCTGGATAAATTCTGCCTCATATGAGAACAGAAATAAGTCTGCAAGCAAGGGAGCACAGTTAGTGCCCATAGGAATTCCTATACACTGTTGGAAAATGTGCCCTCCAAATTCTACAAATATGTTGTCGATGAGGAAATCAAGCATACTGATAATGTCTTTCTCGGTATAAAACACTTTAGCATTAGTAGTATTTTTAACAAAATATGTAGAATTATACCCTAATACTACATATTTGTAACGGCGTGAACCGTTTTTGTAGAAAAATGCTTGGTTGATGATGTTTTTCAAGCGTTCTTTCAATTTATTATGTGGTATTGTGGTATACAATGTTGAAAAATCGAAAGTTTTAATAGATGTTATTTTTGAAACAGATCTTGATTTCAAATTTTCCAAGAGTTCCTTCGAATTTTTTAATATCCACGTTTGATTTATACCACTCCGAGAAAAGACAACATCACAGTATGCTTGAAGTCCCCGTTTAACAGTACAGAGAACAGAAGTCAGTATCTTCGATAACTCTGTAGTTGAACATTTTGAAGATCCTGCGATAAACCTAGCTTTGTAAGGTGTTTTGTGGAGCTTTGGTATCCAGTATAAGCTAGGCAACTTATTATGGTCATCCTTTATTTTAACATTAAAATTATCCATGAATGACTTATGGTTTGCCAAAATTTCAGATTTGCTGAACATTGATTGTCTGTAAGTGGAGTTGGTGGAGGTCTTAGTTACACCAAGTTCGTCTATAAGACATTCAAAATAATACTTCTTACAGACAAATACAATGTTATTGGCAGCTTTATCAGCAGGAACGACAACATATTTGTCATGGATATCATTCAAACACTTAACAGCATCAGGATCTTTAATACAGAATAGGGTCTTCTGCAAACATGTGATCTTAGTCGACCAATACGGCCACGAACTATTTTCCTCACAGATTTGACCCATTCTGATAGTGTGTCCAACTCTACATCCTCCCTTTTAGCCCATTTCCTGGCATATTCTTCAACAGAGTCCATAATGATCTTAAAATTATGGTTCCAGTTGATCCTGCGAGGTTCTCTGAACTTGGGTCCACAAGATAATATCTTACGAAGGTGATGATGTTCAACCAAGTTCAGATCACCAGTGATGACATGGCCAACTGGAGTGTATTTGAAGGGAGATGTAGAGCAGTCACAGGATGCTGGTGTTTGAAGGAATTCATCAATTTTTAAGTGCCGCAATGCCTTATTGTAATTGAATATTTTATTGGAGATTGTCTTGGTGTATTGATATGACAGAATAGGTACAGACTGGTTCTTAAAGTATACAGGTATAGTTGATGTAACCTTTTTGTTGTGAAGTATATTGCTGATATTAATGGCATCAATTCCTTTGTTATTAAATGGAAGATGTATGAAATGACGATGATCATCAGTCATAGGTTCAGCACGAACAGGCTTGTATAGTCTGTATAGTGCAATATCAGCAATAATACTGACCAGTCTGTACGGTTGTTTGTTCGGATCTGTCAAAGACAACCCCAATGCATAGGCATGCAACCTTCTCAAGTCCTTGATGGAAAGAGCAAATAATGAAGTGCGAATGTGATGGAGACCTAAAGGCTTCTGCAATAAAAGAAGCAGTTCATGAAATGTGTCATGGCAGTTGGAGGTAGATGTATCCAATTTAGGCCGATGGTAACGCCTATGTCCATGACTACGTCTTCTACGGACAGAAGACTCAAATAGGCCCATCACATTCACTTCTGAACAACCAGGGCTTGAGAGATTGCCTATATCTTTGATGTTGTCATTACAACCATAAGGCATTGCGGTACCTAACTGTCTAATCCAGTGGTATTCTCTCTGTCTACGGAATGGTGAACTAAGTGTGGGGCTGTTGGTTGGATGGTATATTTTTTCAAGAATACGGACACGCATAGATAAAGTGGAGTGATCGTCCTGGTTAAAATGCTTATAAAGTTGCACATCCAAAGATCGATTCACTCCACTGCGATGTCCGTTCTTTCTAGATCGTAAGCTGTTTCCTGTTTCACCAACATAAATGAGCCCACACAATGAACACTCAATTCCATAGATTACGTTTTTGCTAGTGCAATTCAGAGGTTCCAGACATTTGGTAGAATAGGTCTTCCCTGTCAAACTACTACTGAACTGTTCTGTAGTGATGAGCATACTACAAGTTTTGCAGTTTTTAACACCACACTTTGTAAATCTTTCCACACTGACTTTTCTGAATAAGTAAGCACCCCACACCTCAGATCCATAAAGCAACACAGGTTTTACTAATGAATCAAATAAATGTAATTGAACCCCAACTGGTGTTCCATTGAGAGAGTTGAAAGCTTTCATGTAAGCGAACAACGCCCTCGATGCTTTGTTTTTCAAAACTGACCTGGCTTTTTTAAAGTTGGCAGATGAAGTAAAAGTAATACCCAAGTAGGTATAGGAGGGAACAATCTCCAATTTTTTCTTTTGGATAAAGATACTAAATTTGTGGGGATTAAAATTAGCATTGAAAACCATAACTTTTGTTTTCTTGAGGCTTATTGAAAGTTGCCATTTACTACAATAAGATTCAAGCAGTTGAAGTGTTCAATGCTGTAAACCATGCACTGTGGTTGATAAAAGTACAATATCATCAGCAAACATAAGTATTGGTAGTTTTCTATTGACTAGTAATGGAGCATCAATACATTCTCTGTTAAGTATAGATGGCAAATCATTCAAAAAGAGATTAAACAATGTAGGACTGAGATTGCAGCCTTGTCTGGTACCAATGTGTGAATGAAAATAATTAGTAAAACCAGATGGTAACTTGATACAAGATGTAATGTTGTCATACAGAGACTTGATAATATTTAAAAACTTACTGCTAAAACCTTGTTTAGATAACTTATAAAACAATCCCATATGCCAGACACTGTCAAAAGCTTTCTGGAGGTCAACAAAGCATGTAAATAAATGTCTAGATCTACTCTTGTGCTTGTAGTAATTGATAAGAGATTTCAATATAAAAATGTGATCTGAAGTGCGATGACCTTTTTGAAAACCTATTTGTTCACAATTAAGTAAATTATTCCCGTTAATAAACTTGTTTGCTCTGTTATTGAGAATATCACAGTAAAAAGTTTACCAATACAACTACTAACAGTAATACCTCTGTAATTTGTAGGGTCATATTCTGACCCAGACTTGTGGATAGGCACTATATGTCCTTTGGCCCAAATAGTAGGAAAAAGTTCAGAACTCAACACAGTATTGAAAATCTTAAGTAAAGCTGGCATCAAAATGGCAGAACCACTTTTAATCATTTCATTTAAAATTGCATCATCACCACAGGCTTTCCCTGATTTTAGAGATCTGATTGCAGCTGACACTTCACTGGCAGCAACATCAGAGTCAAGAATTGCATTATAAGAAAACTTAAAACCATTAGCAAGCTGTTTCTTTACCTTTGCCTGAAAATTGGTATCAAAATGTTGAGAATGTAAACCTTTCTGTGCAAGTGATTTAAAGTGGTTGTACCAAGCATCAGGAAAAATTCTGTCACTAGCAGAGTTATTTTTGTTTTTCAGGGTATTAACTAACTTCCAAAATTTTTTTGGATTTTTCTTTTCAGCATCTGCAATAATTGTTAACATATTTTCTCTAAATGAACGCTTACGGTGTCTTACAGTCTTAGTGTACATTATAACAGAAAAATATGCCTCTAATGACTGGGTCATAGGGGTTTTTGTGTAAAAGTTTACCCATCTTACAAGTCTCCCTTTTCAATTCATAACACGAGTAATTATACCATGGTTTGTTGATTTTTCTCTTCTTTTGTTTTGTTCTCATTTTAAGATTTTTACATGCCATGTGGATGATCTTAACAAAATCACCAACTAACAAATTAATGCCACACATGTCAACATCATATTTCTTACTTAATAACAAATTAATGTGGTTTTTAACCATTGGATTATTTAATCCCTTAATAAATGGTTCCGAATTTGACCAAATATAAGAGTTGGGTAAAGCACTGAGAAGGTTGTCATACTGTGTATTGGATTGAACATGTGGTAACTTAAAACCAAGTGAAATCATACAGTGATCAGATAAATGACTTGGATAATCTACGTGAAAATATTCACACAGCTGTAAAACATCATGACTAACAATACCATAATCTACTGTGCTACAACCATTATTATGATAGCAAGTTGTCATGCCCAACAGATCACCACTGACACGGCCATTTAAAACTAATAATCTACTTGTTGTACAGAGAGATATTAACTTCCTGCCATAAGGATTAACAAAATTATCTCTGTTCTTTCTAGCAAAGACAGATTCATCACAATCATTTTCCAGATTTTGGGGTAGCTGATCAGAAATAAAATCCTCTAACGTACCTGTGCGTGCATTGAAGTCACCAACATGATGACTTTACCAGAAGAAAGATAGGTTTGCAACTCCTTTCAATAATTTCATAAGGATCAAAATCAGTAACAATTTTTGTCATTCGTAACATGTAACTTGAATTTTCGGGAGGAAAGTAGACAAAGCAAATGAAAACGTCATGACTGATACTAAAAAATGACTTATCTAATCTTAGCCAAACAGCAAAATCATGTTTCTTTTGTAAAATTTTAACACCAGCTCGTAAGGAGTTTTTAATAAATACACAAATGCCTCCACTAGTTTTTTCGACCAAAACACCATAGATCTTAAGAATTATAACAATAGTAATCATCAATAGAAATACACTGGTCAGAAGATGACCATGATTCAACAATTCAAAAAATGTCAAATTTCATAACCCTACCAAGGAAATCGGGGTCAGACATCTTACTATCAGAAAGACCTTGAATATTCCAACATGCTAAGTTAATAATAGGTTTTGATACAACCATACTTGAATTACATACCATAAAGCACAAAGGAGTAACCTTTGGCTGGGAGAAATCAGCAATATGATACAAATATTATACTAATACTGGAACTTATCACGGAAAGGAAAGAGGGAAAAAACAATATAGACAAGGATGAAAAGATGGGAAGGAAGAAAGGGGATAGGTGATAGGTACAAAATATTATGCTATTCACGATAGTTAGACAACATCGCTTGCATTTTGTTCACAGTAGAACTGAGTTTTACATGTAAGATAACTTTCTCGTAAACTGTAAATTCTGGCTTCTGGCAGCTCAAACGTCGCAATACTACATTTTTTGATATGATATGGAGTGATTTGCACACATGCAGTGACAGACGATATATTCATAGTATGAAAGTCTACTGTACATTAAAGCATAGTGATGTTTGACAACTACATGCATGCCAGTGCACGATTTCAAAGTAGCCAGGAGGAAATTCTAATGGTCTTTTAGTGGAAATATATAGGTATTAAACGACAGTGAAACAAACAACATTAGTTATCGTGACCTTGCTAAAGTGCAATCTCGGATCATGTATGATCTGATGATCATGCCAAATTACCATGTCGG
Organism: Ptychodera flava; assembly: GCF_041260155.1. Lineage (NCBI taxonomy): Eukaryota > Metazoa > Hemichordata > Enteropneusta > Ptychoderidae > Ptychodera > Ptychodera flava. The sequence goes on from NW_027248362.1 coordinate 726,223, forward strand.
ATTTAGCCCTGCGTACGATGCTGTGTGTTCCGCTACAGCTATTCGCCCCGCTCACCACAGCCCTGCAAAGACCCGTACGTAGGGTCGGTGACTTCAAATCCATTTTGGGACTTGACGTAAAAGCCAAATTACTGCCGAAATTCAGCGTTCTTGGGCCCAAGTCGTATCCCTGCCCACCTCAGCTACTCGATCGCTTCCAAAAATGCCAGTCTTTTATTCACTTTTCGTAAATAACCGTCGATGTCAGCAACTCTCTCGCTAGCCCTGCGTACGTACGCAGTGTACGCAGTGCATTCCCTGTGTGCGTTCCTAACACGTACACACAGCATCGTACGCAGGGCTAGCGAGAGAGTTGCCAACATCGACGGTTATTAACTCAAAAATGATGTCAAAATCAATGCACAACTGTCGAAATTACCCAAAATAAGCAACAGAAAACTAAAAGTTATCGCTGTGTCGAAAGGACACTACATCAACATAAAAAGACACTAGTTTGTTATGACATGGAGGTCGGAGGTAGAAGGACAGAGCATTCCCTCGCTCTCACCCAGCTATTAGTACGGGCCGCTGGTGGGATTGCCTCGCTATTAAAAGCAATGGATTCGCCGGTACTGGGGAGTACCGAGTACGGAGGCCATCGTTCTTCAGTCTATCGAAGGAGCGTTTCGTGCCAAAAAATACATGACAGCAATCAAATATACGCTAAAACCTTTAAAACGTCAAAATTCGCAACTGACCGAGAAACATGATGGCGTCAGTTTGATTTTTCAAGGTCCTTGAAAAACAACGCTAACTCGTTATGTGCGAATGCGCATATTAAGGGGAGACCCATTTGATTTCGGGGGGGGGGTATGCAGGAAGTGGGTATGGGAACTTTTTTTTGTTAGAGAGACAGCATTTTTTTATTTCTACAGTCAGACCTGCATCAATTTTTTTTTTCAAATGGAGTAGCAGTGCAATTTTTCGAATTTAAGCCAGTGTTTCATATATCACAGGATGTTTTTATTTATTCATTTTACATTCCAACAAATGACAAACAAAATGGAAAGTCGATTATATATACAACTTTAAATTATAGAACACTTTTTTGGCAAATCAACTGTGATCAGTACTATACCTGGTTTTCTTCAAAACAGTCAAGTCCTTTTAAGTTCTCAGGGGAGATGTTATCTTTTGTGGTCAGAGAAACAAGGCAACACATTGTATTTCATTATATTTGTTGTTCCTCAATTTTCATTGTCAACTTGTAATCTTTCTAACATATTTATATTGAGAGAATAATGTATTGGTTTTAACACTAGTTTATTGACTCCTATCTTGTGTTTTAAATTTTCACGATTTACAGAAGTCAAATAGTCCCATCTAGATATTGCCTATACCATTGAGATATTGCAACAGAAATCCTGAAACATGATTTCTTGGGTCAGAAAAGGGAAGGAAAACATCGAGTGCACCGAGGTGTACAGTAGTGAATGCTTATATCATAAGTGCTGGAAAAAAAACACATAAGAATTACTTGTGGTAAAAACATTTGCGTGCCTTTGGCAGCATGCCAGCAAAGAATACATGAGAATGAAGTTTCCAAAATTTTGCTCATTTCAACAGCATTGTGACAATTCCTTTTTTATTTCTGTCTGTTATGAGAATATTTTTTTCTCAAGCCATTACAGGCTTAATTTTTTTCTTTTATTTCACCTGGTGACAATTTTTTTTCCTCGAAATCCTCCATACCCCCCAGAAATCAAGTGGTTCTCCCCTAAGTGAGCCCCTGACCTATACAGGCCAGTGGATTACTTCCTCAGTAGAACTGATATGCCTGCCAGTACCGGTGTCTATCGCCTACGGAGGCCATCATTCTTCAGTCGATCAAAGGCGCCTTTCGTACCAAAAAATACACGACAGCTGCATAAGTTCATCACTGTCAACTTCATAACTATAGAACATATTGAAATACACAGTGAAACGTTCACAATGTAAAAATGTGCCCATACAGAGAAACAAGATGGCGTCCGTTTCGATTCTTCAACTCAGATTTTGTCCTATAGTTGTGCGCATGCGCAGACAGTAGCTTTAGTGAAAGTGAGGCAAAATCAAGTAAATATAAAATAAAAATGGATAAAAATATTGTTTAAAAATAATGTAAGGCATGTATCACCAAATTTTGAACATTTCTGACGGTATTTCAACTATACGAACACCCATGCCAAACATCACAATAATCAAATCAGTGGTTTTGAGGAAAAAGTGAAAATAGTGGTTTTCAGAAAAAAGCTAAAAAAGTGACTTTAAAATGATTCAATCAAAAAAAGAAAAAAGACCGTTTGAGATACATGCCCAAGTGACCACCAGACCAAATTTCAGAAAAAGTTACTGAAGCGTTTCTGAGATACCCGCGTCCACAGCATACGGCCCACTATGTTGGCCATATTGGGCCGCGCCATCACATAGTACCTTGTGCCCACAGGGCACAAAGTACTAATATATTAAGTGGTCATTAAAGGGAAACCTAAGTCCAGCGACTTTGACCGTTTATCCCTTCCAAAATCACCCGTGAGTAAAATGCAGATCAAATTTGCAACATAATTGCACGCGCTGACGACTACGGCGCAACAAAAAGAGAAGTTGAAGTAGACGACATTTATGGAAATGAGCCCGGAATTCCATGGGCGCGAAAGGGCTCATGGGAGAAGCGTGCGTGACATCATCGGCGATACAGACGATTGTAGCTTGCAGCTGGATGAGTACTGTGAACAGTTCAGCGCGTTCGTAAGACGACTATGGAGAGTTCTGACCGCGATATTTCTGACATCGATTATTACTTTTCCCTGACTGAAATCAAACCATACTAATTTGAACCAAGATATGTAATAATTGGAAAGCATCTCAAAACATCGTTCATATCTTGGTTGTTTGCGTTTTGTGTATGATTCAGTGGAGGGAGTCACTGTGCTTGTACAGACCCCGAACTGGATTGGAGAGACTGAGTGACCCTGCGATCCTTCAACGCTAGGTTTCTAAAACAGAGTTTTCTGTATCAGTCGCTTTAAATTAATTTTTGGTTCGTGAATGATACGGAATGATTGACTGATTGTATGTGTTACCGTGTAAGTCGAGCTTGGCCAGATCTTTAAGGTTGCGAAATCTCCGATATGTATCGGAAAATATTTATTCGCGATTTGACAAATCTATTATATTGTCGTCTATTTTTCGAAGCTGGTGTCGAACTTAAGAAGTGGGGCTTACTCAGATCTACAAAGTGATGAAATCACCGATATAATGAATATTTGCCCGCTATTTAAAAAATAGTATCGTCTTAAAGCTTGTTGTAAGGAATGTATTTCATACAAGACCAGCCCAAACTCCTGATGATTTCCGATATGTCCTCTGTACAAGTCCCGATCGCCAAGTAAAAATGTTTACATGTAAAGAATGTAATTTGTGCAAGGGCCTCCCGAGTCCCGATGATATCCGATCGGCCCTCTCGATGAAATCCCGTATCGACATTTAATGAAAAAAAATGCTTTACATGTAAAAAATGTATTTCGTGCATCAATAAATCTAATAATGTAAAACATACAGTATTCTTGACTACCGGCCATGGATGCTATTTTTGAACTAAGAGTCGGACAGAGGTATTCGGGTGGTCAGATCTGTTAGATGGTGAAATCTCCGATATACATCGGATATTTACCCACAATTTGACAAAGTATCATCCAGTATCAGAGTTAAAGTCCAAGTCCCTGATATTTATCAGATAAATATCCGTGATTTCGTAGACCCGGCGTGCCAACACCACACAGTGCAAGTAAATCTAGGATCGTCTGGTATCGATATTAGCCTAGAAGTTCCGGCGCAATTGATATTTATCGGGTAAATATAATATCAGCGATTTCTCAGACCCGGCGTGCCGAGACACTGTAGGCAAGAAGTCATTCCAGTATCTTGTAATATCAATATTACCAGGTATAGTCCCGAAATTGCCTATATTTATTGGTTATATATCGGAGATTTGGCAGACCCGGGATGTCAAGATAAGAGACGCTTTGTGTAGTTTCGTCTTCGGATTTTAGAGTCCCGAAATCGCCAATATTAATATTTATTTGGTTAAAACTGGCGATAGTAGGCTGATTCAGCATGTCAAGATACGAACTGCATTGTGTGGTATCGTCTTGTATCGGTATCAGAGTCCCAAAATCCCTTATAAAACAATCATCCTGAAAGAATTAGAACATAACGTTGTATCTTTTACAGATTTTAAAATTCGCCCGACTTTCTGTAGCCACTGTCTTCGAAAAAGCTGTTCTGTGGGAAGACGGTAAAAGCTGACTCCGTTTGTTCTTCCTTGAGTGATTTTTGCACTCAACTGAACAACAGTTAATTATTTTTTATGCTACTGAGCATTAAAGAGTCGTAACGTGCAGAACTGCACTCCTGCAGTCATATACTCCAATGCTTTGGTAGGCTGTCACACACGTTCTTGTATCGCCGATGACGTCATGCACGCTCCTCCCATGAGCCCTTTCGCGCCCATGGGATTCCGAGCTCATTTCAATAAATGTCGTCTACTTCAACGTCTCTTTGCTTCGCTCTGTAGTCGTCGGGGCGTGCAATTATGTTGCATATTTGAGCTGCATTTTATTCAAGGGCGATTTTGGAAGGGATAAACGGTCAAAGTCGCTGGACTTAGGTTTCCCTTTAATATTATCAGTGTTTGCACAAGTTTTAGATGCTAGAAAATCTGTCCCCTGTTTTTCATATTTGGAAAGCTGTGAGTGTTACCTTGAAAGTATGCATGTCATCCATGGGTCATGTGGGTACTAGGTGGTGCCTCTATAAGCTGCAGTCATCATGCCATGTTCAGTTCTAAAATCCTTTTAAGACAACCACTGATCAGAACATTTGGCAGTCTGTGGTTTCGCACAAATTTTGTCTCGTTATAACTTCCAATTTAAGTGCGCAATCTGAAACTGGTGATCCTGCTAATGTTTTCACAGAGACAGTCACATTTTTTAAACGCTGCAGATGATTGTCATTTTTTTTTTGTCTGGATAAATTTTCGTCGTGCGACTGTGCACAGCATTGTCTCTGGAGCATCACAGAAAACTATCAGTATTCATAACATTTGCTGAGACAGTTTCTTGTAAAATATTTTGAAGAAAACCTATTAAAATTGGAAAGTTCATAGAAAAATTCAATCTGCATATCGTCAAATGACAAATCTATGACAACTAAGATTTCTGGCTAAGATTTCCGGCTCGTTTCTACCTCCATGCACAGACAAACACTTTGCTGTACGTCATTCAACCATGCGCGGTCCGGACTGCATTTCGACTGTCTTTCAGGCTGATGTTCTTGATGTCTTCTCGGCGGTTTCATTGTTTCCAATTTTTTCATGTCAGTTGCCGTTTTTATCCCTAACTTTCTTTCCCAGCTGAAGATACTATCCATCTAAAGCATTTGTAACTGCCCGCTTCCCTCAATCCGCTTCAACCATCCACTCGGAAAGTTGACAGCATGTGAGTGTTTGGGTGTCTCGAAACTACCGTAATGCATGGCACACCAGTACAGTATCTGAGTACACGTACACGACCCCGGGATCTTGAAACCTTTTCACGCATGCTCATGTTAGCACAGGTCAAAGTCCAAAGCTATAACCATGTGTCGATATATGCGCCGATGATAGGGCCAGAGTAGTTTTTGAAAGGCGAGATATGACAGTATTTCCCCGGAATTCATAATCTTAACCGAAATTCAGGGTTCAAAAATAACAAAATTATTCGTAAATGGCCGACCGGGCATCTATTTTTTTTCATAAATTTTCATTTTTGTTCGTAATTTACGAACGTTACGAGCGACAGCAAGAGCACAGACTAAGTTTCAACCCAATCTGACCAATGCTTACTGAGTTTTAGCCATTTGCAAGATTTTTCCTTTTTTCCCCTCATTTGCATATTTTTGAACAAACTCACATCTCCAACCCCAGGTGCACCTGTACAACAAATACTAAGACAGCAGCTGTTGCTTTTTAGGAGTTTTTGATCTGGACGAACTAACAGACAGACATACATATATACATACATACAAACACACAGACGCCATTTTGCCACCTTATAAGAATACCTACATTTGCATATATACATATGCATATATGGGAGCTAAAAATGCATGGATGTGAGGGCGCTTCCCCCATAGCTTTACACAGGCATGTAAATGTAGGTATATGATAATTTATAACACTCTGCTTTCTGCATCAAGCACTGTAATTTCCCACGAGGACATCTGTATACTTCAAGATATATACATATGACAAAACTAAAGTTAAAAATCATCAAAAGTTACAGCTATAGGCCCTCTAAATATGCATAGACACTATGTGTAAATGAATTTTCTTATTTCTTAACTCATAAAAAAGGTTTCAAACATACTCACATTTCCTTTTCTTCCACATATTTCTCTTAAAATCACATTTTGGCTGACTTGTGTCTGACCACTCTGTTGGGAAAGGAAAAATGAAATGTTGAAAATTACCGTGACGATGTGTGAACTGTTCAACATCAAATCCTGGTAAACTGGTAGTTAAATAATAACACAAGCTAGGAAGGACAAGATCACAGTTTGTTGCCCGCCTGAGGGTTGGTGCTCATGACAGTAAATATTGATGATGCCCGAGCCGAAGGCGAGGGTATCATCAATATCGGTATTCCAGAACGTGGTAGCAGGCTATATAAGTGCACGCAACAGGGCTGAATTGCTAATAATTCAATAACCAATCATGACAACCTGGTTTGAAAATTTTATTTTCAATACAATACACAGAACAATACAATGTACAGCACAGAATGTCTAAGGAGGGGCTTCAGGAAAGTCACCTGTATATGTTTCAATCACCCAAGATGGTAAACATACCAGTTAGGGAGCTTGTCATAATCAAAAGGCCTGTAATCCTGCATAGTCGTGCAAGACACTGTTTGCGGATGCCTGACACAGCGTAGCAACGCAAAGCAAGTGTTTATTAACTAATTACGCTCATGAATATTGTCAGTAGACAATGAGCACGCCTGCACTGTAGCCGTCAAAGGCTTGTCATGTAGCTCCATGGGGGTCACAGTTCAGACTTAGATGTCGGCGCAGTGTCGTTACACGTTATGCAGATACTTAGTGTCACCCCATCCATTGTTAATTTTTATCAAAATCATGCATGCTCTATGCGATCTGATATTTGTTATATAGTTGCCAGTGCAATAAAAAGTGACAATTTTGCGTGCGACATTGTATTTTTACCAGATTTTTGAATGCCTGTGTGATGATGCCACATGAAACAACTCATTTTAATACTCAACACTCGTAAATGGTAACGTTGACAACAGAAACGGTTCATTGCATCAACTCATAAATATTTGTGCATCTCATGAATATTCTATGTGCGGTATCGTTGCCTTGCAGTACCCTGCATTGTCACGCAGGATGACGTAGGATGACGGGCCTTTCAATTTCGACAAGCTCCCATATGAACTGTCAAAATAGTTGAAATCACTAATAACTGGACCACTAAAATTATTTTGGCTTTGTTAATTTTCTAATAATTCAACTATTAAAATCATAATAATTTTTTTGTCAAATTGATAGGGTTTTTATGTATGGTAGGGAAGAAACAAAATGTTTCAGACTACACAGTGGATCAATTTTGCTTTAACTTTCCCAAAGCTAAAATCACAATCCCTGAAAGAAGTATAATTGTAGAGTATATAAGACACTATATATAAGACACCCTTTCAAGAATGTTGGCCTCCGATCAATTAAATTTAATAATTGAGAATGAGAGCAACTGAAAATGACACTAAAATTCAAACATAGGGCCAAAGTCCCTGAAGCTACTATAGACATGGATACAATATTAAGTATTTCCTGACTGTATGAAATTATCTCACTTAGGTCATCCTAGGGACTTGTAAACCAAATATTAAAGCTGACTGACCAGCGGTTTTGAAAAAACAAGCAACTCAACAGTTGACAGAGCTCTGCTGTGTTATGTAGAGAATAACCTTTTGTGACACATGTATTGATGAAGAAGGTGGATTATAATCTTTGATAGCTCATTTCAGGATGGCCTGACCAAAAATGGAAAAAAAAAATCCGTAAAAATTCAGATTTGCATATTTGAACAAATCTAAGTTGGGTTAACCCTAGGGACCTGTATACCAAATAACAAAGCTGTCTGACCAGTGGTTATGAAGAAGATTTTTTACCAAAAACACCTTTTTTGGCGCTAATTTGCATACATACATACATACATACATACATACATACAGACTGACGGTGCACGCCGGACGGATACCCATCCCAATAGCTTCTATAGACTATATTAGTCTATAATCTATAGTAGCTAATAAACGAGAGTTAATTACATTCTAATTAAAGTAAACAAGACTTGCTTAAATCAAGATTTACGTCATAAAAAACAGCATATCTGTCAGGTTATAAAGAATCTTAAGCTGGTTACCTTTATCAGTATTTTCATCCTATTAACCAAGCACATTTTAACTTTCAAATTAACATTGTAAGTAAGTTCTGTTGAATAAGTTGAGATTGTACATACTCAGAGAAAGCACACTGAAGAGACAAATCTTCGAAACTTAAGAAGTTCAAGGTCATCAAAAGCATTATAAGGAATCATATAACTTTCATTGCACTGTTTACACAGATTGCATAATTGCTATAAATAGCACATGAGGAATCTTACAGCCCAGCTTTACCATAAAAACCCTATCACTTTGACCACTCTTTTAATTGACCACTCTATTTTTTTCCTCAAAAAGTAATTTTATTTTATCCTTACCAAGTCAACCATAAATGGAAATTAGAACTTTCTCTATCTCTATCTCTATTGACTATTTTGAGCAATTTCTTTTAGATAACATACAGGCCACAATAAATGCCGGTTCAGAATATGTCAAAGTTGGGATTCAGGAAAGTTGCCTTTACATGTTTTAATCCTCCAAGATGGTAAGCATTTCACTATGAACTGTCAAAAAAAGTTGAACTTTCTGATAATGCTACACTAAAATTATTTTGGCTTTGATGATTTCCAAATTAATTCAATTATTTAAAATCATATTAATTATTTTTTTCTGGGTGAATTGATAGGGTTTATACAGTACAAGAATTATATACAAAGTAAGTCAAATTTTGACCAAAAATGACAAAAAGAATTCCTTAAAAATACACATTTGCATATTTCATCACAATTTGAACAAATGTAAGTTGGGTTACCTCTAGGGACCTGTATACCAAATAACAAAGCTGTCTGACCAGCGGTTATGAAGAAGAATATTTTTTACCAAAAACGCCTTTTTTGGCATTAATTTGCCTATTTTCTACAATATCAAAAAATTAAAAAAAAGCAGTTTCTCAAAATCATATTTTTCATCCACACAACAAATATCAAATCAGTAAGCACTGCGGTTCTCAAGATATTTGAGTGGACGGACGCCTCACAAACGGACATACATACATACATACATACATACATACATACAGACTGACGACAGACGCCGGACGGATACCCATCCCAATAGCTATACCCATCCCAATAGCTTCTATAGACTATAGTCTATAGTAGCTAAAAACTCCTGTACAGTCATAAGAGTTTAAGTATTTAGTGCTTCATGAATTTGAACAAACCTTGACAGAAACATGTTGCTGAAAAGTACTGGTAAATAGAAATTTAGAAGTTTGTCACTTACTAAAGTAACTGTAATGTCTCCAAAACTTCTTTCTTCATCTTGGTCTGCCCAATACTGTTCACATTTTGGCTAAACATATGGAGATATCAAAATAGCATAGTGATACTTAGAGGTTATTACCCAATATCGCCTGTTCCTGTGTCGTATCAGCATGAGTGTCATTTGTGCTGCATCAGACACGAGACGAAGTCTCGTGTCTGACGCAACATAAATGACATGAATGCTGATATGACACAAGGAACAGGCGATATTGGGTAATAACCGATTTATCATATACCCATGCCCATAATTTTACTAATAGAACGAAAACCTTAAATTTTGAGGCTTTACTTTATTGCGACTTGCTCATAAATATCAGAATGTTTATGTGAACAGGCTTCATTCATAAAGTATACGACGAAGCTGTCAACATCACGCGTGACATCGCTGCAAGTCGTCCATATCTCAATGAAACCCAAGAAGAAAGACATGGGGATGCAAAAATCGTCATACAGAAGGAACTTTTTAAGGTGCAATATGCTATTACAATTGTAACTGATCAAAAACTGTGCTCAGCTGATTTCGATCGTCGTATGGTACGGAGCTCGCGTGGAGAGGGGACGCCATTTTGTTAGTTTACCCTGAAGGTTGCCATGTCAACAGTTGTTGCGTGCGTGACATTGCTGTCACGCCATGCGCTCACCACCTGTTCGGGGGAGACCGTGCACAGTGCTGGCGCCATGCAAATGGCAGAATGTTCGCTAGAACTTGACCAAAAAAAATATCATGGGAAAACATTTCAAGACTCAAATGTTATTTCTGTATTTTGCAACCAGACATACCCGTGTTCTTTGAAGCCCCTCAAGTTTTTACGTCGGCGACATCGCTTCGCAAGCGGGGAGCGGCAGCCATTTTGTTGTTTACGTTGTTTACCAACAAACTGCTAATGTAGTTCGGGAAAACTCTAAAACTGATGACGTTCATCATGCATATCTCGACGTTTACCGTGAAATATCACGGCTGATATTTTACAGTGAACGTCACTAGGATGTAGCAATATGGGCAATATGGGCATGGGTATATGATAATGAGTCTTATTTGAACAAAACTGACACAAGTTTGACAAAGCTCTCTGATAGCTATCAGACAGGCACTCAAAGAGCAAAGATATTTTAGCTCAAGATTAGGAATTTTGCCCTCATGATTTGACATCATTTTAATTTCAGCATCATTTGAATAGTAATTAGCATGATTTAGTCATGATGATAATAGTCTTAAATGAGACAGCATATGTAACAGCGTCAGTGACACTTGTCTCACATTTGGTTCGATGTGGCAGACCCTAATGAGTGTACATACAACATTAATAATAGCTTATGTAGGCCTTAGCTTGTCATAATCATAGTGTCAAGTGTCAGGTGAACACAGTTTGCTGCATAGTCCATCAAATACAAAGCAGGAGTATGTAATGGTTGGCAACTTGCAATGGACACACACACATACAACACCATCCAGCCTGGTACATCAAAATTAGTGATACAATCTACCATACCAAGGTAAAGATAGATAGATAGATAGATAGATAGATATAATTTATTGTCCATAAAAACATGGAAAATTGTCTTTAAACATCAGGACCGCTATAAAAACACCAAATACGGATAACACCATACAAAACAGACAGACACAACACTATATTAAAAGTTCCTACTTAAAATGGTGTTTGCTCTGGTTCTCCTGATGGAATCAGACATATTCATATTTAAGGTAGCGGTAAAGGCTATTTTTGCACCAATTCTTTTCTCAGAGTTAATGTCAAGTTTCAAGTGTAAGAATCAAGATATTTAGTTCAAATTTTCAGGATAACTCCCTTAGTTAATACTTTCTCCAAAGAATATAATAATGGTATATTTGTAGCCATGATTTTGAAATATGACACCAATCAATATTAAAATTTAATTTTTCATATTTTTTTACATCTTTGAATTTAATAATAAATTAATATTACCAAATTAGTTATAAATATGTTGACACTATTAATTGTAAGATTTGTACGGCAGGATTTGTAAATAAAATTTGTTTTTATGATTTTACATGGGTTTACATATCAAAAAATTATTAAAAATTCTTTCAAATTTCAAAATGTGATTTTTCAAAAAGTACTTCAAATACAGGAAAAATGTGCCGTACAAATCTTATCTGTAACCTTGTTAATAGGCTGTAAAAATTCCATGTCCATATCTCATTTCAAAGGTTGGATTAAATTGGTATAAAATTATGTAGGAAAACTGTTATTCTCTCAAAAATGTTGAAAACAAGCCATATTTGCACCCCTCTTTTGAAGTCACAGAGCAGTCTTTTTGGTTAATCTCAGTTTTGACACCTCTTTGACACTCAAAGAATCTAAAAATGCTTTTATAATAGCAGTCACGCATTCTGAATGCAAGCACTGCCTTGTCAAACTTTCCTGAAAAACTGTAAAAAATGACTTTCCCTTTTCAAACATTTTTTTAAAAGCTAGGGGACCTCTATAATAGTTAATACACTAAGGACTCCCCAACTTCCTCTTATTTGGTCAGTTTTTCAGAAGTTTCAACGGGCTATAACTCTGCAATGCCTTTGTGCCCAAATGTCTAGTTTTTTTTATTCCACAGAGAATGTTGACTACTTTTATGTTTTAATAGTTTTATTGAAGTTTATAACTGACGCTCTAGCCTTTACCGCTACCTTAAAACAGCAACTGCTGACGGTATAAATGACTTCTTAAAAAGATTCTTCCTAGCCCTGGGCACAAGTAGACGGCGTCCCGAAGGCAGATATTGAAACTTGTCATTCAATGGGTGAGATTTATCACCAAGAATGGATAAACCTTTCCTACGAAGAGCATAAGTATATACAGTTCTCCAAGATCTTTTAACTTTGTCCCGACAAGTCCACTATATATGTTTACAATTTTCGTTAGTCGCATTCTCTCTTTAACAGAAATATGACCAAACCATGTGACAATGTTATAAGTTAGAATGCTTTCAATACAGCAACGATATACAGAAACAAGGATGTGACTGCTAACATTGAAACTCTTTAGCTTCCTCAGAATAAATATTCGTTGGTGAGCTTTCTTATAAATTTTGTCTGTATTCTCTTTGAAACTTAACTTCTGGTCTACTATGGACCCTAGATATGGAAATGATGATACTATTTCAACCTGTTGGTTGTCAATGGTAACAGATTCTACTTTTTCTAGCTTTCTGCCATTATTAAGAACCAACTCTTTCGTTTTTTTGATATTTAAGGTAAGAAAACTGTCTTTGAACCATGAACACAGGCGATTAATTTCAGGAAAGTAGCGTGACAAGGATACTTCGCCTTTTAATCTGGCAACTAGTGCCATGTCATCAGCAAACTTAAGCAAAGTCAACAAATTATCCAATAACATGATTTCGTTCGTGTAAATTGAAAAGAGTACAGGCGAGAGGACGCAACCTTGTGGCGCACCAGTATTCAACGTTAGTTCATCGGACATTGCACCATTTAAAGTTACACATTGAGGTCGATCGCTTAAAAACTGCCTTATCCAAAGAATGATAGAATGATTAACACCTAAATCCAATAGTCTTTTTATCAAAAGGTGTGGTTGTATTGTATTAAACGCGGAGGAAAAATCCATGAAAAGAATGCGTACATAATTGGCTGGATGGTCAGCGATTAGATTTACTAACATTAGACTAGCGTCCTCTACCCCTCTTCTGGGCTTGTAGGCAAATTGTAATGGATCCAAGCGATCAGCCACAGATGCCGTCAACCTGTTACTAACCAACCTTTCCATACATTTAGCAAGTATCGAGGTCAAGGCCACAGGTCGATAGTCATTTAGTTGGGTGTGGTTTCTTTGGGACAGGGATCACAGTGGATAATTTCCATGATCGCGGTACAAAGTGGGTGTTCAAAAACAGTTGAAATAAACGAGTAAATACATGACTTAACTAATAGGCACATGTTTTGAGGACTCTACCCTTCAGACCATCTGGACCAGAGGCTTTAGAAGGGTTGAGTTTCAGAAATGAATGGATGACCTCTTCCTCTTTAACGTTAATTGGCAAAGGAATGAGAAGTTGACATGTCATTTCGCATTCTTTCTTAAAATCATGTACATCAAATCTTGCATAAAACTGATTTGTTTGCAAAACCTTTCGGATCCTCAGTACATATTCTGTTTTTCTTACGGTGTTTACCCATCATCATATTAAGACCTTTCCATGCATCTTTCGCCTTTAAAATTCGTAGATTTTTCTCAACTTTATCTTTATAATTAATTTTAGCTTGTCGAACCTCAATCCTAAACTCTTTCATTACCTCTTTAACCTTAATTAAGTTTCCATCTTTAAACACTTTTTTCTTCTCAATCAATTGGCTCCGTAGGTCCTTACTGACCCATGGTTTATTATTAGGAAACATTCTCACACGTTTCGTTTCAATCAAAGAGTCTTCACAAAATTGAATGTACGAAGCAATAGTATCCGTTAGTTCCTCTTTGTCTGCACAACTTTCGAAAAACACACACCAGTCAGTGCTTTCAAAACATGCTTGTAGTTCTCTATACTTTCAGTCGTCCACATCATGATATCTCTTGTTTCCGGTTTCGTGGTCTTTAACTTTTGTCTGTATTTTGTCTGTAAAGATGTCCTTTTGAGATATTGTACAACATGGAACAAGTCATCACTGATGACACAGTCCTCACTTGTTAATGGGTACTTTAATTACAAGTCCTCTGAGAGGAAAGAGTCCTCTTCATTAATTAGGTCTGTGATTAAAAATACTGTGATACAGATGGGGCTTAATGGCCGAGAATGAGTTCCATGGTGGTGAAAACAAGAAACCAATGTAGGCCCCAATCCTAACTACAAAAGGTCATAAATGAGTCAATTAGTAATTAATCGACAGGATGTTACCAAACATTTTTGCATCCTATCATAACACTTACAGATTATCATCGTTACCATATTTCATAAAGTTTGATGCAGTGCTTCTGGACATTCACCCTAAAAACAAAAACTTCATCATGTAAATGCAAATCATCAATAATTCAAACCATACCGCTGAGTGTCATTGAATTGTATTTACAACACTATCAGATCAACATCTGTATCAAGTTTCATCAAATTTGATGCAGTATTTGTGGATATATCACTCTCATTAGGAAAGTTTATTACATTATGCAATTACAAATTAATTAACATGACACTGATAAATGTCTTATTCACTGTTAAAGCAATGTGAGCTTAACATCTGTACCAAGTTTCATGAAATTTGATGCAGCAGTATTTCTTGACATATCAGCCTAATTACGACTAGATATGAACTGAAAATGCTCACGTGTTTCATTATATTGCAGTTATGTGTAAATTTGAACCTTTGCCACATGTTTGCAACTTCATCAACCCTTTTCCTACCAAGTCCATATTTTCACCCACTTGGCTTGGTCTGTTATAGCATCTTTAGTCCCAAAAAAATCAAGTTTACAGTACTTATGTTTTCAACAGCTTTCAAATGTACAGTATTATGTTAAAATACACCATATGCAATATGTTGTGCTTCATTAATTTTAACCATCTTGACCTGGTGGTGAAATATGGACTTGGCAGGAAAAGGGTTAAAAAAGACAAAGTGTATATGTATGGCATAAGTCAATGTCCTTGTAACAACTCAGATTTTGTTAAAATTGGTTGAGATGTGCCTGAGTTATGGCTGTGGACATGAAAAAAAGGAAACAAAATGCCACCACGTGGCCATATTGACATGTATCGTGAAACAAATCCACACGCATATGCATGACATAGGTCAATGTCCTTGTACCAACTTTGAACAAAATCAGTTGAGACGTGCCTGTGTTATGGTTCTGGACATGAAAAAATTGACAAAATGGCCGTCATACGGCCATATTGGATCATATCGTGAAACAAATTGGTGTACATATGTATGACATAAGTTGATGTCCTTGTACCAACTTCGAATAAAATCGATTCACTCATGTCTGAGTTATGGCTGTGGACATGAAAAAATCGTAACATAATGGCCGCCACGCAGCCAATGTACTTGATCTTACCTTAACCCTTTTCCTGCGAGACAGTATCACTTCCCAATCAGCTAAATCAGTCAAAAGCAGTATTGAGCCAAAACATGACGTATTTTCACCCACTGGGCTTGGTCTATTATAGCATCTTTAGTCCCAAAAAAATCAAGTTTACAGTACTTATGTTTTCAACAGCTTTCAAATGTACAGTATTATGTTAAAATACACCATATGGAATATGTTGTGTTTCATTAATTTTAACCATCTTGACCTGGTGGTGAAATATGGACTTGGCAGGAAAAGGGTTAAAAAAGACAAAGTATATATGTATGACATAAGTCAATGTCCTTGTAACAACTCTGGTTTTGTTAAAATTGGTTGAGATGTGCCTGAGTTATGGCTGTGGACATGATAAAAGGAAACAAAATGGCCACCACGTGGCAGTATTGACATGTAACCCAGTGTTGGCGCTAGGAATTTTTTCATTGTAGCCACAGTCTGTTAGTGTGGCTAAAATGATCAAATTTTTTTTAGCCACAAGCAATTTTTATTAGCCACACCCAACAAATCAATTTTACATACAAATTGCACAAACCCTATTTTCAATAACGTTTGTACTTTATTATCCAAATGTTGGGCCAGGGCTATTATACATACACTTTAATTCCTCGACAGATAAACTGCTGAGCACATTTTCTGCCAATTTTATAGTTGCAGATAATAGTGACCAGGAGCACAGTAAAACTCCAGGTCCTTTGTGAAAGTTGTCTGTCCTTCAATTAAAAAAAGATATGTATTAAACAAAAATTGGTTGTAACTTCCTTTCAGATCTGTATTTTATGAATGCTGGTGAATAAATTGACCCCTTTCTTTATAGACAGGGACAAACAAACTTTTGTTTATTTTTAACTTTTATTATGACACAAACAACAAATAGGTCTGCTAGAGTTCTTGGAACAAAACTTGCACAACATGTCATGAAAAAATCATCGAAGTCTAATCATTGGCCATAATTATTCCTCTTTTTTATTTTTTACAAGATTTAAAAACTGCTGTATATACCGCTATCTGGTGATCTTCACAAAATTACAGTGATTGCCTGACTATGCAGGGCATTTTCCAAAAAGTATCAAAGAAAACTATTGGTATTAAAAAATTGCTTAGGTTTTAAGACTTAAGTCAGTGAAAAATCAAAAGAGCAGTTCGACAGTACGACAAATCTAAGATCAACCGACTCATCTGTAGTCTCACATTTTATACTTTAATGCACAGACAAAAACCTTGCTGTAATTTGTTCGACCATGGTCTAGGACCGTGGTTCGTCTGTCTTTGTTCTCATCATGGTGGTTTTCTTATTTCCTTACTTTTTGTAAATTAGAAGTTATTTTAAACCTAGTTACTTTCCCAACTGAGAACAATCAATAAACTCTTTGTAGTTTGCAACCGTAGCTGACCGCAAGCCGCATCGAATCGTACCGCGCATTCGTAACACATTTGCATTGTTTGGGTGTCTTGAAACTACCCAAACCGTACACGGACCCAGGGTACACAAACTGGGGATCTTGAAACTTTTTCGCGCATGCTCATTTTCGCCCTGGGCAAAGTCCAACGCCATCACTTCAGTCTCACGCTCAACAACTCTGCCGTCGATCCCCGGGCGTCGATCATCGGTCATCGACGTACAACAGAGCAACAAATTATTTTGTTCAAAGGCTAGATATTTGAATGACTGAATATTTCGATAATTTGACTGATCTAAGGGTTATTTTGATTCGTTAAAAGTGACAGAACCGGCGTGATTAACGATGATGCACGCTGTTTTGAATACGCGTTGTGCTGCTATGCTAGCGTGAACTCAAGTTACCCTTCACGCTTGCACCCTGACGCGACGTACGTCATGTACGTGGTTAAATGTTTGGTACGATGCTTGCAGCATTTATGCTGAAAATTTTTGATAGCGGAAAATAACGTACACTTATTTAGAAAAACGACTAGTTGTTAGAATAGTGGGCTACATAAATAATCCATTACATATTTTGGATCGATCACAATGAATACCCGCATGTCGAAATTCTTGGTCCTTGGGAAAACAGTCGGTCTGGGATCGCAGGACTGACGCGACTTTCGAAGACAACGTCTTGGGTCAATGATCCCAACACGGCATCCATTCACGAGCTTTCGCCACGCGTGGCGAAGGCGTAGCAATTTTTTTCGCCACAACGGACATTTATTCGCTATTTGCGACTGTGGCGAACGTTAGCGCGAACCCTGTAACCTGAAACAAATCCACACGCATATGTATGACATAGGTCAATGTCCTTGTACCAACTTTGAACAAAATCAGTTGAGACGTGCCTGTGTTATGGTTCTGGACATGAAAAAATTGACAAAATGGCCGTCATACGGCCATATTGGATCATATCGTGAAACAAATTGGTGCACTTATGTATGACATAAGTTAATGTCCTTGTACCAACTTCGAATAAGATCGGTTGATACATGTCTGAGTTACAATTCCGGACATAAAAAATCGTAACCATATTCAATCTTATTGTAAACCAAATTGACGTGCATATGTATGACATAAGTCAATGTCCTTCTACCAACTTAGAATAAAATGGTTTAAGACATGCTTGAGTTATCATGGCACCGTACATGAAAAAATCGTAACAAAATGGCCACACAGTGGCCATATTGGATCGTATCACAAAACAAATCAATGTGCATATGTGTTACATAAGAAGTAATCCTTGTACCAAGTTTGAATGAAATAACTCCAGGCATCTCTGAGATATCTGCGTGAACAGATGGACGGACGAACATAAGAACGCACGCACAGATATGACCAAACCTATAAGTCCCCTGGACCATGTCCATGGGGACTAATTAATGTAAACAATATTTGGTAATTCATCAAGCAGTAATATTTAAGAAAACAAGCTATTATTGGCTTGGAGGTCTTTGGTTGTGTTTCTGTAAAAATATCACCAACATGTCACATTTTGACTCACAGTTGCTGACATTTTAACGAAGTTTACACTTTTGTTGCTCATTATTTTTTGTTTAGCATACTTTTTGCCAATGATAACTTAATTCAAACAAATCCCCATTTACAGTGTAGCATGCACCTACACATCATATTAAAAGCCTTAGCACGAAGTGAGATTATTCTGCCATATGTAAATTAGTAATGAATATGCATAAGGTCTAGATATACACACACACGCATATGCTAAACAGATGACTTTCCTTGGCCACGCCACTGGAGGATGTTGACTATGGAGGCTAGACGTTCCACTGTACCTGCCACGTCGTCACCACGTCTTTCTACTACTACTGCAAGCTTCGTAAAAGCTCGTGGCTCGACAACACCGAGTGAACCTTATACTGGTGGTCGGAACACCAATGCCGCTGCTCCTGTTGCTGCGACTTTGAATGCTGCAGCTCTACCACCTGTGCAAAAGACTGGCGACGCCAATATTGCAGGAACGGCAAATACAGGGGATGGCCACGTCGCTCAGGCTCAGGTATGGTTGTTTCTGTTACTTTGTTTTTTTAAAGGGATATAGTTAGGTATGGAGAAAAATAATCGCAATCATACCAATCCATAATCCAATAACACTAGGTCAAAATTTGTAAGACAATAGTTGTAAACATAGACACAAAACAGCACAGAACAGACAGTAAATAGACGGTACACAAACAAAGTCAAATTCATGAAAGAAAGATATATGGACCTCTGGCCAAAAGACCAAGAAGTGATGTCAGGTGTTTCGAAAATAGTAAGCGCATCCTGCCCCACATGTGGCACCCGCCATATATCAATCTGTAAGTCAGATAGGTAGTGGTCACTAACTAAGGCCCAATGTCACCGATGCCATCAGTGATCATTTGTCGAAGAGAGATATTGTATTTATCTACCAGCTTGCGATACCTGCCAAAAAAGCGTTTGAATGTAGAGACAAGTCTTGCTCTGGTGTAACCTTGATTTAACAGTTTGAAAGAGAGATGGCCATGTCTCTCTACAAAATCACCATATGAACTGCATGCTCTTGCATATCGTATAAGCTGGGAAATGTATACCCCATAAGCAGGTGAGAGTGGAATATTACTGATGAGGTGTGGAAAATTAATTACCGTAAAAACCCGATCAATTCGACCAGAAAAAAATAATTACGATTTCAAAATCGTCGATTTATTAGGAAATTAAAACTGCCGAAATAATTTAGTGGTCGAATTAATTGGAACGACGAGGATGAAATTTACGCGAGACATGTTTGCCATGTTGAGACCGCTTCAAAGCATGGACTGTGAAATTTTGTGAGGTCAACAAATTAGGTAACAAAAAACCTCAAACGCACCTAGGTGTCACATCAAAATCAAAGTGGCCGCGATTACAGACGGAGCGATCTGTGACACTGTCACCGGCCGCTCGACGGACGACGCGTAAGTTGACATCGTGTGCCAGCCCTTGGAAATATATTGTAACTCCCTGACAGGCAGATGAGATAGTCTAATGGCGTTTGATGCATTGAAAGTTTGTAAAAATAATAAATAATGACATCACCGATCATAAGAAACGTGGTGTTGAAGATAATATTTTTTAAGAGAAGACTATGCCGACCATATTTCTGTAAGTGTAAGTATTGTCTAACTTTGGAAAACCAACATCTGAAGATTTACTTCAACCAACACTTTTATATTTATTCTACTCTTATTATAAGATTAGTCGAATTTCTGGAAAGTAGGTGTACATTTTCGATGTCTGTGTATCGTCTATACCGAAGTCATATCCGAAACAGTATAATCAGATCACGACAGCGTAAACCTCTCTCTCTCTCCCTCTCTCTCTCCGGCATTTCGATATTTTATATTGTCGACATTTATATATAAGTCTGAAGTTTCAGGTCACTGCTCAATGCAAGTAGTTGATGTCAACCTTCCGTATCGGGCATGGTCTCTATCGTCACTCAAATCGTTAGTTTTTTCCTGTTATATTCGATATCAGACTCAAAACACAACGTGAACAATGCTGATAATATATTGCATATTTCGTATCGAAAACCGGTAAAGTTCGTAACTAGTGACATGTCGCGGCCTGGAGAAAGTTCATCACCATCGATCGAATGTCCGTGATGCTTTTGCTGCCAAATAGACATATTGACATAAGACATATTGCACAGGGAACTTCGCGGTATGGCAATTATATGAATTTTACCGTGAAGAAAATCTGTGACTTTAAACTGGCCGTACAACCAACAGTAAACATGGCGGAGCAATAATACCGACTTCAGAGACTTCGATTTTTTTTTCATTGCGATCGCTGGTGAGAGCGAGTCGTCCGGTCGAATTTTTTCCCACTGGCTATTTGGCTTTGAATTTTCAATTGCCCTCATGTGCTAAAAACAAGACGGGCGTTCTCTGTGACATAAGTCTTTTGAATATGAAAAATCGGACATCTGAACCTCAACTCGCAGCTTGAAAGTTGTTCTCCGAATCAGGACAGGGACATCGGTGAGGCCGGATTTCACGTAGTAGCTATGGAAACCGACGGCTCGTTCGTTGTGAGAAAGCATGCGATGTACGTCTACGTTATTTTTACTGGTTTTGAGAACTTCTAAAATAACTTGTAATCTGTATATCTTCGCACATCGAGCCGATATTGTATACCTATCACCGTCGAAGTTTATGTCTTTCACTGTAGAGTTCTTTTTTTATCCAAAACACATATCCAGAAGAGTCCCACAGAGCAGTCAAATGAAAGGATAATTGCTTCAAACGAATGACATTGCACGAAAGAATGAAAATCAACAGCACATCCTGGACGTGATTTAAAACAATAGCGCTTGTGACTAGGACTATTCTATTTGAGTAATGGGGATGGAAAGCACAGAACTGTAAAAGTACTGGAAAAACGTGCCGTTTTTCTCGCAATTTTAGCAACTGTAACGACCCTTTATTCTTTACTAATACCTTTCCATAATTGAATTAAACTAGGTTTAGGGCTTATACACACAGTGTACACTGATGTACAGAACTTTAAAAAAGTACTCTGCTGGGAACAAGCAGGGGTTTACTGGCTAATGGGCGCAGTAAAACAATAGTCACATCCATAGGTTCAAGGACGTTCATGGGGAGACGCTGTGGCAAAGAACATACAATATCTGGTCATCGGTGTACTGCTACCTGTGAATCGAAACGACAAGTGTAGGCCTATAGCTTCGAAATTTTATGGGAGAGACACCACGACTGGAGACCGGCAGTAGCACAACAAACTATTCCGAATTGTACGTCCGTGTTTAATACAGACATCTCTGTAGGTGATTCTGGTTTCTCGATCGAATCAAAAGTCAGACATTGACAACATTGACATAAAATATGTCCGAAAACTTTTGTTTTATTCAACCAACTGATTCATCTCCTTTGATATCCCCTAAGCTACATGTAAACAGTCCGGAAAGACTGACATCGATGTCTCCCGGGCCCCCATGCATACAGTATGGCCGTACATGTTCAAATATTTCAGTGTTACATTTTCTTGTCCTTCTCTTTCTTTCTGAGCCAGTTTCATTATTGTGAACACGGCTAATAAATAAATAATATTTCTTCACTGTTTTGCAAAATATCTCGTCAACCGGGCGCATGGGCAACGTCTTTGTACGTTGGTCAAAACTAATGACACTGTAGGTCAGGATAAAACATCGGTCAAAGTAAGATTGAATAAGGAAGCTAGACGAAAATGCTTTCATCGATTGACAAAAATGAGAAGGAACGAGTCAGTAAATATCGAACCATAAAGGGGAGATCGAGACTGCCATCCCCCATGATTAATCAACTGCGAACAAAATATATATATTTCGATCGACAGACTTACACAACCAGAGACAGCATTTTATTCAGCTTTAAAATAAGTCACCGCCTTTCCTATAATAACACCCCGTTTGCGTTTCGATCTACTCTGCTCTGTCCCCTATCGGTATGGCTTCCGGGTTTCGCCTGCCGTCGGCGTACTGACTGATACATGGTTATTTCTTCAGCTATCTTTTCATCGTTTGGCATAAAATACAGCACCTCTTTTGGTGCACAAGGCAAATCAACGTTTAGAAGGAAAGTCACAGGAGGTTAGGATATTATATAGGTGAAATTAGAATGGAATATTGAAGATGAAAAGACTTTTATCGGTCGACAAAAATTGCCACAAAACCGAGAATTGAGAATGTCTATGATTTATCAATTGGGTACAAAAATATTCGATTGAGTCATTAAAACAGCCAGAAAGAGCATTTTCTTCAGCTTGAAAAAATAAGTCGTCGTCTTACTCTTTTCTTGACACTGTCCCCATTTGCGTTTGAAAATATTAGTCTGTTCCAAGTTGGTAAGAACGCACGCGGCGCGGCAGCGGCGGCCGTATTTACCGACATGTAACATCGATTTTTCCTCAGCAATTTTTTCAGCATTCGCAAAAGATTTCGCAAACTCGTTCTTTTAGTGCACGGGGCACATCTGTCTATGTGTTTTAGGAACAAGCAACGTGTGGTTTAGAACTTAATATCTGTCAAATTAGGAAGGGATATTGATTCACACACAGAAAGAGTCTGTAAATTTCAATCGACACGGGATGGTAAGAATTCGGAAAAGACAATGAGAAAGGGAGAAAGTAGGTAATTTATTCTTACTTTCTTCGATATTAAGGTGAGAAAATAGTTACAAAACCAGAGACTAGAGGGTTGGTACTTCACACACGCTGAAACTTCACGCATATTTCGAAAGCGGCAACTGAGATCCAGCTCACAAAATCACTGAGGTTTCCCACTCAGCGAAAATAATCATGTGACCCAATGAAAACCAATCTGAAAGCCGTTTACAAAGCCCTTTGTTGTTCTCATTTCTGCCTTTTTGTCTGACCCGTGGTTCATCGTATTCGTAACGGTGGTTTTCGATGTCTTGAAATATCGTTCATTCACCAACTGAAGGAAGTTTTTGAAGGGTATGTAATTGGGTCGAATTAATAGAGATCGAGAAAGTCCCAATTTTAGTCGGTGGTCGATTTGAAAGGGCCCAAATAAAATTATGTTTTGTGAAAAAAATAGGGTGGTCGAATTAATAGGGTGGTCGAATTGATCGGGTTTTTACGGTATACTAAAGTTGAAATCATCTCTCTTGTCATATAGCCTAGTAGAAAGGTGACCATTAGAGTCAAATTTAAGTAAAATGTCCAGAGAACGGAGTTGAGCGGAGTGCCAATTTTGGGCACCTGCTATTTCGTGTAATTTGAGAATGGTTGCGTCAGAGTGCCAGTTTGTGGGCACCTGACATTGGGGTTAGTCAGAGTGCTAAATTGGAGCACCCGACTTTTGGAAGCGGAAAGTCAGAGTGCTAAATGTGAGCACCTGACGTTTGGAATGGGGAATATAGGATTGGAGTGTCATCAGGGGGCACCTGATAAAATATGCGCTGGGAGCGTAAGAGTTGTGTATGAACACCTGACTTTTATAATGATAGGCGTAGTACGATTATGAACAGTGCTAAAACCAGTTTGATGTGCATATAGTTGCGTTATACTCATACTTCTGTGCAATTTTATCAGTTCACTAAAGGGCACTCTAGTTTGGAGTGATATGTTTGTCTTTTCTGTTGCTGAAAAAAAATTACGTTAACTTTAAAAATTTGTGCCCTTTTTATGTTTAGCATTTTTTTCAAATTTACTTTTCATGTTCCTTAAAAATGCTCGCACGTTTTTTGTTTTGACTAGGAGGATATAAAAGAAGAAAAAAAACAGGAGAGAGAAATTAAAGTGTAGCGTGGGGTATGTATTTTTTTTTAGTTTTTTTTATGTACACTTTGAACTTTGAGCCGATACACTTCTATTTTGAACCTTTCCTTTTATTTTGTTTGTGTTTTGTTTGTTTTTTTTTAAAAAGTTTTCCACTGCTCATGTTTTTTTTCAAAGCACTGCAGTGTTCTCCCCAGGATTTTTTTACAAGAGGGCGAAGACGTGGTGCGAAGCACCACAAGCGACCGCTTATGCGGTCGCGGGGGGAGGTCTGGAGGGGGGTGTCCCCCCTCCTGCCGTTGGAGCTTTTGAAAAACAGAGATTAAAATGGTGTTATTTGGTGGCACTTGGGAAGTATTTTTTCAGATTTTTTTGGTATAAAAAAAACTCAAAGGAAAAGAAATCTGAGACGGTGTTCCACAACTTTTATTCCAGTTCAGTGATTTCAATGAAGATTACATTTTTTGAAAACGAAAACATAGCGACAGACATACATTTATTCATCGATGTCAAAATTATCACCATAGCACTCACGTGTTCTCATCCTCCGGCTTTGGGAAGGAATACACAAGCGAAATTCTAACCTCCTATAAAAACTTCAGTGTATTCTGCTGTCCTTGGTTCGGCTCAAGCTCCTTGGCATGTTTACTCAGCTATAAAGTTGGTTACCTAATGCACGGTCCCAATGGAGGGACCGTGGCTATTGATACGTTACGGCTTGAGCCATGCAAACATGGCTGCCATCGATGAGTTGCACATGGGCTTATGATCTCGGATGACATCACAAACTCGCGAGATTTGCAAGATCGATGAGAATTACGTTTGCAGCCTGCAGGATCGACGATCACGCTTGCATTTTGCTTGTAAATCACTGTCAACTTTTTTTCCGTACATTTTATTGTTTTATTTTTCAAAAAAATAAATCTTTTTCATTTCTGGCAAGGGGGCGCTCGGAATTTACAAGAGGGCGCCACGCCCCTGTTACCTTATTCAGGGAGAACACTGCACTGTGAGGAAGGGCCATTGGAGGGCGCCAGAATATGCATACCGTAAAAACCCGATCAATTCGACCAGAAAAAAATAATTATGATTTCAAAATCGTCGATTTATTAGGAAATTAAAACTGCCGAAATAATTTAGTGGTCGAATTAATTGGAACGACGAGGATGAAATTTACGCGAGACATGTTTGCCATGTTGAAGCTGCTTCAAAGCATGGACTGTGAAATTTTGTGAGGTCGACAAATTAGGTAACAAAAAACCTCAAACGCACCAGGGTGTCACATCAAAATCAAAGTGGCCACGATTGCAGACGGAGCGATCTGTGACACTGCCACCGGCCGCTCGACGGACGATGCGTAAGTTGACATCGTGTGCCAGCCCTTGGAAATATATTGAAACTCCCTGACAGGCAGATGAGATAGACTGTCTTATGGCGTTTGATGAATTGAAAGTTTGTAAAAATAATAAAAAGTGACATCACCGATCATAAGAAACGTGGTGTGGAAGATAATAGTTTTTAACAGAAGACTATGACGACCATATTTCTGTAAGTATTGTCTAACTTTGGAAAACCAACATCTGAAGATTTACTTCAACCAACACTTTTATATTTATTCTATTCTTATTATAAGATTGGTCGAATTTCTGGAAAGTAGGTGTACATTTTCGATGTCTGTGTATCGTCTATACCGAAGTCATATCCGAAACAGTATAATCAGATCGCGACAGCGTAAACCTCTCTCTTCTCTCCCCCTCTCTCTCCGGCATTTCGATATTTTATATTGTCGACTTTTATATATAAATCTGAAGTTTCAGGTCACTGCTCAATGCAAGTAGTTGATGTCAATTTTCCGTATCGGGAATGGTCTCTCTCGTCACTCAAATCGTTAGTTTTTTCCTGTTATATTCGATATCAGACTCAAAACACAACGTGAACAATGCTGATAATATATTGCATATTTCGTATCGAAAACCAGTAAAGTTCGTAACTGGTGACATGTCACGGCCTGGAGAAAGTTCATCACCATCGATCGAATGTCCGTGATGCTTTTGCTGCCAAATAGACATATTGACATAAGACATATTGCACAGGGAACTTCGCGGTATGGCAATTATATGAATTTTACCATGAAGAAAGTCTGTGACTTTAAACTGGCCGTACAACCAACAGTAAACATGGCGGAGCAATGATACCGACTTCAGAGACTTCGATTTTTTTTTTCATTGCGACCGCTGGTGAGAGCGAGTCGTCCGGTCGAATTTTTTCCCACTGGCTATTTGGCTTTGAATTTTCAATTGCCCTCATGCGCTAAAAACAAGACGGGCCTTCTCTGTGAATCAATAAGCCCTTTGAATATGAAAAAATCGGACATCTGAACCTCAACTCACAGCTTGAAAGTTGTTCTCCGAATCAGGATAGGGACATCGGTGAGGCCGGATTTCACATAGTAGCTATGGAAACCGACGGCTCGTTCGTTGTAAGAAAGCATGCGATGTACGTCTCATGCTCCCTTGGGCCGTGGACTTTCGCCGTATCGCCTCAACAGACTACACCGTCTATTACCTAACCATGCTAACAATCACACGATAGTTCAGTAACATATGTCTTCGTTAATCTACCGATCATCGAGCGTCGAACACTTCAAAAACAATGGTCGCGGTCACGGATTCAAGGACGTTCACATGAAGACACTGTCAATAAGTGGCGCGCAGAATTAATTTTACTGGTTTTGAGAACTTCTAAAATAACTTGTAATCTGTATATCTTCGCACATCGAACCGATATTGTATACCTATCACCGTCGTTTATGTCTTTCACTGTAGAGTTCTTTTTATCCAAAACACATATTCAGAAGAGTCCCACAGAGCAGTCAAATGAAAGGATAATTGCTTCAAACGAATGAAATTGCATGAAAGAATGAAAATCAACAGCACATCCTGGACGTGATTTAAAACAATAGCGCTTGTGAATAGGACTATTCTATTTGAGTAACGGGGATGGAAAGCACAGAACTGTAAAAGTACTGGAAAAACGTGCCGTTTTTCTCGCAATTTTAGCAACTGTAACGACCCTTTATTCTTTACTGATACCTTTCCATAATTGAATTAAACTAGGTTTAGGGCTTATACACACAGTGTACCGGTACACTGATGTACAGAACTTTAAAAAAGTACTCTGCTGGGAACGAGCAGGGGTTTACACGCTAATTGGCGCAGTAAAACAATGGTCATGTCCATAGGTTCAAGGAGAGACACGGTGGCAAAGAGTGCAGTGTCGTAAAATTGCATAGACTAGTTTTAAGAACATACAATATCTGGTCATCAGTGTACTGCTACCTGTGAATCGAAACGACAAGTGTAGGCCTATAGCTTCGAAATGTTATGGGAGAGACACCACGACTGGAGACCGGCAGTAGCACAACAAACTATTCCGAATTGTGCGTCCGTGTTTAATACAGATATCTCTGTAGGTGATTCTGGTTTCTCAATCGAATCAAAAGTCAGACATTGACAACATTGACATAAAACAAGTCCGAAAACTTTTGTTTTATTCAACCAACTGATTCATCTCCTTTGATATCCCCTAAGCTACATGTAAACAGTCCGGAAAGACTGACATCGATGTCTCCCGGGCCCCCATGCATACAGTATGGCTGTATGTGTTCAAATATTTCAGTGTTATACATTTTCTTGTCCTTCTCTTTCTTTCTGAGCCAGTGTCATTATTGTGAACACGGCTAATAAATAAATAATAATATTTCTTCACCGTTTTGCAAAATATCTCGTCAACCGGGCGCATGGGCAACGTCTTTGTACGTTGGTCAACACTAATGACACTGTAGGTCAGGATATAACATCAGTCAAAGTAAGATTGAATATAAAGGAAGACGAAAATGCTTTCATCAATTGACAAAAATGAGAAGGAACGAGTCAGTAAATATCGAACCATAAAGGGCAGATCGAGACTGCCATCCCCCATGATTAATCAACTGGGAACAAAATATATATTTCCATCGACAGACTTACACAACCAGAGACAGCATTTTATTCAGCTTTAAAATAAGTCACCGCCTTTCCTATAATAACACCTGGTTTGCGTTTCGATCTACTCTGCTCTGTCCCCCAATAGGTATGGCCGTCCGGGTTTTGCCTACTGTCGGCGTACTGACTGATACATGGTTATTTCTTCAGCTATCTTTTCATCATTTGGCATAAAATACAGCATCTCTTTTGGTGCACAAGGCAAATCAACGTTTCGAAGGAAAGTCACAGGAGGTTAGGATATTATATAGGTGAAATTAGAATGGAATATTGAAGATGAAAAGACTTTTATCGGTCGACAAAAATTGCCACAAAACCGAGAATTGAGATTGTCTATGATTTATTAATTGGGAACAAAAATATTCTATTGAGTCATTGAAACAGCCAGAAAGAGCATTTTCTTCAGCTTAAAAAAATAAGTCGTCGTCTTACTCTTTCCTTGACACTGTCCCCATTTGCGTTTGAAAATATTAGTCTGTTCCCAGTCGGTAAGAACGCACGCGGCGCGGCCGTATTTACCGACATGTAACATCGATTTTTCCTCAGCAATTTTTTCAGCATTCGCAAAAGACTTCGCAAACTCGTCCTTTTAGTGCACGGGGCACATCTGTCTATGTGTTTTAGGAACAAGCAACGTGTGGTTTAGAACATAATATCTGTCAAATTAGGAAGGGATATTGATTCATACACAGAAAGAGTCTGTAAATTTCAATAGACACGGGATGGTAAGAATTCGGAAAAGACAATGAGAAAGGGAGAAAGTAGGTAATTTATTCTTACTTTCTTCGATATTAAGGTGAAAAAATAGTTTCAAAACCAGAGACTAGAGGGTTGGTACTTCACACACGCTGAAACTTCACGCATATTTCGAAAGCGGCAACTGAGATCCAGCTCACAAAATCACTGAGGTTTCCCACTCAGCGAAACTAATCATGTGACCCAATGAAAACCAATCTGAAAGCCGTTTACAAAGCCCTTTGTTGGTCTCATTTCTGCCTTTTTGTCTGACCCGTGGTTCATCGTATTCGTAATGGTGGTTTTCGATGTCTTGAAATATCGTTCATTCACCAACTGAAGGAAGTTTTTGAAGGGTATGTAATTGGGTCGAATTAATAGAGATCGAGAAAGTCCCAATTTTAGTCGGTGGTCGATTTGAAAGGGCCCAAATAAAATTATGTTTTGTGAAAAAAATAGGGTGGTCGAATTAATAGGGTGGTCGAATTGATCGGGTTTTTACGGTAGTTGGCCAAAATTGCTGTAAAAATTTGGGTGTACAATGTGAAGGTCGTGTCCATTGTGAACGTACAGTTCATAGATTCCCTGATTGCTTTCAGAGGTCTGAAAAATTGGAGATATTGCTTAAAAAGGTGGAAAAGATTGAAGGATCTGCCAGTGTGGCAAGTGTGGATGATGCCTTACAAAAGGAAATGGCGCATTTTGCAGCTGTGGTATCCAGACCTCAGCTTATCAACGCTCTAAGAGTCCTGGTTGACAGAGCCACGATGGTTGGCCACCCCAAGTTACAGAGATATCGAGCTGTGTTATCACAATTCGAGCCAAATGATTTTGGTGTTGATGCAGGCCGCCTAATTATCTTACTCCTCGGGAATAAAGAGCAAGAGGAGATCACGTCTAAAGTTTCCAAATTTCTAAAGAACTCTGGCAATTCCACGCGTTACGTGCCTTATTCGTTTGGCGGTTTGGCAACTGGACGCCGTTCCAAAAAGAATTACAAATGTTTCAATGCGGAAAGTTTGGACACTTTGCAAGGGATTGTAGAGATGCGAAGAATGTGAATGATAAATGAGCAAATTCAATTTGTGATATGTGCAACTTGAGCACTAGTTGTGCTTCAGTAATGGATATTAAATTATGTACAGGTACTTCTCCTCGTGTTGTGTCACTTTCTCTGTGGGGTTTCCCTACCTCCCAACAGGGGGGCCTAAAATGGGCTCTTTACTTTGCAACCTGCCATTTGCAGGTCCTGTCTGGGGGCGTCCCCTTTTACGCGAACTACTTTACCAACATTATCTGATTTGTACTGAAGTCTACCCTCTCCCATTTCAGTTTGTGCCACCTGCATGGGAATTTGATTATGAAGCAAATTGGAATTCGTCCCAGCGTTTGAGTTACGGGTGGACGACACTAGGGGGCGCCCCTAGACAACTAGACATGGTTGATGCATCTATGGTTGCGGTAGGGGAGACGTTGCCACACCGGATGACCTTTCATTTAGAAATCCAAATGACTTCATTGCTGGCGAACTTCACAAGCATACAGAGTATTGGACTGAATTGACTGAACACGTGACAGACAACTCTGATATCATTGAATGGATAAATAATGGTGTTAGCATAAGAAAGTATTTTATCAATTTTAATGGTGACTATAAGGGAAGAAAATATGATCATGACTTTCCTCCTGTTAGAATATTTGCTAACAATCCTGTATGTCAGCAATTTGGTAATTTCATAACTTGATTTCTGAAAGATTGCATTGGGGGGCTATATCGGTTTGGGGGAAGGTTGGGTGTGACCCTCCACCTCATATTGTCATGCCTATTGTTGTGGAGCCAAGTAAGCCTAGAATGTGTATCAATATGATATATTTAAATCTGTGGACTACCCCCATCCCATTTAAATTGGATACTCTAGTAGAAGTTTCTAGGTATTTAGAAAAGAACGATTTCCATTTTAAATGCGATGATAAAAGTGGTTATGACCACATACTTATTTGTCATGACGACCGTACTTAAGCAGGTTTCCAATGGGCTGGGGTACGGTATGTAAATAACACTTTACCATTTGGGTGGAAACTATCAGCATACGTATACCATACCCTCAGATATTGTATTACTCATTACGCCAGGTCTTTGGGGTACCCTGCATACAATACATTGATTATAGGCATGGGGTCCACTAAAGCCAAAAAAGGGTGATATTTCGTTTAAGTGGGATTGCTACTGGAGGGCTCAAGCAGCAGCGTATATTTTTATGTTCAATTGCAATAAAGGCAGGCTACTTTATCTCCCTGGATAAAAGTGTACTTCACCCTGTTTGATCATTAACTATGCTCGGGTTGGTAGTGGACACTCAAACACGTTCCTTTGCAATCCCAGAACAGAAAAAGTCTGCATTTCTTGAGTTGATACGATGCGCCTTGTCACACAGGGCGATCCCTGTAGGGACATTGCAAAAAATAATGGGAAAGTGCATTTCCTTTTCATTGGCATTACCTTGTGCTAGATTATATATGCGACAGATGGCAAATGCTTGTAGTATTGCTCAAAAAAACTCAAAAAATCTTATCCCGGTTCAAGGCCTACTTAGATATGAGATTGAACAGTGGGAAACCATAATCCAACTAGCAGGGAATTTTGCTTGGCCAACAGAGAGTCACATTGCTATTAGAATTTATACTGATTCTAGCAATTCCAAATGGGGTGCTGTGGCTCACTTGGGTAAAGAGAAGATAGCTGTGGGGTCCATGTGGGAACAGGAATGGAGTGATATGCCAATAATCCGGAAAGAGGCTGAGGCCATATATAGGGGGTTACATGCCTTCCAGAATCATATTAAGAACGGCCGTGTCGATGCAATGGTTGATTCTCTCCCGGTGGTACAGGCTTGGAACAGTGGTTTTCCGGGCGCGAGAGCAGTTGAATGAAATTTTGAAGAAGTTGTTTAATTTCTGTTTCCATAGCAATATTAGGCTTACTGTGTCTCATGTGGCTTCTCGCAATAATGAAGCAGATGCGCCATCACGAAATATGTCTTTGTCAGATGCCACTTTGTCTTGTACAACGTGCCAGTGGCTTGATGATAAATTTGGTCCGCATCAAATAGACGCAATGGCAGATTATGCTAATAAGAAGTTACCCTGATATGTATCCCCATTTCATCAGATTGATTGTGAGGGAGTAAATTTCTTCCAACATCATTTCGGTAATGCTGATAAGATGTACGTCTATCCACCTTTTGCATTGGTGCCTGCAGTGATTAAGCATATTCTTGAACGCAGATACAGAGCTACTGTTATTGTACCTAGAGGGTGCTTTTTGAAGTCGTATTGGCCTATGGTGAGGCAGGTGGCACATGATATAGTGAGCATTGGAGCCAAGGGGGACATTGGTATCATTCAAGCCCCTTCTAGAAACGGTTATAAAGATTATCCTCTACCCTGTGATTTGTATGCCATTACATTTGATTGGAGTTATTAGAAGTCTTGCAATTAAAATGTGTAAGAATGATATTCATGTACAATTTATGTAATAAATAATAAAGCCTGTGTGTATTTAGACCAATATACATCTATCTTCATCGTGTGAATGTGCATACATGTATTGTCTGGCTGAAGTACGCTTCTTATCTGATTGACAGGTGTGCTGGATTTGTGGCGCTTGGAACCAAGGCCCATTGCAGGCGTGTTGGTTATGTACCTCTAAACTGATAAACCCACCTTGTGTAACTAAGGATAACCCAACAGATATCACGGCTCTTGATCAGAGAATAAATGGGCTACTCAGAGATACCCCCGGTAGGTCTGCATTTAAAACAAAAAAAGACAGGCTGATACAGGATTTTGAAGCCTTTCTGACAAGGTTACCTTCGCCAAAACCGGTTGGTAATGCGAATCTGGAAGATGTGGTATGGTTTCTGGTTTTCAAGGACAAGGGCGCTAAGACTCAGGTTCACCAAATCGACTGCGCATATCTAGGACAGACTGGTCACATGCCATGTGCGTGT
Organism: Ptychodera flava; assembly: GCF_041260155.1. Classification (NCBI taxonomy): domain Eukaryota; kingdom Metazoa; phylum Hemichordata; class Enteropneusta; family Ptychoderidae; genus Ptychodera; species Ptychodera flava. The sequence continues at coordinate 759,576 of NW_027248362.1, forward strand.
CCAAGATGGCTGAGGGCAGGGACAGTTAAGAATATGGTATCAAAATTGTCCGCCTATTTTCAGGCAATTAAATCTAACTCCGGTAACATAATAAATCCATTAAAAAGATATCTGAGGAGCAGGCAAAGGCGCATGTTACAGTCAGACAAGCCAAACTGTTATTCTTGCCTAACACTTACAAACAACCCTATTGGACCCTATTGGGAAATCATATAGGGCTGCCCTATAGGGCGGTCTTATAGTATTTTGGCAGTGTTCCCTATAGGGCCGCCCCATAGGGCACAAGAGGGGTCCCTATAGGGCCACCCTATAGGGCACAAGAGGGGTCCCTATAGGGTCTCCCTATAGGGCACTAAAGGGGTCTCTATAGCGCCGCCCTATAGGGCACAAGAGGGATCCCTATATTGCACTAGAGGGGTCCCTATAGGGCTGTCCTATAGGGCACTAGAGGGGGTCCCTATAGGGTTGCTCTATAAGACACCAGCAGGGTCCATATAGGGCGGCCCTAAAAGACACCAGCAGTCTTCCCTGTAGGGCCACTGTATTAGACACTAGTATTCTTGAAGGAATACTATTAACAAACCTGAAAATGTCTTAAGATAACACTGAATACAAGACCTCACATTTTTACACAAAGAAACTTTATTTCTAAAGTCACAAAAAATGACAAGTTATTGAGATACACAAAATATTATGCAAAGCTGTATGTAACAATTCAAATTGATTCTTATAGCTGAAACTGCACAAGTATGCTACACATTGAAATTAAGATCTACCTTTCAGGCATTTTTTGACTCGCTATCTCATTGCGTAAAACTCATATCTTGACTTTTGTTTGAGATGAGGTGTTAGAGGTTCAGTAGATGCTGCATTGTCAAGTATCCAAACTGATGACACAAAGCATTCAATTTTCAGTACCATAATTTTAGCAATTCAATAGCCAAACAAGGTTTAGTCACCAGCATAAAAAGAATTCAGGCTTCATGATGGCAATATGTGAGCAAAAATTTACTTAGATATCCATGTCCAGTCCTGTTCTGTTATGTAACACAGTCAAAACCCTTTGTTTCATAGGTTCTTTGTCTCACCTTGGAGGTATTTCTTTTACCAGCATGGTCTCACGTAAATATCAATGCATTGTTGATAATTTGTATATAAAATCATATCCCTAACTACACAACTACCTTGCCTTTAAACTGCACTCCTGTTTATATTGTGTGTATGGACTGAAATGCCATGGTCAACAAGCTACATGTACAAGTTACACAGTGTCTGGACACTGAACAGGCATGTAGACAAAGGATCATCGTGAACCTGACTGTATATGTAACTTTTCAGTCTTCCAAAGCAAAACATTGACATACGATAATCTACCCTACCTAACCTTGCCATAATGCAGAGAATAAAACCACCTGGTTATGCTGCTACACAGTCATTTTTTAGGGCTGGAACTGCCTTGTGTCTTTTCACTGGCGGCCATATTGTTTTGATGATGCCAACCCATAATGCATTGGAGCCCCACGATGATTAGGAGCCCCAAATGCATTCTGGGCTTAAGGAGAATCTTATAGAGGACTTCAAAAGTGTAGAATACAGCTTCATCATGGCAAAGATGGTGGAGAAACAGGAAAGAAAGAATGAATGTTAAAACTTAGTCTAGTTTTGTGCGTATAGATTAAAAAGAAGCGTATGATATGTTACTGACTGCTTTTTTTACTTTTTTGTGAACAGTATGACATTATAATGTCACTTGTATGTGCCCTGCAGGGCATAATATTGCTCTATAGGTCAAGTAATTGCGCTACACAGGGACAGTGTAGGGGGTCCATTGTGTAAAATACTGCTGCATGCAACATATACCAGTGGCCAACACGGCAAAACATTGTCTTCCATAAGGTATGTTTAGGGGCCCTATAGGGCATGGGTAAATGCCCTATAGGGAATACAAGTGCCCTATAGGGCATGGTTAAGTACCCTACAGAGTATAATATTGCCCTATAGGGCATGGGTAAGTGCCCTACAGGGTATAATATTGCCCTATAGGGCATGGATAGGGTTGCCCTATAGGGCAAGCCTTGCCCTACTGGTACCCTACTGACGCCCTACAGGATTCAGTTCTGCCCTATAGGGTTTTTTTGTAAGTGAAGTTACGTATGGTATTCGATCTTATCATGGATCTAATTGTTGCATCTCCATAATTGTTGCGATTCATGCATATCTATACGCCCGAGATATTACCTTTTTAAAGTTATTATATTTCTCCAGGGATTGAGCAGGGGATCTTGGTCAGGTCAAAACGCAAGAAATTCTGCGTTTCCCGGACAATTAAGGCTTGATTTTCAATCACACATTTGGAAAAACTCTGAGGGGTGCGGAAACAAATATGTTCGCTATTAAGCGATGCGAGGATAGACGCCTTTGTGCAGTGAACGTGGAACAATCGAACAATACATCCAACTATCAAGTGATCTAGGTATTGATATAGGTACAGGGTATCTCTTTAGGCCTACAACCCGAGCGGGAAATGTAGATAATAAACCATTGTCCTCTCACGTGATGTATCAGAGATTAAAAGACTACCTTCAACATTTAAATATTGATGAAGGGGAAACTCCTCATAGCATACGGTCTGCGTGTGCCATTTCCATGGCTTTAGGGGGTGCAAGTACCCAGGAGGTTATGGATCATGTCGGATGGAAAAGAGAGACAACTGCTAACCATTACATGAAATTGTCAGCCGTGTCTTCTGTTCAACGACCTGATAATTGGCTTGAAGGAATGCTAAAAAATACATGTATACAAAATTTGAACGCTTATGAACACACGGAAACCTTGACCGATTTTACAATTGCCTTTCCTTGAGTATGGGGTGTAACGTATATATGTACAGACAAACTTTACGAACATTAAAGTAGAAATGATTGACATGTTGTTTTTGTATGTGTTTTGGAGTAAGGGTGGGTATGAAGATATAAGTATTGGTAAGGTTTGGAGAGTAGATTTGAATGAGGTTATTAGGATTTCATCAAGCTTGGCGTGGACAACTTTCACATCTCCATTCCAATACTTAATACAATGGTAATATTATTGAGCAGAGTGATAAGGCTTTAAATATTATATTATTAAAAGCGTTAGCACGAAGTTAGCTTATTCCCCCATATGTAAATTAGTAATGAATATACATAAGGTCTAGATATACACATAAACGCATATGCTAAACAGATGACTTTCCTTGGCCATGCCACTGTAGGAGTGGGAAATGGGAGGCCCTTTTCCGGGTAGGCGGTATTTATGGATAATGATGCCCACCCACCCACCCTTGTATTAGTCTGATGGTTTCGCTCAAGTTACCAACTTTCACATCTCGATTCCAATACTTAATACAATGGTAATATTATTGAGCGGAGTGATAAGGCTTTAAATATTATATAATACAAAGGTGTAATGTGCAGTGCTTCTAAAAGTTGCAATTTGACCAAAAGTGAGACATTTTGCATTTTTGACCTAAACCAGCAAAAATTGTCACAAAAATACAATATTATACGTTTTCTCACAATTTCAACGTATTCCACCAAGTTTACCCCTGGGAACATGCATTCCAAGTTTCAAAGCAGTCGGACCAATGATTTCAGAGAAAATGATTTTTACCAAAACTTGGAAAAACTTGCCTAACAAATACAAAATGAAAATTTCACCATAATTTAAAGACACTCACCTGAGGTTGCCCCTAGGTACATGCAGACCAAGTTTCAAATTAATCAGAATTCTTACTTTAGAGAAAATTATTTTTGACCTAAAATGCAAAACAATTGCCCCAAAATACATATATGAAAATTCACCACAATTTGAACAAATCTGATAGCAGTCAACCCTGGGATCAAGCATATCAAGTTTCAAAGCAATTCACCAAGAACTTAGGGAGAAAATGGTTTACTGACCAAAAATGAGGGATATTGCCCAAAAATACAAATATTAAACATAGGGCCAAAGTCCCTGAAGCTACTATAGACATGGATACAAAATTAAGTATTTCCTGACTGTATGAAATTATCTCACTAAGGTCATCCTAGGGACTTGTAAACCAATTAATATTGAAGCTGTCTGACCAGCGGTTTTGAAAAAACAAGCGACCCAACAATTGACAGAGCTCTGCTGTGTTATGTAGAGAATAACCTTTTGAGACACATGTATTGATAAAGAAGGTGGATATCTTTGATAGCTCATTTCAGGATGGCCTGACCAAAACTGGAAAAAATTCCTTAAAAATACAGATTTGCATATTTCATCACAATTTTAACAAATCTAAGTTGGGTTATCCCTAGGGACCTGTATACCAAATAACAAAGCTGTCTGACCAGTGGTTATGAAGAAGATTTTTTACCAAAAACGCCTTTTTTGGTGCTAATTTGCCTATTTTCAACAATACCAAAAAATTAATGGAAATAGTTTCTCAAAATCATATATTTTATCTACACAACAAATATCAAATCAGTAAGTACTGCAGTTCTCAAGATATTTGAGTTGACGGACGCCTCACAAATGGACATACATACATATATGCATACATACAGACTGACGGTGGACGCCGGACGGATACCCATCCCAATAGCTTCTATAGACTATATTAGTCTATAGTAGCTAATAAATGAGAGTTAATTACATTTCTAATTAAAGTATACAAGACTTGCTTATCAAGATTTACGTCATAAAAAAACAGCATATCTGTTAGGTTATAAGGAATCTTCAGCTGGTTTAATCTTTATCAGTATTTTCATCCTATTAAACCAAGCACATTTTAACTTTCAAATTAACATTGCAAATAAAATCTGTGAATAAGTTGAGCCTGTAGGTAATCAAAGAAAGCACGCAGACGAGACAAATGTTTGAAACTTAAGAAGTTCAAGGTCATCAAAAGCATTATAAGGAATCATGTAACACTTTCATTGCACTGTTTACACAGATTGCATAATTGCTATAAATAGCACATGAGGAATCTTACAGCCCAGCTTTACCATAAAAACCCCATCACTTTGACCACTCTTTTAATTGACCACTCTATTTTTTTCCTCAAAAAGTAATTTTATTTTATCCTTACCAAGTCAACCATAAATGGAAATTAGAACTTTCTCTATCTCTATTTATTTGACCACCCTATCATGACAAACTATTATGAGCAATTTCTTTTAGATAACATACAGAGCACAATATATGACGGTTCAGAATATGTCAAAGTTGGGATTCAGCAAAGTTGCCTTTACCCCTTTTCCTGCCAGACAGTAATAACTGTATCACTTCCCCATCAGTCGAGTCAGTAAAAAGCGGTATTGAGCCAAAACATGACGGATTTTCACCCACTTGGCTTGGTATGTTATAGCATCTTTAGTCAAAAAACAAATCAACTTTACAGTATTATATTTTCAACAGGCCTTCAAATGTACATTATTATGTTAAAATACATCATATGGAATACATTTTGTTTCATTAATTTTAACCATCTTGACCTGGTGATGAAATATGGACTTGGCAGGAAAAGGGTTACATGTTTTAATCCTCCAAGATGGTAAGCATTTCACTATGAACTGTCAAAAAAGTTGAACTTTCTAATAATTCTACACTAAAATTATTTTGGCTTTGATGAATTCCTAATTAATTCAATTATCTAAAATCTTATTAATTATTTTTTCCTGGGTGAAGTGATAGGGTTTACACAGAACAAGAATCACATACAATGTAAGTCAAATTTCAACCAAAAATGACAAAAAAATTCCTTAGAAATACACATTTGCATATTTCATCACAATTTGAACAAATCTAAGTTGGGTTATCCCTAGTGGCCTGTATACCAAATAACAAAGCTGTCTGACCAGCGGTTATGAAGAAGAAGATTTTTTACCAAAAACGCCTTTTTTGGCATTAATTTGCCTATTTTCTACAATATCAAAAAATTAAAAAAAAAAGTTTCTCAAATCATATTTTTCATCTACACAACAAATATCAAATCAGTAAGTACTGCGGTTCTCAAGATATTTGAGTGGACGGACGCCTCACAAACGGACATACATACATACATACATACATACATACATACATACATACAGACTGACGGTGGACGCCGGATGGATACCCATCCCAATAGCTTCTATAGACTATAGTCTACAGTAGCTAAAAATACCGTCAAGGACAGTGTGCTCATATTTGGTTTGAATTGGTCCATTTAAGAAATATTACAACCAGAAAAACAAGAACGACAAAAGTAAGTAAGATCTGAAACTTTAGGTACTGGAGGTCAACTTTAGCAACATGCATAGCAGAGGAATGTTTCAACTCAGTCTCCCTTAGTTTGAGCAGGTCTGCCAATATGTAACAATTCATGAACAATTACAGGAAATGACTCATAAGCTGTTTCAGTTACCGCCACCACTCCTACACATAATAGGTTCACTGCATACAAATAGGTTAAAGGTCATAAACCTCTTACTCAGATGTGTGGGCTGTTTCAGTTACTGCCACCACTCCTGCACATTTGCAGGATTTCCCCTTTTTCTTACCTCATTTGCATATTTTTGAAACTGACATGTTCATTTGATAAACGTCACATCTCAACCCCTGGGTCTACCTGTACATCAAATACCAAGATGGTATGTGTGGCTGTTTGGGAGCTTTTGCGTGTGACGGACATACATCCGCACATACCGGTACATACATACATACATACATACATACATACAGACATACAGATGCCACCGACTCACCATATCTCTTTTTGGTATTTATATACATACCAAATATGAGCTAAAAATTCTCACCGCAATTTGAACAAATCTGACAGAAGCCAACCCTAAAATCATGCATACCAAGTTTCAAAGCAATGGGACAAGCACTTTCAGAGAAGACTTTTTCACCAAAAATGGGAAAAATTGCTCCAAAAATACAACTTTGAAAATTTCACCACAATTTAAACAATCTAACTAAGTCGCCATAAAGAACCTGAATACTAAGTTTCAACCAAATCTGGCCTGTGGTTACAGAGCTCTAACAGTTTGCAGGATTTTCATTTTATTTACCTCATTTGCATATTTTGACACTTACATGTTCATTTAACCCTTTGCGACCCAGTGCAGCCTTGTTGCAACATTGTTGCAAAGCCCAGCTGAAAATTTGCATACCAGGGTCCCAAAATCCCAAAACTTTTCAGCATTTTGCACTGCACTGCCACTGTACACACATGAAAATAAGTATTGAATACAGTGCATATTTTTTATGTTTAACCAAATTATTTCTTTTACAGGCAAGATAGGAATTCCTAGAAGCTGCTGAATAAAATTTTTATAACACTAGAGTTTGAGTTTTTTTGTATGGGTGATGAAATTAGTGTGACAGAAATTGATTAAGTTGAATGTTTGAAAATGAAGTGTTTGAACTTCAAAGTGTGCAAAACAAAATTTTTTCGACCGAAAAAATAAATTATGATGGCAATTTTATCATGGAATAAATTATTTTCAAAGTTGGAGTGCTCACAATGCAAACAGCACACGCTCAATTCTTACTTGAGGCTGGAGGGTAACTCACTCCGCGCGTACTAATTTATGAAAATTACAAAGTCAAAGTGAAATTGATGAAAAGCTCATAAACGTTTATGAAGAAGTCTTGTCTAAAAAATTGCCAGTGTCCGATCAGCTGTTCATTAATATTCTGTTCTGTTCAGGGTGAATATAAGTCACAACAAGAGATTAGATTTCAAAGCCGTTCGCGTTCACTGCAAACATTGTTTACATTTTTCGCGGGACACCGGAAATCGCTCAACGTCGCAAAATTGACGCGTGGTACTGTAAGAAACACTCGTTCTTACACAGATAGACGTTACACTGCTTGCAGCCCCACATGGTCTCAACTGGATAGCCTTTTGGTGTTTTCTTGCCAGTTTTACTGCATTGACGACAGCATTTCTTCTTCCATTTGGCGTTCGGAGACAGTACCTCACAGCTGTGGTTAGCGATGTTGTCGATGTTGATGCTGTTCTCAAGCTCCGTAACTTGGCTTTGTGGACCCCGCTTTCGACGACTTGTGAAACCACCGATGAGCTGGCTTGAAAGATCGAGTCGATAATCTTTCTGTCTGTACCTTCGGTTGGGATTTGGAGAATGGGCGATGCTGTACAGGATGAAGGCGTTGATTATCATCCGATCGATGAAAAACCAGAACAGGTACTACCAAAACTTCATGTACTTGTTGTTGATCGGGTAGTACGATGCCATCTGGTCGCTAAAATCTACGCCGCCCATGAAGCTGTTATATTTTCTCACCACTGTTGGTACAAACATCTCCTTTCCCTTTCGCTGAATTTCAACTCCACCGGGATTACAGTTGGTACTCAGCAGTGTTAAATCGCATTTGTCATGCCAGAGTGTCGCTATGATTTCACCACTCTTCCGGTAAACATAGTCGCCTGGTTTCAACTTTGTCGCTGACTTTGACACGGCAGGAGGAAGCCCTTTACTGTTTTTGCGAACAGTGCTGCAGACATACGTACGTCTGTTCAACAAGTCAACGGCCAGACGCAGAGAACTAAAAAAGTTGTCATAATAAAGATGATATCCCATGCCAAAATATCTGCTGGTGAGATCGACAACGACGCTGTAGCCGAGACCGTGTTGAATCTGCTCTCCTTTCCCGGCGTATGGGATCATGCCAAACGTATATCCAGTCCGTGGACATGCAACCGACCAAATTTTAAATCCCCACTTCACGGGCTTCGCAGGCATATACTGGATCATCGGTGACTGTCCGCTAAATTTACACATGGCTTCATCGATTGAAATTTCCCGGAAAGGCATGAACTTCATCGGAAATTTAGAACGAACTACGTCAATTATAGGGCGAACTTTGTAAAGTCGATCTCTGCCGGGATCTTGTCGGTCAGGCTCAGCGTACGGATCATTGACGTGAAAATACTGGTTCAGCTTCATAAACCGGTTTCGCGACATGACTTTCGCCACCCCTGGTACATGGAGACGATCATCTGTTGACTAGAAGTCGCGTATCTCGGGTAAAGAGTGGATACCCATTGAGATAATGACACCAAAATACGCCTTCATTTCATTTCTGTCGACCGGACTCCAATCGGCATCAACTTTCTGTAAGCGATCTTGCTTGAACTGCGCGTATTTGTTGGTCTCACGGACAAGGAGATCCAGAAAATCATCTGTCATGAACAGCCGGAAAAAATCCAGCTGATCGCCTGTACAACCAAGATCGTGGAACGGCCCAGACTCATCACCGTTAAAATTAAATAAAGTCACATCATCGGAATTTTCTGACCACTGCAGATCGGCCACATCAATATCATCAGCGTGAAGATCTTCCAACAGGCATTCGGCAAGCTCAGTTGGGTCGATGTCGCTTCCATTTTCACGCTGATAGGCTTCCCGGCAGTGTTCCCGCTAAGGCTTATTTGCGCGCTAATTGCGCAGTGTCTCCGACTGCCCTCGCAGTGAAATTTCATGTTTTGCGCAACTGTAGTCTCAGTCATTTCAATGGGTATTAGTTTTGGAAACGATAACTCAGGGCGAAATGTGCGATCTCAGCGTAGATTTTACTTCCGCGTTTCGAGTTTAGCGCCCGTTGGCGGCGCAGTTGCCACTTACGTTCATTGTACGTTGTGACATAGCTCAATAAATAAGCATATACATGAATGGACCCAGCTGTGAGGCAATCAGGTATATCTCAAGTTGCGCACCCTCTCGAAACCTTAGAGGGAACACTGCTTCCCAGGCAATATCCGTTCTCAGTTGCTGTTCCGTTATTTCTTCTGTGGTGAAGCCTTCAAAATCACTATCGGAATCGGAATCCCCAAAGAAAATGTCCCAAACCCCATCGTTTCGTACTTCCGGGGTCGACATCCGCAGTTCAAAACAAACTTTTAAATGAATATTCACACATGTAAATCTGGCGCCTGTGTTTGGAAAGATAAGGTCAGGAGGTCGTCTGTCAAGGGGCGGGAAACTAATTGTTTATTCATGAGGGGAGGCGGAAAATGTATTCAATTATTGGTGACGTCGAGATAAGATGTTGTAGAACGTCAGTGATTTATGAGTACTTGTCACGACTAAAAATAACGATGTAATCACTCTGTGTGTAACATAGTAACGTGCAGGCCGTTTCAGGCCTGATTGGGATTTCAATACCGTGTGCGTACGAAGCCGGATCAGGCCTAATCGGGTATTCTGGACTGTGATTGGCTAGGCCGTTTCAGGCCGTACTGGAGCGCAAAGGGTTAAACAAATTCACATCTCCACCCCTGTGCACCTGTACACCAAATAAGATGGTAGGTGCTGCGGTTTCAGAGTTTGATGTGGACGGATATACATACATCCGTACATATATACATACATTTATGTACATATGTATGCATGCATGCATACACACATACAGACATACAGACAGACAGACAGACAGACAGATAGATAGACAGACATACAGATATACTGACAATGCCAACTTACCATATAAGCTGTCTTTGGTATATACCGGTATACATATACCAAATGTGAGCTAAAAGTGTTACACTTACCTTTGTCATTTCAACAAGTCTACATGTCATTACAACTACACCGATTTGATAATGCCAAAGCATTCTCCAGAAATCATTTACAGTATGTGGTAGTGGTCCTTGGGCAGCTATGTAGGCTTTTGTCTCATGATCTAACCCCTGAAACAAAGAATTAAAAACATTTCAGATCTTTATTGTGGGAACTAAAAACAAACAAGCGACCTAATGGCCGATACAGCTGCACTGTGTTATGTAATGAATAACTATTTGTGACACATGTGTTGATGAAGAAAGTGGAATCTTTGATAGCTCATTTCAGTGTGCCCTGACCAAAAAAGTCAAAAATAGCTGCAAAAATACACAGTTGAAGATTTCATCATAATTTGAACATATCAAATTAAGAACTTCCCTGAGAACATGTCAAACAAACCTATTAAATGAACAGTTTTTGAGAAACAAATTTTTGGACCAATATTGGCAAAAATTCTCCCCAAAAATACAAAATCACAGATTTCATCATAGTTTCAACAAAGCACATTAACATAACCTCAAGGAATGTGTATATCAAATATCAAAGCTATCAGACAAGCATGTTTTGAGAAACATGTCACATTTAGATCATCCCTAAAAACATGTCTACTAAAGCTATGAGGCGAGTAGTTTTTTGAGAAAGAAATTTTTTGACCAAAAATGGCAAAAATTGCCCGTAAAATATGAAATTGCAGATTTCTTCATAATTTCAATATATCACATTTAGTTCATCTGTAGGAACCTGTATACCAAATATCAAAGCTATCAGACAAGCAAGTTTTAGATAAACAAATTTGTTAACCAAAAGTGGCAAAAATTCTCCCAAAAGTACAGAATTGTAGATATCATCATAATTTGAATGTATCACATTTTGATTATCCCTATAAACCAAATATAAACCAAATATATACCAAATATAAAAGCTGTCAGACAAGCGACTTTGGTAAAAGAAATTTTTTACAAAAATGACAAAAATTGCTTTACAAATACAAATTGCATATTACGCCACAATTTGAACAAATTTGGAATAAGTCATCCCTAAATACCTACATGCTAAAAATCAAAGCTGTCTGACATGAGTTTTGAAGAAGAAACTTTTAAATATATTTTTTGATCCAAAATGACAAAAATTGCCTTAAAAATACTTATTTCCATATTTCATCGCAATTTGAACAAATCTGAATAAGGTCATCCCTAGGGACCTGCAGCATTCTCACCAGGCCCCGATTCCGTGACATTCTCGCGTATATTTCTGTTTTGTCGCGGTTTTCTGGGCTGTGCGCGCCAAATATTGGCACACATTTGGCCGTATCATGTGTATCCATACAGCCAATACTTCTCACCATGGACGTAAATGATTGACACGAGTAATAACACTTCCTGGTTGAAACTGAGGCAATCTGGAAACAATGCCCGTCAGAGGGCGTACTTAAACCACAGTCACTTGTGATTCTATACACGATGGCCACTGTGTGGTATGCATTATGTATACCACACAGCGGACATTGTGCGTTGAACCACAAGAGACTGTGGTACTGACACACTGAACCTGTTCGTGTTACATATGTCCACGGAATTTTTAGAACCCAGAGCCTAGTAGAGGTGTCTAGGCATGATCAATATTCTCATAGACTACGACAATAATAATCCAAACTACATAAGCACAAGAATGTAAAGCTTGTACATGCCTAAGGAATTACATGAACACTTTTCGAAAAAAACGAACTAGAAGCTGTTCGCATGATACCGTGGGTTCCACATGGCAACCAGGGTATGGAGGACAGGCGCGACGTTATAATGTTTGTGCCGTTCAGTCGATTTTTGCTCTCGAAAATAACAAAGCTTTGTTTGAGATAATTTTTTAGGTCTTTGCCATGTTTGAAATCGTGTATAAACTTCGCGGGAGGTACGTGTTGTGCGATGTCATCAGGCATGTGCTCCGTTCCTCACCCACGCGACCGAGTAACTACGACTGGAAATCATTGACAACTTGCCAACTGCCGATTGATGATATTATTCCAAAAGTAGTTCAGAAGTTTAAACGTGGAATAGTTGGAGAAAAGTTCTCTTATTTTGCAAAAAATTATCAATTCTTGGCTTGTGCATGTGATAAGTACTTATTCTTTGCGAACTCATGCGTGAGAACATGAACGTCTTTTTTTACGTCCATGCTTCGATCAATTGGCAAAACTGGTAGCCTTGGCTGGCGACCGAAATTTCACGTTAAAATGTTATGATTATTTACAAACATCGTTGGGATATGTTTCCTAATCTAAATAGATGCCATAGCACTGATTTGGCCTGTTCCTTCTGCTGAGTGTGACAGAAATCAACTTGGTGCTGAACGGCTGGACACTCTAGCAACTATTATAGTAGTCTGAAAGGAGGGTACTTCATTTGCATGCATAATTAGGGATTTAGTTCAAATTCGAACAGCGCCCTCTAGCCAGTGAGTGACGGTTATGGCATTTTTCGCCAGAATTTTATCCGCAGATATCTCAGCCTTCGTTTAGCATCCGTCCTGTTTCCAGTTTGCGGCTGAATTGTACTCTTAGTTAGTGTTCGCCGATGATTTTTTATGGGGTTTTATCGATTCGTTTTTGCGTTAGCCTTATTTTCATGGTTTTCGAGCGACCGAAAATGCCGTTCACTAAACACTGCCGCAAAAGCATATCCAAAGTCAAATTTCCATGAGAAGTAGGGAGGGGACGTATCTTGAGTAGGTCCATACGATCTGAAAAAATCTCAGTGGCTTAAGCCTCCGTTTTTGAAATAAGTCTCGTTGAAGTTGACTATGCAGCGACGTTCATGTGTTAAATCTAACATGGCGACCTACAGCGCAGCGTGAGTGTACACGTAAACTCTTTCAGCTCTTTCTCGGTCCTCACCGGCTAACTTGGCAGATTTTTTCGGTTCTGTTTATGTTTTCAATGATTGTGACGAGGAAGCAAGACTGCAAGCTTGTGTTACCTCACTGGCCAAAACAATCTGCCTGGCTGGCTTCTCGGTAAAGTCGTGGACAGTGCAAATGGGAAAAAAAAAACACTACGGTGACAGAAGGGCTACGTTTATCACTGTCTGCGGCCATACACGTAGTATAGTGGTAGACACCCGTCGTACTGACTAGCAGTGCTGTTTCGCACAGTCCCTCCACCAAGGAGGGACCGTGTGTTTTGTTTATGAGTGATTTTTTCCGTTTTCGCATTCTAGTAGCTAGCAAGCATACAAAAACTGTAGGAATTAACATCGACTGCAAAAAATCACCGTTGATAAATACGGCTACTCTGTATCCCGCACACGAGTACGTGAATATAGATGCGGCTAGAATGATAGCCGGTAAACAGCTGCACGTTGCGGCCATCCCTGCTAGCATTACCGTGCGTGCTCAAACTACACTGGCACATTTTATAACTCATGTAACTAGCAAAAAATTTTTTTAAGTATTGATGGTCAGAATGTGACATTAATTAAATACTTTATTTATATATAACATCAGTGACCCGAGATTATAGGAGTAAACTTTGAAAAAAATGAAAGATTAATCGTGTAACACCCGCGCCGTGTGAACTACAAGTGGTTTGGTCGCGGTAAACAGCGTTGAGTGTACGTAGCGTAACGGGTGTTCGTATACTCATAGACCCTCGAGATCTACGTATACAGCGATATGGTAACTGCATGCCAACATTCAACACTGCCGCAAATACATGTCCATGGTCGCACGGTCATGAAAATTTCACCAAATGTTGATAATAGTTAAATGAATATTTTCTGAAATTTTCGGCTTGGCTTAAGACCTCTAAGGTCATTATCGAGCTGTTTTACGAAAAAGGTGAAGTTTACTTCCGCATTTGGCGGGTCGACGTCGCCACCCACTTTGTGGCGATTTCAATAAAATCTTCTCAACTTTTGTGAGTTTACCCAAGGAAAACAGATCATTAGTATGTATGCTACAACTGAAAGCAAAAATTATAGTTCTAGCTATTGTACGTTTTGCTGCACGTCGATATTTAAAGACCACCCTTTCGCCGTATTTTATCCCTCACTGCAGTGGCGGTCAGCGTAACGAAAACGAGGCTCTCTAACACGAACTTTTATGCAAATTTCATAGGCTCCTTTCAGACTGGTAGAGGGCCCCAAAATGGAAAAGTTCAACTTTATCAGTGCACTTTCACACTGGAAAGAACAAAAGTCCCAATATCAGTTGATGTGTTTACCGAGTGTTTATAACAAGCGACCTAGCGGCCGATATAGCTCCGCTGTGTTTTATAGAGAATAACTATTTTTGACACATGTTGATGAAGAAGGTGGAAATCTTTGATAGCTCAATGCAGTGGCCAGAAAAAATGGCTAAAATAAGCTGCAAAACTACACAATTGAAGATTTCATCATACTTTGAATGTATCACATTGGATCATCCCCAAGAACATGTCAACCAAAGTTATCTGATGAGTAATTTTTGAGAATAAATGTTTTGTCCAAAAATGGCAACAATTGCCCCCAAAAATAAAAATTGCAGATTTCATCATAATTTCAAAAGATCAAATTTAGTTCATCTATAGAAACCTGTATGCCAAATTTCAAAGCTGTTAGACAAGTACTTTTTGAGAAACGCATTTTTTGACCAAAAATGGGAAAAATTGCCCCAAAAATTCAAAATTGCAGATTTCATCATTATTTCAATAAATATCACTTAGTTCATCAGAAATTCAATATATATTACTCAGCTCATCTGTAGAAACCTGTATACCAAATTTCAAAGCTATCAGACCAGTGCTTTTTGAGAAACACAGGTTTTGACCAAAAATGGCAACTATTGCCCCAAAATTACAAAATTGCAGATTTCATCATAATTTCAATAACTATCATTTAGTTCATCTGTAGAAACCTGTACACCAAATTTCAAAGCTATCAGATGAGTAGTTTTGGAAATACACATTTTTTGACCAAAAATGGCAAAAGTTGCCCCAAAAATACAAAATTACAGATTTCATCAGAAATTCAATATATATTACTAAGCTCATCTGTAGAAACCTGTATACCAAATTACAAAACTATCAGACCAGTACTTTTAGAGAAACACATGTTTTGACCAAAAATGGCAAAAATTGCCCCAAAATTACAAAATTGTAGATTTCATCATAATTTCAACAAATATCATTTAGTTCATCTGTAGAAACCTGTACACCAAATTTCAAAGCTATCAGATGAGTAGTTTTGGAAATACACATTTTTTGACCAAAAATGGCAAAAATTGCCCCAAAAATACAAAATTACAGATTTCATCAGAAATTCAATACATATTACTAAGCTCATCGATAGAAACCTGTATACCAAATTTCAAAACTATCAGACCAGTACTTTTTGAGAAATATATTTTTTGACCAAAAATGGCAAAATTTGCCTTAAAAATGCAAATTTCCATATTTCTGCACAATTTGAACAAATCTGAAATAGATCATCCCTAGGGACCTATGTACCAAATATCAAAGCTATCTGACACGTAGTTTTGAAGAAGAAGATTTTTAAAGATTTTTTTACCGAAAAATGACAAAAATTGCCCCAAAAATACAAAATTACAGATTTCATCAGAAATTCAATACATATTACTTAGTTCATCGATAGAAACCTGTATACCAAATTTCAAAACTATCAGACCAGTACTTTTTGAGAAATATATTTTTTGACCAAAAATGGCAAAATTTGCCTTAAAAATGCAAATTTCCATATTTCTGCACAATTTGAACAAATCTGAAATAGATCATCCCTAGGGACCTATGTACCAAATATCAAAGCTATCTAATACGTAGTTTTGAAGAAGAAGATTTTTAAAGATTTTTTTACCGAAAAATGACAAAAATTGCCTTAAAAATACAAATATGCAAATTTCACCACAATTTGTTAAAATCTGACTGAAGTCACCCTAAGGAAACTTCATATCAAATTTCAAAGCAATCGGACAAGCGATTTCAGAGAAGAAGATTTTTTTACCAAAAACACCAAAAAATGCCCCAAAAATACAATTATGCAAATTTCACCACAATTTGAACAAACTTGAGTGAGGTCACTCCTATGAACCTCCATACCAAATTTCAAAGAAATCTGACTTGCGGTTTCAGAGAAGAAGACCATTGTTGACGGACGGACGGACGGACGGACGGACGACGACGGACAATCAGCCTATCGGATAAGCTCCGCGTCTCTGACAGCGGAGCTAAAAAAGTTGTTAAGCTGAATGAGTTGTTGAGTCCTTTATTTTTTCCATGCATAGAATAAGGTTCGTATTTGCTGTTTGACTTTTTGAAACATGTTTATCTTGTCTCACAAAAATCATCACTTGTCCCGCATTGTTTTGGTCAGCGGCACAAAATGTCCCACAATTTTTTTTTTCTGGTGAGAACACTGGACCTGTATACAAAACATTATAGCTGTCTGACCAGCCGTTAAGGAGATGATTATTTTTGCCCAAAAATAGCAAAATTTGCCTAAAAATATAAATTTGCATATTTCATCACTATTGGAACAAATCTGAGTAAGGTTATACACTGATGACCTGTACTCAAAATATTAAGGGAATCAGACTGGCCATTTTGAAGAAGAAGCTTGGAATGTAAAAAGTTGATGGACGCTGAACGACGGGCGATGACACACATCCATCTTAGATAAGCTTTGTGTCACTAACAGCGAAGGTAACAAAAAGTTGTATTCCTATTTTCATGTGCGAACTAAAAGTGCTTCCCACACAATATCAAAAGTATTTCTAACAGAAATGCATTACAAAAATGCTGAAAGCTTACTTTCAGACTACATCAATGCGGTTGGTATGGGAATAGTCTGTAAAAAACAGAAGTGTAATGTTTGAGGTCACATAGAGGATTGTTTGTCCTGTTTTGAATGTGGTAGACTGAAATGTTTTCCTTTAAAGACCATATACAGTGTTAATTAACTATTTCTTATATCTTACTGGACCTCTATCATAAATGAAGGTAGTCATCTTACCCTGATGAAGTTTGCATTGATGTAGTCTGAACCTGGAACATCAGCTATCTCTGGAAGAGCAACTCTGGTTTCATCAACTGTGGTAAAAGATGAAGAGAAAATATATTATTGGAGCCAAAATCCGTTATTTTACCAACTGCAAAACAGGGTGATGCATATGTTGCCAAATGAACATATTTTTTATAGTGTTTTATACTTATTTAACAAACCTTTTATCGGTGTGCTCATACCATACATGCATGATCCCAAGATGCCCAGTACTATGATTGTTTAATTTCCTAATAAGACAAAATGGCCTATCAGATACACTTCTGTAATAGCCTTGTAAATTTAAGTATATACAGACAGACAGATACAAATAGACAGATAGATACAAATACACAAAGAAAGACTTTAAATATCATCATTAGTCAGTGGATGTACTTAAGAAACCTGTATACAACTGAATAGCACTAAGTCAACTATGTCCTAGATAATTATACAGAGTACTTATAAATAAACAGACAAATTAAAATTAAGCACATGTAATGCTCACATGGAAGTATATCTTTATATCTGTTCTTCTTCATATTTATTTCCAATTCACCATGTTTACTTGGCTTTTCTTTTCTATATTTCACAGAACGATATTTCAAACTCTGCAAGGAAAAATATTAAGAGGTGAACAATTTTCCACTCATTTATTGCAACGATGATAAAAGTCGTGCTCATCACAATTTCAGCACAACTGATACTAAGTAAGTGTAATGTAACTCAAAAGTTCAAAACAAATGCAGTGCATTCAGCTTTGATATATGGCCTAATTACGGAAGTTCATAAAAAAAACCATCAAGGACAGTGTGCTCACATTCGATTGAATTGGTCCATTCAAGAAATATAGAACAACAAGAATGACAAAAGCAAATAAGGTCTGCAACTTAGGTACTGGAGGTCATCTTTAGGAACATGCATATCAACTTCTATAGCAATGGGACAAGCAGATCTTACATACATAAGCAAATGTCAACACCAAAATTAGCCAGAGATGGCTTGACAAAAAGAAAAGGTTGGAAGACTGGGGAAAAATAAAGAGTGGGAAAAAATGTACAAGAGATCTGGTAAAAAGTAATAGTACCTCATCAATCTTCTTGACCCTACGCCCTCCTGAATATCGAATATTCCACCCCTTGGTTGACCATGTTTACATAAGGCCAGATGGCAGGAAATGTATTTACAACCTTGGGGATTTTTTAATAAATGCTATGAGTGCTATCATTCCAATGTAAACAGCACTTAAATTAGTTATAGATAGTGAAATGCCTTCCGCAGTGGGGTGATTACGACATCTGGAATTATCCTGGATCCAAATTTCTCATCAGTTCTTGTGTGTCTTACATGGAAATGTTGCAAAAATTGATCCGCAATGAAAAAATTTACCTCAGCTTTGTTTTCTGGATCAAATTTTACTACAAATTGATACAAAATATGACAAAATTATGTTCACAGCCTTCGAAACTATCTCACAACATATCCTGGGTTTGTGTAGGTCATTTATGGTCACAAACTGAGAAAATTACCTAAAATATAAAAATTTGGAGGTTTCTCAACACTTTGAGCAGAAAATTTATCTAATAACATCCCTCTGGACTTTTGTACTGAATTGAAAGCTATCAGACAAGAAATTTTGAGAACAAAATTTCTTGACCAAAAATGACAAAATTGTCATTTATACAAATTTGTATATTTCAGGACAACTTCGACACATCTAACTATTGTCATCCCTGGACATCTGTGCACCAAATATAAAAGCTGTCTGTCAAGGGGCTTTAAAAAGAAAATATTTCTTACGATTTTTTGACCCAAAGTGACAAAATTGTCCCAAAACAGTAATTTTTTGTCAATTTTATCGTAATTTCAACAATTAGAAGGGTAACACCCTTGCAAACATCCAACCAAAATTTCAGAGAAACTGGGCAGGCGGTTTCACAGAAGAATAATTTTTACTTAACATGAGTAAAATATCCAAAACATTCAGCAAAAATACAAAAACTGTATAAAGTTATCCTATGGTACTTGGCACACAAATTTTCAAAGCAAGTAAAACAGCGGTTCTTGAGTTATTAATTCTTGACCATTTTCACATTTTTTAAGCTAATTTGCATAATTTGCAAGGCAAAGTGCATTTGAACAAAATCCCATCTACCGGTATAGCCCAGGATGCATCAACACACCAAATACCAAGCTGAAAAGTGCAGCGGTTCGCGAGCTTTTGATGTTGACGGACATACTATATGTACGACGTACGTACGTACGTACATACATACATACATACGCACGTACGTACATACATACATACAGATGCCATCCCAACATCAGCTTATACGATAACCTTACATTATATACCAAATGTGAGCTAAAAAGCAAATGAGCTATAAAGGTCAGTATGTAATGTCCATCAAATTTTCGGCATAACTCACAACTTAGTAAGACTGACAAAAATTAAAACAAAGTGACCACCAATTGCCCATACTGGACCACATCACACAACATATATCATATATATAAGTCGTAGAATTCTGTTTTTGTGCCAACTATTCATTAAATCAGTCAGAGTGTGAGTAAATTATAGCTCTGCACACAAAATATCCACCTGGTGGCAATATTGGTTTGATAACGAAATAAATCAACATGATGTGTTTGCCATGATGTGTTATGTCTTTCCATCAAGTTTGAAACAAATCAGGTACAACATATTGAAGAAGCTTCAGACACACACACCCCTACACACATGCCCAGACAGATGTCACCAAAATGTCATCAAACCCCAAATAAATCATCCCCAGAAACTTGGATATCAAATTTCAAAGTAATTGGACGAGCAGTTTCAGACAACAGTGTGTTTTTACAAATTCATGGAACTTGAACAGTCAGATTGCAATTATATCCACATAAGTCCTAGTCCAACATAAAGTCAAGGTGACAACAAAAATACTGCCAATGACGCTTGGACATAATGACTGCCTAGCATTATCGGCATTTATCAACAACCCCACTCACTGTGAATTAGACAGACCATGTCAATGTCAATGTGCAACATGTGGCTGAAAGACTATTTTTCACATTGCGATTTTAAGCCCATTTTTGTGAGAAAAGGGACATGTATATGTACCGGTATATGGAGAAAGAAGCAGAAGACTTATTTGTAAATGGTTTGTTGAATGACAATCATGTATGCATCTTTGAAAAATTTTGGGGTTATAAAGTATAACAGTAGCGTAAGAATAATGGGGTTAGAATAAGTGTAGTAAAGCTAAGTTGACAGTAATTAAGATTACAGAATTATACACTAAGCTAAGGAAATCTGAATGAAATAAATGTTGAAAGAAGTAATTAAAGCTAAGATAGGAATAAACTGAATTAATGTACTGCTAAAAGGTTGGTAGAAGGCCACCACAGGAATTGGTCCATGCCATGGTGTTGGAAACGTACAGCCAATCTTGCCTGTCACCCTTACTACAAAAAGGTCTATAAATATTAAGGGGGCAAGATGATCAAAGAAGGGCAGCAAAGTCATGGTCATCTTTTTGTCTAATACCTTGTGTAAGTTCATGAACTTTACATAAATCTTCCTATAGATTTGCTAATGGGCAATAATTGTGTTTCAGATCATTTGAGAGCAATCCATCCATGAGATGTTTTAATTGTAATATAGCTTCTATTTAAAGGAGAGAAACTTCTCAAATAATTTTTTGTTCCCTGTAATATCCTGTGAGAACACATGGACAGATGCTCAGGACAGATGCTGGTGCTAGCTTGATAACTAACCTAAAACTTGTAACTTCATTGTCTAAGAGTAAAGAATGTAACATGTGACGTTGTGGATACTCAATCTCTGGAATGTGAATGTCAAAGTCTGTATATTGACTCACGAATGTTTACTTGATTTAAGTAAGCAGATGTGAGATAATGTTGGGACACAAAAATAAAAATCTTCAGGAAGGCTTTTGTTGCCTCAGGCTGTTGTCATGGGACACAAAAAAATGTTCCTGTGTAGCATGGGTCAGTCCACTTTCAAAGCACCACCATTATCAATGACAAATGAACTGAAGTCACAAACAAATCTTGTTTCCATGCTAACAGACCATATACAAATCTCTGCCACTATATCATGTACATAGAACATCTGGTCTTGAAATCAATGCGCGTATAAATAGGTCAAGTAGTTAGTCATGTGACTAAGTCATATGACAAATGCCTAGGGTCGTCTCAAATGTGAGAATCTAAAATATGAAATATGTTTTTATTATCACTTTTGTTGCCCAAAAGAGCATGGAAATCTCTGATACTTCAAATCAGCCATCCTGCATATTTCTAACATTCATCACAACCACATTTCTGTTCGACAACTCATAAAACAGTCCACAATGCAGGATGCATGGTGTACCTTCCAAAACTACATACATGAAATACCCCTAAAAATCAATTAGTTAAAAAGGGGGTTAGCAATTTCCCAAAACTATCTAACTGCTACTCCGTTTAACTCCATTTTTAGGAATCGGAACCTTGAACACAATCTGAATATCTGTACCAAATATCAACGCAGTCTATTCAGTGGTTTTTGACTTTTTGTTGTTTACAGAAAATTTTCACCGTCCGACATCAACTCAACCCATCACAATAACATGATGACCTTCGGTCACTATGTTAAAAAGCACAAGCAATAATATCTGTCCCGATAACAATACTTTGGTTACAAGCTGTGAGCCGCTAATAGAATAGTGTGGTCCCCTGCCCAATTTCTACTGCTTGCTGCGCTCCTAGAAAATAGGGTAGGTACGGGCTATTGCATGCATAGCTATCATTGGTCAATGGTACGAGTGCAGTGATTGTGTTGAATTTATTTCCAACTTGGAGCTTCCATCAAATTAAATTTCATTTGCCCATGGAGCAATTTCACCTCCACGGTTTTCCAAACCAAGCATCCTATGTTGACATAGAATGAATAACAAAAAATCACTCATTTTTTAGCCATATTACCTTATTATATGAAAAAAAAGGGATACTCTGTCATGTCTGAGAAAAATCATTGATGATATCATCATTCCACCACTAAATGCCATCAGAGAAGTAAAGGGTCAGAGATTTAAAAGTGAAGCCGTGCAAATAACTTCAATATTCAATGTTTTGTCTAATTTCCAAGATTGCCACTATATAGATGTGCTGATCAGATGATCTTCTGACAAAAATGGTGGCCAAAGCGTAGGCCATGCCTGACCCTATTTTTGTGAGCAGCGCAGCCAGCAGTAGAAATGGGGCAGGGGACCAGACTGAACAGAATACAATACTTCCGACAGACGTCAGACAAAGATGGACAAAGCACCTATATGATAAGCTCCACATCACTGTCAGTGGATTTAAAAATTTGAAAATTTATCAAATCTTCTGATATAAGTATTTTCCACTATTGAGTACATCTAAAAAGAACTGCAACCCTTCAAGAAACTTAACCCATTTTTGGCAGATACAGTCAATTGTGAAACACAGAGTAGCTGCAATATATACGACTCAAATCTATCCCAAGTAAAGTCAAGTCTCATTCTGGTCAGTATCTTTACTGAACTTGGTTAACACTAAGAAGTAAGCTTGAACATTTTTTAGGGCTAAGTCAAACTCCATATAAAATTAAGAGTTTTGTGATCATTCCAAACAAAAAAACATGGACATCCCAGGAAACTTGCAAATCCAATTTGAAAGCAAAAAGTCGTTTACATCTGAAAACTAATTTCCTGATCAAAATTGATGAAAATATTACCAGGAATATTATATTCAAATTTCAAATCAAATCTGACAAATTCCAAGGATTATGATAATATTGCAAATTTGGTTTTCACCTGATATGAATGGCCTGGTCTCTAACTGGTGAACTGAACTTGTACAAATAAATAATGTTACTTGAAATTGAACCTAATTACCAAAAATAATTTATTCAAAAACATTGTACATAGGTTCTATACATACACAGCACATTCACTTTTAGCCAGACACTGGCCCAACTGTCCAGGAGTTCAATGTTCTAAGACAGTTCACTTTTTTCAAAATTTGAATATACTGGTAATTTACTTATTTAGAGTGTCAATATAACGACACAAATCACAGTTAAATATTTAAAGTAATCATGTGACACATTTCAAAATGCATAAGAACCTTCAAATCAAAGTCCAATGCAATCCTTGCAGTGTCTTTTTAATAGTTGCTGAAAAAACTTCTGACATAAAAATGGAAAAGTTAAAAATTACAGATGTTGCAATAAGACAAAAAGACCAGGGCCTAAGAGTGACAGTGATTTTCAATATATTAAGTAAATTTTAGTACACTTTGTGAGCTGAGAATTTTTGGTCGATACTACTTCACATGAAGAAGAACAGGTTTTAAAGCCCTATTTGTTAGCTGTAAATTGAAGTGTACCTGCAGAGTTTGCGTTTACGCAAAAATCATGCGTATTTACGCATTGAAATTGACCCTTTACGCATTTTTTCCATTGTTATGCGTTTTCTATACGCAAAGGATAACAGTAAAATGTTTCCCCGCGACTGAGCTTAGGCGACAACCAGACGAGAAGAGTGCCGGCTTGACATTAAATTTGTTGCAACACATTTCTGTCAATCACTCATTTTGTGTGGAAAGTTTAGGATTCTCTGGGCGTGGTCTGAAAAATCGGCATCGTAGTTGAAAGGCACGTTATCATGTCAGCTGTGCCTATGAATTACGTTGCTAATTTTCAAGCGAGCGATAGTTTCTGAAACTTTTGACACAAAGTGAGTGATTGACAGGGATGTTGCAACAAATTTAATGCCCACTGTGCACTCTCATAGCGTCTTTCTGTCCCCAAATTTGATCAAAGCACACATGAAGCATGGCGTCGAAGCAGACAACTCTATTTTCGTTCAACTTTGCTCTACGAGTCCGTGAAAAAAATGATTCAGAGGGTCATTCGAAAGACACTACCGGGCAACCCAACATGGAGAACACGGAGAAGTGCAGTGAAGTTGAACCCATGTCGGAATCCACGACATATTGTCCCGATACAACAACAAGGGATCAGTGCAACAGTGAAGCCGTGAGCCGTGATGATGATGCACCGGTTACCAAAAAATACCCTGTGCTGTTACGTTTCAGCATGTTTGAAACAATTCCCAGTAGTTCAAGTTGTTCGTTAAACTGTTTTCATGAAAATATTCTTACATCGTACAATCCGAATATGTAGTGTAGGTTTATTGAACGGCACATTGTATTTTGTAGTCAGTTTTTTTCCATCAATCGAGTGCGGAAGTGAAATTACGCACTGAAATACAGCCATTACGCAATTTTAGCAGACTAATGCGTATGCCGTATGCGAGGAGAAAAAGGTCACCGCGACCACTGACCTGTCCTGAAATTGATTAGCTAAGATATTTGCTGAGATACATGAAAGTTGGTGAGAGGTTATCAAAATTTTTTTTGAAAAAAATAAGCTGTATATTAGTTTATATAAAAGAAACCAAATTTCAAGTCCTTAAAGTTGCTGAGATACATGAAACATTACCGAAAGACTGCATTAACTTGCATGGTACCTGAAACCTGGGTCTTTGCCTGACCAACTCCGGTAATAAACAGAAGACTTTTAATCCCCCAAGGTGTGAATGTTCCATTGTTATGTTTATCTTATCCAGCTGGTGCTATTGTACGAAAGGCAGGTCTGTGAAATTGATCCTCTGATAACTAAGAAGGGAGCTTTCCCATAATGAGTCGATCAAAGCCATCCAAGGTCATCCTATATTTTGTACAATACATTTTTGTCTCATCATATGAGATATGTGAAAGAAGCTGAAAGCTCATCTAGGTTTGTCAAAGTTTTGGGAAAAATTTGACTTCATAGATGTACCTCATATGCCCCTACAAGCCTACAAGTTTGAGATATTTATATTCGGACCATTGAACATAAATATCTCACGTCGGCAAAAAAGTTTAGTAAGAAGAAGAAAGCTGAACTGTAAAAACAATAAGCCCCTGACTACATTTTACCTACCTAAGATTCCTACAAACAAGTCATTGACAATGACACACACAGTCCCCACTTGTTGATGGGTACTTTAATTACAAGTCCTCTGAGAGGAAAGAGTCCTCTTCATTAATTAGGTCTGTGATTAAAAATACTGCGATACAGATGGGGCTTAATGGCCAAAAATGAGTTCCATGGTGGTGAAAACATAAAACCAATGTAAGCCGCCATACTAATTACAAAAGGTCATTAAAATGAATCAATTAGTACTCAATCGACAGGATGCTGCCAAACATTTTTGCATCCTATCCTAACACAGACAGATTATCACCGGTACCATATTTCATAAAGTTGATGCAGTACTTTGGACATTCACCCTAAAAACAAAAATCCATTATGTAAATGCAAACTAGCAATTAATTTATAGTCGCGCCAGCGGCTTACTGACTACGCATGCGCATATTCATAATATACTATGCGAATAACCGGAAGTGTACCCTACTTTCGTGGGCGCCGCCATGTTTTTTTGAGTGCTCGTAAATAAACTAATATGAAACGTGCTCACTATTATTTTATAGCACGCCATTAATAAAATATATCTTTTTTATTAGCTAGTAATTATATCATCCATCCTGTCGCTGATACAAAATATCGTTACTATCACGCCTAAAAAATAGAAGAAGAGAGAAAACTGTCGTGCATATGAACGGGAACATTCGAAAAGAATGCTGGGATTGAATCTTAGAAAAGCGCCCCCAGTGTCAATAACTTGGTGCAAAATTTGCCGTTTTTAGACGTAATGCTGGTTTTTAGCTAACAATATCGGAAGTTGGGCGGTACAGTTACTGTTGCAACGTTAATGGTGGCACAATACGTCCCTTGTTAAACACAATAGGTAGTTATTATGGTAAAAATTGCAAATTTTTGTCGAACTTTTTTACACATTACAGAAAATCTATACCTACAGGGTCTGACATCGTGTACGTGAACTGTTTTCATCAGAACTCAGAGGGTAAACCGGTCATAGTTGTAAAAACGTATATAGAAAGTAACAATTTTAACTCTATTTTATCCTTTACGATTCCTAATCATGAATGACATTTTTAATCTCAACGCCTGGCGCGACACCAAGGGCTGAGCGCTATATAATATTATATATAAATGATACCACTAAATAAGTGTCATTGATTTGTATTACAACACTATGAGATCAAAATCTGTACCAAGTTTCATCAAATTTAACGCAGTATTTGTAGATATATTACTCAAATTTGGAAAGTTCATTACATATGTAATTACAATTTAATTAACTTGACACTGATAAATGTCTTTTTCACTGTTAAAGCAATGTGAGCTTAACATCTGCACCAAATTTCATGAAATTCTATGCAGTATTTCTTGACATATCAGACTAATTATGAAAATTCAATAATTGACATGATTCTGCTACATGCCGTTAAACAAATTGATGTGCACATGTATGACATAGGTCAATGTCCTTGTGCCAACTTTGAATGATACATGTACTGGTGGAAATATGTCTGAGTTATAGCTCTGTACATGAAAAAATTGTAACAAAATGGCCAGCAGACAGTCATTATATTGCATTGGATTGTGTGAAACCAATAGACATGCATATTTATGACATGATAGGTCAATGTCCTTGTACCAACTTTGAATAAAATCGGTTGAAACATGCCTATGGCTCCGTACACGAAAAATTGTAACAAAATGGCCGCCATGCGGCCATATTGGATCATATCATGAAACAAATTGACGTGCATATGTATAAGTTACCAGTAGGTCAATGTCCTTGTACCAATTTGAACAAAATCTGTTGAGAGGTGCCTGAGTTATGGCTCCGTACATGAAAAAATCGTAACAGAATGGCCGCATGGTGGCCATATTGGATCGTATCACAAAACAAATCGACGTGCATATGTATGACATATGAAGTAGTCCTTGTACCAAGTTTGAATGAAATCACTCGAAGCATCTCTGAGATATCTGCATGCACGGACGGACGGACGAACGGACGCATGCACGGACATGACCAAACCTATAAGTCCCCTCGGACGGTGTCCATGGGGACTAACAAGTACGTAAAACATTATACTGAATATAGTTTTGTTTCAATGGATAAGTTAAGAAACTTTTCATACGCATCTGCTGAATATCAATCAAAGTTGTTTGAGTACATTAATTACATTATCAATTGTATCACTGATGTCACTGGGAAGATTAATTAATGACATTGTCTCCAAGCTTACAATCGTTAATTGCATTTTACAAATTTCCCATACTTATCAATAGCTCACACCCCAGGCCACCAAAGGCAGCCACAAACAGCTTTTTAATACTGATACACACATGCATTGCTGCAATACAATCACAATTTTTTCCTTGACCACACAATTGCTACCATCACAATCCAACAATGCTTGAGAGTGCATCATCACACATCATGGCCCATGCTTCAGTGAGTTCCGTATTTTTTAATTTGATCATGATCTATGATCTATAGGGTTATTAAGTTATGAAAGGCCAGGGACTTGATCCCCGGGATCAAGTTTGTTTTAGTGTTTAAGAGGATTATGGCATGTCATAACAATATTTAGCTCATGCGTATAGCCACTTACATCTTACATAATTCAGCCTCGGTGATAACTTTTATGTCAGCTCTATACCATTGTATTATTCATGTACACTTTCCAAGGTAGGTAGTTTCTTTTAGAAAGAGTATTAGAACCTTGACACTTCATACCAAAACTACTCTGTCCTAAACCGCATTTGAATTTCCTTTCTTCAATGTATACATGCATAGTGACTCTGCATTATACTATCATGCATATTCTTTGGTTCTATTCTCTCAGTAGCATTAGAAGAGATTTTATTCCTTTAGGCTTTTATAATAAACTTTAACTAGATGTTGATACACAGTGGTGATGGGGCATAAGTGTCAAAAGTTTCGGAAATCAATCAACATTTTGCTTTAAAGACTTTCCAAAAATCACCTTTGGGAGATCATCACACATTCTGAGCTGGCTTAATGGTTGTGTCTGAGTAACATTGTTGTGGAGCTAGGAAAATCTTGCTGCAGATGTTTTGTTTTTAAATCTGTAAAATGGCCATCCTGGTTTAAAGAAGTGAATGATGAACCACTTTACAACATATTCACGTTAATATTTCATGTCCCTCTCTATTATCTTACCACACTGCTCCTATTTATCTTTTCTATATTGCACGTTTACTGTCTCAGTCATCACAATGAAACGTTCATGATTATTATCATAAACTTCACAATTCATGTCTGACGTATGAAATTAGTCATATTTACTATGTTCAGACAGGTAAAAATTGAAATGCTTCTGCAACACTATTTGTGATTTGTAAACACAGGGGATTAATAGATTGAGTCCGCTTGCGTCCACATACACAAAATTAAGCCATTGTTTTGATGTTTAAGACGTCTTAATGCGCCCTCTCGAGTTCAAAAGGTGTGTATGGCCAAGCATTGTTTGTAACAAGATGCCTGAAATGGACGATGTCGTACTGGCTGTAAAGAATGTGAAAGAGGCTCCCCACCTAACTATCAAAAATGTTTTTGTGTCGAGTTTGTGTTTTATTCGCTTCTAAAATGTGTTCCTACATTCTTATCCGATTGTTTGTGTTAATAAAAATGTTTGTTTCGCCTCGCCATAAGCTTTCCCCACACAAACAAAACATTACCGTACACACTAATCCAAACTTCCCTACAAATATCCAAGGCGAAACAAACATTTTTATTAACACAAACAATCGGAGAAGAATGTAGGAACACATTTTTGAAACGAATCAAATACAAACTTAATGACTCAATCGAACATTTTTGTTCCAAATTAATAAATCATAGACAATCTCAATTCTCGGTTTATGGCAATTTTTGTCGACCGATAAAAGTCTTTTCATCTTCAATATTCCATTCTAATTTCACCTACAGTATATAATATCCTAACCTCCTGTGACTTTCCTTCTAAACGTTGATTTGCCTTGTGCACCAAAAGAGATGCCGTATTTTATGCCAAACGATGAAAAAATATGTGAAGAAATAACCATGTATCAGTCAGTACGGTAGGCGAAACCCGGACAGCCATACCGATTGGGGACAGAGCAGAGTAGATCAAAATGCAAACGGGGTGTTATTATAGGAAAGGCGGTGCCTTATTTTAAAGCTGAATAAAATGCTGTCTCTGGTTGTGTAAGTCTGTTGATCGAAATATATATTTTGTTCCCAGTTGATTAATTATGGGGGATGGCAGTCTCAATCTCCCCTTTATGGTTCGATATTTACTGACTCGTTCCTTCTCATTTTTGTCAATCGATGAAAGCATTTTCGTCTTCCATATTCAATATTACTTTGACCGATGTTATATCCTGACCTATAGTGTCATTAGTTTTGACCAATGTACAAAGACGTTGCCCATGCGCCCGGTTGATGAGATATTTTGCAAAACGGTGAAGAAATGGGGGCCCGGGAGACATCGATGTCAGTCTTTCCGGACTGTTTACATGTAGCTTAGGGGATATCAAAGGAGATGAATCAGTTAGTTGAATAAAACATAACTTTTCGGACTTATTTTATGTCTGTATTAAACACGGGCGCACAATTCGGAATAGTTTGTCGTGCCGCTACTGTTGGTCTCAGTCGTGGTGTCTCTCCCATAAAATTTCGAAGCTATAGGCCTACACTTGTCATTTTGATTCACAGGTAGCGGTACACCGATGACCAGATATATTGTACCGTTCTTAAAACTAGTCTAAGCAATTTTACGACACTGCACTATTTGTCATCGTGTCTCCCCGTGAACGTCCTTGAACCTACGGACGTGACCATTGTTTTACTGCGCCCATTAGAGTGTAAACCCCTGCTTGTTCCCAGCAGAGTACCGGTACTTTTTTATAGTTCTGTACATCAGTGTACACTGTGTGTATAAGCCCTAAACCTAGTTTCATTCAATTATGGAAAGGTATTAAAGAATAAAGGGTCGTTACAGTTGCTAAAATTATGAGAAAAACGGCAATTTTTTCCAGTACTTTTACAGTTCTGTGCTTTCCGTCCCCGTTACTCAAATAGAATAGGCCTATTCACAAGCGCTATCGTTTTAAATCACGTCCAGGATGTGCTGTTGATTTTCATTCTTTCGTTCAATTTCATTCGTTTGGAGCACATATCCTTTCATTTGACCGCTCTGTGGGACTCTTCTGGATATGTTTTTTGGATGAAAAGAACTCTACAGTGAAAGACATAAACTTTGACGGTTATAGGTATACAATACCGGTTTGATGTGCGAAGATATGCAGATTACACGTTATTTTAGAAGTTCTCAAAACCAGTAAAAATAATTCTGCGCGCCACTTATTGATAGTTTCTTGTTGTGAACGTCCTTGAATCCGTGACCGCGACCATTGTTTTTGAAGTGTTCGACGGTCGATGATCGGTAGATTAATGAAGATATATGTTACTGAACTATCGTGTGATTGTTTAATAGCATGGTTAGGTAATAGACGGTGCAGTCTGTAGAGGCGATACGGCGAAATTCCACGGCCCAAGGGAGCGTACATCGCATGGTTTCTTACAACAAACGAGCCGTCAGTTTCCATAGCTACTACGTGAAATCCAGCCTCACCGATGTCCCGGGCCGATGTCCCTGTCCTGATTCGGAGAATAACATTCAAGCTGCATGTTGAGATTTAGATGTCCGATTTTTTTCATATTCAAAAGGCTTATTGATTTATGAAGAACGTCCGTCTTGTTTTTAGCTTTAACTTAGCACATGATGGCAATTGAAAATTCAAAGCCAAATAGCCAGTGGGAAAAAATTCGACGACTCGCTCTCACCAGCGGTCGAGGTTGCAATGAAATAAAAATCGAAGTCTCTGAAGTCAGTATCATTGCTCCGCCATGTTTATTGTTGGTTGTACGGCCAGTTTAAAGTCACAGACTTTCTTCACTATAAAATTCATATAATTGCCATACCGCGAAGTTCCCTGTGCATTTCAATATGTCTATTTGGAAGCAAAAGCGTCACAGACATTCGATCGATGGTGATGAACTTTCTCCAGGCCGTAACATGTCACCAGTTATGAACTTTACCGGTTTTCGATACGAAAGATGCAATATATTATCAGCGTTGTTCTTGTTGTGTTTTGAGTCTGATGTGGAATATAACAGGAAAACACTAACGATTAGAGTGACGATAGAGACCATGCCCGATACGGAAAATTGACATCAACTACTTGCATTGAGCAGTGACCTGAAACTTCAGACTGATATAAAACATTGAAATGCCGGACAGAGAGAGAGAGAGAGGGAGACAGAGAGGTTTACGCTGTCGCCAACTGATTATACTCTTTCGGATATGACTTCGGTGTACTAGACGATACACAGACATCGAAAATGTACACCTACTTTCCAGAAATTCAACTAATCTTATAATAACGAGTAGAACAAATCCAAAAGTGTTGGTTGAAGTAAATCTTCAGATGTTTGTTTTCTAAAGTTAGATAATACTTACAGAAATATGGTCGTCATAGTCTTCTCTTAAAAACTATTATCTTCGACACCACGTTTCTTATGATCGGTGATGTCATTTTTTATTATTTTTACAAACTTTCAATGCATCAAACGCCATTAGACTATCTCATCTGCCTGTCAGTGAGTTACAATAAATTTCCAAGGGCTGGCACACGGTGTCAACTTACGCGACGTCCGTCGAGCGGCCGGTGGCAGTGTCACAGATTGCTCCGTCTGTAATCGCGGCCACTTTGATTTTGATGTGACACCCACATGCGTTTGAGGCTTTTTTGTTACCTAATTTGTCGACCTCACAAAATTTCACAGTCCATGCTTTGAAGCAGTCTCAACATGGCAAACATGTCTCGCTTAAATTTCATCCTCGTCGTTCCAACTTAAATTCGACCAATAAATTATTTCGGCAGTTTTAATTTCCTATTAATTCGACGTTTTTCAAATCGTAATTATTTTTTTCTGGTCGAATTGATAGGGTTTTTGGTAGCAAGCTTATCTCTTCGTCGGACCACTATACCGCAAGATGTAGTACTGTGTTCGGCAGCCATGGCGAAAGTGAATATTGTATGTTGGTTGTTGTTTGTTTTATGTTACAAATACCTGTCGCGTGAGGGCGTTTGAAACGCTTCTGAAGCAGCTCAGTCTGTCCACACAGCGACTTGCGGATAGAGTTAATCCCTACAACGGCTCTGGTCGGGCCGACTAAACCGTCTCAAATCTGAAACGCTTCAGACCCACTTTGGAGTGTCCACACATAACTTTCTGTGTCAGTATTGGCCCAGAACCGTTTCAGAGGCGTTTCAATGGCCTGTGTATGAACCAGCCAATTGTCATGTCTGTCCTGAATCACTTTATCTAATGTATCACTTTGTAGCAAGCCATTTGGTCCAGATGAAACATTTACCACATTCCTCTTTGTTCCAAATCCTACTTCGTCTCTTGTGCCAGTTACAAATAACTAAGATTTCTGTTTAGGCTAGTCTACAGTTCAATGGAAAACTACCATTAACCCTTTTCCTGCCGAGGGCCCTTGTCCGTTATCCTGCCAAGTCAGTAGAAAACCGCCCCATAATACCGGTATGTGCCTGCAAAAGATTGGCTCTCCTGCACGTTATCCTGCCAGGCATTTTGGCAGACTTCGCCCATTTTCAGAGTAGTTTTAGCCGTACTTATACGTGTTAGACTTCGATAATTTCTACATGCCCGTAGACAGGGGAGGAGCTCAAGGATTACTGCAGAAAAAAATTGAGGTCACCGGCTTTGTTTGCCCCTGGGAGTGCGTCATTTTATTGCCGTTTCATGTTCATTTTTTCTGAAATAAACTCCTTCAGTATTGCGCACGTTCGCTTGGCAAAAACATCACCTCACTCGTCTGTTAGTCAGAGACCCTGGGGGTCGTGCTAGGGGTGCGGCAGCACCGGCAAACCTGTCCTGTTTCCCCAGGGTAGGGTCAATTGAATACGTACCTTCAACGACTTGGCAGTGTAGCACAAAAACAACGTTTTTGCCGTTATATTAACAACATGGCTGAGCCATTGAAGCACAGCTTCTACGTAGTTTAGCCAGCTCATTTGGGAGTTGGCTTACGAGTATTACCGTTCATTACCGACTTAATCGAGTGGTCCTCAGTCAGGTACGGGTTTGTACCGTCATGGCTTGGGCTGCAGCTAACCAGTGATAACCAGTCACTACACCCAAGTCGTCAGTCTCACTTTTGCGATGCACGGGTACAACGCAAATTCAGCTGAATCACAATCAAGTGTACACAACAGGGGTCACTTGGGGTGAAAAATTAAAGTTGTAGTAGCAATGAATGGATGTTGCTCAACTCATGCCATATGTTTGTAGTTTATCATGTCAAAATATTACATCACAGAAACGCTCGGTAAAAATTTTACATGCAAATTTATATCATACACTATTAATTTGGAAGGACCTCCCAACACATTTTATGTTTATTTTCAAAAATAGAAATATTGGATTTTGACAAGAAAATTTTGGTTTTTAAGGACCAGGAAGTAACAGATGTCACATAAAATCATGAAATTTTCACACATTTTTATTTATTTTGAAAAAATGTGATTTTACATGCCAAACATTGGCTAAAATCCATAGGCTCATATAACAACAACATCACTAAAAATCACAAAACCTACAATATCACTGATAATTCACAATACAAACACAGAATATTGTCATTGAAATTTGTATAGAAACAAGTCATCGTTGATGACACAGTCCCCACTTGTTAATAATGGGTACTTTGATTACATGTCCTCAGAGAGGATAGAGTCCTCTTCATTAATTAGGTCTGTGATAAAAATACTTTGATACAGATGGCGCTCAATGGCCAAGAATGAGTTCCATGGTGATGAAAACATAAAACCAATGTAGGCCACCATCCTAAAGTTCATAAAATGAGTCAACTAGGAATTAATCAACAGGATGTTGCAAAACATTTTTGCATACAATTCTAACACTTAACAGATTATCACTGGTACCATATTTCATAAAGTTTGATGCAGTATTTACAACACTATGAGATCAACATCTGTATCACGTTTCATCACATTTGACGTTGTATTAATTTGTGGCTATATCACCCTAATTAGGAAAGTTCATTACTTATGCAATTACAAATTAATTAAAATGACACTGATAAATGTCTTTTTCAATGTTAAAGCAATGTGAGCTTAACATCAGTTAACGTCTGTATAAAGTTTCATGAATTTGATGCAGTACATATTTCTTGACATATCAGCCTACTTACGAAACTTCAATAATTGACATGTTACTGCTACATGACGTGAAACAAATTGATGAGCATATGTATGAAATAGGTCAATGTCAACTTTGAATGATACTGGTGGAAATATGTCTGAGTTATGGCTCTGTACATGAAAACATCGTAATAAAATGGCTGCCTAGCGACCATATTGGATCGTATCACATGAAAAATCGACGTACATATGTATGACATAGGTCAATGTCCTTGTACCAACTTTGAATAAAATTGGTTGAGATATGCCTGAGTTATGCCTCTGTATATGAAAAACTCGTAACAAAATGGCCACACAGCAGCCATATTGGATCGTATCACAAAACAAATTGACGTGCATATCTATGACATTGGTCAATGTCCTTGTACCAACTTTGAATAAAATCTGTTGAGATATGCCTGAGTTATGCCTCTGTATATGAAAAAATTGTAATAAAATGGCCGCCTAGTGGCCATATTGGATTGTATCACAAAACAAATCGACGTGCATATCTATGACATTGGTCAATGTCCTTGTACCAACGTTAAATAAAATCGGTTGAAACATGTCTGAGATGTGGCTCTGTACATGAAAAAATCGTAATAAAATGGCCGCCTGGCGGCCATATTGGATCATATCACAAAACAAATTAATGTGCATATCTATGACATTGGTCAATGTCCTTGTACCAACTTTGAATAAAATTGGTTGAAACATGTCTGAGTTATGGCTCTGTACATGAAAAAAATCGTAATAAAATGGCCGCCTGGCGGCCATATTGGATCGTATCACAAAAAAATTGACGTGCATATCTATGACATTGGTCAATGTCCTTGTACCAAATTTGAATAAAATTGGTTGAAACATGTCTGAGTTATGGCTCTGTACATGAAAAAATCGTAATAAAATGGCCGCCTGGCGGCCATATTGGATCGTAGCCAAAAACAAATCGACGTGCATCTGTATGACATATGAAGTAATCCTTGTACCAAGTTTGAATGAAATTGCTTCTTGCATCTCTGAGATATCTGCGTGAACGGACAGACGGACGCACACACGCACGCACGCACGCACGCACGCACGCACGGACATGTCCAAACCTATAAGTCCCCCCGGACGGTGTCCGTGGGGACTAAATAGCACACGCATACCTTCTCAGTACTTCAAATTATACCATGCAGAACTTGCCATGCCAGTGGGGGTGCTACAGATAACACTTAGTCAACATGTTGCCTATTAACAAGTCAAATGTTTCATTTTTGCATTAATTTGCCATTTTTCATACCAGTTATTTTAGATACAAATGTATGCACCAAAATTAGTAATTAACAAAACCATTTTCCACAAAATATTTCTTTGTGGAGTCTAATCACTGTTCGAGTTCAAAAAAGATTTGAGAGTGAGCTTCTCAGTCAACAAAATGAACTGTGTTGGTGCATGTATCATATGACAAGTTCAACAAAATGTTTGAATTATAAATCACAAAGTCACATCTAAGTCACTAAGTCACTTATAAAAGCAGAAATCTCAAGCAAGTAAGATTACCTGTTCAGGGGTACGTATGCTACACACAATATTACAGGATTGGAAATGTATGAAGTCAAATTGTCCTTAGTGATATTTTTCCTCAGTTTGTATTTAAACACTCAGTAAACTCTTCAAAGTTATCTATAAAAGAAATGAAGGCTACTTCACACATCCTTTCTACCGTTGTTAGAGATACGGTATACAATATAGTAAGTGGATCAATGAAGTTTCATGTTAACGGGAGACATGGCGAGACACCAGTGAATCTATAGTGCTTTGACCCTGGTCACGTGATCTGGGGCCCCAGTAAAACTGATTTTATGATTGAGTGATTCGTCTTAACTGTTTTCGGAACCAAAATGAGGTCCCTTCATCAGTCGCTCGAATGGTTTTGTTTTCCCACATGTTTAGTTTGATGGACGCCAATGTTCATAAAAGAGAGACGCTAAAATCATTACGTTGTGGTCAAATTGTTGTGTGGTTGGTTGCTTAGACCCTGCATGTTCGTTTGTCTCCTCGTGTTTGATTTTTGCTTAAACGAGGATGACTTTTATGTTATTATTCAGTGTTTTCTCTCGACTGCGTGATTGCTCAAATTGCGCATTTCGAGCCATTTTCTGCCCTTTAAAAGTTGCTGACTGAGCGAAAATCTTGCACAAAACACAGGACGCAACAAGTCATCGTAAATGACACAGTCCCCACTTGTTAATGGGTACTTTGATTACAGGTCCTCAGAGAGGATAGAGTCCTCTTCATTAGGTCTGTGATAAAAATACTTTTGAATAAATTCGCTTGATACATGTCTGAGCTGTAGTTCAGGACATGAAAAAATCGTAATAAAATGGCCACATGGCGGCCTTATTGGATCGTATCACAAAACAAATCAATGTGCATATGTATGATATAGGTCAATGTCCTTGTACCAATTTTGAATAAAATTGGTTGAAACATGCCTGAGTCATGGCTCCGTACATGAAAAAATTGTAATAAAATGGCCGCCTAGCAGCCATATTGGATTGTATCACAAAACAAATTGACGTGCATATGTATGACATAGGTCAATGTCCTTGTACCAGCTTTGAATAAAATCGGTTGAGATATGCCTGAGTTATGGCTCTGTACATGAAAAAAATTGAAAAAAAATGGCCATAAGGCAGCCATATTGGATTGCATCACAAACAAATTGGTGTGCATATTTATGTCATCGGTATATGTCCTTGTACCAACTTTGAATAAAATCGGTTGAAACATGCCTGAGTAATGGCTCTATACATGAAAAAATCGTAATAAAATGGCCACACAACAGCCATATTGGATCGTACCACAAAACAAATTGACATGCATCTGTATGACATATGAAGTAATCCTTGTGACAAGTTTGAATGAAATCGCTCCAGGCATCTCTGAGATGTCTGCGTGAACAGACGCACCCACGCACGCACGCACGCACGGACATGACCTATAAGTCCCCCCGGATGGTGTCTGTGGGGACTAAAACCATCTGCACAAAGTTTCATCAAATTTGGTACAGTTGTACCAGAAACAGCGCTCTAATCTTGAATTATGCAAATTAGACCTAATTATGCATGCCATACCAATATAAATAGACCTGCATGTGAATGCCATAGTGTAGTATCCTTGTACCAAGTTTAAAAAGAATTGGCACAGGAATATCTCAGATATATGCATACATGAGCCCCTATGCATAGACACAGCATTAGTATTAATTTCATCCTGGAACCCCTGTGGATCATACCTGGGACCCCTGTGGATGGATATCAAATACAGGAAAGAAAACGGCCGTCACACAGTCATTTATGATCGAATCATTACAAAAATTGGCGTGCATATATATGTGATAAGGATTAATATAGGTACCAACTTTCAATGCAATCGCGCCTGGCATCTCTGAGAAATTTACGTGAACAAACGTACAGTCATAAAATATAGGAAACAAAATGGCCGCCACGCAGCCATTTTAGACCAGATCAAAATAAAAATCAATGTGCATATGTATAACATATAGAGTAATCTATGTACCAAGTTTGAATGGAATCGCTCTTAGAATCACTGAGAAATTTGCGTGAACATACGCACCGTCATCAAATACAGGAAACAAAATGGCTGCCAGACGGCCATTTTGAATCGGATCGTAAAACAAATCGACGTGCATATGTATGGCATAGATGATAATCCTTGTACCAAGTTTGAATCAAATCGCTACAGGCGTCTCTGAGATATCTGCGTGAACGGACGGACGCACGCACGCACGCACAGACGCACGCACGCACACACGCACGCACGGACATGACCAAACCTACAAGTCCCCCCGGACGGTGTCCGTGGGGACTAAATATGGCCATATGAAGGTGACCCAAGCGCATAGCGTAGTGACCTGTAGATTTGCTGTTGTTTCTGGCCAGAACACTCTCGGAAAAGACAAAATATCGCCTGTCATTCAACTTTGGTGATGTGCATAACGTGGAGCGTACGCATCTAAAAGAACGGCCAAGGACATAGTTGCGGTTCAGTCTCCATGGATACTAGTGCCATTTTATGTTCATGTTTTGATAGGATATGTTGTTTTATGTCATTAGTAAGCATTAAAAATAGCACCCACTGAAATGTAAAGTCTGTCCCTAATTTTGATGATGGGGCAGAAATCGCACCTTCAGTAAACATGCAGAGAAAACACTGATTATTCCTTTTATATGCTATGATCGGTTTTTCTGGAAAAACTGTGGCGAGTGTTTGATCGCCCTCTATTATTTTCCAGTTTCTTAATAAACATTGTTTGATATGGCTGGTTTTAATATACAGACTGAAGGTCGTTGTACAGACAAGTTTTGTCATTACATCATTCCTCTTATCTTTGTCAATGAGATATTCATGATGTTTTAGTTAGGTTGACTTCATTTCTGATACGAGATATTAGTGAAGTTTTCGTGTGAAAAAATTGACCTTTTTAGTGAAGTCCACGTTGTTGTTGCATGTGCGAGCATATCTAAGGAATTCACCTTTAATGAAGCCTTTGAACGTGCTACGTGAGTGACAAATTTCTCAATAAATATTGAAATGTGTCAGTAAGTTTTGTCCAAGCATTCTTTCTCGATTATATCTCTGATCTTTGAAGACCACAAGGTCAAGGTATTAGATTTTGTCCATAGAGTGGTCAAACGTGAATTTGAACGTTGGGTGCAGGGTATTGCACTCCTCGACAAATGTTTGAAGTTCACATTCTGTTCCTGTGTAAATCATGCAAATGTCATCTCTGAAACGTTTCCATAGGAATATTTCACCAGAGTGAAGATTCAATATAGTTTTCTCCGTTTCATGGAATGTAATGTCGGCTATCTCTGGTGAGGCCATGCTTCATCCAAAGATTTGTTTGTAGCATTCTCCGTTACAAATTCAAGTATGTTGTTTCATGTACCTTTTAGGTGGCTTTTTGATATCGTACGTGTTGGATGGTACAATTTCAGCATCCAGTGCTATGGATACTACGTTTATGGCTTCATTTTGTGGCATGTTTGTGTACATAGATACCACATCAAGTGTTAGCAGAATAGAGTTTTCTGGTATTTTTATTGATTCGATCTTGTTAATAAAGTCTTTTGTGTCCTTGACGCATGTTGGTTGCCTTTGGACAATTGGTTTATAAAACAGTCTAGAAATTGCGAGATTTGGTTTGTAGAGCTGGAGCAGCCACTAATAATCGGGCGTCCGACAAACACTGTTCCTTCTGGTGGGGTTTTGTGTATTTTCAGTAGGAGATTCTATTGTGGTGTGCGTATATGTTTGGTTTTAGGATTGAGGAAGCTGAGAGTCGCCTATACTCAATGATTTTATCTTCCTATACTCAATGATTTTATCTTCGCACATGTTTTTATTGATTTCGTATATCAAATTCAGCGTACAGTTGATGTCGCCTTGTGTTGTTTTACAGTAATAGTTCGCATTTTACAGCTGTCTATTACTTTCTTTAATATAATCTGTCGTATTCACAATTGCCATGCCTCTTCCTTTATCGAAGGGCTTTGAATGAATTTGAATGATTTTTAATGAATCTGAGATTTTTCCCACAAGGACAACTTTGACTGTTTAGGGTGTGTTTGTGCATGTGTATCAACCCATGAAGATGAAAAAGTGTGAAAAATAAGTTTTCATAAAACTCTAACAACAATATTATCAGTTGCAGCGTAAATTCTCAGAAAAATATCCATTACAAATGATATGAATAACTCGGTGACAAGTATATAGCATACGTACCCCCATGATGTATCTCCACAAAAATTTAGGGTTCGTTGAATTGGTTCAATCTGCTTTTCAATAAGATTATATTTATAACAACTATAACCCACCTACAAACACCATATGGGTATATGAATGAGAAATAATAGGACTATTTTTTAATTAGAATGAGAACCAATGAAGAAAACATTTTATAGATGTCTTATTTGCAGAACCTAAGGACCTTTTGTGAAAATATTTACAAATAACTGTCACCAAAATTTCTCAACTTCCAGTCTGTAATCAAATAAAAATATGGGGTTTGAATATACAGCTCAAGTGTGTATAATGTCAGTGAGTCCAACACAGGGGTACGTACTGTACAAGGGGGTACGTATGCTACATTTGTGAACATTTTAAGATCTACTGAGAAAGCCAATTGAAGGATAAGGCCCATGCAGCCCACACATACTATTACATGCATGCTCATCATCATCACAAAGTTTCACTTCTTGAATACAAGTTCATTTCAACTGGGTCAGGGGGGTACGTACGCTACAGTTTTTTTACCCTATTGAGGGGGACCAATTGGCGACATAATTTGAACATGTATATGCGAAGTACATGCTGAATTCATTATATTACCTTTTCCATACAGGTATACCCTCAATATTGTGACAAAGGAAATCAATGATATGTCTGAGTTTATTATGATCAGATCCATTTAATTCTAAGAAAGAAAATTATCCCAAAAAGCGTAACAAGAGGGGACATATAAAAATCCCACAATATTTGGAGTATCAAATGCGAAAGAGCACCCTCCATTATTTTCAATGGTGGGTCTAATGTTGTAATGAAATGTAGATCAGAACAATTTGTCTTCAGTTAACATTGATTCAAATTATTAACATTAAAAATATTGTACAAATTGAAATGACCCTCTCGTAACGCGAAAATCAGCAGAATTTTGAGTGTTAAAATTGGCATTTTTCTGTTAATTTTTGGGCGATTTCAATAATTTTTTTTTTAATTTGTAGATTTTTTTGAGCATGTTTTGAAAAACCAAGTTTTTTGCTCTCAAATAAAATATATTTTTTATATTTTAATCATTACAACTTTATTTTGTACACTTGATTGTGATTCAGCCGTATGCTTCCATTGTTCTAGCCATCGACGTGTCCACATGCCTGGCGGCCATTGCACTACTAGCTGGTTTGCATAACAAAAGCAGTCCCTGCTAAGTGCAGGCGGTATCCCCGTATCATTGACCTCATGTCCCCTTTTGAATTCCCCGTACGCAAACAGCGTACGTAGTTACCAATGCGTCGGCAAGAGGATACGTTTGCCTGCAAACCAGAGCCAATACTTCGGACAATGGATTAAATAAAAAATCCAAAGCCACGTCCATTGAATGGCATGGCCAAGGCGGTGAAGGACGTTGCCTGGCTTGAACTTGCAGAGCTGAAGCCCAGCTTAGTACGTCAGACACCAGTTTGTAATGGTATTTCCGAGTCGTTCATATCCGTTCCATCGGAGGAACAAGTCGAGCCGTCCCGTCAAAAATACGTTCTCATTTTCAGTCACGCACAACTGAATAAGTGACTTTCGTCTCGCACCATCGGCACCATCTGCCAAGTCGTTTGCAAGAGGTAGCCTTCTAGATTAGCATTGCCGAGTTGGTCAAGTTCAGCAGCAATCTCTATAGTGCCAGGCAGCCAAGTACGTCCAACTCCGCCAGAAAACGTCACCATGCTATCCTGCCAAGTCCGCTAAAAAGCGGTAAAATCAAAGTGAGACTTGAGTGGACACCGTGGGTCATCAGTATGTATTAAGGAGATGGTGCAGTGGCAAAGAATGTGAAATTTTCAGAAGAGTTACTTTCAGAATGTGCTTAGGAATACAATTCAGAATAACATTCAGACACTCACTATGTGAGATAATATTCTGTATATTCCAGAAGAGTCCTTTCAGAATGTGCTTTGGAATACAATTCAGAATAATATTCAGACACTCACTATGTGAGATAATATTCTGTATATTCTAGAAGTAACAAGTCATTGACAATGACATAGTCCCCACTTGTAATAGGAGTATTAGTCTTGATGGGGCAGGGAAATGAGGTCATTAAGAAGTATCACTGGAGTGTATATGTTCAGATCTATGGACACATAGGTCTATGTCATTGTTCCCATTTTGAAACAAGAGGCATGTCTAAGTTATGGTTCTAAATCGGGAAAAAAGATCAGACCTCTAGCTGTATTGGCCTGCCAAGAAATACATATGTGCATAATAAATGAGGTACAAGATGTGACATCTTAAGGTCTACTATCCTATCAAAATTGAAGCGTAAAGAACTTGTGGTTACTGAGTTATGCATATATATGCATATTCAAGGTCAAAGGTCATCAAGGTCACGTGACATTTTGATAAAAAAAAAAACCATTGTATTGCTAATTAATCCATATATGCCAAAATTCAGACCTCTAGCTCTATTGGCTTGCCCACAATTATATATGGGCATAATTAACGAGGTAAAGCATGTGTTGTCATAAGGTCTCCCATCCTACTAAATATAAAGGACATAGCACTTGTGGTTACTTATTTATTGACATAATCGTGTATTTTAGGTAAAAGGTTATCGAGGTCACATGACTTTTTGTCAAAAAATTTCTATCCTATAGTCTGTCCCTATATACTAAAAATCATACATTTACCTATATTGGCTTGCTCAAAATTAGATATGCACATAATTAATGAGGTACAATATGTGGCGTCATAAGGTGTCCCATCATACCAAATATGAAGGGTGTAGCACTTGTGGTTCCTGAGTTATGGACAAATATGTATATTTGAGGTCAAAGGTCATTGAGGTCACGTGACATTTTTTCAAAAAAATTGTATTGCTAAGTTATCCCTACATACCAAAAATCAGACCTCTAGCTCTATTTGCTCGCTCAAAATTAGATATGTGCATAATTAATGAGGTACAATATGTGGCGTCATAAGGTGTCCCATCATACCAAATATGAAAGGTGTAGCACTTGTGGTTACTGAGTTATGGACAAATATGTATATTTGAGGTCAAAGATCACCGAGGTCACATGACATTTTGTCAAAAAAATTGTATTGCTAAGTTATCCCTATATACCAAAAATAGTGTCAATGACACTGTCCTCCCATTTTGCAGCGATACTAACTACTAGTACACACATGACATTACATTCTTACAGGTTGACTAAGAAAATTCCATTGCAAGTCCAAATTAATCTTATACCCCAGCAATATGAAATGCTCCATCTCATAATGACTTTTACACGTCTGACAGAAAACAACCCTAGGATCAAGACTATCATGTTTTACAGCAATCCAACTAATACTTTGGGAGAAAATGATTTTTTGACAAAAAATGGGAAAAATTGCCCCAAAAACACAAATATGAAAATTTCACCACAATTTGAACAAATCTGACAAAGGTCAACCCTAGGATCATACATACAAGTTTTCAAGGCAATCGGATGAGTGCTTTCAGAAAAGATTTTTTGACAAAAAACGGGAAAATCGCCCAAAAAATGCAACTTTCAAAATTTCACCACAATTTGAAGAAATGTACCTTAAGTCACTACAAAGAGCCTGCATACCAAGTTTCAACCAAATCTGGCCAGTGGTTACAAAGTTTTAGCATTTTGCAGGATTTTTCCTTTTCCCCTTCCCCTTCGTTTCTTTCAACAAATTCACATCTCCACCCCTCGATGCACCTGTCCATCAAATACTAAGATGGTAGGTGCTGCGATTTAGGAGTTTTTAATGTCGACAGACATACATCCGCACATAATATCTAACATACATACATACATACATACATACATACAGACAGACAATAGACCCTCCAAAAAACGCAGGTCTATGAACAAACAGACAGACAGACAGACAAACAGATAGACATGCATACATGAATACATTTATTTTTACAGCTTTTAACCTCCAACAGCTGACCAACTTGTCAATATTAGCTTGATCAACTTGATACTACTGCTTATAATAATATAAATGAGAGTTAATTACATTCTAATTAAAGTAAACAAGATTTGCTTATCAACATTTACGTCATAAAAAACAGCATATCTGTCAGGTTATAAAGAATCTCCAGCTGGTTATCTTTAT
Source organism: Ptychodera flava (assembly GCF_041260155.1). Taxonomy (NCBI): domain Eukaryota; kingdom Metazoa; phylum Hemichordata; class Enteropneusta; family Ptychoderidae; genus Ptychodera; species Ptychodera flava. Next base: position 804,413 of record NW_027248362.1, read on the forward strand.
CAGTATTTCATCCTATTAACCAAGCACATTTTAACTTTCAAATTAACATTGCAAGTAAGTTCTGTTGAATAAGTTGAGCCTGTAGGTACTCAGAGAAAGCACACAGAAGAGACAAATGTTTGCAACTTAAGAAGTTTAAGGTCATCAAAAGCATTATAAGGAATCATGTAACACTTTCATTGCACTGTTTACACAGATTGCATAATTGCTATAAATAGCAAATAAGGAATCTTACAGTCCAGCTTTACCATAAAAACCCTATCACTTTGACCACTCTTTTAATTGATCACTCTATTTTTTCCTCAAAAAGTAATTTTATTTTATCCTTACCAAGTCAACCATAAATGGAAATTGGAACTTTCTCTATCTCTATTTATGTTGACCAACCTATCATGACAAACTATTATGAGCAATTTCTTTTAGATAACATACAGAGCACAATATATGACGGTTCAGAATATGTCAAAGTTGGGATTCAGGAAAGTTGCCTTTACATGTTTTAATCCTCCAAGATGGTAAGCATTTCACCATGATCTGTCAAAAAAGTTGAACTTTCTAATAATTCTACACTAAAATTATTTTGGCTTTGTTGATATCCTCACTAATTCAATTATTTAAAATCATATTAATTATTTTTTCTGGGTAAATTGATAGGATTTATACAGTACAAGAGTTACTTACAATGTAGTCAAATTCAGTAAACATCAATTACCGTCTAACATTGCATCATTCCTATAAATAGCACCTCAGCCTGGAACAGCACAATCATAATCTGCTCATTCACACAGGCAGTACTTGACTTTGAATGAATGACCTGCTACATTTCACCTATGTACCAAATTTGAAAGCATGACAAAAAGTACCACAAAATTTGCAAATTTCAGCTTGAGTTCAGAGAGTCATCTTCAGGTCACTCTTAGGAACCTGCACACCCAATTAGAAAGTAATGGCATACACAGTTTCAAAGAAGATTTTTTTAAACAAAAATGGCAAAAATTGCCCAAAAATACAAATTTGCAAATTGTTTTATAATTTTGATGAATTCTATTTTGAGTTTTCACAAGGTACCTGCATGCCAAATTTTAAAGCAATCCAACCATTGGTTTAAGAGGAAAAGATTTTTTACTATAATGGCAAAAAAAGAAAAAAAATTCATTAAAAATAGAAAGCATCAAATATTGACATCAAATCTATATGTTTAAATGAGTTGGACCCAAGGTACCTAAAACCCAAATATGACAATGATCAGATGAGTAGTTCTTGAGTTATTGATTTTTGACCATTTTCGCTTTTTTTTCTACCTCATTAGCATATCTATGGGACTAAAAAGTTCATTTTAACAACGGCACATCTACATCATATATGGCATCACTACACCAAAAATCAGCTCAATACGTGCAGCGGTTTTTGAGTTTTTGCGTTGGACGGACAGACATCCATACATACATACATACATACATACATACATACATACATACATACATACATACATACATACATACATACATACATACATACATACATACAGACAGACATCTCACATACAGACTTTTTTCAACCATATAACCTCCCAATTGCCATATATGTATGGCAAATGGGAGGTAAAAATCAGACCTCTAGCTCTATTGGCTCGCTCAAAATTAGATATGTGCATAATTAATGAGGAACAATATGTGGCGTCATAAGGTGTCCCATCATACCAAATATGAAGAGTGTAGCACTTGTGGTTACTGAGTTATGCACAAATATGTATATTTGAGGTCAAAGGTAATTGAGGTCACGTGACATTTTGTCAAAAAAATAGCATTGCTAAGTTATCTGTACATACCAAAAATAAGACCTCTGGCTGTATTGGCTAGCTCAAAATTAGATATGCACATAATTAATGAGGAACAATATATGGCTTCATAAGGTGTCCCATCATACCAAATATGAAGGGTGTAGCACTTGTGGTTACTGAGTTATGGACAAATATGTATATTTGAGGTCAAAGGTCACCGAGGTCACATGACATTTTGTCAAAAAAATTGTATTGCTAAGTTATCCCTATATACCAAAAATCAGACCTCTAGCTCTATTGGCTTGCTCAAAATTAGATATGTGCATAATTAATGAGGTACAATATGTGGCATCATAGGGTGTCCCATCATACCATATATGAAAGGTTTAGCACTTGTGGTTACCGAGTTATGGACAAATATGTATATTTGAGGTCAAAGGTCACGTGACATTTTGTCAAAGCGTCTGAGATAATCTGCGTGAACGGATGGACTTACATGGATGGACTAACGGACTGACATGACCCAATCTATGAGCCCCCTGGACTTTATCTGTGGGGACTAAAAACTGTGTCACTGCATCCTTTTTGCAATATGAATACGATGAGAAACTAAATTTTTATTTTTCTTGGCCTTATACATGGGAATCTATGGACTGCCTTATACATGGGAGTCTATGGACTGCCTTATACATGGGAGTCTATGGACTGCCTTATACATGGGAGTCTATGGACTGCCTTATACATGGGAGTCTATGGACTTCCTTATACATGGGAGTCTATGGACTGCCTTATACATGGGAGTCTATGGACTGCCTTAAACATGGGAGTCTATGGACTGCCTTATACATGGGAGTCTATGGAGGTGAAAACTAAAAAGTCCTCTAACACGGCCAAATTTGATCGCATTGTGAAACAAATCAACATGCATCTGTATGAGGTAGAATACTATCCTTTTAGCAAGTTTGAACGAAATCGCTCTAGGCGTCTCTGAGATATCTGCGTGAACGAAAAAAGTCATAAAATATGCAAATGAGCAATTAATTAATAAGCCACACCCACCAAAATCTAATCAGATCTAAGTCTCATCATGATAATACCAAATACCAAATTGCATGACATTGGACTTAAGGGTTCTTAAGTTATGAGTGGAACAAAATCTGTCTACGGACAGACGGACAGACGGACAGACGGACGGACAGACGGACGGACGGACGGACAGACGGACACACACACAGACATTGTGGCGACATAGGACACCTTTGGTGCTTCGCACCAAGGTGTCCAAAAAAAACCAGCCCCCCTCGGGTGTGGGGGACTGGCAGACAGGTTTCTGCACCTTTCCCTGTCTATCGACTCCCTGCGAACCCATTTTGAGGGGAAAAGGCGTTCCTTGTCAGAAAACCTCTCCTCGGATGACCCCTAAACACACAGGGGATAGCAAAACGTAGTGCCGTCGACTTGGCAGGAAAGGGGGTACCCAAAAAGGGCCCGATTTCCACCGAGTTGGGAGAATAACGGTCACCAGTGCTTAGATTCTGGCTACACCGAATTTCAAGCGGATTTTCACCGACTTGGCAGGAAAAGGGTTAAAGAATCCTTGAATATTTATTTTCTTTGGAAAATATTATATTATTTTGGATGTCAGACCTCTTAACTATGATTTCCCTCACGAACAGCTTTCCAACAAAGATAATTGTAGTATACCCCTTTTCCTGCCGAGCGCCCCTGTCCGTTATCCTGCCAAGTGGGTCAAAACCGGCCCCCTTTTCCGTGTCTACAGAAGATAGGCTCTCCTGCACGCTTTCCTGCCAGGCATGTGGCGGGAAAATACCGCATTTTCGGGGTACGATTACCGACCATATACGTGTTAGACTTCAAAAATTTTTGCATGCCCGTATAGTGGGGCAACCGCTGATGAGGTTGTGTCCAGAAAATGACGAGGTCACGGGCGTTGTTTGCCCCAGGGGACGTGCACTTTTATGCCCTTTTCTAGCTTACTTTGCGGAAGTAAAGCTCGTTCGCCGGCACGCACGGCCACACCGGGGAAACATCACCTCTCTCGTGGGTTAGTAGAAGACCCAGGGGTTAGTGCTATGGGTGCGGCAGCACCCTCAAACCTGTCCTGTTTCCCCTGGGTTGTGTCACTTGGCCACGTACTTTGAACGACTTGGAAGAGTCGCACAGTGCAGTCTGCTTTGACGTAGTGTCAACGACATAGCTTCGCCATTGAAGGAAGGCGTGTACGTAGTTTGGCCAGTTCAGTGCACACTTAGCTCGTTAGTGTTACCGTTTCCTAACAGGTTAGTTGTGCAGTTGTTACTAAGGTGCAGTTTTGTACCACCTTAGCTCTGGACAGTGCAACTGCTCTATGCACTAACCCAAACGACAGATGGTTGGTACAACGTCTACGTCGCACAAGCACAGCCTCCGTTGGGCTGTGCCCCTCCCACGTGATACAACGCACGTTCATCCATTACTATAGCGTCCTTACGGATCTGCCAAAAACGAAAGTGGGGGTAAAAACAAAACAAACGAAAATATGCGATCATAGATAGTATTTTATTCGGGAATAATTTACATTATGCCGAACAATAAATCTCGGAGTCTGTCTCGACGTCCGAGTGCATGGTCCGTGTTTCAAAAATTACAATCGGGGTGGCAGATCCGTGTTTCAAAAATTATAATAGGGGGAATTGTACAAAATAATCCGTCTAAACAAAACAAACGAAAATATGCGATCCATAGATAGTATTTTATTCGGGAATAATTTACATTATGCCGAATAATAAATCTCAGAGTCTGTCTCGACGTCCGAGTGCATGGTCCGTGTTACAAAGATTACAATCGGGGATTGTACAAAATAATCCGTGTTTCAATTTACAATCAGCGGGATCGTAAAGCACAAACAAACGGCACAACCGTGCTCAAAATGTGATCATGGTCCGTGTTAAGAATACAGTCAAGCCACTGTTAGGCGAAGCTGTCCCCTGTCCGTTATTTACGTCGGGTTCTCTTGCTGATGGGTGTCGTCGGGGCTGTGTGAGTAGAGGTCTGCACGCCAACGCTCCTCTTACCTCGTAGCATCATGCGATGATGAAAAGCCGCAAAACACTCGCCCTCGTGAAGATGAACCCCGCACAGACTACATCCTTTGGACGTCTCAGACAGTCGTCCGCTCGCAGTGGTCTTACCCTCTCTGCTGCATACTTTACAGCATTTCTGCCGCCCCTCCAAACGGCTGACAACGTGCATCGGCTGATTTTGTGGATTTATGTACGAGGCAAGAGAAACGGTGGCCTCGACCTCTCTCACACTGGGCTGCGATCGCCCACAATAACCGCCAATGGTTGTTTCCCGACACGCAGATGAAACATCTTATGGGTCAGCTTACTATCAGGGTGTACATGCTTGAAGCATATATATGCATTTACCAGGGCAACATCAATCAGGTAACATGCCAGATATGTCCACCATCTGTGGTTCTTGCGCCCAGTGTGAAAGTACTTGCGCTTCTGGTTGGCTCGGTCGACGCCTCCCATGTACCGGCGATAATTATACAGCGACAGAGGCACTTGTCGCTGCTCGTCTCCCTCCCCCACTGGCACGCACTCCAAGGGTGGATAGACCGTATTCAAGATCAGCACCTGAGCGTTACTATCCTGATAAGCAGTGATGTTAAGACGAGAGTCCGTTCTGGTCGTGGCTTTCATATCCCCAACAGACAGAGGAAGGCGCTTCCTCTTACCCGGCGGAATTATTGAGGGGGCATGGTGCGACGATTACGGCGGTTAAAACTCCCGACCATGTAGATCCCGGTCTCCATCAGCTCTCTAGCAGTAACGACCGTGCTAAACAGGCTATCACAGAATAGGCTGTGATTATATCCACAGAATGGCTGGACCAGCTCCATCGTAATTCTTTTCACCACACCTCGCTCCTGCCGTCTCCCATCAGTCCGATCCCGAAATTTCACACCTAGGTACGGTGCAAAGTTAGCGATGTATGCAGTGGTGGAGTCGCACAGCTGCCATATCTTGAAACCGTCTCGATCAGGCTTATGCGGTAATCTCTGCTTAAATTTAGAACGGCCCTTAAATCGCACCATGCCCTCGTCGATGGAGATCTCTCTACCCATCTTATAATTATTTACGCACCTGTCAACTATGGGCTCCATCCATGGATTGATTTTATAAAGGGGATCCTCCTGACACCGACGTCGGCGGCGTGCCTCATCAGGATCACGACGTGGATCGTTCTCTGGGTCTGCCAGATGAAAGTATCGCATAAGCTGCTGAAAGCGACTGCGGGTAATCACAGTAGAAATACCCTGGTTTCTCAGAAAGGGATCGCTAGACCAATAATCCTCCACTGATGATTTACGGTCGATACCCATACAGACTAAGACGCCAATGAACGCCTGCACCTCTCGGTAGTCAGCGTTACGCCAGTATTTATCTATTTTCCTAGCGATATATCGCTGGTGGAATTTGGCGTATTTATTAGTCTCGTCCTTGGCCAATCTGATCAGTGTAGCTGGAATAAACTTAAAAAAGTAATCGAGCTCACGGGAGTGGCTGGGCAAGGTGAAAGTCGGTCCTCTCTCATGGTCAAAATCGGTCTCCTCAAATATATTAGCATCCGTAGTCTCCGACATACGCCAGACAGGAGGGGTGTGGTCCTCCGCCAACACAGCAGCAACGTCATCATCGTCGTCAGAGCTTGCCTCACCTACATACTGCCTGTCATAAAAGTCATCGTCCTCTGCCGCATCCTCGTCAACCTCCGAGTCGGACTCAGCGGTGATATCACCGTCGTCTGGGCGTCTGGGCCTGAACTCGCCCGTAGCGGCATCAAGGATCATATCTGGCTCAAAATCAGGTGGGCTATCCTGATAACGAACCCTCCGTACTTTTTCGGCGGGGACATCGCAGCACACGAAACTATGGCAGGAGCAGGCTGGGCAGCCTCTGCTGATGACGAGGACTCAAGCTCTTTCGCACTGGGCACAGGAACCTCTCCTGACGCAGGATGAGGGCTCATGGTGCACGCAACAGGTGGTGTCTCTCCCGGAGCAGCCGGGGGAGAACCAATGGCATCAGCCGTCTCGTTACTCACTGTCTCACTAGCAGCAGCAGACGTAGTCTGTGCAGGTGAAGTATCTCCCACAAGAGCAGATGTAGTCTCTGCAGGTGAAGTAGTCTCTCCCGGAGCAGCCGGGTGAGAACCACTGGCAACCGGTGACCGTCATCATCCTCATCGGCAGAACGATCGGTCTTACGTTTACGCTTACCACTGGGTTTTTCAGCCGGAGATAGCTTCGCCTTACGGGAGCGTTTCTTGCCCGACTTCTTAGAACGTTTACTAGGGACATCACAACGATCGCTACCACTACCGCCCGGAGACTCTGCATCTTTGAGCTTCAGTCGTCTGCTCGCCTTCAGAAAACTTTTGCGGTCCGTCAAGCTCATGTCTGGAACAGTGTCGACAGACTAGCAGGTCCCTCCCTTTTAAAGCCACAGGGAAACAAAGCCCTGGACATGATTGGACGCAGGGGTGTTTATATATGCATCCACCTGTTATTATAATGGACCTACGGCAATCAGTCCACCAACCGGCGCTGACATTCCTACCCGTCATGTAAATTGCCTGTCCGCACCATTTGATATGCTAATAATACTAATTTGCGATGCAAATCCCTCGAGCACTTAGCATAACATAGTCAATGTCATTAGCATCTCAACTTGACATTCCGTCCAGCTGGGTACGTGGCATGCGCACCTGCCACCCAAGGACGTTGGCCCAAGCCCATGTTTAGTACGGGTGGGAAACCCGTATCTTTAACCTCATGTCCCTTCTAAGTACGCCTGCGCAGGGCGTATTGTCATCCAAGTCGGTGACAAGCCAACCCGACAGATCGCCCATTAAGCAGTAATGGACTGGCCGTCTCGTTCTTGTACGGCAACGAACAGTGCTTCAGCGGCTTGTTTAGGTCATAACCGTCGCCTGCCGAGCGGCTTACCCAACTAAGGCGGTCAAAGATGAAGGATGCCAAAATTGTCAACAGCTGTCTCGGCCTCGTCCGTTGGGCAAACATGGCTCCTTCAAATAACGTGGCCAGCACGTCTACGTCATCAGCGGTGATGACGACCCGTCATTGACGCCCGAGTGCGTAAAACTCGGAATATACCGACAGGTACCTCTACCTGAGTCGGTCATACTACGGTATAAACCAAACACAGGTCTGCCAACTCCCGTTAGACTCGGCCGTTAGCCGAACTTCACAGGGACAACATAGGCGTAACAAGTCGGTGAACAACGGTTCACGCACCTAACCGCAGCCACCAAGTCGGTGAACAATGGTATCAAATTTTGAGGCCATGTTCGTGAATGGCAAGGCTGAGGCGGTGTGTTTCGTTGCACGGCTTGAACGTCTAGAGCCAAGTGCAGCCGACAACGTCCGACATCTGAGTGGGTAGTCTTTTCGAGAAGGTAACAAGTCGGTTAAAAGCGGTGGTTACCCTTCACAAATGTCGCTCAAGTCCGTTCGGATCAGTTCCATGTCAGGGACTAATCAAGCCGAGTCCGTCAAATCCGTCCGCACTTCCCGTCAATCAGGACCAAGTCCGTGATTTTCGTCTCGCACCATTGGCAAAAAATTGCACCGCCAGCTGAGGCGGTCTTAGGCGGTTGCCTTACAGATTAGCGTTGCCGAGACGGTCAATTTCGGCCGCAATCTATGTAGTGCCTCAGAGCCAAGTTAACCCAAACTCCGCAAGAATACGTCAACGTGCTAACCTGCCAAGTACGCTACTCGTCCCCCCCAAAAAAACCAGTCCCCCACCGGGGTGGGGGACTGGCTGGGTAGCTTCCGCACCTTTCCCTGTCGTTGGACTCTCTGTGAACCCATTTCGAGAGAAAACGCCGTTCCTCGCCCAAAACCTGTCCTCGAACGACCCCTAGCGCGAGCAAGGGTTTGCTACACGTAGTTCCGTCGACTAGGCAGGAAAGGGGGTACCAAAAAGTAGCCCGATTTCCACCGCCTTGGCAGGATAACGGCCGTGGCTGCTCAGATTCTAGCTACACCGAATTTCAAGCGGATTTTCACCGACTTGGCGGGAAAAGGGATACACCTAATTCTGTAACCTTTAGCCTTTCCTTTAACCAAAGATTTGTGGCCAACAGCTAAACACTAACATCCTAGTCAAATACACTGTGTTTTTTCATGAAAACCTACGCACATGGAGTTGCAAAACAAAATATTCGGACTCTGTAACTGTTGAGTAGTGTAGTATTTGTGCTTCATTGTTGTATGATATTATAATAAAACCAACATAATGTCTGAAAAAGTAAGCATCAAATGGCGCACAAATGACCAACTCTCTCAAGAAAAACTAAGACACTGACATTGTTCATGGGCATGTGAATACAACTTGACTAAAAACTGCTAACCTGTTCAGAAAAAGTGGCAATTTTCTTGCTAAATGCCTGACAAGTTAGCAGATGCTTACACTTTCTTGCTACATGCCTGACAAGTTAGCAGATGCTAGTACATGTTCTTACTAAATGCCTGACAAGTTAGCAGATGCCAGTACACTTTCTTGCCAAATGCCTGACAAGTTAGTAGATGCTGGTACATGTTCTTACTAAATGCCTGACAAGTTAGCAGATGCCAGTACACTTTCTTGCTAAATGCCTGACAAGTTAGTAGATGCCAGTACATGTTCTTACTAAATGCCTGACAAGTTTAAGGCACATTGCAATGCATTGTGGGCAATTTCTCTACTCATGAAGAAAACTGCATGCAATATTGGTAAAGAATAACACATTCCTCTTTCAAAAGTATGAAAAATCAATGATAATTTGAATTGCTCAAATAATAATTGATTGGAAGGTCTACACAGTGCAAAAATATGTTGTGCAGAAGGTAGTTCAAAAACGCCAGTCAATTTTCATAAATGTAATTATGCAATAAATCATCATCAGTGTGCCCTCTAACAAACATGCACTTCTGGAAACTTCGCATCAATTTTAGGAATTGTGGAAATTTCTTTGTTTTAGCCATTATCCATATGTAAAGTTGTAAACCAAAAACTTTCACTTGTATGACAGGCAATTTGTTTGGGTTGTGACATGTCATATGGGCTTAGAGGGCACGCTGATCATCATCAACATAATGGAAAAACCATTGTTCATCAAGAAATGTGAAAATTCTGTCAATTTGTAAAGAATTTATGACATGTTAGAGAATAAAATCAGAATGCATTGTTTCTGTTTTGTCACGAATATGAAAAACAAAGTATGGTTGTTTATAATTATGTATGATGACACACAGGTAATAGGTCTTATGCAACGATGAATGAAATGATCTATAATTCATTCACATACCAGTGTATAGAGCACAAGTAACCGAATGTGATCAACCAACAAGAGAAAGACAAATGCCTCAACAGCTTAAAACTAGATTACTAGCCAGGTGACCTTTGCCTTTTTTTTGCTCATTTTTCTTTAAACAAATCTATCTTTCAAAGATGAATGGTAAGAAATCATTAGAAAAAATTTATGGCTCAATCACCCTTAAACACAAACACATCTTTAGTGAAGTTTATATTAACTCCTTATCCTGAAATTGTGCAACAGGCTTATTGTCATAAGTGTTCATATGTATATGTGACGTAATGGTAAACATGTATCAGTGTTTCTTTAAAGAAACACTATAAAGAAACACTGAAAGAAACACTGAAAGCCTGTTGCATGCCATCTTGCCAAGTCAGTATCATTTTCTTTTAATCCATCATCCAACAGGCAAATGTCCAATTCCAGGTTGAGATCCCACTACCCAATGGAGCAATGATGAGTAAAGTGCCGTACTCACAGGCACAATACCCTGCTGGAGTCTTGAACTCACCATCCTTTCACAGTGAGTTTGTTACTCTGAACTTACTGGGTCTTGAACTCACCATCCTTTGATAGTGAGACCGTTGCTAAAACCACTGCCCCACAGTGCCTGCTCAATCATCATATGGTCCCTTATTATGTACTGGCATCTGCTATTAAACTTGACAGGCATTTTTAGCAAGAACGTGTACTTGCATCTAATAACTTGTCAGGCATGTAGCAAGAAAGTGTACTGGCATCTGCTAACTTGTCAGGCATTTAGTAAGAACATGTACTGGCATATTTGCTAACTTGTCAGGCATTTTGTAAGAATATGTACTGGCATCTGCTAACTTGTCAGGCATTTAGTAAGAACATGTACTGGCATCTACTAACTTGTCAGGCATGTAGCAAGAAAGTGTACTGGTATCTGCTAACTTGTCAGGCATGTAGCAAGAAAGTGTACTGGCATCTGCTAACTTGTCAGGCATGTAGCAAGAAAGTGTACTGGCATCTGCTAACTTGTCAGGCATGTAGCAAGAAAGTGTACTGGCATCTTCTAACTTGTCAGGCATTTAGTAAGAACATGTACTGGCATCTACTAACTTGTCAGGCATTTAGCAAGAAAGTGTACTGGCATCTGCTATACGCATTCAAGAAACACTGATACATGTTTACCATTACGTCACATTATGAACACTTATGACAAAATCTGTTGATTTCCAAGAGATAGTGCATTATTGTTCTGATGATTTATCAAGCTGATCAATCACCCTTAAAAGTACTGTAAAAATATCACTGAAGAGATATAATTACTGGACTTGACAACAAACTCAAAGAGCAACAAATTGGCCAATTTCACTGTTACCACCACCACAAGCTAAATTATCACCACAATCTTCAGCTTTACCCTCAAGTATCCCTTGACTGGCTAAATAGGCTTCTAATATTTGACCAACATTGACGCAATAATCTGTAGAAGCAAGACTGAATGGCTTACTGAGCCAACCACACAAAACCCAAACTGTCAAGGAATGGAGCACGTAACACCAGCACCACCACCATGCATCATCATCATCATCATCATCATCATCATCATATCAATTATCATCTACACCAACACCAAAATAATAAACATCATTGGATTTATAGCTCCAGTATTTGTTCATTCATTGTTCATTGTTCATTCAATTGAAGTAAAACATCCAGCGTTAAGGGGGAGCTGCACCTAACACAGCATATTTGGCTCAAAAATCACTTTTTTGCAAATATCTATTCAATTTTAATTAATTTGTTAACCCAAGATTAAAATATTGGTTGGGTTCACCTTGTAGTTTGTCAAGCATGTTAATGTTACGTGATAAAGAAGTGTTAATTTATGCAAATGTATGCAAATCACCAGATTTTTTGGATTCTTTTTCCTCCCAATATCGAAATTTCCAAAGAATTTAACTCCACTCTGGCTGGGTTGAATTTTCTGAAATTTTTACATTATGTGTTTCTTTTTTTACCGTATCGACATATTGTGAGACACCGTAACCTCACAGTCAATGCAATCATGGCAATGAACTTTGGTGAACACACGCTCCACCAGCTGAACAGCTTTTTCATATGCAAAATCAGCGTACGGTATTTACATGTAACCGGTGATATTGTTTGAACTACATTTTATTGAAAGCGATTACATGATTCTTTTCGTCAATTCTTCATGCAATTTTATGAAAAATCTTATGGAAATGTTCACAATGGCATAATGATTACTTTTTGCTGTTTAAGTCCGTGTTCCCTCACCAGAAAATCGCTCTTGTGTATTCGGTTTCTAGGTATTATTTCTTTCACTTGTCCCGTCAGGCAAGTGGCATCGGAGGTTCACTTGCCCGAACGCGACTTTCACTTGCCCCGGGCAATCGGGCAACCCTTAGTGTCTTTCCCTGCAACTTAAGAAAAGAATAATTTCCTCTCTTGATTACTCCATCAATGGTACTTCTCTTCAACAGGTCTCTGTTGTCAAGGACTTGGGCATTTAATACCTTACTTCCAACCTTAATTATTCTTTTCACATCAATAACATTGTTTCTAGAGCCTTCAAATCTCTTGGTTTTATTAAGCGTCTCTGCCAGCCATTCAATGACATTTCAGCAATTATTTCTCTGTATTTTGTTTATGTAAGATCTATTCTAGAGTATGGCTCTGTTGTGTGGTCACCCCACCAGCAGGGCCGGTCAGAAAAAATTGAGCGAGTACAAATTAAGTTTGTGAAATACATTTGTCGCAAACTCAATGTTCACTGCAGTAAATCCAGCTACCAATTTTATTGCAGAATTCTGAACATTCCTAAGTTACACAATAGAAGACTAACCCTTGACATATGCTTTTTATACAAAACAAGTCATCGTTGATGACACAGTCCCCACTTGTTAATGGGTAGTACTTTGATTACAGGTCCTCAGAGAGGATAGAGTCCTCTTCATTAGGTCTGTGATAAAAATACTTTTGAATAAATTCGCTTGATACATGTCTGAGCTGTAGTTCAGGACATGAAAAAATCGTAATAAAATGGCCACATGGCGGCCTTATTGGATCGTATCACAGAACAAATCTATGTGCATATGTATGACAGACATCCAGCTCTATGGGTTTGCTCAGAATTAGATATACGCATAATTAATGAGGTACAGTATGAAGCATCATAAGGTCTCCCATCATACCATATATGAAGGGTGTACCACTTGTGGTTACTGAGTTATGGACAAACATGTATATTTGAGGTCAAAGGTCATCGAGGTCATGTGACATTTTGTCAAAATAATTGTATTGCTAAGTAATCTCTATATACCAAAAATCAGACCTCTAGCTCTATTGACTCACTCAAAATTAGATATGCACATAATTAATGAGGTACAATATGTGGCGTCATAGAGTGTCCCATCATACCATATATGAAGGGTGTAGCACTTGTGTTTACTGAGTTATGGACAAATATGTATATTTGAGGTCAAAGGTCACCGAGGTCACATGACATTTTGTCAAAAAAATTGTATTGCTAAGTTATCCCTATATACCAAAAATCAGACCTCTAGCTCTATTGGCTCGCTCAAAATTAGATATGTGCATAATTAATGATGTACAATATGTGGCATCATAAAGTGTCCCGTCATACCATACATGAAGGTAGTAGCACTTGTGGTTACCGAGTTATGGACAAATATGTATATTTGAGGTCAAAGGTCACCGAGGTCACGTGACATTTTGTCAAAAAAATTGTATTGCTAGGTTATCCCTATATACCAAAAATCAGACCTCTAGCTCTATTGGCTTGCTCAAAATTAGATGTGCATAATTAATGAGGTACAATATGTGGCGTCATAAGCTGTGCCATCATACCATACATGAAGGGTGTAGCTCTTGTGGTTACTGAGTTATGGACAAATATGTATATTTGAGGTCAAAGGTCACCGAGGACACGTGAAATTTTGAAAAAAAAATAGTATTGCTAAGTTATCCCTATATACCAAAAATCAGACCTCTAGCTCTATTGGCTCGCTCAAAATTAGATATGCACATAATTAATGAGGTACAATATGTGGCGTCATAAGCTGTCCCATCATACCATATATGAAGGGTGTAGCACTTGTGGTTACCGAGTTATGGACATATATATATATATTTGAGGTCAAAGGTCACCAAGGTCACGTGACATTTAGTCAAAATATCTGAGATATCTGCGTGAACGGATGGACTCACGGATGGACTCATGGACGGACATGACCCAATCTATAAGCCCCCTGGACTTCATCCGTGGGGACTAAAAACTGTGTCACTGCATCCTTTTTGCAATATGAATACGATGAGAAACTAAATTTTTATTTTTCTTGGCCTTATACATAGGAATCTATGGACTGCCTTATACATAGGAGTCTATGGACTGCCTTATACATGGGAGTCTATGGAGACTGCCTTATACATGGGAGTCTATGAAGGTGAAAAAAGTCCTCTAACACGGCCAAATTTGATCGCATTGTGAAACAAATCGACGTGCATCTGTATGGGGTAGGGTACTATCCTTGTGCAAAGTTTGAAAGAAATTGACCCGGGCATCTCTGAGATATCTGCGTGAACGGACGGACGGACGCACGCATGCACGGACGCACACACGGACGCACACACGCACACACGCACGCACGGACATGACCAAACCTATAAGTCCCCCCGGACGGTGTCCGTGGGGACTAATAATCCATTTCATAATTCCATTATCCATAATTGCAGAAAATTCTCGACAGTGCCCAGATGCATGTCTGTTTTTAATGATATCTCTTTTAAATGTAATATAGATACTTTTTCTACACTGTGTAGTTTTAAAACTATTTTATCCAGTCATTTTAACAGTTCTCCTTTTTGATTCGTGTATGTTTTTTTCAATTAAATGTAATGTGTTACTTTTATGGTTGTCTTGTACATTTGTCTTGTGATGGTGTGACTTTTTTGTTTCGCAGATCTGTTAGTGGGTTTGCCCGTTGATCTGTGTATCAAATAAAAATATACAACCACTTCATCCTTTGACTAAACTACTACCACCATACAAAACTTCAGAGTCTCTGCTTTTTGAAAATATATAGTATTAGGGGGTTTCCTTGTCATCTTTGATGAGAAATATTGCTTTGAAAAAAAGTGTGTTGGCAACATGCAGCTCCACCTTAATTCAAACAGCACACTCTACCTTAAGACTTTACCAAAATCCACTTTGTATACAACATTGCTCAGTGATATTTTACCGGTTCTTGCCTAGGTCTACCGTAGAGGACATAATGTGCATATTTTGATGATTTTTTCAGTAATTTGTAAAATTTGTTTTCGCAATTTATCCAAACTTCTTGTTTTCTCTTCGTATTGAATACTGCAATCCCTTTCTGTTAGCTATCTTGTGCAGTGTGCCCCTAACAAACATGTCTTGCTGGAAAATGTGTCAATTTTGGAGTTTGTAGAAAATTCTTTGCTTCAGCCCTGTATCTTTACATGTAAACCAAAAAATTTGCTTGCATCACCAGCAATTTGTTTGTGTTGTGGCAAATCATATTGATCCTGTACATGTATGGTCAACAATATTATGGCTGACAGGTGAACTGCTGACCAAATTCAATTGTCGACAATAATACTGTTGATGGCTATGTTGAAAAGACAAATGATTGGCATTTCAAAAGGGAACATGGAAAGAATACTAAAGTAATAGATGCAGCTCCTGTCCCGTTTACAGTGGTACTTCAAGATAGGGAGGTTGCTTTTTTATATTCATGAAGGGCAGAGTAAGGGGGTGAAGGGGTGTCTCAGGACTCATTTCCATTACTTGCCATAATGTATACATGCCGCCCTTTGGGGTTGGTTTGACAGTGATGTGGTCTAAAAGAGGGGGGGGGGTATAAATTTCAGTGCGACCAGGGTCTAATTGTGGTATGATTTCATCCAGTTAAATTTTATTGAAGTCAAACAAATATTTTCTTTCACCAAAATTTTTAATTTTCCCCATAAATGTTTTAGCAAAATTTTTGATTTTTTGTTACAGCAAATAATGACATGGCCAGAGACAATGGATTTGCAGAAAGGTTTTGCTTATTTCTAAGTGAATGTGGAAGTTTTTCTCTTTCATTCTGACTTGTTCAACTTGAAGTTGAATATCTTTATTGTATGTGCTAATATGTCAGAGTGGCATACAGTTCAATAAAGATCAATTCTATTCTATGAAGTCCCAAGCTGTACAAGAGCAATAGTTTTACTCCATAGTGCTTTGTAAATTTTGACTGAACAGTGTTTTAACCAAATAACAAGATTTTTGGGTCGAAAATGGGATATGGGCTTACGGTTTTTATGTGTGGCCTATCATCCCCCCCCCCCCCCCCCCGGATTTTTGGGCAAGCAGTCAGGGAAATAATTTCACCTTCCTTCACCTATTCGCTATTAAATTAAGTCTAGTCCTAACTAGTTTGGCTCGTCACTGTAAACCTACATGCTTCACTTCCCTGATGGTTAGGACCGCTCCCTGTCAAACTTTTCTCTATCAAATTAAGATATTTCGATATCATACTATTGTACGACCTTTGTATCCAAGTCGTGGGGTGCCTTACAAGTTATACATCAGAGCAATGTATTTGAATAGATCAATTCATGATACACACGTATGATAGTTGTTCGACGCAGAGTAAACAACGAGATGTGTTCGAACCGAAAACGCCCCATATTCAAGAGCTTTCCTGGGCCTGTTGTGTCACATTGCGCTATCAGTGTAATAAAATACGGAAATCTTCGCGATTCGAGAAGTGACCATGCGAATAATCATTCAGATTGTGTTTAAACAGTCAGGGCAAGACTACGTGATGTCAACTCTAAATTACGATAGACGTTTAAATCACCCGTGTAAAATGCATGTAATTGTGTATTTCGGTTGAATAAAACATCAACCATTCTTATATTTGTGGGGAAAACGGTCATCTTTACGCAATACCCATAGCAAAAGGCTCTTTCGACTCTAAAACAACATAATATTGACTTCAGATGGGGAACCCAGAATGCAGCCGCCCTTCTCTCTATCCATACAGTGTACACAAATCATCCAGTCAGATTTTCGATACTAAGTTTTACCTGAAATTCCGCCTGGTAAACGTCCTCACCATTGTGAAATCGTTCCTTCATGCCACAGACATGGTCCACAAAGGCTTGCATATTTTCTTTGACGTTCATTTTTGAGGTGACGGTGCGGAACTGGGCGCTAAACAAGAATATTGTACCAGGAAGTACTGTACAAAAAGGTCGCCATAACTGTTAGCGCCCCTAACTTGCAATTTAAAAAGTTGAATTAAACAAGGTCCCTTAAGTGGCTCGAACTACAGCATTGCTATTTACCATTTGCCAACCATTTGCCATGCATTTCTGCGCAAGCCCTCTGTACACGCATTTATCGTGTCAAAGAGAATACATGGTGGGTAAATAAAGACTTTACCGAGAAGA
Source organism: Ptychodera flava (assembly GCF_041260155.1). Taxonomy (NCBI): domain Eukaryota; kingdom Metazoa; phylum Hemichordata; class Enteropneusta; family Ptychoderidae; genus Ptychodera; species Ptychodera flava. Next base: position 822,066 of record NW_027248362.1, read on the forward strand.
AAAGAAGTGTCAGAACTGTTACGAGAGGACCACAAATAGCGTTTCTTGTATTTCTATTAAAGTGCAAATCAAAGGAAATGGCTGATGCTATTGGTTGATTTGCACTTTAATAGAAATACAAGAAAACACCATAATGATTTTGCAATTTTCTCAACATTTTGTCAGTAGATACTAAGGTGGGCACCTACATTAATCATAGACCCTCGACGGTCTATTGTAATTCTCTTTATAATTCTGTATGATGTAGGGTACAGTGAGTAGGAGAGAAAAACGCAGTGAGAAAAACTAGTGTTCCCGTCTTACTTTTTGGGATTATTAATCATACAGAAATGTGCTACTCTCTGTGATTTTGTTGAGTACAGACTAAGTACATGTATTTCATAACAAATTTCAGCCCTCAAATGTGTTGGGGAGCTCATTAAGACTTAAGAATCGCTATTTTGCTCTGTGCATTGTAAAAAAACATTCCTTTACAAATTACTTTGGATAGTTAAAATGACCTGTAACTAGGCGAAGGGACAAGTTTTCTCATTTGCATATTGGTCATGTGATGAAATTGGTTAGAACAATCCAAAATCTGCATCAAAATAGTCAACTTTTCATAAAATTTCGAAGTCTAAGAGCTAGTTTCTAACTTTAAGATTTTTGACCAATATTTAAATTTATTTTGCTCATTTAATAGACAATGATATTGTATGAAACACTGAAATGAGTTGTTCAATTGTACCTTTAAAAAGAGATCTACTATCTATTTCTACACATTTACCAAACACTATTGAAAACAGCATGCCATCTGATGTGAAAAAGATTCCTCTTTCATACTGATATCAGTATTACACTTTATTGATACAGTATGGTAATTAATACAAACACAAATGAGAAAAACAAGAGATAGATAAAAAGAACAATAAAAGCAAAAGTGTCCGTTCAAACCTTGAACAATTGATTTTTTTGAATCAAACAAGTGTCTTTTTAATATTCTCTGCTGATAATAAAAGTTGACAATCAAATAAAAAGTTCATCTCATCTTCAACGTGGATTTAGCCTTATGCATCATTCAATTTCCAGCTTATTACAAATTTAATCTTCAAAGACATAAGATAACTTTCATATCTAGAATACGTCTCAAACAACAACAATTGTTTTGACTATATGATAATTATTTTTTGGCATTACTGATATTGTTCTGACTAAGAATTACTGTAACATTTTCTATAAGCTTTTTTGTTATTACTGATTTGTTCTTTTTGATGCACGATGTAGAATATGACTTTTAGGCAGTTTCCTTAATCTGTACCAATTAGGGACTGGTCAGTTTCTTCGGCCTGGGGAGGAGGGCCTGAGGATTATTTTTTTTGCCGACGTCAGTGGCTGACCCCCATTCCAACTTTCCAAAACAGGGTGACCCTAGCCCTCCTTTTCCAAATTTCAAAAACAGATCGAAATATAAATTTATATATAAATATATATATATATATATATATATATATATATATATATATATATATAATTTTCGGAGTATATTCTAAACATGCAGTCATTCGGTATTTTAATGAGATTGTTGTCATGTCAGTTGTAAGATAGGAATATCAAAGTGTCAATTTTAAAGTTTGAATATAGTATTTTGAATGAGCTGTGAATGTATTCCACAATTTCTATGTAAAACCAGATGTCAAGAACTGTTGTAAATAAATGGATGTCAATCATTTATATCAAAGACAGAAACACAGTAAATCTATAACTTTTGTGGGCGTTTAGACATGCCAGCATCCAATTTCATCTCTTGAGAAGCCATAGAGAGCTATTTTTTGCTCACATGTTGACACACGTGAGCATATGTCGCAGCGATGTCTGTCTGTCTGTGTGTCTGTCTGTCTGTCTGTCTGTCTGTCTGTCCGTCTGTCTGTGTACTCAATATCTCAAAAACAGCTCATCAGATCAGAATCAAATCTGGTACATAGATTCAGTTTGCAAATGGCAAGAACTGATTAGTTTTTGGTGGGTGTGGCTTGCTTACTCTTTGTTCATTTGCATAATTAATGATTTTAGAAAAAACTGATATATATTGACAACGACTGCACACAATTTGATGAGATTTGCTACAAATGTTGATCATACCAAGATATATCAGCTTCGAAAGATGTTAAGGGGTGATGTGAAAGATAATTACTAATTTGCATGTTTAATGAAATTTCCTAATTAGGAGTATATATCTGAATTTACTCGATCAAACTTGACGAAACGTGGTATGCATATTGAAGATACTATGATTTAACCTTATTGAAAGTCATTAAGCATTTTTACTTCATCCACATCCTAATTTGCATATTTAATGAATTTTTGAAATTAAGGATATATATTTGAAGTTACATGACCAAAATTGATGAAACTTGCTATGTACATTAAAGATACTATGATAGAACATTATTACATGTCATTCAGCATTTTTAAATCAGCCAATTCCTAAATTGCATATTTTATGAACTTTCCTAATTAGGGATATTTATGTGAATTGACAAGACCAAAGTTGATGAAACTGGCTATGTACATTAAAGATACTATGATAGAACATTATTGAAAGTTACTAAGCATTTGAACTTTAGCCAATTCCTTATTTGCATATTTAATGAACTTTCATAATCAGGGATATTTATCTGTATTGACTACACCAAAGTTGACAAAACTTGCTATGTACATTAAAGATGCTACGATACGACATTATTGAAAGTCATTAAGCATTTTTACTTCATCCAGCTCCTAATTTGCATATTTAATGAATTATTGAAATTTGGGATATATGTTTGAATTTACATGACCAAAATTGATGAAACTTGCTATGTACATTAAAGATACTATTATGTAGGCTAACATTATTGAAAGGCATTAAGCATTTTTGCTTCAGCCGATTCCTAATATGTGAATTTAATTAACTTTCCTAATTAGGGATAAATACTTGGATTTATTTGATCAAAGTTGGCATAACATGCTATGTACATTGATGATTATACCAGGTTATACCAATATTTGAAGTCATTTGGCACTTAAGTTTTCATGTAAGCTAATTTATAGTTTGCATATCTCATGAGCTTTCAAAGTTTGGAATATATTTTGGAATATATATTTTTATTTCAGCTAATTATTTGAATACTTAATGACCTATAGAGTTAATCTGTGGTGAATATTGTTTATTATGTTAACATAATACTTTCAATGAAGTTGCAAACATGTGGCAAAGGTTCAAATTTACACATAACTGCAATGTATAATGAAACACGTGAGCATTTACAGTTCATATCTGGTTATAAGTTGTAGCCAAATCTGATGTATGCAGTGTCTGAGAGGACCTTTTCTTTGACATTGAAACCATAAAAGCACAGTAGTTGCATCAATGAGAACAAAAAGTATCTTGTCATTTTCCTCTTTCTCAAGTATGTCACTGTATCAAATATATTGTGAAATATTAGTGCATGTTGCTTTCTTATACTGAATTCTCATAGAAAAACAGAAGAGTATCAGGACTTTGTCTCGCTTTTCATATGAACTGCAGAAGTTTCATAATGATTGGTACTCTTTTCAAAACAGACTTTCTATTTGTAAACATCAAGATATCTCTGATATGTACCGCTGATATATTAAAGTACTGCACCAGAAGATCATAATGAACAACGAGGACAACCTTACACCAATTTGAGACTCAATGTTGCACAATTAAAGGCTTAGGGGCACTGACCAAAAGTGGCTTCAAATCTAATTTTGAAGATGAGTTGCTCAACACAGACTCCTCTGATTCATTGTCTTTTGAGCAGCAGCACATTGGGACAGTGATTTGAGAAAGCCTTTTCCATGTAACAAGAAGTGGTTGATGTGCAAAACATCATATTGACAGTTTTATGACTCTAAATTGAATGTAGATATTTACATTGCCAGTCACACTATGGACATCCATCCAATTTGACTGATTTAAATACCTGCCTGTGATACTATGGGGGTGGGGGGGGGTCACTTCTGCTTGGGAGTTTACAACTTTAAAATTTAGGAAAAATCATATAAATCACTCTTAGCATTGTATTTTCATGAAAGTTTTCATGCAGACTGTTACTAGACAAACTATACTGTACTATGTACTCCTAACTTCATCAAATATATTCTGGAAAAAGAAGGATGCATAGTGTTCTGTAGATTCGGTAATAAAAGACAATAATAGATAGTAATACACAGTATTTTTTATTGCTTTATTAAAGTGATAAAGTGTATGTGTTTCATTTGTTTTAGCAATTATATTTTATTTAATTATGTTTTTTCGATTAGCATTTGTTATGGTCAGCATTTTTCCTGCCAAATCACATTTCAATGAATGCAATGTACCTTTTAAGCTGTTAATAGCCTGCTGATTGGCCAGACAATTCTATTGTTCATGATTTATTTTTTCAACAGTTTATTTAAATGATATTGGCTCAAATGCAGTGTTTCATTCATTTTAGAATCATACGTATTATATGAGGAAGGAGTTATGATGCTAATAGTGCCCCTTTATTCAAGAAAATTAAAATTCTTGATGTATATAAACATGGGGCCCGGGGGCACCGACGTCCTTTGTACCTCCTTACTGTTTATTAATTGCCATAAATGTGAAATTTGGCAAAAAGTCAAATTGTTTGGACATAAATGAAAGTTATTTGAACTGGTTACTGCTCCAGCATAAGTTCAAGTGTGGATTCTAAGTATAAACAACCTTGATATGTGTGAAAGTGAATTAAGAATAAGAGATGGGACTCAATAGGATCAACAATATCTAAAACAGGAAACGGTGAACTTATATATAATACAGAAGGGGAGAAAATTTAGCCACAAACTATTGTAATATAATGGACAATGGCTAATCTAAACCAAATTACTTAAACTGGATTGTTGGAATTGATTACACATGTATTTATTGTCCATCAAATAGAAAATAAATTTGGGCCATTGACTAAAAAACATTTGCTTGTTACACTCACCACACTTGTACTTAGTATTTGGAGTGTACACCTATCTACAATACAATGATAAAAAGTTTTGACTCTGTAGGTCAACAGTGCATCTTTAATGTATGAGACTAAATAAGCTTACCCCTCAAGTATGTATAGGCCAAAAACAATATTTAATTTTGAATTATGTAGTGCAGGGAAGGACATACTTTATGGTGAAAAGCAAACTAAATATAAAAACTGAATATACAATTATATGGAAATGTTGTTTTACAGTCATGAGTATCTGGTGTGTGCCGAGAGACAAATATTAAAGGTACACGGTCACCGTAAATATGCATATTCCATATATGGTAAAAGGGCGGGGCTTAGCGTACTAACACCTGTAGCTGTCGGTCCTCCATATTTGATACGTCAAAGAGCATGCAGACAACGCTGCTAAGTATGTCATGGCTGGCCGTGTGGGGGCGCCCTTTTTAAAAAGCGGCCACCCGCATAAAATCTGTGATTGGCTATTTAAAAAAACAGGTGACCGTATACCTTTAAAATTGGACAGTATCATCCTGACCACAGTTTGTCTGACTGGTTGTTTCCTTCTGATTTTCTGACACGGTGATAGGTACAAAATATTATGCTATCCACGATAGTTATACAACATAGCTTTCATTTTGTTCACAGTAGAACTGAGTTTTACATGTAAGATAACTTTCTCGTAAACTGTAAATTCTGGCTTCTGGCAGCTCAAACGTCGCAATACTACATTTTTTGATATGATATGGAGTGACTTGCACACATGCAGTGACAGTCAATATATTCATAGTATGAGAGTCTACTGTACATTCATAGTGATGTTGACAACTACATGTATGCCAGTGCACGATTTCAAAGTAGCCAGGAGGAAATTCTAATGGTCTTTTAGTGGAAATATAGGTTTTAATTAATAAAACGACAGTGAAACAAACAACATTAGTTATCGTGACCTTGCTAAAGTGCAATCTCGGATCATGTATGATCTGATGATCATGCCAAATTACCATGTCGGATTATGCCGTGATTCTGAAGTGCGCGTACTTCCTTAGTAAATCGGTCAACATAAGCACACATTTTAGCGATCAAAGTCAAAAATGATGTCAAAATCAATGCACAACTGTCGAAATTACCCAAAATAAGCAACAGAAAACTAAAAGTTATCGCTGTGTCGAAAGGACAGTACATCAACATAAAACGACGCTACTTTGTTATGACATGGAGGCCGGAGGTAGAAGGACGCTAGAGCATTCCCTCGCTCTCACCCAGCTATTAGTACGGGCTGCCGGTGGGATATTTGCCTCGCTAAAGCAATGGATTGGATTCGCCGGTACATGTACTGGGGAGTACCGAGTACGGAGGCCATCATTCTTCAGTCTATCGAAGGAGCGTTTCGTGCCAAAAAATACATGACAGCAACAAAAGTACCATCACTGTGAACTTCATATTAACAAAACATCATCAAATACATGCTAAAAACTTTAAAACGTCAATATTCGCACCTGACCGAGAAACAAGATGGCATCGGTTTGATTTTTCAAAGTCCTTGAAAAACATTAGGCTCGACTGTCTGATAGCTCAGTAAAATTCGTGCTTTTCCGATTACTATATGTGTGTGTACTGTGTACTGTGTCTGTTTGTCTTGTGCTCCACGCACACCGTGTTGTTCGGTCGCGCACAGAATTGCAATATCTAAGTCGGTTACTGTGACCAACTCTTTTGGGTTGGAAACAGTGGCCGACTGGTTTTGTGTGAGGCCTAGCAGCTAGGAGATGTTGCCATGAGTGTGTGGGGGTTCGAATCCCGTTTGGGTTATAGTAAAATTTATATTTCTTTAACCTGAGTGGACATGTGGTCCTGCTGGTGGATATTTACTTGTCCCCGAGGCTGTCTGATAGCTCAGTAAAAAGCTTCGTGCTTTTCCGATTACTATATGTGTGTGTACTGTGTACTGTGTCTGTTTGTCGTCTGCTCCACATACACCGTGTTGTTCGGTCGCGCACAGAATTGCAACATCTAAGTCGGTTACTGTGACCAACTCTTTTGGGTTGGAAACAGTGGCCGACTGGTTTTGTGTGAGGCCTAGCAGCTAGGCCATGTTGCCATGAGTGTGTGGGGGTTCGAATCCCGTTTGGGTTATAGTAAAATTTATATTTGTTATATGCGCATGCGCATATTAAGGGGAGACCCATTTGATTTCGGGGGTATGCAGGAAGTGGGTATGGGAACTTTTTTTTTGTTAGAGAGACAGCATTTTTTTATTTCTACAGTCAGACCTGCATCAATTTTTTTTTCAAATGGAGTAGCAGTGCAATTTTTCAAATTTAAGCCAGTGTTTCACATATCACAGGATGTTTTTATTTATTCATTTTACATTCAAACAAATGACAAACAAAATGGAAAGTCCAGTATATATACAACTTTAAATTATAGAACCCCTTTTTTGGCAAATCAACTGTGATCAGTACTATATCTGCTTTTCTTTAAAACAGTCAATTTCTCAGGGGAGATGTTATCTTTTGTGGTCAGAGAAACAAGGCAACACATTGTATTTCATTATATTTGTTGTTCCTCAATTTTCATTGTCAACTTGTAATCTTTCTAACATATTTATATTGAGAGAATAATGTATTGGTTTTAACACTAGTTTATTGACTTCTATCTTGTGTTTTAAATTTTCACAATTTACAGAAGTCAAATAGTCCCATCTAGATATTGCCTATACCATTGAGATATTGCAACAGAAATCCTGAAATATGATTTCTTGGGTCAGAAAAGGGAAGGAAAACATCGAGTGCACTGAGGTGTAAAGTAGTGAATGCATGCTTATATCATAAGTGCTGGAAAAAAAACACATAAGAATTACTTGTGGTAAAAACATTTGAGTGCCTTTGGCAGCATGCCAGAAAAGAATACATGAGAATGAAGTTTCCAAAATTTTGCTCATTTCAACAGCATTGTGACAATTCCTTTTTTATTTCTGTCTGTTATGAGAATTTTTTTTCTGAAGCCATTACAGGCTTAATTTTTTTCTTTTATTTCACCTGGTGACAATTTTTTTCCTCAAAATCCTTCATACCCCCCCCCCCCCGCCCCCCGCAGAAATCAAGTGGTTCTCCCCTAAGTGAGCCCCTGACCTACACGGGCCAGTGGATTACTTCCTCAGTAGAACTGATATGCCTGCCAGTACCGGTGTTTATCGCCTACGGAGGCCATCATTCTTCAGGCGCCTTTCGTACCAAAAAATACACGACAGCCACAAAAGTGCATCACTGTCAACTTCATAACTATAGAACATATTGAAATACACAGTGAAACGTTCACAACGTAAAAAATGTGCCCATACCGAGAAAAAAGATGACGTCAGTTTCGATTCTTCAACTCAGATTTTGTCCTACAGTTGTGCGCATGCGCAGACGGTAGTGTTAGCGAAAGTGAGTCAAAATCAAGTAAATATAAAATAAAAATGGATAAAAATATTGTTTAAAAATAATTCAAGGCATGTATCACCAAATTTTGAACATTTCTGACGGCATTTCAACTATACAAACACCAATGCCAAACATCACAATAATCAAATCAGTGGTTTTGAGGAAAAATTGAAAATAGTGGTTTTCAGAAAAAAGCTAAAAAGGTGATTTTAAAATGATTCAATCAAAAAAAGAAAAAAGAAAAAAGTGACTTTAAAATGATTCAATCAAAAAAAGAAAAAAGACCGTTTGAGACATGCCCAAGTGACCACCAGACCAAATTTCAGAAAAAGTTACTGAAGCGTTTCTGAGATACCTGCGTCCACAGCATACGGCCCACTATGTTGGCCATATTGGGCCACGCCATCACATAAGTACCTTGTGCCCAGAGGGCACAAAGTGCTAACAATGTAATCTCCAGGTCACCATTTTCGTTTAGATGTACTTCATGGTAATCTTCCCATGCACTTCAAATCATATTTTTCCTCAATTGATCATACATATAGTACTCAACCAAGAGGTAAAAATGTTTTCCATCCACCAAAATGCAGAACCAGTTTAGGGCAAACATGTATTGAATTCACTGGTACTTTGGTATGGAACAATATTCCAGAAGACAAAAAAATATTTCCACAAGACACAGATTTGAAAAAGAATTGAAAATTACCTGTTAGATTTTGCCGTTTTTGCCTATAATTTTCAGCTATTTCTCATTGTGTAATGTCTTTTTTTTTGTGATATCGTGGAATAGTCGCCACTTCATTTCCTGACTGAAATTAATATATTTCTGAGTATGAGGCTGAACTTGATTAGTGCCTATGGCAACTATTATTCAGTCTTTTTCTGACGTGAAATTTTGCATGATCATGGCAGTGTATCCTTCGCCATAATTTGTATTCAGTTGACATGAGAATAAATTATTATTATTATTATTATATAGATGCTGTTGAATGTACATAAAATATCTTCTTCACTTTGTGACAAGTAATTTTCCTCTGAGGTTGTCTCATTTTGATTAGTTCAATGTGTTTATGTTGTATGATCAATACATAATTGCAGCGAAGTTATGGTATTTTTCCCAAGATTCCATTTGTACATTCACAATTTGAGAACTTCCCATCCAGTTATTGGATGAAGTGAATTCACAGTATGGAACCAGTACTACAATAAACTTCATTTGCATATTTTAAGAATTTAGTATTTTGTGTGATGTATGATCATTCCTTTATTTTCACATGAATGCACACATGAATAATAATTCAACATATGTTATACCCAATTCTCAACTTTATAACAATCGGGAGAATAATTCCATACCTATGTTTTATTCTGTTTATAAGATAGTATACATGTTTTGTTTGTCATCCAAACTGTTTGCAATGAGCAAAAAAATGATCAGCGAATTCTGTGTACCTTTAAAGATGATTTTGCTGCTTTTTTTAATAGAGCGAGTCATAAAAGTTGTGGCAGCCACTTTGAGTGTTTTAAACAAAGTTTTCATGAACACTCAAAATATAGTAGACACAAAAAAATGATCTTCCAGTATTACCCAGTCAACAGAGACAAGCAAACTTCCCAATAGGAAAAATTTATATAATTTTTTAATTTTATTTTTTCACTACGTTCTTTTCATTTTAAAAAATCTTTTAAGCCTCAAATCCCCAGGATATCAAATGGTCTAGCCCTTAGAAGATCACCATTTCAAACTCTTCCTTTGGTATTGCATTGCAATATCATATAAATTTCTTCCTTAGCACTGAACAAAAAGCTATTTAAGGTAGCAAGAATTTAGGCCCCAGTCATGACCTTTGTGTGACCTTGTAACCTGTTATATTCAGAGGCATGCAGCCAATTCATTACTGAATTTTTGGTCCATTTTTTGACCAAAAAATGGGCCCAATATGTCATGGCCCTTCAAATATGTCTGCAACTCTGTGCAGCATATATGAGTGTGTATGCCATGACCAAACTGTTGCATTACAGACGACTCATAAACTTCACAAATGATAGATCACGTGTTAATATTGAGTTATTTCATAACAGGAGGTCAACTTTTAAGCAACAACCTGATGTTATCTATACAGATATCAGCAAGGCTTTTGATAGAGTTGATCACGTTTGCTGCTCTACAAATTACAGTATTTTGGCATTCATCAGAATATTCTGAAATGGTTAAAAAGTTATTTGAATAATAGGCAGCAATTTGTCCTAGAAAATGGATCAGCGTCGACTTGGTGCCAGATAACATCCGGTGTGCCACAAGGTTCCATTCTTGGGCCTTTGTTATTTACATTATACATAAATGACTTGCCGATGACTGTATCTGTTCAGTCATTGCTGTTTGCAGATGATGCCAAACTTTTCAGTCTTGTTAAACTTTTGATGATAGCAAGCACTTACAAAAGTCTGTAGATAAACTTGTTCAGTGGTCAAAAATTTGGCGCTTAGATTTGAATGCTAGCAAATGTAAAGTATATTTACCATCACCTTAAAAAAGAAACCTATTAAGTTTAATTACCATGTGGATAATTGTTTGCTCGATCATGTTTCTCACATTAAGGATTTGGGTATCATTTTTTATTCCAAACTCACTTTTGTTCATCACATTGACTCTATTGTGGGTAAAGCCAATCGCATAATTCGTCTCATTAAATGCAATTTTAATTGGATCATTCAAGTTGCTGTCCTTCGACATCTGTTTATTACTATGGTGCGTCCAATTTTAGAATATAATACAGTCATTTTCAATTCAATTTCTGATAGTCAGGCAAACCGTATTGAGTCAATTCAGAAACGTTTTCCTAGATATTTACATCATAAGCAGGGATGTCACGGTGACTCTTCATCTTGGTGTAATTGTGACTATAAATTGCTCTGTAATCTATTTAAAATTCTACCTTTGTTCTTACGTAGGAAACTATCTGATTGTATGTTAGTGTGTAAATGCCTTTTATCTTCTTATGACTCTACAGATTGTACAGGTGTTTATGGCCTATGCGTACCTAGATACTCTGCCAGACATAGACCTCTATTACACGTCCCTTTATACTGTAGAGTTGATGTTACAAAAAATGGCCTGGTTGGACGTACACCACGACTTTCTAATGATTTGATTGATAAGGTTTGCGATGTCGATGTTTTTGAAGAATCTCATTCAACTTTTAAAAGACATGTTAATTTATTTTTGTCATTGTTTGATGTTTAGGGTACTTTTTTGTTTGTTTAAATTTTAGTGTATTTTATCCTTTTCTTTATTTTCTTGTCTGTAAGTGGCTGCCTGATGGTGCTGTTGATGAGCAAATAAAATAAAATAAAATTAAACAATGGAAAATGTTGATTCAGAAATTTTGTGTTTGGTATATTGGTGAATTTATTTGGATCTGGCAGGTAGAGTTGACTTAATTCAGATTCTCAGACTTAGAACTCTGAGCTCAGATTTAGACCTTACAAAGTTTCATCTCAGATCTAACATCGATAATTAGTTATATTCAATCTGTATTGTTATTAACTGCTATGAAATGTAAACTATGTGATATAAAAGACAGTTTCAAATTCAACAGATTTACTCATTTGGTCATGGTCTTGATCAATCACTTCTATGCCATCTATCCCCAATTAGTCCCACACTGGTACTGCATGGCTACAAACTGTGGCTCGTACAGCATAGACTGGTGCAGCCAGCAAGAAAGTGCTTAACTTTTCATTTGGCACAATTTTCGAGTGAACTGTGAAGTCCTAAGGTCAATTAAAGCATGGTCCCGCCACAAAATGGATCATGGTCGAAGTTTAGGTTCCAGGTTTGCAGATGAAAATGAATACTTCTTTATCTTGAATGTATATACAATGCCTTTCTGTATCAATATTGTTTCATTTATGTCACCGGTTCTTGTGCATCATAGTTTGAAAGTCCCGAGATTTTTTTATGTGGGGTTGTGAAGCATGTGAAGTTTATGAGATCTGAGATTTGAATGAGTCTGAGCTCAGAATCTGCAGATAGGATCTGAAAAGTCAACTCTACCATATCTGGTATGTTTCCAGTGGATGCAGCTTATTTACATAATAACAGGGAACATAGTCTGCAATGTTTTCTTTTGGTTTGTTTGTTTGTTTGTTTATGAGTTGACACATAGAGTAAATTACAAAAGAGCTGAAATTAAACATGGTGAAGAATCATGTATATTTGTTTGATTGTTTGTTTGTAAAAAGCTACCAAATGAATAAAACATGAAATGTAAAATGAAAGCCAGAACATCCAGCACACGCACTCTGCCCAGACAAACACATTCCAGTGTAATTTTCTCAAGGGATGCAAGCTGGGCTACCTAACTGGGTCACGCACACAAATTTATACTCAGGAAGACATAACGTCGAATTCACTACCAACAACAGAGAAACAAATAGAGAAACACTGATACGTATAATTGATATCTACCAACAACGATTGCAGAGACAAGCAAGCATTGATGATATCTATGCAAAATTTTGCCAGGCTTTATTAACAGAGATGGATGACAAGCTTAGTTATCGGGATACTTCCACTTCCAAGTCAACTCGTAAATTTCAGCGGAAAAGAGCTGTTTGTTGGAATGACGAGCTGGATAGACTCTGGCGACAGATGCGTCTCAAAGAAAAGATTTATCTAAAAGACGGACGAAATAGTTCAAATAAGAAGAAACCTTAGAACGGACTTTCTGAACGCTAGGCATCTATTTGATAAAACTCTGAGGAAGACCAAACGTGCGCATCAAAAACAGTTACAGAACGATTTGGAGTCCGCTATCTCGAGTGACCCGAACTCATTCTGGAATTCGCTAAATAATCAGGGCCTGCAAAAGCGTTCAAGCATCCCCATGGAAGTTGTTAGCAATGACGGCAGAAATATTGTTACAGATGAAAGTAGAGTACTAGGACGCTGGAAAGATGATTTTAAAGGGCTCTACATGGGCTTTGGTGCCTCTGAAAACTTTGATGACGGTTTTTATGAAAGAGTCATGGGATGCACTGAGGAATTTAATGATGAAGTTCCTTTGTATGAAGTTAATGGCCAAAATGAGCTCAATAATGATATTACATTACACGAGGTTGAAATGGTGGCAGCACGTTCAGCAAAGGGGAAGGCAGTAGGAATAGATAGAATTCCTTACGAGGTTCTTAAAAACAGTGCTACCATTTCGTTTCTGCGGACACTATTTCAGCTTTGCTTTGATGAAGGTATTATGCCGTCTGTATGGTCTAAGGCCATAATTTCTCCAATTCCAAAGAGTGCATTGAGCGATCCTAGAGTACCCACTTAATTATCGCGGAATTATAAATAAGTCTTCTCTGTACAGTTTACAAATTGTATAGTGCTGTTCTGAACAATAGAATTACAAAGTATTTGGATCATAATAATATGTTAGTTGATGAGCAAAACGGTTTTCGCAGAAACAGAAGTTGTCAGGATCATGTGTTTACCTTGTCATCCATTCTTCACAATCGCAAAACCTTAGGACTTCAAACATATACTTGCTTTATTGATTTGAAAAAAGCTTTTGATTGCGTCAATCATCAGTTGTTATTCTCTAAATTAAGGTATTTCGGGGTTGTGGGGAACATGTTTAGAGCGATCAAGTGTATTTACAGAGCACCTTTTTGCAGCGTCAATGTCAATGGTAAATATACAGAGTGGTTTGAAATACTAAATGGCGTACGTACGACAAGGTGATGTTTTATCACCTACATTATTTTCTGTATACATCAATGACCTTGCAGTGAGTATCAATGACTTACGTTTAGGGATCCCAGTTAATGATTTCAAGGTGTCTATTCTTCTATACGCAGACGATATTGTCATTTTAGCCGAAAATGAAGATAATTTACAATCAATGTCGTCAGTTGTTCATAATTGGTGTTTAAAATGGCGTATGGTAGCTCATGATTCTAAATCACAGGTCGTTCATTTTAGACCAACTCATATACAACGTAGTACTTTTCAATTTTGCCTCGGAAACAAAGCTCTTACATATACAGATAAGCATAAGTACCTTGGGGTTATTTTTCATGAGCACTTGAATTTTGACTTTACTGCGTCTACACTTGCTGACTCTGCTGGAAGAGCCCTGGGTGCCATATTATGTCTAAATTTTCCCTCCTTAAAGACATGGGGTTTGGTACATACTCGCATTTATTTAATGTTGGAGTTGTTCCCATTATGGATTATTGTAGTGGAGTATGGGGCTTTCAGAAATTCAGGTGCTGCGATTCAGTCCAAAGTAGAGCGATTCGTTTCTACCTTGGGGTTAATCGCTATGCTCCCCTTCACGCCATTACTGGAGATACGGGATGGGCCTCGCTTCACGGGAGAGACGGAAGTTGAATATGATAAGAATGTGGAACAGGTTACTTGTGATGCCTGATAACAGGCTCACGAAGAAAGTGTTCATTTGGGATCTTAACATTAATAATAATAACTGGTCCTCAGAGGTTTATGATGTTTTCAATGAATTAGGAAGGGCTGACATATTTGATTCTGTCGTATCATGTAATCTGTCTATGGTAAAGGACCTATTATATAATCACACTAAACGGGAATGGGCTAGCTCTGTACAGAGCAAACCCAAGCTACGTACGTACGTAACTTTTAAAGAGACCTATGGCCCTGAAGAGTACCTAAAGGTAAATTTATGTCGGAGCCAGAGGTCTCTCGGATCATTGCTCAGTTGAGATCAGGTACCCTCCCCTTGCGTATTGAAACGGGTAGATTTCAAGACCTAGACGTAGAAGATAGAATTTGTGAATTTTGTGATTTGCGTACCCCAGAAACGGAAACGCATTTTCTGTTTTACTGTAAGGCATATGACCATCATCGCAGAATATTATATGACAAAATTATAGGAAAATTAGCAAACTTCAGTGACTTATCAGACCCTGAAAAGTTAAAATTCTTATTTACAAATTGTTGTAGACCGTTAGCACGCTTTGTTGAAGCAGCTTATATTGTCAGGAAAACTTTTTTGTATCACCAGTGCTAATTTATTGTACTTTACTGCTTTGAAGTGACCTGTAAGCCCGTGTGGGCTGGTTGCACGTATTGTATTTTTACAGTTTTGCATTTTGTATTTTGTCTCAGTTGCAGCGGAGAGCTGCGAGTGCAAATGTCACTATAATAAATATCCATACCATACCATACCAACAACAAGAAACTATCATTAACCCTTTGAGTGCTGTAATTGTTCCCATCAACATTTTAGTGCAACATTTTTACCAATCTTTATGAATTTTTCTGTAAAGTTTTATAATTTTGGACCAAATGGACATCACATTTTATCGGCTACAATTTGTCAAAATTTTGACAAAAATCTGAAAACCAGATATGAACTGAAAATGCTCACGTTTCATTATATATTGCATTTATGTGTAAATTTGAACCTTTGCCACATGTTCACAACTTCATCATGATCAATATAATGAACAATATTCACCACCGATCAATTCTAAAGGTCATTAAGTATTCAAATATGTAATTAGTAAAATAAAAATAATTAAATTCGTTGAGTACTGTCATTGTATCACCACTTAATATAGCATGTGCAACTGCCTTTGGTCAAGTCCTTCAAGCTATATATGATAACCTGTGAAAGCTTATTAGATATGCAAATTATAAATAAATTGGCATGACAATGCGAAATGACTTTCAATATATTTATAACCTGGTATAATCATTAATGTACATGGCATGTTTTGTTCTCATTTAAATATGCAAATTAGGAATTGGCTGAAGTAAAAATGTTAAATGACTTTCAATAATGTTGTCTAATAGTATCTTTAATGTACATAGCAACATTTGTCAACTTTGGTTGAGTCAATCAGATATATATCCCTAATTAGAATCGTTCATTACATATGCAAATAAGGAATTGGCTGAAGTAAAACTGATTAATGACATTCAATAATGTTGTATCATAATGTCTTCAATGTACATAGCAGGTTTCATCAACTTTGGTCGAGTTAATTCAGATATATATCACTAATCAGGAAAGTTCATTAAATATGCATCTAAGGAATTGGCTGAAGTAAAAATGCATAATGGTTTGCAATAATGTTATATCATAGCATCTTTAAAGTATATAGCACGTTTCATCGATTTTGGTCAAGTCAATTCAAATATAAATCCCTAATTTCAAAAGTTTATTTAATATGCAAATTAGGAGTTGGATGAAGTAAAAATGCTCAATGACTTTCAAGAATATTGTATCATAGTATCTTCAATATATGCAGCAAGTTTCATCAACTTTGGTCAAATCAATTCAGATATACATCCTAATTAGGAAAGTTCATTAAATATGCATATTAGGAATTGGCTGAAGTAAAAATGCTTAATGACTTTCAATCATGTTAAATCATAGTATCTTCAATATACATACCAAATTTTAATCTAGTCAATTCAGATATATATCTCTAATTAGGAAAGTTCATTAAATGTGCAAATTAGCAATTATTTTATGTCACCCTCAATATCTTTCATGGCTGATACATCTTGATGTGATCAACGTCTGTAGCAAATCTCATCAGATTTTGTTCAGTCATTCTCAATGTATATCCGTTTTTTTTCCTAAAATCATTAATTATGCAAATGAGCAAAAAGTAAGCAAGCCACACCCACCAAAAACTGATCACTTCTTGCCATTTGCAAACTAAATCTAGGAATCAGGTTTGATTCTGATCTGATGAGCCATTTTTGAGATATCGAACACACAGACAGACAGACAGACAGACATCGCTGCGACATATGCTCACACGTATGTGAACACGTGAGCAAAATTTTGACTGGATATATTTCTAAAGGGGCTTACACTAATCGAAGAAACGGAACGGAACGGAACAGAACGGAAGGCCATACAAAAAAGAAAATTTGTTTCTATTTTTTTTTTTTTTTTTTGCGATGCGTGTGTGACAGTATGGCGTACATTCAAGTTTGCTTGCGCATACTTTGCTTTAATGAAATAAAATTTTAAAACATCGTAAACCTACTGTCCGTCGACGACGTCAGTTTAATATAAAGGAAAATGAGGGCAACTCCACACATCTGCTCTACCAAGTTTGTTTAACATTACGATATGGTGAATAAAAGGATCATTGCATTTATTTTGAGTGGAATACATGGCGAGACACCGTTGAATCGATAGTGCTTTGACCCTAGTCATGTGATCTGGGTCCCCGGTAAACCCGTTTGTTGATTGAGTGATTCGTCTTAATGGTGTTTCGGAACTAAAAATGGGGTTCCTTCATGAGTCGCTCTCTTGTTTTGTATCCCCTCTGCTTGGTTGTGTGATAAAGTCATCTTCGTCCTCAAAGAGGAGAAGCTAGATTCGTTATTGAGAGAGTTAGCCACTATTGACTGACTCTATAGTGAGCAATCCGGTGTGTGGTTTCATATTATAATTAACGTGACCCAGCATCGACCAGAGTTTCTGGACGATTATACGGATATTTGTTTTAGGGCATATTTTGAGCGTTGCCAGTGCTCGTTATGTTAACAGTAAATGTTGTACTAATGTGACAACAATTAGTTTCTTTTAGGCATTTAAATCGATTATCCGAACTTTTGGTTTTGTGTCAATTTTTCATGGACTTTTTAATAGATTTCGGGTCGATATTGGTGCCTGCTTTCCGGTGTTTGAAAAGCATATTGTCAAGGGCTGTTTCGAGAAATAAATGTATAAATCTTATTTCTCTGTGTTTAGCCATTCCCAGGTTTCATGGTTTTGTTAACAATATTTGTTGTAAACGGCCTTTGAAATCGGTTTGGTCTGAGGAGAGTATTGGTTTATATAATTCATGCCGCCGACTTTGATTAGTTATATGGCAGCTTTCTCAGTTTTTGATTTTCTTTGCCAGATGATGTTTTTTGTATTGCTCAGCAATCTTTTTAGTTTGGTTGATTGTAGTACCAATTCGATGACAGATTGCATCTTGGTTTTATACGATAAGTTGTGGCGTAAATGGAGACAAATTAAGCAAAAAAAAAAATATTTAGAGTCCCGTTGTTAACATCGCTATCGTGAAACCTTTTAACTGTTTGAACGATGTGGGCAAATTGTGTTTGAATTAACTCACTGGACTTTTCGGTTGTCGTTCTGGATATCGACGGAATGCTTACTCCTTCACATCTCGGTCAAAGTTACATAACGAGCTATGATTTTGTAAGAAGGATTTGTTTTAGATGCTCGTTTTATAGACCATGAGGAGTGTCGTTAGAAAATGACTCGAGGGTTGATCCCAGAAGTAAGCTCAGCTGCAGTGATTTTTGTTCACTCTCCTGTCTTGATAGAGTCCTCCTTTATGTGCTCAGTTTAAGCGAGCAGACCGTACATACGGAAACATCGCTATCTGTGCTCGTCTCAGACTGGTTTGACGAGACTTTGAGCTTGTTCTATTTGTAGCAAGGCAGGATGTGATTACAGGTTTGAGTATATTTACATTACGTCAACGTCAAAGTAGACTATTATTTGATAGGTTAATTGGTTTCAGGCACTAAACTTTGATGAAGTTTATTTTGTCCCAATGGTTTCCGTGTAAGAGCCATGGTTAAAATATGTATATATTTTGTACACAAAGATAATGGTTGAAATGATCCATGTTTTTGCTGGTTTTTTACATATGAGGTAGTCGATGGATACCCCGGAGGGTATTCTCGTGTTTGCTAGCCCTCGACTTAGATTACACACGGTCTTTTCATAAAATGGAGTGTCCGTGCTTGTAACGTGACCTAAGAAAGCAATCAATACGCAAGCAAACTTGAATGTACGCCATACTGTCACACACGCATCGCAAAAAAAAAAAAATAAATAAATAAATAAATAGAAACAAATTTTCATGTTGTATGGCCTTCCGTTCCGTTCCTTCGATTAGTGTAAGCCTTCTAAAGGTGACAAAACTTGACTTTGGGACTCAAAGGATTAACTAGTTTCTCACATTATGAACCCTATTTCTACTGGACCATCTCTTCCACATTGTCAAAAAACAGCAATTTTCAACTGGTCTTACAACATCTTGATCCAAATTTCAAGTGGGGCACATTGGTGTCAAATAAACAGATCATGTTATGTTCGATTGTTAATGGTTCAATGATAAATGTTTTCAACAAATATAGGTCATTTGCAATAGTTGATTGTATCTTAATGCACTTTCTAATCGTGCCAATTTTTGTAATATATAATAATAAACCTATATTGTTGATTTAAAGGGGAAGTTCACCAAGTATGATTTTACATATGTGCTAGCTTTGTGGTCACTTACCCCGGAAAAGCTATTTTCGCCATTTATATAACTCGCATGATTTTTTACAAAAACCGATAGAAATAGTACAGGAAGTTGCCCATGTAATTTGAATCATGGGAAAAAAGTTCCAAGCTTGGAGCTTGCATCATGTGATATGGAAGGGACCATCTTCCCATGGGTATGGCATTGTCCACTCATCCATGCTCAAGCCAGGCTGAGCGTATTTGCATAACTTTTGTTTATACTGAGTATCCTTGCATAAACGATGAATCACTTATAATAAACTGTCCACTGTCAGATTTTGTGTTGCTGCTTACTACTGTGTTACTGTGAGTGGACAATGTGGGGGGCATACCCCATAGTGGACAATGCCATACCCATGGGAAGATGGTCCCTTCCATATCACATGATGCAAGCTCCAAGCTTGGAGCTTTTTCCCATGATTCGGATCGAATTACATTGGCAACTTCCTGTACTGTTTTTATCGGTTTTTGTAAAAAATCGAGCGAGTTATATGTGGTGGAAATAGCTTTTCCAGGGTAATTAAGTGACCACAAAGCTAGCACATATGTAAAAAGCATCCTTGGTGAACTTCCATTTAAACTCGCTGACATCATAGTCTTTGAAGTCTTTCATGACCGAGTTCCCAGTGGCATACTGAAGTCAAATTTGCTTCATGGCTGAGACATGCAACATTTGAAGAATTAGAATACTTTAATTGACTTAATTTGTAATTACAATAATATCAAGGATGCACCTGTAAAAGTGATAAGAAGTTGACTGGTTTTGATATGATGACAAACATATGTCAATATATATCATCCGTTCAAACACATGCAAAAACCTTTGGCTTTCCTATAAGATAAAGCCCTATATATGATAGTACTTTGGAACTTTTTCCAAAACGACAAACGGGTTGATGGTATTTAAACTCAGGCTGTAGCAATCTTACATGCAGGTCGTATATGACTCCCACAGGGGTCTTTTTGGGCAACCTCTTTAGGCCATGCAAGCTTTGTGATGTATTAGGTCATTGCTATACAGAGATCCTGCTAAGGCTTATATGTTAAAATAAAATACATAAATATATTTGCCTATCTCTTATCATCACATGTATATCACCAGTGGATAAATCACTTTCATGCATAAAGTGTATGTATTCAGCTGTCCCAAATGAGGCTCATCATAACCAGAGTTTAGAGAAGATTATTCTTCTCTGAAGGTGTAGCTACAGTGATAACCTGGCAGTTTTAGCTCACGTATTCACACAATGTGAGTGTCGTACTGATGTGCTGCTCCGATTTGACTCAAACTCGATACATAGATTTTGTTTAAAAATGGCAAGAATTGATTAGATTTGGTGGGTGTGACTTGCCTTTTTACGCCAATTTGCATGATGATTGATTTTAGAAAAACAGATTTAAGGTAAGAATGGCTGCACAAAATTTCATGAGATTTATCCAACAAACATGGATTACACTAGGAAATATAAGCCGTGAGAGGTATTGAGAAGTTACATAAAAGTCAAATGCTAATTTATGTATTTGATGAACTTTCATAATTAGGGAGATATATATCTACATATATAGCTACATTTACTTGACCAAAGTTAATGAAACTTGTATGTACATAAAAGATACTATGTTACAGTGGTTTAATATTTTGAGATCAGTCAATTACCAATTTGCACATTTAACAGACTTTCCTTATTAGTGAGATATATATATAAATAGTTTATTATAACAGCATAACGTTTCGTCCTAAAAGTAGGACTTCTTCAGGTGCTACAGATCAAAAAGTTTCAACACGGAGTAAGTCACAGTGATATTTAACGTACAAAAGTTACATGTCGGAGAAAATACTAAGTGACAGTATGGTGAAAATACTCCTGTATTTTCACCATACTGTCACTTAGTATTTTCTCCGACATGTAACTTTTGTACATTAAATATCACCGTGACTTACTCCGTGTTGAAACTTTTTGATCTGTAGCACCTGAAGAAGTCCTACTTTTAGGACGAAACGTTATGCTGTTATAATAAACTATTTGAACCAGAAGATTGGTACGTGTGTAATATCCTACAAACGAATATATATATATATATATATATATATATATATATATATATATATATATATATATATATATATATATATATATATATATATATATATATATATATATATATATATATATATATATATATATATATACACACACACACACACACACTTCAGGGTTGACTGGAGTGACAAGGTAACTGAGTTGTGACTCTGAGTTTCGCGCTCTATGCGGTCATCAGATGACCGCATAGAGGTCTGATGACCGCATAGAGCGCAAAACTCAGAGTCACAACTCAGTTACCTTGTCACTCCAGTCAACCCTGAAGTGTATATATATATATATATATATATATATATATATATATATATATATATATATATATATATATATATATATATATATATATATATATATATATATATATATATATATATATATATATATATATATATATATATATATACACACACAATAAATATGAGAACACATCAAGTATGTTTGGTACTTATTACCGGAGTTTCACGCATACATGCGATCGTCAGATAGGTATAGATTTTATTGTGTGAAATTTGCTTCAGGTGCTTACATATAAGTATCAGGTTGGGTCAAACCATTTGGTGTTGTGGGTTGGATTGAAATTTGACAAGTAAAATTTGTTTTCGTGTCGGCACTTGGAGACCAACTCGGAACGCTTGTTTAAAAGGCTAGATTTATCTGCATTGATTATGAAGAGCTTCTGTGTAAGGCAAAGGTTGCATTTCTTGGACACATTTGAGTAACTGCTTGCTTTTGATAGGATTGACCATGATATATTAAATGGTTTGTCCTGAGATTTCAAGTGACAGACATATTTTGACAATTCTGTGCTGTTGGCGTATGCCTTACTTCGGAAAGATTGGACATGATTAGCATAGCGTGTTTTAAATGTGTTGTCAGTTAGACCGATGTAATGTTTCGCCTCATTGGCATCGCTTGTAACAGTAGCTTTATAGATTATGGATTTAGACTGGCAAAAGCCCCCTGGAGTGGGCAATTGGTCTTAATGCGGCACTTACATACGTCATAAGGTTGAGTGCTCTTATTTACATACCTGCCTTAATGCCTCTCCTGCACAGATCCATCTTACAAGCAAAGATTTTAACATTTTCAATTGTGAACTTTATAATGACCCACAGAGTCCTTGTGAATCTGGAAGCCTCTGGTGTTATACAACTTGGACACTCAAGTGTTCTTTCACTCATGCATGCAAAGATCATTCTTAGTTTTTCTAATAGGATATTTTGCATTCATTTTTTTCACAACCCTAACATCAAATGACATAAATAGGCTCACATGAATGCATTCAAAATTTGTTTGTCTCCAAGGAAGAGTCTTCATCAGGGATGTATAGTGTCATAATGACAAGATTCTTAGCCAATGCAAGAAAATAACTAGAAAGCATTTGCAAGCAAAAGCGAAGTTCAAGAGACCAGAGCAGTGGAAGAAAAGAAAATGTGTGACGAAGATTGGTGCAGAATGAAAGAGTGCTTGGGATTTTAATATGCAAGCACGTACCTATAGTGACATCGGACACACAGCTTGAAATGCGGACAAATTTTATCAATGTTGCATACATGGCTGTTTTTGCAGCTTGTACTCTGAGTCGTGAATATGCCTTTTAGTATTCATTGTTACACTAGCAGTCGTCTACTAAGATGTGTTTTAGTCATTTTGCATGCGTAATTTTCCAAAGCATAATCTAAAAATGCGGACAAATATTTATTTTTGCATATTAATGACAGAACAGTGACGTAAACTGTGAAGAGCCCTATACAACTAAAAGGAAGGCAGTCAAGGGAATTACAGTACACAGATTACAAATGCCTACATGTACGGTAAAAACACAACAGATACATACGGGGGTGACAACGCACGGAAATGTATATCAGACGAGAGGAGACATCGGACCAAGGCCGTTGAACTTGAAAACCGAGGCCACATGCATTTTCATTTGATTAAGCAATTAATGCTTCATCTGTTAAGAGTTTTTACCACTGACTAAAACAATTTTCATTGCTATACAGTCGCTGTTTTCACAAGATACTGACCCTTTGATCTTGGAAAGTTGAGTTGCTTTTACGTGCAGCCAACGCATGCCGGTGCAGTGACAGACAGTTCACTATGTTATGCCTAGCTCTGCATGGAAGGGCTGTGTGTTACCAACGTTAAACGGTCTCCTATCACAGCCGTGCAGACTGATATAGAAAAAACCGCTGGTGGCTCCTCAGAAACACGACGGGCAGTTTCTCCACCGAAAACAGGCGATTTTGAATCCAAAACTTGCATTGATCTTCGTTTTTGAGCACACCCACCTCGCCTAGGTACACGATGTGCCCAGCCGCGCTGGTAAACTTACGCAAAGCCTACTTTTCTCTCTCTATGTGAGGGAAGCGTTCGTATCCACCACCATTGTTAATCTCATTCAACCCATGAGCACTCGGGCAAAAACCAGTGTGAGTCTGAATCATATGGAAGGCGTATGAGGTAACAGTATAGCCACGTACGGCGAGTATTTAGAGAAAAATAAAAATCAAAAAGCAACAAAAAACAAAGCGAAAGAAAGCTAGAATTATTAATAGCTGAACGCAATATGATAGTTGTGCAATGCAAAATAAAAAATAAATAAATAAACAAACAAACAAGAAATGCCTGTGAAACCCGTCCGAGCTGAGCGATGACGTCATAAGTGTGTCGCAATGCATTCTGGGTAATGAAGGTAAAATTTGTGTATAGCATGTTCTATGGTAGTAATACCGGAAATAGAGAAAGAAAGAAGGAGTGAGCAAAAACTAACAGTTCCAGAGCTGGTCCCTGGAACTAATTATCTCTAGGTAAAATGCACACCAAGAAATGAAAACAATTATTAAAGGCATACTAGTAACTACAATACCATAGGTTGACATACAATCTAATGGTAAGTCTAAAAAGTTGGCCATATGTACACCCCTTTTGAAGTTACATGCACATTTGTGGTGGTTTGTCTTGGTCATGTCAATATACTGTAACTGCAGAGCAACAGGCATTGGACAGTAGTTTTTCTTACCACCTGGTAAACTATATAACAGGTATAATGCCATTCAGACCACAAAACGTTTTAAGTTACACAGGGGATAAGATTTAGACCAATGAAGTCCTCATAAGAATACTACACGACATCTAACAATTTTCGAGAAGGCACCGATGGTTCACAACCATGAGAAGTTTTCTAGCACATATATCATTTTGATTCCGACCAAAATAACTTGTCTTGTTTGAATACTATAGTATAATGGCTGAGCTAACATTTAAGCGGTAAAACTTTTTGAAGAAATCTCATTGTGACTGATGGTGCATGTTCACACCAAATTTCAAGGTTATAAATGCTGTGATTCTTGAATTTTTGCCGTTGACATTCATACACACTTACATACAACAGATACAGATCAATCTTGCACATACATACAGAGCAAATGTCAGCTAAAAATGCAACATTTAGGAATGAGCAACAGCTTCCTTTATTTATAAGCATTCTCTATATTTGGCATTTCAGTAAGTTCATGTCAAATTGCAAGAATGTGACCAGATTTTGCAATTGCTTGAAATATTTGTACCATTATCCAATATGTATCTCAGTATCTCAGATAGCTTTGAATATGTATCTCATCACTGTCTAGTACATTTACAAATTTTTACAATTGTTCAAAAACCCTAGTAACAAGTTTTTGACACTTTTTGGCTTTGGTCTGTGTATCAACATTTTCTAGGTGCACTTCCCTCAAAAAGCTTGCGAATCCAGCTTTGGCATTACAATACATACTTGTGAAATGTATCGTTATACACAATTGAATGCAAGTTCGGTGACAGATATCAAGACCGTAGTGGAAATTCAAACACTGAACCAATCTACATACAGTAGGATGTAGGCCAAGAACTCATGTTGATACAAGAGCAAACTGTGATCGCTTGTAGAACCACAACTTCTCTGAAGCAACTCAATACTATTTGAAGGCCAGTGGTAGCTGTTCCTGTTTCTTTGTTGAAATAACATCCAGTTAAGCAAGGCTGCCTCATGGTAACTTTATCAAAGTGGTTACCCAAATTTTTTCAGACATAAACAACATCCAGTAATATAAAATTTACACAGTTGTAAAAGTCAATACAGAGACTGGTGAGGTACTACATAGATTCCAAGAAAAGTTGTGATCATAATATCTAATCATTAAACAACCCTCACTGCTTTAAAGGAACAAAAAAGTGAATGGCAAATATGACAATAAAAGATAATTAAATTGCACTATGTACTTCTTTATATCCAAGTGTGCGTAGACACGTACCACATTTACTCTTTCAGTTGATTTCCAACTTGCATAATGAAGATGCAGAATGGAAAACTGCCTGTAGATTTCGTTTTAGAAATGACATACACTGATAAATATTAAATGTTTGCAAAATATGACAAATGCATCTTTATTCTGGGGATAAACAAACCGGTTGAGTTCGTCCCTGGGGTGAGTAGATTATGAATGTGAGTTTGAATCTAATCAAGAAAAATTATTTGATTTCCAATTTCATTTTTAAGAAAACTCTGCATGTCATACAAATATGAGTTAGTACAGCAGACAAATACTAAGCATTCACATTTGCTCTTCAGAGTAGCACAAATAGTCACTTGACTGTACAAAAGATATGTATAATTATCTTAGTTACACATTTAACCAAAATGTCAAAAAAAGGTTATCAGTGTTCTGCAGGGTTTACAAATGAAGATTGGTTGCTCACCTGTTGATTAATTTGCAAGTGAATTTGAATATTCATGCATCATTGGAATTTGCAAGTCGCCCAAGCTGCTTTTCGTGACCTATTTCATATCCCGCAGAAAAAATATCATAAAAATATTAGTGCAGGTATAATGTAATACCTGCACTAAAGAATGCAATATGTCATTATAAGCAGAAGAGTTGAAAATCTGTTTTAATGCTTGAGGGGACTCGCTTTCACAAAACAAAAACATAGAACAACGTTTATAATACATAATAGCAGAGCACAAAAACAAGAAAATCCCAGACTGTTGTATCCGAATGAATGGACCAACGTATTTGACGGTGTGACAGTAATTGGCCAGTGATTCTGAGTGCTGGAAGGGGCCACTGCCGCCCAGCTTTGGGGAAACAAAGGTGGGCAACAGAGAAATAAGATTGGCGACCCATCAAAAACTAGAAGAGAACTCATGTATATGTATTAAGTCATATATTGATAAACTGTGGCAAGAGCAGTACAGTAGAAGTTGTTTATCACCTTTAACTTATCGGCTCTATTTTAGCATTAGTGTTGGATTTTAATGTTAATCCAAGACAGACATCCTCAGTTAATTTAACAAACAGCTTTTTCAAATGTTCACTGTTCTGATATGCCTAGAAATTTTCTCACATGAAATAGCAAGAAAATGTTGCAAAATAATAATATATGTACATATCCACATAAACAAAACAGACAGAATTACTTTTCATTTATAGCATCTTTGCTTTGTGAAAATGCAAATGAGAGAATCAAGAATTCATTAAAACTATTCTTTGATAGCAATTTTAAAATTTCATATCATAATTACAATTACAGTTCACATTGTTGTTACAGAATTTGATAAATTAACTATTAATGGTTTACTGTGATGGATTTTAAAGTATCATTTGATAATGTAACAGGAACTGCTTTGACTGAAGTGTTGTGACTTACACCTGATTGACTGACAGATGACTCATTCACAGAGTGATTGGAGCTTGACACAGCATCACCAGGTTTAAATATTGCAGCTGGCACAGGTGGTCTGGTGAATACTGAAGCCATTGATGAACTGTATACAGGCTCTTGTAGTGACTTTGTAACTGCTGTGTGTACAATTGGTAAAATGGTTGGGTGTGTTATCAGTGGACTGTGTATCATTCTTGGCCCAACATTTGATGATCCTGTCATCATAGGAGGTGGTACAGACAAACGACTTACATTAACAGAACTGTTACTCACAGGCTGTGCAGATAACAGTTGTTGAAATGATTTAGGTTGTCCAATGTTAACATGTTGTTGATGAGCTCCAGATGACTTTGGTATTGCTGCATTAAGGCGCTGAGTAGCTGGAATAGTTATCACTGATTGACTGATGATGGGAGGTTGGACCTGTATGCCAACCTCATCAACTTTGTCCACAATCATATGCTGTGATAAGTTGGATTGCTGTGAAGTGACAATGGTAGCTTTACTGTTGTTATGTACAACAGCTAGAGAAGCACACCTCTGCTCTGGCTTTGATGTACATTCAGAGTAATTCCCTCTGTTTGACATGGCCACAGTTCCACATGAGGATCTGGGAAAATTTCCTGAAATGCTTACCAATGGCAAACACATGTTTGGTTTACTTTGTTCTTCATCTTCTCCCTCTGGAGAACATAAAAAAAATCAAGTTAGCATTTGAAATTGTGAGCAATTTGAAATGAATGAACACTAGAAATTTTCCATGACAAGTTCAATATGATTAAGCTATAAATGTAACAAATTGCTCATTTGACAAAATACATTTCATGTAATATTTTAGATATTCACTGCACGTTGGGGTTGATGGAAAAGAAACACAGATTTCACACTTAAAGTGTCTATGGCATGCCCCAAACAACATTCTTTAAAAATAGCGCCAATGGCAAGCGCCAATGGCACTTGATCACAACTGGCACATTGTGAAACTACTCTATCTCTGGGTACACCTGTACATGAAATACTGAATGGGTAGGTGCTGCGGGTTTGGAGTTTGTCAGTAAATGCACACAGAAAACAAAGTCCCGAAGTAGCGAATTCCAGCCATTTTCAAACCACACTGTTTGTCAGTGGGGTAAGCAATATTCGCAAAAATCACATTTCCAGGCTAATAGACTATGTTTTACGAAATCACGCGTCCTTATTACAAAATAAAAAGATCTTTGTCTTTAAATCAATGCGCCAGTAAACAGGTCCAGCAGCTAGTTATGTCATCAAGTCTGTAATGTTAAGGTTCATAACAAATGTGAGAAATCCAAAACATTAAATACCCCGGTATGTTGTTTTTTATCAATTTTATTACCAAAAGCGCATGAAAATCTCTGATACTTTGAATCAGCCATTCTGCATATTTGTAACATTCATCAAAACCTCATTTCTGTTCCACAACTCATAAAACAGTCCACAATGCAGGATTGGTGTACATTCCAAAACTACATATATGAAAGACCCCTAAAATCAATTAGTTAAAGGGGGTTAGAAATTTCCCAAAACTATCTAACCGCTGCTCTGTTTGGCTCCATTTTTCAGAATCGGAACCTTGGAATTAGTCTGAATATCTCTACCAAATATCAATGCAGTCTGTTCAGCAGTAATGACCTATGGTCATTATGTTAAAAAATACCGCCAATGGCGCTTGGACATAATGACCGCCTAGTATTATCGGCATTTATCAACAACCACGCTCACTGTGAATTAGACAGACCACGAAGTCAATCAGCAACATATAGCTGACAGACTATTTTTCACATTGCGATTTTAAGCTCATTTTCATGAGAAAAGAGACATGTATATGTATATGGAGAAAAAGCAGAAGACATATTTGTAAATTGTTTGTTAAGTGACAATCATATATGCATCTCTTGAAATTTTGTGGTTATAAGGTATAACAGTAGTGTAAGAATAATGAGGTATGAATAAGTTAGTAAACCTAAGTTGACAGTAATTAAGATTACAAAATTATACACTAAGCTGGGGAAATCTGATTGAAATAAATGTTGAAAAGTAGTAAAGTCATGGTCATCTTTTGTCTAATACCTTGTGTAAGTTCATGAACTTTACATAAATCTTGCTATAGATTTGTTGCTAATGGGCAATAACTGTGTTTCAGATCATTTGAGAGCAATCTATCCATGACAAGTTTCAATTGTAATATACTTCTATTTAAAGGAGAGAAACTTCTCAAATAATTTTTTTCCCTGTAATTTGCTGTGAGAACACATGGACAGATACTCAGGACTCTATGCTGGTGCTACCTTGATAACTAACCTACAACTTGTAACGTCATTGTCTAACCTGTTCACCCCAATTTCCTGTAGACAGGTCCACACTCTCCATTGATAACAATTGGTTTGGGCCATACCATTGTAGTGAAAGACATGTGAGGTTGTGGATACTTAATCTCTGGAATGTCAAAGTCTGCATATTGACTCAAGGATGTTTACTTAACAAATGCCTAGGGTCATCTCAAAAGTGAGAATCTAAACTATGAAATATGTTTTTTTTAATGCTTTTGATGCCCAAAAGACCATAGAAATCTCTTATACTTCGAATCAGCCATCCTGCATATTTCTAACATTCATCAAAACCTCATTTCTGTTCCACAACTCATAAAACAGTCCACAATGCAGGATTGGTGTACATTCCAAAACTACATATATGAAAGACCCCTAAAATCAATTAGATAAAAAGGGGGGTTAGAAATTTCCCAAAACTATCTAACCGGCGCTCCGTTTGGCTCCATTTTTCGGAATTGGAACCTTGGAACCAGTCTATGTATCGGTATCAAATATCAACGCAGTCCGTTCAGCAGTTTTTGACTTTTTGTCGTTTACGGAAATGGACGACATCAAACACCGGTTGAAACCACCTCTATATATCACAACTTCCAGTTGTGATAAAAAGTATCGGGGTTGTTTTGTCACATTATGCATTGTATCTATGTGAAATGTGAAAAATACGCAACATTTTCTACTTTTGCAGGACGGTTACTGAGTTATGTATATATATATGTATAATCAAGGTCAAAGATCATCGAGGTCTTGTGACATTTGGAAAAAAAAATTGTATTGCTAATTAATCCCTATATGCCAAAATTCAGACCTCTAGCTCTATTCGCTTGCCCAGAATTAGATATGTGCATAATTAATGAGGTAAAGACTGTGTTGTCATAAGGTCGCCCATCCTACAAATTATAAAGGACATAGCACTTGTGGTTACTTATTTATTGACATAAACGTATATTTTAGGTAAAAGGTCATCAAAGTCACATAACATTTTGTCAAAAAATTTCTATCCTATAGTTATCCCTATATACCAAAAATCAGACACCCTCAGAATTAGATATGTGCATAATTAATGAGGTACAGTATGTGGCGTCATAAGGTCTCTCATCATACCAAATATGAAGGGTGTAGCACTTGTGGTTACTGAGTTATGGACAAATATGTATGTTTCAGGTCAAAGGTCATTGAGGTCACGTGACATTTTGTCAAAAAAATTGTATTGCTAAGTTATCCCTATATACCAAAACTCAGACCTCTAGCTCTATTGGCTTGCTCAAAATTAGATATGTGCATAAGTAATGAGGTACAAAATGTGGCGTCATAAGGTAGTGTCATCATAACATACATGAAGGGTGTAGCACTTGTGGCTACTGAGTTATGGACAAATATGTATATTTGAGGTCAAAGGTCACCGAGGTCACGTGACATTTTGTCAATAAAATTCTATTGCTATGTTATCCCTATATACCAAAAATCAGACTTCTAGCTCTATTGGCTCGCTCAAAATTAGATATGCACATAATTAATGAGGTACAATATGTGGCGTCATAAGGTGTCCCATCATACCATACATTAAGGGTGTAGCACTTGTGGTTAGTGAGTTATGGACAAATATGTATATTTGAGGTCAAAGGTTACCGAGGTCACGTGACATTTTGTCAAAATATCTGAGATATCTGCGTTAACGGATGGACTCACAGATGGACGAACAGACGGACATGACCCAATCTATAAGCCCCCTGGACTTCATCCGTGGGGACTAAAAACTGTGTCACGGCATCCTTTTTGCAATATGAATACGATGAGAAACTAAATTTTTATTTTTCTTGGCCTTATACATGGGAGTCTATGGAGAGCTGACTTATACATGGGAGTCTATGGAGATGTAAACTAAAAAGTCCTGTAACACGACCAAATTTGATCACATTGTGAAACAAATCGACGTGCATCTGTATGGGGTAGGGTACTTTCCTTGTGCAAAGTTTGAAAGAAATTTACCACGGCATGTCTTAGATATCTGCGTGAATGGAGGGACGCACGCACGCACGCACACACGGACGGACGCACGGACATGACCAAACCTATAAGTCCCCCCGGACGGTCTCCGTGGGGACTACAAAGGATGCAGTGACACAGTTTTTAGTCCCCACAGATAAAGTCCAGGGGGCTTATAGATTGGGTCATGTCCGTCCGTGAGTCCATCCGTGAGTCCATCCGTTCACACAGATATCTCAGACACTTTGACAAAATGTCACGTGACCTTGGTGACCTTTGACCTCGAATATACATATTTGTCCATAACTCAGGAACCACAAGTGCTAAACCTTTCATATATGGTATGATGGGACACCCTATGACACCACATATTGTACCTCATTAATTATGTGCATATCTAATTTTGAGCGAGCCAATAGAGCTAGAGGTCTGATTTTTGGTATATATGGATAACTTAGCAATACAATTTTTTTTGACAAAATGTCACGTGACCTTGGTGACCTTTGACCTCAAATATTCATATTTGTCCATAACTCAGTAACCACAAGTGCTACAGCCTTCATATTTGGTATGATGGGACACCTTATGACGCCACATATTGTACCTCATTAATTATGTGCATATCTAATTTTGAGCGAGCCAATAGAGCTAGAGGTCTGATTTTTGGTATATACGGATAACTTTAGCAATACAATTTTTTTGACAAAATGTCACGTGACCTCAATGACCTTTGACCTCAAATATACATATTTGTCCATAACTCAGTAACTACAAGTGCTACACCTTTCATATTTGGTATGATTGGACCCCTTATGACGCCACATATTGTACCTCATTAATTATGTGCATATCTAATTTTGAGCGAGCCAATAGAGCTAGAGGTCTGATTTTTGGTATATAGGGATAACTTAGCAACAGAATTTTTTTGACAAAATGTCACGTGACCTCAATGACCTTTGACCTCAAATATACATATTTGTCCATAACTCAGTAACCACAAGTGCTACACCCTTCATATATGGTAATTTGGGGACATCTTATGACGCCACATATTGTTCCTCATTAATCATGTGCATATCTAATTTTGAGCGAGCCAATAGAGCTAGATGTCTGATTTTTTGTATATAGGGATAACTTATCAAGACAATTTTTTTGACAAAATGTTACGTGACCTCGGTGACCTTTGACCTAAAATACACATATTAGTCCATAACTCAGGAACCACAAGTGCTACACCCTTCATATTTGGTATGATGGGACACCTTATGACGCCACATATTGTACCTCATTAGTTATGTGCATATCTAATTTTGAGCAGGCCAATTTTTAGTATATAGGGATAGACTATAGGATAGAAATTTTTTGACATAATGTATGTGACCTCGATAACCTTTTACCTAAAATACATGATTATGTCAATAAATAAGTAACCACAAGTGCTATGTCCTTTATATTTAGTAGGATGGGAGACCTTATGACAACACATGCTTTACCTCATTAATTATGCACATATATAATTGTGGGCAAGGCAATAGAGCTAGAGGTCTGAATTTTGGCATATATTGATTAATTAGCAATACAATTTTTTTTAAACAAGTCATCGTTGATGACACAGTCCCCATTTGTTAATAATGGGTACTTTGATTACATGTCCTCAGAGAGGATAGAGTCC
Source organism: Ptychodera flava (assembly GCF_041260155.1). NCBI lineage: Eukaryota > Metazoa > Hemichordata > Enteropneusta > Ptychoderidae > Ptychodera > Ptychodera flava. Next base: position 855,623 of record NW_027248362.1, read on the forward strand.
TCTTCATTAATTAGGTCTGTGATAGAAATACTTTGATACAGATGGCGCTCAATGGCCAAGAATGAGTTCCATGGTGATGGTAACATAAAACCAATGTAGGCCACCATCCTAAAGTTCATAAAATGAGTCAACTAGGAATTAATCAACAGGATGTTGCCAAACATTTTTGCATACAATTCTAACACTTAACAGATTATCACTGGTACCATATTTCACAAAGTTTGATGCAGTATTTACAACACTATGAGATCAACATCTGTATCAAGTTTCATCACATTTGACGTTGTATTAATTTGTGGCTATATCACCCTAATTAGGAAAGTTCATTACTTATGCAATTACAAATTAATTAAAATGACACTGATAAATGTCTTTTTCAATGTTAAAGCAATGTGAGCTTAACATCAGTTAACATCTGTATAAAGTTTCATGAATTTGACAGCCATTATTTCTTGACATATCAGCCTACTTACGAAACTTCAAAAATTGACATGTTACTGCTACATGACGTGAAACAAATTGACGAGCATATGTATGAAATAGGTCAATGTCAACTTTGAATGATACTGGTGGAAATATGTCTGAGTTATGGCTCTGTACATGAAAACATCGTAATAAAATGGCTGCCTAGCGACTATATTGGATCGTATCTAATAAAGAATAGACGTACATATGTATGACATAGGTCAATGTCTTTGTACCAACTTTGAATAAAATCGGTTGAGATATGCCTGAGTTATGCCTCTATATGAAAAAATCGTAACAAAATGGCCACACAGCAGCCATATTGGATCGTATCACAAAACAAATTGACGTGCATATCTATGACATCGGTCAATGTCCTTGTACCAACTTTGAATAAAATCGGTTGAGATATGCCTGAGTTATGCCTCTGTATAAGAAAAAATTGTAATAAAATGGCCGCCTAGCGGCCATATTGGATTGTATCACAAAACAAATCAACATGCATATCTATGAAATTGGTCAATGTCCTTGTACCAACTTTGAATAAAATCGGTTGAGATATGCCTGAGTTATGCCTCTATATGAAAAAATCGTAACAAAATGGCCACACAGCAGCCATATTGGGTCGTATCACAAAACAAATTGACGTGCATATCAATGACAATGGTCAATGTCATTGTACCAACTTTGAATAAAATCGGTTGAGATATGCCTGAGTTATGCCTCTATATGAAAAAATCGTAACAAAATGGCCACACAGCAGCCATATTGGGTCGTATCACAAAACAAATTGACGTGCATATCAATGACAATGGTCAATGTCATTGTACCAACTTTGAATAAAATCGGTTGAGATATGCCTGAGTTATGCCTCTGTATAAGAAAAAATTGTAATAAAATGGCCGCCTAGCGGCCATATTGGATTGTATCACAAAACAAATCGACGTGCATATCTATGAAATTGGTCAATGTCCTTGTACCAATGTTGAATAAAATCGGTTGAAACATGTCTGAGTTGTGGCTCTGTACATGAAAAATTGTAATAAAATGGATTGTATCACAAAAAAAATTGACGTGCATATCTATGACATTGGTCAATGTCCTTGTACCAACTTTGAATAAAATTGGTTGAAACATGTCTGAGTTATGGCTCTGTACATGAAAAAATCGTAATAAAATGGCCGCCTGGCGGCCATATTGGATCGTATCCCAAAACAAATCGACGTGCATCTGTATGACATATGAAGTAATCCTTGTACCAAGTTTGAATGAAATCGCTTCTTGCATCTCTGAGATATCTGTGTGAACGGACGGACGGACGCACACACGCACGCACGCACACACACACGGACGGACGCACGGACATGACCAAACCTATAAGTCCCCCCGGACGGTGTCCGTGGGGACTAAAAATGTCACGTGACCTTGATGACCTTTGACCTTGATTATGCATATATATGCATAATTCGGAACTCAGTAACCACAAGTTCTTTACGCTTCACTTTTGATAGGATAATAGACCTTAAGATGTCACATCTTGTACCTCATTTATTATGCGGATATATTTTTCTTGGCTGGCCAATACAGCTAGAGGTCTGATCTTTTTTCCCGATTTAGAACCGTAACTTAGACATGCCTCTTGTTTCAAATTGGGAACAATGACATAGACCTATGTGTCCATAGATCTGAACATATACACTCCAGTGATACTTCTTAATGACCACATTTCCTGCCCCATCAAGACTAATACTCCTATTACAAGTGGGGACTATGTCATTGTCAATGACTTGTTTAATGTACTTTCCTAATTAGGGATATTTATCTGAATGAACTAGACCAAAGTTGACAAAACTTGCTATGTGCACTAAAGATACTATAATACAACATTCGTGAAAGTCATTATATATTACTTCAACCAATTCCTAATTTGCAAATTTAATGAGAACATTTCAGTCAATTTCTAATTTGCATATTTAATGGCCTTTCCTAATTAGGGATATATACTTGCCTTTACTTGATCAAAGTTGGCAAAACATGCTATGTACATTTCGGATTATACCAGGTTATAACAATATTGAAAGTCATTTCACATTTTTATGTTAACTAATTTATAATTTGCACATCTAATGCACAACAAGTGAGCATTTTCAGTTCATATCTGGTTTGAGAGAGCTTACCGATGTGACACTTTGTTAAAGTGCCTGTGAACAGTTTGATGAATACCAGGCATTATTTAAATTTCTTTTCGTAAAATTGTGTACCATGAATTGAGGTTATGAAGATTAAATGAGCTAGTGTGTCCAGATATGCTGAACATTTGCAATTGTACTATGCAGGAACTATTAAATAACAGACCTTGCCTTATAAGGTGTCAATCAGAATTATAACACACTTGGAGTACATACAAAATCAGTAAATGTTGTTGAGGTTTGATACTTTGGGTTTCACCATGAAAGTATCCTTTCTTTTTTCCCACACTACACTATTCCCTTTGTTAATAGCATCAAAATAAGATGTTTAACAATACATTCCTTCATTCATTGCAAATACATTGTTTTTTCTTGGACGGTTCACTTTCATTTTTCATCGAAGTTTAACTCTATGTTTGACATAGATTAAACAAGTCATTGACAATGACACACACAGTCCCCACTGGTTAATGGGTACTTTAATTACAAGTCCTCTGGGAGGAAAGAGTCCTCTTCATTAATTAGGTCTGTGATTAAAAATACTGCCATACAGATGGGGCTTAATGGCCAAAAATGAGTTCCATGGTGGTGAGAACATAAAACCAATGTAAGCCGCCATACTAATTTCAAAAGGTCATTAAAATGAATCAATTAGTACTTAATCGACCGGATGCTGCCAAACATTTTTGCATCCTATATCCTAACACTGACAGATTATCACCAGTACCATATTTCATAAAGTTTGATGCAGTACTTAGGACATTCACCCAAAAAACAAAAATCAATTATGTAAATGCAAACTAGCAATTAATTTATATATATAAATGATACCACTAAGTGTCATTGATTTGTATTTACAACACTATGAGATCAAAATCTGTACCAAGTTTCATCAACTTTGACGCAGTATTTGTGGGTATCACTCTAATTAGGAAAGTAATTAAGGGCTTGACACTGATAAATGTCTTTTACACTGTTAAAGCAATGTGAGCTTAACATCTGTACCAAGTTTCATGAAATTTGATGCAGTCTTTCTTGACATATCAGACTTATTACAAAAATTCACTAATTGACTTGATACTGGTACATACCGTTAAACAAATTGATGTGCATATGTATGACATAGGTCAATGTCCTTGTGGCAACTTTGAATGATACTGGTGCAAATATGTCTGAGTTATAGCTCTGTACATGAAAAAATCGTAAACAAAATGGCAACCAGGCAGCCATTATATTGCATTGGACTGTGAAACCAATAGACATGCATATCTATGACATGATAGGTCAATGTCCTTGTACCCACTTTGAAAAAAATCAGTTGATACATATCCAAATTATGGCTCAGTACATGACAAAATCATAACAAAATGGCCACAAGGCAGCCATATTGTATCAGGTTGTGAAACCAATTGACATGCATATTTATGACATGTCTAGGTCAATGTCCGAAGTTGTACCAACTTTGAATAAAATCCTATGATACATGTCTGAGCTATGGCTAGGGACATGAAAAAATTGTAACAAAATGGCCGCCATGCGGCCATATTGGATCATATCATGAAACAAATTAATGTGCATATGTATGATATAGGTCAATGTCCTTGTACCAACTTTGAATAAAGTTGGTTGAGATGTGCCTGAGTTGTGGCTCCGTACATGAAAAAATTGTAACAAAATGGCCGCATGGCGGCCACATTGGATCGTATCACAAAACAAATCAATGTGGATACGCATGACATAGGTCAATGTCCTTGTACCAACTTTGAAAAATACCGTCAATGACGCTGTACCTTCTCTAATGTGTGGCCAGGTCAGGTAATTGGTTGTTGGCATGGAGTTGTTGGTAAATAGTTGACGATGTAGGGGCATGAGGTGGGATATGGACCCAAAGAACCCAAAAGATGATTAAATACATCAATCAAAAAAATTCTACGCTACAGTATAAACTGCCTAAAGATAGTTCAATGTGGCAAAAAAAGTTAAATAATTCAGAAATAAGAATTAACAGTCCAAAATAGTAATGACGCACTTCCCTACTGACCTGAGTGCATGTGAAATACAAAACCTGGCATCTGTACATTAAATGTATACCAAGTGATCATTTCAAGTCACTTTTAACTGTTTTTAATGGATTTTCCAAAGAGTCCTGTGGAAATGATGAAAAACGCTTATCTGGTCTTGTGTTTGTATAACCTCATGGCTGATAATTGTCATAGTATTGAAAAAAATTGAAAGTGAAGAAATTACTGTTTTTAATAGGCATATTTTCCTTGAAATACATGACCGCGTAAAGAATATATGCCAAAAGTGTTTTAAGAGTAAATTTCTTTTCAAAAAATAATTTAATCTGTGACCAAAGGATTTTTATTCTTTGAGTTTACAAATTCAAACATTGCAATTTGTTCAATCAACTTGTGCAGTGCAAAATTTATAAAATGACTGAAAAGCAAAAAAAAATGGCAGAATTACAGTCTTTGTGATGTAAAATTATGGGTTGACATCACGATAATTGTCAATCTGTTCGAAGTACTACTATACCATAATTTAAAAAAGACAAGTCATTGACAATGACATAGTCCCCACTTGTAATAGGAGTATTAGTCTTGAGGGGGCAGGGAAATGAGGTCATTAAGAAGTATCACTAAAGTGTATATGTTCAGATCTATGGACACATAGGTCTATGTCATTGTTCCCAATTTGAAACAAGAGGCATGTCTAAGTTATGGTTCTAAATCGGGAAAAAAGATCAAACCTCTAGCTGTATTGGCCAGCCAAGAAACACATATGTGCATAATAAATGAGGTACAAGATGTGACATCTTAAGGTCTATTATCCTATCAAAATTGAAGCGTAAAGAACTTGTGATTACTGAGTTATGCATATATATGCATATTCAAGGTCAAAGGTCATCAAGGTCACGTGACATTTTGAAAAAAAACATTGTATTGCTAATTAATCCATATATGCCAAAATTCAGACCTCTAGCTCTATTGGCTTGCCCACAATTATATATGGGCATAATTAACGAGCCAAGGTCACGTGACATTTTGTCAAAAAAATTGTATTGCTAAGGTATCCCTATATACCAAAAATCAGACCTCTAGCTCTATTCGCTCACTCAAAATTAGATATGTGCATAATTAATGAGGTACAATATGTGGCGTCATAAGGTGTCCCATCATACCGAATATGAAGGGTGTAGCACTTGTGGTTCCTGAGTTATGCACAAATATGTATATTTGAGGTCAAAGGTCATTGACATCACTTGACATTTTGTCAAAAAAATGTATTGCTAAGTTATCCCTATATACCAAAAATCAGACCTCTGGCTCGCTCAAAATTAGATATGCACATAATTAATGAGGTACAATATGTGGCGTCATAAGGTGTCCCATCATACCAAATATGAAGGGTGTAGCATTAGTGATTACTGAGTTATGGACAAATATGTATATTTGAGGTTAAAGGTCACCAAGGTCACGTGACATTTTGTCAAAAAAATTGTATTGCTAAGTTATCCATATATACAAAAATCTGACCTCTAGCTCTATTGGCTCGCTCAAATTAGATATGCACATAATTAATGAGGTACAATATGTGGCGTCATAGGGTGTCCCATCATACCATATATGAAAGGTTTACCACTTGTGGTTACTGAGTTATGGACAAATATGTATATTCGAGTTAAAAGGTCACCAAGGTCACATGACATTTTGTCAAAGTGTCTGAGATATCTGCGTGAACGGATGGACTCACGGACTGACATGACCCAATCTATGAGCCCCCTGGACTTTATCTGTGGGGACTAAAAACTGTGTCACTGCATCCTTTTTGCAATATGAATACGATGAGAAACTAAATTTTTATTTATCTTGGGAGCCTATGTACTGCCTTATACATGGGAGTCTATGGACTGCCTTATACATGGGAGTCTATGGACTGCCTTATACATGGGAGTCTATGGACTTCCTTATACATGGGAGTCTATGGACTGCCTTATACATGGGAGTCTATGGACTGCCTTATACATGGGAGTCTATGGTCTGCCTTATACATGGGAGTCTATCTGCCTTATACATGGGAGTCTATGGTCTGCCTTATACATGGGAGTCTATGGTCTGCCTTATACATGGGAGTCTACGGAGGTGAAAACTAAAAAGTCCTCTACCATGGCCAAATTTGATCGCATTGTGAAACAAATCGACGTGCATCTGTATGAGGTATGGTACTATCCTTGTACCAAGTTTGAACGAAATCGCTCCAGGCGTCTCTGAGATATCTGCGTGAACGGACGGACGCACGGACGGACGCACGGACGCACGGACATGACCAAACCTATAAGTCCCCCCGAACGGTGTCCGTGGGGACTAAAAATGATAGAGAAAACAGTGTGAAAATCTCAGTAATACTTTATGGGTTGCCTGTGCCAGTGTGAAAATCTCAGTAATACTTTATGGACTGCCTTATACATGGGGGTCTATGGAGGTGAAAACTAAAAAGTTCTCTAACACGGCCAAATTTGATCGCATTGTAAAACAAATCGAAGTGCATCTGTAATCGAAGTGCATCTGTATGAGGTAGGGTACTATCCTTGAACCAAGTTTGAAAAAAATCGCTCCAGGCGTCTCTGAGATATCTGGGTGAACGGACGGACGGACGCACGCACGCACGCACACACGGACGGACGCACGGACATGACCAAACCTATAAGTCCCCCCGGACGGTGTCCGTGGGGACTAAAAAGTTCATGCAGAAATGGTAACATATATTGTCAGCAATGTAGTGTTAATTTTGACTTTACATCAAAATATGCCTTTGCTGGATACCAAATATATAGGGCGAAATATTAAAATCAGCCATGTTCAGCAAAATCCACACAACAGCATTGATCCTTTTCTAATTTGATTTGATTTGCTTATGTTATCCTTGTATGACAGTCAGTACAATATGGAACTTGAACACAACACAGTAAATAAGTATGCTGTAAATGAAATGGTGTGGCTGCATCCACATGCAGCAATAGGAGTGCCTTTGTCTCTCACCCCTCATTTCCAACCTGTCCCATCCCTGAAAATATAGGGCCAAAGTCCCTGAAACTACTATAGACATGGATACAAAATTAAGTATTTCTTGACTGTATGAAATTATCTCACTTAGGTCATCCTAGGGACTTGTAAACCACATATTAAAGCTGTCTGACCAGCGGTTTTGAAAAAACAAGCAACTCAACAGTTGACAGAGCTCTGCTGTGTTATGTAGAGAATAACCTTTTGTGACACATGTATTGATGAAGAAGGTGGATATCTTTGATAGCTCATTTCAGGATGGCCTGACCAAAAACGGGAGAAAAAATCCGTAAAAATTCAGATTTGCATATTTTAACAAATCTAAGTTGGGTTATCCCTAGGGACCTGTATACAAAATAATAAAGCTGTCTGACCTGTGGTTATGAAGATTTTTTACAAAAAACGCCTTTTTTGGCGCTAATTTGCATATATACATACATGCATACATACATACATACATACATACATACAGACTGATGTTGCACGCCAGACGGATACCCATCCCAATAGCTTCTATAGACTATATTAGTCTATAGTCTATAGTAGCTAATAAACGAGAGTTAATTACATTCTAATTAAAGTAAACAAGACTTGCTTAAATCAAGATTTACGTCATAAAAAAACAGCATATCTGTCAGGTTATAAAGAATCTTAAGCTAGTTACCTTTATCACTATTTTCATCCTATTAACCAAGCACATTTTAACTTTCAAATTAACATTTTAAGTAAGTTCTGTTGAATAAGTTGAGACTGTACATACTCAGAGAAAGCACCCTGAAGAGACAAATGTTGAAACTTAAGAAGTTCAAGGTCATCAAAAGCATTATAAGGAATCATGTAACTTTCATTGCACTGTTTACACAGATTGCATAATTGCTATAAATAGCACATGAGGAATCTTACAGGCCAGCTTTACCATAAAAACCCTATCACTTTGACCACTCTTTTAATTGACCACTCTATTTTTTTCCTCAAAAAGTAATTTTATTTTATCCTTACCAAGTCAACTATAAATGGAAATTAGAACTTTCTCTATCTCTATCTCTATCTCTATTGACTATTTTGAGCAATTTCTTTTAGATAACTTACAGGGCACAATAAATGACGGTTCAGAATATGTCAAAGTTGGGATTCAGGAAAGTTGCCTTTACATGTTTTAATCCTCCAAGATGGTAAGCATTTCACTATGAACTGTCAAAAAAAAGTTGAACTTTCTGATAATTCTACACTAAAACTATTTTGACTTTGATGATTTCCAAATTAATTCAATTATTTGAAATCATATTAATTATTTTTTTCTGGGTGAATTGATAGGGTTTATACAGTACAAGAATTACATACAATGTAAGTCAAATTTTGACCAAAAATGACAAAAAAATTCCTAAAAAATACACATTTGCATATTTCATCACAATTTGAACAAATCTAAGTTGGGTTACCCCTAGGGACCTGTATACCAAATAACAAAGCTGTCTGACTAGCGGTTATGAAGAAGAAGATTTTTTACCAAAAACGCCTTTTTTGGCATTAATTTGCCTATTTTCAACAATATCAAAAAATTAAAAAAAATAGTTTCTCAAAATCATATTTTTCATCTACACAACAAATATCAAATCAGTAAGTATTGCAGTTCTCAAGATATTTGAGTGGACGGACGCCTCACAAACGGACATACATACATACATACATACAGACTGACGACGGACGCCGGACGGATACCCATCCCAATAGCTTCTATAGACTATAGTCTATAGTAGCTAAAAATAGTTTTGTCTTATATTTATAATGTTAATAATTTCTGTATTTGTTAAAATGTGCACATCTCAAAAACTTTTGATCATAAACATTTTCATTGTTTTTTAAAGCTGACCAATCAGTTAACATGTTTATTTTGAATATTTGCGCATTTATCCTCAGTATTTGACATTTTCAGAATACCTTCTTATTCAGTTTGTCATTTTCTAAAAGTTTAAATGCTCCATTGTGTGGTCAAGCTTTCCACAAGCATCAAATGTGGTACTTCATATAGAAAGGTCTGCCTCTAGAGGGCGGGCATCATGAACAGTGTTTGTTGGTTAATTCCTCCACATAAACTTCTGATTGTACTGTAAACATTGAACATGGCCGACGTCCGATTTTCCTGTCTAAAACTTTCACTCATTTTCGTTCATATGACTCTGAAACTCCAGGAAACGATTGGGAAGAAAGGGTTATCTTGAAATATTGAGGTATTCGCCGATATTTTGCAAAATTTAAATGAGAAAAAATGCAAGGAAAATGCCCACAGGCTTACACAATGACCGTTTTCAGACTAGGAGGCATATGATCATCTCTGCAGATTATGCAACAGGCCCATATCACGTGAGGCCATGAGGGGATATCCACGCAACTCAGTACCAAACACTAGCGCTCACAGAGTGAGCAAACACAAAGTGAGTACCCCTAACGTCAGCTCAGTAGTCTGTAATAGATTGTAGTCAACTAAGAAACCTTGGAGAAAGGCTTAACACTGTGGCTATGCCGCTAAGTCCCTTTTGATTTTTGTCACAGCTCAAAATCGTTCTCCCACACCTCAACCTGAGCCATGAACACCCCCACCAGTTTATGATATGACCCATCACAATGGCATGACGTCAACGGATCTTGACAGACGGAAATCTTGACAGACGGAAGTAGTTGACACCAGCATACTGGTTTTCAACTCTAATACCTTCTCTGTCTATAAATAGACACGAGAAGGTAATAAAATCGGTTGAGAAGTGCTTAAGTTATGGCTAAGGACATGAAAAAATTGTAACAAAATGGCCACCATGCAGCCATATTGGATCATTGCGTGAAACAAATGGACGTGCATATGTATGATATAGGTCAATGTCCTTGTACCAACTTTGAATAAAATCAGTTGAGATGTGCCTGAGTTATGGCTCAGTACATGAAAAAATTGTAATAAAATGGCCGCATGGCGGCCATATTGGATCGTATCACAAAACAAATCAATGTGGATACGCATGACATAGGTCAATGTCCTTGTACCAACTTTGAATATAATTGGTTGAGATGTGCCTGAGTTATGGCTCTGTACATGAAAAAATTGTAACAAAATGGCCGCCATGTGGCCATATTGGATCATATCGTGAAATAAATTGACGTGCATCTATATGATATAGGTCAATGTCCTTGTACCAACTTTGAACATGGGGCCCGGGGGCACCGACGTCCTTTGTACCTCCTTACTGTTTATTAATTGCCATAAATGTGAAATTTGGCAAAAAGTCAAATTGTTTGGACATAAATGAAAGTTATTTGAACTGGTTGGTTACTGCTCCAGCATAAGTTCAAGTGTGGATTCTAAGTATCAACAACCTTGATATGTGTGAAAGTGAATTAAGAATAAGAGATGGGACTCAATAGGATCATCAATATCTAAAACAGGAAACGGTGAACTTATATAATACAGAAGGGGAGAAAATTTAGCCACAAACTATTGTAATACAAGTCATCGTTGATGACACAGTCCCCACTTGTTAATAATGGGTACTTTGATTACATGTCCTCAGAGAGGATAGAGTCCTCTTCATTAATTAGGTCTGTGATAAAAATACTTTGATGGCGCTCAATGGCCAAGAATGAGTTCCATGGTGATGAAAACATAGAACCAATGTAGGCCACCATCCTAAAGTTCATAAAATGAGTCAACTAGGAATTAATCAACAGGATGTTGCAAAACATTTTTGCATACAATTCTAACACTTAACAGATTATCACTGGTACCATATTTCATAAAGTTTGATGCAGTATTTACAACACTATGAGATCAACATCTGTATCAAGTTTCATCACATTTGACGTTGTATTAATTTGTGGCTATATCACCCTAATTAGGAAAGTTCATTACTTATGCAATTACAAATTAATTAAAATGACACTGATAAATGTCTTTTTCAATGTTAAAGCAATGTGAGCTTAACATCAGTTAACATCTGTATAAAGTTTCATGAATTTGATGCAGTACATATTTCTTGACATATCAGCCTACTTACGAAACTTCAATAATTGACATGTTACTGCTACATGACGTGAAACAAATTGACGAGCATATGTATGAATAGGTCAATGTCAACTTTGAATGATACTGGTGGAAATATGTCTGAGTTATGGCTCTGTACATGAAAAAATCGTAATAAAATGGCTGCCTGGCAGCCATATTGGATCGTATCACAAAACAAATTGACGTGCATATCTATGACATTGGTCAATGTCCTTGTACCAACTTTGAATAAAATTGGTTGAAACATGTCTGAGTTGTGGCTCTGTACGTGAAAAAATCGTAATAAAATGGCCGCCTGGCAGCCATATTGGATCGTATCACAAAACAAATTGACGTGCATATCTATGACATTGGTCAATGTCCTTGTACCAACTTTGAATAAAATTGGTTGAAACATGTCTGAGTTATGGCTCTGTTCATGAAAAAATCGTAATAAAATGGCCGCCTGGCGGCCATATTGGATCGTATCACAAAAAAAATTGCGTGCATATCTATGACATTGGTCAATGTCCTTGTACCAACTTTGAATAAAATCGGTTGAAACATGTCTGAGTTATGGCTCTGTACATGAAAAAATCGTAATAAAATGGCCGCCTGGCGGCCATATTGGATCGTATCCCAAAACAAATCGACGTGCATCTGTATGACATATGAAATAATCCTTGTATCAAGTTTGAATGAAATCGCTTCTTGCACCTCTGAGATATCTGTGTGAACGGACGGACGGACGCACACACGCAAGCACGCACGGACGCACGCACGGACATGACCAAACCTATAAGTCCCCCCGGACGGTGTCCATGGGGACTAATAATGGACAATGGCTAATCTAAACCCAATTACTTAAACTGGATTGTTGGCATTGATTACACATGTATTTATTGTCCATCAAATAAAAAATAAATTTGGGCCATTGACTAAAAAACATTTGCTTGTTACACTCACCACACTTGTACTTAGTATTTGGAGTGTACACCTATCTACAATACAATGATAAAAAGTTTTGACTCTGTAGGTCAACAGTGCATCTTTAATGTATGAGACTAAATAAGCTTACCCCTCAAGTATGTATAGGCCTAAAACAATATTTAATTTTGAATTATGTAGTGCAGGGAAGGACAGGGCTGTCAATGTTTTTCTGAATAGAAGGGTAGAAGTGAAAGAACAGGAGGGTACAGCCTTGTGCGGAGCGAAGCGGAGCAAGGCGTGCGCGCAAGCGCATGCAGGGGGAGGCCAGGAGGGGGGTGTCCCCCCTCCTGAAGCTGAAGCTTTTCTAATTATTCATCTTCAATTGGTGGCCTGTGGTGGCACTTTTGAGGGCAATTTACTGTCAAGTTTATTATAACTGAAGTATAAAAAGCAACACGAAATTGAATCTTGTGAAATAAAATTATGAAAGACAAACAGAAGTATTACAGAGTTTATATGTTTATTGATACACCAGGTTATTATTATTTGCATACAAATTCTGTTGAATTACAACCTGCCATGCTTAATAAAGATCATAATCTGAACCATAATCAGAATCACTGGAGTACTCATCTAAGCCCAAGGCTTGTATGGCAGTACCAGCTGACAATACCCCAATATTGTGTGATTCTCAGGCTGATGAAACAGTAGCTTCAGAAACTACATCTGCAAAAACTATTTCTTCAGATGTAGCTTTAGAAACTACACCTGCAGAAACTATTTCTTAAGAAAAACATCTGCAGAAAGTAATTCAATAATTGTAATATGTTCCCATTCAAAAACATCTAATCGTATTAGAATTTTAAAAAATCTTGTCCCCACTGCAAAACTGATGTCATAACGTCACGACAAAAAGTTCCGATCTATGTCTGGTTGATACTGTAATTTTATTTTGTCTGTTTCAAGACCTCTCCTCAGAGTTACCGGCTATGAATTTCAAAAACATCTAATCGTATTAGAATTTTAAAAAATCTTGTCCCCACTGCAAAACTGATGTCATAACGTCACGACAAAAAATTCCGATCTACGTCTGGTTGATACTGTAATTTTATTTTGTCTGTTTCAAGACCTCTCCTCAGAGTTACCGGCTATGAATTTCCAGTGTGAAAATTTACAAATGTTATGGCACTTATGGGGTAAATACGAGACCATTACCAGAGACAATTTGAGTAGACGCTACGTCATACAAACAATTACAATACTAAAGTTTACATCCGCTAATGAAATTGCGTGGCTTCGTTGTTCGTCGGCCTCTCAATCGACAAGATGAGAATATGTTGATTTATTTAGGTAGTAAATCCTTGCGCGTGAAAGTTAACGATCAAATATTTTCTCCTGATGACTATCATAGTATCTATTCTGATATCCCTCACAGTAGTCAGAGTTTTGTCGAAACTCACGCCGGCCAAGTGGGTAGCTCACTACATGCATGTTATATCCATATTCAAAACATGGTTTACCGCCTCACGTACGTGCAAGATACCGCGAAAGTATATAGTCAAGTCTAGCTAAATTTTGTGATTGCCCTAAACATTAAAAATGTTGGTCTTGGTAAATGATTTTGAAGGATCGGAATACCGATATTTGCTTTTGAGGAAAGATTTCGGATGTCGGAAAATATTTATCAAACTTCAATACTCGGGCCTTCGAAACAACCACAGTACACCGCATGTACTACCGTATGAATACATTTCATAGAACGGCAGCTTGGTGCAAACAAATTCAGTGGTAGTCAAAACTCACTAAAAATTGTGTCAATCCCCACAAAGTTTTTTTTGCGCTGAGTAAACGATTCTTACTGATTGTAAAGAGTGTTCACGATCTGCAAACGGGAAACAAATCAAAAATTCCAGTCGCTAAATACACGTAATGCTATGGCATTTTGCTCAGACGCGGCGTGAAATCACATTGCATGCTATACCATTGATGGATTGAACCCCCGATCACTGAAATTCCTCAGGAAAATAGAATGATTTACAAATATTGACATTACTTTTATATCCAGAGCTAGTGTAAACCTCTCGGGGTCTTTTTTGGACCCATAATTTATCCAACGTGGCTGTCGACTTTCGTAGCCATATCGATCGTGTACGTCCGAAAACCAATCAGAACACGTAAAGCTTTTTGACAGTACCGATTGAAACCAATCAGAAATCGGCTACCAACGAGCCTTAGGGGCTGCGCCTCTGTAGCACAGCGCAGCCAACGGTAGAATTTGGACAGGCAAGAATTCATAACGTGTGTAAAGATCATTATTGCAGGCCTTGAATAGGGAAAACAGGCGGCGGCAAGCCCTGTGTCAGACGGCGATTTGCCGCCGGTGACCGGCTATAATTGACAGCCCTGGAAGGACATACAATATGGTGAAAAGCAAACTACATATAAAAATAGCGCCAATGGCACTTGATCACAACTGGCACATTGTGAAACTACTCATAATTAATGAGGTACAATATGTGGCGTCATGCGGTGTCCCATCATACCATATATGAAGGGTGTAGCACTTGTGGTTACTGAGTTATGGACAAATATGTATATTTCAGGTAAAATGTCACTGAGGTCATGTGACATTTAATCAAAAAAATTGAATTGCTAAGTCATCCCTATATACCAAAAATCAGACCTAGCTCTATTGGCTCGCTCAAAATTAGATATGAACATAAATAATGAGGTACAATATGTGGCGTCATAAGGTGTCCCATCATACCATATATGAAGGCTGTAGCACTTGTGGTTACTGAGTTATGGACAAATATGTGTATTTGAGGTCAAAGGTCACCGAGGTCACGGGAGATTTTGTCAAAATATTTTATATATCTGCGTGAACGGAGGGACATGACCCAATCTATAAGGCCCTGGACTTCATCCATGGGGACTAAAAACTGTGTCACTGAATCCTTTTTGCAATATGAATATGATGACAAACTAAATTTTTATTTTACTTGGCCTTATACATGGGATTCTATAGACAGCTGACTTATACATGGTAGTCTATGGTGGTGTAAACTAAAAAGTCCTCTAACATGGCCAAATCGACGTGCATCTGTATGAGGTAGGGTACTATCCTTGTGCAAAGTTTGAAAGAAATTGACCAGGGCATGTCTGAGATATCTGCGTGAACAGACGGACGGATGCACACACGGACGCAGGCACGCACACACGGACATGACCAAACCTATAAGTCCCCCCGGACGGTGTCCGTGGAGACTAATTAGACAGACCACGAAGTCAATGAGCAACATACAGCTGAAAGACTATTTTTCACATGCGATTTTAAGCCCATTTTTATGAGAAATATATGTATATATGTATATGTATATGGAGAAAACAGCAGAAGACATATTTGTAAATTGTTTGTTAAGTGACAATCATATATGCATCTCTTGAAATTTTGTGGTTATAAGGTATACCAGTAGTGTAAGAATAATGAGGTTAGAATAAGTTAGTAAAGCTAAGTTGACAGTAATTAAGATTACAAAATTTATACACTAAGCTGAGGAAATCTGAATGAAATAAATGTTGAAAAGTAGCAAAGTCATGGTCATCTTTTGTCTAATACCTTGTGTAAGTTCATGAACTTTACATAAATCTTGCTATAGATTTGTTGCTAATGGGCAATAACTGTGTTTCAGATCATTTGAGAGCAATCCATCCATGACAGGTTTAATTGTAATATACTTCTATTTAAAGGAGAGAAACTTCTCAAATAATTTTTTCCCTGTAATTTCCTGTGAGAACACATGGACATGCGTAGGACTCTATGCTGGTGCTACCTTGCAACTTGTCATGGCATTGTCTAACCTGTTCACCCCAATTTCCTGTAGACAGGTCCACACTCACCATTGATAACAATGGGTTTGGGCCATACCATGGTAGTGAAAGACTGTAACATGTGAGGTCATGGATACTTAATCTCAGGAGTGTCAAAGTCTGTATATTGACTCAAGGATGTTTACATAACAAATGCTTAGGGTCAACTCAAAAGTGAGAATCTAAACTATGAAATATGTTTTTTTTTATTGCTTTTGATACCCAAAAGAGCATAGAAATCTCTTATACTTTGAATCAGCCATCCTGCATATTTCTAACATTCATCAAAACCTCATTTCTGTTCCACAACTCATAAAACAGTCCACAATGCAGGATTGGTGTACATTCCAAAACTACATATATAAAAGACCCCTAAAATCAATTAGTTAAAAAGGGGGGTTAGAAATTTCCCAAAACTATATAACCTCCGCTCCGTTTGGCTCAATTTTTCGGAATTGTAACCTTGGAACCAGTCTATGTATCGGTACCAAATATCAACGCAGTCCTTTCAGCAGTTTTTAACTTTTTGTCGTTTACGGAAATGGACGACATCAAACACCGGTTGAAACCACCTCTATATCACAACTTCCAGTTGTGATAAAAACTGAATATACAATTATATGGAAATGTTGTTTTACAGTCATGAGTATCTGGTGTGTGCCGAGAGACAAATATTAAAATTGGACAGTATCATCCTGACCACAGTTTGTCTGACTGGTTGTTTCCTTCTGATTTTCTGACACAGTGATAGGTACAAAATATTATGCTATCCACGATAGTTATAAAACATGGCTTGCATTTTGTTCACAGTAGAACTGAGTTTTACATGTAAGATAACTTTCTCGTAAACTGCAAATTCTGGCTTCTGGCAGCTCAAACGTCGCAATACTACATTTTTTTAATGATATGGAGTGACTTGCACACATGCAGTGACAGTCGATATATTCATAGTATGAGAGTCTACTGTACATTAAAGCATAGTGATGTTGACAACTACATGCATGCCAGTGCACGATTTCAAAGTAGCCAGGAGGAAATTCTAATGGTCTTTTAGAGGAAATATAGGTATTAAACGACAGTGAAACAAACAACATTAGTTATCGTGACCTTGCTAAAGTGCAATCTCGGATCATGTATGATCTCATGATCATGCCAAATTACCATGTCGGATTATGCCGTGATTCTGAAGTGCGCGTACTTCCTCAGTAAATCGGTCAACATACTGAACATAAGCACACACTTTAGCGATCGAAGTCAAAAATGATGTCAAAATCAATGCACAACTGTCGAAATTACCCAAAATAAGCAGCAGAACACTAAAAGTTATCGCTGTGTCGAAAGGACAGTACATCAACATAAAACGATGCTAGTTTGTTATGACATGGAGGCCGGAGGTAGAAGGACAGAGCATTCCCTCGCTCTCACCCAGCTATTAGTACGGGCCGCCCTGGGATTGCCTCGCTAAAGCAATGGATTCGCCGGTACTGGGGAGTACCGAGTACGGAGGCCATCATTCTTCAGTCTATCGAAGGAGCGTTTCGTGCCAAAAAAAACATGACAGTAACAAAAGTACCATCACTGTGAACTTCTTATTTACAAAACATCATCAAATACAAGCTAAAAACTTTAAAAAGTCAGAATTAGCACCTGACCGAGAAACAAGATGGCGTCGGTTTGATTTTTCAAAGTCCTTGAAAAACAACGCTAACTTGTTATATGCGCATGCGCATATTAAGGGGAGACCCATTTGATCTCAGGGGGTATGCAGGAAGTGGGTATGGGAACTTTTTTTGTTAGAGAGACAGCATTTTTATTTCTACAGTCAGACCTGCATCAATTTTTTTTTTTCACATGGAGTAGCAGTGCAATTTTTCAAATTTAACCCAGTGTTTTACATATCACAGGATGTTTTTATTTATTCATTTTACATTCCAACAAATGACAAACAAAATGGAAAGTCTAGTATATATACAACCAGTGTTCTCCCCAGGATCAAGCCAAAGCAGAGCGGCTAATTTGCATAATCATTTGCATATTCATTAATTTGCATTTGCATATGTATATAAGCATGCACATGCACCCACACATACTTGTACACTCAGAACAAAATGCAATTGTAACACAAAGTATGCAGTTTGAACATCATGGAAACTATTTATTACACTTAAATAAATCACCACAGTATTGTAATTACAATTACAATTAATAAAACAGAAGATTCAAACAGTAACAGCAAGTTCAGATTGAAAGCAAGAAATGGTTCGTCTGTTTGGAGTTTCATTAATACATATATTACAAATAAAATTGTAAAAAATTGCCAACGAAGAGGAAAATTCACAAGTTTAAGCTTTACACCATTCAAATGTAATTAATTTTATATCGGTTTTGAACGACAAACACCACGAATAATTTTTCATCACGGGGATCGATTTCAACCAGCGGGCCCCCCCCCCCTCTCTCTCTGCGTAACTACCACTGCCACTGAACATCGTCGTTCGATTATTGATTTTATAATTCTCACCAAGATGATTACAAGAAATGAACTAAGTATGACTAGAATCACTCGAAAATCAGGTATAAATCTTTCAGAGAACGTGTCAGAGTGGAACTGCACGTAAAGCCGCGATCAATGTCAACAGGTTATAAACATTGCGGCCAATATGGCCGCTGCCATATTGGAATGCAATGTGAACGCGATCGTGATCGTACTCGGTCCAAAGAACGATCATCATTGTAAAATCACAATCAACCTCACCAGTCAACTGCTTCTCTTGTTTCTTTTGCGGCCCATTTCGTTGATCAAAGCATTGGAGTGTGATCAAAGGCCCTGCTAGTGCTAACTCTGTGAATACTTGTTGCTGATGTATACCGACCCACCGACTGTGAAGGTCTTTGTTGGTTGTAATAGGCTACTAGTAGTTGTAGAATGAAAACTTGTAAACAACCCAGCCGATTCTTCTATTGTTTTAACGTTCCTCTCAACACTTCCGGACAACTTATCTGATGCATACCATACTTCATACCTTCCACTCTTTCACCACGTTGAAAGTTGCAGTGAGCGCTAATGTGTAGACAATGCATGCAACAGCTGGTAGCTACGCAGAGCGTGTGTACCACCGTCCGGACGGCCAACGGTGTGTGAACTAAAGGATGGCGGGAATATTTTAAAGCATAGCGGGGAGAATCAAAGCGTAGCGGGGAGAGGCTAAAGCGTAGCGGGACCGCTACGCTAAAATGGCCTGGGGAGAACACTGTACAACTTTTAATTATAGAACACTTTTTTGGCAAATCAACTGTGATCAGTACTATACCTGCTTTTCTCTAAAACAGTCAATTCCTTTTAAGTTTTCAGGGGAGATGTTATCTTTTGTGGTCAGAGAAACAAGGCTCACACATTGTATTTTACTATATTTCATGTTCCTCAATTTTCATTGTCAACTTGTAATCTTTCTAACATATTTATATTGAGAGAATAATGTATTGGTTTTAACACTAGTTTATTGACTCCTATCTTGTGTTTTAAATTTTCACAATTTACAAAAGTCAAATAGTCCCATCTAGATATCGCCTATACCATTGAGATATTGCAACAGAAATCCTGAAATATGATTTCTTGGGTCAGAAAAGGGAAGGAAAACATCGAGTGCACTGAGGTGTAAAGTAGTGAATGCTTATATCATAAGTGCTGGAAAAAAACACATAAGAATTACTTGTGGTAAAAACATTTGCATGCCTTTGGCAGCATGCCAGCAAAGAATACATGAGAATGAAGTTTCCAACATTTTGCTCATTTCAACAGCATTGTGACAATTCCTTTTTTATTTCTGTCTGTTATGAGAATATTTTTTTTCTCAAGCCATTACAGGCTTAATTTTTTTCTTTTATTTCACCTGGTGACAATTTTTTTTCCTCAAAATCCTCCATCCCCCCAGAAATCAAGTGGTTCTCCCCTAAGTGAGCCCCTGACCAATACGGGCCAGTGGATTACTTCCTCAGTAGAACTGATATGCCTGCCAGTACCGGTGTTTATCGCCTACGGAGCATTCTTCAGTCGATCAAAGGCGCCTTTCGTACCAAAAAATACACGACAGCCGCCTAAGTGCATCACTGTCAACATATTGAAATACACAGTGAAACGTTGACAACGTAAAGAATGTGCCCATACCGAGAAACAAGATGGCGTCCGTTTCGATTCTTCAACTCAGATTTTGACCTACAGTTGTGCGCATGCGCAGACGGTAGCTTTAGCGAAAGCGAGTCAAAATCAAGTAAATATAAAATAAACATAGGGCCAAAGTCCCTGAAGCTACTATAGACATGGATACAAAATTAGGTATTTCCTGACTGTATGAAATTATCTCACTAAGGTCATCCTAGGGACCTGTAAACCAAATATTAAAGCTGTCTGACCAGCGGTTTTTGAAAAAACAAGCGACTCAACAGTTGACAGAGCTCTGCTGTGTTATGTAGAGAATAAGCTTTTGTGACACATGTATTGATGAAGAAGGTGAATATCTTTGATAGCTCATTTCAGGATGGCCTGACCAAAAATGGAAAAAAAAATTTTGTAAAAATATAGATTTGCATATTTCATCACAATTTTAACAAATCTAAGTTTGGTTATCCCTTGGGACCTGTATACCAAATAACAAAGCTGTCTGACAAGTGATTATGAAGAAGAAGATTTTTTACCAAAAACACCTTTTTAGGTGCTAATTTGCATATTTTCAACAATATCAAAAATTAATAAAAAGAGTTTCTCAAAATCATATATTTTATCCACACAACAAATATCAAATCAGTAAGTACTGCAGTTCTCAAGATATTTGAGTGGACGGATGCCTCACAAACGGACATACATGCATACATACATACATACATACATACATACTGACAGTGCACGCCGGACAGATACCCATCCCAATAGCTTCTATAGACTATATTAGTCTATAGTAGCTATTAAACAAGAGTTAATTACATTCTAATTAAAGTAAACAAGACTTGCTTAAATCAAGATTTTCGTCATAAAAAAAAAGCATATCTGTCAGGTTATAAAGAATCTTAAGCTGGTTATCTTTTTATCAGTATTTTCATCCTATTAACCAAGCAAATTTTAACTTTCAAATTAACATTGTAAGTAAGTTCTGTTGAATAAGTTGAGACTGTACGTACTCAGAGAAAGCACACTGAAGAGACCAATGTTTGAAACTTAAGAAGTTCAAGGTCATCAAAAGTATCATGTAACACTTTCATTACACTGTTTACACAGATTGCATAATTGCTATAAATAGCACATGAGGAATCTTACAGCCCAGCTTTACCATAAAAACCCTATCACTTTCACCACTCTTTTAATTGACCACTCTATTTTTTTCCTCAAAAAGTAGTTTTATTTTATCCTTACCAAGTCAACCATAAATGGAAATTAGAACTTTCTCTATCTCTATTTATTTGACCACCCTATCATGACAAACTATTTTGAGCAATTTCTTTAAGATAAAATACAGGGCACAATAAATGACGGTTCAGAATATGTCAAAGTTGGGATTCAGGAAAGTTGCCTTTACATGTTTTAATCCTCCAAGATGGTAAGCATTTCACTATGAACTGTCAAAAAAAGTTGAACTTTCTGATAATTCTACACTAAAATTATTTTGGCTTTGATGATTTCCTAATTAATTCAATTATTTAAAATCATATTCATTATTTTTTTATGGGCGAATTGATAGGGTTTATACAGTACAAGAATTACATGCAATGTAAGTCAAATTTGATCAAAAACAACAAAAAAATTCCTTAAAAATACAGATTTGCATATTTCATCACAATTTGAACAAATCTAAGTTGGGTTATCCCTAGGGACCTGTATACCAAATAACAAAGCAGTCTGACCAGCGGTTATGAAGAAGAAGATTTTTTACCAAAAACGCCTCTTTTGGCATTAATTTGCCTCTTTTCAACAATATCAAAAAATTGAAAAAAGTAGTTTCTCAAAATCATATTTTTCATCTACACAACAAATATCAAATCAGTAAGTACTGCGGTTCTCAACATATTTGAGTGGACGGACGCCTCACAAACGGACATACATACATACATACATACATACAGACTGACGCCGGACGGATACCCATCCCAATAGCTTCTATAGACTACAGTCTATAGTAGCTAAAAATGGATAAAAATATTGTTTAAAAATACCGCAATTATACGGTGTCGCTCAAATTTGATCAGAATTGGTACATACCAGTGTGGGTTAACAAAGATCAACAATAAATGTTGTTTCTATCTGTTCAGACAGGAAAATTCTACGTTGATGTTATGACAATGATTTCTGCACAGTACAACCAGAAAAACAACAAGAAATATTTAAACCAGAAAAACAAGAATGACAAAAGTAATTAAGGTCCGAAATTTTAGGTACTGGAGGTCAACTTTAGCAACATGCATAGCTGAAAGGCAGCTAGCCCCTCTTAGTTTGACCATAGACGCTCTTCCTCCCCTCTACTGACGGTCTTCCTCCCCTCTACTGTCTATGGTTTGGGCAGTTCTGTTAATATGTAACAATTCATAAATAACTCCCCTCTACTGAAGGTCTTCCTCCCCTCTACTGTCTATGGTTTGGGCAGTTCTGTTAATATGTAACAGTTCATAAACAATGACAGGAAATGACTCAAGATAAGTGGAGTTTGCCTGTCACTCCTGCACACATGCAGAAATTCCCTTTTTCTTACCTCATTTGCACATTTTTGACACTGATGTGTTCATTTGAACAAATTCACATCTCAACCCCTACATCTACCTGTACACCAAATACTGAGACGGTAGCTTTGGCAGTATGGGAGCCTTTGTGTGTGACGGACATACATCCGCACATACCCACAAATATACAGACATGCAAATCAATTCAGCTTATACGATAACCTCACATTGGTATACCAAATGTGAGTAAAAATAATGCAAGGCATGTATCACCAAATTTTGAACATTTCTGACGGCATTTCAACTATACGAACACCAATGCCAAACATCACAATAATCAAATCAGTGGTTTTGAGGAAAAATTGAAAATAGTGGTTTTCAGAAAAAAGCTAAAAAAGTGACTTTAAAATGATTCAATCAAAAAAAGAAAAAAGACCGTTTGAGATACATGCCCAAGTGACCACCAGACCAAATTTCAGAAAAAGTTAATGAAGCGTTTCTGAGATACCTGCGTCCACAGCATACGGCCCACTATGTTGGCCATATTGGGCCGCACCATCACATTAGTACCTTGTGCCCACAGGGCACAAAGTACTAATAAAATCAGTTGAGATGTGCCTGAGTTTAATGGCTCTGTACATGAAAAATTCGTAACCAAATGACCGCACGGCGCCCATATTGGATCTTATCACAAAACAAATCGACGTGCATATGTATGACATATGATGCAATCCTTGTACCAAGTTTGAATGAAATCACTCCAGGCATCTCTGAGATATCTGCGTGAACAGACGGACGGACGGACATGACCAAACCTATAAGTCCCCCCGGATGATGTCCGTGGGGACTGCCCTTACGATTAATGTCAACTTGGGCCAAGTTTGTACAACTTTGCTGTAAGCTTGCTGCAATCTTGAAAGCCAAGCTGGTAACTTGTTTCAAGGTTGGGCAAGGTTGGAAAGTATTCGAACTAAAATTAATACACTTGTACCAACTTTTGTTCAATTTCATGCACGGTTGGCAGATACAATTTTCTTACAAGGTTTAGTTTTCCACACTTTGTTCAGTGGAGGTTGTAAGATGCAACCTTCATACAAAGTCAACATTTATGATTTTGTACCTGTTCTGTGTGACTCATTTCAAGTGTGCAATTGATCCGATGCACACCTGGATGAACACGTCATTTTATGTGGTATGAACCTACATCCATTTTAACTACTGTACGAACTCTCACAACAGCTGCACGGACAGTTGCCGATGCAGGGAAAGATTGAGCACTATCATTATGTATTCAGAAAAATAGTGTCAATGACACTGTGCTCCCATTTTACAGAAATACTAAGTACTAGTACACACATGACATTGCATTCTTACAGGTTGAATACTAAGAAAATTCCATTGTAAGTCCAAATTAATCTTATACCCCAGCAATATGAAATGCTCCATCTCATAATGACTTTTACATATCTGACAGAAAACAACCCTAGGATCAAGACTACCATGTTTTAAAGCAATCCAACAAATCCTTTGGGAGAAAATGATTTTTTGACAAAAAATGGGAAAAATTACCCCAAAAATACAAATATGAAAATTTCACCACAATTTGAATGAATCTGACAAAGGCAAACCCTGGGATAATGCATACAAGTTTTCAAGGCAATGGGATGAGCGCTTTCAGAAAATAAGATTTTTTGACCAGAAATGGGAAAATCGCCCCAAAAATACAACTTTCAACATTTCACCACAATTTGAAGAAATGTAACTAAAGTCACTATAAAGAGCCTGCATACCAAGTTTCAACCAAATCTGGTCAGTGGTTACAGAGTTTAAGTAATTTGCAGGATTTTTCTTTTTTTTCCCCCACATTTGCATATTTTTGACTTTGGCATATTCATTTGAACAAATTCACATCTTCAACCCTGGATGCACCTGTCCACCAAATACTAAGATGGTAGGTGCTGCAGTTTTGGAGTTTTTAATGTGGATGGACATACATCCGCACATACTAACATACATACATACATACATACATACATACATACATACATACACAAATAAATACATGCATGCATGCATGCAAGCATACATACATACATACAGACAGACAGACAGACAGACAGACAGATAGACATGCATACATACATACATTTATTTTTACAGCTTTTAACCTCCAACAGCCGCCCAACCTATCAATATCAGCTTGTTCAACTTGATACTACTGCTTATAATAATATAAACATGAGTTAATTACATTCTAATTAAAGTAAACATGCCTTGCTTATCAAGATTATGTCAAAAAAACCCCAGCATATCTGTCAGGTTATAAAGAATCTTCAGCTTGTTATCTTTATCAGTGTTTTCATCTTATTAAACAAGCAAACTTTAACTCTCAAATTAACATTGCAAGTAAGTTCTGTTGAATAAGTTGAGACTGTACGTACTCAGAGAAAGCACACTGAAGAGACAAATGTTTGCAACTTAAGAAGTTCAAGGTCATCAAAAGCATTATAAGGAATCATGTAACTCTTTCATTGCACTGTTTACACAGATTGCATAATTGCTATAAATAGAACATAAGGAATCTTATAGCCCAGCTTTACCATAAAAACCCTATCACTTTGACCACTCTTTTAATTGACCACTCTATTTTTTGTCCTCAAAATGTAATTTTATTTAATCCTTATCAAGTTGACCACAACTGGAAATCGGAACTTTCTCTATGGGTCTCTTTATATGGCCAACCTATCATGACAAACTATAATGAGCAATTTCTTTTAGATAACATACAGAGAACAATACATGACGGTACAGAATATGTCAAAGTTGGGATTCAGGAAAGTTGCCTTTACATGTTTTAATCATCCAAAATGGTAAACATTTCACTATGAACTGTCAAAAATGTTGAACTTTCTAATAATTCTACACTAAAATTATCTTGGCTTTGTTGATTTCCTAATTAATTCAATTATTTAAAATCATATTAATTATTTTTTTCTGGGTGAATTGATAGGGTTTATACAGTACAAGAGTTACATACAATGTAAGTCAAATTCAGTTAAATATCAATTACCGTCTAACATTGCATCATTCCTATAAATAACACCTCAGCCTGGAACAGCACAATCATAATCTGCTCATTCACACAGGCAGTACTTGACTTTGAATGAATGACCTTCTACATTTCACCTATGTACCAAATTTGAAAGCATGGCAAAAAGTACCACAAATTTGCAAATTTTGCCTTTAGTTCATCAAGTCATCTTCAGGTCACTCCTAGGAACCTGCACACCCAATTAGAAAGTAATGGCATACACAGTTTCAAAGAAGATTTTTTTGACCAAAAATGGCAAAAATTGCCCAAAAATACAAATATGTTAATTTTGCCATAATTTCAATGAATCTTATTTTGGGTCATCACAAGAAACCTGCAAACCAAATTTTAAAGTGAACAGACCATTGGTTTCAGAGGAAACAATTTTTTACTGAAATGGCAAAAAAAAATAGAGAAAAAAATTCATTAAAAATAGAAAGCAGTCAATATTGACACCAAATCTATATGTTTGAATGAGTGGGACCCAAGGTACCTAAAAACCAAATATGACAATGATCAGAAGAGTAGTTCCCGAGTTATTGATTTTTGACCATTTTCGCCCTTTTTTCTACCTCATTTGCATATCCATAAGACTAACAAGTTCATTTTAACAACGGCACATCTAGACCATATATGGCATCACTACACCAAAAATCAGCTTTATACGTGCAGCAGTTTTGGAGTTTTTGCGTTGGACGGACAGACATCCATACATACATACATACATACATACATACATACAGACAGACATCTCACATACAGACTTTTTTCAACCATATAACCTCCCAATTGCCATATATGTATGGCAAATGGGAGCTAAAAATGATTTTGTCAGACTCGATAGGTTTCTCATTCATCACAGCAGGATTACAGACAAACACATTCACGAACTTCACTCACAAGATTACAAAATGTGAGTAAAGTTTCCAAGTGAACAATGTTATTTTTCATTTATTTTCCACAACTGACGATCCAAAATTTTAAACGACAAAATAGACAGCCTTTCACTTGTGGTTGTGCACAATTCAACTGCTTAAAAGCATCAATTTTTCTAGTATATACTTTGGCGATCACTTAAGTTTCTATGCCCAAAGACATGAGGCAAGTTTCTAATCTGAGAGTTGAGTTTCAAGCTTAGTACTTACACAAGTTGAGAGTGTAATAATCAAACTTAATATAGTCGATGATCTCGTTTTGTAAATCGTGGTTGGATCAAACAAGCGACCTAGCAGCCGATATAGCTCCACTGTGTTTATGTAGAAAATAACTATTTTTGACACATGTTGATGAAGAAGGTGGAAATCTTTGATAGCTCAATGCAGTGGCCAGAAAAAAGTGGCTAAAATAGCTGCAAAAATACACAATTGAAGATTTCATCATACTTTGAATATATCATATTTGATCATCCCTGAGAACATGTCAACCAAAGCTATCTGATGAGTAGTTTTTTGAGAATAAGATTTTATTACCAAAGTGGCAAAAATTGCCCCTAAAAATAAAAATTGCAGATATCATCGTGATTTCAAAAGATCACATTTAGTTCATCTATACCTGTATACCAAATTTCAAAGCTGTTAGACCAGTACTTTTTGAGAAACACATTTTTTGACCCAAAATGGAAAAAATTGCCCCAAAAATTCAAAATTGAAGATTTCATCATAATTTCAATAAATATCATTTAGTTCATCTACAGAAACCTGTATACAAAATTTCAAAGCTATCAGATGAGTAGTTTTGGAAATACATATTTTTTGACCAAAATTGGCAAAAATTGCCTCAAAAATACTAAATTATAGATTTCATCAGAAATTCAATATATATTACTCAGCTCATCTGTAGAAACCTGTAAACCAAATTTCAAAGCTATCAGACAAGTAAGTTTTTGAGAAACACATTTTTTGACCCAAAATGGAAAAAATTGCCCAAAAATTACAAAATTGCAGATTTCATCATAATTTCCATAAATATCATTTATTTCATCTGTAGGAAGCTGTACACCAAATTTCAAAGCTATCAGATGAGTAGTTTTGGAAATACATATTTTTTGACCAACAAGTCATTGACAATGACATAGTCCCCACTTGTAATAGGAGTAGTAGTCTTGAGGGGGCAGGGAAATGAGGTCATTAAGAAGTATCACTAAAGTGTATATGTTCAGATCTATGGACACATAGGTCTATGTCATTGTTCCCAATTTGAAACAAGAGGCATGTCTAAGTTATAGTTCTAAATCGGGAAAAAAGATCAAACCTCTAGCTGTATTGGCCAGCCAAGAAATACAATGTGCATAATAAATGAGGTACAAGATGTGACATCTTAAGGTCTATTATCCTATCAAAATTGAAGCGTAAAGAACTTGTGGTTACTGAGTTATGCATATATATGCATATTCAAGGTCATAGGTCATCAAGGTCACGTGACATTTTGAAAAAAAACATTGTATTGCTAATTAATCCATATATGCCAAAATTCAGACCTCTAGCTCTATTGGCTTGCCCACAATTATATATGGGCATAATTAACGAGGTAAAGCATGTGTTGTCATAAGGTCTCCCATCCTACTAAATATAAGGACATAGCACTTGTGGTTACTTATTTATTGACATAATCGTGTATTTTAGGTAAAAGGTTATCGAGGTCACATGACATTTTGTCAAAAAATTTCTATCCTATAGTCTATCCCTATATACTAAAAATCATACATTTACCGCTATTGGCTTGCTCAAAATTAGATATGCACATAATTAATGAGGTACAATATGTGGCGTCATAAGGTGTCCCATCATGCCATATATGAAGGGTGTAGCACTTGTGGTTACTGAGTTATGGACAAATATGTATATTTGAGGTCAAAGGTTACCAAGGTCATGTGACATTTTGTCAAAAAAATTGTATTGCTAAGTTATCCCTATATACCAAAAATCAGACCTCTAGCTCTATTCGCTCACTCAAAATTAGATATGTGCATAATTAATGAGGTACAATATGTGGCGTCATAAGGTGTCCCATCATACCAAATATGAAGGGTGTAGCACTTGTGGTTACTGAGTTTTGGACAAATATATATATTTGAGGTCAAAGGTCATTGAGGTCACATTAAATTTTTTCAAAATAATTGTATTGCTAAGTTATCCCTATATACCAAAAATCAGACCTCCAGCTCTATTGGCTCGCTCAAACTTAGATATGCGCATAATTAATGAGGTACAATATGTGGCGTCATAAGGTGTCCCATCATACCAAATATGAAGAGTGTAGCACTTGTGGTTACTGAGTTATGCACAAATATGTATATTTGAGGTCAAAGGTCATTGAGATCACTTGACATTTTGTCAAAAAAATTGTATTGCTAAGTTATCCCTACATACCAAAAATCAGACCTCTGGCTCTATTGGCTCGCTCAAAATTAGATATGCACATAATTAATGAGGTACAATATGTGGTGTCATAAGGTGTCCCATCATACCAAATATGAAGGGTGTAGCATTAGTGATTACTGAGTTATGGACAAATGTGTATATTTGAGGTTAAAGGTCACCAAGGTCACGTGACATTTTGTCAAAAAAATTGTATTGCTAAGTTATTCCTATATACCAAAAATCAGACCTCCAGCTCTATTGGCTCGCTCAAAATTAGATATGCACATAATTAATGAGGTACAATATGTGGCGTCATAGGGTGTCCCATCATACCATATATGAAAGGTTTACCACCTGTGGTTACTGAGTTATGGACAAATATGTATATTCGAGGTCAAAGGTCACCGAGGTCACATGACATTTTTTCAAAGTGTCTGAGATATCTGCGTGAACGGATGGACTCACATGGATGGACTCACGGACTGACATGACCCAATCTATGAGCCCCCTGGACTTTATCTGTGGGGACTAAAAACTGTGTCACTGCATCCTTTTTGCAATATGAATACGATGAGAAACTAAATTTTTATTTTTCTTGGCCTTATACATGGGAGTCTATGGACTGCCTTATACATGGGAGTCTATGGACTGCCTTATACATGGGAGTCTATGGACTTCCTTATACATGGGAGTCTATGGACTGCCTTATACATGGGAGTCTATGGACTGCCTTAAACATGGGAGTCTATGGTCTGCCTTATACATGGGAGTCTATGGTCTGCCTTATACATGGGAGTCTATGGTCTGCCTTATACATGGGAGTCTATGGAGGTGAAAACTAAAAAGTCCTCTACCACGGCCAAATTTGATCGCATTGTGAAACAAATCGACGTGCATCTGTATGAGGTATGGTACTATCCTTGTACCAAGTTTGAATGAAATGGCTCCAGGCGTCTCTGAGATATCTGCGTGAACGGACGGACGGACGGACGCACGGACGGACGCACGGACATGACCAAACCTATAAGTCCCCCCGGACGGTGTCCGTGGGGACTAAAAATGACAAAAATTGCCCCAAAAATATAGAATGACAGATTTCATCAGAAATTCAATATGTATTACTTAGCTCATCTGTAGAAACCTGTATACCACATTTCAAAGCTATCAAACCAGCACTTTTTGAGAAACACATTTTTTTGACCAAAAATAGAAAAAATTGCCCAAAAATTACAAAATTGCAAATTTCATCATAATTTCAAATTAATAGTATTAAGGTGATCTGTAGAAACCTGTATACCAAATTGCAAAGCTATCAGATGAGTAATTTTGGAAATACACACTTTTTGACCAAAAATGGCAAATATTGCCCCAAAAATACAAAATTGCAGATTTCATCATAATTTCAATACATATCATTTAGTTGATCTGTAGGAACTTTTATACCGAATTCCAAAGCTATCAGACCAGTACTTTTGGAAAAATACATTTTTTGACCAAAAATGGCAAAAATTTCCTTAAAAATGCAAATTTGCACATTTCTTTAAAATTTGAACAAATCTGAAATAGATCATCCCTAGGGACATATGTACGAAATATTAAAGCTATCAGATGAGTAGTTTTGAAGAAGATTCTTAAAGATTTTTTTACCAAAAATGACAAAAATTGCCTTAAAAATACAAATATGCAAATTTCACCACGATTTTGAACAAATCTGACAGAAGTCACCCTAAGTAAACTGCATATCAAATTTCAAAGCAATCGGACAAGCGATTTCAGAGAAGAAGATTATTTTACCAAAAACACCAAAAAATGCCCCAAAAATACAGATATGCAAATTTCACCACAATATGAACAAACTTAAGTGAGGTTACCCCACATGAACTGCATATAAAATTTCAAAGCAATTGGACTTGTGGTTTCAGAGGAGTAGGCAATTGTTGACGGACGACGGAAAATCAACCTATTTGATAAGCTCCGCGTCGCTGACAGCGGAGCTAATAAAACAAATTGTTCAACAGGAATTTCTATGTCTTTATAGAAGATTTAAACCTACATAACGTACATTTTCAGTGAATTATATGAAAGGGAGAGAGTGCTGTTACGGACGCAATCCGTACACCTCTTTCAAAACAAGCAACGATGACGGTCGTAGACTTATTGTTGCTGCAAATTTGTACCATGAAAATGTCAACAGACCAGGACTTTTCACTGTTGAAACGTACATAAATGTCAATGCTTTCAATGTTTGATATGCATGGAGGTAGAAAGGAAGATACATCAAGCACAGTCCCTCAGTTAAAGAATGCACAGCATAGTTAGGCCTACGTAAAGTCTGTGTCACTTGATCATCGATGCTGCCAACAAATTCTCGCCTTCAGAAGACGTGGATTGAGGTTACGGCTTTTGTTCATGTTTTATGCATCATAGCTATATTGCACTCCATCCTAAGCTGACCAGTTGTACGAATATCCAATACGCTAGCTACTTTGCCAAAGCGTGAGCCGAAGCCGGCTGGAAGCAGCCAACTTGTTTACTCAGAGGTCACCAGCTGGTCACGGTTTACCAAGTTAAGTTCGCGCATTGATATTGAATCTTAGTGCTAAAAGAACTGTACACTCTTTTGAGTATTTCCAATAATTAGTATAACCATTTTCATAATTTAATATAATAAATTACTATTTTGAGTTTGAAATGTAATTGATTAGGGTCAATAGAAAGTCAAAATCCGACGTTCAAAAATGGGACTACGTTATCTATTGCATAATGATTTATTGATCTCACTTCCGTGTACGTCACAAGGCTCGAACGGCGTGAAGTAAGATTTCTGTACTGTCGACTTGGTATTTGTGATCAGGGGTTATCTGGCGGAAAGTTTCGCGATCTTTGTATGGAATCACTAGCCCAATGACATCAAACTTTCGCAGAAATGTGTATAGAGTAGCAGGGACAGACAGAGTTCTAAATTTGTGAACACGAAAAGTTGCGGAATATAATTTCCCAGTAACTTGTACCGGTATGCTGTGCGTGCAGCACGGAGATACCTGAAGCCGGGAACCGTCTAGCATCTGCGAGCTGTTCACAAATGCAGGTAAGTCGATATAGCCGCATGGAGCTAGAACCTGTTATAACGTACATTTGTACATTGCCATTAAATAACTTATTCTGCAACCTTTGTATAGCTCTATTTAAACACATACGTTTGTCGAGTAATGATTCGTACGGAATTCACTTTCAATTCACAAGGGTGCTAGAAAATAGTAAATGGAAAACAATTGCGAGATTTTTACAGACCGTTTGTCACCACTGTCCGTTTTAAATATTATTAATATATGATTATAAATGTTTATGCAGTTGGTTTCTATGCTTTTCAAGTAACTATTGTCTCATTTTCAACTAATAATTTTTATTGATTTCATTCATCAAATTGCGGTCAAACAGTAAAGGCATACACTCTTCCCTGAACCATTTGTATTTTTCAGAATTCGTTGCTGGTACTGCAGTGTAAAGGGACGAGGAATTCAGAGAACCGAAGCTAAATCACTGCCTTTGACAGTAAATAAATGTAAATTTCACATGAACCTTCTCAAGTCAAAGCTTTATGAAGAGATTTATGTCGCATGAAAAAAACATTGGCATATACAGTAAAATAAATCATACCCTAAATTAACTTAACCTTTTGTTTCTCTGTTTTATTTTTTTTACTGTTTCTTAGTATTTCAGAAATACATCTGTGCTGATTCACAGTCTACAATTATGTTATTAACCATGTTTAGACAGCTCATTTACGTACTTGGTGTACATATCTAAACTTTCAAAATGTTAAAAGTGTGGTACAAATGCACAAATTTTGCTGTCACTAAAGTGTGTTGTTTCTTTGGTTTCAGCATCACTAATCTTCAACATATTTAGTTTTCTATTTAGGGAGGAGGTAATTTTCAAACAGGCAGTACCTTGCGCGGAGTCCGCGGTGTCCCACTTAACGTTTACCTCGGTGATTACCGCACCTCAGGTGCCGTGAATATTCATGACGAACTCATTACCGCAGGCTGGAGTTGGGCCATTCACACCTTTATTTTAGTCCCTTTTGCTCTAATGATCGAGGTATCTCCGCGGCATTAAAACGTCCGCGATAAGTCCGCGGGAATTAAAAAGCTGGGAGGGGTGACGGCTGTGCTGCAGTTTACGAAAATCAGCCTGATTTGTTTTCTTACTTTGCGCGACAGTTGGAGGGACGTGCTGGTTATTTTTAGCCGCAGACGTTCAAAACAAAAGATCAAAGGTCAAAGGGTTGAAACTTGTAGCAATTTTACTGCAATCTCTACATTTTCACCTAGAAATTACTATCGTAACTGATCATATATTACCTACCACATTTCACAGAAATGCTCAATAAAATGTTAAATAAAATTTTCAATAAAATATTAACTGAAGTAAAACAATGGATTGAAGCTCTGTATTCAAGATTTTACAGAACAAGGTAGGTATGCTCCAGGTTTTAAACGTTGAGCAAACAGAAAAATGTGAGTGTTTCATAAAATAACCTCGAAATATTTTTCATTTTCTAATTGGAAATTAGTGTTTTTTATAGTTGTTTGCATTGTAGTTTTCCAAGTATGATTGAGAAATTTAACATACCAGCTAGCGTGACTGCCTTGAAATTTATTTACGGATCTGGTCAAGAGCCATTCAAATAATTTACTGATTCTATGCATATAATTTGACAAGCTCTGCAAAATGCCGCATGGCAAACTGATCAAAATCATGATCGCTCATGCTGTAATGCTGCCGGCTGACTGATATCAACAGTAGACAAACATGTTTTATACGTATCCTTTGCCTACGACAAGTATTTAACGTCGGTTTTCAGGGTAATGTCATTATTAGGGCAAAATTTGAACGCTGACATTTGCGGAATTTATGCAATACAGCTACGATCTGTAGTCTTGCTGAGTTTTTACTTTGCAATAAAATGGCTTTTTGATATGTACCACTCAGCATTTTACTTGAATTTTGCTCAATTTCCTGAGGTTTCAAGCAATTTATACATGTATACTGTGAAGGGCTATCTGTCTCCTATCTCCCTGAACTTGCATTTGATTTCATCATGTTGAATAACGCTTCACAGTCTATGTAGTGATTTATTTTCGATGTCTTTCTCTGTCTGCTCCTGGTCGTTTTTGAATCCTATG
Source organism: Ptychodera flava (assembly GCF_041260155.1). Lineage (NCBI taxonomy): Eukaryota > Metazoa > Hemichordata > Enteropneusta > Ptychoderidae > Ptychodera > Ptychodera flava. Next base: position 890,511 of record NW_027248362.1, read on the forward strand.
TGCGTTTTTTTTAGATTCCCTCGCAAATACGCTCCGATACATATTTATTTTGTCTGAAATAGTGGGCCCGAACACGGCCTTCTAGACTATACGACCAAAGGAAGTGTATTGTTTGCACGCTTCCTCTCGATCAGACACAAGGCAAGCTAAATATTCTGATAACAACGGAACGGGACTTGCTTTTAGTTGATATATTACGACAAATGGTGACGAAATTTGAAGTATCAACGAAGGGACCTGCACAACCACCGCAATATGCTGCCGTTTCGAGTAAAGCCGACGCGTCTCACTGAACAGCAATAACTGCCCTGGCACGAACAGTACGACAATGCAATCGGTGAACTTGTTGCTATCAGTGTAGTACCGCGATCAGCGAACGTGCATACTGGGAATCTCTTTCAAGGTCAACCTTGCTCCCCCGACTACAGTCAGAATTATTCCGACGTTCACGTCGGGTATGGCTTACCATTGGACTAACATTACGCCCACGAATAGCCGACCATTTCCGAATGAAGCTGACGTTTGTTTCGCTCAAACACGGAAGAGAAAGTCGACGTGTCAAAATTGGAAAATCAGAAAGAAAGAACCGAAAACTCTCATTCATCAGATCGTATGTTGTTTGACCCACGCATCCGCTAAAAAGGGAGAGTGGCGCAGGGAGTGTGGAAGTCAATAAGTTGCTTTCACACATATGATATTTGACAAACTGTTAACGATGTTATAGAAGACCGGCGATTATCCCGTTTTGAACAAAAAACAAATGAAAGTGTTATATTGACAAACAATAAATACGCTGAAGAAGACTAGGCCACCTTACAACGCGGGGGGGGGGGGGGGGGGGGGGGAGGTTGTCGGCTGAACGCAAAGATGATAATCATTGTAGGATTTCATTTTTTTCTGAGGAAGGATGCTGAACATTCACAGTATTTTGACTGTCATAAAGGCAGTATCCAAAGAGTCGGGGCGTTTAAACAGAATGTAAGCTACAATTGATCAATTGCAAGGTATGTCGCATACTAAACACTGGCAATGCACTAATGCAGACTTCATGCATAGTACTGTAGATATCACTGATACAAATTAGTGTTGTACGGTTGATGAGTTCAACGCCCTGTCCGCAGTCAGTCTCACATTCAACAGACAAAAGTCGATTTCACATGTTCCCTAATGACGCAGTGCCTCGCGAGGCCTGTGTGTTGAACTAGAAAAAAAGAGTTGAAACCGACCGCCCCAACGAGCGAGCAGCACCAGATGTTGAAACGGTTATTACGCGGCCGAAATTCCAGTTAAACTTACCGAATAAACGAGACAAGAACTTGTCTAACAAGTCATTGACAATGACATAGTCCCCACTTGTAATAGGAGTATTAGTCTTGATGGGGCAGGGAAATGAGGTCATTAAGAAGTATCACTGGAGTGTATATGTTCAGATCTATGGACACATAGGTCTATGTCATTGTTCCCAATTTGAAACAAGAGGCATGTCTAAGTTATGGTTCTAAATCGGGAAAAAGATCAGACCTTTAGCTGTATTGGCCAGCCAAGAAATACATATGTGCATAATAAATGAGGTACAAGATGTGACATCTTAAGGTCTATTATCCTATCAAAATTGAAGCGTAAAGAACTTGTGGTTACTGAGTTATGCATATATATGCATATTCAAGGTCAAAGGTCATCAAGGTCACCTGACATTTTGAAAAAAAACATTGTATTGCTAATTAATCCATATATATGCCAAAATTCAGACCTCTAGCTCTATTGGCTTGCCCACAATTATATATGTGGCATAATTAACGAGGTAAAGATCTGTTGTCATAAGGTCTCCCATCATACTAAATATAAAGGAGCTAGCACTTGTGGTTACGTGATTTATGGACAAATATGTATATTTTAGGTCAAAGGTCTACGAGGTCACGTGACATTTTGTCAAAAAATTTATTGCTAAGTTATCCCTATATACTAAAAATACCGTCAATGACGCTGTACCTTCTCTAATGTGTGGCCAGGTCAGGTAATTGGTTGTTGGCATGGAGTTGTTGGTAAATAGTTGATGATGTAGGGGCATGAGGTGGGATATGGACCCAAAGAACCCAAAAGATGATTAATACATCAATCAAAAAAATTCTAAGCTACAGTATAAACTGCCTAAAGATAGTTCAATGTGGAAAAAAGTTAAACAATTCAGAAATAAGAATTAACAGTCCAAAATAGTAATGACGCACTTCCTTACAGACCTGAGTGCATGTGAAATACACAACCTGGCATCTGTAAATTAAATGTATACCAAGTGATCATTTCCAGTCACTTTTAACTGTTTTTAATGGATTTTCCAAAGAGTCCTGTGGAAATGATGAAAAACGCTTATCTGGTCTTGTGTTTGTATAACCTCATGGCTGATAATTGTCATAGTATTGAAAAAAATTGAAAGTGAAGAAATTACTGTTTTTAATAGGCATATTTTCCTTGAAATACATGACCGTGTAAAGAATATATGCTAAAAGTGTTTAAGAGTAAATTTCTTTTCAAAAAATAATTTAATTTGTGACCAAAGGATTTTTATTCTTTGAGTTTACAAATTCAAACATTGCAATTTGTTCAATCATCTTGTGCAGTGCAAAATTTATAAAATGACTGAAAAACAAAAAAAATTGGCAGAATTACAGTCTTTGTGATGTAAAATTATGGGTTGACATCACGATAACTGTTAATCTGTTTGAAGTAATAATAAACTATAATTTAAAAAAGAAAAATTCATGCAGAAACGGTAAAATATATTGTCAGCAATGTAGTGTTAATTTTGACTTTGACTTTGACCAAATATATAGGGCGAAATATCAGCCATGTTCAGCAAAATCCACACAACAGCATTGATCCTTTTCTAATTTGATTTGATTTGCTTATGTTATCCTTGTATGACAGTCAGTACAATATGGAACTTGAACACAACACAGTGAATAAGTATGCTGTAAATGAAATGGTGTGGCTGCATCCACATGCAGCAATAGGAGTGCCTTTGTCTCTCACCCTCATTTCCAACCTGTCCCATCCCTGAAAAAATAGTTTGGTCTTATATTTATAATGTTAATAATTTCTGTATTTGTTAAAATGTGCGCATCTCAAAACTTTTGATCATAAACATTTTCATTGTTTTTTATAGCTGACCAATCAGTTAACCTGTTTATTTTGAATATTTGCGCATTTTTCCTCAGTATTTGACATTTTCTGAATACCTTCTTATTCAGTTTGTCATTTTCTAAAAGTTTAAATGCTCCATTGTGTGGTCAAGCTTTCCACAAGCATCAAATGTGGTACTTCATATAGGAGGGTCTGCCTCTAGAGGGCGGGCATCATGAACACTCCTGTGTTTGTTGGTTAATTCCTCCACGTAAACTTCTGATTGTACTGTAAACATTGAACATGGCCGACGTCCGATTTTCCTGTCTAAAACTTTCACTCATTTTCGTTCATATGACTCTGAAACTCCAGGAAACGATTGGGAAGAAAGGGTTATCTTGAAATATTGAGGTACTCGCGATATTTTGCAAAATTAATGAGAAAAAATGCAAGGAAAATGCCGACAGGCTTACACAATGACAGTTTTCAGACTCGAGGCATATGATCATCTCTGCAGATTATGCAACAGGCCCAGATCACGTGAGGCCATGAGGGGATATCCACGCAACTCAGTACCAAACACTAGCGCTCACAGAGTGAGCAAACACAAAGTGAGTACCCCTAACGTCAGCTCAGTAGTCTGTAATAGATTGTAGTCAACTAAGAAACCTTGGAGAAAGGCTTAACACTGTGGCTATGCCGCTAAGTCCCTTTTGATTTTTGTCATAGCTCAAAATCGTTCTCCCACACCTCGATCTGAGCCATGAACACCCCCACCAGTTTATGATATGACCCATCACAATGGCATGACGTCAACGGATCTTGACAGACGGAAGTCTTGACAGACGGAAGTTCTTGACAGCAGCATATTGGTTTTCAACTCTAATACCTTCTCTGTCTATAAATAGACACGAGAAGGTAAAAATCATACATTTACCTCTATTGGCTTGTTCAAAATTAGATATGCACATAATTAATGAGGTACAATATGTGGCGTCATAAGGAGTCCCATCATACCAAATATGAAGGGTGTAGCACTTGTGGTTCCTGAGTTATGGACAAATATGTATATTTGAGGTCAAAGGTCACCGAAATCACGTGACATTTTGTCAAAAAAATTGTATTGCTAAGTTATCCCTACATACCAAAAATTTGGCCTCTAGCTCTATTGGCTCGCTCAAAAATAGATATGCACATAATTAATTAGGAACAATATGTGGCGTCATAAGGTGTCCCATCATACCAAATATGAAGGGTGTAGCACTTGTTGTTACTGAGTTATGGACAAATATGTATATTTGAGGTCAAAGGTCACCAAGGTCAAATGACATTTTGTCAAAACAATTGCATTGCTAAGTTATCCCTATATACCAAAAATCAGATCTCTAGCTCTATTGGCTTGCTCAAAATTAGATATGTGCATAATTAATGAGGAAAAATATGTGGCGTCATAAGGTGTCCCATCATACCAAATATGAAGGGTGTAGCACTTGTTGTTACTGAGTTATGGACAAATATATGTTTATATGAGGTCAAAGGTCACCGAGGTCACATAACATTTTGTCAAAAAAATTGTATTGCTAAGTTATCCCTATATACCAAAAATCAGACCTCTAGCTCTATTAGCTCGCTCAAAATTAGATATGTGCATAATTAATGAGGTACAATATGTGGCGTTTTTTGGAGAATAAAATTTTCTGACCAAGAATGGCAACAATTGCCCCCAAAAATAAAATTTGCAGATTTCATCATAATTTCAAAAGATCAAATTTAGTTCATCTATAGAAACTTGTATACCAAATTTCAAAGCTGTTAGAGCAGTTATGTTATGCTATGTTATATCAATTTATTAAAGTGTCATGTGTGGTCTTAAACAGCTTGGTTGCCTCACCCAGCCCCAAGGGCTTACAAGACACGAAAACAGTATATTTTGAGAAACACATTTTTAACCAAAAATGGAAAAAATTGACCCAAAAATTCAAAATTGCAGATTTCATCATAATTTCAATAAATATTATTTAGTTCATCTATAGAAACCTGCATACCAAATTTCAAAGCTATCAGATGAGTAGTTTTGGAAATACACATTTTTTGACCAAATATGGCAAAAATTGCCCCAAAAATACAAAATTACAGATTTCATCAGAAATTCCATATATATTACTAAGCTCATCTGTAGAAACCTGTATACCAAATTGCAAAGCTATCAGACCAGTACTTTATGAGAAACACATTTTTTGACCAAAAATGGCAAAAATTGCCCCAAAATTACAAAATTGCAGATTTCATCATAATTTCCACAAATATCATTAAGGTGATCTGTAGGAACCTGTATACCAAATTGCAAAGCTATCAGATGACTACTAGGAAATACACATTTTTTGATCAAAAGTGGCAAAAATTGCCCCAAAAATACAAAATTGCAGATTTCATCATAATTTCCACAAATATCATTAAGGTGATCTGTAGGAACCTGTATACCAAATTGCAAAGCTATCAGATGACTACTAGGAAATACACATTTTTTGATCAAAAGTGGCAAAAATTGCCCCAAAAATACAAAATTGCAGATTTCACCATAATTTCAATAAATATCATTTAGTTTATCTGTAGGAACCTGTATACCAAGTTTCAAAGCTATCAGATGAGTACTTTTGGAAATACACATTTTTTGAACAAAAATAGCAAAAATTGCCCCAAAAATACAAAAATACAGATTTCATCAGAAATTCCATATATATTACTTAGTTCCTCTATAGAAACCTGTATACCAAATTTCAAAACTATCAGACCAGTACTTTTAGAGAAATACATTTTTTGACCAAAAATGGCAAAAATTGCCTTAAGGTGAAGTACTACGAATTACGTCAAAATTAGGTTGTGGTGTAATTTTCTTGAAACTTTGCACAAATATTCTTGGAAATTGTGCAAGTGCAAAAATGAAATAAAAAATGGGGGTCACCACGCTCGTTTCCATGGAAACGGACGTTAAAATGGCGTCGTTAGAAATAAATAAAAATGATATAATTCACTTAAACTAAAGAAAGCAATTATAAAACGCTTAGCAAATCAGTTAATTTTTAAAAATACCAAGAATTAAGATCCATATCTATCGAATGTATAGTTTTCATGATGTTTGTATCGATTACAAAATGACGATATCGAAATCATATCACTACATAATTTTTGAACTTTCTTCCTGTCGCTTTGAATGGTGTCATTTTGACCACACTTGGCGAATAAAATCCTGACATAATACCATTTAGTTTACACTTTTAATATAAGGGTGTCACCGCGCTACTTTTTACAATATTTCCAGGTGAATGGGTAATATGCGCCATGTAAATGGGAGAGAAATGTTAATTTTGCGCTCATATTGAATAAAAACAGCTTCCTAGGGGGTCAAAATATGACAAGGTTAAAGGTCACATGTATTTCTAAGAGACTGGGTCAAAAAATTAGGTAAAAGCGCAATGTCAACAATGACAGGTGATGTTAAATACATGCGCTACAACATAACCCATTTGCGGCAGGCTGGAGTTAAATCTGCGCAGAAATGTTCCAAAGCGTGTGCGCGTCCGAATTCGTCGCCCTTTACCTTAAAAATGCAAATTTGCATATTTCTGTACAATTTGAACAAATCTGAAATAGATCATCCCTAGGGACATATGTACCAAATATCAAAGCTATCTGACTAGTAGTTTTGAAGAAGAAGATTTTTAAAGATTTCTTTACCAAAAATGACAAAAATTGCCTTAAAAAAACAAATTTGCATATTTCTGCACAATTTGAACAAATCTGAAATAGATCATCCCTAGGGACATATGTACCAAATATCAAAGCTATCTGACTAGTAGTTTTGAAGAAGAAGATTTTTAAAGATTTTTTTACCAAAAATGACAAAAATTGCCTTAAAAATACAAATATGCAAATTTCACCACGATTTGAACAAATCTGACTGAAGTCACCCGAAGTAAACTGCATATCAAATTTCAAAGCAATCGGACAAGCGGTTCCAGAGAAGAAGATTTTTTTACAAAAAACACCAAAAAATGCCCCAAAAATACAAATATGCAAATTTCACCACGATTTGAACAAACTTAAGTGAGGTCACCCCAAGTGAGCTGCATATAAAATTTCAAAGCAATTGGACTTGCGGTTTCAGAGGAGAAGGCAATTGTTGACGGGCGACGATGGACGACGGACGACGACGGAGGAAAATCAACCTATTTGATAAGTTCCGCGTCGCTGACAGCGGAGCTAACAAATTGACGTGCATCTGTATGAGGTAGGGTACTATCCTTGTACCAAGTTTGAACGAAATCGCTCCAGGCGTCTCTGAGATATCTGCGTGAACGGACGGACGGACGCACGCATGCACGGAGGGACGGACTGACGCACGGATGGACGGACGCACGGACATGACTAAACCTATAATTAAAAAGCAAACTGCACAAAGTGGGCGGGTTTTCGCGAAGCTCGACGGCAAAATCTATGAGGAAACATCCACGGTTTAATAGTTCAGCCATGTACCTGACAAGTTAAAAAAATGACGTCGCTACCATAACAGTACAACACTACAACATTTAATAATTACACTACCGTCAAAAAACATCAGCATATAGTCAAAATAACCAATATTTGCCGCGATATTTTCGGATCTTACGACCAACCAGAGGAGATCTAGGGTTGTCCTGTCTTGACCTCGGAATTGCAGCGGAAATATATCCCAAACCCCATGTCGCCGTCACACGTAGTCAAAAACCGTCTGTTCGCATCTAGTCTCGCGCCAAATAAAATATGTCGCTAAGTTTCGATGAAATTTAAGCTGCGAAATTGCTATTTTAACATTTGTTGTAGATCGCTGGCTGATCCGGATATCAGGGTTTTCTCTCTCTCTTTTTTGTTGCAAGTGCAACACACCGGCATCGCGAAGCAACACACAGAGCGCCTACGGTTGATTTGATGGGATCACAGAAAACTGATTACATTATTAATTCGAGTGGCATCTAAATACAACACCGTGAAACTTTGAATAACATCGGGATGTGTAGAAATATAACAGAACGTCGTTTTTTTTATACCACATACGCGTAGCACGTTCCCGATTCTGAGAAATTTTCTTGTGACCATACGTCTATCACAACATGTTCCTCGCCACCCAAACAAGCCTCTGTGTTCAAATTTTTGAAAAGGAAAAAGATAGCCCCGATCTCGGGTGTTCAAATAAATAACCAATTTTTGTCTACCTTGTTTATAACATAATAAAGTTGGTAAGCTTATGCATTACTAAAACCATGACGTAAAGTTTCGCACTGGGGAAAACATTTAACGTAAGCTGCAGTTTCTATTATTGCTTCAGAACTTGAATATTGTTCAACAAATAGACCTTTAGCTATAAGAAAGAAAACATACTTACATTACCGGCATTTTTACGTCAAGTTATACCATGGTCTCTTTCTTTTCAACATCACGTTTCTTTGTGATCAGTCATGTCATTTTTATTTTAGAAATATGATCAACTGCCCGATGTTACAGTTGGAAAGTATTACAGTTTTAAAACTGCGTTCATCTTTCCAATCCGCGTACACATTATTGGTGGAACCGAAAATATTTACAGACTTCTGCATGCCCTTGGATCACCATATCTGTACACGCAATGCTACATTGTTGCAGAAGTTTTTCCGCACATTTTTGTGTGCGTGTGTTGCAATTTTTCTAGGTCACTTTGACAGTACAGACAGTACGCATTGAAAAGTCCCGAGCGCGATTTCTAATTTAAGAACACGTTTTAGGAACTGCCAGATGACCGTTTTAGGATCCCAGGAGGGCAAGTAATCTGATTCGTTCAACAATAGACACTAATGTCACTCAACCTAAATTGCGGTCGACCTCTTCAGACCCCGGTAAAAGCCAGTACTGATATGACAAGTTGAACACTGTCAGATGACCGTGTTCGAGTCCTTGCTCCTTTGCTTGACTTGTCACACATCAGCGTTACTGTCGGCAAGATCAGAAGACTACGTCACAAGCTTTAATGACGTGCCAAACGGTGCGGTTTTCCGCGGGACAATTTATGAATGCGAACTCATTAAAAGGCGCTAACTGCTTTACCTCATGCCCCGACAGGGTAAGAGGGACACCGCGGACTCCGCGCGAGGTACTGCCTGTTTGAAAATGACCTCCTCCCTTAACTGTTTGGAATTATTTTTCCTTTTGATTGATTGATTGAATTTATTTGGCAATATTAAGATAAAATATATAAAATGTACATTTCACATTACTGCCGAGGATAACACAAGAAAGCAATTGATGCTTATTTCCATTGTGGTCCTCGATGTTAAAAAATACAAAATGACGGATTTGATTTTGACAAGACGGCAATTGTTCTGCTTGATGTATTGGAATACATGGGGAAAATGTCATGACAATTATGTTTTAAAAAAGTGTAGCTAGATATATATCATTCATTAAAATCAGAGAAACATTCTTGACATTAAGTGGTCTTTTACTCCTTTTTTGAATACACTGATTGACTCACATTGTCTTAGTGACAAAGGTAAACTATTCCAAATTACGGAACCTGTACAATTAAAGGAATTTATGCCACAACCTTTTACCCTTGGAATCTTGAAAGATGCAACACTATTTCTTGTATTGTAACAGCTTATGTATCTTTGTACTTGATTTCTCATGTAATCGGGAGCATGGTCATTGAAGATATTATGCATATGATTAAGTTTAAGTTGGTTTACTCTCTGTTCAACAGGCAACATACCTACTTGACGGAATTCGCCCGGCCCAATGTGAGCTCTAGGCGGGACATTCAACAGAAATCTGATAACTTTATTTGAGCCACTTGTAGCCGTGATTTAGATCGTTTTGTAAGTCCAGGGTACCATGCAGAACAAGCATAATCGAAGTGACATTGAATCAGCGCCGAGACAAGGAGCTTCTTTATATCAAGCTTAAAATCCCTTGCATTTCTGTAAAGAAATTTCACTTTTTTAGAACATTTACTGACAATATCATTTACGATGGAATCACCCGACAGCGACTGATCTAATTTTACTCCTAAATATGCAACTTGCCGCTTTGACTCAATGTCAGTTCCACAACACTTGACCTGTAGTTCGTTTGAATTTTTCAACTTTCTTTTTGTTCCAAATAGAATTGACTCGGTTTTACCGAGATGCAAAGACAGCTTGTTGTCAACCAACCATTCCTGAATTGTCTCCATTTCAATACTCAACGCCTCCTGTATTTCATTTATGTCTTTGCCAGATACAAACAAAGCCGAATCATCGGCGTACAATAGAATCTTACACTTAACAGCTGCTGGCATATCATTTACATAAATTAAAAATAAAAGCGGTCCAAGTATTGACCCTTGTGGCACACCACATGTGTCAATTGGTAAATGCATTCAATCGAGAGCTTACTGCTCTGGGGTTGTGCCAACTTTTACAGGAATTTTGGCAGGATAAAGTATGAGCAGTGAACCCATCAGGGTAGGTAAAATGAAGTCTCCATGGCAACATACTGATAAAACTACAACTAGCAATGGATGATGGGAAATCTACAACTTTGACACAACCTTTGAGGCTTGAAAATGAGGAGTTAATATGGAGCATACAGAGTTTAAATGCACAACTTTGTTAAACCTTGTTACAAGTGTGCAATACTAAACTTTCAACCAAGCTTTTAACTGTTTCATTTTAACCTTGGCTGGCAAGCTTGCCAGACAAGGCTCCCACAAGCTTTAACTGAGTTTAAAGCCTTTTTCATCTCCAACCTTGGTTGCAAGATTGGACATGACCCTTGAGCCAAGTTTGCCCCAAACTGACATAAATCGTAAGGGTAATGATCAAGTTCATACATGGGGCATTTATTTGTACTTATCCACTTATTAAATTTTACAGATATTGTTGAAACTTGTGACTTGGCCAGTAAATTTATGAATGCACGGCCTTAGTCTATCTCTGATCAGCAGCATTATTGGCCTGAATTAAAATTCTGTAATCCCAACGTCATTAAAAGTCTTTCATTCATCTTCATTTTACGATTTTCTTATGCTACATATTGTCATGGAAATTTAAATAAGTGTACAGCTAGTTCTGGTCCATGATTTACTAGTATTGAAGGGATTGATTCACCGTTATACAAAGTGTGGAGAACACTCAAAGGTGTAAATTAAATTTGCCATTATATTTTACTAACCTGATGCTGTTGATGTGGAAGCTTGATCCTCATCAATTTCAAGTTTGGAAGTTTTGATATTCCATGGCATTTCCATTCCATGGTCAAAACGGTCACTAAATTCAATTTTTAAGTGTGCAAGTTTCTGCTGATATGATATCTTCTCTCGTGCAAGTCTCTCCATTTCATGTTCATACTCCTTTTCTTTTCTCTTCAACACCTGAAACAAAGTAGTCCCAATTCAATAATTATATTCATTTATGTGTGGCACGACTGAAAAAAGCATGGAGCTTTGAGTTTCATCGAAGGTAAGTCCAAATTAAAGATCTGATTCTGGTCATTAGCAATGTGGCAAAAAATGATGTTGTGATGCTGTCACCGGAATAGTTATTGTACTTTTCCAATGACACAAATATTTCCCCTTCCTCAGAGTAGTTTAGGTCATGAATACAAATGGTTGGTTAATGTTGGATATATTTGATATGGCCTGTCAGTCATATTATGAACCAATGGTGTAACCTTGGTGATGTTTCTGTAGAAGTCCGTAAAACAGGGTGATTAGTGTCTCATTCAGCTGGCACGGAGTATCCGAAAATTTTTGGAGTGGTAAATGAAAATCTTGAGAATGTATACATTTGCATATATTTCCCTTGAATGCGTATATTTGCATAAATTTGCATATATTTCCCTTGAATGCATATATTTGCATAAATTTGAATTTTCTTTACAACCCTTATATAGTGCTGTAATTTTTCCCATCAAACTTTTGTGTAACATTTTTATTTATGTGTAACATTTATTAATTTTTCTGCAATTTCCATGATAATTTTTGACATATTGACATCACTTTTCATTGGATACAGTTGTTGAACAGAATTTTGAAAAAAATCTTGAGAATAATTGTCTGGGTCTGCAAAACAGATTGTTTTGTTATATTTTATAAAGGCAACAAAATTGACTGTGGCATTCAGAGGGTTAAGGAAACACCACCTTGGTGTAGGGCTGTTCAGGGGTTCTTTAAACGTACAGTAGTTTCTTGAAACCATGATGAACAAGTCATCGTTGATGACACAGTCCCCACTTGTTAATAATGGGTACTTTGATTACATGTCCTCAGAGAGGATAGAGTCCTCTTCATTAATTAGGTCTGTGATTAAAATACTTTGATACAGATGGCGCTCAATGGCCAAGAATGAGTTCCATGGTGATGAAAACATAAAACCAATGTAGGCCACCATCCTAAAGTTCATAAAATGAGTCAACTAGGAATTAATCAACAGGATGTTGCAAAACATTTTTGCATACAATTCTAACACTTAACAGATTATCACTGGTACCATATTTCATAAAGTTTGATGCAGTATTTACAACACTATGAGATCAACATCTGTATCACGTTTCATCACATTTGACGCTGTATTAATTTGTGGCTATATCATTCAATTAGGAAAGTTCATTACTTATGCAATTACAAATTAATAAAATTACACTGATAAATGTCTTTTTCAATGTTAAAGCAATGTGAGCTTAACATCAGTTAACGTCTGTATAAAGTTTCATGAATTTGATGCAGTACATATTTCTTGACATATCGGCCTACTTAGAAACTTCAATAATTGACATGTTACTGCTACATGACGTGAAACAAATTGACGAGCATATGTATGAAATAGGTCAATGTCAACTTTGAATGATACTGGTGGAAATATGTCCGAGTTATGGCTCTGTACATGAAAACATCGTAATAAAATGGCTGCCTAGCGACCATATTGGATCGTATCACATGAAAAATCGACGTACATATGTATGACATAGGTCAATGTCCTTGTACCAACTTTGAATAAAATCGGTTGAGATATGCCTGAGTTATGCCTCTGTATATGAAAAAATTGTAATAAAATGGCCGCCTAGCGGCCATATTGGATTTTATCACAAAACAAATCGACGTGCATATCTATGAAATTGGTCAATGTCCTTGTACCAACGTTAAATAAAATCGGTTGAAACATGTCTGAGTTGTGGCTCTGTACATGAAAAAATCGTAATAAAATGGTTGCCTGGCAGCCATATTGGATCGTATCACAAAACAAATTGACGTGCATATCTATGACATTGCTCAATGTCCTAGTACCAACTTTGAATAAAATTGGTTGAAACATGTCTGAGTTATGGCTCTGTACATGAAAAAATCGTAATAAAATGGCCGACTGGCGGCCATATTGGATCGTATCACAAAAAAAATTGACGTGCATATCTATGACACTGGTCAATGTCCTTGTACCAACTTTGAATAAAATTGGTTGAAACATGTCTGGGTTATGGCTCTGTACACGAAAAAATCGTAATAAAATGGCCGCCTGGCGGCCATATTGGATCGTATGCAAAAACAAATAGACGTGCATCTGTATGACATATGAAGTAATCCTTGTACCAAGTTTGAATGAAATCGCTTCTTGCATCTCTGAGATATCTGTGTGAACGGACGGACGGACGCACGCACGCACGCACGGACGCACGGACGCACGCACATGACCAAACCTATAAGTCCCCCCGGACGGTGTCCGTGGGGACTAATAATCTCGCAGGAAACAATGTTGCTACACCTATGTGACAATGGTATGCGCCAAACTGCTTCCAAGTTATTTCACAAGGATGGCAGTGTCACTGCCAAATGGAAAAGTATCTAACACCACAGTCAGTGGAGGGACTGTGCTACCACAAACCTACATCTACCAATGACCCTCAAGTAACAGATATGTACATGTGATGTAGGATTAACCTGCAAACTAACTTTCAAAGAATCAAACAGGAACTGTGTAAAAGACATTGACACTAAGATGTCCATTTGAACAAATTTATATTTCCACCTGATAATGGACTTGTAAACCAAATAGTATTAAAGATAGTAGGTGATGCTGGTTTCAAGTTTTTAATATGGACAGAAAACATACATACATACATGCATACACCTCCAACTGACCATATAAGCTCTGACTGCCAACTGACCATATATGTTTATAAGAATAAAAAATACCGTCAAGGACAGTGTGCTCATATTTGGTTTGAATTGGTCCATCAAGAAATATTTAAACCAGAAAAACAAGAATGACATGAGTATATAAGGTCATTTGCATGTGATGGACATACATCCGTAAATACATACATACATAAAGACATACAGACGCCACACTCGCCATATAGGCTCCAGTGTTCTCCCCTGAAATTTCTGAAACAGGATCGGCTAATTTGCATAACAATAACTATGTAAATTTTATGTTAATTATGCAATACACACATCACTCCATAGCATCAGAAAAAATCCCACAATATTAAAAAGGATACAGTAAAATCTTTTATGCACTTTAAGCACTTCATATATTACATCCATTTTTTCATTCAAAGTCTTCCAGTTCTCTCTAGAATAACTTTCAAAATCAGATGTTTTATGTGATCCTCTGTTACTACATGTTTGTCTGTAGCCAGATTGACGTTTAAAAAGACGTCCATGGTGTCCATGGCAAAACAGTTACACGGACAAGTTCATATGGGACTGAATATTGCACTTACAATTCGGAGTCAGCAGAGCATGCCTGCAGAGAAATATGTTGACTTTACAACTCAATTCATGATAAAGAGAAGCCCAAAAATATTGATACCGGGTATTTTCAAGAACAAGATTTGAAACTGCATCGACTTCTACTTCGACAAACGTACGAAACTTCGGTAACTGCGCGGCGTGGCCGCCATGCATTGTGTGGAGCACACTTGAACACACGCGACCTTTGAACCTAAACGTACATACATAGCTGCTGTATTCAGATTATCACACGAATGATTATTTTAGCACATGCAGTTCCTTTTTATTTCATTTCATTGTGCCTTGAATACTGTAAAACGGGTCATGGCTTTTGAAACTGGATCAAGTGCAATTGTTTCTCAAAGTCAATCGAACGAATCCATGCAAGTTACGAATGCGTGACACAAGGTGACACACATGGCTTCAACATCATGCTGACGTACACAGATCTCGAAATGGCTAACTTGGACACGCAACGATCTGAACACGTGGCAGTACCATACATTTTTGCATCTGATGTTTGTCTCAACCAATCGTACGAATTTCAGCCACTTCTGATCGAAATCACTTTTCCTGACCTTCAGATCCTTACCAGTGGGAGACATTGGTGGCAACGGCAGTTCAACCAGTAGCCTAGGCTATAGTATAGATGCTTTGACTGAGTGCCCGCTGGCAAAGATGCAACACTGAGCCTTTCGTTGAGTATATACTCAATGTCCGTTGTATAAAATGGCCGTTGTCTGTACGATCAGCAGCGTAACACATTTCATGCTTTTTGAATTTAAGTTTCATCTGTCTTAGCCGATGTTCATTTGCACTACGGCCGGCCCATTTATTCTCCTCACAGACAAGAGCGACTTTGGGTGCTTTGCACCCGATAACCCTGCCTCACTGTGTGTCAAACACCTAAAGCATCGACATGAAAGGAGAACAGCTAGTCTAACTCTTTCACACATTTGGGCGATAAAACCTTTTTATCATCTGGCACGTCGTGTTATCGCCACATTAGAACCGTTTCACGCTTGATACGCTCGCTTAAATAAAAGTGACAAAATCGCCGCCGAGAAACAATTGGTCTTCAGCCACATTTAAAGAGTATCAGCGGACATGAAACAGGATCGGCACGAAAAATAAAGGATCGGGCGAAAAATAAAGGATCGGGCGAAAAAAATAAAGGATCGGGGCCGATCCTGTTAAACGGCCTGGGGAGAACACTGGGCTCCAAGTATGAGCTAAATATATAACAAACAGCTGGATGTAATGATAAAATAATTATATATACAGGCACTCAGGGTGAATATTATACATCAATTTGATTAGTTTCTTGTCCTCTTTCTACTTATGTGATAATGTTTAACCCTTTGAGTGCTGTAATTTTTCCCGCCAAAATGTTACTAGAGCAACATTTTACCAATTTTCAAGGATTTTTCTGAATTTTTTTTATAATTTTGGACCCAATGGACACCACAGTTTATTGGCTACAGTTTTTTTTTACCAAAATTTTGGTAAAAATCTGAGAAAATTGACAGGGGTATATTTTATAAAGGCGACAAAGATTGACTGTGGCGCTCAAAGGGTTAAGACAATCAACCCGTAAGACAGTTATGTGTTGACAAATACACGCAAGCAGCTACCTTTTCTCGATTTTAATGTACAACAGATAACCTTGGTGCAACTGTACACCAAATACTAAGATAAGTAGCTGCTGTGGTTTAGGAGTTTTTGATATGGACGGACTAACAGACATTCATACATACATACACACAAACGACATGTAAATGAGATGCAAATGAAATGATTCAAGTTATACAATAAGCTCTCCTTGGTATACCAAATGAGAGCTAAAGAGGGGGTCACCAATATCCAATATCTATCTAACCACTGATCCGTTTGGCACCATTTTAACACATGAAAACCTTGAACATGGCCTGTACCAAATATCAACGCAGTCTGTTAAGCAGTTTTTGACTTTTTGTCATTTACAGAAAATTTTCACTGTCCGATGTCAACTCAACCCAACCCCATCACAATAACATAATGACCTAGGTCATAATGTTAACAAGTCATCGTTGATGACACAGTCTGCACTTGTTAATGGGTACTTTGATTACAAGTCCTCAGAGAGGATAGAGTCCTCTTCATTAATTAGGTCTGTGATAAAAATAGTTTGATACAGATGGCGCTCAATGGCCAAGAATGAGTTCCATGGTGATGAAAACATAAAACCAATGTAGGTCACCATCCTAAAGGTCATTAAATGAGTCAACTAGGAATTAATCGACAGGATGTTGCAAAACATTTTTGCATACTATCCTAACACTAACAGTGTTCTCCCCAGGCCATTTTAGCGTAGCGGTCCCGCTATGCTTTTACCTCTCCCCTCTACGCTTTGTTTCTCCCCGCTACGCTTTAAAATATTCCCGCAATCCTTTAGTTCACAAGCTCTGCGTACCCTTATGAAAATGAAACTGTGCAGCAGCTCTGCTGTAGACTAGCGGTACCTCTGCCATAGAGCTGCTGCACCAGTGCTGCACAGGAAAGCTGTGCAAGAGAGGCTGTGCAGGAAAATGCAGCTAGCTGCAGTTTCTGCACAGTGTTAATCTGTGCAGAAACTGTGCAGCAGGAGACAGAACTGTGCAGCTTCTGTGCAATATTCTCCATACTGTACACCTTGTGTGCGGCAAATGTAAAATGTGTACAGCTTGTGTACAACAGACCTTGAAGTGTGCAGCTTGTGTGCAGCAGGCCATCAAAGTGTGCAGCTTGTGTGCCAGAAATGACATTACATGTACAGATTGCTATTGGTTATTGCTGCAAATATGGAGCAACACATGATGGGCACATTTGCCCACTATTTCATTACCGGGAGTACTGTGTACAGTACGCAGCGAAACTTCCGTTCAGAAAGACGCGTTTCCGACGTGACTTTTTCACGACAACACTCAGTCTGAGACGCGTTTCAGACGCGTCTCAGACGCCTCTAGGACGCGTCCAAAACGCGACTGTTATTCATATATGTAAATTGTATGCACCAGAGGTCATGCAAAATAACGCACTGCCAACTTGTCTAAAGCATGCCAGTAGGTTGCACCAGAATTTTTTTAAGTGAGAGTTACCATTTTTTTGACGCAGTCAAGAAAATATTCATCAACTTGTCAATTTCATTTCTCTCTAAATTGTCTCAATTTGGATTGACCCTTTGCCCGAAACCCTATCAAGTTTTACGGTAAACGTAAAGTTGCGTTGCCTTGCGGACACAGTTTCCCTTGTATAGACGTTGCTGAAATTTGTAGTCAACACTTTGCTAATTCACATGCCAAAGTCCCTACGGACGTCAGAAAACAATGGGTTATATTTTTGTGCTGCCAGGAAATAAGATGGGCATTTCACGGAAGTGGTAAACATTTTGCTATGCCAGAATTTGAAACACATCATGGGATATACTGTATCCTCAAACACATGCAATGTCATCGCCCCAGCCAGCGTAATTTCCACTCATACAGCAGCAGTTACAGAGGAATAGGATAGGTACATGTATAGAGATCAATAAAGACATGACTTTTACACCTCTCTGTCCTTGTCTAACGTAGCATTTCTACAACTGTTTCAATAAATAACAGAGCTTCCGTTAACTAAAATTCTGCGTGTTTCACGCAGAATTACTCTGAAGTACACAAAGTAAATGGACGTCTGCGTAATCCGATACGCATTGAAAAAAGCGCAGTCTCCATAACAAAGACATGAGCACACGTGGTTTCCCTCCATTGCGTAGTTTATCCAGGACTAAAAATCATCTTGCAATATGTTGTCCTACATCCTGTCAACTATGTCGTGCCAATTGTTGCCTTCAAGGCTGTACCAATAGAAATGTAACATGTTCAGTAATTATGTAGTCGTAGTCATGTAGTCTTCGTTATTACAAAAAATATTTCCCCCGTTGCGCCCAATGCGGGCTTGTAAATCCTGAAGATCTCTGCGTCGAATATCAACAATTTAAGGTAATGCTAAGCAGCCTTAGAAGTAATAGTATAAGTAATAGTCGTTGCTGATGGTTATTGAACACTTTATTCATTGACTTTTGAACTAGTTTTCGATATCGCGTATACAGTTATTTTATAGGTATACTTACATGTAGTCACGTTGTACGGATCACATTTTACGCCAATAAAAAAAAAAACTTTTGCGTACAGCCTTACGCAGGTTTGAAAATCCTAACGGAACCTCTGTAAATATCATTTATTATCCCTCGTAGGACTAATAGGAAATGAAAACAGCAAAAATAATTTACTAAATTACTGATCGATTTTATGGAAGACAATTCACACGAGACAGTTTGCTACTTGGAGACTGCTTCAAAGCACAGGTAACTTGTGAAAAGTGAAATTTTCTAGGGTCCCGTTATCGTCAAAAGTTCACCTCTAAGCTGTTCATTGCTGCATATCACTAATAAAATACTCAAACAAGTCTGATTTTACTCATGTGAAAATCACAGTCAAAGTGGCGGCGATTATATTTGATCTGTGACATGTCCACATCGTGACCAGCCGCTCGATGAAACGTGTGTGGGAAGTTGACTTGCATGTTACCTAAAGACTAAAGTATTAATTTCTTTGCACACATAGGGAACCAGCTGGGAATATTCATCGTCGTAATCCACGTGCCTCTTTACGGCGGTAGCTTAGCGCTACCCGTTTTTGCGTAGGTCAGCGGAGCGGAGATTTGCTCTGGCTCGCAAGAATGGGGATATTGCGATTTGACGAAGTACACATGAAGCTATAGCCTATAGCATGTTAATAAAAACATCATGTGGTCACTTAGAAATATATGTGGGACATTAGTTTTGCCAAATGCCAGTGAACAAGGAATATGAACGGACAAAAGACAAAATTCTACAGTCTCTGTCTTGCGTAGTCTTTTCAGAATTGTTTCAGAGCCTGGTACAGCCAGGTCGCCGAGTCCACACCGCTGACATGTTACAAGTGAACAATTCACGTTCACAGATTTGTTGCGAAACATCCGGCCTTGACTATCTTTCAGGAGGGACGTTCACTTTATCTCACAATAATAATTAAAGAATGAAATAATATGGACAAGGTCTGGTCTTTCCAAGTTTTAGTTTATAACTGATCAAAATCCTATGAATTGCATTTTCACTGCGATTTGTGGTTGAATTTCTTTGTGACTGGGCAACGACATTTTGCATACTCCTGCTTTTTACCACTTCGTGAAAATGGTATCGCCCATCCAACGCTACACGCAAATATGTACGATTATAGTGAACGCATAAAAATCGACGGTCGCAGTCATGGGTTCAAGGACATTCACATGGAGACACCCTCATCGAGTCTGTCACGGATATTTTACTAGCTTTGGAAACTTACAAAAGCCAGTGTTCGAAATTCGTGGACATTGCAACCAGCTACCAGGGCAGGTAACTTAAAAAAGTTGTCTTCCCGGGTAAAACTAACCCGTTCTGAGATAATTATACTTCGCAGGTCCAATGTAATAAAATTACAAAAACAAATAAAAGAAAACTACCAGTGACAGACAGTGCTCTCCTTGGGTTTTATGTTCTGTTTGAAAAATTATGAATTTTGGTAAAAAAAACAAACAAGAACAGTGAGCACCCAATAAATCCAAATGAATGTTGCCCCGTCAATTTATTACATTTTAAACCACGTGTCCTTGCTACACAGGTCTTGAACGGGAGCGCTAGCGACAAGGAAATGAGAACTTACATCTCAACAAAATTTGTTTTGAAAACCTGCAAATTGTATTTTGTCCTTTACTTTTTTTATGTACGACTTTGCTCCTATGTAGGCTAAATAGTTTAACGTGATGGTACGCTAGTTTGTGGTTATAGGGGTCTGTACCGTAAGTCAACGGTAATAATGTTGTAGAAAAATGCAAGTGATTTCATTGGCTAACTGATTTTGCTTAATTCCGTTTTATTTGTCAGTGAGAAAAGATCTGACTTATTTCCGAGGTAGCCGAATTAGCCCACTATCTTACCGAGGCTCGAAGGCCAAGTTTGTCTGTCCAGTGTCCGTTTTCAAAATTATCTGAGCGCTCACGCATGCACTGTGTTCAGCGAAGTAGTACACAGTGGGACTGAACTGGTCACTAAATAAAACAAGCGACCTAGTGGCCGATATAGCTCCACTGTGTTTTATAGAGAATAACTATTTTTGACACATGTTGATGAAGGAGGTGGAAATCTTTGAAGGCTTAATGCAGTGGCCAGAAAAAAGTGGCAAAAATAGCTGCAAAAATACACAATAGAAGATTTCATCATACTTTGAATATATCACAGCGGATCATCTCTAAGAACATGTCAACCAAAGCTATCTGATGAGTAGTTTTTTGAGAACAATATTTTCTGACCATAAATGGCAACAATTGCCCCCCCCCCCCAAAAAAAAACCCAAAAAAATTGCAGATTTAATCATAATTTCAAAAGATCAAATTAAGTTCATCTAGAGAAACCTGTATACCAAATTTCAAAGCTATCAGATGGGTAGTTTCGGAAATACACATTTTTTGACCAAAAATGGCTAAAATTGCCCCAAAAATACAAAACCACAGATTTCATGAGAAATTAAATATATATTACTTAGCTCATCTGTAAAAACCAGTATACCAAATTTCAAAGCTGTCAGACGAGTTTTTTTTGAGAAATACATTTTTTGACTAAAAATGACAAAAATTACCCCAACAAGTCATCGTTGATGACACAGTCCCCACTTGTTAATCGGTACTTTGATTACAGGTCCTCAAAGAGGATAGAGTCCTCTTCATTAGGTCTGTGATAAAAATACTTTTGAATGAATTCACTTGATACATGTCTGAGTTATGGTTCAGGACATGAAAAAAATCGTAACAAAATGGTCGCACGGCGGCCATATTGGATCGCATCACAAAACAAATTGATGTGCATAGCTATGACATTGGTCGATGTCCTTGTACCAACTTTGAATAAAATCGGTTGAAACACGCGGATATGCCTGAGAAATGGCACTGTACATGAAAAAATCGTAATAAAATGGCCGCCTGGCAGCCATATTGGATCGTATCACAAAACAGATTGACGTGCATATGTATGACATAGGTCAATGTCCTTGTACCAACTTTGAATAAAATCGGTTGAGATATGCCTGAGTTATGGCTCTGTACATGAAAAATCGTAATAAAATGGCCGCACAGCGGCCATATTGGATCGTATCACAAAACAAATTGCCGTGCACAGCTATGACATTTGTCAATAAGCTTGTACCAACTTTGAATAAAATCAGTTGAAACGTGCCTGAGTTATGGCTCTGTACATGAAAAAATCGTAATAAAATGGCCACCTGGCGGCCATATTGAATCGTATCACAAAACAAATTGATGTGCATATCTATGACATTGGTCAATGTCCTTGTACTAACTCTGAATAAAATCGGTCAAAACATGCCTGAGTAATGGCTCTGTACATGAAAAAAATCGTAATAAAATGGCCACCTGGCGGCCGTATTGGATCGTATCACAAAACAAATTGATGTGCATATCTATGACATTGGTCAATGTCCTTGTACCAACTCTGAATAAAATCCGTCGAAACATGCCTGAGTAATGGCTCTGTACATGAAAAAATCGTAATAAAATGGCCGCCTGGCGGCCATATTGGATCGTATCACAAAACAAATTGACGTGCATCGGTATGACATTGGTCAATGTCCTTGTACCAACTTTGAATAAAATCGGTTGGAACATGCCTGAGTTATGGCTCTGTACATGAAAAAATCGTAATAAAATGGCCGCCTGGCGGCCATATTGGATCGTATCACAAAACAAATTGACGTGCATCTGTATGCCATATGAAGTAATCCTTCTATCAAGTTTGAATGAAATCGCTCCTGGCATCTCAGAGATATCTGCGTGAACGGACGGACGGACGCAGGGACGGACGCACGCACGCACGGACGCACGCACGCACGGACATGACCAAACCTATAAGTCCCCCCGGACGGTGTCCGTGGGGACTAAAAATTAAAAATTGCAGATTTCATCATAATTTCAATAAATATTAAGGTGATCTGTAGGAACCTGTATACTAAATTGCAAAGCTAGCAGATGAGTAGTTTTGGAAATACACATTTTTTGACCAAAAACGGCAAAAATTGCCCCAAAAATACAAAATTGCAGATTTCATCATAATTTCAACAAATGTCATTTAGTTCATGTGTAGGAACCTCTATACCAAATTTCAAAGCTATCAGATAAGTACTTTTAGAAATACATTTTTTGACCAAAAATGGCAAAAATTGCCCCAAAATACAAAATTACAGATTTCATCAGAAATTCAATATATATTACTCAGTGCATCTATAGAAACCTGTATACCAAATTTCAAAACTATCAGACCAGTACTTTTTGAGAAATACATTTTTTGACTAAAAATGGCAAAAATTGCCTTAAAAATGCAAATTTGCATATTTCTGCACAATTTGAACAAATCTGAAATAGATCATCCCTAGAGACATATGTACCAAATATCAAAGCTATCTGACTGGTAAAAATTACAAATGACCTCAAAAGAGGGATAAAACTGCAGCAAGTGTGAAGGAATACAGTAAAAAATTGGCCGACTAGCGGGAAATACAGTACTCGTTAAAATAAAGAGCAAAGTTAAAACAAATACAGTAAAATACTAACCGACCAGCGGGAGATAAAACACTTGCAAAGCAGAGACTAAAAAGCGCAGACGTTTCGGGTGCAACCCTTCGTCAGTACTAAAACTCGCTAGAGAAACGTGAAAACACAAGAAAGAAAAACAGCCAATCAAACAAAGGAACGATCAAACGCATTAAAATATGCATTCATACCGGCTGGTGCCAGAGTACCGAGTTTAAAAATAGTGGCCTGTTCGAGTTTATGGCGGGTAGAGTCTGTGGTGGAGATTATAGCAGACACTGCCATGTCGGACCGACCGCGGTGGGGTGGTGTACAAAAATGCTTGGCCACCGGATATGCGAGCTTGTTGTCGGTCACAGTGCGAAGATGTTCAGCAAAGCGATCGCCTAGGCGACGCTTTGTTTCGCCAATATATAGCATGCTGCAGCGTCTGCATTTGATACAATAGATGATATTAGCCGACGTGCATGTGAACACGCCGGAAACATTGACTCTACCACGCGGGCCCTGAATGAAGTTGGTTGTAAAAGTATGTGGGCAGGTGTTACATACTCGACGGCCACATGATGATGTTCCAGTAGCGCAATCGTGATTAGGTAAACTGGAACGCACCAGCCGGTCTTTGATGTTCGTGTCACGTCGAAATGCCATGATGGGAGGTACGGAAAAAATATTCTGTGTGTTGGGGGAGTTGGTTAAGATGGAAAACTCCTCAAAGATGATTTTACTGATTCTATGATTAAAAGGATGGTATGTTAATACAAGAGGAATGCGATCGCATTGAGAACGGGTAGTTGACTTTAACGCATCCTCCTGCGTTAATGGTTCAACGCGCTCTTTGGCTTTGTCCACTACAGAGCGGGGATAACCCCGAGCCGAGAACCAAGTGCTAATAGTGTCAAGCTGCTGCTCAAAATCCTTTTGGTCAGAGCAAATGCGCCGAGCGCGTAGAAACTGTGAAAATGGAATGGATTCCTTGCACCGACGGGGGTGAGCTGAGCTGTATAGAACATATGCATGAGAGTCTGTGGATTTATAATGTATGGAGGTAGACAGCGAGTCCTCATTGATATAAACTGATATGTCAAGAAATGCAACTGATATGTCTGAAATAGTGGAAGTAAATTCCAGTGCGGGGTGAAAATGTGAAACGAAATCAATAAAATTATCCAATTCTGTGCGTGAACAAGATGCTGCACCAAAGCAGTCATCAATATACCGTTTAAAGAGCTCGGGAATGTGACCGGTATATGTTTGTATTATCTGTTTTTCGATGTAACCAACGAATAAACAAGCGTAAGAAGGTCCCATGCGTGTACCCATGGCAACACCGCGAACTTGTGTGTAGAATTCACTATTAAAGGTGAAGCAATTTAAAGTTAATACTAATTCAGCTAAGCGAATTAAAACGTTTGTGGGTGGATCCATAACGTCGCGTCGGTCAAGAAAATATGCAAGGGCCTGGACACCATCCTTATGAGGGATGGAAGTATAGAGGGCCTTAACATCAAGTGTGAATATATATCTATGGGTACCCGTAAACTTAAAGCTGTTGAAGATCTTGATGGCATGAGATGTGTCTTTGACAAAAGTGGGGAGTGTATTAACGATGCCGGCAAAAATATTGTCAAGGAATGTTGAAATGAGTTCGGTAGGGCAGGAACAAGCAGAGACAATGGGGCGGCCAGGATTACCGGTTTATGGATTTTGGGTAGTAAGTAAAAACGAGACGTGCGTGGATGTGAGATGATCAATGATTTTGCATCGTCGGCAGAAGTTTATCAAGAACTAGATCACTGATAGTACGTTGACGATATTATTGTGTTTATTGGTGATGTCGGTGTCAAGATGTTTATAGAAAGATGTGTCAGAAAGTTGCCTTTGTGCCTCAGTAATGTATAAATCTTTACGCCATACTACCACAGCCCCTCCCTTATCGGCAGGCTTAATAACTATGTTATCGTTGCGAGATAAATCGCGCAGAGCCTTGTATTCAGCTTTAGAGATATTGTGTGTTTTGATTTACTGGTGTTGTTGATCAGGCGATTAATTCTGTGTTGACAGATGTTGATGTAGAGATCAAGTGTGGGGTTACGTCCTGAAGGGGGAGTCCAAAAGGACTCGCGTTTATTAATGTTGGTAGAATATGGGTTGGGTCCATTGTCGGAACCATTAGCTGCTGAATCATCAGTCGTATCTGATTGACGTTCATGAAAAAATTCCTTCAAGCGTAAACGGCGAAAGAAAGAATGCACATCGTGACGTGAGGTGAATTCGTCGGTTGAGTTACGGAGAGGGATGAATTTCAACCCTTTAGACAGAACAGAACGTTCGGAATCTGAAAGGGGCAGGTCGGGAGGAATGGTGACAACAGGTGTGGTTTGCGATGAATTCGGCGTGGTGGTGGTGTTTTGTCAAGTAATTGTCGGAAATTTATCAACCAAGTTTGGAATCTTTTTTAACTTTTGAGATGTTAAAAACTTGTGAAGAGACTCATTTTCCTTACGTATGTATTGTATGATATTCCTGTAAGTGGTGGGTGCTACAAGAGAGGAAAGAGTGCGTTTCGTTTGACAAATAGAAGTTGTAAAAAAAGAAACACGTTGACGCATGTGATTGAGAGTAACTCTAAAATACTGCCAAGAAAATTTGTTAGACAGGAATTGTATACGTTGACGATAATGAGAATCAGCTGGTGTCATATCTGACATGTCATTGAGTTGAAAATCCAATTCCGAAAATGAACAATAAATCGTGGAAGTATCGATACCGTCATCAACTGCGCAACTTGGCAGATCGGGCATTTTGAAGCAAACATGGCTGCCGCGCTTTTACAAGTAGAAGTATAGCTTGTGTCTACCGGTATTTCTATGCTGCTACGCAAGACGCCGCTGTGTAAAATACAATTCTAGGCTTCGGTGTATGATTATGATCGTGCTGCTGTAAGGTGGCTTTGTATCCGACCGGGGAAAGATGACGAGATACGACAGAAGTTTTAATATTATAATCGAGGTACACCTCTATTGTATTACGAAGCACCTTCGCGTCTCTTTCCATGAGTTCTTGAAGGGACCTGTTGTCAATGTTAGTTCAAACTCAAGTAAAGAAATTCCATGGTGTGAGAAAGTCATGTCGATACGATGTGCAATGAAGCTCCAGAAATAAATCTAAGACTATCTGCGCCCCTGAAGAATGTACGATTGCGTCGTTGTGTGCATTGTTACATTGTACATACAAGTTGTGTATTCGTTTCGGGAATTGAAAACAAACCAGAATTATGATGTACGCGTCTACAAATAAAAGAGAGTTCAAGAAATATTCGTTATCAATGAATGTCCATGGCAGCTCATGAATGTGCACTTATAAAAGTACATGAACATTTGTTCTCCCAATCAATCCCATTGCGTAACAGCATGTACAATACTGCACATTACCAGTAGAATTACGACATTGTCTTTGCTGCACTTGGGTTACGTTTGCTGACAGTGACAAGGATAAGTTATCACTCTCCGAGTGTCAGAGCATCATGTCATTGTCGCTGTAAAGTGACAATGACATGATACATGTCAAGCAACTGACAAGGTAAACTTTTAACCCTTTGCAGCCCAGCTCATTTGCATAACAATTTACAGTGGAGACCAGAACTCCCCACTCAAAAATTAAAATATTCTGTAATCATTAACAGTGTATTGTTTATTCCAAATTTGTAAAAAAGTGGCTCAAAACTGACTACAGCAACATGAAATTATTTTAAAGCTTATAAAATTTCCTTTCCAATGATATATTGCTTATGGGGAATTCAAGAAATTTTCTTGACACTTCTCCTCATCAAATGAAGCTGGCAGCTGATTTATTGCGCAGTTTTACACTTTCCTTTTCAGGTAAGAAGTCCCAGATGAAATAAAAATAAACAAAACACATAATTTGAGTGTTTCTTCTTTTTTTACATGATGTTATTTTGAAAATCAATGTTTTTCTAATTTTGCAATTGTTGTAGCATCCCTTACCGAAAATTATTTCTACTGCAAATTTGCCGTAAGTTTGCTGCAAATATGCAGCAAGCATATAGCTTGCAGGAAGGAGTTGCAGAAGTTTGCAGGTAGATGTGACCCTCCTGCAAACCCTTAAGTCAGTTTGCAGCAAATTTGCGGTAAACGACTAAGTTGCTGCAAATTTGCGGCAAACCAGATTATTGCTGCAAATATGCAGCAACACATGATTGACATATTTCCCACTATTTCATTACCAGGGAGTACACACTACACACTGAGTAGTGTTGCACTTCGTGACCAGTCATGTGTAAGCAACATAAAATTGATCTTTCATGTTCATTTATTTCATAACAGACTTTTTAAATTATAATAACTGGTAATGCTAGATGATGGACAGCTTCAGTTATGCTGGTGAAAGCATTGCATGGATATAGAGTGCATCTATAGTATATACTGCAGTGACGTAATGTAATAAAAGTGCCCTTTGACAATCCGGTTGGGTAAATTATGGTTGGATCGAAAACTGAATTTTTAGGGAAACAAATTTTTGAAACAGGGACTTGTCTGTCTTGCAAGTTACACCCTGTATTTTCTGCGAATGATATCAAAATGCAAACAGTTTCGAACGAAATGTGCGTTTGATGATGGTCTGTAAGGACACGTCGTAGACTTTGTTACTGCAAATCTGTACAGTAATGTTTCCGCTACTACCTCCAAGCAGAGTAGTGGCTGTGCTCCAAGCTCCATAGGCCACCACAGTAGCGTTGAGCTTGATTTTCCTATTTTAAAACATTCAGCGGCACGAATCCTCTTAACAGGTGTTAGGTCAATGTCAGCTTGACTACTGATTAATTTTTCGTGTGGGCAAGTCCACGGAAATTTTGAGATAGCGATGAAAATAGCGCCCTCAGTGGTGTTTTTGACAAATTTCAGGCTTATTGTTATGATTTCTATTAGCCCTAGAACTCCTCATATTACCATCAAATGCTTCAGCCATTATTCGCAACAGTCTGCATTTTGATTCAGGCAGAAAAATATCTTTACAAAAATTCTTGACGTTAAAGTTCAAACTAAACAAGCATCCATGCAGATATCAAAACTTCAAGGTCTGCACTATTTTTCTTCCGAACTATCTTCGTGGGTAACGAACCCGGAAGTGAATTAGTGATCTTGTGCCAATATAGTGAACCTTAAATTCACAAAAGTGCACAATTTTAACACCAATCAAAGTACTGGTGGATATGACTCAAATACTAAAATAAAAGAAAATTTAACCTTACACTTCAATTGCTACACTTGCCTCAAGACATACATTCATCGGCCCTATGGCAGCAATTTGCGTCACCTCTGTACCAAGCTATATGACACCATATGACATAAAAACACATTCCTGGCAAACAAATTTTGTGTCCCAAACACTCATATCAGAATACTTTTACAATTGCTTAGTTGTGTTCTTCCCCAAAAAGATAATGATTTCACAAATAGAATCTCTCCCCGAATTTAAACCCCGGTTTCAAGGGCTAGGCCTATTTTTATCGACTTTTTACGGAAATTTTGAATAATAAATTTCTCTCTAGA
This sequence comes from Ptychodera flava, assembly GCF_041260155.1. Taxonomy (NCBI): domain Eukaryota; kingdom Metazoa; phylum Hemichordata; class Enteropneusta; family Ptychoderidae; genus Ptychodera; species Ptychodera flava. The sequence continues at coordinate 919,650 of NW_027248362.1, forward strand.
AAACCGCTATGAATGGATTTGCACGAATTTTTGATATAAAAGCAAGAAATTGTATGTCTAAACAATAAAAGTACTGGTTTGACAAATTAAGTTAAATTAGGAGAGAAATTGACAAAAAGCTATGCCATACCCCTATTCCTGACAGAGTCCAATATGGCCGCCAGCAGGGATTTGGGCCCCCCAAGTATATCAAAATTAGTGTCTGAGCTGGTTTCCACATACCTTTATATTTCCAAGTATTGTTCGGAGTGATAGAAAGTGCAAAAGGTTGTTATTTTTCAGCATAGGACATCATACGTACTGAAATATGTCCCCCTATAGGGCTTCCTTTGGGCCATCAATTAGGCACAAGACCACTAATTCATTTCCCATAGGCCACCACAGTAGCGTTGAGCTCGATTTTCCTATTTTAAAACATTCAGCAGCACGAATCCTCTTAACAGGTGTTAGGTCAATGTCAGCTTGACTACTGATTAATTTTTCGTGTGGGCAAGTCCACGGAAATTTTGAGATAGCGATGAAAATAGCGCCCTCAGTGGTGTTTTTGACAAATTTCAGGCTTATTGTTATGATTTCTATTAGCCCTAGAACTCCTCATATTACCACCAAATGCTTCAGCCATTATTCGCAACAGTCTGCATTTTGATTCAGGCAGAAAAATATCTTTACAAAAGTTCTTGACGTTAAAGTTCAAACTAAACAAGCATCCATGCAGATATCAAAACTTCAAGGTCTGCACTATTTTTCTTCCGAACTATCTTCGTGGGTAACGAACCCGGAAGTGAATTAGTGATCTTGTGCCAGATATTATCGAAGTCTCTTTTACTTTTTTCTGACAGGTAAATATCCAAATGATTTTGAAAATTTTAAAAGTACATAAATTTAAACTTATGAATATTTGCTGTAGTCAATAGGTTGAAATACTGGTTGCAGGCTGAAAAAACCTGCCTGTCCACTTGGACAAGTATTTTTCAAAACTACTTGTCCCAGGCCAATTTTCACTTGTCCAGGACAGGCAGACAGGTATTATTTCAAGCCCTGTAAAGTTAAACTGTGGTGAACTTGACTATTCCTTTCAAATCCTTACCTAACTTGACATCTTAAACTAAAATACACTGCATGGTTAATTGTGCACAAAAATACATCGGGGTGGACCATTTGATAAGGGATGGTGTCTGGAAGATCGATGAGGTATGATAAGGGATGGTGTCTGGAAGATCGATGAGGTACATTATCTTTTTTATCCAATCCATTGTACATTCTTTTTTCCCCACTCTCCCACCTTTTCTTTTTGTCAAACCTTCTCTGGCTGAATTTTTTATTGGCATTTGTTTGGAATTTTTTCAAAATCTGCCAGGATTTTTTTACCGCATTTCAACACCAAATACAGTTTACCATATCAAATGCTTACTAAATCACCACATTATATACTCTTAGTTCCAGTAGGTAAAAAATTACCCAAAAAAATCTTAAAAATACAAAATGAAAGATATTCCAATAAAACTGAAAGTTTCGCAAAGTTGCCCCAAAAATTCAAAATTCCGGATTTCAACTCAATTTCAATATATCTTATTAACAAAAACCCTAAGGACCGGTTTACTAAATATCAAAGCAATCAGACTGGTAAATTTTGAGAAACAAATTTTTTGACCAAAAATGAGAAAAATTGCCCCCCCAAAATACAAAATTGCAGATTTCATCCTAATTTTAAATATATATAATTAACATAAACCCTAGGAACCTGTACACTAGATATCAAAGCTACCAGATCAGAAGTTTTAGGAAAAAAATTTTTTGACCAAAAAAGGCAAACATTGCCCCAGCTGTCTGACCAGCGGTTTTGAAAAAACAAGCGACTCAACAGTTGACAGAGCTCTGCTGTGTTATGTAGAGAATAACCTTTTGTGACACATGTATTGATGAAGGTGGACATCTTTGATAGCTCATTTCAGGATGGCCTGACCAAAAATGGAAAAAAATTCCGTAAAAATACAGATATGCATATTTCATCAGACTATATTAGTCTACAATAGCAAATAAACGAGAGTTAATTACATTCTAATTAAAGTAAACAAGACTTGCTTAAATCAAGATTTACGTCATAAAAAAACAGCATATCTGTCAGGTTATAAAGAATCTTGAGCTGGTTATCTTTTAATATCAGTAGTTTCATCCTATTAACCAAGCACATTTTAACTTTCAAATTAACATTGTAAGTGCCCTTACCGAAATTTTTGGCCTCCGCAAACTGTTACTGCAAATTTGCCGCAAGCTTTGCAGTAAATTTGCAGCAAACTATTTGCCGCAAATATGCGGATGGTTCATTTTTCAGATGCAAATTAGGTTTCTTGTGAACTTGCTGCAAATATGCAGCAAACTCCCTGCCGCAACGTTGCTGCAAACTCTTTGCAGCAAATTTGCGGCACAATCCTTGCAGCAAACTTGCGGCAAATTAATTTGAATGTTACTGAAAATTTGCCGCAAACTCCATACAGCAAATTCTTTTATTTGCGCTGACCATTGTTTCTCGTGAAACTGGTATTTCAGAGTTTAGTTGGATAAAACACATCTTGTGCTGTCCACAGTCGGCCAATATATAAATATTATTTATCCAACTTAATTCTGAAATACCAGTTTCACGAGAAACAATGGTCAGCGCAAATAAAGTTATTATAAACAAAAAGATGACAGAGAAAAAAAGGTTAAATTCAATTGTGGTACAATTTATTTTATATGCCATGTTCATTTCATGCCACATAAGTGTCATGATCATGTCAAGATTTTCTTTTGACTTGAGAAGTTTCATGTAACATTTACATTAATGTCAAAGGCTGCGATTTGGCTTTCTGTTCCCTGAATTTCTTGTCCCTTTAGTGTACCAGCAATGGATTCTGAAAAATATAAATCGTTCAGGGAAGAGTGTAAGTCTTTACCGTTTGACCAAACATTGTAAATTTCATGAAAGAAATCGATAATTATTTGAAAATGAGACAAAATCAAGTTGAAAAATTGAAGCAGAAAATGCATAAATATTCATGATCGAAATTAAATTAATAATGATTAAAATGTCCGACAGCGGACAACTCGCCGTATGTTGTTTACATACACGACGGCGACAATCTGCAAAAATCTCAGCACTTACTGTAAGTAACTGTTGCGAAACGAAAGTGAATTCAGTATGAATCAGTACTCAACGAAAATTTATCTTTAGGTAAAGATTGCAATACAACGATTACAGAACATAATTATAGCGATCGATGTACAGACGAACGGTACATTGACTTACATTTCTGAACGGCTCGCAGACGCTGGACGATTCCCAGTCCGGTTGCAGGTCTCACCGTGCTGTGTGTAAATACCGTACTCAGAAAATATAGTCGGCATCTTTACTGCCGCTCGCGTTCACAAATTTAGAACTCCGCCTGTCCCTGGTACTGTATATACGTTTTTGCAACTATGTGATATCATTTGGCTGGCGATTCCATAGAAAGATCACGAAATTGTCCACTAGAAAACTCCCTGCTCACAAGTACGCAACCAACACTGGCCGATTGTACTAAAATCTAACTTCGCGCCGATCAAGCCTCATGACGATAACGGAAGTGCGATCTATAAATCATTACGCGATTGATAATGTAGTCCCCTTTTTAAATGCTGGAATTGACTCTACATCTGCACCAATCCGTTATATTTCATACTTAATATAGCATTTAATTTATTAGTTTAATGAAAATGGTTATTTTTATCATAGAAAGACTAAAAAGATAGTAAAAATTCTTTCAGCACGAAGAATCAATATCAATGCGCAAACTGACCTTGACGAACCGTGACCGGAGAGTGTAAACATGTCGGCTGCTCGCAGCTGGTACACAGGACGTGTTGGACGTTGGTGAAGCGGCGCTTTGAATTTTCGTACAGCGACTCGGGATGGAGTGTAATCCTAAACCTCAAATTTGTGCTCGGCAATACAACTCTAACACTGAAAAAATGGACAAAAGCCTTTGACCTCGACCCATGTTATCAGAAGGCGAGATTTTGTCAGCGGCATCGATGGGACAGACTGTAAGCTGCAGTGCATTGTACGTACCGTATACATGTACTATATTGATGGGATGAATAGCTTGGAGCACAGCCACTACTCTGCTTGGAGGTAGTAGCGGAAACATTACTGTACAGATTTGCAGTTACAAAAGTATACGACGTGTCCTTACAGACCATCATCAAACGCACATTTCGTTCGAAACTGTTTGCATTTTGGTATCATTCGCAGAAAATACAGGGTGTAACTTGCAAGACAGACAAGTCCCTGTTTCAAAAATTTGTTTCCCTAAAAATTCAGTTTTCGATCCAACCATAATGTACCCAACCAGATTGTCAAAGGGCACTTTTATTACATCATGTCACTACAGTATATACTAAAGATGCACTCTATATCCATGCAATGCTTTCACCAGCATAACTGAAGCTGTTCATTATCTAGCATTACCAGTTATTATAATTTAACAAGCGACCTAGCGGCAGATATAGCTCCGCTGTGTTTATGTAGAGAATAACTATTTTTTACACATGTTGATGAGGAAGGTGGAAATCTTTGATAGCTCAATGCAGAGGCCAGAAAAAAGTGGCTAAAATAAGCTGCAAAAATATACAATTGAAGATTTCATCAAACTTTGAATATATCACATCCGATCATCCCTAAGAACATGTCAACCAAAGCTATCTGATGAGTAGTTTTTTGAGAATAAAATTTTCTGACCAAAAATGGCAACAATTGCCCCAAAAAATGAAATTGCAGATTTCATCATAATTTCAAGAGATCAAATTTAGTTCATAACTTCATCTATAGAAACCTGTATACCAAATTTCAAAGCTGTTAGACCAGTACCTTTTTTGAGAAACACATTTTTTGACCAAAAACGGGAAAAATTGCCCCAAAAAATCAAAATTGCAGATTTCATCATTATTTTTTAATAAATATCATTTAGTTCATCTATAGAAACCTGTATACCAAATTTCAAAGCTATCGGATGAGTAGTTTTGGAAATACACGTTTTGACCAAAAATGGCAAAAATCGCCCCCAAAATACAAAATTGCAGATTTCATCAGAAATTCATTATATATTACTGAACTCATCTGTAGAAACCTGTATGCCAAATTTCAAAGCTATCTGACCAGTAATTTTTGAGAAACACATTTTTTGACCAAAACTGGCAAAAATTGCCCCAAAATTACAAAATTGCAGATTTCATCATAATTTCAACAAATATCATTAAGGTGATCTGTAAAAACCTGTGTACCAAATTGCAAAGCTATCAGATGAGTAGTTTTTGGAAATACACATTTTTTGACCAAAAATGGCAAAAATTGCCCCAAAAATACAAAATTGCAGAGTTCATCACAATTTCAATAAATATCATGTAGTTTATCTGTAGGAACCTGTATACCAAATTTCAAAGCTATCAGATGAATAGTTTTTGAAATACACATTTTTTGACCAAAAATGGCAAAAATTGCCCCAAAAATACAAAATTTCAGATTTCATCAGAAATTCAATATATATTACTCAGTTCATCTATACAAAAGTGTATACCAAATTTCAAAAGTATTAGACCAGTACTTTTTGAGAAATACATTTTTTGACCAAAAATGGCAAAAATTGCCTTAAAAATGCAAATTTGCATATTTCTGCACAATTTGAACAAATCTGAAATAGATCATCCCTAGGGACATATGTACCAAATATCAAAGCTATCTGACTGGTAGTTTTGAAGAAGAAGATTTTTAAAGATATTTTTACCAAAAATGACAAAAATTGCCTTAAAAATACAAATATGCAAATTTCACCACAATTTGAACAAATCTGACTTAAGTCACCCTAAGTAAACTGCATATCAAATTTCAAAGCAATCGGACAAGCGGTTTCAGAGAAGGAGATTTTTTTACCAAAAACACCAAAAATTGCCCCAAAAATACAAATATGCAAATTTCACCACGATTTGAACAAACTTAAGTGTGGTCACCCCAAGTGAACTGCATATAAAATTTCAAAGCATTGGACTTGCAGTTTCAGAGGAGAAGGCAATTGTTGACGGACGACGACGACGACGGAAAATCAATCTATTTGATAAGCTCCGCGTCGCTGACAGCGGAGCTAAAAAGTGGATTGTCTGTTATGAAATAAAGGAACATAAAATATAAATGAAAGATCAATTTTATGTTGCTTACACATGACTGGTCACGAAGTGCAACACTACTCAGTGTGTAGTGTGTACTCCCTGGTAATGAAATAGTGGGAAATATGTCAATCATGTGTTGCTGCATATTTGCAGCAATAATCTGGTTTGCCGCAGATTTGCAGCAACTTAGTCGTTTACCGCAAATTTGCTGCAAACTGACTTAAGGGTTTGCAGGAGGGTCACATCTACCTGCAAACTTCTGCAACTCCTTCCTGCAAGCTATATGCTTGCTGCATATTTGCAGCAAACTTACGGCAAATTTGCAGTAGAAATAATTTTCGGTAAGGGTAAGTTCTGTTGAATAAGTTGAGACTGTACGTACTCAGAGAAAGCACACTAAAGAGACAAATGTTTGAAACTTAAGAAGTTCAAGGTCATCAAAAGCATTATAAGGAATCATGTTACACTTTCATTGCACTGTTTACACAGATTGCATAATTGCTATAAATAGCACATGAGGAATCTTACAGCCCAGCTTTACCATAAAAACCCTATCACTTTGACCACTCTTTTAATTGACCACTCTATTTTTTTGCTCCAAATCCTTACCAAGTCAACCATGTACGGAAATTAGAACTTTCTCTATCTCTATTTGTTTAACCACCCTATCATGACAAACTATTATGAGCAATTTCTTTTAGATAACATAAATGGTGGTTCAGAATATATCAAAGTTGGGATTCAGGAAAGTTGCCTTTACATGTTTTAATCCTCAATTCACTATGAACTGTCAAAAAAAGTTTAACTTTCTGATAATTCCACACTAAAATTATTTTGGCTTTGATGATTTCCGAATTAATTCAATTATTTAAAAACATATTAATTATTTTTTTCTGGGTGAATTGATAGGGTTTTTACAGTACAAGAATAACATACAATTTAAGTCAAACTTTGACCAAAAATGACAAAAAAATTCCTTAAAAATACACTTTTGCATATTTCATCACAATTTGAACAAATCTAAGTTGGGTTATCCCTAGAGACCTGTATACCAAATAACAAAGCTGTCTGACCAGCGGTTATGAAGAAGAAGATTTTTTACCAAAAACGCCTTTTTTGGCATTAATTTGCCTATTTTCAACAATATCAAAAAATAAAAAAAAAAGTTTCTCAAAATCATATTTTTCATCTACACAACAAATATCAAATCAGTAAGTACTGCGGTTCTCAAGATATTTGAGTGGACGGACGCCTCACAAACGGACATACATACATACATACATACATACATACATACAGACTGACGACGGACGCCGGACGGATACCCATCCCAATAGCTTCTATAGACTATAGTCTATAGTAGCTAAAAATCAAAGTGAGACTTGAGTGGACACCGTGGGTCATCAGTATGTATTACGGAGATGGTGCAGTGGCAAAGAATGTGAAATTTGACTAAACTTGAATAGCATAGTCACGCGACAGTGTAATCATCCCATAACTTATAGCACGATATAGACAATTGCCATCACCTCTGATTGAGACAATCTCATATTGGCTTTTTGGGGAAGACCTTCGGCTCTCCATGTATAATGTCTTTGCAAGGTTTGATGCTTTTGGACTTTTCTTTTTGTTTTCATATTTGTCAGTGTATTTCTAAAATGTCAAGTTCAATTAAATATATACGGTAATGCACGTAAATATTAAATGTTTATTGTCCAATGCCTTCACTATCAATGATAGTTCAAAATACTTGCATATGTGAACTATGAAAAGCTCAGTATTTCTAGAAAGTATTCAGAAGGTACTGTAATTGGATATTTCAGAAGAGTACTTTCAGAATGTGCTTTGGAATACAATTCAGAATAACATTCAGACACTCACTATGTGAGATAATATTCTGTATATTCCAGAACAGTACTTTCAGAATGTGCTTTGGAATACAATTCAGAATAATATTCAGACACTCACTATGTGAGATAATATTCTGTATATTCTAGAACTAACAAGCTCTGCTTGTTAGTATGTATTGTCAATGTCACTGTTGGATGTTGTTGTCAAATGTCTGTGTACTAAGTGTGTGTATTCTGATTTATTTTGGCTCTTTTTTTAATTAGCAGCTGCAGTAAAGACACAGTGAATACCAGTACTGCAAAAGAAAGAAAAATATGTCAGAGATAGGTTGTCTAGCTATGATTCACTAAAATGATTTAAATTTCATATTAAATATTTTGATTTTACATTCAATGCACATTATGCTTTTCCTCTGCGAACAACATTCTCCCAATAGCCACTGTAAAACTGAAATCAGATGGGACTCTTGATCAGTGTCATTATTCTAATTCAGCACAGATTTGTGCAATTCTGACATATAAATCCAATAGGAAACTAATACACCATTATCAGTTGATGTTTCAATTGCAGCTGGACTGCACAAAATTTACAATCTTTGTACAAAGTACCAACTATGTTATCATCACCACAAATATATGCATCTGAAATATCATCAGAATAATTTGCAAATTGTTCAGAAATTTTAGAACACTGCTAAACAAATATGGACTAAAGAAATAAAAAAATACACACTAAAGATGGGCTAAATTATTGAAATGAAATAACATACCAGTAATAAATATGCATATGTTGAAACAAACTGTGGACTACACTTCATTTTTCAACATTTTAAACTGAAATGTTTAGCCATAATTTGAACGCCACACTATGACACAGAGGGTTAATTTTAAAATCCGTTTTACAACCGAATGAAATTCATCGACCGTCATATGTTGAACACAGAAATGCCTTGCTATATTGTGAATATTTCCGGTGGCGATAGCCCACTGTCCGTGCACCGCCGTACAATGGTCGGAAAGAAAAATGCGCCAGTTACAGTTTGCAACACATGGGTTATAAACGTTTGATAATTGTTGTTTATTTAGAAGTGTTAAATGTCTTTTGGCAAGTTTCACGATATCAGTGAAAATACAAGATATAGTAATTTACTAAAGTGAAACCAGGAGGGTCATTTGTTTTCAGACTCGGTATGCTAAAACGAAAATATATCCTAGTTTGAACCATGTAAACACCACATTTCGCTTTCTCCGCTATGTCCGTGACGGCACAACCTTACAGGGGCCCCCGACTCGTACTCAACAAATGTTACGATGCCCAAAAACAACCAAAAATTCTCGCAAATCGGGGTTGAACTTTCAGTTTCCACTATAAGAATCATTTCAATCAAAGTGTGGCAGAGATCAGGGGAACGGTTGTTTTTAATGCACGCCCAAGCCCTAATTGTAAAACAATGGCGTAGTCATCACGAGACTACATTTTTCAAATGAACTCCGTGAATATTGAAAACACGATTACAGTCGATCCCTCGTAAATTTAGATACTCTTTTTAAACTAGACCATAATTAGGGCCCATACTGTATACCCGATGTGTGGTGAGATGTTGCCACACGTTTTGACATGACTTATCAGTGACATGCTTTGGATAACCTTCGAGGCCGCACACAGCTTCTCACCTCTCATTCACTCACAGATATTATCGGTACACGCAAAGTTAACACATGCTCTAAATACGGATACAAAAATAAACCTCTTACCGAATGTCGTACTGGCTCCACTGGTGTGACTGTAGATAGACGTAGCAGGAACTGAATCTCGTAGCTACACACAGAAAGTATGGCTGCTCGATGCATGGCACATGTGAGAGCGAGGTTGAAAGGCCTTAACGATGCTGAAGTTGGACTCAGTTTCGGATTCGGTTTCGATTTCGGATTCGGTTTCGGATTCGAATAGCAGAGAATAGTTTTATTTCTAGCTTATGTTATTATTTTTTCGAAGGATATGATAGCTACTGATACACAAGGAGATATTTTAACTAGATCACCCTACTCAGTAGCATGTATTTCATGACATAAATGTTTCGCACATAATCATAATTTATACAGTTTAAAAAACAAAACACTTTAGGCAGTAGAGTAAGAAACTATAGTGCATGAATACACCGGACAAAACTGCTGAAAAATTAGTCAAAAGTTACAACTTTTGAGCAATTATGGGCATTATGCAGTTTGGACTATTCAAGCTAACAGTACTTCGCACAATACAATGAAATGCATTCAATGCAATCTGATAGTTGAGTCCGGGAGTTTAGTATGGTACATTCAAAATGAAATCTATGGAGAACAACATCAATCAAAACATCAAAGTATTACAGCACATTAGCATCATACCATGTGACACACATTGTGACATATAAATATAAATATTTTTGGAAATGTCATTTTCCTTGCTCGACTCTTCCTTTCAATTTCAAATTAAAGTGCTTTGAAGTTTTCTGTAATTTCTATTTTTTGACTATTTTAATTGTGAACATACGCACACAATTTATACTTTAAAATATGCACAACATATGGCAGCAGTTATTCCAGTAAAAACTTGCTTTTGACGACAAGTATTTATCTTTGCATACGAAAGTACTGCGGACTATTTTATTTTCACTGGAATTTATTTTAGCTGAAAACAGATTGCTTGTGTCTTATTTTCACTTCGTCTAGTCTGATTGGATCTTATTATAGCTGAAAAAAAGTCAAGCGAAAGTAACGAAAATAAATTCCTAGTGAAAATAAAGTATTCCACAGTATAACTTAATCGGCTGAAAATATAAAATTTCTTTCAGTCACTCGAATCCGAAACCGAATCCGAAACCGAATCCGAAACCGAGTCTATTTTCAGCATCGTAAGGCCTTACTGGTTCTGACCACTAGATGGCGCCGCAAACACAACTTTACGAACCCCTTACTGCTATGTACACTCCTATGAGAAAACCTACTGAACACATTTTTTATTTTATTGAAAACAAGTCATCGTTGATGACACAGTCCCCACTTGTTAATGGGTACTTTGATTACAGGTCCTCAGAGAGGATAGTCCTCTTCGTTAGGTCTGTGATAAAAATACTTTTAAATAAATTCGCTTGATACATGTCTGAGTTGCAGTTCAAGACATGAAAAAATCGTAATAAATTGGCCACCCGGCGGCCATATTGGATCGTATCACAAAACAAATCAATGTGCATATGTATGACATAGGTCAATGTCCTTGTAACAACTTTGATTAAAATTGGTTGAGATATGCCTGAGTTATGGCTTTGTACATGAAAAAATCATAACAAAATGGCCGCACAGCAGCTATATTGGATTGTATCACAAAACATATTAAGGTGCATATGTATGACATTGGTCAATCTACTTGTAACAACTTTGAATAAATTTGCTTGATACATGTATGAGTTATGGTTCTGGACATGAAAAAACGTAATAAAATGGCCACACGGCAGTCATATTGGATCGTATCACAAGACAAATCAATGTGCATGTGCATGACATATGTCAATGTCCTTGTACCAAGTTTGAATAAAATCGGTTGAGATATGCCAAAAAGTTATGGCTCTGTACATGAAAAAATTGTAAAAAAATGGCCGCACGGCGGCCATATTGGATTGTGTCACAAAACAGATTGATGTGCATAGCTATGACATTTGTCAATGTCCTTGTACCAACTTTGAATAAAATCTGTTGAGATATGCCAAAAAGTTATGGCTCTGTACATGAAAAAATCGTAACAAAATGGCCACACAGCGACCATATTGGATCGTTTCACAAAACAAATTGACGTTCATATGTATGACATAGGTCAATGTCCTTGTACCAAGTTTGAATAAAATCGGTTGAGATATGTCTGAGTTATGGCTCTGTACATGAAAAAATCGTAAAAAAATGGCCGCACGGCGGCCATATTGGATCGTTTCACAAAACAAATTGATGTGCATAGCTATGACATTTGTCAATGTCCTTGTACCAACTTTGAATAAAATCAGTTGAAACATGCCTGAGTTATGGCTCTGTACATGAAAAAATCGTAATAAAATGGCCGCCTGGCAGCCATATTGGATCGTACCACAAAACAAATCGACGTGCATCTGTATGACATATGACGTTATCCTTGTACCAAGTTTGAATGAAATCGCTCCTGGCATCTCTGAGATATCTGCGTGAACGGACGGACGGACGCACACATGGACGCACGCACTGACGCACGCACGCGCACACGCACGCACGGACATGACCAAACCTATAAGTCCCCCCGGACGGTGTCCTTGGGGACTAAAAAATAATTAATTAACCAAACTTACTAAACTTTTACCATAGCTATGCTATAGGGTAATTAAGTATGTGTACAGTCACATCAAATTTGGTTCAATATTTCTTGAGATATAGCCCTATGGCAAAAAAGTCATAAAATATGCAAATGAGCAATTAATTAATAAGCCACACCCACCAAAATCTAATCAGATCTAAGTCTCAGCATGATAATACCAAATACCAAATTGCATGACATTGGACCTAAGGGTTCTTAAGTTATGAGTGGATCAGTAGTTTTTGGATTAAAAAATTTTTTATCAAAAATTGGGAAAATTGCCCCAAAATTACAAATTTGACGATATCAATACAATTTGTACAAGCATGACTGAGGTCATCCTGAGGAACATGAATATTAAGTTTCATAGCAATCAGACGAGCGATTTCAGAGAACAAGATTTTTTGACTAAAAACGGAAAAAATACCCTAAAAATACAAACATGCAAATTTCATCCCAATTTTTGCACACATAATTTAGAATACCTAAAGAAATCTGCATACCAAGTTTCAACCAAATCTGACCAATGCTTACTGAGTTTTAGCCATTTGCAGGATTTTTCCTTTTTCCCCACTTATTTGCATATTTTTGGCACTGACATGTTCATTTGAACAAATTCACATCTCCACCCCTAGGTGCACCTGTACACAAAATACTAAGACAGTAGGTGCTACGGTTTAGGAGTTTTTGATGTGGACGGACTAACAGACATACATACATACTTACATACATACACACAGACGCCATTTTCCACCTTATACAAATACCTCCCATTTGCATATATACATATGCATATATGGGAGCGTAAAAATGCCCTAAAAAAATACAAATATGCAAATTTCACCACGATTTGAACAAACTCAAGTGAGGTAACCCCAAGTGAACTGCATATAAAATTTCAAAGCAATCAGACTTGCGGTTTCAGAGGAGAAGGCAATTGTTGACGGACGACGACAGATGACGACGACGACGGAAAATCAACCTATTTGATAAGCTCCGCGTCGCTGACAGCGGAGCTAAAAAGTGCTTTATTTGAACAAGCAAATAAAACCTTTCAAATGTGCATATTTATTAACCCTTTCCTTCCTATGTTATGGAGGTATTCTGTATACCCTTATGGCCTGAATAAAAACTTGAATATGACAACATTTAACAACATGACAGATATTTTGATATGTAAACATACCTGCCAACCAAAGTAGTATATTTTCTTAATCACTATTAAATTCTCTTTTGTTTTAACAACAATGTAACAAAATGTTGCAATTTGCAACATTAAACATTTGCATAAATGTATCAATTCAACTGGATTTTTTCTTTTTTGGGCCTTGAATACAAAAACTACTGAACAAGAAACAACAGTACTGAACAACATTACTCATCTTTTTTTATAATTTTCGCTGCAGTTTTAAGGTTTCAATTTCTCAGAATTCTTTTTTTCCGTGCTGGTTCTCTTCCCTGGAGCTCTTCATCATCAAACTGGTAATCCTTCACAAAGTGGTACCGATAGAAGCAGGGATCAGGGCACATTCTCACTCCACACGCTCTGCAGGCATATTTTGTTTCTTTCCTTTGAAGATGTACTTTGCATGTAGAAGTGGTGTCTTTCCTTTCAGGTGCATGCTCTTTTGTCCTGTCAAACCTTGCATCAGGAGGAAGAGGTGCTGATGGACGGCGACCTGGCTGTCGACAAAATGACCTACCACCGATGAGCTGATCACACAGTTCCTCACGGAATGCTAGCATTGATTTCTTTGTTTCAGGATGGGCTTTCTTGTACAGCAGGAAAGCATTCAAGATTGCAACCTCCAACAGATACCAAAAGATCTGAAAATACCATGTCTGTCCTTTCATGTGCCTCTTGTAGGACTGCAGACGTTGGTCAGCTAAGTCCACTCCACCCATATAGTTGTTATACTGGGCAATTGCTTCTGGTCTGTCAACTTCCTGGCGAGTCCATCTGCCACCCTGCTTCACAGATCTCAGCACTGTGTGTGAGTTGTTGTTGACTGGTGTTGTTGCCAATAAAGATACATGGGCTGAATCTTTCCACACAATAGCAGTCATACCATTTTTTTGCCAATAAACAGACTCTCCACGTCTCAGACCTTTCACAATCGGAGTGGATTTCTTCATGTCATCAGGCAGCCCTTTTCTGTTCATTCTCACCGTGCCACAGGCCAAGATCTTTCGCTCTTCCAATTCAGTGTATAAAGTTGGACTTGTGTACAGGGCTCGAAAATCTTTTTAAAAATTCACTTGCCATAGGGCAAGTGAATTTTCAATTTCACTTGTCCGGAAGAAAAATTCACTTGCCCTGAATTTCAGATGATTTAAGGAGTAAATGTGTATGGTCTTATTCATGTCAGTGCAAAGAAACAGTAGCTGTAACTTACTGATAAATTTGTGTCCTTATTCTGTGTATCAAAAATAATATCCTATGTAATGTATACATGCTCAGTGTTTCAGCCAGCTTTTGCTTGTATGGGGACACAGTGACCCATAGTAGGTCTTAATGGGGACAAATTAAATTTTGGGGGGACATGTAATGTATTTAAATAAAACAACACCGGTACATTGTCATTGTGTGTCATCATGACCTGGTACCTTGTGTTAAATAGGCAAGTCAGGTAGGTGCACTAAGGGTAAGTATATAATAGGCCACCGGTGTTGTGTCAAATTGTGCCCATGTGAAACTTTCAGTATCATTTAGTTTACTGCTACCATGTGGTATGTGCATAAACTGCAGGGTTCCGCTAAGTCACCAAAATGATTAGACAACTCATTAGCCAAATCAAAAATCTTGTAGCCACTTTGAGCAACTTTTAAACAGTTTATGATCTTAAGTGTAGCAACAGCTTTCTCGGCATTCAGGAGTTCCTAATTTTACAAATAAAAAAGATGTTTTGTATGTTGTTCATGATAGTTTTTACATTAAAGAAATATTTGTTTAGTTTTTATTACATTAATTATCTGTGTTTTTATGACATTGATGGGATTGAAATACTTTTTGCATTTCTAGTGGTAAACTTTTGCCACAAGAAACAATTAGGTGGCAATTCTAAAAATCAGGTAGCAATATGAAGTGTATATTACCACAGATACAGAATACTTCTGCAGCATTGAGTAAGTGTTCACAGTATGACAACATATCATACATATACACTACAAGCTCCTTATGTGGTTTTGTTAGCCACACACATACAAATTTTCCATGCAGAAGAAAGCGTTCGGTAGCATAGTGACAGTGTAGATACAAGTATTGTGGTGTTGTGTCATAGTTGTGATCAAGAAGGCTCAATAGCATCTTCAGCAAAAGTATTTTTCTTGAGACAAAAAGGGTCAGGTCAAAATCCTTTAAAACAAGACACAATGATATTGTTCAATTCATTTCCCAATGTTTTAAAGAGTAATAATAGTTTTAATAATAATGATAACATTATAGCCCAGGAACATTTTCATTTGATATTTTGATATCATCAAGAAATGTCTGGTGATGTTCAATATTACATCATTAAACTGGAGGAATCTGCAGAAATATTAATGTGATGATTTGAAATGGATATGCTTACTGCAACTACTGTTGACAATTTCCCTTTGCCATAACTGTTAATAAATTTTAATTTAAAACAGACAGTCAAGCTAAATGCCATTAAATTGGAAAGTACCAAGAAATTACCTTTTATCATACGATTGTACCTATTAGACCTCCCTAGGTGGTTTCTTTTGAACCATAATTGTGTACTTAAGGGTTCTTCATTCATGACATCACATAAGATGACCCAGATTTGACCTTTCAGAAAACCTCAAGTTGTTCTCCTTTTCCCTTGTATTCTGACTCTGTTTGTGAAAGTTTCCTTGGAAATAATGGTTTTTACTATCAAACTGAGTAATTGCAGGCCAAATTTTGATTCAAGCAAAGTAAGTAAAACTTGGACTAAAAAGGACGACTGGTACACGGGACTCACAGAGGCAAAGCCAAGCCTCAGTGTATTCATGGTCATTAGGGACGGACCATTACATCTTGGGAGGGGGGGTGGTCAAAAACAGAAAAAAAAAATTTTCAGAGCAGAAAGTTAGGAAAAAAAAATCTTCAAACTAGTTTGCAAAATAAAAAAAAAATAAGAGAAGACAAAGGCGTAAAAAAAAAATCTGCAAAAGTCTTTAAAATTTTGAATTTTTTTTAGATTTTACCGACAGTAAGCAACTTTCTGTATTTTTAATACATCCTCCCGGCACATTTTTAATTTTAATTTATACATTTAGAGTGACTGTATCCCTTATACTGGAAGTTGTGATTATCTTATCTTTTCAGGACTTTTGTATTCTGATCACTTGAAAATTATGAAATTATAGAGCCTGTTTTCTACTTGTTTCCTGCGTACAAACCAAGCAGGTACACTAGGTAAAACATTGAAACTATGGTTGTCAAGACAGAAAGTTGTATTTGCCTTTTAAGATCAAGGTAAACAGATGCAGGCCACATCAGTTTCATTTTTTTCACAGCATTTTATTACAATGATGAATGCAAGAATGGGTGAACAAATAGAAACACGTCAATAATGATAAAACAACATATCAAGTCATTATGTATTATTTTGCTTTTAAAAAGGCATTTTCAATTCTTTTTTCTCAAAAAACAGCCTCAAATAACAACAGCAACACATGTTTTAACATTCAACAATACACTACGTAGAATGCCATCTATCCAACAAATCCCAACACAAAAACACATAAAAGGTTGAACTTTGAAAGTTTCGATAGCAAATACTGAATAAATCTGCATGGTTAATCGTTTTTGTGTAGCAAATTTCAAAGAAATTGGACAAGCCCTTTCAGAGAATACAGATTTTTTGACCATGAATGGCATAAATTGTCCAAAAAGACAAATATTGAAATTTCAACACATCTATACACATCCAATCAATTTGGACATGCTGCTACAGAGAAATAGATGTTTTGATCAAAAAAGGGCAACAATTGCTCTAAAAACACAAACATGCAAATTTCACTATATTATTTAGCTTATTTTAGCTTCTCAGCTTGTAAAAATCAATTGTAAATCATGAGATATGCATGATGTTTGGTGGGGTGAATGTAGGCATTTCACCACGCAGTAGAAAAGGAAGCCAGGAAACCAAAATAGTCAATTTTCAAAAGTATACGAAGCTACTGAGGAGCAAGAAGACCATGTTTCAGAGGAAGATGTGTAATCCGAAAAAAATGCTCCCAAAGTGTCACCAAATAACACCATTTTAATCTCTATTTTTCAAAAGTTCCAACAGCAGGAGGGGGGACACCCCCCTCCTGACCTCCCCGGCAAAAATACTCCCCAAGTGCCACCAAATAACACCATTTTAATCTCTATTTTTCAAAAGCTCCAACGGCAGGAGGGGGACACCCCCTCCTGACCACCCCCCGCAAAAATACTCCCCAAGTGCTACCAAATAACACCATTTTAATCTCTATTTTTCAAAAGCTCCAACAGCAGCAGGGGGACACCCCTCTCCTGACCTCTTCCCAGTGACCGCTTGCGTGGCCGCTTGTGGTGCTTGGCACCACATGTTTGCCCTCTTTATCTTCAGACAGCGATGAACGAAAAAAAAATTATAAATCTGAAAATTTACTCTGAAAAAAAAAATTTGCACAGCTAATCTCAATTGGAAAAAAAAAATTTCAGAAATTTACGATAGGAAAAAAAAAATTTTCACAATTTCATTGTGACCACCCCCCCTCCCAAGGTCTAATGGTCCATCCCTTATACGTCCATGATGTATTGTAGCACGGTCGGTTCATGAGGGACTGAGAGGGAACGTGATTGCAGTATCGAACAGCAACAATGTTTGCTTCAAGTACCAGGGAATTTGTAACTTTGTAGAAAGGAGAGTGAAGTGTTTCAATACATTGTAACTTTGTAGGAAGGAGGGTAAATTGTTTCAACACGTTACAACATTTTATTGTAAGCTGTGGCTTTCTGTTGAGGAGGCATCGTGACATGATTTCATTTTTTAACCAAGCAGCACAGAGCTATTTTATCGGCCGGCCATATCGAAAGCGGTACACTCAAAGAACTAGAGAGTAGCAGCACGTATGTACATTGGCCTCATTGAAATTCACTTGTCCGTCCGGCTTGGAGAATGTTGTTTACACTTGCCTGGACTCAAAATTCACTTGTCACGGGCGTCGGGCGGCGAGAATTTTCGAGCCCTGGTGTAGTAATTGTCACTGAACAGATATGGATAATGTCCTTTGTTGAAGTATGGCTGGCACAGTTGAAGAACAACTTCATTTGTTGGTGAATCACTGAGCTGCAAAGTTTCCTTCCCTGTGTACACCTTTGCATTGAGAACATATCCTGATTTTGCCTCTGCTAATAATATTAAGAATAACAAGCGACCTAGCGGCCGATATAGCTCCGCTGTGTTTATGTAGAGAATAACTATTTTTGACACATGTTGATGAAGAAGGTGGAAATCTTTGATAGCTCAATGCAGTGGCCAGAAAAAAAGTGGCTAAAATAGCTGCAAAAATGCACAATTGAAAATTTCATCATACTTTGAATATATGACATCGGATCATCCTGAAGAACATGTCAACCAAAGCTTTCTGATGAGTAGTTTTTTGAGAATAAAATTTTCTGACCAAAAATGGCAACAATTGCCCCAAAAATAAAAATTGCAGATTTCATCATAATTTCAAAAGATCAAATTTAGTTCATCTGTAGGAACCTGCAAATTGAATTTCAAAGCTATCAGACTAGTACTTTTCTAGATACACGTTTTTTTGACCAAAAATGGAAAAATTGCCCCAATTGCAAAAATACCAAATTGCAGATTTGCTCATTGTTGCAATAAATATCATTTTTTGACCAAAATGGCAAAAATTGCCCCAAAAATACAAAATTACATATTTCATCAGAAATTCAATATATATTACTTAGTTTATCTATAGAAACCTGTATACCAAATTTCAAAGCTGTTAGACCAGTGCTTTTTGAGAAACACATTTTTTGACCAAAAATGGTAAAAATTGCCCCAAAAATTCAAAATTGCAGATTTCATCATAATTTCAATAAATATATATCATTTAGTTCATCTATAGAAACCTGTATACCAAACTTAAAAGCTATCTGATGAGTAGTTATGGAAATACACATTTTTTGACCAAAAATGGCAGAAATTGCCCCAAAAATACAAAATTAAAGATTTCATCAGAAATTCAATATATATTACTTAGCTCATCTGTAGAAATCTATATACCAAAGTTCAAAGCTATCAGATGAGTAGTTTTGGAAATACACATTTTTTGACCAAAAATGGCAAAAATTGCCCCAAAAATACAAAATTGCAGATTTCATCATAATTTCAACAAATATCATATAGTTCATCTGTAGGAACCTGTATACCAAATTTCAAAGCTATCAGATGAGTAGTTTTGGAAATACACATTTTTTGACCATAAATGGCAAAAATTGCCCCAAAAATACAAAATTACAGATTTCATCAGAAATTCAATATATATTACTTAGTTCATGTATAGGAACCTGTATACCAAATTTCAAAACTATCAGACCAGTATTTTTTGAGAAATACATTTTTTGACTAAAAATGGCAAAAATTGCCTTAAAAATGTAAATTTGCATATTTCTGCACAATTTGAACAAATCTGAAATAGATCATTCCTAGGGACATACGTACCAAATATCAAAGCTATCTGACTGGTAGTTTAGAAGGAGAAGATTTTTAATGATTTTTTTACCAAAATATTTTTACCAAAAATGACAAAAATTGCCTTAAAAATACAAATATGCAAATTTCACCACGATTTGAACAAATCTGACTAAAGTCACCCTAAGTAAACTGCATATCAAGTTTCAAAGCAATCGGACAAGCGGTTTCAGAGAAGAAGATTTTTTTACCAAAAACACCAAAAAATGCCCCAAAAATACAAATATGCAAATTTCACCACGATTTGAACAAACTTAAAGCCGCACTTTTCAATCCCAGGTTCTCGCATTAGTGGAGTTCTCCTCCCAGTCAAACACATGGCCAGTACGATGTTTGATTTCTATAACATTAATTACAAAAACTGATTTCAATCTTTTGTCACCTTTTGCTTATCCTGCAAACAGAGCTTATATAACCGTTTGATTGACGGTCAGTTCAAATTGCCAACGGTCATTTATTCCCCAGCACCACACTCGAATTTCCTTAAAAAACATCTTCCAGTCACGTTAGAATTTGAATATAACCACTGAGTTCGATCAGCAGCAGCTTCGTGCTGACCGCTTGGCAGTCTGTCAGTGTTTTTACGGTCGGAATAAACTAAAAATAGTGCCAATGGCACTTGATCACAACTGGCACATTGTGAAACTACTCTATCTCTGGGTACACCTGTACATGAAATACTGAATGGGTAGGTGCTGCGGGTTTGGAGTTTGTCAGTAAATGCACACAGAAAACAAAGTCCCGAAGTAGCGAATTCCATCCAGCCATTTTCAAACCACACTGTTTGTCAGTGGGGTAAGCAATATTCGCAAAAATCACATTTCCAGGCTAATAGACTATGTTTTACGAAATCACACGTCCTTATTACAAAATAAAACGATCTTTTAAATCAATGCGCCAGTAAACAGGTCCAGCAGCGGGTTATGTCATCAGTCTGTAATGTTAAGGGTCATAACAAATGTGAGAGATCTAAAACATTAAATATGTTGTTTTTTATCAATTTTATTACCAAAAGCGCATGAAAATCTCTGATACTTTGAATCAGCCATCCTGTATATTTGTAACATTCATCAAAACCTCATTTCTGTTCCACAACTCATTAAATAGTCCACAATGCAGGATTGGTGTACATTCCAAAACTACATATATAAAAGACCCCTAAAATCAATTAGTTAAAGGGGGATTAGAAATTTCCCAAAACTATCTAACTGCTGCTCCGTTTGGCTCCATTTTTCGGAATCGGAACCTTGAAATTAGTCTGAATATCTCTACCAAATATCAATGCAGTCTGTTGAGCGATTTTTGACTTTTTGTCGTTTACGGAAAATGGACACTGTCCACCACCGGTTGAAGCTAACCCTATATCACAACTTCCAGATGTGATAGTGACCTATGGTCATTATGTTAAAAAATACCGCCAATGGCGCTTGGACATTATGACCGCCTAGTATTATCGGCATTTATCAACAACCACACTCACTGTGAATTAGACAGCCCACGAAGTCAATGAGCAACATATAGCTGAAAGACTATTTTTCACATTGCGATTTTAAGCTCATTTTTATGAGAAAAGAGACATGTATATGTATATGGAGAAAAAGCAGTAGACATATTTGTAAATTGTTTGTTAAGTGACAATCATATATGCATCTCTTGAAATTTTGTGGTTATACGGTATAACAGTAGTGTAAGAATAATGAGGTATGAATAAGTTAGTAAAGCTAAGTTGACAGTAATTAAGATTACAAAATTATACACTAAGCCGGGGAAATCTGATTGAAATAAATGTTGAAAAGTAGCAAAGTCATGGTCATCTTTTGTCTAATACCTTGTGTAAGTTCATGAACTTTACATAAATCTTGCTATAGATTTGTTGCTAATGGGCAATAACTGTGTTTCAGATCATTTGAGAGCAATCTATCCATGACAGGTTTAAATTGTAATATACTTCTATTTAAAGGAGAGAAACTTCTCAAATATTTTTTCCCTGTAATTTGCTGTGAGAACACATGGACAGATGCTCAGGACTCTATGCTGGTGCTACCTTGATAACTAACCTACAACTTGTAACGTCATTGTCTAACCTGTTCACCCCAATTTCCTGTAGACAGGTCCACACTCTCCATTGATAACAATGGGTTTGGGCCATACCATTGTAGTGAAAGACTGTAACATGTGAGGTTGTGGATACTTAATCTCTGGAATGTCAAAGTCTGTATATTGACTCAAGGATGTTTACTTAACAAATGCCTAAGGTCATCTCAAAAGTGAGAATCCAAACTATGAAATATGTTTTTTTTAATGCTTTTGATGCCCAAAAGACCATAGAAATCTCTTATACTTCGAATCAGCCATCCTGCATATTTCTAACATTCATCAAAACCTCATTTCTGTTCAACAACTCATAAAACAGTCCACAATGCAGGATTGGTGTACATTCCAAAACTACATATATGAAAGACCCCTAAAATCAATTAGATAAAAAGGGGGGTTAGAAATTTCCCAAAACTATCTAACCAGCACTCCGTTTGGCTCCATTTTTCGGAATTGGAACCTTGGAACCAGTCTATGTATCGGTATCAAATATCAACGCAGTCTGTTCAGCAGTTTTTGACTTTTTGTCGTTTACGGAAATGGACGACATCAAACACCGGTTGAAACCACCTCTATATCACAACTTCCAGTTGTGATAAAAAGTGGCATTTTCTGGAGCGTGTTCCCTCATGTTACCTGCTTGATGTCCACTTACACAATGAACGCCGCCATAGGTTGGTGCCCTTTTAAAGGGAGGCTCCGCCTTTAAGTGAGGTCACCCCAAGTGAACTGCATATGAAATTTCAAAGCAATTGGACTTGCGGTTTTAGAGGAGAAGGCAATTGTTGACAGACGACGACGGAAAATCAATCTATTTGATAAGCTCCGCGTCGCTGACAGCGGAGCTAATAAAGTGAAGACTTTTATCCCCTACTTAGTCGGTTTGTCCTTTATGTACTGGCGGAATGATATACGTCCCTTGAACTTTATCATGGTCTCATCAACAGACAAACACCGCGCGGGATTTACGTATTTTCTAAAGTTACCGGTGATCATGTTCCACAATCGACGTATCTTCCAAAGTTTGTCAAATGCCGGATCAGCTCTATCATGAATAGCACTGTCATTGTCAACAAAGTGAAGATAGCGTAGTATTTGACAGTACATATCTCTTGGCATTGTAGTACTAAAGGCAGGCAATCGCGTAAGCCAGAAATTCGACCAGTAATCTTTGAAAGATCCCTTTCTATCGCCCAGACCCATTGCGATGGTCAGTCCGAGAAAAACTTCAAGGTGTTCGATATTTGGGCCGTTAGCTTCGCCTGCACGCTGTTGGTTCGCGTATCGGTTGGTTTCGGTGACGACGTAGTTCATTACAACTCCCGTAAAAAACAGTTGGAAAAGTTCCAGCACACTCCGGTTGTCAACTTCCCGCGCAACACCAATGTTCTCATCATCAAAATCTATATCATCTCTCCTTTCAAAATCACGACTCCATTCACCAGAAAGGGCCGAATCGTCATCAGAGTCACCACTACTCGAAGTTGTTGAAGCGCGCGATGTCGGTCTTGATTCGGCGTCAACGTTACTTCCGGGTTGATCAGTGCCGTCGATGTCAGAAATTTCATAGTCGGACCCAACTTCATCGTCAGACGATTCATGTCGAGTACATAGACGAGCAAGAGGTATATTATCCTCGATATCAGACTCGGTGAAACCATAGAAAGAGTCACTGCTACTATCACAAAATATGTCAGCGATACGGTGTCCAACTTCCAAACTATCGCTCGGATCGGCCATTTTGAAAGTTTGGGAACGAAAACTCGGAGCAAAACGGAAGCAAAACAAGCGCAGAGGTCACATAAATATTCAACAGCCGGCTTATCGTATATCATTAGAAAGCCCGGGAAATCCCCTAAACAATGATCAATAGGGTGTACCCCTATAGGAAGAATTCTTTATTAAAATAGGGTTTAAAGTTCAACTACGGCTTTTCTCGTAGTTCGCCTGTGAGGGCGCCCCCATTTTCCTACGTGTTTTCACGTAGTGCGGAAGGAAAGGGTTAAGTCCCATTTTACTTTTCTGTAATATTGCACATCATCTGATACACTGACCCAAGATAGCAAAAATGCCTAAAAATACAAAATTGCACATATCATTGCAATCTCTAGATTTTTTTATTTAGATCATCCAAATAATTCTATAAATTGAACTTCAAACCTATCAACCAAAGCAGTTTTGAAGGCACTTTTTAACAAAATGATGCTAAAAATTACTCCATTATTATTTTTTTTATTATTACTATTATTATTACCTCTATTTTGGACTTAATGCGTCCATAGTGAAGTACACTTTACATTCTTCTCAAAATGACAATCAGTAAAGGAAACGAAACGAAAAAAGCACTCACACAGATAATGGACAAACTCAAAATGTTCATCCACTAAGATAATAATGCACGTTATGTTACAATTTGTACCAATCTGACAAAGACCATCCCGAAAAAGCTGTACATCAAATTTTAAAGTAATTGGACATGTTAATTCTGTGATTTTAATGCCAAAACTGGCAAAAATTGCCAAATTACAACAGATTTTGTCACAACTTGTAACTGACCTGTATGCTGATTATTAAAGCTGTACTTTATACTATCAGTGATTTCACAAAGGGGACACTTCTGTTGTTAATGTCAAACATTGATGGAAGATGTTTAAGGACATTGTTGATTCCTAAAATTGAGTGTTTAACCTTTTAAAACTTGCTGACATGACTGTTTTTTTCAGTTCAAAATTCGTGAGTACAGTGCGACACTAAAATATATTTTCTACATACCTGGATATACCGGAGAGCACTTCTTAGAATACACAAGTTTGATGTTTTCTTATCTTCCATGTTTGGTATTTGCTTCTTGAGAACATCAAAGCATTCCTTCAAGTGTGCACGTCTGTTACATAAATAACATAAATTACCTATCACAAGAAACTAGGACTCCACAAATGTTATTTTGTAATTTTTCCAATAAATAACTACACAAAAAATGTCGCAACACTATCATTAGAAGAATATTCATAGTTGAACCTTACCTATTTTTCTCTAATTTATTATGAACTTCCCTTGTACCAGCTCTGAAAATATCAAAATATGATTTCAATTGGCATAAATTAATGGACAGAGTACATTTCTAACCATTCAAGTACTAAAATTAATGTGCCGTGCAATTTACCTAAATCTAAGAGTCGCAAGTTTGATTACGTGACAGTTGACAAAATATTAAGAACATCGCCAATCACACCACACTGTATGTCTGACATGGTTAGTACGAATATGTACAATCAGGCGTAGTACATTATAATCACGTCGTGTCCCTCATTATGCAACGAGACCTTACCCTCCCGACCTTCGCTTATCCCTGTCATCGTACGCGTCGCTGACAGTTAATACACCGTCGCTGTTATCAGTTGACAGCTCGATCGTTGTCACATCTGGAAAAGCGTTCTTTTGCTGTTTAATGTCATCTTTCACTACCACCGTGTGCCCTTCGTCTAAGCAAACAAGAAAGAAAGAGATGAACAATGGCTGGTCAGAGAGTTCAATCGCTATATGTGTACAGGGTCAATAAATAATGGCATTCGTTATTTATGCAACCGAACACGTAAGCACAACACCCGGACACAAAACAACGCATCGTTTCAATGATCGAAATCACATAACTGATGTCATTTTTAGCGAACCTACTGTTCGTCGACTATTCGTAATATATTTGGTGCGTTTATCACCGAACAAATGAAGTACTCAGTTTGAAGATGAACGGACATCATCGGCGGATTTGGTTGGTCGACAAAAACATCATAACACGTTAACATGTGCGTACGTACCACGTGCTTGGGTAGTCTGGGCGCGCCACTCCAGAAATTTGGCAGCCTCCAAAAGTGTCTCTATGCTCATTTTCGACTAAAATATACCACTTGTCGATCGCTTGATTTTCGAAACACAGGTCGCCAGTATGATTGTCCCGATACTGGCAACTGTATCTGCGATCGAGCCGGTGTTAATCACCAGTTTCGAGCAAGATGGCGGGACTCTCACCACATTATTTGCGTACAAACATAACATCGTTGAAACATGTGACAAGGGACTCGTTCATACGAACATACCATTTAGGGTAAGGGTGGCAAGCAGCATGGGTATCCTTTAAAGAACGACGGATATGCCATTAATTCTTGCTGTTGGCAGCATTTAATAAAACAAAATTCTTTGCGTCAAATGAAAAAGGTTTGACGAAAAGATGCTGAAAGAGAATTATTTTCATGCTTTCAAACCAACCATAACACTAACCGCGCTTCCTCACCTGGGACTATGCATAAGTTGTTTTGCCTTGTTGTAAACAATACGAAGATTCACGTGATTGCAATATGGGTCGAACTGTCAATAATACGAATATGTAAATCATCCATCATGACAGCTACTCATACGTTTAACCAATCAGAGACCAAAAGGAAACACCTACAGATTCTCTTCACATGAAAATCACATGGACTTCGAAAGGCCGCATAGACGACAATGCTCTGACAAGCCAGGATCAACGAGGGTCAACAGGAATCAGGTTGCAGCAACCATTTCAGCAACGAAGAGATGCTGGACTAGTGTTTATTTCGATCGTTCATCTAATATGTTTAACACGACTTTTTTTAGCTAATGGCACAGCATTTGAAGACTCAGGAATTAACTCAAGTGTTGATGCTGTGCGATCGTCGCGAATGGAAGGATATCCGATACTGTCTTTTTTGTTTACCAATACCAGTCCTCTGTATTATTACTGTCTGCACTCATGGAGCTAGAAACGGATTCTAGCTCCATGCTGCACTCAATGGTTATACCATGGAGGTACTGCCTCCATGGTTATACCATACAACAGACGGTGTCTTCTTCCCTTTACTGTCTATGCTTAGGGAGCCGTCATTATTTACGGCCCGGGGGGTCGGAGGAATGTGATGGGGTCACTCAAAAAATTGAAAACTTCAAGGGGGGTTGCTCAACATGGGGAAAGGAAGAAGGGGGGGGGGGTACTCAATTTTTTGTGCAAAATAAATTGAAACACACCTCAGATTGCACCATTGCACATCAATTTCCCAAAATGTTCAATGCGAGAGGGGGGGGACACCCCATTTCGTGCTCTCCCCCTTAAGATGTTCTAACAGTTTCACTAGTAAAAGACAAATTGAAAATACCTCTCAGATTGCACCAGACTGCACCATTGCATACATCAATTTCTCAAAATTTCCATGCAAGTTAGGGGACAGCCCACTCCGACACTTTCTCTCTCAGCCTCTCGCGTGTTCTCCCCCTGAACTTTCAAATTCTGCCCTGTAAGATATCCTAGTGAAAACGTCATGATACCCATCCAAATTAAACAATATACTATATGGTTAGACACTGGTTATAGCCATTTAGCGTGAGTTTTTATATCTGTATTTTGTTGTGACTTTGAATTTCATTTTGAAGGTTTCACCTTTTACAACCGTCATGAGATAATCAATGATAATCTAGCATACACCAGGATTTGAAAGGTTTTCACGATTGCTGTATTTTGTAAATTTTACAAATACATGTATTGGTATTTAACTTTTCTAAGTGGGGGCGGTTCCAGTCAAAATTTCAGAGATAGAGAGGGGGGGGGGTTACTCAAATCCATCATGGTTGTCAGGGGGGTTACTGGAAATTTTGGAGTTTCCGATTAAATTCCTCCGACCAAGCCAATGCCATAAATAATGACGACTCCCTCACACACACACTCACATACAAGTGTCTGCGTCCAAATCACCGTTCAAACTTACAAAGACAAAGACAAAGTAAACTATTTATGAACCTTTCATACGTTGACCTCATGTATAGATATTTATATTTATATATATATATTATATATACTCTTTCATTGTTGTTTTTGCAAAACCTTTATTGTACTTTATGATCAAGATCCCAACTGGGATACGATTTCAATAAAGGCTTACTTTACTTTACTTTACTTTACAATCTAGACAGGAACCCTATATTAATTCACGACCAATTGATTGGAGGTAGGTTTTGTTTATTTAATAAAGGGGTGAGTTGGAAGCGTCACACAGTGTTAACCTGCCCTTGGAGCCAAGTGACATTTTGCCAACTTGGGTTTGAAGGAGGTCATGTATTTTACATTTCTTAACTTTTTAAACTCCAGAAATTACAATTGGGCAGTTTCAGGCAACTTTGTGTTGAACGATGAATATATCATCAAACTGTCAAAAAATGTTGGGGTACTGTAATTTGTGTTGCCAATTGGTATATAAGCCTTACCCACCAAAAACTAATCTATTCTTGCCATTCCCAAACAGAATCTATGTGATACCAGATATGATTCCAATCTGGTAAGCTGTTCTTGAGATATGTCCTACACCTCAGCTAATTGCTATTTTGCAAATTTTATGACCTTTACCAAGTAGTGAAATTTTACTGGAAGGACTGGCCACAGTCCAGGAAACTTCCCATTTATATTGACGAGACATTGTTACTGAAGTGAAAGATATTTTGCACTGTGTTGGCTAATTTATTATTTGCATATTTAATGAGCTTTCACAATTTGAGATATAAAACTTGAAAGACTTGATAAAAGGCAATTATTAATACCTACATTAAGTGATGATGCAATGATATAACAGCAATGAAAGAAATTTAGCATTTCCATTCTACTATATTAAGCTCTGCTGTCAATGACGCGGAGCTTATCAGACAGGTTGATTGTATGTCAATGTTCGTTCTCATTCAGCTTCTTCTCAGAAACCGCTAGTTCCATTGCTTTGAAATTTAGTATGCTAAAGAGTTGTTCAAATTGTGGCAATATTTGCATGTTGGTATTTTTGTGGCAATTTTTCCTGTTTTTGGTAAACAATTTTCCCCTCATACCGCCTGTCACATTGCTATGAAATCAGGTATGTAGGTTGCTAGGGGTGACCACAGCAAGGTATATCCATATCATGCTTGCATTTGCGTGTTTGTATTTTGGTGCAATTTTTCATGTTTTTTGTCAAAAAGTCTCTAAATATGCTTGTCCGATTGCTTTGAAACTTGGCATTGAGGTTCCATGGATTGACTTCTGTAAGTTTATTCAAATCAAGGTGAGTTTGCATATTTGTATCTTTTGAGCAATTTTTTCCTGTCTTTTTTTGAATCTGATACAGCTCATCAGATTTCTTTGAAATTTGATAGGAAGGTCCATTTGGATGATATATATCAACTTGCACAAATCATGAAAAACTCTGCAAAACTCTTTGGGGGGGGGGGGCTGTCCCCTGGCAATTTTTGCCTTTTTTGGTCAAAAACTTCCATAAACCATCAAAGTTTTGAGAATCTCCCTGTAAATTTGCTTTCGTATGTAGGTTTGTAGGGATGACCCAATTCAGATTTGTTGAAATTATCATAAAACTTGCATACTTTTATTTTTAGGGATTTTTGGTGGTTTTGGTCAAATAAGCCATTTGTTTTGATAATTGAGCTATGGTTTAATGCTAGTATTCAGAAAAAGTGTGCCAGCAGTCACAGTCACTGATGTATGCTATGATCACAGGTTGGACTTTCCCATCCATATGTCCCATGTTCATCAGTATTCCCTTCATTGAAAAATTACCAGCTACACTTACAATCTTAATTATCACAGCGGAGCTATATCAGCAGCTAGGTAACTTGTTATACTTAACAATCTGTTATTAATTGAAGCTCTGCTTAATGAATATATGGCTCGTGATGTTGATTATACCAAATTTTAAAACAATTGGCAATGTAAGAGAAAAGTGTTAATATGCAGACAACCGTTACAGATACTGAAACACGGGAACATTTTTAGTTCACATCTTTCTAGTTCTTTTTAGGGTGTTAAAGGAAAACAGGTATGTTACTAGAGGGCTCTCTTTTACGGCAAAAGCTCAAAGTCACTCCAGTTTTCATTTGAACAAATTTCCATCTACATGTACGTATCAAATACGTCATACATGAAATGATTTTAAAATTTCTACAGATGGACTCATACATACAGGTATGTATGTATGCATGCATACATACATACATATATATATATATTAAGGGATATTGGACCCAGAAATACTGGAAACAAGAGCTGAAATTGGTAGTTGCAGAGCAGACTTGTTCAATTCTAATATCACCATCTCTGCTGCTGCTAAGCATATTTCCTCAAGGGGAAAGAAATATCGGACTAGTTTGTTTGACGTATAACATTTGAGAGAGTCTCATCAGCCATGCTTCTTCAACTTTAGTCAAAACTTAACATGGATCACATAAATTGCTCATTCACACTCATAAGATGTACCATTATTGCAATTATTACTTAAAACGTGCATTTTCACAGGAATAGATAGGACACAAGACTTCAGGGACACAAAGTATTTATCACATTTCTGATATTGCACAATAAAGCAAAAACTTCAATGCATTACTTTACACATACTGGATAAACCAAAGACTTACATACACTGGTAATTTCATACAAATAAATTACAGAAAGCTACAATAAAATAACTTTACAAATATTTCATCTATATACAGAATAAACAACAGAATTCTCCTGGAAGAATTCTCAAATTTGTAAACAAGGACTGGTCAATGTATGTACGTATTCATTGTAATCACACTTGTAAGGGAAGTACTACATGTTCCGACTGTTCCTATTTTAGATGCATACACAAGATGTATCAGTATGATTGTTACTTTAAAGTATTTGTGATACAAAAACAGATGAAGTAAAATTCATGGCTATACCTGTTGAGGGGATATCAAGAATTACATGTATAAGCTTATGCAGCTGTAAACACAAGAATGTTATGTAATATCTATATGGCAAAGTGCATGGAGAATTTACTTGTACTGATAGCTGGCATATGCAGACTAAGGTGACTGCTTTATCCTCAAAACAGTCAGCAAATGTTGATGGCATAATCCTTCTTGTAACTTTCAAAACTGTGGCAAGAGCACTCAGACCTGGGTTGCACCCTTTTGCAAATTTTGCATGGCTTCAGCTATGTCAGTACAAAACACTTACGCAACAGGCTTGTAAAATTCATGCCACATAGATGGAATAATTAATTGAGTCGCACAGCTAAAGAAATGACATGGCAAAACCTACAATTTGTATCACATGTAAGTAATGTAAATGGATGTCTACACGACACTCACATACACATACCTAGTGAAATTGTTGTTTCTACACCAGTGGGTTTGAATATGTGACGATTGTATAAACAATGCATGGTACATTGAGTAACTGGCCATTAATACGATTGCTTCCCGGTATAATTTCAATGCATATGCATATCAATAGAGTCGATGATACAGACCCAACAGATCCGATTTTAGGCTTTACTTATAGCTAAACAGTATGAGATCAAATTTGTCGAAATTATTCAAGCTTCTCAAAAACATTTGATGAGAAATTATTATAGTAAATACAGCAGTTCAGCCTCATCTTGGAAAACCAAGTAATATGGAGAGATGCTAGATATTGAAATTCTTTCTGGAAACATTTACATAAAATACCAACATCAACTTTCTGCCTTCTGTACATTGAAAGCCATTTAAACAATGTAGGGACATCATTTTTCAATGACTGACTATATTCATACGAAAGTTGTTAAATATTAACACTAGGAATGCCCAGGTAGACCTACAATATTTATTTTGAAAATTCCATGGCAGCTATTTCTGAAATAACAATGCTGGAGATATCTTTAACGTCTGATATGATTTACTTAGAGCAACAATGTACCCCCTCCCGGCCCATGATGGGCAAAAGCAAAATTTGCATGACATAATGTATGAGGCGAAGCCGACTACATGATGGAGTACAAAGTTTGCTTGAGTCCATTATGGGCTGGGAGGGGGTACATTATTGCTATTATTTTATAGTTTTGGCAATGCCAGTGAATTTGTAGATGTAGAAAATGAATAAAAAAGGAAATTTTAACTGAGTTTGAAGCCATTACATTGTTTATCCCATACTTTCCTTCCTTTTAAATGCGTAGTCCTTTTTTCGTTTTCCAAAAAAGCTTGCAATGTATTGTTATGCTCGCTGCACTGTGGGGCCACAATGCTGAATAATGGAATACATTATCAGTAATAATTTGGGGATGTGACATCACAAAATTCACTGGTATTGACAGAGCTATAATATAATATATGATATATGAAACATCCCTGAATGTAACTAAAAATTGTAAAATTTACCATTTGAATAGTTGTCTTCTGAAAACTTGATAATAACATTCAACTTAATATGTTTTCAGACATGGTACATTTATGTAAAAGTTTCCAGAAAATATAACCTCTCTTTGGTTTTTATGCATGTATCAAATGTGAGCTAAGAAGGGTGATTGATCCATAGCTCCCATGTGCATCAAAACCAAAAATGCCAAACATTATTTGGAATGAAAAATTTCGCTAACTTTGCCATAATAATAGCCTATAACCCAAATCCATTCTGTATGCCAGGTTTCACAGAGAATGGCAAGAACACTGCCAGTCACCATCCTCTTCCACCTACTATATTTTGGTTTCAGCATTCTGATCATAAAATCATTATTGATGATTCTTACTAGAATGTTCAAGATAGTTAATTATATAATTACTGACTTTCCACACAACCTTCACACAGAACTGCCATATCACATCTGTGATATGGCTAGATGGTCTGGTCTTCTAAATTTTATGAGTTCTCATCAATGACACTAACGTTAAAAGACTATATCACTCTGGTTCACGTAATCACATTCCCTCCACATGGGTGTGGAAGGACTGTGACGTAATATAGCATATGAATGCCCAATTAAAAATAGACATTTTACAACTTGATACTTTGAACTATTATGAGCTGACCTCAAAGACATTATGAACAGAGCAAATTATCATAAATGACATAGTCCCCACTGGATCAACTGTTTTTTGGAGCTGTTGATCCCTGCTGCTGATGACTTGGCTGCAATTTTTTCATTGACATGCAAATACTTTTACAGGGTTCATACACTTCGTGTAAATCAAAATTTCAGGACTTTCCATGAGTTTTTTTGCCATTTTCCAGGAGTATTTGTGGTTGAAAAATGCCATTTTCCAGGAGTGTTTGCACGATAAAGCTTGCAATTTTAATAGGCATCATACACTAATTTTTTCTACAGTTTTCATTGTCCACAAAACTTCAGCCCATAAGACATCATTTTGCTGACAAATGCAGTCAATGACGAGTTGACAGGTTTTGACGGTGACGACATCTTGAATAACATCGCTGACGACTGAGACAGTTGCAAGTTGCGAGTGTGGTGTCGGGAAAGATAAACTCGGGAAGGCTTAGAATTAGTCAATGACTTTACATTTGATGAAGATTGGGCAAAGAAATCATTAACTTTTGATTTCCTTGCTCCTTTTTTTTCCTGCCAGAGCTTGATGTTTTGCTCCTTTAGCATGGCTTTTCATAGCCCAGCATATGATGCTGTGTGTTCCTGGCGTTATAAAGCCTCCCACTACAGCCCTGCTAAGGTCCATAGACATGCGGTCCCAATGTCGACCGCACATGAAAAACTACTTTTCTAACTACTCTCGGCCGAAATCAACTCGATTCCAATCTATGCCTACCCAAATCACTCAACCGCTCACAGAATGCAAAAAAAGAATTGTTCGCATGACGTCCAAAACTATTAGTTTGCTGGCGATGCACGGTCAAGGGCCAAAAGGCCGGCGATATCTTGCATGAATGTACCGAATGGCGAGCCATGGGAACACGGAGCATCATACACATGGCTGGGCTTTTCAATACATCGAAAGTCTTTACACAAAGTTTGCATCTTGCCGCGAATTTATCTTGTGCCCGCTCCAGACATCCTATGTACTCCGGCTGTTTCAACCAATGGTCGCTGAATAAACACTTTCCAGGAGACACTGCTGTGACTGATGACCCGAACAAGCTTTAAATTTCAACACGGTCCCTCCACAAGCTACTTATGCATACTTTGATGTCACTGTACGTGCGTGCAAAACCGTAGATAATGATATACACAACATATGGTCTCGCCCACGCTAGTACAAGGGTACCCCTTTACGACATTATAAGAAAGAATGCTACGCTTTCCAAATTTTGTCTTGGGAGGGCTCCCCACCTGTCGCAAAACATCTTTTTGCATTTTACGATTTTGACGTTCGACAATTTTACTATTTGACGTTCGCCTTTACGATCTGACCATTGTCGACCATGTGTGCTCGTAACTAGCGATTTTCCAGGATTTCCAGGAGTAAATTTTGATTTTCCAGGAGTTTCCAGGACTTTCCAGGTGTGGTTTTAAATTCCAGGACTTTCCAGGACTTTCCAGGAGCGTACGAACCCGGTTTTAAAATGTATAGCACGGAAGAGACCTGGGTGCAATATGGGCTGTACAAGACTGCAACACGTACATATAAGTCATATTAGATTCATCATATAAGAAATTGGCATGCATATGTACATCATAATATGTAGGCTTCATAGCAAGATCAATTGAAATCCAGCGGCCAAGGCAGTCTGTCATGCAGTTCCAGACATGAAAGGTGATAGCAGAATTAAAAGGACGATAGCCAGTGGAATATTGTATCGTTTCTTGACACCATATCATACCAGTATGTCCGAGAAATTGGTAGAGATGAATGCAGATGTAACCTTCTCTGTATGTCTCCCTGCTCAATTTTGTCTACAGGCACTTACTGAACAGCTGACAGTCGTGTGGTGTGTTTGTTAAACTGTGAATAGCAGTTCGAGCTGCTGAGAGAGCTTTGGATGAGTCAGCGTAAGGAATCCTTCGCAAGGCAAAGCTTGTAAGATTGAATGCACCCTCTCATGCAATACCTCTCTGTATTACCAATCTTGGAATACGTACAAGAAGGCATTGGTGACTACCGTGAAGTGTTCAGATTTGACAGATGATAAAGGTAGAAACTCAATTGAAAACTCCGAAAGTGTAATATGTAAGCATGCATTGTGAAAAAGCTTTCCTTTCTATAAATATTTGCAACAAACGGTGTTTTGAATAATCTGACACTTAAATCACAGAAGACTGAAAAGTATATACTTGTGTTGGTTCTACAAGGGATCAGAAAATGGCATTCTATAAGGAAATACTTCTCTTTTAGAACACTGTATACAGAACACATGAAAGACAAGAAGAAAATTTTGAATGGACATATTTGAGAAATGAATTCATCAAGATTTTCATCAAGATTTTCTCAGGAAAATTGAAAATAAGAAATGGTACCCACTCAAATATACTGATGCTGAGTAGATATGTATGACAACACTACTTGTGGCATTTTATAAAGACCGATAGCAAGAAGTTATGAAAATCTATGAGTACCAGTATTTGGTGGAACTAATTGCAGCTCTGAATTGGCTGTATAAGCCAGTACTTTCTACATTTAATCGGACTTGATATGTATCCACACAGTTTGCGAGAAGAAATAGCCCCAGATTTACACTCTATTCTGTATATTTACAGCAAAGGAAGAATATACACTTGTCTCATTATGTTAAAGGCATCAACGTTTACTGTGACTACGAGTACTTGACAGACTATTGTAATAGGTCTGAATTGAAATCATACGTGAAACGTTCTTAATGGCAGTGTATTTTGATCAGATAAAACTTGATATAACATCACAGTCTGAATGATGGAACACCATGGGATTGTTGTTGATTGTTGTTTGAATGAAAAATGTACATGTTTTAAGACAACAGTGAGTAGGTACACAAAGAGCTTTCAAAAGTTGGGTCATTTGTTTCTGATGACTTCCAAACTTACATATTAGTCGGTTGACATGTTGTAACTCAATAAACAGCACATTGAGCAAATGGCAATGAACATGTATATTGTGTGCTGTGACTCAGAAGCAATCAACGTACATGTTCACAAACTCACAATAGATACTCTAGTTTAAGCAATAAAATTTTCACGTAACATACATTTGACAACTTTCAATTTTTCTCATTTAAAATAGATTAATCTTTGTAAATTGACATGGGTCATTGTCTATTCACAACAAATACATTGCTGTATATCCATGTGACTGATGGTATGGCAAACTTTGTTCATGGATGAGTCAGCATTTACAGCATTTACAACACCATGATTGCACTT
This sequence comes from Ptychodera flava, assembly GCF_041260155.1. Classification (NCBI taxonomy): domain Eukaryota; kingdom Metazoa; phylum Hemichordata; class Enteropneusta; family Ptychoderidae; genus Ptychodera; species Ptychodera flava. The sequence goes on from NW_027248362.1 coordinate 955,978, forward strand.
TCCAAACTACAAACACTCGTTTTTTTTAATGAGATAAATTGAAAACAACAACTACTACTGATAAAAATAACGCCTTCATGAATAAATCCGTTTGGATAATATAATCTTGTAACCTATTAACTGGTTTCAGTCAGGCCAAGCTTTATCACATTGTCAATTCACTTTGAAAATAGTTAATTGTATTTTATTGTTATGACTACAGACTCTGTTTAAATCACTCTAAACATCATCCATTTGTTTGAGATAAATTAACTTCCATATCCATCAATGAACTTTAGTTAACGATAACAACACCTGACTGTCGGTCCAGTTCTCAATCAAGTGTAACATTATTTGCACAAGCTAGTCAAATAATCCTATAACTTTCGTAATTCATTTACATCTTGACATATATTAAGGGATTTTTGACATAACATTAAGTTTTATATAGTTTAATCCTACACATAATTGAATGTTTATATATCATTTTTGACAGTATAATCTTTTGATTTTCAACATGTACTTTGCCTATCACACCACATGATTTTAAGTAAGTATACTAAATAATTTCTCTTCTTTAATATTTATCAGCTTCTCTGCAGCAAACTATCATATATCGCTATTTATATTCAATCTAGACCAGTGTCACATACATAGATGACCTTTGACACAAACAATGAAATGCATACAATAATTACTACAGAAACTCACAATACCACATAATTTGCAACCATATTCAACTGAATGCTGAAAATCCAAGTGAACCTGGTTGTTTGTTTCAATAGATATGTTCTTGTTGTATTGGTGCTTTGCTACTTGTTCTCTATAAGGTTTTGCAGCTTGAACACCAAGTCTCTTGCAATTTTCAACACTGCCTTAGCATCATGTCGCTCCGCCATTTCTGTATCAATAATAAAAGAAGAATTCATGATATTGAAGTAAGGTAATGCATTTAACCCTTTGAATGCTGTATTTTTTCCGATCAAAAATTTTTGAGCAACATTTTACCAATTTGTATGAATTTTTGTTGTTTTTTGTTATTTTGGACCAAATGACATCACATTTCATTGGCTACAGTTTTTATCAAATTTTTGAGAAAAATCTGAAATAAAAATTGACTGGGCAATATTTTATAAAGGTGAAAAAAATTGAGGTGATCAAAGGGTTAATAAAAGAGTGACAATGACAACAGCTAATACCTGTTAGCCAAGTAACAAAGTAAATCTTGAAAATACTATCATTTTTTGTTAGGCTAAAAAAAGCGAAAAAATGTTTCTGGTCAGCGCGCGCATCACTTGAACAACAGCGCATCACCATTTTTTTTCTGTTTGTGGCCGGCGGCCGTGGCTGACACCAAACCAAAATGGCTGAAGAGAAAGAGAAAATTCTTTGGGGGGCATGATCAGTGACTGCATGAACTATAAAACTGACCCTCCTCCCTCCCTTGTGGGAAAAAAATAAAAAATAAAAGGCGCATCGCCGCACCATTTTTTAGAGAAAGACCTGACCAGAAACATTTCTTTTTTTTTTGGCCTTATCTAAACTTAATTTTAATGATACTCTGCTCCCATTTGATCAAAATTGACATATCAAGTACATGCATACATGCATGCATGTGAGTTACACTGAGTAAATATATAAAGTAAGTGCTATACTTGCAAAAGATATTTTCATGAAAATAAGATATTTGGCACAAAAATTTAAATAAGCAATATGACATTAAACTGGTCCAATAATCATTTCCATTCAAGGTAATATATTACCAGGTCCATGGGACAATTGTGATTTACAAATTTAAGTAGGACCATCCTGAACCACTGATAATTAGTGGTGGTACCAGGTGTCCGGAATGGGTAAGCGTACCCTGCTAGCATGCTACACCCGTCAGGATTGGTCCCAAAATTGTCTAAATATTGTATGAAAAGATACAGGATATGAATCACTGTAATAAGTCAAAGCCGGGAATGCTGTCGTTAATCATTTGTGTGACCGAGGTGTCATATTTGGCCACAATGTCGTCATATCGACCATAGAACTTTTTGAAAGTCCTAACGAGTCTTTCTGTTGTGTATCCTTGTCTCAGTAATTTTTATTATTATTATTATTATTAGTATTAGACTTTATTTAAACTCGATAGACTGTTGAGCCGAAGGCTCTTCTCACACAGTGTCGAGATGCAAGAAATATACAATATGTACATTAAAAAAAATATAAAAAAACAGAACAGAGAAAAACAAAACATTAAGACATCAAGAAACAGACGACAAAATATAAAAAAACTCCAAAAATGGCTCAAAAATTACATTTTGCCAAAAAGATGAGACTTACATTTCGTTTTAAAAGAGTGAAGAGTAGAGCAAAATTTGACATCTGCTGGTAAACTATTCCATATTTTGACACCGCTATACGTAAAACTCCTCTTAAAAATTTGAGTTCTGTGTCTTGGAATATATAATTCATTTCTGTCTACAGATCTTGTACTACGACTGTGGACGTTCTGGACACTTCTAAAAACATTCAAATAATTAGGAGCCAAATTATTTTGGACTGTGTACATCAAGACTGATTCATTAAAAACAATCTTTTCTCTAAATGGTAACCAGTTTAAAACGTCGAATAAATTACGACTAGGAGTGCTAAAATCTGAGTCTAAAAGTACTCTGGCTACAGCTTTCTGTAGTCTTTCAACACAAAATAAAAGTTTGTTGGAACAATGACCCCATATGTTAGAACAATAGTCAAAATGGGGTAAAATAAAACAATTGTAAAATCATCTTAGCTCTCTGAGTTAAAAAGGGACGAATACGTTTTAGATGCAGCAATTTAAAGGCTACCTTACTACAAACTGAATTTACTTGCTTTTCCCAATTTAGGGTGTCGTCAATGGTTACACCCAACAATTTTTCATGGGTTACACAATCGAGCTGATCATTGCCACACATAACATTGATGTGATTTTTCGTTCTGGCTTTTTTCTGCGTTGTACCAATGACAATAACCTTAGTTTTCTGTGAATTAACACACATGCTATTTTGATCGCACCAGCGTGTGATCAGATTCATATCTCTGCTCAGCTTGGTTTCAATTTCGTTAATTTTGGGACTGATCACCTGAGCTGCTGTGTCATCAGCATACATATACATATCAGAATTTTCAGAAGCCAGAGGGAGGTCATTTATAAAAAGTAGGAACAACAGGGCCCTAAAATAGATCCCTGCGGTACACCTGTACTGACAGGAAGAGAATCACTCAGGGTTCCATTAAAGGACACCAACTGAGTTCTGTTTGCGAGGTATGAAGTGAAAAAGCCCATTGTCTGCTCTGAACAACCATAAAGTCTGAGTTTCTTAAGTAAAGTACCATGATGAACTAGGTCAAAGGCTTTTCTAAAATCAACGAGTAAAACACCTATTAGATTTCCACTATCGATTGCCTGGTACCATGAGTTGGTAATGTTAGTCAAAGCTGTTTGACAAGAGTGGAACGTACGAAAACCGGATTGTTTATCTGACAGTAAATTGTGCAATGAAAGAAAATTGTAAAAATAGTGACAATGTCACTGGTCGCTCCCATATAGTTATCAAAACAAGCTAAAATCAAGCTAAAAGATTTTTTTATCACAAATAGAAACAATTCCCCCAATAAAATAAAATTATACAAATTTCACCAGAATTTGATCAAATCTTACTGACGTCACCCGTAAAAACCTCTACACTAAGTTTCAACTCAATCGGACGTGTGGTTTCAGAGTTAAAAAAAATTTTTGATCAAAAATGAAAAAAAATAGCCAAAAAATGCAAATATGCAAATTTCACCACGATTTGCCCAGATTTGAGAAAGTCACTCCTATGCACTTCCATACCAAGTTTCAAATCAATCAGACTTGTGGTTTCAGAGAAGAAGATTTTTTGACCAAAAATGGGAGAAAATTACAAAAAATTCATGAAAAATAGCAAGTCCAAGATACTGACCCAAGATGTGCACAATCATTTCAGGTCAGCCCAAAGTACTTACATGCTAATTTTTCATCTAATCTGCTCAGTGGCTATTGAGATTTTCGATAAAATGTAAACTTGTAAACATATATACATATGGCTATGGGAGCTAACAAACGACCCAATGGTCGACAGAGCTCTGCTGTGTTATGAAGAGAGCAACGTTTTGTGACATATGTATTGATGAAGAAGGTTGAGATCTTTGATAGCTCATTTCAGGATGGCCTGACCTAAAATGGCAAAATTAGCTGCAAAAATACAAAATTGATGATTTCATCATAATTATGTATAAAAATGTATACCAAATATCAAAGCTATCACATGAGTAACTTTTGAGAAACAAATATTTTGACCAAAAACGGCAAAAACTGACCCAAAAATACAAAAATTGAAGATTTCATCAAATTTCACTATATCACACTAAGACAATTGAACCCCCAGGAACCTGTATACCAAATATCAAGGCATCAGACAAGTAGTTTTTGAGAAACACATTTTTTGACCAAAAATGGCAAAAATTGCACCAAAAATACAAAATTGCAGATTTCATCATATATTCTGTATATCATATTTAGTTTATCTGTAGGAACCTGTATACCAAATATCAAAGCTGTCAGACGAGCGGTTTTGATGAAATAAATTTTTGACCAAAAATGACAAAAAAATTCCTTAAAAATACAGATTGGCTTATTTCATTACAATTTGAACAAATCCAAGTTGGGCTATCCCTAGGGACCTGTATACCAAATATCAAAGCTGTCAGACGAGCGGTTTTGATGAAATAAATTTTTGACCAAAAATGACAAAAAAATTCCTTAAAAATACAGATTGGCTTATTTCATTACAATTTGAACAAATCCAAGTTGGGCTATCCCTAGGGACCTGTATACCAAATATCAAAGCTGTCAGACAAGCGGTTTTGATGAAATAAATTTTTGACCAAAAATGACAAAAAAATTCTTTAAAAATACAGATTTGCTTATTTCATTACAATTTGAACAAATCAAAGTTGGGCTATCCCTAGGGACCTGTATACCAAATATCAAAGCTGTCAGACAAGCGGTTTTGATGAAATAAATTTTTGACCAAAAATGACAAAAACATTCCTTAAAAATACAGATTTGCATATTTCATCACAATTTGAACAAATCAAAGTTGGGTTATCGCTAGGGACCTGTATACCAAATATCAAAGCTGTCTGACCAGCGGTTATGAAGAAGGAGATTTTTTACCAAAAACGCCTTTTTTGGCACTAATTTGCATATTTTTGGCAATGACAACTTCATTTGAACAAAATCTCATCTACAGCCCATCATCCATGTACACACCAAATATCAAGATGAAATGTGCAGCGGTTTTGGAGTTTTTGATGTTGACGGCCAGACATACAGACATACAGACATACAGACATACAGACATTTTCCTAGCCTATAAGAATAGCTTCCATTGCCATATATACATATGGCTATGGGAGCTAAAAATGACTATGTACATGTCTTTCTAACAATTTTGACAGAACAGGAAGGACTGAAATAGGTCTGTAGTTTGAGATGTTATCTTTGATACCCTTTTTGAACAGAGGAGTTACTTTAGCTGACTTCCATTGACTTGGAAAAGTACTTGTTGTGATTACATAATTAAAAAGAGCTGTGAGACTCGGTGTGATTTGACCTGCGCCAATTTTCAAAAATTTTGAACTGATGCCGTCTAAACCAGTGGATTTGTTACAATTTAAATTCATAAGATATTTCAAAATGTCTGAGTCTTTTAGCAATGGTATATTGAATTTTGCATCATCGGGAAGGTGTTTTGTTATAAAATTTGTCAATTTGTTGAGAAGGTCATCGTTGTTGTTTGCTTGTTTTATGTATTCTGAAGCTACATTTGTGAAAAAGTTGTTAAAAGTGTCAGCAATGTCTTTATTGTCAGAAATTTCATTACCTTCTCTGATAAGAAATGTAGGATTCTGTGATTGAGAGCGTGGAACGAGATGTTTGAAAACTTTCCAAAAATCGTTTGAGCAATTATTCAACATACCATTGTAAAAATCACGTTTAGCTGCCCTGATTAAACCTGTGAGGTACAGGTATATAATGGGTCCAATCTACGTACTCTGCGCCAGGTTTGCGCCAGGCGCATAGTCAAGAAAAGGCACTCTGCGCCAGGGGTTTGCACCAGGCAGCTGCGCCACCCTTTGCACCATGCAGTCTGCGCCATGTTGAACTCTCGGGGTTCATCGGTACGGTCCTTTTGCGCCAGGCAATCTGCGCCATTTTTGCATGAAACTTGTACTCAGAGTTGTACACAGAGTGTGTTACGTGTTACGTGAACCATTTTACTGGTCAGCTTGGGAATAAACTTTCAAAATATTGATGTTTAGTTGAAAATAAATCGCAGCGATGTGAGTTACAATATTCAACTAGTACTTCACATGCAATATTTTGAGCTTGATTTTTCCGATGATGTTGCCGGGTTACATTTCAGCTGTGCGAATATCGGCCAGCCGCGCGGCTGTAGCTTTGCGGCAGGAGGTTGCCAGCGAGACATTGCATAAGCTTTTGAAACAACGAAAGTCAAATTTTGCTTTGCGAAATCCACCCAAATTTTTATCTTTGAGGCGAGTTTTCCCATAGACCTTAAAAACGGAAGGTCTATGGTTTTCCGTTTAAATATTTTCGAGAAAACCTCAAACTATTTTCATAAACTTGAACCATGGAGGGACCGTGCTTGAACACAGTCCCTCTCCTGGGGTCCCTCTCCCCAACAACAGAGATCGCGATCGTTCAGATTGTGGTTGGCAAGTTAAAGTACACTGTCTTCAGAAACAATGTTCAAGTTTACAACTCAACGCAAAATGCAATCTAAGTCTCCGTAAAACCAACCATTTTACTATAATGAAAGTATCGTCCAAGTTTATTCTGTTACTTATGATCAATGAATGAATCAATGTACGGTCTGCACGGTACACTCTGTGCAAACACAACGACCTTGCTGCTGGATCGCACATGTGTTTACTCTGACGACATTCACACTACACCAACCAATAAGCGTGCGACAAAATCCTCACGCCCCGCCTACTGATACAAAAGTCTCTGTCTATGATTCAAAATTTTGAGGGTCATATTTATAAGACAACATTCTTTGTTTTGGCATGTTTCACACATTCAAATTGTTTTGTTCGAAACTGCCTCCATATACGTTTGTGATCGAACATCCCGACATCGACACAAATTTAACTACTTTTTTTCCCTGCCGATACGTGTTAATGGCGGCACTTAGCCGACACCGTCACAATGCCGTAATTTACCCCCGGAGCGGAGCGGCAAAAATTGTAGTTACGAGTTATAAACTGGCAACGACTATTTGCTTACGTAAGATTTTTATAGAGAAATAAACTGCTGACCTGTGATCTATGTAGAAGAGAGCAATACACAAAACAATCTCTGATTTTTATGGTGCAACGAATACATGTATTCCGAAAACTCGTTTGACCGTAAAGAAACCATCTAGAAACTCAAAGTTGAAGTAACAATAATTGACAATACAGTCGTGGTCTTGAAATTACAGAAATGGTCATCATTTTCGAGTTACACTTATTCCATCATTCTTTGCAAACGGTCATGGGGATATGTAATTTTAGAACCATGGATTGTGCAATTGACAAATAAGCTTACGTCCATGCATATACCGCACTTGGACCTTGTCGGAACATCAACGACATCAAGCTGAAAAAAGTAGGCCCCATCGCTGTTAGGTTGAGACACGACTCTGCTGTAGGAAAAACATTAAAAATAGAGGAAAGACACGAATCTAACATTGACAGTAAAAAGTGACAGTCTCGGGTTCCAGAAACATCATAATGAAATATCTGTGTTCAGTTTCCCGAGTTTGCCATCAAACGCTGAAAACAGAGTGCGGGAGAAGGCTACTTAAAGGTCTGTCCACAGAGTATGGACCGCACTTTTGTTGGTATGCGGTTAATCAAAGGACTTTACTAAACGACGGCTGTAATTAACTTAACTTTTTCCCGTTCATTCGTTGTATGAACGGTCACTTCTTGACCGTATTGTATGCAAACACTTTTAACCCCGCCCTTTGCGGAGTCGCTTTATTCAAAAAAGGGCTACCAAATAGGTTTTAACTGTTGAATGCAAATATCTGACAAGGGCTCAGGGAGAGGTACTACGTGTGTGACAAGGTACGTTAACGCCTTGCAATATTAGGCCTACAAGGTCTGTCAACGCCCTGAAATATTAGCATATCATCTTGCATATCATCTTGAAAAAATACGCGGAATCTTTGAGGTCGGCAGTATTGCTCTGTCTTATTTATTGTTGACAGTACAACAGGCTTAATTTTGAAAGTCTTAAAATTTTCAACGGTGAGTTTTAGTTACATGTTCAGTATTTTACGCGTGCGCCCCTTCGGAAGCAAAAACTTCCGACTTTTATACAAGCTGATAACTTGCTCCAGACCATGACAATAATTAATTGTCTAGTTATGACATTTGGCCAATTTCAAGATTAAACTGCAATGATCATTTCCATCTAACACAAATTAGAATGACGGTACGCTGAGAGATCACACCCGATATTTACACAAGAGAGAGAGAGAGAGAGAGAGAGAGAGAGAGAGAGAGAGAGTGAAAGTCACGTATTTTACTGGGAAATAGCCACTGCGTTCAGTTGAAATATGTTTCAACACCACCTTTCTCACAATCGACTAAGTCTAGGTTGTTGTAAACGTAAATGCATAAAATGTCTTTGACATCCTACATGCCTGTCACAGAGTTTATGTTTATCTCAAGGCTGATACACGATGCATGCATAGGACGGTGATGCATATTCGTTTTACAGCAAGTGATTCGGTCGCGATGTGTTGCTCGCCGATAGATTGCTTGTTCTAATCATCAAGTCGTTGGCTTAAAAGTTTCAGAGCCAGAGACGGCACAATCATTTCCGCTACAGACAAACAACGTATAAATGTGATGCAAGGTCGCAGAGCTTTCTGAATATATAGTATGAAACAAAGGAGACAGTGAAATTTCTATCTAATGACTGGTCAATCGCTGACTACACAGAGATAGCTATGATTTCTGTGACAATATAATTGACAATGACTGAGATTGATTCAGTGAACAATATTCAAGGGCTCGTTGACCAAAATGGCATTCTTTATTGCGGTAAAATATCCATCATTGTTAACAAAATGTAAAGGTTACAAGCATTCATGACCCCTGATATTCTGATGCAATTGATCTTTTGAAATCATTATCAAACTTTGTGTACAGAGAAAATAAAAAGCATACTGTCAGTACAAACGTAAAAAAGAATTTGTCATTTGCTGTTGTCTGATTTCTCAGTTTTCGTAGCTATTGAATTTTTTTTATCCTCAAAAAATCAATCATAGAGAACGAGACAAGTCTCCAAAAATACATTTTCCCATGATCTTACTTTATCTGATGAACTAGCCACTCTAAAATTTCTTCAAAAAAGTTTCCTCTTCTTCGAACGAAATTCTCCGACAAAACTCCGCATACGACGCCATGTCGGATAAACAGTATCTGAGTCACGTGCCCAGGTCGTGAACTGGTTTGACTGAAGTCACATGTATCAGCCGCGCTATAGTCGTACAATGGTACCAGAAGAAGTATCGCTCGCTTGAGTTGCATGTATTAATAATAAAAAGGATATCTGTGATATTTGAAATGCAATGACTAAAAACACGAAAAGGTTAACGAAAAAGACGGAAGTGAAGTAATGGGTCATGATCTGTACGCAGGTCATGTGTACTCGTTCCGCGCTCAGCCGTTCAACTGTTCACAGAGCTATGCCGCGCCGCGACTGTGTTCTGGAGATAGTAAGTTTTTATTCAACGTTGAAAACGACTTTGACTCTCATTTTTCGTATGTCTGAGCCCGACTTTGATCGGTTCAAAGCGCCCCTCACTTCAAGCCCTCACATTCGCTCGCACTTCGATTGTGAGAGCCCTCACTTCAAGCCCTCACATTCGCTCGCACTTCGATTGTGAGAGCCCTCACTTCAAGCCCTCACATTCGCTCGCACTTTGATTGTGCTGGCCCTCACTTTGGCTCCGCACTTGTCGATTTCTGGCACCCTTACATACCTCTCAGACAAGACAAAAAACATGAGCGAATCGTCGAGTGTGGAAGAAAGAATTGTCGTCGGACAGTCAGCAAAAGACGCAAGATAAGCATTAAGTTACAAGCGAAACTATTTAGTTAACATAAGAATAAAAAATTAAAAATAGAGACAATTACAACAGTGCAGGGGTTCCGCGTTTGAGGTGACGTACTTTATTCACAGCTAACCCTTTCCTGTGCAAAGCCTGACCCGGAAACGATTCTTGGGTAAATAAGCTATAGGTCGACCACGCTACTCTACCCCACACACTGTGGTCCGACTCAAAAAGTTTCCACCACGGTCACTCTATCACATTGTTTTAGGACTTATCGGGTTATTGATCGGAATTATGTGGTTAATCGACAGTGTTGTTTCGAGTTTCAAGGGCATCGGCAGTCGCCGATCGGCCGATCGTACCTGTTAGACGTACCAAGTGACGTATTTTATTTGCATTTTTTTTGCTAGTTCATTTTCCCATCTCTTTCGCTCGACTCACTCATCCTACACTTCATCGTACGTTCCTGTTAGACGTACCAAGTGACGTATTTTATTTGCATTTTTTTTGCTAGTTCGTTTTCCCATCTCTTTCGCTCGACTCACTCATCCTACACTTCGACCCCGCCAAAGAGAAAAGTGGCCGATCTTACGCTCCTGTTAGACGTACCAAGTGACGTATTTTATTTGCATTTTTTTTGCGAGTTCGTTTTCCCATCTCTTTCGCTCGACTCACTCATCCTACACTTCGACCCCATCAAAGAGAAAAGAGGCGCAGATTGCCTGGCGCAAAAAGGACCGTACCGATGATGCCCGAGAGTGCAACATGGCACAGACTGCATGGTGCAAAGGGTGGCGCAGCTGCCTGGTGTAAACCCCTGGCGCAGAGTGCCTTTTCTTGACTATGCGCCTGGCGCAAACCTGGTGCAGAGTACGTAGATTGGACCCATTATATACCTGTACTGGGGACTACGGAGGCCATCATTCTTCAGTCTATCGAAGGAGCGGTTCGTGCCAAAAAATACATGACAGCAATCAAATATACGCTAAAACCAACCTAAAACGTCAAAATTCGCAACTGACCGAGAAACATAACTTGTTATGTGCGCATGCGCATATTAAGGGGAGACCCATTTGATTTCGGGGGGGGGTATGCAGGAAGTGGGTATGGGAACTTTTTTTTGTTAGAGAGACAGCATTTTTTTATTTCTACAGTCAGACCTGCATCAATTTTTTTTTTCAAATGGAGTAGCAGAGCAATTTTTCAAATTTAAGCCAGTGTTTCACATATCACAGGATGTTTTTATTTATTCATTTTACATTCCAACAAATGACAAACAAATGGAAAGTCTATTATATATACAACTTTAAATTATAGAACACTTTTTTGGCAAATCAACTGTGATCAGTACTATACCTGCTTTTCTTTAAAACAGTCAATTCCTTTTAAGTTCTCAGGGGAGATGTTATCTTTTGTGGTCAGAGAAACAAGGCTCACACATTGTATTTCATTATATTTGTTGTTCCTCAATTTCATTGTCAACTTGTAATCTTTCTAACATATTTATATTGAGAGAATAATGTATTGGTTTTAACACTAGTTTATTGACTCCTATCTTGTGTTTTAAATTTTCACGATTTAGAGAAGTCAAATAGTCCCATCTAGATATTGCCTATACCATTGAGATATTGCAACAGAAATCCTGAAACATGATTTCTTGGGTCAGAAAAGGGAAGGAAAACATCAAGTGCACCGAGGTGTACAGTAGTGAATGCTTATATCATAAGTGCTGGAAAAAAAACACATAAGAATTACTTGTGGTAAAAACATTTGCATGCCTTTGGCAGCATGCCAGCAAAGAATACATGAGAATGAAGTTTCCTAAATTTTGCTCATTTCAACAGCATTGTGACAATTCCTTTTTTATTTCTGTCTGTTATGAGAATATTTTTTTCTCAAGCCATTACAGGCTTAATTTTTGTCTTTTATTTTACCTGGTGACAATTTTTTTTCCTCGAAATCCTCCATACCCCCCCCCCAGAAATCAAGTGGTTCTCCCCTAAGTGAGCCCCTGACCTATACGGGCCAGTGGATTACTTCCTCAGTAGAACTGATATGCCTGCCAGTACCGGTGTTTATCGCCTACGGAGGCCATCATTCTTCAGTCGATCAAAGGCGCCTTTCGTACCAAAAAATACACGACAGCTGCAAAAGTGCATCACTGTCAACTTCATAACTACAGAACATGTTGAACTACACAGTGAAACGTTCACATTTGTAAAAAATGTGCCCATACCGAGAAACAAGATGGCGTCCGTTTCGATTCTTCAACTCAGATTTTGTCCTACAGTTGTGCGCATGCGCAGACGGTAGCTTTAGCGAAAGTGAGGCAAAATCAAGTAAATATAAAATAAAATGGATAAAAATATTGTTTAAAAATAATGTAAGGCATGTATCACCAAATTTTGAACATTTCTGACGGTATTTCAACTATACGAACACCCATGCCAAACATCACAATAATCAAATCAGTGGTTTTGAGGAAAAAGTGAAAATAGTGGTTTTCAGAAAAAAGCTAAAAAAGTGACTTTAAAATGATTCAATCAAAAAAAGAAAAAAGACCGTTTGAGATACATGCCCAAGTGACCACCAGACCAAATTTCAGAAAAAGTTACTGAAGCGTTTCTGAGATACCTGCGTCCACAGCATACGGCCCACTATGTTGGCCGTATTGGGCCGCGCCATCACATTAGTACCTTGTGCCCACAGGGCACAAAGTACTAAAAATTGATAAAAATATTGTTTAAAAATAATGCAAGGCATGTATCACCAAATTTTGAACATTTCTGACGGCATTTCAACTATACGAACACCCATGCCAAACATCACAATAATCAAATCAGTGGTTTTGAGGAAAAATTGAAAATAGTGGTTTTCAGAAAAAAGCTAAAAAAGTGACTTTAAAATGATTCAATCAAAAAAAGAAAAAAGACCGTTTGAGATACATGCCCAAGTGACCACCAGACCAAATTTCAGAAAAAGTTACTGAAGCGTTTCTGAGATACCTGCGTCCACAGCATACGGCCCACTATGTTGGCCATATTGGGCCGCGCCATCACATTAGTACCTTGTGCCCACAGGGCACAAAGTACTAAAAATTACCAGTACTGCTCAGAAGTAATTTCTTCACCTGGATGATGTATTCCGTAGCATTTTTATAAAGAGTTCATGTACTTCAGATCTCCCAACGTCTGTCGCATTTGTAGAAAGCAAATGACCTAAACACATTTCAACTTCCGGGTCAACTTTGAAAATTGACCTTGTGCGCATGTGCAAACAAAAGGCGCCATGTTATTAACGGCTCAGTCACACAGTCCTGCATCGGAGAGAGAAGCCAGTTCACCGCTCCTGTTACTTCGACAAAACTTATTTTTCAAGCGCATTTTCCTCATCTGTACCCCTTTTCCTGCCAAGTCCATATTTCACCAAGAGAATATGGTTAAAATTAATGAAACACAACATATTCCATATGGTGTATTTTAACATAATACTGTACATTTGAAAGTTGTTAAAAACATAAATACTGTAAACTTGATTTTTTTGGACTAAAGATGCTATAACAGACCAAGCCAAGTGGGTGAAAATACGTCATGTTTTGGCTCAATACCGCTTTTTACTGACTTGGCTGATGGGAAAGTTATACTGTCTGGCAGGAAAAGGGGTACATCTTGGAAACATCTTTTTAGCCACATCAATTGTTATATGCACAGAAAGTGTTCACAGAAAGTGGGTGACATCTGCTGGACCAAGGATCCTGTCAAAACACTTGGTGTTTACTTTGGGCACGATGATGAGTTGTGTAAGATATACAATGCAAGATCCGAGGTACATGAATATTCCACATTGATTAAGGGTCATTAGCATAGAATTTTAATACCGAAACAATGCTCATTAAGGTAATCTGCATATTTGAATATCATTATACCTCGGATATTGCACTAATAGGTGTAAGAGACTGAACTGGACAGATAAAATAACTGCCATTGAAAACTTACTAGCGTCATGGAAAAGACGCCATCTTACTTTATATGGTAAAATTCTCGTCACAAAATCTTTAGTATTGTCAAAAATTGCATACTTGTCATCTGTCATTGGTATCCCTGACGATATTTGCTGTAAAATTCAGATTCTTATTGATAATTTTGTTAAGGGTAAAAGGAGAATTTTAAATAGGGTTCTCCAAGGAGAATACAACTATGGCGGTCTAAAGCATGTTAATGTACAATTTCAGATAAAAGCAATGTATGCCATGTGGGTTAAAAGACTTGTTGAAAGTAGAGATGCAACATGGTCTGTTTTACCATGGTCCTTTTTTCAGTTAGATAAGTCGACGAATTCATTACAACAATTTGTTGAGTGGCGTAAGATTCCAAGTCAAGTTCTGTCAATTTTACCAGACTTTTATGTGAAAGTTTTGAAAGCATGGTATAGTGCAAACACCAGTCATAACACTGTTCAACACTTATTACTTGATTGGTCTCACAAATTTAGTTGTTTTTATGCCAAAAATGTTGAGATGACTATGGTGTTGTTATCAATGATTCAAAACTATCACTCAGTAAATTGACTTGTAAGACACTTAGACAAAACTTGTACAGCAACATTCAATCCACACCAGTAACAAACTTCAAAAATGGTTTCACAATCTTCAAGTTATGCCAGGTTATACAGATGCTGAATGTTACATTATTTGGAAATGTGTGTACACCATTACTAATGAGATAAAGTTAAGGGCATTCCAATGGAAACTTCAAAATCGTTTACTTCCGTGTAACAAATATTTGTACTTTTGGAAGCTGAAAGATTCCATGTACTGTCCAGTTTGTCTTCAAGTAGATTCTTTGGAGCATAGATTTCTAGATTGTAAAATCGCTGAAAGGTGCTGGACAAAGGTCAACAACATTATCTGTAATATTACAGGAGAAACCCTACGAGGACGCCTCTTAATAGAATTTTTGCTGATTCTTTTGAAAACATCAATTCAAAAGACTATAACTTTGTCCTGCAACTTTTGATTTTACTGGGTAAATGGAGTATCCATAAATATTGGATATTTCAGACAAACACACCAATTGAAGTTATATTAAAGATGAATTTACCTTAAGATACAACTTAGAGAAGAAAATATATTATAGAGCAAATGTAATGGAAATATTCGAGAAAGTTAATAATTTGATTTGAAAGTATATATTTTTTCCCCAATTTTTCTCGTAATAATTTCCTGTTATTCTGTATTTCTTTCATATATATATAACATAAGGCATTTTAATAAAAGATAAAAAAAAAGAAAGTGTTCCGATCGTGAATGACATCGAGTTGAGAGATAGGTTTGCATCAAACAGCAGCAGTGCAACTGATAATGCAAGGTAGGCCTGTGAGGTAGGCAAGGTTTGTTGATCTGTTCCAATACCACGACCATATAAATTTGATTGTGTAACATGTAGAATATTGCAGTTCTAAATTTTTGAATAAAGCTTAAGAAATGTACAGAAATGCTTCAAGCTGTATTTAGTCATGTTATAACAGTTTAGAACTATCTTCAAAATTTTGAGTAAGCTGGCACGGTGTTACTACTCTCTATTTCGAACTTAATACCACTCATCGGTTGTTGAATGATTGCTTTTGGTAGTGTGAAATATTTCATGTTATGTAAAGGTACATTAATTGATAACATGGTCTTCTGTGAAGTTGCCACCAAATTACATCGAGAGGGTGTGGTTGAGACATGTATGAAGTTATCGTCTTTACACACAGCAGGTAATACTGCATATAGGATGAAAGCTGGTCTGATCCAAATTCCAATATTGTGATACTCATAGGGATGTGGATCCCTATATCCTGCGTCAAATCATTGCCATTGGTCAATTTTTAATGCCAAAAAATTCATTGATATGTTAACATACTTGCATTCTGATATTTAACACTTTTGAATGATCTCCATGCATAATTAATCTACTTGTTCTTTTGTCTAAGCCATATCTCATCTACTTTTGATTTACATGAACTGAGTGATCTACTGCAGATCTACTGTATATCTACAAGGTGTCTCCATCTACTTTTGTGCATACTAAAGAGCTAGTAGATGAAGCTGTAGATCTTCTGTTTCATCTAATTTTTGTCTACATCATCGTCTACATCTAATCTACCAGCTGACCTAAAGACCTAATTAGTATGCAGAAAAGTAGATGAAGCAATAGATCTACAGCCCAATTAAAATAAATCTATTGTAGATCTACCGCAGACTGGATGTAGTTAAAAAATTTCCGTAAGGGCATGGATAAAAACAATTACTAGACTACAGAAAAGTGCACTGTAATGCCAAATATTGTTTGATTCCACCACTTACCGTTAAAGAATTTAATTATGTCTGTAAAATCCATATTATTGTCCAGGATAATATCTCTATAATATTCTACCAGAGCTAATGCAATGAATAAGACAAAGTGGCTGGAAGCAACATGTTTTGCAGCCCATATGGTCTCCCAAATGGCAAATGTATCATCATACACCATTTCTGTCAAGAAATAACACCAGTAAAATCTTAATTATCAAAAATTCTGTTCAAAGTCCTTTCTGCAAACTGTAACTATCAAACATGATACAGCCACTTGATACATACAGGGGTCAATTTTCAGTGAAAGAAGAGGAAAATATGGTTTGTTCCATAAGTAGTGATTGTTGTAGCTATTATTGGCTCAAATGGAGACAAAATGAAGCATTTGCATATGCCATAATGATTTTAAGTAGAGAAACATAGGGCCAAAGTCCCTGAAGCTACTATATACATTGATACAAAATTAAGTATTTCCTGACTGTATGAAATTATCTCACTAAGGTCACCCTAGGGACCTGTAAACCAAATATTAAAGCTGTCTGACCAGCAGTTTTGAAAAAACAAGTGACCCAACAGTTGACAGAGCTCTGCTGTGTTATGTAGAGAATAACTTTTAGTGACACATGTATTGATGAAGAAGGTGGATATATTTAATAGCTCATTTCAGGATGGCCTGACCAAAAATGGCAAAATTAGCTGCAAAAATACAAAATTGAATATTTCATCATAATTTCAATATATTACATTCAGATAAACCCTAGGAACCTGTATACCAAATATCAAAGCTATCAGATGAGTAACTTTTGAGAAACAAATATTTTGACCAAACATGGCAAAAATTGACCCAAAAATACAAAAATGCCGTCAAGGACAGTGTGCTCACATTTGATTTGAATTGGTAAATTCAAGAAATATTTAAACCAGACAAGTCATTGACAATGACATAGTCCCCACTTGTAATAGGGGTATTAGTCTTGATGGGGCAGGGAAATGTGGTCATTAAGAAGCATCACTGGAGTGTATATGTTCAGATCTATGGACACATAGGTCTATGTCATTGTTCCCAATTTGAAACAAGAGGCATGTCTAAGTTATGGTTCTAAATCGGGGAAAAAGATCAGACTTCTAGCTGTATTGGCCAGCCAAGAAATACATATGCGCATAATAAATGAGGTACAAGATGTGACATCTTAAGGTCTATTATCCTATCAAAACTGAAGCATAAATAACTTTTGGTTACTGAGTTATGCATATATATGCAGAAAACAAGGCCAAAGGTCATCAAGGTCACGTGACATTTTGAAAAAAATTGTATTGCTAATTAATCCATATATATGCCAAAATTCAGACCTCAAGCTCTATTGGCTTGCCCACAATTATATATGTGCATAATTAATGAGGTAAAGCATGTGTTGTCATAAGGTCTCCCATCCTACTAAATATAAAGGACATAGCACTTGTGGTTACTTATTTATTGACATAATCGTGTATTTTAGGTAAAAGGTTATCGAGGTCATATGACATTTTGTCAAACAATTTCTATCCTATAGTCTATCCCTATATACCAAAAATCATACATCTAGCTCTATTGGCTCGCTCAAAACTAGATATGCACATAATTAATGAGGTACAATATGTGGCGTCATAAGGTGTCCCATCATACCAAATATGAAGGGTGTAGCACTTGTGGTTACTGCGTTATGGACAAATATGTATACATGAGGTCAAAGGTCACCGAGGTAACGTGATATTTTGTAAAGAATATTGTCTTGATAAGTTATCCCTATAAACCAAAAATCATACATCAAGCTCTATTGGCTCGCTCAAAACTAGATATGCACATAATTAATGAGGTACAATATGTGGCGTCATAAGGTGTCCCATCATACCAAATATGGAGGGTGTAGCACTTGTGGTTACTGAGTTATGGACAAATATGTACATTTGAGGTCAAAGGTCATTGAGGTCACGTGACATTTTGTCTAAAAAATTGTATTGCTAAGTTATCCCTATATACCAAAAATCAGACCTCTAGCTCTATTGGCTCGCTCAAAACTAGATATGCACATAATTAATGAGGTACAATATGTGGCGTCATATTAAGGTGTCCCATCATACCAAATATGAAGGGTGTAGTACTTGTGGTTACTGAGTTATGGACAAATATGTATATTTGAGGTCAAAGGTCACCGAGGTCACGTGACATTTTGTCAAAAAAATTGTATTGCCAAGTTATCCCTACATACCAAAAATCAGACCTCTCGCTCTATTGGCTCACTCAAAATTAGATATGCACATAAATAATGAGGAACAATATGTGGCGTCATAATGTGTCCCATCATACCAAATATGAAGGGTGTAGCACTTGTGGTTACTGAGTTATGGACAAATATGTATATTCGAGGTCAAAGGTCACGTGACACTTCGTCAAAAAATTGTATTGCAAAGTTATCCATATATACCAAAAAATCAGACCTCTAGGTCATTTGGCTCGCTCAAAACTAGATATGCGCATAATTAATGAGTTACAATATGTGGCGTCATAGGGTGTCCCATCATACCATATATGAAAGGTTTAGCACTTGTGGTTACTGAGTTATAGACATATATGTATATTTGAGGTCAAAGGTCACCAAGGTCACGTGACATTTTTGTCAAAGTGTCTGAGATATCTGCGTGAACGGATGGACTCACGGACGGACATGACCCAATCTATAATCCCCCTCGACTTTATCAGTGGGCACTAAAAACTGTGTCACTGCATCCTTTTTGCAATATGAATACGATGAGAAACTATTATACATGGGAGTCTATGGACTGCCTTATACCACAGGCGACCCATTAAGTATTACTGAGTTATTTCACACAGTTTTCTCTATCATTTTCTCTTCTTTCTTCATGCTCTGAATGATCGGAATAAATAAAATAAGTGATTTATATAACCTAACCTAGCCTCTGTGACTCTTTATTTATTTTACACTCCATTACAAGGACATATATCTCTCATACACACATGCTGTAATTAATTAGTCAACACAACTAATTATGCTAATCCATGGCTAAACCTATAAGTCCCCCCGGACGGTGTCCGTGGGGACTAAAAAACAAGAATTACAAAAGCAAATAAGGCCTGCAACTTAGGTACTGGAGGTCATCTTTAGGAACATGCATATCAACTTCTATAGCAATGAGACAAGCAGATCCTACATACATAAGCAAATGTCAACAAAAAAATTAGCCAGAGAAGCTTGACAAAAAGAAAAGGTGGGAGAGTGGGGAAAAAATAAAGAGTGGGAAAAAATGTACAAGGGATCTGGTAAAAAGTAACGCTACCTCATCAATCTTTTATCCCCTACCCCCTCTGGAATATTAAATGTTCCACCCCTTGGTTGACCATGTTTACATAAGACCAGCTGGTAGGAAATGTATTTACAACCTTGGGGATGTTTTAATTAATGCTATGAGTGTTATCATTCGAATGTAAACAGCACTTAAATCAGTTACAGATAGTGAAATGCCTTCCACTGTGGGGGATTACGACATATGTAATTATCCTCAATCCAAATTTCTCATCAGTTCTTGTGTGTCTTACATGCAAAAGTTGCAAAAATTGGTTTGCAATGAAAAAATTTACCTCAGCTTTGTTTTCTGGATCAAATTTTACTACAAATTGATTTTAAACATGACAAAATTATGTTCACAGCCTTCAAAACTCTCTCACAACATATCCTGGGTTGGTGTAGGTCATTTAAGGTCACAAAAGAAAATTACCTAAAATATAAAAATTTGGGGGTTTCCCAACACTTTGAGCAGAAAATTTATCTAATAAACATCCCTCGGGACTTTTGTACCAAATTACAAAGCTATCAGACAAGTAATTTTAAGAACAAGTTTTCTTGACCAAAAATGACAAAATTGTCTTAAAAATACAAATTTGTATATTTCAGGACAATTTCCACATATCTAACTATTGTCATCTCTGGACATCTGTACACCAAATATAAAAGCTGTCTGTCCAGGGGCTTTAAAAAGAATATATATTTTAAGATTTTTTGACCAAAATTCAGGGCTTGAAAATTCTCGCTGCCCGACGCCCGTGACAAGTGAATTTTGAGTCTGGGCAAGTGAAAACAACATTCTCCCAGCCCGACTGACAAGTGAATTTCAATGAGGCCACTGTACGTACGCGCTGCCACTCTCTAGTTCTTTGAGTGTACCGCTTTCGATATGGCCGGCCGATAAAATAGTTCTGTTCTACTTGGTTACAAAATGGCAAAATATTGACGTCTTTGCACGCTCTTGTGTTTTTTTTCTTCTCATGAAATCATGTCACGATGCCTCCTCAACAGAAAACTACAGCTTACAATAAAATGTTGTAAGGTGTTGAAACAATTTACCCTCCTTCCTATAAAGTTACAATGTATTGAAACACTTTACTCTTCTTTCTACAAAGTTACAAATTCCCTGATACATGAAGCAAACATTGTTGCCGTTCGATACTGCAATCACGGTCCCTCTCAGTCCCTCATGGACAGACCGTGCTACAATACATCATGGACGTAATAACGACCATGAATACACTGATACACTGAGGCTTGGCTTTCCCTCTGTGAGTCCCGCGTACCGGTCGTCCTTTTTAGTCCAAGTTTTGCCTACTTTGCTTGAATCAAAATATGGCCTGCAATTACTCAGTTTGATAGTAAAAACCATTATTTCAAAGGAAACTTTCACAAACAGAGTCAGAATACAAGGGAAAAGGAGAAAAACTTGAGGCTTTCTGAAAGGTCAAATCTGGGTCATCTTATGTGATGTCATGAATGAAGACCCCTTAAGTACACAATTATGGCTCAAAAGAAACCACCTAGGGAGGTCTAATAGGTACAACCTTATGATAAAAGGTAATTTCTTGGTGCTTTCCAATTTAATGGCATTTAGCTTGACTGTCAGTTTTAATTAAATTTTATTAACAGTTATGGTAAAGGGAAATTTTCAACAGTTACTGCAGTAAGCATGTCCATTTCAAATCATCACATAAATATTTCTGCAGATTCCTCCAGTTTAATGATGTAATAGTGTACATCACCAGACATTCTTGATGATATCAAAATATCAAATGAAAATGTTCCTGGGCTACAATGTTATCATTATCATTAAAACTATTATTACTCTTTAAAACATTGGGAAATGAATTGAACAATATCATTGTGTCTTGTTTTAAAGGATTTTGACCTGACCCTTTTTGTCTGAAGAAAAATACTTATGCTGAAGATGCTTTTAAGCCTGCTTGATCACAACTATGACACAACACCACAATAGTTGTATCTACACTGTCGATATGCTACTGAATGCTTTCTTATGCATGGAAAATTTGTATTTGTGTTGCTAACAAAACCACATAAGGAGCTTGTAGTGTATAATTATGATAAATTGTCATACTGTGAACACTGACTCAATGCTGCAGAAGTATTCTGTATCTGTGATACCTGATTTTTAGAATTGCCACCTAATTATTTCTTGTGGCAAAAGTTTACCACTAGAAATGAAAAAGTATTTCAATCCAGATAATTAATGTAATAAAAACTAAACAAATATTTCTTTAATGTAAAAACTATCAGGAACAACATACAAAACATCTTTTTTATTTGTAAAATTAGGAACTCCTGAATGCCGAGAAAGCTGTTGCTACACTTGAGATCATAAACTGTTTAAAAGTTGCTCAAAGTGGCTACAAGATTTTTGATTTGGCTAATGAGTTGGCTAATCATTTTGGTGACTTAGGGGAACCCTGCAGTTTATGCACATACCACGTGGTAGCAGTAAACTAAATGATACTGAAGTTTCACATGTGCACAATTTGACACAACACCGGTGGCCTATTATATACTTATCCTTAGTGCACCTACCTGACTTGCCTATTTAACACAAGGTACAAGGTCATGATGACACATAATGACAATGTACCGGTGTTGTTTTGTTGAAATACATTACATGTCCCCCCAAAATTTAATTTGTCCCCATTAAGACCTACTATGGGTCACTGTGTCCCCATGCTAGCAAAAACTGGCTGAAAAACTGTGCATGTATACGTTACATAAGATATAAGGACACAAAGATAAGGACACAAATTTATCAGTAAGTTACAGCTACTGTTTCTTTACAATGACATTAATAAAACCATACACATTTACTCCTTAAATCATCTGAAATTCAGGGCAAGTGAATTTTTCTTCCGGACAAGTGAAATTGAAAATTCACTTGCCCTATGGCAAGTGAATTTTTAAAAAAAATTTCGAGCCCTAAATTGACAAAAATTGCCCCAAAACAGTAATATTTCCAATTTTGTCGTAATTTCAACAATTAGGAGGGTAACACCCTTGCAAACATCTAATCCAAATTTGAGAGCAATTGGGCTAGCTGTTTCAGAGAAGAAGAAATTTTACTTAAAATGAGAAAAATAACCAAAAAATTTAGCAAAAATACCAAATTCAAGATATCTTCACGATATTCATTAAACTGATTTTGATCAACCTTAGGAACCTGTATACCAAATATCAAAGCTATCAGATTAGTAATTTTTCAATAAAAAAGTTTTGACAAAAAATTTGGAAAATTGCCTCAAAATTACAAATATTAAAATTTCAATTCAATTTGTATACACTTTGACTGAGGTCATCCTGAGGAACATGTATACCAACTTTCAAAGCAATCAGATGAGTGGTTTCAGAGAAAAACATTTTTTGACTAAAAACTGAAAAAATTACCCCAAAAATAGAAACATGCAAATTTCATCCCAAATTTTAAACACCTAATTTAGAATGCCTAAATGAACCTGCACACCAAGTTTCAACCCAATCTGACCAACAGTTACAGAGTTTTAGCAATTTGCAGGGTTTTTCCTTTTTCCCCTCATTTGCATATTTTTGGCACTGACATGTTCATTTGAACAAAACTCACATCTCCATCCCTAGGTAATCCTGTAAACCAAATACTAAGACACTAGGTGCTGCGTTTTAGCTGTTTTTGACGTGGACGGACATACATACATACATACATACATACAGACATGCAAATGGCATGCAAATGAACTGATTCAGCTTATACGATTACCTCACATTGGTATACCAAATGTGAGCTAAAAATTGAAGATTGATCAAATTTCAATATATCACACTTAGACAACCCCTAGTAATCTGTATACCAAATATCCAAGGCATCAGACGAGTAGATTTTAAAAAACACATTTTTTGACCAAAAATGGCAAAAATTGCACCAAAAATACAAAATTGCAGATTTCGTCATATATTCAATATAACATATTTAGTCATCTGTAGGAACCTGTATATCAAATATCAAAGTTGTCAGACGAGGGGTTTTGATAAAATAAAGTTTTGACCAAAAATGACAAAAAATTCCTTAAAAATACCGTCAAGGACAGTGTGCTCACATTCGGTTTGAACTGGTAAATTCAAGAAATATTTAAACCAGAAAAACAAGAATGACAAAAGCAAGGTCTGCAACTTTTTAAGGTACTGGAGGTCATCTTTAGGAACATGCATATCAACTTCTATAGCAATGGGACAAGCAGATCCTACATACATAAGCAAATGTCAACAAAAAAATTAGCCAGAGAAGCTTGACAAAAAGAAAAGGTGGGAGAGTGGGGAAAAAATAAAGAGTGGGAAAAAATGTACAAGGGATCTGGTAAAAAGTAACGCTACCTCATCAATCTTTTATCCCCTACCCCCCTCTGGAATATCAAATGTTCCACCCCTTACATAAGACCAGCTGGCAGGAAATGTATTTACAACCTTGGGGATGTTTTAATTTAATGCTATGAGTGCTATCATTCGAATGTAAACAGCACTTAAGGTAGCTACATACCTTTTAGACACTTTCATATTGTTATTTTTTTCTCAATTGAACACGTCCCAAACCCCAATAAAGTATACATTTTCTGAAAGCCCTGATATAGAGCTATCCGACCAAGCACAGAACACGGTCATTATTTGCATAAGAGTCACGTGACAAGCGTTTTGCTGAACCTTCCAAAAACCGGTTTTTCCCGCCTTATGCAAACACGCTGCAAGATTTCCGATTGGAATTTCTTCATTGACAAGCCTTGACAATATCCTTCAAAACCATGTCTTGGATTTTCTTTATATGCCTTTGTTTCTTTTTAATGCGCTCTTAAAGGTGTTAGATGATGGTGCTATTCAAAAAAATTTCATTATCACGCCATATAATTTGAATGGAGCCTCCGGGGAAAAATCGCAGATACGGTTTTGAAGGATATTGTCAAGGCTTGTCAATGAAGAAATTCCAACCGGAAATCTTGCAGCGTGTTTGCATAAGGCGGGAAAAACCGGTTTTTGGAAGGTTCAGCAAAACGCTTGTCACGTGACTCTTATGCAAATAATGACCGTGTACTGTGCTTGGTCGGATAGCTCTATATCAGGGCTTTCAGAAAATGTATACTTTATTGGAGTTTGGGACGTGTTCAATTGAGAAAAAAATAAAAATCTGAAAGTGGCTAAAAGGTATTTAGCTACCTTAAATCAGTTACAGATAGTGAAATGCCTTCCCCTGTGGGAGGGATTACGACATCTGGAATTATCCTCAATCCAAATTTCTCATCAGTTCTTGTGTGTCTTACATGCAAAAGTTGCAAAAATTGGTTTGCAATGAAAAAATTTACCTCAGATTTGTTTTCTGGATCAAATTTTACTACAATTGATATTAAATATGACAAAATTATGTTCACAGCCTTCAAAACTCTCTCACAACATATCATGGGTTGGTGTAGGTCATTTAAGGTCACAAAAGAAAATTACTTAAAATATAAAAATTTGGGGGTTTCCCAACACTTTAAGAAGAAAATTTATCTAATAACATCCCTCGGGACTTTTGTACCAAATTACAAAGCTATCAGACAAGTAATTTTGAGAACACGTTTTCTTGACCAAAAATGACAAAATTGTCTTAAAAATACAAATTTGTATATTTCAGGACAATTTCCACATATCTAACTATTGTCATCTCTGGACATCTGTACACCAAATATAAAAGCTGTCTGTCCAGGGGCTTTAAAAAGAATATATCTTTTAAGATTTTTTGACCAAAAATGACAAAAATTGTCCCAAAACAGTACTATTTCCAATTTTGTCGTAATTTCAACAATTAGAAGGGTAACACCCTTGCAAACATCTAATCCAAATTTGAGAGCAATTGGGCTAGCGGTTTTAGAGAAGAAGAAATTTTACTTAAAATGAGAAAAGTAACCAAAAAATTCAGCAAAAATACAAAATTCAAAAATATCTTCACGATATTCATTAAACTGATTTTGATCAACCTTAGGAACCTGTATACCAAATATCAAAGCTATCAGATTAGTAATTTTTCAATAAAACAAGTCATCGTTGATGACACAGTCCCCACTTGTTAATAATGGGTACTTTGATTACATGTCCTCAGAGAGGATAGAGTCCTCTTCATTAATTAGGTCTGTGATAAAAATACTTTGATACAGATGGCGCTCAATGGCCAAGAATGAGTTCCATGGTGATGAAAACATAAAACCAATGTAGGCCACCATCCTAAAAGTTTATAAAATGAGTCAACTAGGAATTAATCAACAGGATGTTGCAAAACATTTTTGCATACAATTCTAACACTTAACAGATTATCACTGGTACCATATTTCATAAAGTTTGATGCAGTATTTACAACACTATGAGCTCAACATCTGTATCACATTGCATCACATTTGACGTTGTATTAATTTGTGGCTATATCACCCTAATTAGGAAAGTTCATTACTTATGCAATTACAAATTAATTAAAATGACACTGATAAATGTCTTTTTCAATGTTAAAGCATCGTGAGCTTAACATCAGTTAACGTCTGTATAAAGTTTCATGAATTTGATGCAGTACATATTTCTTGACATATCAGCCTACTTACGAAACTTCAATAATTGACATGTTACTGCTACATGACGTGAAACAAATTGACGAGCATATGTATGAAATAGGTCAATGTCAACTTTGAATGATACTGGTGGAAATATGTCTGAGTTATGGCTCTGTACATGAAAACATCGTAATAAAATGGCTGCCTAGCGACCATATTGGATTGTATAACATGAAAAATCGACGTACATATGTATGACATAGGTCAATGTCCTTGTACCAACTTTGAATAAAATCGGTTGAGATATGCCTGAGTTATGCCTCTGTATATGAAAAACTCGTAACAAAATGGCCACACAGCAGCCATATTGGATCGTATCACAAAACAAATTGACGTGCATATCTATGACATTGGTCAATGTCCTTGTACCAACTTTGAATAAAATCTGTTGAGATATGCCTGAGTTATGCCTCTGTATATGAAAAAAATGTAATAAAATGGCCGCCTAGCGGCCATATTGGATTGTATCACAAAACAAATCGACGTGCATATCTATGAAATTGGTCAATGTCCTTGTACTGACGTTAAATAAAATCGGTTGAAACATGTCTGAGTTGTGGCTCTGTACATGAAAAATCGTAATAAAATGGCCGCCTGGTGGCCATATTGGATCGTATCACAAAACAAATTGACGTGCATATCTATGACATTGGTCAATGTCCTTGTACCAACTTTGAATAAAATTGGTTGAAACATGTCTGAGTTATGGCTCTGTACATGAAAAAATCGTAATAAAATGGCCGCCTGGCGGCCATATTGGATTGTATCACAAAAAAAAATTGACGTGCATATCTATGACACTGGTCAATGTCCTTGTACCAACTTTGAATAAAATTGGTTGAAACATGTCTGAGTTATGGCTCTGTACATGAAAAAATCATAATAAAATGGCCGCCTGGCGGCCATATTGGATCGTATCCAAAAACAAATCGACGTGCATCTGTATGACATATGAAGTAATCCTTGTATCAAGTTTGAATGAAATCGCTTCTTGCATCTCTGAGATATCTGTGTGAACGGACGGACGCACGCACACACGCACGCACGCACGCACGGACATGACCAAACCTATAAGTCCCCCCGGACGGTGTCCGTGGGGACTAACAAGCGACCTAGCGGCCGATATAGCACCGCTGTAATTGTGTAGAGAATAACTATTTTTGACACATGTTGATGAAGAAGGTGGAAATCTTTGATAGCTCAATGCAATGGCCAGAAAAAAGTGGCTAAAATAGCTGCAAAAATACACAATTGAAGATTTCATCATACTTTGAATACATCACATCGGATCATCCCTGAGAACATGTCAACCAAAGCTATTTGATGAGTAGTTTTTTGAGAATAAAATTTTCGACCAAAAATGGCAACAATTTGCCCCCAAAAATAAAAATTGCAGATTTCATCATAATTTCAAAAGATCAAATTCAGTTCATCTGTAGGAACCTGCATATCGAATTTTAAAGCTATCAGACCAGTACTTTTCTTGAAAAACATTTTTTGACCAAAAATGGAAAAATTGCCCCAATTGCAAAAATATGAAATTGAGATTTCCTCATTATTTCAATAAATATCATTTAGATCATCTATTGGAACCTGTATACCAAATTTCACAGCTGTTAGACCAGTACTTTTTGAGAAACACATTTTTTGACCAAAAATGGAAAAAAATTGTCCCAAAAATTCAAAATTGCAGATTTCACCATAATCTCAATAAATATCATTTAGTTCATCTATAGAAACCTGTATACCAAATTTCAAAGCTATCATATGAGTAGTTTTGGAAATACACATTTTTTGACCAAAAATGGCAAAAATTGCCCCAAAAATACAAAATTACAGATTTCATCAGAAGTTCAATATAAATTACTTAGCTCATCTGTAGAAACCTGTATACCAAATTTCAAAGCTATAGTATCAGATGAGTAGTTTTGGAAATACACAAGTTTTGACCAAAAATGGCAAAAATTGCCCCAAAAATACAAAATTGCAGATTTCATCATTATTTTTTAATAAATATCATTTAGTTCATCTATAGAAACCTGTATACCAAATTTCAAAGCTATCAGATGAGTAGTTTTGGAAATACACGTTTTGACCAAAAATGGCAAAAATTGCCCCCAAAATACAAAATTGCAGATTTCATCAGAAATTCATTATATATTACTGAACTCATCTGTAGAAACCTGTATACCAAATTTCAAAGCTATCAGACCAGTAATTTTTGAGAAACACATTTTTTGACCAAAAATGGCAAAAATTGCCCCAAAATTACAAAATTGCAGATTTCATCATAATTTCAACAAATATCATTAAGGTGATCTGTAAAAACCTGTATACCAAATTGAAAAGCTATCAGATAAGTAGTTTTGGATATACACATTTTTTGACCAAAATTGGCAAACATTGCCCCAAAAATACAAAATTGCAGATTTCATCACAATTTCAATAAATATCATGTAGTTTATCTGTACGAACCTGTATACCAAATTTCAAAGCTATCAGATAAATTGTTTTGGAAATACACATTTTTTGACCAAAAATGGCAAAAATTGCCCCAAAAATACCAAATTTCAGATTTCATCAGAAATTCAATATATATTACTCAGTTCATCTATAGAAATGTGTATACCAAATTTCAAAACTATTAGACCAGTACTTTTTGAGAAATACATTTTTTGACCAAAAATGGCAAAAATTGCCTTAAAAATGCAAATTTGCATATTTCTGCACAATTTGAACGAATCTGAAATAGATCATCCCAAGGGACATATGTACCAAATATCAAAGCTATCTGACTGGTAGTTTTGAAGAAGATTTTTAAAGATTTTTTTACCAAAAATGACAAAAATTGCCATAAAAATACAAATATGCAAATTTCACCACGGTTTGAACAAATCTGACTGAAGTCACCCTAAGTAAACTGCATGTCAAATTTCAAAGCAATCGGACGAGCGGTTTCAGAGAAGAAGATTTTTT
The DNA here is from genome assembly GCF_041260155.1 of Ptychodera flava. Classification (NCBI taxonomy): domain Eukaryota; kingdom Metazoa; phylum Hemichordata; class Enteropneusta; family Ptychoderidae; genus Ptychodera; species Ptychodera flava. The sequence continues at coordinate 985,430 of NW_027248362.1, forward strand.
TATCAAAAACACCAAAAATTGCCCCCAAAATACAAATGTGCAAATTTCACCACGATTTGAACAAGTCTGACTGAAGTCACCCTAAGTAAACTGCATGTTAAATTTCAAAGCAATCGGACAAGCGGTTTTAGAGAAGAAGATTTTTTTATCAAAAACACCAAAAATTGCCCCAATTATACAAATATGCAAATATCACCACGATTTGAACAAATCTGACTGAAGTCACCCTAAGTAAACTGCATGTCAAATTTCAAAGCAATCGGACAAGCGGTTTCAGAGTAGAAGATTTTTTTATCAAAAACATCAAAAATTGCCCCAAAAATACAAATATGCAAATTTCACCATGATTTGAACAAACTTAAGTGTGGTCACCCAAAGTGAACTGCATATAAAATTTCAAAGCAATTGGACTTGCAGTTTCAGAGGAGAAGGCAATTGTTGACGGACGACGACGACGGAAAATCAACCTATTTGATAAGCTCCGCGTCGCTGACAGCGGAGCTAAAAAATTACCCTAAAAATAGAAACATGCAAATTTCATCCCAAATTTTAAACACCTACTTTAGAATGCCTAAAGGAACCTGCATACCAAGTTTCAACCCAATCTGACCAAAGGTTACACAGTTTTAGCAATTTGCAGGGTTTTCCTTTTTTCCCCTCATTTGCATATTTTTTGGCACTGACATGTTCATTTGAACAAATTCACATCTCCACCCCTAGGTGCACCTGTACACCAAATACTAAGACAGTCGGTGCTGCGGTTTAGCTGTTTTTGACGTGGACGGACATACATACATACATACATACATACATACATACATACATACATACATACATACATACATACATACATACATACATACATACATACATACAAACAGACATGCAAATGAACTAATTCAGCTTATACGATTACCTCATATTGGTATACCAAATGTGAGCTAAAAATACAGATTTGCATATTTCATCACAATTTGAAGAAATCTAAGTTGGGTCATCCCTAGGGCCTATATACCAAATAACAAAGCTGTCTGACAAGTGGTTGTGAAGAAGAAGATTTTTTACCAAAAACGCCTTTTTTTACGCTAATATGCATATTTTCAACAATATCAAAAAATCAAAAAAAGTTGGTTTCTCAAAATCATATTTTTCATCTACACAACAAATATCAAATCAATAAGTACTGCGGTTCTCAAGAGTGGACGGACGCCTCACAAACGGACATACATACATACTCACATACATACATACAGACTGACGACGAACGCCGGACTGATACCCATCCCAATAGCTTCTATAGACTATAGTCTATAGTAGCTAAAAAGAATTGTAGTAAACAAGTCATTGACAATGACATAGTCCCCACTTGTAATAGGAGTATTAGTCTTGATGGGGCAGGGAAATGTGGTCATTAAGAAGTATCACTGGAGTGTATATGTTGAGATCTATGGGCACATAGGTCTATGTCGTTGTTCCAAATTTGAAACACATGAGACATGTCTAAGTTATGGTTCTAAATCGGGAAAAAAGATCAGACCTCTAGCTGTATAAGCCAGCCAAGAAATACATATGTGCATAATAAATGAGGTACAAGATGTGACATCTTAATGTCTAATATCCTATCAAAATTGAAGGGTATAGAACTTGTGGTTACTGACTTCTGCATATATATGTATAATCAAGGTCAAAGGTCATCGAGGTCACGTAACATTTTGAAAAAAATTGTATTGCTAACTAATCCCTATATGCCAAAAATCAGACCTCTAGCTCTATTCGCTTGCCCAGAATTAGATATGTGCATAATTAATGAGGTAAAGCATGTGTTGTCATAAGGTCTCCCATCCTACTAAATATAAAGGATAGCACTTGTGGGTGGTTACTTATTTATTGACATACACGTATATTTTAGGTAAAAGGTCATCGAGGTCACATGACATTTTCTCAAAAAAATTTCTATCCCATAGTCTATCCCTATACACCAAAAATCAGACATCCAGCTCTATTGGCTTGCTCAAAATTAGATATGCACATAATTAATAGTGTACAGTTGTGGCGTCATAAGGTATCCCATCATACCAAATATGAAGGGTGTAGCACTTGTGGTTACTGAGTTATGGACCAATATGTATATTTGAGGTCAAAGGTCACTGAGGTCATGTGACATTTTGTCAAAAAAATTGTATTGCTAAGTTATCCCTATATACCAAAAATCAGACCTCTAGCTCTATTGGCTCGCTCAAAATTAGATATGCACATAATTAATGAGGTACAATATGTGGCGTCATAAGTTGTCCCATCATACCATACATGCTGTGTCGTGCTGCGCATTCGCCACGTTCGCAAAAGCGAATTGAAATTAGAAGTGGCGAAAAAAAAATCGATCCTAATTCGCCACAGTGGCGAAAGTGATTTTTGTTTACAAAGTATGGCAAAATAAGAAAACACATGGGTTTTTTTAGTCTTATGTTGATCTGCACTTCTCTTTCAGCGATTCGCGATAAAACTATATATTTCCGTATTGTTCTCTCCGACGCAAGTAATTGCAATCGAGCCAAGTCTCGCGAGAGATTTGACGTCAATTTGTTTAGTGTACACCATGCAAATGACTATCGCGAGAATTGAAAATTTAAACAGACGCAATCGAGCCCCTAGTCTCGCGATAAATTTGACGTCATTTTGTCTAGTGTACAGGAAACAAAGCGAACACTCGCGAGAATTGAAACTTTTGCTACAGCAGACATACGCACCTAATCGCGGTCACAACGTTTGGTGTTGAAATTTATTTTGCATCGCGGTCTAGACGTTCCGTGTTGCTCATTTTCATCGTAGTCTTATTTTAATGGTGGTCGATTTTCATCGCGGTCCTCATGGTCCCGTATTGATGTTCATTTAAATCGCCATCCCAACGACGCATTCCATGTTGCTGTCAATTTGCATTGCAGTCTCGACATTCAGTGTTGTTGTTCATTATTAGAGAAGTTTAGTTAACTACGTGTAGTGTACGTCTAAACTTCTCAGACGAAAGGCACACAGTGGCGTACGCGTATCCGTGCTCAGTTGTGAAGTTTTGGGTTTAGTTGCGCGTTCCTGATGATTTTGCAGCATTGTTTTTTTTTCAGAAACATACGAAATTCGTATAAGTTTTAAGAAAGTTTCTCTACGCGAAGACTATTCAAGCTCGCATTAAATTTACCGATTTTCTGTAATACAGTTATTTATGTGGTTTTAGGAAATCTTTGTGACAGCTTCAGATAAAATGTTGAATTAGACGACAACATTTCATTTATGTCTGGAAATCATAGCACGTACGCCTTGTACCAGTGAACTCTACGGAATTTTCTGATATCAAAGATGTTTGCTAATTTACAGTTATACTTACCGAGATTTCCTGTCTAAATTCCCGGAATTCATCGAGAAAATCTAAAAATACTACACGTAATTATGACTACGTGTAGAAGTGTCGTTTGATGACGTTCCGAACGTCTGTGCCACAGTTTTGTGGAGGGACCGTGGCCACATGTATGCGACGTCTTGTTATAACGCGTACTGATGGAACGTTACATGTAAGTGTAACCAAACTTCTATTTTAATCGCAGTCCGAACGTTCACTGTTGCTTCCATGCTGTTGATTTACATCGCGGACCCAACCTTCCGTGTTGCAGTTCATTTTAATCGCGGTCTCAATGTTCCGTGTTGCTGTCGATTTGCATCTCGGTCCAGAATCATGCAATTTTTGAGTGTTAAAATGAAGACAATTGGATACAAGGTTGATGTGTTGATAGTTTATTCTTGTGCATGCAACTGACACTGGAGATAATAGCATTATAGAAAGCTTTGTTTCCCTAAAAAATTGTCTGTGGCTAATATTATAATAAAATTTGAAACTATTCGCCACAGTGGCTAACAGCTTTCCAAACCCAGCGCTAACACAGACATGAAGGGTGTAGCACTTGTGGTTACTGAGTTATGGACAAATATGTATATTTGAGGTCAAAGGTCACCGAGGTCACATGACATTTTGTCAAAAAAATTGTATTGCTAAGTTATCCCTATATACCAAATCAACCCTCTAGCTCTATTGGCTCGCTCAAAATTAGATATGTGCATAATTAATGAGGTACATACAGTATGTGGTGTCATAAGGTGTCCAATCATACCAAATATGAAGGGTGTAGCACTTGTGGTTACTGAGTTATGGACAAATATGTATATTTGAGGTCAAAGGTCATCAAGGTCATATGACATTTTGTCAAAATAATTGTATTGCTAAGTTATCGCTATATACCAAAAATCAGACCTCTAGCTCTATTGACTCGCTCAAAATTAGATATGCACATAATTAATGAGGTACAATATGTGGCGTCATAAGATGTCCCATCATACCACATATGAAGGGTGTACCACTTGTGGTTACTGAGTTATGGACAAATATGTATATTTGAGGTCAAAGGTCACCGAGGTCACGTGACATTTTGTCAAAAAAATTGTATTGCTAAGTTATCCCTATATACCAAAAATCAGACCTCTAGCTCTATTGGCTCGCTCAAAATTAGATATGTGCATAATTAATGAGGTACAATATGTGGCGTCATAAGGTGTCCCCATCATACCATATATGAAGGGTGGTAGCACTTGTGGTTACTGAGTTATGGAAAAATATGTATATTTGAGGTCAAAGGTCATCTAGGTCACGTGACATTTTATTAAAATATCCGAGATATCTGCGTGAACGGATGGTCTCACGGATGGACGAACGGACGGACATGACCCAATCTATAAGCCCACTGGACTTCATCCATGAGGACTAAAAATTGTGTCACTGCATCCTTTTTACAATATGAATACGATGAGAAACTAAATTTTTATTTATCGTGGCCTTATACAAGGGAGTCTATGGAGATCTTCCTTATACATGGACGTGTAAACTAAAAATATGCAAATTTCACCACGATTTGCCCAAATTTGGGAAAGGTCACTCCTATGCACTTCCATACCAGGTTTCAAATCAATCGGACTTGTGGTTTCAGAGAAGCAGATTTTTTTGACCAAAAATAGTGATAACATCACTGTTCGCTCCCATATAGTTATCAAAACAAGTCAACAATTGTATGAAACATGGACATACATATACAAACAGACTGACATACACAGACTGGCACAGAGTGATGACATTGAACCCAAGTGTGCCTTGGCCCATGGAGAGTGATAAAGATATAACAAACAGCTGAATGTAATGATAAAATAGTTAAGTATAGGCCTATACAGGCACTGAGAGTGAATATGTTACAGCAATTTGATTAGTTTCTTTTCCTTTTCTACTTCTGTGATAATATTTAAGACAATCAATCTGCAAGGCAGTTTATGTATTGACAAATATGTTATCTTTTACAAGCACACAGTAAACTGTTCTTGATTTTTCATTTACAATATTTGACATAGACTGAAATACATAACATGCAACCAATGTTTACACTTTGCCCATACACCAGATACATGGAGAAATTTCAACATACAATCATCAACTCAGAAACCTTACAGGAAAAAGTAAACATTGTTTTCTTCCAGAACAGCTGGTACATCCACATCTGGAACAACTTACAAACTTAACCAATTACACAAGGATGATGACACAAGAGACAAGTCATCGTTGATGACACAGTCCCCGCTTGCTAATGGGTACTTTGATTACAGGTCCTGTGATAAAAATACTTTGATACAGATGGCACTCAATGGCCAAGAATGAGTTCCATGGTGATGAAAACATAAAACAAATGTAGGCCACTATCCTAAAGGTCATTCAATGAGTCAACTGGGAATTAGTTGACAGGATGTTGCAAAACATTTTTTCATACTATCCTAACACTAATAGATTATCACCGGTACCATATTTCATAAAGTTTAATGCAGTATTTACAACACTATGAGATCAACATCTGTATCAAGTTTCATCAAATTTGACGTTGTATTTGTGGATATATCACTCTAATTAGGAAAGTTCATTACATATGCAATTACAAATTAATTAAAATGACACTGATAAATGTCTTTTTCACTGTTAAAGCAATGTGAGCTTAACATGTGTACAAAGTTTCATGAAATTTGATGCAGTATTTCTTGACATATCAGCCTAATTATGAAAGTTCAATAATTGACATGATACTGCTACATGACATGAAACAAATTGACGAGCATGTATGAAATATGTCAATGTCCTTGTACCAACTTTGAATGATACTGGTGGAAATATGCCTGAGTTATGGCTCAATATATGAGAAAATCGTAACAAGATCGCCGCCACGCAGCGATATTTGATCTTACTGTTTAAAAAATCAACATGTATATGTATGACATAAGTCAATGTCCAGTTACAAACTTTGAATAAAATCAGTTGAGACTTGCCAGAGTCATGGCTCTCGACATGAAAAAAACCATAACAAAATTGCCACCATGTGGCCATATCGGACCATATCGAGAAACAAATCAAAGTACATATTTATATTGAAGTACATATGTATACTACGGTATAAGTCAATGTCCTTGTACCAACTTTAAATAAATTTGCTTGATACATGTCTGAGTTATGGTTCAGGACATGGAAAATCGTAAAAAAAATGCCCACAAGGCGGCCATATTGGATCGTATCACAAAACAAATCAATGTGCATATGTATGACATAGGTCAATGTCCTTGTACCAACTTTGAATAAAATCGGTTGAGATATGCCTGAATTATGGCTCTGTACACGAAAAAATCATAACAAAATGGCTGCACAGCAGCCATATTGGATCGCATACAAAACAAATCAATGTGCATATATATGACATAGGTCAATGTCCTTGTACCAACTTTGAATAAAATCGGTTGAGATATGCCTGAGTTATGGCTCTGTACATGAAAAAATTGAAACAAAATGGCCGTCTGGCAGCCATATTGGATCGTATCACAAAACAAATTGACATGCATATACATGACATAGGTCAATGTCCTTGTACCAACTTTGAATAAAATCGGTTGAGATATGCCTGACTTATGGCTCTGTACATGGAAAATCGAAACAAAATGGCCGCCTGGCGGCCCTATTGGATCGTATCACAAAACAAATCGACATGCATATATATGACATAGGTCAATGTCTTTGTACCAACTTTGAATAAAATCGGTTGAGATATGCCTGAGTTATGGCTCTGTACATGAAAAAATTGAAACAAAATGGCCGCCTGGCGGCCATATTGGATCGTATCAAAAAAAAAATCGACATGCATATAAATGACATTGGTCATTGTCCTTGTACCAACTTTGAATAAACTCGGTTGAAACATGCCTGAGTTATGGCTCTGTACATGAAAAAAACGTAATAAAATGGCCGTCTGGCGGCCATATTGGATCGTATTGCAAAATAAATCGATGTGCATCTGTAGGTCATAGTGCTATGCCTTTGTGCCAAGTTTGAACAAAATTGGTTCAGCAGTGTCTGAGAAACTGTTGATGACGGACGGACGGACGGACGGACGGACGGACGCACACGGACGGGACCCAATCTATAAGTCCCCGCCGGACTTCGTCCGCGGGGACTAATAAAGTTAAACTGTGGTGAACTTGACTATTCCTTTCAAATCCTTACCTAACTTGACATCTTAAACTAAAATACACTGCATGGTTAATTGTGCACAAAAATACATCGGGGTGGACCATTTGATAAAGGGATGGTGTCTGGAAGATCAATGAGGTACATTATCTTTTGTATCCGATCCATTGTACATTCTTTTTTCCCCACTCTCCAACCTTTTCTTTTTGTCAAAACTTCTCTGGCTGAATTTTTTATTGGCATTTGTTTGGAATTTTTTCAAAATCTGCCAGGATTTTTTTACCGCATTTCAACACCAAATACAGTTTACCATATCAAATGCTTACTAAATCACCACATTATATATTCTTAGTTCCAGTAGGTATAAAATGACCAAAAAAAATCTTAAAAATACAAAATTCAAAATTCCGGATTTGAACTTAATTTCAATATATCTTATTAACAAAAACCCTAAGGACCGGTTTACTACATGTAAATATCAAAGCAATCAAACTGGTAAATTTTGAGAAACAAATTTTTTGATCAAAAATGAGAAAAATTGCCCCCCACAATACAAAATTGCAGATTTCATCCTAATTTTAAATATATCTAATTAACATAAACCCTAGGAACCTGTACACTAGATATCAAAGCTACCAGATCAGAAGTTTTAGGAGTAAAAATTTTTGACCAAAAAAGGCAAAAATTGCCCCAAAAATAAAAAAAAATTGCCAGTTTCAACATACCTTCAATACATTATATTGAGATTAATCTTAGATACCTGTATACCAAATACATGTATCAAAGCTATCAAATCAGCAGTTTTTGGATTAAAAATTTTTTTATCAAAAATTGGGAAAATTGCCCCAAAATTACAAATATGACAATATCAATACAATTTGTACAAGCATGACTGAGGTCATTCTGAGGAACATGAATATTAAGTTTCATGCAATCAGACGAGTGATTTCAGAGAACAAGATTTTTTGACTAAAAACGGAAAAAATACCCTAAAAATACAAACATGCAAATTTCATCCCAATTTTTGCACACATAATTTAGAATACCTAAAGAAATCTGCATACCAAGTTTCAACCAAATCTGACCAATGCTTACTGAGTTTTAGCCATTTGCAGGATTTTTCCTTTTTTCCCCCTCATTTGCATATTTTTGGCACTGACATGTTCATTTGAACAAATTCACATCTCCACCCCTAGGTGCACCTGTACACCAAATACTAAGACAGTAGGTGCTACAGTTTAGGAGTTTTTGATGTGGACGGACTAACAGACATACATACTTACTTACATACATACACACAGACGCCATTTTGCCACCTTATACGAATACCTCCCATTTGCATATATACATATGCATATATGGGTGCGTAAAAATGGGAGAAAATTACAAAAAAATTCATGAAAAATAGCGCAAGTCCAAGATACTGACCCAAGATGTGCACAATCATTTCAGGTCAGCCCAAAGTACTTACATGCCAATTTTTCATGTAATCTGCTCAGTGGTTATTGAGTTTTTTCAATTTTGACTGTTTTTACATTTTTTCACTTTAATTTGCATATTTTTGGCAATGACAACTTCATTTGAACAAAATCTCATCTACGGCCCATCGTCCATGTACACACCAAATATCAAGACGAAATGTGCAGCGGTTTTGGAGTTTTTGATGTTGATGGACAGACATACAGACATACAGACATACAGACATACAGACACACAGACATACAGACAGTTCCCTAGCCTATAAGAATAGCTTCCATTGCCATATATACATATGGCTATGGGAGCTAATAAAAGAAGGGTCACCCTAACAGTAGAGACATGAGTTAAAACAGGTCTTGCAAGTTTTCTGTGACTGACTTCATGAAATGCATTATCCAGTGTTGCCATAATGAACTTTTAGTGGCAAAAATTTATACCACAAATTGTGCCAGCAAGATAAAATGTTTTTGCATAATTACCATAATTTTAAACTATTCATTCTAAGTGGTAATGTTGGTCGAAGAAATGTAGCTGATCATTTAAAGGGTATTTGGTGGCCCATATGAGACCTCTAGGGGAATATTAGCATATTTGGTCAGAAAAAAAATCACTGAGTCAAGTAAGGTGATTATGTATGCTACGTTTACAATAAGACAAAATATGATAAAAGTTGTTGGGTGATGCATCAAACATGATATCATGGTTACCCTACCCCAGTGGAGTAGAGTAACCGTGATGACATTGTAAGAGAGGCTGTATCTATGTTTAAGAGCCCTCATGGTTTGGACGGTGCTAAGTGGAAGTTGTCCACAGTTGTCCAAACACTAGTTACTGCTCAATGACGGAAGGACACATGCACATAGGCACGCACAGAGCCCAATTCATTAGTTCCTGCTCTGCACTTCATCTGGTACCGTAGGGACTAAAAATCAGGCACAAATTATCAAATGTGCAAAGCTGTTTCTTTCAAATGTTAACAAAACACCACCTACCTCTTTTGAAATCCAATAAAAACCAACGATAGCAAAAATAGAAATGCGTGTAGTCTCCATTCTGATGCATCAGCTCAAACATCTCTGAATCTAGGATCTGATAAAAAGAAAATATTCCAATGTCAGATCACAACTTTGCCACATGGAAAAGTAGTCATTAATACCCTGAGTATCTTTGGAAATGTGCTCAAAACTAAAAATACTGTGAACTTGGAAATTTTTATGAACGACAAATTTTCACAAATCCCACAGAGGCCTTAAAATTGTGAAAATAAATGGTCATCAATATAGCTCATTGGAATACCACATGCCATGGTTTTGGTTAAATCAGAGTGGAGCTTTAATACACAGACATGAGTCATTTTTAACAAGTCATCGTTGATGACAGAGTCCCCACCTGTTAATGGGTACTTTGATTACAAGTCCTCAGAGAGGATAGAGTCCTCTTCATTAATTAGGTCTGTGATAAAAATAGTTTGATACAGATAGTGCTCATTGGCCAAGAATGAGTTCCATGGTGATGAAAACATAAAACCAATGTAGGCCACCATCCTAAAGGTCATGAAATGAGTCAACTAGGAATTAATCAACAGGATGTTGCAAAACATTTTTGCATACTATCCTAACACTAACAGATTATCACCGGTACCATATTTCATAAAGTTTGATGCAGTATTTACAACACTATGAGATCAACATCTGTATCAAGTTTCATCAAATTTGACGTTGTATTTGTGGATATATCACTCTAATTAGGAAAGTTCATTACATATGCAATTACAAATTAATTAAAATGACACTGAAAAATGTCTTTTTCACTGTTAAAGCAATGTGAGCTTAACATCTGTACAAAGTTTCATGAGATTCGATGCAGTATCTCTTGAAATATCAGCCTAATTACGAAAATTCAGTGATTGACATGATACTGCTACATGACATGAAACGAATTGACAAGCATATGTATGAAATAGGTCAATGTCCTTGTACCAAGTTTGAAGGATACTGGTGGAAATATGTCTGAGTTATGGCTCTGTACATGAAAAAATCGTAACAAAATCGCCGCCACGCAGCCATATTTGATCTTACTGTCTAAACATGGGGCCCGGGGGCACCGACGTCCTTTGTACCTCCTTACTGTTTATTAATTGCCATAAATGTGAAATTTGGCAAAAAGTCAAATTGTTTTGACATAAATGAAAGTTATTTGAAGTGGTTGGTTACCGGTCCAGCATAAGTTCAAGTGTGGATTCTAAGTATCAACAACCTTGATATGAACCATTGACTAAAAAACATTTGCTTGTTACACTCACCACACTTGTACTTAGTATTTGGAGTGTACACCTATCTACAATACAATGATAAAAAGTTTGGACTCTGTAGGTCAACAGTGCATCTTTAATGTATGAGACTAAATAAGCTTACCCCTCAAGTATGTAGAGGCCAAAAACAATATTTAATTTTGAATTATGTAGTGCAGGAAAGGACATAGAATATGGTGAAAAGCAAACTAAATATAAAAACTGAATATACAATTATATGGAAATGTTGTTTTACAGTCATGAGTATCTGGTGTGTGCCGAGAGACAAATATTAAAATTGGACAGTATCATCCTGACCACAGTTTGTCTGACTGGTTGTTTCCTTCTGATTTTCTGACACGGTGATAGGTACAAAATATTATGCTATTCACGATAGTTATACAACATAGCTTGCATTTTGTTCATAGCAGAACTGAGTTTTACATGTAAGATAACTTTCTCGTAAACTGTAAATTCTGGCTTCTGGCAGCTCAAACGTCGCAACACTACATTTTTTGATATGATATGGAGTGATTTGCACACATGCAGTGACAGTCGATATATTCATAGTATGAATGTCTACTGTACATTAAAGCATAGTGATGTTGACAACTACATGCATGCCAGTGCACGATTTCAAAGTAGCCAGGAGGAAATTCTAATGGTCTTTTAGTGGAAATATAGGTATTAAACGACAGTGAAACAAACAACATTAGTTATCGTGACCTTGCTAAAGTGCAATCTCGGATCATGTATGATCTGATGATCATGCCAAATTTAATACCATGTCGGATTTAGCCCTGCGTACGATGCTGTGTGTTCCGCTACAGCTATTCGCTCCGCTCACCACAGCCCTGCAAAGACCCGTACGTAGGGTCGGTGACTTCAAATCCATTTTGGGACTTGACGTAAAAGGCCAAATTACTACCGAAATTCAGCGTTCTTGGGCCCAAGTCGTATCCCTGCCCACCTCAGCTACTCGATCGCTTCCAAAAATGCCAGTCTTTTATTCACTTTTCGTAAATAACCGTCGATGTCGGCAACTCTCTCGCTAGCCCTGCGTACGTACGCAGTGTACGCAGTGCATTCCCTGTGTGCGTTCTTAACACACAGCATCGTACGCAGGGCTAGCGAGAGAGTTGCCGACATCGACGGTTATTAAGTAAAAGATGATGTCAAAATCAATGCACAACTGTCGAAATTACCCAAAACAAGTCATCGTTGATGACACAGTCCCCGCTTGTCCATTTTGTTATAATCTTTGGTGTCTAGGTAGCTGTGGTCTAGGTCGCTGTGGAATGACATTGATGCAACGGGTGCATCAGGCCTGTGACTTGCATAATAAAGTAATCTGAGGAACGTTCAATAAATGACTCATCTCTGCCGGTAATGACCACTGAAGGAACTTTTGATTACATCACACATAACGATGCCCTCACTGCCTCTAGTGTCATGATGGCACGTACTATACACATGGTTTGGTGGAATTTTCGAAATGCTATGGGATCGGGTATGTTGTTGTAATCAGCCATCAGCCATTTCGAATCATATAATGAAACAAATTAATGTGCACAAGAATGCAGCCATAGTATTTTATCTTCGTATCATGTTTGAACAAAATCAGTCCATCGAGGGACAGTGACCTATGTTTATGTTTCAAAGACATAAAAAAATCACACCAAAATTGAAATCAAATGGCTGTCTATTGACCATATGGATCATAGCACAAAATTAGTAGACATGCATATGTATGCCATAGTATTTTATCTTTGTACCAAGTCTCAACAACATTGGTTAAGGAATATTTGCATATGATTAAACCTCAAAGACATGAAAAAATCCAAAAATGACCATCGGGCAGCGATATTGGAAAAAAATGACAATCTGGCAGCCATATTGGAACATGTCACGAAGTAAATTGACATGTACGGTATGCCATAGTGCTTGATCTTTTTGCCAAGTTTGGACAAAATGGGTGTAATGACCTTTGAATTACGCTTCAAAGACATGCAAAATTCCAACAAAATGGCAGTTCTGCAGCCATATTGGATCCTATCGCAAGGTTAATTGATACATGCATATGCATGCCATAGCACGTGCTTTGCCTTCGTGCCAAGTTTGAACAAAATCGGTTCAAGGATGTTTGAGTGTCGGTTCAAAGACATGAAAAAATCGCAAAAAAATGGCCGCCTGTCAGCCATATTGGATCATTTCACGAAATAAATTGGTGTTCATATGGAGGGCATACTGTTTTGCTTTTGTGACAAATTTGAACAAAATCGGTTCAAGGGTGTCTGAGTTATGGTCTAAAGACATGAAAAATCACAACAAAATGGCTGCCTCACGCCCATATTGGATTGTATCGCAATATAATTTGACATGCATCTGTAGGCCATAGTGCTATGCCTTTGTGCCAAGTTTGAACAGAATCAGTTTGAGGATGTTTGAGTTATGGTTCAAAGACACGAAAAATCGCAAACAAAATGGCCGCCTCGCGGCCATATTGGATCGTATTGCAATATAATTTGACATGCACATGTAGGCCATAGTGTTATGCCTTTGTGCTAAGTTTGAACAGAATCTGTTCAAGGATGTCTGAGTTATGGTCCAAAGACATGAAAAATCGCAACAAAATGGCCGCCTCGCGCCCATATTAGATCATATCGCACAATTATTTGACAAGGATATGAAAGCCATAGTGTTATGCCTTTGTGCCAAGTTTGAACAGAATCTGCTCAAGGATGTCTGAGTTATGGTCCAAAGACATGAAAAATCGCAACAAAATGGCCACCTCGCAGCCAAATTCGATCGTATCACAAAATAAATCAACGTGCATCTGTAGGTTATAGTGCTATGCCTTTGTGCCAAGTTTGAACGAAATTGGTTCAGCAGTGTCTGAGAAACTGTTGATGACGGACGGACGGACGGACGGACGGACGGACGCACAGACGGGACCCAATCTATAAGTCCCCGCCGGACTTCGTCCGCGGGGACTAATAAGCAACAGAAAACTAAAAGTTATCGCTGTGTCGAAAGGACAGTATATCAACATAAAAAGACGCTAGTTTGTTATGACATGGAGGCCGGAGGTAGAAGGACAGAGCATTCTCTCGCTCTCACCCAGCTATTAGTACGGGCCGCCGGTGGGATTGCCTCGCTATTAAAAGCAATGGATTCGCCGGTACTGGGGAGTACGGAGGCCATCATTCTTCAGTCTATCGAAGGAGCGGTTCGTGCCAAAAAATACATGACAGCAATCAAATATACGCTAAAACCTTTAAAACGTTAAAATTCGCAACTGACCGAGAAACATGATGGCAGTCTTTGAAAAACAACGCTAACTTGTTATGTGCGCATGCGCATATTAAGGGGAGACCCATTTGATTTCGGGGGGTATGCAGGAAGTGGGTATGGGAACTTTTTTTTGTTAGAGAGACAGCATTTTTTTATTTCTACAGTCAGACCTGCATCAATTTTTTTTTCAAATGGAGTAGCAGTGCAATTTTTCAAATTTAAGCCAGTGTTTCACATATCACAGGATGTTTTTATTTATTCATTTTACATTCCAACAAATGACAAACAAAATGGAAAGTCTATTATATATACAACTTTAAATTATAGAACACTTTTTTGGCAAATCAACTGTGATCAGTACTATACCTGCTTTTCTTTAAAACAGTCAATTCCTTTAAGTTCTCAGGGGAGATGTTATCTTTTGTGGTCAGAGAAACAAGGCTCACACATTGTATTTCATTATATTTGTTGTTCCTCAATTTTCATTGTCAACTTGTAATCTTTCTAACATATTTATATTGAGAGAATAATGTATTGGTTTTAACACTAGTTTATTGACTCCTATCTTGTGTTTTAAATTTTCACGATTTAGAGAAGTCAAATAGTCCCATCTAGATATTGCCTATACCATTGAGATATTGCAACAGAAATCCTGAAACATGCTTTCTTGGGTCAGAAAAGGGAAGGAAAACATCAAGTGCACCAAGGTGTAATATGAATGCTTATATCATAATTGCTGGAAAAAACAAAACACAGAAAAAAAAGACAAAAAAAAAAAAAAAAAAAAACAGAATAAAATTACTTGTGGTAAAAACATTTGCGTGCCTTTGGCAGCATGCCAGCAAACAATACATGAGAATGAAGTTTCCAAAATTTTGCTCATTTCAACAGCATTGTGACAATTCCTTTTTTATTTCTGTCTGTTATGAGAATATTTTTTTCTCAAGCCATTACAGGCTTAATTTTTTTCTTTTATTTCACCTGGTGACAATTTTTTTTCCTCGAAATCCTCCATACCCCCCCCCCCCAGAAATCAAGTGGTTCTCCCCTAAGTGAGCCCCTGACCTATACGGGCCAGTGGATTACTTCCTCAGTAGAACTGATATGCCTGCCAGTACCGGTGTTTATCGCCTACGGAGGCCATCATTCTTCAGTCGATCAAAGGCGCCTTTCGTACCAAAAAATACACGACAGCTGCAAAAGTGCATCACTGTCAACTTCATAACTATAGAACATGTTGAAATACACAGTGAAACGTTCACAATGTAAAAAATGTGCCCATACCGAGAAACAAGATGGCGTCCGTTTCGATTCTTCAACTCAGATTTTGTCCTACAGTTGTGCGCATGCGCAGACGGTAGCTTTAGCGAAAGTGAGGCAAAATCAAGTAAATATAAAATAAAAAGGATAAAAATATTGTTTAAAAATAATGTAAGGCATGTATCACCAAATTTTGAACATTTCTGACGGTATTTCAACAATACGAACACCCATGCCAAACATCACAATAATCAAATCAGTGGTTTTGAGGAAAAAGTGAAAATAGTGGTTTTCAGAAAAAAGCTAAAAAAGTGACTTTAAAATGATTCAATCAAAAAAAGAAAAAAGACCGTTTGAGATACATGCCCAAGTGACCACCAGACCAAATTTCAGAAAAAGTTACTGAAGCATTTCTGAGATACCTGCGTCCACAGCATACGGCCCACTATGTTGGCCGTATTGGGCCGCGCCATCACATTAGTACCTTGTGCCCACAGGGCACAAAGTACTAAAAATCAACATGCATATGTATGACATAAGTCAATGTCCATGTACTAACTTTGAATAAAGTCAGTTTAGACTTGCCAGAGTTATGGCTCCCAACATGAAACAAGCGACCTAGCGGCCGATATAGCTCCGCTGTGTTTATGTAGAGAATAACTATTTTTTACACATGTTGATGAGGAAGGTGGAAATCTTTGATAGCTCAATGCAGAGGCCGGAAAAAGTGGCTAAAATAAGCTGCTAAAATACACAATTGAAGATTTCTTTGAATATATCATCACATCGTATCATCCCTAAGAACATGTCAACCAAAGCTATCTGATGAGTAGTTTTTTGAGAATAAAATTTTCTGACCAAAAATGGCAACAATTGCCCCAAAAAATGAAATTGCAGATTTCATCATAATTTCAAGAGATCAAATTTAGTTCATAACTTCATCTATAGAAACCTGTATACCAAATTTCAAAGCTGTTAGACCAGTACTTTTTTTGAGAAACACATTTTTTGACCAAAAATGGGAATAATTGCCCCCAAATTCAAAATTGCAGATTTCATCATTATTTTTTAATAAATATCATTTAGTTCATCTATAGAAACCTGTATACCAAATTTCAAAGCTATCAGATAAGTAGTTTTGGAAATACACGTTTTGACCAAAAATGGCAAAAATTGCCCCAAAAATACAAAATTACAGATTTCATCAGAAATTCAATATATATTACTTAACTCATCTGTAGAAACCTGTATACCAAATTTCAAAGCTATCAGATAAATAGTTTTGGAAATACACATTTTTTGACCAAAAATGGCAAAAATTGCCCCAAAAATACAAAATTGCAGATTTCATCACAATTTCACTAAATATTATGTAGTTTATCTGTAGAAACCTGTATACAAAATTTCAAAGCTATCAGATAAATAGTTTTGGAAATACACATTTTTTGACCAAAAATGGCAAAATTGCCCCAAAAATACCAAATTTCAGATTTCATCAGAAATTCAATATATATTACTCAGTTTATCTATAGAAACGTGTATACCAAATTTCAGAACTTTTAGACCAGTACTTTTTGAGAAATACTTTTTTTGACCAAAAACGGCAAAAATTGCCTTAAAAATGCAAATTTGCATATTTCTGCAAATTTGAATAAATCTGAAATAGATCATCCCTAGGGACATATGTACCAAATATCAAAGCTATCTGACCGGTAGTTTTGAAAAAGAAGATTTTTAAAGATTTTTTTACCAAAAATGGCAAAAATTGCCTTAAAAATACAAATATGCAAATTTCACCACGATTTGAACAAATCTGACTGAAGTCACCCTAAGTAAACTGCATAGCAAATTTCAAAGCAATCGGACAAGCGGTTTCAGAGAAGAAGATTTTTTTACCAAAAACACCAAAAATTGCCCCAAAAATACAAATATGCAAATTTCACCACGATTTGAACAAACTTAAGTGTGGTCACCCCAAAGGAACTGCATATAAAATTTCAAAGCAATTGGACTTGCAGTTTCAGAGGAGAAGGCAATTGTTGACGGACGACGACGACGGACGACGGACGACGGCGGAAAATCAACCTATTTGATAAGCTCAGTGTCGCTGACAGCGGAGCTAAAAAAACAACAAAATGGCCACCATGTGGCCATATTGGATCATATCGTGAAAAAAATCGATGTACATATGTATTACATAAGTCAATGTCCTTGTACCAACTTTCAATAAATTTGCTTGACACATGTCTGAGTTGTGGTTCCGGACATGAAAAAATCGTAAGAAAATGGTCACCATGCAGCCATATTTAATCTTATTGTAAAACAAATCAATGTGCATATGCATGATATAGGTCAATGTCCTTGTAACAACTTTGAATTAATTGGTTGAGACGTGCCTGAGTTATGGCTCTGTACATGAAAAAATCATAATAAAATGGCTGCAAATTGGATTGTATCACAAAAAAAGTCAATGTGCATATGTATGACACAGGTCGATGTCCTTGTACCAAGTTTGAATAAAATCTGTCAAGATGTGCCTGAGTTTTGGCTAAGGATATGAAAAAATCGTAACAAAATGGCCACATGGCAGCCATATTGGATCATATCACAAAACAAATTGACGTGCATATGTATGACATAGGTCAATGTCCTTGTACCAATTTTGAATAAAATCTGTTGAAACATGTCTGAGTTATGGCTCTGTACATGAAAAAATCATAATAAAATGGCTGCAAATTGGATTGTATCACAAAAAAAGTCAATGTGCATATGTATGACATAGGTCAATGTCCTTGTACCAAGTTTGAATAAAATCTGTCGAGATGTGCCTGAGTTTTGGCTAAGGGCATGAAAAAATTGTAACAAAATGGCCGCATGGCAGCCATATTGGATCATATCACAAAACAAATTGACGTGCATATGTATGACATAGGTCAATGTCCTTGTACCAATTTTGAATAACATCTGTTGAAACATGTCTGAGTTATGGCTCTGTACATGAAAAAATCATAATAAAATGGCTGCAAATTGGATTGTATCACAAAAAAAGTCAATGTGCATATGTATGACATAGGTCAATGTCCTTGTACCAAGTTTATAAAATCGGTCGAGACATGCCTGAGTTTTGGATAAGGACATGAAAAAATTTTAACAAAATGGCCGCATGGCAGCCATATTGGATCGTATCTCAAGACAATTGACATGAATATGTATGACATAGGTCAATGTCCTTGTACCAATTTTGAATAAAATCTGTTGAAACATGTCTGAGTTATGGCTCTGTACATGAAAAAATCATAATAAAATGCGCCTGGCGGCATATTGGATGTATCACAAAACAAATCGAATGTGCATATGTATGACATAGGTCAATGTCCTTGTACCAAGTTTGAATAAAATCTGTCGAGATGTGCCTGAGTTTTGGCTAAGGGCATGAAAAAATTGTAACAAAATGGCCGCATGGCAGCCATATTGGATCATATCACAAAACAAATTGACGTGCATATGTATGACATAGGTCAATGTCCTTGTACCAATTTTGAATAACATCTGTTGAAACATGTCTGAGTTATGGCTCTGTACATGAAAAAATCATAATAAAATGGCTGCAAATTGGATTGTATCACAAAAAAAGTCAATGTGCATATGTATGACATAGGTCAATGTCCTTGTACCAAGTTTGTATAAAATCGGTCGAGACATGCCTGAGTTTTGGATAAGGACATGAAAAAATTTTAACAAAATGGCCGCATGGCAGCCATATTGGATCGTATCTCAAGACAAATTGACATGAATATGTATGACATAGGTCAATGTCCTTGTACCAATTTTGAATAAAATAGGTTGAAACATGTCTGAGTTATGGCTCTATACATGAAAAAATCGTAATAAAATGGCAGCATGGCAGCCTATTGGATCGTATCACAAAACAAATCTGATACAATGTGCATATGTATGACATAGGTCAATGTCCTTGTACCAAGTTTGAATAAAATTGGTCGAGACATGCCTGAGTTTTGGCTAAGGACATGAAAACGTTGTAACCAAATGGCTGCCATGCGGCCATATTGGATAATATCATGAAACAAATTGACATGCATATGTATGACATAGGTTAATGTCTTTGTATCAACTTTGAATAAAATTGGCCTCAGTTATGGCTCCATACGGCCATATTGGATCGTATCACAAAACAAATCGAGGTGCATATGTATGATGTATGATGTAATCCTTGTACCAAGTTTGAATGAAATCGCTCCAGGCAACTTTGAAATATCTGCGTGAACGGATGGACGGACAGACGCACGCATGCACGCATGCATGCACGGACAGACCTATGGACATGACCAAACCTACAAGTCCCCCCAGACGGTGTCCGTGGGGACTAAAAAAATCTGCACAAAGTTTCATCAATTTTGGCACAGTGGTACCAGAAACAGCACTCTAAACCTGAATTATGCAAATTAGCACTAATTATGCATGCCACAAAAATATAAATGGACCTGCATATGTAAGCCATAGTGTAGTATCCTTGTACCAAGTTTAAAAAGAATTAGCATAGGCATATCTCAGATATCTGCATTCATGAGCCCCTATGCATGGACATAGCATTAATATAAATACCATCCTGGAACCCATGTGGATCATTCCTGGCACTGCTGTGGATGGATATCAAATAAAGGAAAGAAAACGGCAGTCACACAGCCAATTTTGATCAAATCATTACAAAAATCAAATTGAATGGAATCGCTCCTAGCATCACTGAGAAATTTGCGTGAACATAACACCAACATCAAATACAGGAAACAAAATGGCCGCCACACGGCCAAATTGGATCGAATCAAAAAACAAATCGAGGTGCATATGTATGGCATAAGTAATAATCCTTGTACTGAGTTTGAATGAAATCGCTCCAGGCGTCTCTGAGATATCTGCGTGAACGAACAGACGCACGGATGCATGCACGCACGCACGCACGGACACATGGACATGACCAAACCTAGAAGTCCCCCCGGACGGTGTCCGTGGGGACTAATTAGAACAAATCTATGTTGGTTCATCCCTAGGGACCTGTATACCAAATATCAAAGCTGTCTGACCAGCAGTTATGAAGAAGAGGATTTTTTACCAAAAACGCCTTTTTTGTGCTAATTTGCACATTTTCGACAATATCAAAAAATAAAAAAGGTAGTTTCTCATAATCATATTTTGCATCTACACAACAAATATCAAATCTGTAAGTACTGCGGTTCTCAAGATGGACATACATACATACATACATACATACATACATACATACATACATACATACATACATACATACATACATACATACATACATACATACAGACTGATGACGGATGACAGACGGATACCCATCCCAATAGCTTCTATAGATTACAGTCTATAGTAGCTAAAATCAAGCGACCTAACAGTCGACAGAGCTCTGCTGTCTATGTAGAGAATAACTTTTTGTGACACCACCAACAGCATACAAACTCACAGTTTTTCTGAATGGGAATTGTGTACAAGCTCACCAAGCTACAGTGTTACCGAAGATGGGACTGGCATATCACCTGCACAGGGCTTTAAATCAGCTTGTTTGTGGGGAAGTATTTGTTCACTTATAATATGAAGACCATTCTCCAACAACAGATCTCTCAATTTTTTCATATCTCTGCCTGGCTAATCACTTACAATAGGCAATTGAAGGAATAATTCTTTTAAAGAGGGCCAAGAGTTGTCCTTTATTTATACTAATCCTTCAATTTCATAGATTGTGTGATGTTAATGTTAATTTTCAGACATACCTGAATGAGAGATCTCATATTAGCAAATGTGAGTCCATAGCACCTCCATGTGGAAAGTTTTTGGACATCCGTTTCATGAGTTCACAAAAACAGCTGTACGTTTTAGCCTCTGAAAGAGATAAAATAAAGTCATATCCAATAACATAATAGCAAACTTTTCCTATATATTTGAATAGTTTTGAAATAAAAGACAAGCAATGTTTTATTTCTATGACTACTATTGTATTATATCTGGTAGATATATTGATAATCAATGAATATAGCTTATGTATAACACATATGTCCATATTGCAATCTGACATTGTCAACATCTGCAAATTTTTCATCTTGTTGCACACTTGCTAAAAAGACAATTGTAGGTCTCTTGACCTTCACTAAAATCACTGAGTTAACTTTCCTGTGGTTTTCTCATAGACATCCATTTAGATATATAAACTGGTCTGGGGCAGTGTAAAAAGTTCTAAATACAAGTAATAAACTTTCCCTGTGCAGACTAGTTCAGCAAAAATTATCTTCAAAATCACTTTAATATTAAGTATGTTGCAGTTTCAACATATCTTAATGAGAACATACCAAGGGGCCTGTCTACTAAATTTAATAATACTCTGATGAGTTTCGTTTCTGGAGATTTTTTTACCAGAACTTAAGAAAATATCCAATATTATAGAAATAACGGACGACGCGCTGACCATTAATGTTTATTTATGGACAAGAGCGAGAGGAAAGCCGAAAATTAACAGGCGAGGCTTGCCGAGCACGTTAATGTTGGCTTTCCTCTCGCCCGTGCTCATCAAAAAACGTTAATGATCAGCGCAGAGTCTGTTATTTCCATTTTATTATCAACGAACCCCCAAAACTGTCAAAATTTACGAAAATTTTCCCAAGTGAACGACAACGGGGCCCGAGAACTTCTTAGTGAGTAGTGCGCGCCCTGCAAAAATTTTTCAAATCCAGAGATTGTTTTGAAAAAAGCGTCTAAACTTGGCCCATAAGTGCTCCATTTTATTTTGTGATTGATTATGATCTTTGTACAAATCACAATTTTCGTTTGAGCTGTAAAGTTACTATGTTTACGATATTATTCATATTCACGGGCATATAAACAAACCATTACTGTGTATTTGTGGGCAGTCACGTGGTTCAGCTCGACCAATTAAAATGAGATGGACAGGGCATGGTAATATAATGCTGAATATAAGGACATTGCAGATGTCACTATAAAACAAACGAAATCTCCACTAACACTATCAAAGGTACATAAGTACCAATTATCGATGTTATCTTATTCAATTTCTGTGTTTCATTCTTGAACTATTTTCACATTTCTATACTTGTTTACATATTTTCAGAGCTGTGTTGCCATGGCAATAGAACCCAATCTACAGCCTACTGTGCATCTTCATAACAAATAATGAAGTGACACATATATGATACAGTGATTCTTTAGTCTTTGCACTGGATGGAATTCACATAAACAATGTATAATGACTGAAAATTAGATGAGCTGAAAAACAGATCTACGTACAGACACCGATACATGATAGATGTTTACTTTAATCCAAAAGATCCATCTTCAGTATTATTCAAAACAAGTCAATCGTTGATGACACAGTCCCAACTTGTTAATGGGTACTTTGATTACAAGTCCTCAGAGAGGATAGAGTCCTCTTCATTAATTAGGTTTGTGATAAAAATACTTTGATACAGATGGCGCTCAATGGCCAAGAATGAGTTCCATGGTGATGAAAACATAAAACCAATGTAGGTAACCATCCTAAAGGTCATTAAATGCAGTGTTGGCGCTAGGAATTTTTTCATTGTAGCCACAGTCTGTTAGTGTGGCTAAAATGATCAAATTTTTTTTAGCCACAAGCAATTTTTATTAGCCACACCCAACAAATCAATTTCACATACAAATTGAACAAACCCTATTTTTAATAACGTTTGTACTTTATTATCCACATGTTTGGCCAGGGCTGTTGTACATACACTATAATTCCTCGACATATAAACCGCTGAGCACATTTTCTGCCAATTTTGTAGCTGCAGATAATAATGACGAGGAGCACGGTAAAACTCCAGGTCCTTTGTGAAAGTTGTCTGTCCTTCAATTAAAAAAATACCGTCAAGGACAGTGTGCTCACATTCGGTTTGAATTGGTAAATCCAAGAAATATTTAAACCAGAAAAACAAGAATGACAAAAGCAAGTAAGGTCTGCAACTTAGGTACTGGAGGTCATCTTTAGGAACATGCATATCAACTTCTATAGCAACGGGACAAGCAGATCCTAAATACATAAGCAAATGTCAACAAAAATATTAGCCAGAGAAGGCTTGACAAAAAGAAAATGTGGGAGAGTGGGGAAAAAATAAACAATGGGAAAAAATGTACAAGGGATCTGGTAAAAAGTAATGCTACTTCATCAATCTTCTAGCCCCTACCCCCTCCTAAATATTAAATGTTCCACCCCTTACATAAGACCAGCTGGTAGGAAATGTATTTACAACCTTGGGGATGTTTTAATTAGTGCTATGAGTGCTATGATTCGAATGTAAACAGCACTTAAATCAGTTGCAGATAGTGAAATGCCTTCCACTGGGGGGGGGGGGGGGATTACAACATCTGGAATTATCCTGGATCCAAATTTCTCATCAGTTCTTGTGTGTCTTACATGCAAAAGTTGCAAAAATTGGTTCACAATGAAAAAATTTACCTCAACTTTGTTTTCTGGATCAAATTTTACAACAAATTGATATTAAATATGACAAAATTATGTTCACAGATTTCGAAACTCTCTCACAACATATCCTGGGTTGGTGTAGGTCATTTAAGGTCACAAACTGAGAAAATTACCTAAAATATAAAAATTTGGGGGTTTCCCAACACTTTGAGCAGAAAATTTATCTAATAACATCCCTCGGGACTTTTGTACCAAATTACAAAGCTATCAGACAAGTAATTTTGAGAACAAGTTTTCTGGACCAAAATTGACAAAAATGTCTTAAAAATACAAATTTGTATATTTCAGGACAATTTCCACATATCTAACTATTGTCATCCCTGGACATCTGTACACCAAATATAAAAGCTGTCTGTCCAGGGGCTTTAAAAAGAAAATATTTTTTATGATTTTTTGACCAAAAATGACAAAAATTGCCCTAAAACAGTAATATTTCCAATTTTGTCGTAATTTCAACAATAAGAAGGTTTACACCCTTGCAAACATCCAATCCAAATTTGAGAGCAATTGGGCTAGCTGTTTCAGAGAAGAATAAATTTTACTTAAAATGAGAAAAAATAACCAAAAAATTCAGCAAAAATACAAAATTCAAGATATCTTCACAATATTCATAAAACTGATTTTGATCAACCTGAGGAATCTGTACGCCAAATATCAAAGCTATCAGATTAGTAATTTTTGAATAAAAAATTTTTGACAAAAAATTCAGAAAATTGCCCTAAAATTACAAATATGAAAATTTCAATTCAATTTGTGTAAACTTGACTTAGGTCATCCTGAGGAACATGCATACCAACTTTCAAAGCAATCGGATGAGCAGTTTCAGAGATAAACATTTTTTGACTAAAAACAGAAAAACATAGGGCCAAAGTCCCTGAAGCTACTATAGACATGGATACAAAATTAAGTATTTCCTGACTGCATGAAATTATCTCACGAAGGTCATCCTAGGGACCTGTAAACCAAATATTAAAGCTGTCTGACCAGCTGTTTTTAAAAAAACAAGCGACTCAACAGTTGACAGAGCTCTGCTGTGTTATGTAGAGAATAACATTTTGTGACACATGTATTGATGAAGAAGGTGGATATCTTTGATAGCTCATTTCAGGATGGCCTGACCAAAAATGGAAAAAAAAATTCTGTAAAAGTACAGATTTGCATATTTCATCACAATTTTAACAAATCTAAGTTGGTTTATCCCTAGGGACCTTGTATACCAAATAACAAAGCTGTCTGACCAGTGGTTATGAAGAAGAAGATTTTTTACCAAAAATGCCTTTTTTGGTGCTAATTTGCATATTTTCAACAATATCAAAAATTAATAAAAAGAGTTTCACAAAATCATATATTTTATCCATAAATCAGTAAGTACTGCAGTTCTCAAGATATTTGAGTGGACGGACGCCTCACAAACGGACATACCGGTACATACATACATACATACATACATACATACATACATACATACCGTGGTACATACTGACAGTGCACGCCGGACAGATACCCATCCTGATAGCTTCTATAGAGTATATTAGTCTATAGTAGCTAATAAACGAGAGTTAATTACATTCTAATTAAAGTAAACAAGACTTGCTTAAATCAAGATTTACGTCATAAAAAACAGCAGATCTGTCAGGTTATAAAGAATCTTAAGCTGGTTATCTTTTTATCAGTATTTTCATCCTATTAACGAAGCACATTTTAACTTTCAAATTAACATTGTAAGTAAGTTCTGTTGAATAAGTTGAGACTGTACGTACTCAGAGAAAGCACACTGAAGAGACAAATGTTTGAAACTTAAGAAGTTCAGGGTCATCAAAAGCATCATGTAACACTTTCATGGCACTGTTTACACAGATTGCATAATTGCTATAAATAGCACATGAGGAATCTTACAGCCCAGCTTTACCATAAAAACCCTATCACTTTCACCACTCTTTTAATTGACCACTCTATTTTTTTCCTCAAAAAGTAATTTTATTTTATCCTTACCAAGTCAACCATAAATGGAAATTAGAACTTTCTCTATCTCTATTTATTTGACCACCCTATCATGACAAACTATTATGAGCAATTTCTTTTAGATAACATACAGGGCACAATAAATGACGGTTCAGAATATGTCAACGTTGGGATTCAGGAAAGTTGCCTTTGCATGTTTTAATCCTCCAAGATGGTAAGCATTTCACTATGAACTGTCAAAAAACGTTGAACTTTCTGATAATTCTACACTAAAATTATTTTGGCTTTGATGATTTCCTAATTAATTCAATTATTTAAAATCATATTAATTATTTTTTTCTGGGTGAAATGATAGGGTTTATACAGTACAAGAATTACATACAATGTAAGTCAAATTTTGATCAAAAATGACAAAAAAATTCCTTAAAAATACAGATTTGCATATTTCATCACAATTTGAACAAATCTAAGTTGCGTTGTCCCTAGGGACCGGTATACCAAATAACAAAGCTGTCTGACCAGAGGTTATGAAGAAGAAGATTTTTTACCAAAAACGCCTTTTTTGGCATTAATTTGACTGTTTTCAATAATATCAAAAAATTGAAAAAAAATAGTTTCTCAAAATCATATTTTTCATCTACACAACAAATATCAAATCAGTAAGTACTGCGGTTCTCAAGATATTTGAGTGGACGGACGCCTCACAAACGGACATACATACATACATACATACATACATACATACATACATACATACATACATACAGACTGACGACGGACGCCGGACGGATACCCATCCCAATAGCTTCTATAGACTATAGTCTATAGTAGCTAAAAATTACCCCAAAAATAGAAACATGCAAATTTCATCCCAAATTTTAAACACCTAATTTGGAATACCTAAATGAACCTGCACACCAAGTTTCAACCCAATCTAACCAAGGGTTACAGAGTTTTAACAATTTGCAGTGTTTTTTTCTTTTTCCCCTCATTTGCATATTTTTGACACTGACAAGTTCATTTCAACAAATTCACATCTCCATCCCTAGGTGCACCTGTACACCAAATACTAAGACAGTAGGTGCTGCGATTTAGGTGTTTTTGATGTGGACGGACATACATACATACATACATACATACATACATACATACATACATACATGCAAATCGGATGCAAATGAACTGATTCAGCTTATACAATAATCTCACATTGGTATACCAAATGTGAGCTAAAAATATGTATTAAAAATTGGTCTTAACTCCGTTCAGATCTATATTTCATGAATGCTGGTGAATAAATTGACCCCTCTCTTTATAGACAGGGACAAACAAAAAGATGGCAATATGCATTAAACTTAACAGATATTTGTACTTGAAGCATTTTTTCTTGTATTAACATCTGTTTATTTTTAACTTTTATTGTGACACAAACAACGAAGAGAGTTCTTGGAACAAAACTTGCACAACATGTCATGAAAAAATCATCAAAGTCTAATCATTGGCCATAGTTATTCCTCTTTTTTATTTTTTACATGATTCCAAAACTGGTGTATATACCGTTATCTGGTGATCTGGATAAAATTACAGTCACAGCATTGTCCATAAAGTATGAAAGAAAACTATTGGTATTAAAAAATTGCTTAGGTTTTGAAAATTAATTAAATTCGCAAACTCAGTGAAAAATCAAAAGAGCAATCACCAATACGACAAATCTATGATCAACTGACTCATCTGTAATCTCACATTTTATACTTTCATGCACAGACAAAAACCTTGCTGAAATTTGTTCAACCATGGTCTAGACCGTGATTCGCCTGTCTTTGTTCTCTTCTCTGTGGTTTTCTTATTTCCTTTTTTTTTTTGTAAGCTATTTTAAACCTAGTTTCTTTCCAAGCTGAGAACAATCAATGAACTATTTGTGGTTGGCAATCGTAGCTGCGCGCAAGCCGCATCGCATCGTACCGTGGATTTGTAACCCATTTGCATTGTTTGGGTGTCTCAAAACTACCCAAACCGTACACGGACCGGAGTATACAAACTGGGGATCTTGAAACTTTTTCACACATGCTCATTTAAGCTGTGGGCAAAGTCCAACGCCATCACTTCAGTCTGTCAGTTGCATGCTCAGGAACTCTGTCGTCGATCATCGGTTGACGTACGACAGAGCAACGAATTATTTTGTTCAAAGGCTAGATATTTAAATGACTGAATATTTTGATAATCTGACCGATCTAAGGGTTATTTTGATACGTTAAAAGTGACAGAACCAGCGTGATTAACGATGGTGCATGCTGTTTGGAATATGTTGTGCTGCTATGCTGGTCGCATGAACTCAAATTACCCTTCATGCTTGCATCCTAACGCGACGTACGTGGTCAAATGTTTCGTACAATGCTGGCAGCATTTATGCTGGAAAATTTTGATTGCGGAAAATAACGTAGACTTATTTGTAACCAGATATAAGCTGAAAATGCTCACATGTTTCATTATATATTGCAGTTATGTGTAAATTTGAACCTTTGCCACATGTTTGCAACTTCATTGAAAGTATTATGATCAACATAATGAACAATGTTCACCGCCGATTAATTCTAAAAGGTCATGGAGTACAAATATGTAATTAGCTATGATAAAAATATTAAAGTACTTTTAACTGCTGTCGTTGTATCACTACTTTATATAGCAAGTGTAATTACCTTTGGCCAAATCCTTCAAGTCATATATGCCGAACTGTGAAAGCTCATTAGATATGCAAATTATAAATTACCTGAAATGAAAATGTGAAATGACTTTCGATATTGTTTTAACCTGGTATAATCATCAATGTACATAGCATGTTTTGCCAACTTTGATCAAGTGAATCCCAGTATATATCCGTAATTAGAAAAGATCATTGAAAATGCAAATTAGGAATTGCCTGGAGAAAAATGCTTAATGACTTTCAATAATGTTGTATCATAGTATCTTTAATGTATGTTTCATCAACTTTGGTCCAGTCCATTCAGATATATATCCCTAATTAGCAAAGTTCATTAGATATGTAACTTAGGAATTGGCTGAAGTAAAAATGCTTAATGATTTTCAATAATGTTGTATCATAGTAGCTTCAATACATGTAGCAAGTTTCATCAACTTTGGTCCAGTCAATTCAAATATATATCCCTAATTAGCAAAGTTCATTAAATATGCAAATTAGGAATAGGGTGAAGTTAAAATGCTTAATGACTTTCAATAATGTTAAATCCTAGTGTCTTCAATATACATACCAAATTTGGTCAATTTTGATCAAGTCAAATCAGATATATATCCCTAATTAGGAAAGTTCATTAAATATGCAAATTCCGAATTGGCTCAAGTAAAAATGCTTAATGACTTTCAAGAATGTTGTATCATAGTAGCTTCAATACATGTAGCAAGTTTCATCAACTTTGGTCCGGTCAATTCAAATATATATCCCTAATTAGCAAAGTTCATTAAATATGCAAATTAGGAATCGGGTGAAGTTAAAATGCTTAATGACTTTCAATAATGTTAAATCATAGTGTCTTCAATATACATACCAAATTTGGTCAATTTTGATCAAGTCAAATCAGATATATATCCCCAATTAGGAAAGTTCATTATAAGGCCAAAAAAAAAAAATATGTGCTGTTCCGATTACCCGACCTACCCCAATTTTAACCCCCCGACCCTAGACTTTTTAGAGCCTCGTAAACCCGGAAGTAAAAATAAAGATATGAAAAAACGTGAAACGCACGAAATCACGCGAGAACTATGACAAATCGCGCGAATCACGCGAGAACTAATACGTCATTCTTATAGAAGTGATGCCAGACGCTCATGAAAAGTTGCGACATGAGCACACTGAACGGTTTCCGGTTTTCAAACTGCTGTATCTCAAAAAGTATTAGAATTTTCGATAAAAAAACCTTCCAAGTCAACTGCTCGTTCTACCATGGGATTATTTTTTGAAAATAAAGAAAAAAATATCGTGTCATTTTAGGGCTCAAAATCAAGCATTATTTTTCGCCATACAGCGTGCCGTACTACGGCACGCACATTTCTCAGGCCACTACTTCCTATATTAGAATGGAATGGCTCGTTACAGTATGTTGTTCAGTGCCTAAACGGCGTTTTGTAGGTAGGTTTTCGCTAAAATGCAGGGACAATTTTCAGTGATCGGAGTTAGTATACAAAACAGCAACTGTTATATTAAATTTGTGGAAAGTTTGAAGCATTTTCATGGCCGTTTTTTGATGTAATCTTTCATTTACATTCTTGTTGTCATTTCCGAACCGCGCCATGCACAGCGCGGCCATATTATGCAGGCCAAGTGAAAACCCGGAAGTGTTTTGTGATAGTGACTCGAGCAAAATTCTGGTCAATTTTACTTTTTATAGTCATTCTATCATTAAAATATAAACCCGTACACCAAAAACTGTGTGTTAAGGTCAGTTCTGAGTAGTTTCAAAATCTATGCGTTCGGAATTTTACCGTGAATTTTGCCGTACGTACGTACTTCGTTGAACAGTCCCTAACTGCCAATGCTACAATCAGCTGTTTTCAAACGTTAACCCTGGTAGTTTTGCGAACATTAAACTGTGTTCATTTTTCATCTGTTGATGTTACACAAAATTTACAAAATGATATTTGACAACAGAAATGAATACTCTTTCAATGATGCATGGGAATAAAGTCAGCATGCCATGGTTATTATTATATGTAAACAACCTTTATTTTTAAACAGCATTAACGTAAACTGGGGAAAATGACAGACATGGGGTAGTGCAGGGATCGGGAATTGATAAACAAGACAAGTTGAAAGACGGGCAAATGAAGAGAGAATGAAAAATCTAAGGAAAGGAAAGGAAAAAATCATAACCCTGACTCTAGATTTCAATGCAAAAGGAAAGTTGAGTACAACAAGATGACAGCTTTTTAGGGGGGAGTAATATTCTTGTGTAAAAAAGGACAGCTCCAGGGGGATTATTCTGTACTGTGAGTTGATCAGTTGAACAATGACTTATTTTATTCATATTCCTATGATTTTTCGTTTTTTGAATATCAGAATTTCTCAAATGTAACATTAAAAAAATTTACAGATCTAAAATATATTTATTCTTTTTTGTTATTACTACTCAAGTTTAACTGTCCAAAATTTGACAGAGCTGGCTTAAAAACTCTGAAAGTTACAGTAGTTTGAAAATGGCGAAAAATAGCTTTTTGACTGGTAGTATACACGGTGCCGTCCAATTTTCAACTCTGTCTCACAAACTTTTTGGCATTTTCAAGTCTCTGTGTAAAGAAAACAAAAGCTCCTTATACCATACTCGTACAATATATTGCACAAAAAAGTATTTTAAAGCAGATTAGTTGGAGAATTAATGTTATTATACAACAATATATTTTTTCATAGGGATACCCACAAAATGACTCTTAGCCATATGTTGAAATTTTTTGACCATTTGTCAAAAAAATCGAGCATATTTTAATTCTAAAAAAATCATAACCCAGGAAGTAGACAAGATAGAACTATCATTCAAACAGTTTTTTGAATCCTGAGACAAGATCTTCAAGAAAACATACAATTCAAGTAAGTTTAACCAAGAACAAAAAAGGGCCTGGTATCCCTACTTAAAGCAGGCCTCGTCTCAAACAAAATGGTGACTCGCGATGGACATAACGTGTACTCAATTTTGTTTTGCAAATGCGATCATGGCGAAGAAAGGTCGATTTTGTCTTCTGTTAAACAGAACCAAACATTCGAAGAAATTTTGGAGGAACACCATCCAGGTTTTTCTGAATGTGAAATGTACTCTATTCGAGTTGAATGTGCCAGTGATGCTGCTGGGCCGTGGTTGGAAGTACAGCAGACAAATATACAGGTTGGCGAGGCTACAAACAACTTGAACATAAAGTATGTGCGTTTTTCTTGCGAGTGACTGCAAAAAGCTGAGGATTTACCTTTGGATAAATAGTTCACTTTCCTGTCAAAGAATTGTTATTCAGCCATATCAATTTCCATGGCAGTCTAATAAACCGCACACTTCAATTCTACCGATGAATATTTTATTTTAATATATTGGTATTCAATTTGAGTGCGTTTCATGAGGAAATTGTTCACTGGTAGTTTGTTTGAACGCGTACAAAATGCACATTTGAGAAATAAAAAATAAAATGAAAAAAAAAAAATTTCCCTACCTACCTACCCTATTTTTGAAAACCATGTAATCGGAACAGCACATATTTTTTTATTTGGCCTAAATATGTAAATTAGCGACTATCTTTCATGTCACCCCTTAATGGTTCCCACTGCTGATATATCTTGGTGTGATCAACATTTGTAGCAAATCTCATCATATTGTGTGCAGTCATTTTTAATATATATCAGTTTTTTCTAAAATCATTAATTATGCAAATGAGCAAAAAGTATGCAAGCCACACCCACCAAAAACTAATCAGTTCTTGCCATTTGCTAACTGAATATATATACCAGATTTTATTCTGATCTGATCAGCTGTTTTTGAGATATCGGACCAACAGACAGACAGACAGACAGACAGACAGACACACACACACACAGACAGACAGACAGACAGACAGACAGACATTGCTGCGACATATGCTCACGTGTTCACACACACAGAAAAAACAACTAGTTGTTAGAATAGTAGGCGACATCAATAATCCAGTACATATTTTGGATCGATCACAATGAACACCCGCATGTTGAAATCCTTGGTCCTTCGGGAAAACAGTCGGTCTGGGATCGCAGGACTGACGTGACTTTTGAAGGCGTCTAGGGTCAATGATCCCAACACAGCAAACATGCAATCCAAATTTGAGAGCAATTGGGCTAGCGGTTTCAGAGAAGAGTAAATTTTACTTAAAATGAGAAAAAATAACCAAAAAACTCAGCAAAACACAAAATTCAAGATATCTTCACAATATTTGTAAAACTGATTTTGATCAACCTGAGGAACCTGTATACCAAATATCAAAGCTATCAGATTAGTAGTTTTTGAATAAAAAAATTTTTGACCAAAAATTTGGAAAATTGCCCCATAATTACAAATATGAAAATTTCAATTCAATTTGTATAAACTTGACTGTGGTCATCCTGAGGAACATGTACACCAACTTTCAAAGCAATCAGATGAGTGGTTTCAGAGAAAAACATTTTTTGACTAAAAACTGAAAAAATTACCCCAAAAATAGAAACATGCAAATTTCATTCCAAATTTAAACATCTAATTTAGAATACCTAAAGGAACGTGCACACTAAGTTTCAGCCCATTCTAACCAAGGGTTACAGAGTTTTAGCAATTTGCAGTGTTTTTTCTTTTTTTCCCCTCATTTGCATATTTTTGACACTGACAAGTTCATTTCAACAAATTCACATCTCCATCCCTAGGTGCACCTGTACACCAAATACTAAGACAGTAGGTGCTGCGGTTTAGGTGTTTTTGATGTGGACTGACATACATACATACATACATACATACATACATACAGACATGCAAATTGGATGCAAATGAACTGATTCAGCTTATACGATAACCTCACATTGGTATACCAAATGTGAGCTAAAAATTGTAACAAAATGGCTGCCATGCAGCCATATTGGATCATACCATGAAACAAATTGATGTAATATGTATGACATAGGTTAATGTCCTGGAACCAACTTTGAATAAAATCGTTTGAGATATGCCTGAGTTATGGCTCTGTACATGTAAAAGTCATAACAAAATGGTTGCACAGCAGCCATATTGGGTCGTATCACAAAACGAATTGACGTGCATATGTATGACATTAGTCAATCTCCTTGTACCAACTTTGAATAAATTCGCTTGATAAATGTCTGAGTTATGGCTCCGGACATGAAAATAAATAATAAAATGGTCACACGGCGGCCATATTGGATTGTATCACAAAACAAATTGACATGCATATCTATGACATTGGTCAAGCTCCTTGTACCAACTTTGAATAAAATCGGTTGAAACATGTCTGAGTTATACCGTCAAGGACAATGTGCTCACATTCGGTTTGAATTCGTAAAATCAAGAAATAGTTAAACCAGAAAAACAGAATGACACAAGCAAATAAGGTCTGCAACTTAGGTACTGGAGGTCATCTTTAGGAACATGCATATCAACTTCTATAGCAATGGGACAAGCAGATGCTACATACATAAGCAAATGTCAACAAAAAATTAGCCAGAGAAGGCTTGACAAAAAGAAGAGGTGGGAGAGTTGGGAAAAAATAAAGAGTGGGAAAAAATGTACAACGGATCTGGTAAAAGTAATGCTCCCTCATCAATCTCCTAGACCCCAACCCCTCCTACCCCAACTCCTCCTGAATATCAAATGTTCAACCCCTTGGTTGACCATGTTTACATAAGAAAAGCTGGCAGGAAATGTATTTACAACCTTTGGGGATGTTTTAATTAATGCTATGAGAGCTCTCATTTGAATGTAAACAGCACTTAAATTAGTTACAGATAGTGAAATGCCTTCCACTATGGGGGTGATTATGACATCTGGAATTATCCTGGATCCAAATTTCTCATCAGTTCTTGTGTGTCTTACATGCAAAAGTTGCAAAAATTGGTTCACAATGAAAAAATTTACCTCAGCTTTGTTTTCTGGATCAAATTTTACTACAAATTAATACCAAATATGACCAAAATTATGTTCACAGCCTTTGAAACTCTCTCACAACATATCCTGGGTTGGTGTAGGTCATTTAAGGTCACAAACTGAGAAAATTACCTAAAATATAAAAATTTGGGGGTTTCCCAACACTTTGAGCAGAAAATTTATCTAATAACATCTCTCAGGACTTTTGTACCAAATTACAAAGCTATCAGACAAGTAATTTTTGAGAACAAGTTTTCTTGACCAAAAATGACAAAATTGTCTTAAAAATAGCGTCAAGGACACTGAAGCTCCTCAAGTGTGAGGCCAGTTGAAGTAGTTGGTTGTTGGTAAGCAGTAATTGACTTGGAGGCATGGGGTTGGGATACGGGATACACAAGATTTGTGTTAGATACCGTACATTTAATTGTATATACGGCATGATTTGGCGCATTAATATAAACATAAGTTGCATACATTAACACCAATCTATCCTGATGGAGTATGTGGCGGTTCATTATTAGGCGACTAAGAGAGTGAGTAAGCGCCATTTACTGCATTGGAATGCAGGACAGCCACCGTAATTTCTCTGTCAGCACTCTAGTGAAAATTGCTTCATTGTGTTTTTCAACATTTAAATTTGTAGGATACAAGTGAATTGCATTTTCACATTGATCTGCTTGACCAGAAAATTCATCAGCCTTTTGCTGAAGTAGGTTTATATCTTCTTGTGTATATTGGCCAACTCTGAGACGATTAAATAATTCTGCAAAATGTTTACCATCTTTCTGTCTGTACAGGCGCAATAGAGAAATAAATATGCAAAAAAGATGAAAGGCTATAGTAGTATTTGTGTAATCGAGCTCAAAGGTCATCGAAGTCATCTGACATTTTGTCAAAAAAAATTGTATCCCATAGTTATCCCTATATACCAAAAATCAGACCTCTAGCTCTATTGGCTTGCCCAGAATTAGATATGTGCATAATTAATAAGGTACAGGATATGGCACCATACGGTCTCCCATCATACCAAATGTGAAGGGTGTAGCACTTGTGGTTATTGAGTTATGGCCATATATGTATATTTTGGTTCAAAGGTCAGCCAGGTCACATAATATTTTGTCAAAAAAAATTGTATCTCATAGTTATCCCTATATACCGAAAATCAGACTTCCAGCTCTATTGACTGGCCCAAAATTAGATACATGCATAATTAATGAGGTACAGGATGCGTCATCATTACGTGTCCCATCATACCAAATATGAAGGTTGTAGCCCTTGTGATTACTGAGTTATGAAGAAATATCTATATTTGAGGTCAAAGGTAATTGAGGTCATGTGACATTTTGTCAAAAAAATTATATCCCATAGTTATCCCTATATACCAAAAATCAGACCTCCAGCTCTATTGGCTTGCCCAAAATTAGATATGTAAATAATTAATGAGGTACAGGTTGTGGCGTCATAAGGTTTCCCATCATACAAAATATGAAGGGTGTAGCCCTTGTGGTTACTGAGTTATGGACATATATGCATATTTGGGGTCAAAGGTCATCAAGGTCACGTGATATTTTGTCAAAAAAATTGTATCCCATAGTTATCCCTACATACCAAAAATCAGAACTACATGTATAGCTCTATTATTAAGCCCAGAATTAGGTATGTGCATAATTAACACAGGAAGTGCCTGGTCATGTGACATTTTGTCGAAAAACTTTGCTCCCATAGTTTTCTCTATGTACCAAAAACACATTGAAGTTGACAGCCAGTTAGAGTGAAATACGATCAAGCTGCAAAACTTAATTAGCCAAGGTATTGTGTGTCAGCGATTTTTACAACATTATCAGCTGGGCTTGATGTGGTCTTGTTTATATCTTTAATCAGCTACACCTCTCAGTTACACATCACACCAGGGCCACTCCACTGTACGCCAGACAGAGAAACATAAACAAATCACTACACTTTGCAATGTCCTGTATCTTTCTTTTTTATTCGTGATGAACAAATGAGCTTGAAAGTTAAGGAAGGTTTTGAAATTTTTGCTTGTT
Organism: Ptychodera flava; assembly: GCF_041260155.1. Taxonomy (NCBI): domain Eukaryota; kingdom Metazoa; phylum Hemichordata; class Enteropneusta; family Ptychoderidae; genus Ptychodera; species Ptychodera flava. The sequence goes on from NW_027248362.1 coordinate 1,022,541, forward strand.
CAGTCTCAGTGAATCTACATATTAAACAATTTTGGGAATTCCTCACAATTGGACACAATGATAAGTTATCTGTTGCTTACAACGGTCTAATTATTGCAACCCTAGTTCTTACAGATGAATCGAATCATGAAATACTGTAAAGGAACATTCTCATCACAGTATACCTCAAAAACAGAACAAAAGAGAAAGTACTAGAGCTGTTACAACTTTTAAAAAATACCTTAAAGCTAAAAATAGAAATAATAGTGCAAAATTTGTCTAAATGGTATAAATGAAATGAGCTACAAGTAATAGAACACATCATAATCATTGTAGCGCGCAAACAAATTCCTTAAGACTCAAATTATTTGTCTGCAACTACTATGCAATAGTCGTCTACAGCTGATATTCCGTAATGCGTTCCCTCTTAAATAAGACGAAGCAAATATCCGATCTAAGTTTCACGTGGTTTATTCGAATATAGGCATGTCTTCCAGACTGAGAACAACAAATTCTCTGAATAGAATGTTGTACTACAAACGTTGAGAACGTTTGGGAATGATTAACTGAAAACAAATCAAACAGAAGGATACAGGAAGTGAGAACTAAGCTACGTTCACACTATGACACAGGAAGTAAATACTCTCTTTGACCAGGAAGTAAATACTCTCTATGACACAGGAAATTGGAAACAGGAAGTAACTAACAGGAAGTGATACTCCTTCTAAGATGACTCAGGGGTCAAAGGTCATAATAGGTGGGTGGTCACGTGACCCACCTCAGTAAACGCCCTCTAACGGTGACTGCACGTTTACTTTCGTTGACAAGATCTCATTTGCATAAAAGCAGCCTTGACTTAATGAATTAGCTGCTTTGAAACAATCACTAACTCAAAGTTGCATAAGAATACAATCACTAAAATCTACTTTAACTAAAAGGTCTCAAAAGTTGTACTATAAACGTAATCAGAGTCCGCTGAATGTGTCCATTATAGCATTCATTGTTCGCATACTTCAATCAGGTCCTTGGCCTTTTGTTAGGCACACGTGCTCTTAGAGTCTCACAATGGAATAAGGCTATTCAATGTTCCTTCAAGAATGTCTGCTTTAAAGTCACAAAAGAATCAACTGAATGGCTTACCGATTTTGTGTAGGGTTGTATAAGACTATCGCATCAACAGGTTCAAAGCTGTTTCATCAAAATGGTCTTTACAAGCAATCTTGGCGAGAACTATAGCCGGTCACTTTCAGAGACATGTCCACTCTCTGAGGGTCTAACTTAAAGTGTCTAAAAGCACGCTTGGAATGGGTGCATGTGCGCAGTGCATAATACAAAAGGTAAACTTTGAAGGACGGAAGTTGATGGTGACTCATGACTTTGAATTTGAACTATGGCCAAATAAGGGGATGTTGATTTTGACCGTAACAATCATGTTTGCAAGTCTTTCAGTGAAAAGGATGCCTTGTAACAAACTGTCTTTTTTTACGTTTTATTAGAATCGTTATGTTGAAAAGGTTCTTGTAGTGCACCATTGAGTCCAATCAGGAACTCCACGAATACATTTACAATGTATTTTGAACATGTAAGTTTATACGGTATGATGCTGGTCTAGCCGGTCAATTCCCAAAGCTACCTGAACTTTCACGCTCACTTGTTCATCACAAATAAAAATGAAAGATACATGACATTGCAAAGTGTGGTGATTTGTTTATGTTTCTCTGTCTGACATTCATGGAATGGCCCTGGTGTGTTGTGTAACTGAGAGCATGTAGCTGATTAAAGATGTAAACAAGACCACATCAAGCCCTGCTGTGTTAATGTTGTAAAAATCGCAGATACACATCTACGGAAGCTAGTTGGCCAAATCTTGACAGAAGGAAGTCTTGACAGAAGGAAGTAAAAGTTGACGCCGCAGTTTATCACATGACACATGGACACACAGACGGAAGTTAGTTGGCCAAATCTTGACAGAAGGAAGTCTTGACAGAAGGAAGTAAAAGTTGACGCCGCCATTTCTAGTTTTCAATTCTAATAGCTCCTCAGTATATAAAACTGAGGAGCTAAAAATACAAATTTGTATATTTCAGGACAACTTCCACATATCTAACTATTGTCATCCCTGGACATCTGTACACCAAATGTAAAAGCTGTCTCTCCAGGGGCTTTAAAAAGAAGATATTTTTTAAGATTATTTTTTTGACCAAAAATGACAAAAATTGCCCAAAAACAGTAATAATTCCAATTTTGTCGTAATTTCAACAATTAGAAGGGTAACACCCTTGCAAACATCCAATCCAAATTTGAGAGCAATGGGGCTGGCGGTTTCAGAGAGGAAGAAATTTTACTTAAAATGAGAAAAAATAACCCAAAAATTCAGCAAAACACAAAATTCAAGATATCTTCACGACATTCATAAAACTGATTTTGATCAACCTTAGGAACCTGTATGTCAAATATCAAAGCTATCAGATTAGTAGTTTTTCAATAAAAAAATTTTGACCAAAAATTCAGAAAATTGCCCCAAAATTACAAATATGAAAATTTCAATTCAATTTGTATACACTTGACTGAGGTCATCCTGAAGAACATGTATACTTACTTTCAAAGCAATCGGATGAGTGGTTTCAGAGAAAAAACATTTTTTGACTAAAAACTGAAAAAATTACCCCAAAAATAGAAACATGCAAATTTCATCCCAAATTTAAACATCTAATTTAGAATGCCTAAAGAAACGTGCATACCAAGTTTCAACCCTATCTGACCTAGGGTTACAGAGTTTTAGCAATTTGCAGGGTTTTTCCTTTTTTCCCCTCATTTGCATATTTTTGACACTGACAAGTTCATTTGAACAAATTCACATCTCCACCCCTAGGTGCACCGGCACATTAAATACTAAGACAGTAGGTGCTGCAGTTTAGGTGTTTTTGATGTGGACGGACATACATACATAAATACATACATACATACATACATACATACATACATACAGTCATGCAAATGGATGCAAATGAACTGATTCAGCTTATACAATAACATCACATTGGTATACCAAATGTGAGCTAAAAAATCGTAATAAAATGGCCGCCTGGCGGCCATATTGGATCGTATCACAAAACAAATCGACGTGCATATATATGACATAGGTCAATGTCCTTGTAGCAACTTTGAATAAGATCGGTTGAGATATGCCTGAGTTATGGCTCTGTACGTGAAAAAATCGTAACAAAATGGCTGCACGGAAGCCATATTGGATCGTATCACAAAACAAATCAACATGCATATCTATGACATTGGTCAATGTCCTTGTACCAACTTTGATTAAAATCCGTTGAAACATGTCTGAGTTATGGCTCTGTACATGAAAAAATCGTAATAAAATGGCCGCCTGGCGGCCATATTGGATCATATCACAAAACAAATCAACGTGCATATGTATGACATATGAAGTAATCCTTGTACCAAGTTTGAATGTAATTGCTCCAGGCATCTCTGAGATATCTGCGTGAACGGACGGACACACGCACGCATGCATGGACATGACCAAACCTATAAGTCCCCCCGGACGGTGCCCGTGGGGACTAATAAGCATGAACAAATGATTTGTAAGAAGACACTGACATTTGGTATGTATTCCTAGCACTGCTCAAGTAATTGCTCTCACTTACCATCATCAAATATCACCAACAAGGGTGCTACCAAGTCACACATCCCTTGCACATATCCAACATCTAGGTGTTCCCAAACATATGTACACATGACATTTCTCAATTTCTCCAAATTTGCAGATGTGAAGTAATAGTAATTCCTATCACAACGCTGAACATCTTTTTCAATACGATGCAGGTTCAAACCAAAACAGTCTAGCAGTTCAGTCTATGCAAGAAAATAAATCAAGAAATATCAGTGACAAAAAAAAGCTAATTGAATTATAAAGTATACCTTTAAAAGGGGCATAGGGCTTTACTTGTACGTACCTAAATTTTCCTCTTTACAAACAATTAGGTCATCAACGGCTAGTAGAATTTCCTACTCAGAGTCAGTGTGACAGAAAATTTTGACCTTACTGAAATGAGAGTCCCAATGCTTCTCAGTGGATGAAAATGTTACAGAGGATAGTTCTTGCAATAGTAACAAAATTTAAAATTGGTGTTTAAAAAGGAGAGACAAGATGCATGAGCTCCTACTGCAACATGTGTCAATTATGACAACGTACCCTGTCTTTTCTCTTAAGGATGTACGATTGGAAAAATATAAGCGTACTGCGCCGATTTCCACGCAGAAATGTATCCATAGTAACCACGCCACACGCGCATAGTGACGTTCCGAACGTTTTTGCGTTGTACAAAATGTTGTCTGCAGGTAAAGATAAATAGCACCGAGAAAATGTTCAGCGTGCCCTCAAAACACGCTGGAAGGTATGAGAATTCAGCAAAGAGATAAAAAAAAATGCAACATGACCGTAGCCTACAGCGCAGCGTAAATCAGAAGTGTGACGTCTGATTTGCTATTCGTGGTTATAATTCCAATGATAGTGTCGCTAGTAGACCTACCGGAAAATGGAAGAATGGCCGTCGCATAGTCGATTTGAATGAACTAGCCGAAAATCTTGACACTTGTGTCAGTTGTGGGCTTGCCTGTACGATTGTCATCGTGTATTGGAGAAACGCCAAGTTCACGGCCTCGGTATAGTGTGTGACAACTTACTTAGCCTGCAGCGAAGTCAACCTAATCCCCACCGATAAGCGATAAATATTACATGATTTTTTGTATGCTGTATTAATATATAGACTCTAAAAGTAGAAGAACCTAAAGGTCTTTGCTTTGTTCTGTCATTTCCCTCTCATTAAAGTTTAATGGTAGGTTTAAATCATGACCATGCCTGGACAGGGCAGGTAGCAACGGCAGGTCAGCAGCATTTGAAGAGCGCCCTCGTACGACGAACCCTGGAGAGCATGGTTTATCGCCAGAACCTGTAAATCCTAGTAAGTTTTTGCAAAATTGTGAAAAATCGAGCTCGGTGACCTACTACACAAAATGTGGTTTTGGAAAATTCACAAAAAGTGCTATTATTTGGCAAAGTTTGAGAAAATTGACATTAGTAGAAACTATCAATAATAAATAAATTACCCTCTCCCATTCCTAAAATTTGGGGCATATTTGTTGCAATTTTGGTTAAAAAATAAATATGATGACTTTTTAACTCAATTTTAATGTAAGTAAAATCTTCAAAGTAGCTTAGGTTTGTAATTTCTTTATTCTTTTACAGTGTAAACGTGAAGAATGCAATCATGATATAAATATGAAAATGATGACCTGTTTTATTGATTTTTAGTGATTTGTGAAAAACCGTGAATTTTTAATGTCATTTTGTAAGAAAACAAGCGCGGTGACCCCATGTTTTTTTCCCAGTTTTGGACTATTCACATATGTAGGTATTCAAAAATCCCCATTTGAAAAAATTGACATTACTTTTACTTTTTCCGATCGTACATCCTTAACACTAAACTTTTCCCACAAATTGGTCTGTTATTCATGCTAACAGGTTTTGTCCCTTACAAACCGATGCCATGATGGTTGCGATAATTTCTCTTATGGTAATTGTAGTAGTCACAATGTGAAAGGCAATGAAATATTAAGAGAAGAGTTTTAGCTGTAAATGTATATTCCAATCAATGCCAATACAAAGTATGGTGCTCTTTTTGAAATGATAATAGTATGTCACTGTATCTAAGAATAACTCACCGAATAGACACCTCCACTTGATGAAACTGGGGAGACAGCCGTAGAATCAGCAGAAAGATGACTGCTGGCATCTAAACAATCTGGAACATGAAGAGCAGTATTCAGTTCTCCCTTTTCCAGAGTTGAACTTTCCACTTCATCTTGATGGTGACTACCATTAAATGTATTCACTTCAATTGGTTGAACATTGGTGATTTCATCCTTTTGGATGACATCTTCTTTCAACATTTCAATTTCTCTATTTTCAATTTCTCTATCGGTTTTATAACTGTGGCAAGATTCACTGCTATTGTTCTCTGTTTCCTCTTCTTCATTCAGAGTGCTACATAAATGCCCAATACCTTCATCACTATCATGGGGAGAACTTTTCTGACTGACAGTCTCAAGGTCAATATTTTCACTTAAACTTCTCCCACTCTCAGTTTCTAAGGTATCTTGCCGAGGGCTTTTACTCCTCGGTATGTCATGTAGCACTGACTTTGGTATTTCTTGCATGATATCCCTGACTTCTTTGTTATTTTCATCATCTTCCCTGTTTTCCATTTCAACTTTGTCTGCAACAGTACCATTCTGTAAATATTCCCCATCATCTTCAACTTCAAAGACATCATTTTCTAGATCATTATCCTGTGATGCCTCTCTGTGTAGTGGTATTTGACCATCCAAACTATTGTCAGACGACAACTTTGCAAGATTAGCTGCTTGAATTTCACGATCCCGTTGTTTTACAATCGCTTCTACAGCAAGCCATTCAGTCATGGTTTGTTCATAAGATTGTCTAACTGACTCATCATGCCTGTTTCTGTCGTCTTCTAACCAGCCAAAGTCATAATGCCCCAACAAATATGGCCAAACCTAAGTGACAATAACAAGAGAAACACATATCATTGAAAGTATTATGAAGTTGAGGTAGAGCAATAGCATTATAATCTTAAGAATTTTGAAATGTAAACATTACATTCAGAATGTGTGGGATTAACCAGTTGGACTCCTTTTCATCACCCAACAATGCCATTATGAGAGCACTTGTAACTTCAAAGTCAAACAACTGACAGGCAAAAATTGAAAAAAAACGATATTTATACTACAGAAATTAGCCCAATTCCCTGTTTCAACGATTTGGATGTTTTAAATTGTGAATGAAATTGCTGAATTTTTACCTACACTTGCAACAATTGTCAGTGACTTCAATTAGGACAGATACTACGGCCGTCATAAAGCAATCCTTCAAAGCAGCCAGTCATGTACATTGTATATTTAAAAACTATCTACTGTTGATTGACCAATCAGAGTGCTCAATTCAGGGTGTTTTATTTACTCGTAAAGCTTTGGTCACCAAATTCCAGAAACGAATGACAGCGCCGTAGTAAAGTACTGTCCAATCAAAAGTGAACATGTCATATTCTGTAGACATCTGGTACGTTTTTTCCCTAATATTCAACTTTGGTAACAAAGCGGAAACCAGCTGCAACACAAAATCTGCGGTGGTACAAACATAAACTAATGTGCCCTAGGGCATTTATAGGATGTTCCATTACATTGGAAGGCTATTTCACAAATAAAAGTTTTAATTCATATCCTAAACATGTTACATTGACAAAGGGGATGGTTGACGTTAACACATTGAAAACGAAAATATATCAGTTAGGGGCGATAGTTTTTAAGTCGGATAAAACATAAACAAATTTAACATAACATTTCCATGTCAAACTTGTGTTGTTTGAAGGACAGAAGTTCTTGCAAATCACAAGCCAGAGTAAAATGTTTATTATAGTGAAGAAAAGAGCACATACCTCATTTCGAATTTCATGGGTTACACCTCCTAAGTATACTAAGCGAAAAAGTTCCTCTTGATTTTTAACCTAAATACAAGTGATACATTTGACAAAATGAGAATTGATAAGTCTACACAAAGACAACAATTAAAATAGTAATCTTGCAGCTGGTATTGCTGTCAACAGTTATGTTAGTGGGACTGATGGCTTCAGCATACAGTATGTCAATTTACATGTGCTCAAATCTTTGTCAACACTCCAGATTACAATACAACTGTACAGAGATGTAATTTCTGTATGTGTACGACTGAACAAAATGACCTGGCATGCAAACATTAATGTTAGATGCAGATTCACATTCTAGTGAAATTACATAACATCTGAACACATTGATTTTTACACTACCATACATTTGAATAACTTGCATTTTGACTTTGAATAGGGTCTTGGTGCTATCATGTTAGGTTTGCTAAATATGTGTGATAGAGGTCCCAAGCTAAATCCTATATCCTTGTGTATCACATACTTTTGTTTGTCCTCAACGCTATACATCTCCACAGTACAATGTACTCAGACAAATCCTTAGTCTAGTATTTTGTTGAATATATCGTTGAAATTTTGTTATAACATGTAACACGTCATTGACAATGACATAGTCCCCACTTGTAATAGGAGTATTAGTCTTGATGGGGCAGGGAAATGTGGTCATTAAGAAGTATCACTGGAATGTATATGTTGAGATCTATGGGAACATAGGTCTATGTCGTTGTTCCCAATTTGAAACACATGAAGCATGTCTAAGTTATGGTTCTAAATCGGGAAAAAAGATCAGACCAGCCAAGAAATACATATGCGCATAATAATGAGGTACAAGATGTGACATCTTAAGGTCTAATATCCTATCAGAATTGGAGGGTATAGAACTTGTGGTTACTGAGTTATGCATATATATGTATAATCAAGGTCAAAGGTCATAAGGTCACGTGACATTTTGAAAAACAATTGTATTGCTAATTAATCCCTATATGCCAAAAATCAGACCTCTAGCTCTATTCCCTTGCCCAGAATTAGATGTGTGCATAATTAATGAGGTAAAGCGTGTGTTGTCATAAGGTCTCCCATGCTACTAAATATAAAGGACATAGCACTTGTGGTAACGTATTTATCGACATAGACGTATATTTCAGGTCAAAGGTCATCGAGGTCACATGACATTTGGTCAAAAAATTTCTATCCTATAGTTATCCCTATATACCAAAAATCAGACATCCAGCTCTATGGGTTTGCTAAGAATTAGATATATGCATAATTATTGAGGTACAGTATGAAGCATCATAAGGTCTCCCACCATACCATATATGAAGGGTGTACCACTTGTGGTTACTGAGTTATGGACAAATATGTATATTTGAGGTCAAAGGTCATCAAGGTCATATGACATTTTGTCAAAATAATTGTATTGCTAAGTTATCGCTATATACCAAAAATCAGACCTCTAGCTCTATTGACTCGCTCAAAATTAGATATGCACATAATTAATGAGGTACAATATATGGCGTCATAAGATGTCCCATCATACCATATATGAAGGGTGTACCTCTTGTGGTTACTGAGTTATGGACAAATATGTATATTTGAGGTCAAAGGTCACCGAGGTCACATGACATTTTGTCAAAAAAATTGTAGTGCTCAAGTTATCCCTATATACCAAAAATCAGACCTCTAGCTCTATTGGCTCGCTCAAAATTAGATATGCGCATAATTAATGAGGTACAATATGTGGCATCATAAGCTGTCCCATCATACCATACATAAAGGGTGTACCACTTCTGGTTACTGAGTTATGGACAAATATATATATTTGAGGTCAAAGGTCACCGAGGTCACGTGACATTTTGAAAAAAAAATTGTATTGCTAAGTGATCCCTATATACCAAAAATCAGACCTCTAGCTCTATTGGCTCGCTCAAAATTAGATACGCGCATAATTAATGAGGTACAATATGTGGCGTCATAAGCTGTCCCATCATACCATATATGAAGGGTGTAGCACTTGTGGTTACCGACTTATGGACATATATATATATTTGAGGTCAAAGGTCACCAAGGTAACGTGACATTTTGTCAAAATATCTGAGATATCTGTGTGAACGGATGGACTCACGGATGGACTCACGGACGGACATGACCCAATCTGTAAGCCCCCTTGACTTCATCCGTGGGGACTCAAAACTGTGTAAGTGCATCCTTTTTGCAATATGAATACGATGAGAAACTAAATTTTTATTTTTCTTGGCCTTATACATGGGAGTCTATGGACTGCCTTATGCATGGGAGTCTATGGACTGCCTTATATATGGGAGTCTATGGAGACTGCCTCATACATGGGAGTCTATGGAGGTGAAAACTAAAAAGTCCTCTAACACGGCCAAAATTGATCGTATTGTGAAACAAATCGACGTACATCTGTATGGGGTAGGGTACTATCCTTGTGCGAAGTTTGAAAGAAATTGACCTGGGCATGTCTGAGATATCTGCGTGAACGGACGGACGAACGGACGGACACATGGACGCACGGATGCACGGACGGACAGATGCACGTACATGACCAAACCTATAAGTCCCCCCGGACGGTGTCCGTGGGGACTAACAAGCGACATGAAAAGTGACCATTTTTGAATAGCTTTTGTGCAAATATATATATATCAATGTCTATGTTAAGTCAATTTCTTTGCCATTGTTTATGCTAAGGGTATGACACTGGAATTGCTTGTCACCAGAGATGGCTTTATCATGGATAATACTGTCTACTCCAGTGGTCATGGTGAAATGATGGAAGTGATTTGACAAAAAATGTGAATCTTCTTTGAACATTACGTTTGACATGTAATGTTTGAGGCTTCATTCTTGTTGATTTGTGATTCTTTTGCTGGGCTCCATCCTGTGCATAAACACTCCATGTGACCACTCATGTGAAGTTGAAATATATGAATATCAATTTTCACAGATTAGGTAATCTTCCATTAGTCCCCATGGACATCCGTCCGTGCGTCCGTGCATGCGTCTGTCCATTCACGCAGATATCTAAGAGATGCCTGGAGCGATTTCATTCAAACTTGGTACAAGGATTACTTCATACGTCATACATATGCATGTCAATTTGTTTTGTGATACGATTCAATATGGCAGCCATGCGGCCATTTTAATATGATTTTTTCATGCACGGAGCCATAACTCAGGCACATCTCAACCGATTTTATTCAAAAATGGTACAAGGACATTGACCTATGTCATGCATATCCACATTGATTTGTTTTGTGATACGATCCAATATGGCCACCAGGCGGCCATTTTAGTACAATTTTTTCATGTACAGAGCCATAACTCAGGCACATCTCAACCGATTTTATTCAAAGTTGGTACAAGGACATTGACCTATGTCATGCATATCCACATTGATTTGTTTTGTGATAGTGGTGATAGTGGTATCATTTATATATATATATTAAGTGGTATCATTTATATATATAAATTAATTGCTAGTTTGCATTTCCATGATGGATTTTTGTTTTTAGGGTGAATGTCCAAGGTACTGTATCAAACTTTATGAAATATGGTACCAGTGATAATCTGTCAGTGTTAAGATAGGATGCAAAAATGTTTGGCAGCATCCTGTTGATTACGTACTAATTGATTCATTTTCATTACCTTTTGTAATTAGTATGGCAGCTTACATTGATTTTTGTTTTCACCACCATGGAACTCATTTTTGGCCATTTAAGGCCCCATCTGTATCGCAGTATTTTTAATCACAGACCTAATTAATGAAGAGGACTCTTTCCTCTCAGAGGACTTGTAATTAAAGTACAAGTGGGGACTGTGTCATTGTCAATGACTTGTTTTTTCATGTCTCTCAAATTGAAATAAAAAATCTTCAGTATGAAAACTTTGAACTGACCTGTCCATCTTCTTGCAGCATTGACCACTTTTCAATGGTAAGTCCATCATGATCATTGGAAAGACTATCAGCAGGCACTGCAGAATTGTGAACCAATCCTGAGAGATGTGTTCGGACAGTATGTAAATGACGACAGTGAGCAAGCCCTGAAATATATGATATCCATGATGTTCTCATTGCCTGATAACAACAGAGGCCTAATATTCTTGTTATACAACAGTTGATGCCAGTCATTATGTATAAATGAGAAGACTGATAAAATGAAATACAGATAATCAGATTTATGGGCATAGCAAACATTCCATGCATTCATTATGTAACTATGATGACTGTTACAAAAAGATAAACAGATTAATCTACATACTATACCCCCACCAGCATAAATTTTCAAGACTTGGTAAGGTGTAAATTGATGTGTCCATGTTAATAGCCTCATCCAAATTATGCTAAATGCTTATTTGCCATTAATTATGGTATTCATGAAACTAAAAGGTACTGAAAACATGTTTATTCAACAAACAAACAGTTTGTCCCGAGTATGTATAAACACTGAGTGAAATTGTATTTACCAGAGAGATTATTGATGTGTGCAATTGATATGGTAAGTTTTGACTGACAAGAGACAAATTATGGAATGACATTTACGACATTGCAAAATAAATGACCTTACTTAAAGTCTGGGCATGACATAATGCTGAAGCAACTTTAGCCGAAAAAAACATTAACTTACATCCATAAAAAGCCCTTGAAATGATCTGTTTCTTCATGGTATCACAAAGAAGTCTTATAGATGCTCTGTAATTAATAAAAATGGTATTTAATGGAAATCGGAGTGATATTAAGATGCCCAGCCTCCATTTTATTTCATGGAAATCGGAGTGATATTAAGATGCCTAGATTCCATTTTATTTCAGAAATAAACTGCTTTATTGTCAGTGACAGCAATTAAGAAATCATTTACACTAGTACACAAATACACCAAATATATACTAATACAATCAGTTCCTTATCCCTGCTTTTGACACCAGTTCTTGTTGACATTTATCATTTAATATGTGATTTGTTCTCCTTTGAAAATTGTGTTCTGTTATTTAATTTGTAAGAAAGTTGTGTTTGTTGATTTCATGTAGAATATATTTGCGCTAGGCTTACTGTATATCACTTTTCTGTGTAGATTTTGCATGTAGCAATGAGTAGTGAACTTTGGCTTTACATCAATATGAATGTTAACTAAGGGATAAAACCAACATAAACCTACAAACAAAATCTTTTTGTCAGACAGTCCAACTTTAAGTACAAGGCTTAGTGTGGGGGAGGATAAAACATGTAAATTACTTAGTTTTAAAGCCATGGAGCTTTTATATAGGGTAGGGCTGTGACAGGGGTTTTCACAGAGAATCCTAGCATAGCATTTATACAGAACCCTTAGAAGTATTTTCTGGTATAACAGGTCTCCAAAACTCAACATGGATAATAGGGCTGACACATGTTAGTAAGAGTGAGACAGTATGCATCTACACTCAAACCATTCATCTACGCTAATAATAATATACACTATGGCTTCAGAAAAAGGGATTGGCAGATAGTCAGTGTTCTGTGCATGTTATTCCATTAGTCTACCTTATTTATTCGTTCATTATTTCTTTGCACTTGTTTATTGTCTCTTCAGTGTTCATTTATTGACTTGGGTCCACAGCCACAGCAACTGACCACATGCTTGAACTAACAATTGTTCATTGTTTCTTCAGTGTTCATTTATTGACTTGGGTCCACATGCTGACAACATGCTTGCTCCGACACTTATAACAGAACTTGGACTACACAACACCTCAATTAAAGATCCCTTAGCTGTATTGTATATCTTTGGTCATTTTTTTTATTTTGTTTGTTCTGTGTATCATCTGCAGTTTCTGGTTTGAATCCCTGAACCATGGAGAAATTCCTAATATTTAGCTCATAAATATACCCTATATGAGTATAATCTGCATTGTTATTGTTTAAATTTTGTATTCAGGTCCGGACTAGAATACATTTATCAACAATAACAATGGTCATTTCACATGGCCACCGGGCATTGGTCATGATGATCGAATTATAGTACAAGCGACCTAGCAGCCAATATAGCTCCGCTGTGTTTATGTAGAGAATAACTTTTTTTGACACATGTTGATGAAGAAGATGGAAATCTATGAATAGCTCATTTCAGTGACCAGAAAAAAAGTGGCTAAAATAGCTGCAAAAATACACAATTGAAGATTTCATCATAATTTGAAAATATCACATCGGATCATCCCTAAGAAAATGTCAACCACAGCTATCTGACAAGTAGTTTTTTTCTGAATAAAATTTTCTGACCAAAAAATGGCAAAAATTGACCAAAAAATACAAAATTGCAGATTTCACCATAATTTTAATATATCATATATTACAATAATCCCTTGGAAACTGTATACCAAATATCAAAGCTATCACCTTGCAGTTTTTGAGAAACAAATTTTTTGACCAAAAATGGCAAAAATTGCCCCCAAAATACAAAATTGCACATTTCATCAGAAATTCAATATATATTACTTACTTTATCTGTAGAAACCTGTATACCAAAATTCAAAGCCAGTAGACCTTTTTTTTTTTTGAGAAACACATTTGTGACCAAAAGTGGCAAAAATTGCCCAAAAAATACAAAATTGCAGATTTCATCATAATTTCGCTAAATATGATTTAGTTCATCTATAGGAACCTGTATACCAAATTTTAAAGCTATCAGATGAGTAGTTTTGGAAATACACATTTTTTGACCAAAAATGGCAAAAATTGCCCTAAAAATACAAAATTACATATTTCATCAGAAATTCAATATATATTACTCAGTTCATCTATAGGAGCCTGTATACCAAATTTCAGATGAGTACATTTTGAGAAACACATTTTTTAAGCAAAAATGGCAAAAATTGCCTTAAAAATGCAAATTTGCATATTTCTGCGCAATTTGAATAAATCTGAAATAGATCATCCCTAAGGACCTATGTATCAAATATCAAAGCTGTCTGACTGGTAGTTTTGAAATAGAAGATGTTTAAAGTTTTTTTTACCAAAAACGACAAAAATTGCCTTAAAAATACAAATATGCAAATTTCACCAGGATTTAAACAAACCTGACTAAAGTCACCCTAAGTAAACTGCATATCAAATTTCAAAGCAATCGGACAAGCGGTTTCAGAGAAGATTTTTTTACCAAAAACAGCAAAAAATGCCCCAAAAATACAAATATGCAAATTTCACCACAATTTGAACAAACTTAAGTGAGGTCACCCCAAGTGAACTGCACATAAAATTTCAAAGCAATTGGACTTGCGGTTTCAGAGGAGAAGGCAATTGTTGACGGATGATGACGACGGACAACGACGGAAAATCAACCTATTTGATAAGAGCGCATGAAAACAAGACTGTTCCAAAATAGAGTTTATTTCTAAAACTTCGATGTTTCGATTCCACACTCTATTTGATAAGCTCCGCGTCGCTGACAGGGGAGCTAAAAATTCTGTAGTTGATACGTTGAAACAGAGTAGTGAAAAATAGTGTCACTGTCTCCCATTTTACAGAGATACTAAGTACTGGTACACACATGACATTGCATTCTAGGATCAAGACTATCATGTTTTACAGCAATCCAACAAATACTTTGGGAGAAAATGATTTTTTGACAAAAATGGGAAAAATTGCCCCAAAACTACAAATATGAAAATTTCACTACAATTTGAACAAATCTGACCAAGGCCAACCCTAGGATCATACATACAAGTTTTCAAGGCAAGGGGATGAGCGCTTTCAGAAATTTTTTTTTGACAAAAAAAAGGAAAATCGCCCAAAAAATACAACTTTCAAAATTTCACCACAATTTGAAGAAATGTAACTTAAGTCACTATAAAGAGCCTGCATACCAAGTTTCAACCAACTCTGGCCAGTGGTAACAGACTTTTAGCAATTTGCAGGATTTTTCCTTTTTTCCCCTTCATCTGCATATTTTTGACTTTGACATGTCTATTTCAACAAATTCACATCTCCACCCCTGGGTCCACCTGTCCATTAAATACTAAGATGGTAGGTGCTGCCATTTTGGAGTTTTTAATGTGGACGGACATACATCCGCACATACTAACTAACATACATACATACATACATGCATACATACATACATACACACATACATACATACAGACAGACAAACAGATAGAGACATGCATACATGCATATATTTATTTTTACAGCTTTGAACCTCCAACAGCCGACCAACTTGTCAATATCAGCTTGTTCAACTTGATACTACTGCTTATAATAATATAAACGAGTGTTAATTACATTCTAACTAAAGTAAACAAGACTTGCTTTTCAAGATTTACGTCATAAAAAAACAGCAAATCTGTCAGGTTATAAAGAATCTTCAGCTGGTTATCTTTATCAGTATTTTTATCCTATTAACCAAGCACATTTTAACTTTCAAATTAACATTGCAAGTAAGTTCTGTTAAATAAGTTGAGCCTTTGGTACTCAGAGAAAGCACACTGAAGAGACAAATGTTTGCAACTTAAGTTCTAGGTCATCAAAAGCATTATAAGGAATCATGTAACACTTTCATTGCACGGTTAACACAGATTGGATAATCGCTATAAATAGCACATGAGGAATCTTACAGCCCAGCTTCACCATAAAAACCCTATCACTTTGACCACTCTTTTAATTGACCACTCAATTTTTTTCCTCAAAAAGTAATTTTATTTTATCCTTACCAAGTCAACCATAAATGGAAATTGGAACTTTCTCTATCTCTATTTATTTGACCAACCTATCATGACAAACTAATATGAGCAATTTTTTTTAGATAACACAGAGCACAATATATGACTGTTCAAAATATGTCAAAGTTGGGATTCAGGAAAGTTGCCTTTACATGTTTTAATCCTCCAAGATGGTAAGCATTTCACTATGAACTGTCAAAAAAGTTGAACTTTCTAATAATTCTACACTAAAATTATTTTGGCTTTGTTGATTTCCTAATTAATTCAATTATTTAAAATCATATTAATTATTTTTTTCTGGGTGAATTGATAGGGTTTATACAGTACAAGAGTTGCATACAATGTAAGTCAAATTCAGTTAAAACATCAATTACCGTCTAACATTGCATCATTCCTATAAATAACACCTCAGCCTGGAACAGCACAATCATAATCTGCTCATTCAAACAGGCAGTACTTGACTTTGAATGAATGACCTACTACATTTCACCTATGTACCAAATTTGAAAGCATGACAAAAAGTACCACAAAATTTGCAAAATTTCGCCTTGAGTTCACAGAGTCATCTTCAGGTCAATCCTAGAAACCTGCACACCCAATTAGAAAGTAATGGCATACACAGTTTCAAAGAAGATTTTTTTAAGGAAAAATGGCAAAATTGCCCAAAAATACAAATATGCAAATTTTGCCATAATTTTGATGAATTCTATTTTGAGTTATCACAAGGCACCTGCACGCCAAATTTTAAAGCGATCCGACCATTGGTTTAAGAGAAAAAGATTTTTTACTAAAATGGCAAAAAAAGAAAGAAATGAGTAGTTCCTGAGTTATTGATTTTTGAGCATTCTCGCCGTTTTTTCTACCTCATTTGCATATCTATGAGACTAAAAAGTTCATTTTAACAACGGCACGTCTACACCATATATGGCATCACTACACTAAAAATCAGCTTAATACGTGCAGCGGTTTGTGAGTTTTTGCGTTGGACAGACAGACATCCCACATACATACATACATACATACATACATCTCACATACAGACTTTTTTCAACCATATAACCTCCCAATTGCCATATATGTATGCCAAATGGGAGCTAAAAATTAGTCAAAAGTTATAGCTAATGTCCCTTTAATATGCCTTAAGATGGGACACCGGGATCTTTTTGTGTGGTTGCTATGGGTGTGTTCTGATCTTTCCCTTGACTTTTGAGGAAAATGTTCGGCACACATTTCCGAAATGCAGAGAGACGACAAAAACCAGTTGCGCTGTGAGCATGCGCCCGGTGACAACACAGATATGCAAATTAGGTAGTCAAAAGTTCAAAACCCTAGTGCTTTTTAAATTGAACCACCAGATATGAACTGAAAATGCTCACATGTTTAATTATATGTTGCAGTTATGTGTAAATTTGAACCTTTGCCACATGTTTGCAACTTCATTTAAAGTGTTATGATCAACATAATGAATAATATTCACCACAGATTAATTTTAAATCCAAGTATATATCCCCAATCAGGAAAGTTCATTAAAGTATGCAAATTAGGAATTGACTGAAATGTTCTCATTAAATATGCAAATTATGAATAGGCTGAATTAAAAATGTTAAATGACTTTCAATAATGTCGTATCATAGTATCTTTAATGTACAAAGCAGTTCGTCAACTTTGTTCTAGTCAAGACAGATAAATATCCTTATTAGGAAAATCATTAAATTTGCAAATACGGAATCGGCTAAAGTAAAAATGCTTAATGACTTTCAATGCTGTATCATAGTATCTTTAATGTACATAGCAAGTTTTGTCAAATTTTGTCTAGTAAATACAGATAAATATCCCTATTAGGAAAGTTCATTATATATGCAAATTAGGAATTGGCTGAAGTAAAAAAGTTTCATGACTTTTAATAATGTTGTTTTATAGTATCTTCAATATATGTTGCAAGATTCATCAACTTCGGTCGAATCAATTCAGATATATATCCCTAATTAGTGAAGTTCATTAAATGTGGAAATAAGGAATTGGCTGAAGTAAAACTGCTTAATGACTTTCAACAATGTTATATCACAGTACCTTCAATGTACATCGCAAGTTTCATCAATTTGGTAAAGTCCATTCAGATTTACATATCTAATTAGGAAAGTTTATTAAATATGCAAATAAGTATTTGGCTGAAGTGAAAATGCTTAAGGTGGTTGGAAAGGCTAGAGCGTCAGTTATAAATTTCAACAAAACTATTAAAATATAAAAGTAGTCAACATTCTCTGTGGAATAAAAAAAACTAGACATTTGGGCACAAAGGCATTGCAGAGTTATAGCCTGTTAAAACTTCTGAAAAACTGACCAAATAAGAAGAAGTTGGGGAGTCCTTAGTGTATTAACTATGGTAGAGGTTCCCTAGCTTTTAATAAAATGTTTGAAAAGGGAAAGTCATTATTTGCTGTTTTTCAGGAAAGTTTGACAAGGTGGTGCTGGCATTCAGAGTGAGTGACTGCTATTGTAAATGCATTTTTAGATTCTTTGAGTGTCATAGAGGTGTCAAAAGTGAGATTAACCAAAAAAAACTGCTCTATGACTTCAAAAGAGGGGTGCAAATATGGCTTGTTTTCAACATTTTTGACAGAATAACAGTTTTCCTACATAATTGTATACCAATTTATCCAACTTTGAAATGAGATATGAACATGGAATTTTTACAGCCTATTAACAAGGTTACAGATAAGATTTGCACGGCACAATTTTCCTGTATTTGAAGTACTTTTTGAAAAATCACATTTTGAAATTTGAAAGAATTTTTAATAATTTTTTGATATATAAACCCATGTAAAATCATAAAAACAAATTTTATTTACAAATCCTGCCGTACAAATCTTACAATATATAGTGTCAACATATATATAACAAATTTGGTTATATTAATACTATCCAATTATTATTAAATTCAAATATGTAAAAAAAATATGAAAAATTAAATTTTAATATTTACTGGTGTCGTATTTCAAAATCATGGCTGCAAATATACAATTTTTATATTCTTTGGAGAAAATATTAACCAAGGGAGTTATCCTGAAAATTTGAACTAAATATCTTGATTCTAACACTTGAAACTTGACATTAACTCTGAGAAAAGAATTGGTGCAAAAATAGCCTTTCCAACCACCTTAATGACTTTCAATAATGTTATATCATAGTATCTTCAATGTTCATAGCAAGTTTCATCAATTTTGGTCAACTCAATTCAACTAAATATCCCTAATTTCAAAATATCATTAAATATGCAAATTAAGAGTTTGATGAAGTAAAAATGCTTAATGACTTTCAATAATGTTAAATCATAGTATCTTCAATATACATACCAAGTTTTGTCAATTTTGATCAAGTCAAATCATATATATATCCCTAATTAGGAAAGTTCATTAAATATGTAAATTATCCATTATCTTTTATGTCACCCCTTAATATCTTTCACAGCTGATATATCTTGGTAAGATCAACATTTGTAGAAAATCTCATCAAATTGTGTGCAGTCGTTGTCAATATATATCTGTTTTTTCTAAAATCATTAATTATGCAAATGAGCAAAAAGTAAGCAAGCCACACCTACCAAAAACTAATCAGTTCTTGCCATTTGCAAACTGAATCTATGTACCAGATTTGAGTCTGATCTGATGAGCCGTTTTTGAGATATTGAGCACACAGACAGACAGACAGACAGACAGACAGACAGACAGACATCGCTGCGACATATGCCCGCGTGTGTCAACTCGTGAGCAAAAAATACTTGCCCAGAGTTTTATTTAGTGAACCAGGCTAGGGCTTTACATATTCCTTTTTCGACCAGAGTGATTTGATTTTTGTTTTTCACTGGGGCATTACACCCCTGCAAAAATCACAGATTTTGAGCGTTTCGGGACATACACTTTTCTTGATATTTCTCGTTAGAGTAAGGCTTGTCCAAAAATCGATACGTCAACATGTAGATACTTCGAACATATTTACTGGTTGTAAACATCAGTAAAATTCGTTGGCGATGAGAAAAGCCGTAGGGATTTTACTGTCGACCACCAAATATTGAGGTATGTAAGGGTGCCGGAAATCGACAAGTGCAGGGGCCGAAGTGAGGGCCAGCACAATCAAAGTGCGAGTGAATGTGAGGGCTTGGAGTGAGGGCTCTCACAATCTAAGTGCGAGCAAATGTGAGGGCTTGAAGTGAGGGGCGCCATGAACTGATCAAATTCGGGCTCAGGCATACGAAAAATGAGAGTTAAAGTAGTTTTCAACGTTGAATAAACACTTACTATCTCCAGTACACAGTCGCGGCGCAGCATAGCTCTGTGAACCGTTGAACGGCTGAGCACCGAACGAGTTTACACAATAACCTGCGTACAGCATTTTGTACAGATCATGACCCGTTACATCACTTCCGTCTTTTTTGTTAACCTTTTCATGTTTTTTGTCATTGCATTTCAAATATCACAGATATCTTTTTTATTATTAATACATGCAACTCAAGCGAGCGATACTTCTTCTGGTACCATTGTACGACTAGCGCGACTAATAAATGTTCAGTCAAACAAGTTCACGACCTAGGCATGTGAACTCTGATGCTGTTTATCCTACATGGCGTCATATACGGAGTTTTTGCCGGAGAATTTTCGAAGAAAGAAGAAACTTTTTTGAAGAAATTTTAGAGTGGCTTGTTCACCAGATAAAGTAAGATCGTGGGAAATTGTATTTTTGAAGACTTGTCTGGCTCTCTATGATTTTTTTGAGGATAAAAATGATGAAATAGAAAACTCTGAGAAATCAGACAACAGCAAATGAAAAGTTCTTTTTTACATTTGTACTTACAGTATGCTTTTTATTTTCTCTGTACACAAATTTTGATAATCATTTCAAAAGATCAGAATATCAGGGGTCATGAATGCTTGTAACCTTTACATTTTATTAACAATGATGGATATTCTACCTCAATAAAGTATGCCATTTTGGTCAACGAGCCCTTGAATATTGTTCACTGAATCAATCTCATGGTCAATTATATTTAGTTATATTGTCACAGAAATCATAGCTATCTCTGTGTAGTCGCGATTGACCAGTCATTAGCTAGAAATCTGACTGTCTCCTTTGTTTCATACTATATAAGCGGAGAGCTCTGCGACCTTGCATCTCATTCATACGTTGTTTGTCTGTAGCGGAAATGATTGTGCCGTTTCCGGCTCTGCAACTCTTTTAAGCCAACGACTGGATGATTTAATAGAACAAGCGATCTATCGGCGAGCAACACATCACGACCGAATCACTTGCTGTAAAACTAGCCATGTCAAACACCGGAAAAATTGTTCTGCCGAGTGAAGTTCACGTAAAAAGTCCCAACTTTAAAGGCATATTTCTCCTAAATAAATGATGTTTTTTTCACTCATGATACTTCATTTTGATTGTAATAAACTTCTTCTTTATTTGTAAAGAAATAAAATCGAAAAAATGAAACAAATAAAAAGTTATAAAAACTTGAAAATTGGGTTTTGTTCTCTTGCCGGGATTGCCAGAAAAGGGTGATTTTGCGACCTCTATATTAAATGGAACATTCCACTGAAACGTATGGGCCGATTTCAATGTATGACCCCTTGTTGGAAACGTCAGATAATTTTCTAATGTGTCAGAGCCCCGATGTTGCGATATTCACATGTTGTCATCGTTTGAAATTGAAAGAAGAACTTTGATCGAAAATCTCGACCTCAAGACAGCAAAATTTTGTATGAGTGGTTATCTGATGATAAAATTTAGTGTATATTTAGTAAGATTCGAAGGTTTCATGAAATTTTGTTGAGCGGTTTTGATGGAAATTGATCAACAAGTACGTTGAGCACAATCGGGAGGTAGCGTGAGTGCTACTATCGACATTTCTGCTGCAAAAATTTTAGTCCACGGGGCTTTGTTTGCCGTGTTGGCTGTCGACATAGCTGCAATAATTGTAGTCCACGTGTCTTTGTTTTGCCGTGTTGGCTATTCAGCCACTGGCATAACCACGGCTGAATAGCCTACACTGTAAACAAAGGCCCGTGGGCTACAATTATTGCAGCTACCAACATTGTGACTTGAGTGAGGCCAGTGTGTACGCTATCGCATTCTGCGCAGACAGTTTGGATGAGTGTATATTCGCGTAAAGCAAAATATTTACTTGCAGTTTTGGAAAGTTTGAAACCACTGTGATTCAGGATTTACTTCAGAAGATGCTTTAAAAATGGAACTTGTAATTTTTTTCTGAACGAATGGACTATATGGCTTTATTGTTAACAAATGCTAATAAACATCGGGTGGCAGCTCGCAGTGTGCAAAATGAACAAACTTTTATGGAAATTTTTGACCTCAATACAGCAAAATTGGGGGTAACTGACTTTCTTCTGATGATAAAGTTAAGTTCATAATTAGTAAGATTGTGAAGTGTCATGAAAATTTGACGAGCGATTTTGATGGAAATTGATCGACAAGTGCGTTGAGTCAATTAGAAGCCCGAGCGCCACCGACGTTATGACCGAGCAAGGCCAGGTGCGTGTGCTCATAGATTGTATATATTCACGTAAAACAAAGTATTTACTCATATCTTTGGAAAGTTTGAAACCACTGCGATTCAGAATTTACTTCAGAAGATGCTTTGGGACTGGTAAATTTTCGTAAACTGAACAAAATGTTACTTTCTTTAATGTTAACAAATGCACACAAAATTTAGTGGCAGAATGCATACATCGCACACCATGAGTGGTTTTTATGGGCTAGTCTGGCACCAATGATTATAGTTACCCATTTAGCTGACATATTGCTAATTACAGAAACTTACAATGAATAAATCTTTTTGAAATGTAATAATTGCATAAATTAGCATACCTGAAAGGCTGATCAGGGAAACTACATAGGATATGGTCAGACATCATTTTGAATGATTTCATTGAATTCAGCATGTTTGAAAACCTACAAATTGAAAATTCTATGTCTCTATGTGGAAGAATAATCGAGATATTTAATTTTTGCATATTTAATTAGGTGGACTTAGTTTTTCTGTGAACGCACTGTTTTTACGGTCGGTGAAATTAGATAATATTCAAATTTTGACCGCATATAATTTGTAGTTGAATAAGTTTTTTCAGAGTGAATGGCCACAATTGGTTTCAAAAGGAATATTGCAGCAGGTTTTAAGCTTTCATCAAAGTCTTTCATCAAAGTTATTTATGTATTATTTCTGATATATTGACATCAAAACTTCATATAAATTAAAAACGTCAAAAACTTTTAATGAACGGCAGGAAAAAATATGAAAATTTATCACTTTAAAAATCTGTATCTCCGGAACTACTCGTCCAATCTTGATCATTCAAGGCTTGTTTTGTTCCCCTCAGTGAGATCTTTAGATTGAAGTACATTCCAATTCTCTACTTCAACTGAACACGGTGGCTACTATTTACCAGTAAAATACTTAACTTTCACACTCTCTCTCTCTCTCTCTCTCTCTCTCTCTCTCTCTCTCATGTCAATATCGGGTGTGGTCTCTCAGCGTACCGTCATTCTAATTTGTGTTAGGTGGAAACGATCATTGCAGTTTAGTCTTGAAATTGGCCAAATGTCATAACTAGAGACTTGTCATGGTCTGGGCAAGTTATCAGCTTGTATGAAAGTCGGACGTTTTTGCTTCCAAAGGGGTGCACACGTAAAATACTGAACATGTAATGAAATCTCACCGTTGAGAAATTTCTGACTTTCAAAATTAAGCTGGTTGTACTGCCAACAATACATAAGACAAAGTAATACTGCCAACCTCAAAGACTCCGCGTATTTTTTCAACCTTACCAATCCAGCAATGGCGAGAGTACGAGTCTAAAAATATTACATCATGGTATTTGGCTTGAATATGCCATCGACCCGATGAAAACATTAAATTCGGTCACCTGAAACCTAACGCTACTAGCTATGCAGCTAGACAGTATATTATCGGTCTAGACTGGACACTGTACGGTATGGTAACCATGGACATCAGCAACCTTCTTTCCGAGAAGAGCATGCGATGTGCTGCTCACTGCTCATCGTCCGCTTGCACGGGTTGTAACAGTTCGACTACAGTCTCACATTTTGGGGAGCATAAGGCTGACCAGACAAGAGACATAGGTCAGTTTAAATGCACATTGCAAAATGGAATGATTTGAATTGTGTGTACGTCTAGCCCAAAAAAGTCAAATTATCTACCAATCACAAGATTGTGATGATACATTCGCCGATATCTCTTTATACTAAAATACTATATATAAACAAAAATGAGGGTCGTGGTTATGGGTTCAAGAACTTACATGAGGAGACACCTCGGTCGCCATGGAATTTTTTTTAAAATTCTGCAAATTAACATAAAGATGGTTACTTTGCATACCAGCAGACCGGAATAAGGCAGAGATTTCTCAAATTCAGTTCTTTTGTCTTGTTCTAAGAAAACATAGACTAATTTCCTAGGGTCTACAGTTAAAACAAGTGTCACCAGTATGATGTCAAAAGAATCGAGAAGTATTATACGATCAATTTCAAAGTTTACTGCAATTGTTACTCAAAAATATGGTTTTGAAGAAAGTAGACACGCGGGAGAAAGGCAACGTAACAGATCGATGTCTTATACCGTACTCGTCTGAGTATAAGCCCCTGCTCGTGTATAAGCCCCCCTACTGATTTCAGAGGATTTTAGAAAATGCATTACATCCGTGTATAAGCCCCTACCCTAGTGTAACTCAAATACAGAAAGGTTAGGAGAGTATATTTGGTCATTTAACTTGGCAAAATTACTTTTAGATAATAAAGAAACCATTAAAAGATGTTAAAACAATGGGATACTGGAGTTCCCTTGACAACATCGTAAGGAAAATGACACGTTTTCCCAGTACTATCTTGATTCTTTGACCCTGCTCACCCCCGTTGCCTAAATAGAATAGTCTCACTCACGTCTGCTATTGTTCATTTTCATTCACAGCCACGATGTTTTCATGCTTGAAACATGCAGTTTCTTTTGTTTGAAGCAATTATCCTTTCATTTGTGAAGACTTTTCCTGGTGACTATTACAATTTTCACTGCTATGTTGTTGTTTTCACAAGATGTAGACAGTTTGATACTGGAATATTGAGTTGCCTTTCCGTGTAGGCAATGCATACCTGTTCACATTACTGTTGATCAGCAGCATACATGACGTCTTTGTGTCAAGTTTGGGGGTTTTTTGACGCTGAATTTCACCAAAATGTCACTTCTGTATTCAGAGATTGTACAATCAGTTTCTTTGGATGTGTAAGTCGATTTTGAAAGCGATAGAAAGATCGAGTGGTGTTGAAAAAAATCGTGCATAAAATTAGCATAAATTATGCGTCCATGCCAGATAACATGGGGTTGCTCGAGTATAAGCCCCTCCCCTAGTTTTACAGCTGTTTAATGTTGCCGAACTCGGACGAGTACGGTAATGATTTTCATGAAATTCTTTTCACGAACTTTAGACTGAGTATCCTATCTCTTCATTATTTTCAAGCGGACACAGTTAATGCTACTGTGTGGCAGCACTTTCATATCCCGCATCATACCGCGCAGTAGCGAAAGAAATTCTATTCTGAATGTACGGCCAATGCACACACATCTCTGAGTAAGATTCTACTTCTCATGTTCAATCGAATAACTTGTCAAATCGAAGTGAAACTCTGAGTT
Source organism: Ptychodera flava (assembly GCF_041260155.1). Classification (NCBI taxonomy): domain Eukaryota; kingdom Metazoa; phylum Hemichordata; class Enteropneusta; family Ptychoderidae; genus Ptychodera; species Ptychodera flava. The sequence continues at coordinate 1,048,503 of NW_027248362.1, forward strand.
CCGCGTCGCTGGCAACGGCGAAGCTGAGTCCCAATACTGATGGATGCGCTACTTCATTTACACGTTGGGAAACTTTAGAACACAGTCTATAGAAGGAAGGACTGTGTTCAGATAGAGTTCAAAGTAATTACAGTCGGTGCCCCGCATGATGAAGAGACTGCTTTCCCATGCCATTGTAAACTTGGCTCGGAACAACTATTATTTATTCAAATTCCCTAAATAATGCTCTCTCTTGTTTAGGTATTTTAATTGTTGCTTTTTTGAACATGCAACGAACAAGAAAAACTGTACAGATGAACGATCCATGCTGCATTAGCCTACTTCTATGTTACGGGAGTTCGCTTCTCAGGTGCGAAATTCCGGCGCGCGACTAATTTCAATATAAGCTATCTGCTATATTTGGGCGTAATGAATATATATTCTAACATGCTTAGCTTGACCAAGGCTGTGCTAGACCATGGACGTAAATACGTCCATGGCTAGACTTGCCTAAACTTTGTAAGCATATTGATGTTGTAACAATAAGATAATAATTTTTCGAAAAAGAATGAGCTCAGTAGACTGCTCATATGCATGATTCGAGAGACACTTGAGATTTTGAACGACTTGATCAGTCCAGTGTCACGGTGTCATGGCATTGATTTCGATAATGCCATTAATTGAACAATAATCGCCCGTTGGGCTTGTCTCAAGTTTAAAAGTTTTACATGAACGTGTTTTCGGTCCTTTTCTAGGTCAATTGACAGTAAATAATCTAATCATGGTGATGACTCCTGTTTTAACATTTCTACCTGTCGCACACAGCGTTCGATTTCACTTTGACAAGCACTTTGAATGTGCGATCCCAGCCCAATCAGTCAGTCGCCGATTTTCATATTTTGATACAGTGTACAGTGTTTGAAAAAATTTTTCCGTCAGGGACGTCATGTACTTTAATAGCCGTTCGCTCATATTGTGAAGCTTCTATCGATGCTGTAGCTCCATGCATGCTCATACACAAGGCTGGGCCGTTTACACTTCAGTGGAGATCATATTGCGCTTTTAGAAGAGACTTTGATCGCAAGTCTTCATTCGATCAAGGTGAATTTAGTACTGATTTTCACAAGTCTCAACCCTCAAATACGCTCGCACTTTGATTGTGAGAGCCCTTATTTAAAGCCCTCACATTTGCTCGCACTTCAATTGTGACAGCCCTCACTTCAAGCCCTCACATTCGCTCGCACTTTGGTTGTGCTGGCCCTCACTTTGGCCCTGCACTTGTCGATTTCCGGCACCCTTACATACCTGAAATGTCCTATTAGTGCAAGATGCGAGGTATAATGATATTCAAATATGCAGAGTACATTAATGAGCATTGTTTCGGTATTAAAATTCTATGCTAATGACCCTTAATCAATGTGGAATATTCATGTACCTCGGATCTTGCATTGTATAGAAATGTCGGTGAACGAAATCACCAAATTTCAGGCATTCGGTAGAGTTTCCCTGGTTACTGAGCGTGATGAGAACTTTGGTCAACGTCGCGGATTGCAGAAGGTCATGCCGAACATACGGACGGCGCCATCTTGATAGAAGTACTTGAAGCCGGGCGAGGTCCACCATACCAGCACGCTGACATAGACAACAAGTCAAATATTGAGTGGCATTATTTTCACTTGTTGAAAGGTAAGGAAAGTTTGATGACGTTTATACTTTTATAAATAAGTGATTTCAATGTACATGTGCCTACTCGAAGTCCGGAACGCATACGTTGAATTTCACATCGATCCGAAATTGTGCACTGTTTTCATTCATTTTACTTGTATGCAGTGGTATAATATAACTCCATTGAATGCCGCGTTGAGGTCAACTTGGACCAGACTAAGTATCTGTTGATTATCCAAATCACCTGTTACAGGGTGATGTGCCATGGCTGTGACACGTTGTTGAGCTGATGAACATTGCTATGAGGATGGCCTGGTCGTTAGCAGGGATAAATTGCCATATATTCACCAAATCTGACAGAACAAATTATAATAATATGTATTTTTCGTCTTTGAAAAATTATACGTTCAATGTTAAACAAGGTCAAAATACAAAAAAATCAGTAATCTTTAGTACAAAATGACCAGTGATATCGAATTGTAATTCTGTTGAATTTAAACATTTGAATCAACCTCAAAGCTGCAATTTTTTATTTTAATTTGCACCCTAAACACACTTTGATATTGAAACTCCAATGAGTACACAAGTCACAATTTTTATGCACCATCCCCCCTAGTTTGTAATTGCATTTTCCATGCAGATGAAATTGTCCAGAACAATTCAATGTTTTTTTTCTATACTCCTTATGTAAAAATACCGTCAAGGACAGTGTGCTTACATTCGGTTTGAATTGCAATTGGTAAATTCAAGAAATATTTAAACCAGAAAAACAAGAATGACAAAAGTAAATAAGGTCTGCAACTTAGGTACTGGAGGTCATCTTTAGGAACATGCATATCAACTTCTATAGCAATGGGACAAGCAGATCCTACATACATAAGCAAATGTCAACAAAAAAATTAGCCAGAGAAGCTTGACAAAAAGAAAAGGTGGGAGAGTGGGGAAAAAATAAAGAGTGGGAAAAAATGTACAAGGGATCTGGTAAAAAGTAACGCTAACTCATCAATCTTCTATCCCCTACCCCCTCCTGAATATCAAATGTTCCACCCCTCACATAAGACCAGCTGGCATGGCAAGAAATGTATTTACAACCTTGGGGATGTTTTAATTAATGCTATGAGTGCTATCATTCGAATGTAAACAGCACTTAAATCAGTTACAGATAGTGAAATGCCTTCCACTGTGGGGAGGATTACGACATCTGGAATTATCTGCGATCCAAATTTCTCATCAATTCTTGTGTGTCTTACATGCAAAAGTTGCAAAAATTGTTTCGCAATGAAAAAAATTACCTCAGCTTTGTTTTCTGGATCAAATTTTACTATAAATTGATATTAAATATGACAAAATTATGTTCACAGCCTTCAAAACTCTCTCACAACATATCCTGGGTTGGTATAGGTCATTTAAGGTCACAAAAGAAAATTACCTAAAATATAAAAATTTGGGGGTTTCCCAACACTTTGAGCAGAAAATTTATCTCATAACATCCCTCGGGACTTTTGTACCAAATTACAAAGCTATCAGACAAGTAATTTTGAGAACAAGTTTTCTTGACCAAAAATGACAAAATTGTCTTAAAAATACACATTTGTATATTTCAGGACAATTTCCACATATCTAACTATTGTCATCTCTTGACATCTGTACACCAAATATAAAAGCTGTCTGTCCAGTGGCTGTAAAAAGAATATATCTTTTAAGATTTTTTGACCAAAAATGACAAAAATTGCCCCAAAACAGTAATATTTCGAATTTTGTCATAATTTCAACAATTAGAAGGGTAACACCCTTGTAAACATCTAATCCAAATTTGAGAGCAATTGGGCTAGCGGTTTCAGAGAAGAAAAAATTTTACTTAAAATGAGAAAAGTAACCAAAAAATTCAGCAAAAATACCAAATTCAAGATATCTTCACGATATTCATTAAACTGATTTTGATCAACCTTAGGAACCTGTATACCAAATATCAAAGCTATCAGATTAGTAATTTTTCAATAAAAAAAGTTTTGACCAAAAATTTGGAAAATTGCCCCAAAATTACAAATATTAAAATTTCAAGTCAATTTGTATACACTTGACTGAGGTCATCCTGAGGAACATGTATACCAACTTTCAAAGCAATCAGATGAGTGGTTTCAGAGAAAAACATTTTTTGACTAAAAACTGAAAAATTACCCTTAAAATAGAAACATGCAAATTTCATCCTAAATTTTAAACACCTACTTTAGAATGCCTAAAGGTACCTGCACACCAAGTTTCAACCCAATCTGACCAACGGTTACATAGTTTTAGCAATTTACAGGGTTTTTCCTTTTTTCCCCTCATTTGCAAATTTTTGGCACTGACATGTTCATTTGAACAAATTCACATCTCCACCCCTAGGTGCACCTGTACACCAAATACTAAGACAGTAGGTGCTGCGGTTTAGCTGCTTTTGACGTGGACGGACATACATACATACATACATACATACATACATACATACATACATACATACATACATACATACATACATACAGACAGACATGCAAATGGCATGCAAATGAACTGATTCAGCTTATACGATTACCTCACATTAGTATACCAAATGTGAGCTAAATATGTTATTGTATTGTAATGATTGTGTTTTCCAAATCATATTGTAAGTGTCAGCAATATTCTTGGTTTTTACACATTTCAGATGCAGCTGGCTTATAATTCTGATGATCAAGATCATTTCATCACAGCTGCAGAAGAAAATGGTACCAGTAAGTTGCACACATTTTATATTTCTTGCTATAATACTGAAATTTCGTTCCTACACTATACAAATGATTGCCGTCTTTTCTTGTGTTATGGTGTAAGCTTATTATCATATGATATATTGATTTGATTGTATTCAACATGTTATAGATCCTAAAGTTTCTATTTGTAATTGAATCAAATGTGAAAAGACAAAATGGTCAAATTCAGCTACAGATATTGTGAGTTACCTGATCAAAAATCAATATTTCGAAAGCACTTATACCACAATGGATTATGATATATAAAAATGTGAATTTCCACTCATTGAGAGAAGTGCACATAAATTTGACAGTATTTGGAGTTGTTAAAACTCGGATAGCATATAATAATAAAAAAATACTGTAAAAGGCATAAATAAAATATGGAAACATGGACAAAGGATGTGGACGTTGTCATTTTCTGATCAAAAAAATCAAATTTATTTGGTCATTATTTTGCAGATATATGATGTACATCAGAGTAAACCATGAAATCTACAGGAGTATCAAAATCGTCTGCCTTATCCTTATCAGGAAGCTTCAGCTCTTGTTCAAACCGGACAGCCTACCAAATGCTCCATAAGATACTGATGTGGATACTTTGAAAGATAGACCCTAGGGTCTCTGTTTGAAATTATTTTGTTTTATTTTGTAATTACAAAAGAACACACTATCTGAATGTATGAGAGGCATGTGAATAAATAAGGCACCAATTACTTAAGCAATAATGCACCACCTCCCGGCTCATAATGGACGAAAGCAAACTTTGCACGACATAATGTATGAGGCGATGCCGAGTACATTATGGAGTGCAAAGTTTGCTTGAGTCCATTATGGGCCGGGATGGGGTGCATTATTGCTATTATTTTATAGTTTTGGCAATGCCAGTGAATTTTTAGTTGTAGAAAACGAATAAAAAAGGAAATTTAAACTGAGTTTGAAGCCAGTGAGCGTCGTCCAGCATGATCGGCCCTGACTCGATATTACATGCACACCACACTTGCACAGTGCACTGCACTGAACACGCGTTAAGCACAAAAAATGACCAGCATTTTCACGGTTCATTTTGAATTGAAAAACGATGTATTTTCGAAGGAAATGAAACGTAACTGCATCCCTACCGTCTATATCGAACTTGAAACATCACCTTTAAATATCATGCCATTCAAAAAGCCGACACGGTGAAATGCCAGAGATGAAGAAAACGGAATGTTCATGCATCGACATCAGCATGATCAGCGAGCTGCATGCCATGGTATCAGCTGATCAATACGATCATTATTATGTCGCTAGTAGTACAGCATTCATTGCAAACGATATCAACAGAGTTCAACATTGTTATTCAAATGTTTATATTTCAATAATAATTGTGTCTATAAGTTAAATTTTCGATGGCTTCTTCAGAAGAGCTATTTTATTTCGGCGAACAACAGAACTTGACGTAAACGGGTGCTTGAAAGGTACAGTTGACAAACATACTGTAGGGTTTCGGTACCGTCGCGATATCGAGAACAAGGCAAGGTAAAATCACGGACATGGAGAAAAAAACGATGAATGAAAGTTGTCTCCGATTACAATCAGTGCATCAGAATTAGATGGCCGAGATGTTAGATCAATGGAGAGTCAACGGTCGTCATGATTGTTGGTAGTAGCAGACCTTGGACCGAGACTTTGAATGGCTCCGTAGTATATCCGTAGACACTTCCGGTCAATGTTGATGACAGCAAGCTGCCGTTGTTGGCCCGTTTACGGCTGGTTCGAGCAGCCTTTCATGCTTGCATCGTTTACATGGCCACTGACATACATTATATGCCATGTGTCAAACCCAGTATCGTCTAGGAGTTTGCAAACGTACTGAGTTCTGTTTCACCTACGGCAACGAAAAGAACCATGTTGTCAACAAACGTGGTAGTACAACTAGCGGGAGCGCCAGCCAGCCAGACGACAAATGCGTGCGTGAAGACTCAAAAAATGTGATAAATCGTTCAGTAAAACATTATTATCAATATTGTGCACCATTATCAAGATTTGTGGTTTTGTGTATTACATGGTTTATCCGATACTTTCCCTCCTTTTAAATGCGCAGTCCTTTTTTCGTTTTCCAAAACAAAACTTGCTCGCTGCGAGGCCGCAATGCTGAATAATGGAATGCATTATCAGTAATAATGTATGGGTATGACGTCACAAAATTCACTGGTATTGACAAAGCTATAATATAATAAAGAGTAATATATTTGTGACAGGAGCCTCTTGTTGCTATGAGTTTATACTCAATGTGGATTTAAACTATTTATGTTTGAGTGCTACTAAGGTATATACACACACATTTAAAATTGTTTGAAGTCTGCCAGTATTATGGTGTGAATAAAGCATTTTCCATTCAAAATAGTCACCTTTCTCAGTTCTGTGTGGCCTGAACTAGATTATGGAAGTGACTTTGTTTATCTCCATTCTTAAACATGTCAGTCACAGTTTTTCTGAAGATTGAATTCTCCAAAATGAAAGTTCTTGTAGATAGTTATGATAGAACACACGAATGATAAGACTAAGTGACTAGCCAAACATTAGCGAATACTATTACAGAACAAATAACAAAGAAAATATTTTCACCTTTATTAAGTTTTACTAAGATAGTTGGCTTGCTCATGAAAGTATTTGAAGACTGAATTTCAGGGTTCATGAAAAGTAAAATGGAATGAAATGAAAGAAAAAATTAAGTGTGAAAGTAACTTTGAAGGGCTATATAATTAGAGGAAGAAAGGACATCGTATGAAACAAAGTTTGAAATGAATCTGAAGATTGACATCTGGATCATGAAAAATGTAAGTTTTCTGGTGAGAGAGAGAGAGACTGATAGAAAGAGAGAGAGATATATTTCAAACTATTCTGTATGTCAGCATGTCAAATAAAAATGTGCTTGCATAGTTGTTTTCTAGTTTCAAAGAAAAACTCCCCCCTGTCAAAAAACTGCTACAATGTCTGTATATTACAAAAGATCACTGAGTTTATTTTTATATGACCATGGTTGACTGAGGTTGAGGGAGCAGTAAGTTACACATGATGTTGGGAAATACTGGTAATATGTCACAGCCGCGGTGATGAGGGAAATGTGGTTTGTAATTTTGACTCCATGTTCATTTCAAATTTTCGTAAAGGAAACATCAAAATACATTTTACATAGTTGTGGCCAAAATAGACAGAATACCATGTTATAATCACAAAACAACATTCGACACACTGTGGGTGGTTCTCTCATGGTGCACCAACTTAACCAAGTGTAATGGCAGAGTAATGATCCAGATGATCGCAAAGCGGGAGCCTTCATCTGCTCTGTGACCAAATGTAAATTCCACAAAGGGGCATGCCATAAAATTTTCACAAAGTCCCATAGCAACAGGGATGGTGTGGGCTCGGGACTGTGGTGTGAGGCTTCGGTGAAAGCAATTTTAAGAGTACCGTACAGTTTGTTGTTAATTTAAGTAATTGCGTATTTTGCTCTCCACTGCCGCTGGTACAGCCGAGGTAGGAGAGTACTCAAAAATAAACCATTTGTTTGAACTCAAGTTTCGAGGAAAATCTATAACGTTATCACTCTTTCTAACTCTCTATTTTGACTCTGGATCAAAGCATTTATCGCTAACCTGTTCAACACAGACTTCCACAAAGTGAGGTATGTAAGACCCCAAAAATTGACAAAGTGAGCGTCAAAGTGCTCGATCGAGCACTTTGTGGAAAATGGCAAACTGAGCGTCAAACTGAGCGTCAAACTGAGCGATCGAGCACTTTGTGGAAAATGTCAAACTGAGCGTCAAAGTGAGCGTCAAAGTGAACATGATGGCGCCTCCAACGATAGGATGTGGTATAATTAATTTTGCCATCAGCTGTGAGATCGCGTCCCGCCAGGTCGATGTTTACATTCACTATGGCGTTACCCAATGAGTCGTCAATCCCGCCTGATGATTTGGTATGAGTTGACATTCCCTGTTACTGTTGCCCTGTTTCAGGTAGATAATCTTTCCGAACAGATTTTGCTTCAAGGCCATGACAATTATCATTTTTATACCTCTGCCTCGCTTACCGCCAGGATTACCGCTGCTCAGAGACTGAATATTCATGAAAAGTCATTTACCACAGACTGGAAGTGAATCATTCACACCTCTTCTACTCCTAACGATCGCGGAAATACCGCAGGCACAGCGGTAAATGGCATGAACGGCTACAGTTTGCAGTATTTTTTTGAGAGGAGAGAGAGAGAGAGAGAGAGAGCGTGTACATCTACGTCTTGGTCAAATAAACTAGTAGTACGTTGTCACTGTTGCGTATGTTCAGTTCTCTTCCGTCTGTAAAATATTGCAAACTAAATACCGAACAAAAGGTGCATTTCACGAACACCCCCTAACATGTGTTAGGTGTAGTCGATGTCAAAAAAATAGTTGACAATTTATCAGATGTAAAGTTCAAGTTAATTACGACATCCAAATTTTATTCAATTTGTGCGAGATCGGGAAGTAAAACTCTGGTCATACATCGGTAGAGACATTCCATGATAGCAAATATCGACATCGCGTCTGGGGACAATTTGTCGTGTCTATTTTTATCTATATTTGATAGCAGCATGAATGTCCCTTGTACTGAATAAAGAAGGCCCTGAAATTACAAGTTAGAATTGGCTAACTGCTACGATGGGTTGCGACGTTTTAGCCACATCGTTCACCCACAACTACGTAACAGCCTATCACCAACCCGACATGCGAACAAACGGGTAGGCGAAGTTTATTCCTTAAATTTATGCCATTTTGATATTTATACGCCTACAGACTTGGAGCAAGTTTACGATCAAGTTTATCATCACTTCATAAACACGTTCAATAAAGAAAGCATTCTGCTATAAAGCTCGTGTCAATAAAATATGCTGCTGGTATAATTGTTTTGAAGTCCGAAGCTCTACATTCAAGATTACAGTATGGTAGGGGGTATTCTTTGATCTTTGAGCAAACAGAACGATGAATGTAAGCAAGGAATAAACTAGAAATATTTATGTGTTTATCACACGACACCAATGATATGTCTTGTGTTGATAGCATTGTAGTTTTTTACAGAGTGATAGAGATATTGCAAATGTAGTTGGCGCGATCACTATGAAATAATCAAGGAAAATATAAATTGACCGACATATCGACGTAGTTTACGGCTCTGCACGCATCGATATTACCATAGTCGCGACGGGGCCCGGGATATGTGCCGCTACGGACCACGCTTCTCTAGATAACAAGTCATCGTTGATGACCCAGTCCCCGCTTGCTAATGGGTACTTTGATTACAGGTTCTGTGATAAAAATACTTTGTTACAGATGGCACTCAATGGCCAAGAATGAGTTCCATGGTGATGAAAAACATAAAACCAATGTAGGCCACCATCCTAAAGGTCATTAAATGAGTCAACTGGGAATTAGTTGACAGGATGTTGCACAACATTTTTTCATTCTATCCTAACACTAATAGATAACCGGTACCATATTTCATAAAGTTAATGTAGTATTTACAACACTATGAGATCAACATCTGTATCAAGTTTCATCAAATTTGACGTTGTATTTGTGGATATATCACCCTAATTAGGAAAGTTCATTACATATGCAATTACAAATTAATTAAAATGACACTGATAAATGTATTTTTCACTGTTAAAGCAATGTGAGCTTAACATCTGTACAAAGTTTCATGAAATTTGATGCAGTATTTCTGACATATCAACCTAATTATGAAACTTCAATAATTGACATGATACTGCTACATGATGTGAAACAACTGACGAGCATGTATGAAATAGGTCAATGTCCTTGTACCAACTTTGAATGATACTGGTGGAAATATCGGTATGTCTGAGTTATGGCTCAGTACATGAGAAAATCGTAACAAATTTGCCGCCACGCAGCGATATTTGATCTTACTGTTTAAAAAATCAACACGTATATGTATTACATAAGTCAATGTCCAGGTACAAACTAATAAAATCAGTTGAGACTTGCTAGAGTTATGGCTCTCGAAATGAAAAAAAACCATAACAAAATTGCTACCATGTGGCCATATCAGACCATATCGAGAAACAAATCAATGTACTTATGTATACTATAAGTCAATGTCCTTGTACCAACTTTGAATAAATTTGCTTGATACATGTCTGAGTTATTGTTCAGGACATGGAAAGTCGTAAAAAAAATGGCCACAAGGCGGCCATATTGGATCGTATCACAAAACAATTCAATGTGCATAAGTATAACATAGGTCAATGTCCTTGTACCAACTTTGAATAAAATCAGTTGAGATATGCCTGAATTATGGCTTTGTACATGAAAAAATCGTAACAAAATGGCCGCCTGGCGGCCATATTGGATCATATCACAAAACAAATCCACACGCATATATATGACATTGGTCAATGTCCTTGTACCAACTTTGAATAAAATCTGTTGAAACATGTCTGAGTTATGGCGCTGTACATGAAAAAATCGTAATAAAATGGCCGCCTGGCGGCCATATTGGATCGTATCACAAAACAAATCAATGTGCATATGTATGACATTGGTCATTGTCCTTGTACCAACTTTGAATAAAATCAGTTGAAACATGCCTGAGTTATGGCGCTGTACATGAAAAAATCGTAATAAAATGGCCGCCTGGCGGCCATATTGGATCATATCACAAAACAAATTGACATGCATATCTATGACATTGGTCAATGTCCTTGTACCAACTTTGAATAAAATCGGTTGAAACATGTCTGAGTTATGGCTCTGTACATGAAAAAATTGTAATAAAATGGCCGCCTGGCGGCCATATTGGATCGTATTGCAAAAAAAATTGATGTGCATCTGTAGGTCATAGTGCTATGCCTTTGTGCCAAGTTTGAACAAAATTGGTTTGGCAGTGTCTGAGAAACTGTTGATGACGGACGGACGGACGGACGGACGGACACACGGACGGGACCCAATCTATAAGTCCCCGCCGGACTTTGTCCGCGGGGACTAAAAATCACTCTGCATTTTGATGATTTTGAATGAATGTGTCTGTGGACTATTGTAGCTGCACAGTAAAATTTCTCAGATCATTTCTGCGCTGATCGCCATAAAATGCCGACGTTTTGTCAAGCGACGCCGCTCACCGGTACCATTTTTGTATATCCATGACGACGATTTTTCCCAACAAATTTTACCAATTTTCATGAATTTTCCTGTCATTTTTTAGAATTATACACTGTTTAAGTGTATGAAGAGAGTGTACGCGTTAGCAGATGGCCGGTAGTTGTATCGGGCCAAGTATCCTTGTAGCGTTTCTTATGACATCTACGTTACGCTTGAAACATTAAAAACAACACAACAGTTATGTTCGTTGAATTTTATTGGTCAACAACAACAACACGACTAATAAACATAAACAACAATACAAACAACAACCAGACTTCTGGGTTCCCTATGCTCAGAGGGTTGAGCCCGCTGCAGCACTGAAAATTCCATGAACTTGATTTGTTTGAAGTCCTGTCAGCGTGGCTAAACTTGACTGACATACAGTTCGCGTACGTTCAATAATGATTCTACATAAATCAGACTTGTTATCCAAAGACTCTTGATGTTGAAAGGTCAATTTAGACGTTGCCTGAATAAACACATTGTCTAGAAATCGTTTGCTGAACGTGACACTCTATGCGATGATCGTTTTTTGGATGTGGGATTCTGTGCATGTGATGACCGTGATTTTCTATCCATTTGACATCACGATTGCCGAATTCGAACAATGTCTTATCATGACAAATGTTTCAGAATTAAAGCAATGTGAAAGAACATCTTTCACCCATTAAGTGAAAGTTACAGTAATTTTTTCGGCTTCAGGTGTAAGCTTATGATTGGCTCAAAACTTTTCAGTCTCGGTCAACCCATAGAGAATGACGTATATTTGACCTCGCTCTGCCTGCCATTTGTCAACTCACATACATGCACACTATAGTGATTGACATTGCTCCATCGAGGTCCGTCGACTGCAGGACCTTGACTCATATCTCTTATTCTTTTTGACTACGAAGAGTAAACTGCAATTAACTAGTACTGTAATTATGACACCAATATTGCGCGCATCATTGTAAACACGTTTTTATTAGCCAACTAGCAAATCGTGTACTATCCAGTACGCGCTAACTGAGCTCCCATGCAAGCTATATTTGGCATATTCGCTACATTTTAGCACTCAGTCCTTCTTTTTTTCGCCCAGTTTGACGCTTACTTTGTATCAAACACTGTTTGACACTCACTTTGTCAGTTTCCAACGCTAAGTTCGACGCTCACTTTGCCATTTCCAACGCTCAGTTCGACGCTCACTTTGTCATTTTCCACGCTCAGTTTGACGCTCACTTTGTCATTTTCCACGCTCAGTTTGACGCTCACTTTGTCTTTTGCCACGCTCAGTTCGACGCTCACTTTGTCGAATTTGGGACCCTTACATACCTGACAAAGTACAAACAACAAGTCATTGACAATGACATAGTCCCCACTTGTAATAGGAGTATTAGTCTTGAGGGGGCAGGGAAATGAGGTCATTAAGAAGTATCACTAAAGTGTATATGTTCAGATCTATGGACACATAGGTCTATGTCATTGTTCCCAATTTGAAACAAGAGGCATGTCTAAGTTATGGTTCTAAATCGGGAAAAAAGATCAAACCTCTAGCTGTATTGGCCAGCCAAGAAATACATATGTGCATAATAAATGAGGTACAAGATGTGACATCTTAAGGTCTATTATCCTATCAAAATTGAAGCGTAAAGAACTTGTGATTACTGAGTTATGCATATATATGCATATTCAAGGTCAAAGGTCATCAAGGTCACGTGACATTTTGAAAAAAAAACATTGTATTGCTAATTAATCCATATATGCCAAAATTCAGACCTCTAGCTCTATTGGCTTGCCCACAATTATATATGGGCATAATTAACGAGGTAAAGCATGTGTTGTCATAAGGTCTCCCATCCTACTAAATATAAAGGACATAGCACTTGTGGTTACTTATTTATTGACATAATCGTGTATTTTAGGTAAAAGGTTATCGAGGTCACATGACATTTTGTCAAAAAATTTCTATCCTATAGTCTATCCCTATATACTAAAAATCATACATTTACCTCTATTGGCTTGTTCAAAATTAGATATGCACATAATTAATGAGGTACAATATGTGGCGTCATAAGTCGTCCCATCATACCATACATGAAGGCTGTAGCACTTGTGGTTACTGAGTTATAGACAAATATGTATATTTGGGGTCAAAGGTCACCGAGGTCACGTGAAATTTTGTCAAAAAAATTGTATTGCTAAGTTATCCCTACATACCAAAAACCAGACCTCTAGCTCTATTGGCTCGCTCAAAATTAGATATGCACATAATTAATGAGGAACAATATGTGGCGTCATAAGGTGTCCCATCATACCATATATGAAGGGTGTAGCACTTGTGGTTACTGAGTTATGGACAAATATGTATATTTGAGGTCAAAGGTCACGTGACATTTTGTCAAAAAAATTGTATTGCTAAGTTATCCCTATATACCAAAAATCAGACCTCTAGCTCTATTCGCTCACTCAAGATTAGATATGTGCATAATTAATGAGGTACAATATGTGGCGTCATAAGGTGTCCCATCATACCAAATATGAAGGGTGTAGCATTTGTGGTTACTGAGTTTTGGACAAATATGTATATTTGAGGTCAAAGGTCATTGAGGTCACATTACATTTTTTCAAAATAATTGTATTGCTAAGTTATCCCTATATACCAAAAATCAGACCTCTAGCTCTTTTGGCTCGCTCAAAATTACATATGCGCATAATTAATGAGGTACAATATGTGGCGTCATAAGGTGTCCCATCATACCAAATATGAAGAGTGTAGCACTTGTGGTTACTGAGTTATGCACAAATATGTATATTTGAGGTCAAAGGTCATTGAGATCACTTGACATTTTGTCAAAAAAATTGTATTGCTAAGTTATCCCTACATACCAAAAATCAGACCTCTGGCTCTATTGGCTCGCTCAAAATTAGATATGCACATAATTAATGAGGTACAATATGTGGTGTCATAAGGTGTCCCATCATACCAAATATGAAGGTGTAGCATAGTGATTACTGAGTTATGGACAAATATGTATATTTGAGGTTAAAGGTCACCAAGGTCACGTGACATTTTGTCAAAAAAATTGTATTGCTAAGTTATCCCTACATACCAAAAATCAGACCTCTAGCTCTATTGGCTCGCTCAAAATTAGATATGCACATAATTAATGAGGTACAATATGTGGCGTCATAGGGTGTCCCATCATACCATATATGAAAGGTTTACCACTTGTGGTTACTGAGTTATGGACAAATATGTATATTCGAGGTCAAAGGTCACCAAGGTCACATGACATTTTGTCAAAGTGTCTGAGATATCTGCGTGAACGGATGGACTCACGGACTGACATGACCAAATCTATGAGCCCCCTGGACTTTATCTGTGGGGACTAAAAACTGTGTCACTGCATCCTTTTTGCAATATGAATACGATGAGAAACTAATTTTTATTTATCTTGGCCTTATACATGGGAGCCTATGTACTGCCTTATACATGGAGTTATGGACTTCCTTATACATGGGAGTCTATGGACTGCCTTATACATGGGAGTCTATGGACTGCCTTATACATGGGAGTCTATGGACTGCCTTATACATGGGAGTCTATGGACTGCCTTATACATGGGAGTCTATGGTCTGCCTATACATGGGAGTCTATGGTCTGCCTTATACATGGGAGTCTATGGAGGTGAAAACTAAAAAGTCCTCTACCACGGCCAAATTTGATCGCATTGTGAAACAAATCGACGTGCATCTGTATGAGGTATGGTACTATCCTTGTACCAAGTTTGAACGAAATCGCTCCAGGCGTCTCTGAGATATCTGCGTGAACGGACGGACGCACGGACGGACGGACGGACGCACGCACGCACGCACGCACGCACGCACGGACATGACCAAACCTATAAGTCCCCCCGGACGGTGTCCGTGGGGACTAATAAGCTGGATGGATCAAACATGATTGATAATGGCCAATTTTTGGTAAATGGCTCAGAATATGGACAGTCAAAATCCTTACAGAAGACTATGAAATTAAATAAGAACTGTATAATTCTAAAACAACCGAGAAAGCAAGCAGACAGAACGAAAAATGTGAAGGAGAACATGAAATCAAAGTTGTGATCATACTGGGTCGCGGTCCCATTTGGAATGTTTATAGTGGTGGGCATGCACACGTTCTCAGAACGTCTCACAAATGACATGATGTTTTAGTTCCCGTTGGAAATGTGATTATGCAAATTTTATGCTAATATCACTAAGGCACAGATCCTGGTGCCCCATCTTAATATGCTTTAACAAGCGACCTAACGGCCAATATAGCTCCGCTGTGTTTATGTAGACAATAACTATGATGTTGATGAAGAAGGTGGAAATCTTTGATAGCTAATTTCAGTGGCCTGAAAAAAGTGGCTACAATAGCTGCAAAAATACACAATTGAAGATTTCGTCAAAATTTGAATATATCAGATTGTATCATCCCTGAGAACATGTAAACCAAAGCTACCTGACAAGTAGTTTTTTGAGAATGAAATTTTCTGACCAAAAATGGCAAAAATTGCCCCCAAAATAAAAATTGCAGATTTCACCATAATTTCAATATATCATATATTAAAACAAGTCATCGTTGATGGCACAGTCCCCACTTGTTAATGGGTGCTTTGATTACAGGTCTTCAGAGAGGATAGAGTCCTCTTCATTAGGTCTGTGATAAAAATACTTTTGAATAAATTCGCTTGATACATGTCTGAGTTGTAGTTCAGGACATGAAAAAATCATAATAAAATGGCCACATGGTGGCCATGTTGGATTGAATCACAAAACAAATCAATGTGTATATGTATGACATAGGTCAATGTCCTTGTACCAACTTTGATTAAAATCGGTTGAAATATGCCTGAGTTATGGCTTTGTACATGAAAAAATCATAACAAAATGGCCGCACAGCAGCCATATTTGATCGTATCACAAAACAAATTGATGTGCATAGCTATGACATTGGTCAATCTCCTTGTACGAAATTTGAATAAATTTGCTTGATACATGTCTGAGTTATGGTTCTGGACATGATAAAACGTAATAAAATGGCCACACGGCGGCCATATTGGATCGTATCACATAACAAGTCAATGTGCATGTGTATGACATAGGTCGATGTCCTTGTACCAACTTTGAATAATATTGGTTGAGATATGCCTGAATTATGGCTCTGTACATGAAAAAATCGTAACAAAATGGCCGCAGGGCGGCCATATTGGATCGTATCACAAAACAAATTAATGTGCATAGCTATGACATTGGTCAATGTCCTTGTACCAACTTTGAATAAAATCTGTAGAAACATGCCTGAGTAATGGCTCTGTACATGAAAAAATCGTAATAAAATGGCCTGGCGGCCATATTGGATTGTATCATAAAACAAATTGACGTGCATATGTATGACATAGGTTAAAGTCCTTGTACCAACTTTGAATAAAATCGGTCGAGATATGCCTGAGTTATGGCTCTGTACATGAAAAAATCGTAACAAAATGGCCGCACAGCGGCCATATTGGATCGTATCACAAAAAGAATTGACGTGCATATCTATGACATTGGTCAATGTCCTTGTACCAACTTTGAATACAATCAGTTGAAACATGCCTGAATTATGGCTCTGTATATGAAAAAATCGTAATAAAATGGCCGCCTGGCAGCCATATTTGATCGTATCACAAAACTGAATTGACGTGCATATCTATGACATTGGTCAATGTCCTTGTACCAACTTTGAATACAATCAGTTGAAACATGCCTGAATTATGGCTCTGTATATGAAAAAATCGTAATAAAATGGCCGCCTGGCAGCCATATTTGATCGTATCACAAAAAGAATTGACGTGCATATCTATGACATTGGTCAATGTCCTTGTACCAACTTTGAATACAATCAGTTGAAACATGCCTGAATTATGGCTCTGTATATGAAAAAATCGTAATAAAATGGCCGCCTGGCAGCCATATTTGATCGTATCACAAAACAAATCGATGTGCATCTGTATGACATATGAAGTAATCCTTGTACCAAGTTTGAATGAAATCGCTTCTTGCATCTCTGAGATATCTGTGTGAACGGACGGACGGACGCACATACGCACACACACACGCATGCACGCATGCACGCACGCACGCACGCACACATGCACGGACATGACCAAACCTATAAGTCCCAACGGACACCTAATAATCCCTTGGAACTTGTATACCAAATATCAAAGCTATCAACTTGCAGTTTTTGAGAAACAAATTATTTGACCAAAATTGGCAAAAATTGCCCCCAAAATACAAAATTGCAGATTTCACCATAATTTCAATATATATCACATTTAGTTCATCTGTAGGAAAATAATCGCAATCATACCAATCCATAATCCAATAACACTAGGTCAAAATTTGTAAGACAATAGTTGTAAACATAGACACAAAACAGCACAGAACAGACAGTAAATAGACGGTACAAACAAAGTCAAATTCATGAAAGAAAGATATATGGACCTCTGGCCAAAAGACCAAGAAGTGATGTCAGGTGTTTCGAAAATAGTAAGCGCATCCTGCGCCACATGTGGCACCCGCCATATATCAATCTGTAAGTCAGATAGGTAGTGGTCACTAACTAAGGCCCAATGTCACCGATGCCATCAGTGATCATTTGTCGAAGAGAGATATTGTATTTATCTACCAGCTTGCGATACCTGCCAAAGCAAAAGTACATTTTAAGAAATACATTTTTTGACCAAAAATGGCAAAAATTGCCCCCAAAATACAAAATTATAGATATCATCAGAAACTCAATATATATTACTAAGTTTATCTATAGAAACCTGTATACCAAATTTCAAAGCTATCAGACCAGTTCTTTTTGAGAAACACATTTTTTGACCAAAAATGGCAAAAATTGCCCCAAATATACAAAATTGTAGATTTCATCATAATTTCAATAGATATCATTAAGTTCATCTGTAGGAACCTGTATACCAAATTTCAGAGCTATTACAGGAGCAGTTTTGGAAATACACATTTTTTGACCAAAAATGGCAAAAATTGCCCCAAAAATACAAAATTATAGATATCATCAGAAACTCAATATATATTACTAAGTTTATCTATAGAAACCTGTATACCAAATTTCAAAGCTATCAGACCAGTTCTTTTTGAGAAACACATTTTTTGACCAAAAATGGCAAAAATTGCCCCAAATATACAAAATTGTAGATTTCATCATAATTTCAATAGATATCATCAAGTTCATCTGTAGGAACCTGTATACCAAATTTCAGAGCTATCAGAGGAGCAGTTTTGGAAATACACATTTTTTGACCAAAAATGGCAAAAATTGCCCCCAAAACACAAAATTACAGATTTCATCAGAAATTCAATATATATTACTTAGTTCATCTGTAGAAATCTTCATACCAAATTTTAAAGCTATAAGATCCATACTTTTTGAGAAACACATTTTTTGACCAAAAATGGAAAAAATTGCCTTTAAAATTCAAAATATTGCAGATTTTATCATAATTTCAATAAATATCATCAAGTTCATCTATAGACATCTGTATACCAAATTTCAAAGCTATCAGATGAGTAGTTTTGGAAATACACATTTTTTGACCAAAAATGGGAAAAAATTGCCCCAAAAATACAGATTTCCAGATTTCATCAGAAATTCAACATAAATTACTTAGTTCATCTATAGAAACCTGTATACCAAATTTCAAAGCTATCAGACCAGTACTTTTTGAGAAATACATTTTTTGACCAAAAATGGCAAAAATTGCCTTAAAAATGCCAATTTGCATATTTCTGCACAATTTGAACAAATCTGAAATAGATTATCCCCTGGACCTATGTACCAAATATCAAAGCTATCTGACTGGTAGTTTTGAAGAAGAAGAAGATTTTTAAAGATTTTTTTACCAAAAACAGCAAAAAATCCCCAAAAATACAAATTTCACCATGATTTGAACAAACTTAAGTGAGGTCACCCCAAGTGAACTGCATATAAAATTTCAAAGCAATCCGACTTGCGGTTTCAGAGGCATTGTTGATGGATGACGATGGACGACGACGACTACAGAAAATCAACCTATTTGATAAGCTCCACGTCGCTGACAGCGGAGCTAAAAAGGAATCATCATGGAAATACTTTGTCAACATTTGTGACAGGCTGATCCCTACGTTATATAACTGAAGTACTCAGTCAGCCTGTCTTAGTAAAATAATCGCAATCATACCAATCCATAATCCAATGACAGTAGGTCAGAATTCGTGAGACAATAGTTGTAAACATAGACACAAAACAGCACAGAACAGACAGTAAATAGACAGTACACAAACAAAGTCATATTCATGAAAGAAAGATATATGGACCTCTGGACCTCTGGTAACTGTATACCAGTCGCTTCACAGCCAGATACTAGCCATCTTTAATGATACTGTACTTTATTCTTACCTTGTTGGAGAGCCTGAGCCTTCAACAGAAACTTGCAATGAAGTATAGTAGGGTGCACTTGTTGTGTTACAAGAACCTATGTCACTGGCTTGATTGTGAATTAATTTATGCCGTGGTGTAGGGGCTTTGGAGGCCCATGGCATAAAACTAAATTTTCCATTGGTGGCCTTTGGATCAACCAACTCCTGTGGAACTGAAAATAATTATTTACTATTTTAGAAAAGCAAATATTGATGAAAGATATTTTACAATATTTGGAATTGATTTTGTAATAGTATAGCTATTTTAAATTACAAATACTTTACATATAAGTAGAACTTAACAAGAAGCAAAGACTTCAGTAACACCACCAGCTTATGTAAGCTGTCATATGTACATGGTGGTTGTTTGGTGTTATAATTGAAGCTTAGTATGCAAGATGGAGGATATTAAAGTAATTGTCAATGATTTTGACAACATCCTTGGGAAATACAGAGTAGACACCTAACATGTTACTCCTGATCCTGTTGGTAGACATTTTGCTAAAGAAAATGTGAATGTGCTGGATTTGAACAGGTACAACAATTTTTTACTATTTCTTAGCATATTTTGGCTCATTAGCATATTAGTCATGTGATCAATTTGATTTGATAACCTGAATCGTCATCAAAATAGGCCTGTTTTCACAAAATTCCAGTCTTAGATCTTGTAGTTTTCAAGTTTATGATTTTTTTACCATTTGTATACGCATTTTGTTCATTTGCATAATAGATATCAACTCAACATGTCTTGAACAAATTTCAACATTTCTGATCATTGCATTTATTGAGCTAATCTGAATACTTTTTGAGCCATCATGACATCAATATCTAAGAAATTCCATCCTTGACCAAAAAATACATGCATTTATCAAATCGCAAACTATCAAGTGCCAAAAGTGAATGGACAGATGGACAGACAGGCAGCTGCTACCCCTATAGCTTCTTTTGCCACATTTATATACTAGCACTGTGAAGTAACTGGTAGCTAAAAATGTCAAAACAGGTCGCACACTGCATCCCAACACAAACTAATACACATTTCACTTCTATAGGAATTTGAAGACAAGACATAGAAACCTATGCGGATGCACAGAGGTGCATATAAACACAAACACTGGTACAACAAACTTGAAAGTCCTTATTCTGGACTGCATGTCATTGGCATTGACGCAATGTTCCCTCTAGATCCCATGGCATTTACAACTTCATAACTTGTAAAATAAAATTCAGTTGGAAGTTAACCCAATACTCAAAAAAGTTCAGCACAAATCATATTTAAAAAGACGTTTGAGTTGGTGTGTCCAGAGACCAATCAGCAATGGTATTCTTAATATGAATGAATAGTTTTGACAAAAATTAAGTGTAATAGACATCAAATCAGGTCCAATAATCAATATCATTCAAGGTAACTATGAACTTTACCAACTCCAAGGAACACATCGAAAATGACAAAGGCAATGGGGTCATCTTGAACCACGAAATAGTGGTGGTACCGGGTAAATATCTATGAACATGACCTTGTCATATCCCTTTAGGCATCTTAAGCAGAAGACAAGGATTCAACAAAACTGAAATTAGCAAAAGACAGGTTGAGATTGAACAAGTTAGTCATGTGTGGGTTCTTTGGCATCTGCCAACATATCGATAACTGACAGCGCAGTGTTTGAATACATATTCTACTAATTGGAACCAATCATATTGTGCCAACAAGTATATTGAAATTAATTACACTATAATAATATGATTTTTAGTAAAGCTAAATCCTAATTTTACATTGAAAATCCAGTTGTGTCAGTTGTGGACAGTAATTTAATCATCTGAGTTCACTTCTGCAGTCATGGTTGGTGTTAGATTACTGACACACAAGTGCATCTCATCATCACAAAGAAGATCTATGTTTTGAGGTATATGTACAACCCCAAATGAATAAGGAATGCAACTGATTCTGAGACTCTCAGTTCATAGAAGAGTCAAAGTGCAATCACGTTTGTGACTGAACTTGAAACTCCCATTTTGCTTCGGGATGTATATTTGCGAGCAAATTTGAGATTCCCGTCTGAGACTCTCATTTAAAATGTGAACAGCAAACGCAACTGTTCTTGTGACTGACATGTGACTGACTCCCTGACGTAATATAGAAGTTCTGACCTGCAGTAGCACTCGCTTTCAACGATCACCAGATTCTAGCATGTTCCCAGCATGTTTACAGCAATTAAAGTGTACAAAAAAATATTGTTGGAGAGTTGATTTGATTCAGGCACTGAAGTTTGCTTTACTAACAAAGTATCGACCGAGAACAGGTGTTTTTGTTGATTTCCCGATACTACAGTAAAATGTGACATCATAGGTCAACGGTTTGACATCCAAGATGGCAGATTTTCCACTGCAGCCGTGGTAAAGTTGAAAAAAGTCACTAAACGGAGAGGAAAATGGACATCTGGCACAATGTACACTTTCTTTGACCTTCCATATGAAAAACATGCACTTGGCTCAAGCTGATATCACATCTTTCTCACAGTAACAATGGGTATTGAAATAGTTCAAGAGTTATACACATGCATCTATCCGAAAGAGCAGAGTTACCTATTCAAAAAAAAGTCACTTTGGAAACGACTTGCCGACTGATAACAAAACACACTCAATTTGATTTGATAGATTTCAAGTGTCCTTACCCTTTAAACAACTTGAACTATTTTTTGTTAAACCATGGAGCTAGAAATGGATGGCTAAACTAAAAAATACCGTCAAGGACACTATGTGCTCACATTCGGTTTGAATTGGTCCATTCAAGAAATATTTAAACGAGAAAAAAACAAGAATGACAAAAGCAAATAAGGTATCCAACTTAGGTACTAGAGGTCATCTTTAGGAACATGCATATCAACTTCTATAGCAATGGGAGAAGCAGATCCTCAATACATAAGCAAATGTCAACAACAAAAAACAGAGAAGGCTTGATAAAAAGAAAAGGTGGGAGTGGGCAAAAAATGCACAAGGGATCTGGTAAAAAAGTAATGCTACATCATCAATCTTCTAGACCCTACCCCCTCCTGAATATCAAATGTTCCACCCCTTGGTATTACATAAGACCAAATGACAGGAAGTACATTTACAACCTTGGAGATTTTTTAATTAATGTCATGAGTGTTATCATTCTAACGTAAACAGCACTTAAGGTACCGGTAGTTACAGATAGTGAAATGCCTTCCACTGTGGGCAGTGATTACAACATCTGGAATTATTCTGGATCCAAATTTCTCATCAGTTCTTGTATGTCTTACATAGAAAAGTTGCAAAAATTGGTCCAAAATGACAAAAAATCACCTCAGCTTTGTTTTCTGGATCAACTTTTCCTACAAATTGATACCAAATATGACAAAATTATGTTCACAGCCTTCAAAATTGTCTCACAACATATCCTGGGTTGGTGTAGGTCATTTAAGGTCACAAACTGAGAAAATTTCCTAAAATATATGAATTTTGGGGTTTCCCAACACTTTGAGCAGAAAATTTATCTAATAACATCTTTCGGGACTTTATACCAAATTACAAAGCTATCAAACAAGGGACTTTATACCAAATTACAAAGCTATCAAACAAGTAATTTTGAGATAAAGTTTTCTTGACCAAAAATGACAATATTGTCTTAAAAATACAAATTTTTATATTTCAGGACAATTTCCACATATTTAACTATTGTCATCTCTGTACGTCTGTGTACCTAATATGAAAGCTGTCTGTCCAGGGGTTTTAAAAAGGAAATACTGTTTAAGATCTTTTGACCAAAAATGACAAAATTGCTCAAAAATAGTAATTTTCCCAATTTTGTCATAATTTCAACAAATTAAAAGAGTAACACCCTTGCAAAGAGACAACCCAAATTTGAGAGCGATTGGGTTGGCGGTTTCAGAGAAGAAGAATCTTTACTGAAAATGAGAAAAATCACAAAAAAATTCAGCAAAAACACAAAAATTAAGGATATCTTCACAATATTCAAAAACTGTATAAGGTTCACCTAAGGTACTTGCAAACAAATTTTCAAAGCAATCAAAAAAGCGGTTCTTGAGTTATTTATTCTTAACCATTTTCACATTTTGTAAGCTCATTTGCATAATTTTGGCAATGCAGACTTCATTTGAACAAAATCCCATCTATAGCCCAGGATGCATCCACACACCAAATACCAAGCTGAAACGTGCGGCGGTTTGTGTGTTTTTGATGTTGACGGACATACTGTACGTACATCCATACATACATACATACATACATACACACATACATACATACAGACGCCATCGACTTCAGCCTATACGATAAACTCACATTGGTATAACCAAGTGTGAGCTAATGAAAGACAAAACAAACAGACAAGAGATTTCCTAAAGAAACTCTTTTTCTCAATGGGCGGATTGATCGGAGCACAGAGGACGTCATTTCCTGTTTGATTTCCAAAGCATCATCGTGGAGTTTCTCCCAGAGATGAAAATTTTGTTTGAAACAACAACTGATATTGCGACATTCAAATACTGGCTTTTACTCATTCATTCATTCATGATAGTTGTTGACTGTGCATGTGCAGCAGAAATGACAGGGCCCCAAGGGAATCACACTTCTGCAGTTGTTCGACAGATGCGAAATTGCAAATTGGTTGACAGATGAATTCTCCAAACTAATATCCAAACAAGCAAGTTTTTCAATATGTGTTGAATTACATGCATGCCCGACATCGTTAAGTCAAAAAGTAATAAAAAAAATTACAAATGCATGTCAGACTTCATGAAGGTCAAAGGTAACGTCCTCACTGGGGTGACGTCGACAGTTCCATAAACAGTATGGCGTGAACCGACGGCCGATACCGTGACATGTGCGTATCTGACGTTGGCCCAGTCTTTCTCTATCGCTGGTTTTATGTCTTAGTCCCCGCGTCTTAGTTTTATTTGCCATATTTTATCAATATTCTCAATGCATTATATAAATATACCAGGTAAATTGATTACCTTTCTGTAACTTCAGTATCATTTGCCAACTCTCTACAAGTGCAACGTCATAGTTCGAATAGTAAGTAAATGTACTACACTCGAAACACTGAGTTGTATATCACGTTTTACATAAAGAGTATTTGTTTCATTGACCTTATTTTCCATAATTTACTGTACGATGAGAAATGAAGGGGAAAAAAGCTGAAGTAAGGCATAGACATGTATACGTCAATGTCGACACACTGTATGCTGTGATCATTTTTGCAAGACACCAAGAAGAGCTAGGTGTCTTGATTGCTACTTGTTGTAGTCTCAGCGCCAGTCGTACAGGTCATTTAAAAGGTCATTGAGAGTCTCAGGTACAGTCTCAAATCAAATCGCATTTGCTGTTTACTGTAATGAATGATAGTCTCAGATATAATCACAAAATGAGGTCGCATTTAGTATCTTCTTCAATTTGAGTCTTAGTCTCAGATTCAGTCTCACTTCCCATATATAAGGGGTCATAGATACCTGATGTCTTTGCAATACATGTACCAGTATGATGGTACAACTACTGAGTGTTCAGTACATAATTTTTACACTTACCATAATCTGGCCTGTATGTAGACACAATTCGAAAAACATAATCAGTAGCTTCTTCTCCATCAAACAACTGTGTATCATCTTGAACTTTAGGAAGATTGTTCTGTGAAGATTTTCGTTTTAGTTTGGGGAATACCTTTCCTTTGCCCCTTTGAGACCACAAAGGGGGATCTAGTTGACCATGCGGAAGCAGACCATTTTCCAAGCATGACAGAAAAGATAAGAGATGTCCTCCTTTAGGGAAATGAATTGGAGGTCTCTGTACTCCATCTTGGCCAACCAAAACTATGGTACCACCACTATCAGCTGAAGACAATGGACACAAAATTGTAAGACTTTAAACATAATATGGTGCTTCTTATTTCAAAAAAAATAATGATAACAAGGCATCATTGATGACACAGTCCCCACTTGTTAATGGGTAAGTTAATTAATTACAAGTCCTGGGAAAGGATAGAGTCCTCTTCATTAATTAGGTCTGTGATTAACAAGTCATTGTTAATGACATAGTCCCCGTTCGCATTTCATGTGGTACGCAATGGGAGAGTTTATGATGGATTGATGGCATGGTGATGGGGTTGTTGGATGCAGTGTTGTCCTTAGAAGCCGGGTGCCGGGTAAATAACCCGGCTGTTTTGCAGTTTTTCCTGGCTACTTGTAACGTGATTAGATTATTTTTATAGACCTGTAATTTCGGGATTGCATTGCCAACTGTTAGACGGCACACGTACGATTAGCAGTTTCGCGACCCCTTTCCCCACATGGAACTGCACAAACATAAAACAGTTTCTAAATACCCGTTTGTGGCTTTTTGAGCCAGATCTGTTATTTGTTAAATAGTGTGATTGGCTGATGGACGCGCCTATGGTGTTGTCTTTGTTACGAGCACTGTAATTGGTTTGATTAGTATGAAGGTCATCTTAGGTCATTTTTAATGATGGCGTCAAAAAGAAATGTGGCGTCGGCCACTGGCACCTTGCAGCTGGAATATTTTTTTCCCAAAGAAAGTCCGTTCGTATGGAAGACCGGTCACGACATGCGACATGCTAGTTTTTTAAACTGCGATCTGCGGTTAGGGTTAGTGTTAGGGTTAGTGTTAGGTTAAGTGGTTAGGGTTAGGGTTAGGGGTAGGGGTAGGGTTGGGGGTTAGGGTTAGGGTAGGGTTAGGGTTAGGGTTAGGTCGCAGATCACAGTTTAAAGACGCAGGTAACCCTACCCCTAACCCTAACCCCAACACTAACCCTAACAGCAAATCGCAGTTTAAAAAACTCGCATGTCGCATGTCGTGACCGGTCTTCCATACTTTCGAAAGATATACTTGATTCCAACAATACATTTAGTTTATGTATGAAAAACTTCAATTTCGCTGAATTTGTGAGAGAAAAGCCCCGAAAAGATGTGATTTTGATCGACTATTCGAAGTTCATGAGACTGCAGCTTGTTGGCTGCCAATGTCACAAAGAGTATGATCTTCTCAACAAATCAAGATATTCTCAGAGCAATACCGATGCATTTTCTAGATTTAAAAACTGTTTATTTGAATGGGTATTTTTTTTCATTCATTATTTTTACGTACTAGAATCCACGGTCACAGGCATGTGTGTTGCCGACTGTTGCCGACCAGCGCATCATCGTCACGCCTCACGGCTTCACTGTGGCGCTGATGCCCTGTTGTTATATGTCATGGATTCCGTCATGGGTTCAATTTCACTGCGCCTCTCCATGTTCTCCATGTTGGGTTGCCCGATAGTGTATTTTGATGGACCCTCTGAATCATTTTTTTCACAGACTCATGGAGCAAATTTTTAAGAAAATAGAGTTGTTTCCTTCCGACGCCATGCTGCATATCTGCTTTGATCAAATTTGGGACAGCGAGACGCGATGATCGCGCACAGTTTGCATTTAATTTGTTGCAACATTTCTGACAATCACTCACTTTGTGTCATAATTTTCAGAAAATATCACTCGCCTGAAAATTAGCAACGTAGTTAGTTCAAAGGCACAGCTGACATGATGACGTGCCTCTCAGCTACGATGCCAATTTTTTAGACTACACCCAGAGAATCCGAAACTTTCCACACAAAATGAGTGATCGACAGAAACGTTGCAACAAATTTAATCACACCTGTTTTTCACTGTAAAGTTGTGACCTTGGCAAAATGTATACAAAACTATATTTTTCTTGTCTGATATATTCATGCAAAACCGTTCAGGTCCTGCCATTTCTGCGGCACTCATCTCGTCTGGTTTTGGCGCCTAAGCTCAGTCACGGAGAGTGCTTTCGCAAACATTTTACTATTATTGTTTGCGTATTATAACTCATAACAATGAAAAAATGCGTAGAGACTCGATCCAATGCGTCATATCATTACGCATTGGATCGACACTCTACGCATTTTTTCATTGTTATGAGTTTTCTATATACGCATTTTTTTGCGTAAATGCGAACACTGTTACAGTGAATTATCTTACCGATGTTTTTTTTAACAAAAGTGAATGTGTTTTTATTAGATTACTGTCGGTATTTTGAATTTTCCATCCCGATTTTGGGAAATGAGGAATGAAATGAGTAGACTACAGGTGATTTAAGATTAAATGTTAAATCTTCAATGCAAATAAAACCATAAGTGTGTCATAAATATTACAAACAAAACTAAATCATGTTTGTTTGTGTTGTTGTATGTGAGCCACGTCTAAGACACACAACAAAAGTACTGTTTCAGTCTCAGCTAAATGTCACCTCAGATGCCACCAGAGAACACCATTTCCACTCCAAAATTTCATTTTTAGCTCCCAAAGCCATATGTATATATGGCAATGGAAGCTATTCTTATAGGCTAGGGAAATGTCTGTATGTATGTATGTATGTATGTCTGTATGTCTGTATGTCTGTATGTCTGTCCGTCAACATCAAAAACTCCAAAACCACTGTACATTTCATCTTGATATTTGGTGTGTACATGGATGTCGGGCTGTAGATGAGATTTTGTTAAAATGAAGTTGTCATTGCCAAAAATATGCAAATTAAGTGAAAAAATGTAAAAACAGTCAAAATTGTAAAAACTCAATAACCACTGAGCAGATTACATGAAAAATTAGCATGTAAGTACTTTGGGCTGACATGAAATGATTGTGCACATCTTGGGTCAGTATCTTGGACTTGCTATTTTTCATGAATTTTTTGTAATTTTCTCCCATTTTTGGTCAAAAATCTCCTGCTCTGAAACCACAAGTCCGATTGATTTGAAACTTGGTATGGAAGTGCATAGGAGTGACCTTTCCCAAATTTGGGCAAATCGTGGTGAAATTTGCATATTTTTAGTTTACACGTCCATAGACTCCCATGTATAAGGCAGATCTCCATAGACTCCCATGTATAAGGCCACGAAAAATAAAATTTAGTTTCTCATGTATTCATATTGCAAAAAGGATGCAGTGACACAATTTTTAGTCCCCACGGATGAAGTCCAGTGAGCTTATAGATTGGGTCATGTCCGTCTGTTCGTCCATCCGTGAGTCCATCGTTCACGCAGATATCTCGGATATTTTGACAAAATGTCATGTGACCTTGATGACCTTTGATCTCAAATATACATATTTGTCCATAACTCAGTAACCACAAGTGCAACCACCCTCATATATGGTATGATGGGACACCTTATGACGCCATATTGTACCTCATTAATTATGCACATATCTAATTTTGAGCGAGCCAATAGAGCTAGAGGTCTGATTTTTGGTATATAGGGATAACTTAGCAACACAATTTTTTTGACAAAATGTCACGTGACCTCGGTGACCTTTGACCTCAAATATACATATTTGTCCATAACTCAGTAACCACAAGTGCTACAGCCTTCATGTATGGTATGATGGGACACCTTATGACGCCACATATTGTACCTCATTAATTATGTGCATATCTAATTTTGAGCGAGCCAATAGAGCTAGAGGTCTGATTTTTGGTATATAGGGATAACTTAGCAATACAATTTTTTGGACAAAATGTCACGTGACCTCGGTGACCTTTGACCTCAAATATACATATTTGTCCATAACTCAGTAACACAAGTGCTACACCCTTCATGTATGGTATGATGGGACACCTTATGACGCCACATATTGTACCTCATTAATTATGCACATATCTAATTTTGAGCGAGCCAATAGAGCTAGAGGTCTGATTTTTGGTATATAGGGATAACTTAGCAATACAATTTTTTTGACAAAATGTCACGTGACCTCGGTGACCTTTGACCTCAAATATACATATTTTGTCCATAACTCAGTAACCACAAGTGCTACACCCTTCATATTTGGTATGATTGGACACCTTATGACACAACATACTGTACCTCAATAATTATGCACATATCTCATTCTGAGCAAGTCAATAGAGCTGGGTGTCTGATTTTTGGTATATAGGGATAACTATAGGAGAGAAATATTTTGACCAAATGTCATGTGACCTCGATGACCTTTTACCTAAAATATATGTTTATGTCAATAAATAAGTAACCACAAGTGCTATGTCCTTTGTATTTAGTAGGATGGGAGACCTTATGACAACACACACTTTACCTCATTAATTATGTACACATCTAATTCTGGGCAAGCGAATAGAGCTAGAGGTCTTTTTTTTTGCATATAGGGATTAATTAGCAATATAATTTTTTTTTTCAAAGTGCCATGTGACCTCGATGACCTTTGACCTTGATTATACATATATATGCATATCTCAGTAACCACAAGTTCTATACCCTTCAATTTTGATAGGATATTAGACCTTAAGATGTCACATCTTGTACCTCATTTATAATGCGCATATGTATTTCTTGGCTGGCCAATACTGCTAGAGGTCTGATCTTTTTTCCCGATTTAGAACCAGAACTTAGACATGCCTCA
Source organism: Ptychodera flava (assembly GCF_041260155.1). Classification (NCBI taxonomy): domain Eukaryota; kingdom Metazoa; phylum Hemichordata; class Enteropneusta; family Ptychoderidae; genus Ptychodera; species Ptychodera flava. The sequence goes on from NW_027248362.1 coordinate 1,079,052, forward strand.
TGTGTTTCAAATTGGGAACAACGACATAGACCTATGTGCCCATAGATCTCAACATATACACTCCAGTCATATTTGTTAATGACAACATTTTCCTGCCCCATCAAGACTAATACTCCTCTTACAAGTGGGGACTATGTCATTGTAAATGACTTGTTGAGTTAATGGTTGTATCACAGTATTCGATATATCTAATTCTGTATTTTTTCCATTTCATATTCTGAATAAATACATTAAACATATTTCACAGTCTCCAGTACATTACATTTAAGTATTTTCACTTCATGCACTTTATCCCTTTCACACATGTTCAAATATCTGACCAGAGAACAAACACTAAATAGTCCAGGATGGGAGCTAGTGTCATTGACGCTATTTTTCACCTTGCGAGAGGGGGGACACCCCCCCCTCTCGCGCTTCCCCCACCTCATTCGCTACCCTCACTCGCCGCTCGCTCGCTTCGCTCCCTCGCAGTCCACCTAGCTACTTTCTTGAATTACCCGGCTACTTTTAAATATAAGGACAACACTGTGGATGTGGGATATATGATTTTTTGGGGAGCTTGTTTGAGCTTGGACATTTGTTTCACATTTGTTTGTAATGAATTGAAAATCAGATTCTCTATTGATGACAGGATGTATAAATGATGTGGAAGTTTTGAATTCTCTTCGCAAATTATGATAGTCAGGCTATGAAGAGAAACAGATGCAATTTCGAAAAGGTACGGTTTCAAGTGGTTTGTCTGTTATTGTGCAAACCAAATGTTGTAAATGATTACCAAGCCCAGTCAAAGAGTCAACAATAACTAGCATCGCATGTCCATTGTAGTGTAGATAGCTTCATCATTTCTGCTATGAGAATCAAATACATAGCAAAAACCATTCTGCTTAGATAATGACATGCCATATTCTTTGATGATAAGGATTGCCTTTGTGGATATCTGAAAAGCAGTGTGGAGAGCAGAGTATAATGTATAAATGATATTATCGATTGTACAGAAGAACCCCAAAAAAACCCAACATGGATGAGGTTGGATCACAAGCAAAATACCACTGTCCAAATGAAAAGCTTGTTTTCAAATCTGTTGCCTGTAAATATGCACATGAATCTCTACAATGCCTGTGTGGATACAATTTGTCATACAATGACTTTCCTACATAAAGAATTGAATCAATACCAGTTCTGTTCCAAAAACACATGTCAAAATTTTTTAAATATGCTAAGGCTATTAGGCTATTTGGCATGCATGTGCTGGTATCAGCAGCACAGAGTGGAAATGTAGGTGACCCCGATGCAAGTTGCCTTAAGTTTAATAACCTTTATCATCACTGCCTTAGTACATACTGGTGCAGTGTCAGGGCTTGGATTTGTTTCAATATCACCTCCCTAAACAAGTAGTGCTTTCATATATTGATTACACAAAAAAAAATTGGATGATCTATGTTATAGAAAAATACTGTTGTTGTGCCATTCTTAAGATAACTTTAAAGTGAACACAATGAAAACAGCCAATTGATATTCTGTACTGCTGCAACAAGAGACTTACGATTGTGATATGTTTAATGTTGTATTAACACTGTGGCGACTGCTTCCTTTCTACTAAGGTTTGCACGACCTCGCTCAGCCGTCGGTTCAAACGAACATCTGGTTTTTATCAATAACCAGACGATCTGTTCTCTCGAGAACGATCCATGAAATATTGGGCAAAGTGAGAAAATGCCTCAATGTGTAGCAACCTGGGGTGTTCGTTATTTACATATGAAAGAAAAAATGCATTTCATGAATTTATTATCTGAATAGAATCATGAAATACATATGAAAAATGAAGTGCAAGTGAATGTTATTTGTCATCGGCGGTGTTTACTGTTTCTCTGCCTGGGAAACGTGCATCCGTTCGTGTGACCTCAAAGTGTTTACACTGTACGCAAACATTAGAAATTTTAGACGGCACATCTGTTGCCGCTGACGTCAAACATTGGTTCGTAAAGCTCATCTCTTTCTCTCTCTTGTATATTACAGGCTGTGAGAAACCACGATGCAACAAGAAATAGAGCGTAGACAGGAATACTACGAAACGAGTATTGCCGGTGGTACCGTGAACAGACCATACACAGACCTACGAACTGGTAATTTCGATCTTTTACCGGAGTTCATTGGTCCAGAGCCGGGGCTTATCAACCCGCTGCCAGACGATGCTTCAGAAGTCGAATGGTTTTTGCAAATATTCGACGAGGATCTGATAAGATTCATTACCCGATGCACTAATCGTTACGCTAGACAGAGGAGAAGGGCAAATGCGAGTGAACGGCAAAGATCGGCCTGGACACCGACGACGGTTGTCGAAATGAAAGCATTCATTGGAGTGATGGTACTATTCGGAATTTGCTGGTAGCCTGAAATCCAGCTGTATTGGTCGGACCATGTTTGCTTCGGTCATAATTTCGTCAAGAGAACTTTTTCCCGTGATCGCTTCAAGCTACTGATGCGATATTTATACTACAGCACACAGCCGTACTGTGCTCGTAACACAGCCATGTATACAGCCCAAAAGATAAGTGAGAAACGGGATAGAATGTTGAAAGTACGAAATGTCATTGATCGAGTGAATGCAAACAGCAGAATGCACAGGAGCCCGATGTGCGAGCTGGCGATCGACGAAGGAGTCATCCCCTACCGGGGCCGCACAAAGAATGTTCTCTACAATCCAGCAAAACCGCATAAATATGGAATGAGAGTTTACACTCTCAGTAAGTCGGCCACGGGTTACGTTTTCAACGACGAAGTCCATCAACCTGTCGCTGATAACTGTCATCACCCGCTTGATCCCGATGCTGCAGACAACCCCCGAGTTTTCAGGGGAAACAGACCTGGGCAAGTTGTTTCCCGGCTGATTCGACCTTACTATGAGTTAGGACATCATGTCATTATGGACTCATATTACACTTCTGCCCCGTTGTTTGACCATCTCTACGTGCATAATATTGCTGCCACGGGAACCTGCAAGATGTACACCTTAGGTTTACCCAATGAAATAAAAAATGCCACAAACTATGATCCACAAGTCGTACCGCCTGATGCTGACGACGAAGAGCGATGGCCACGTGATAGTTTCTCGGTATTTCAAGACGGCGCAATGAAAGTATGTGCCTGGAAAGACACAAAAATGGTGAAATTTATGAGCACGGCAGTCTCTGCACGAAGACCGAATCGAGCGCTAGTGAGGCGTCGATGTAAAGATAAAAGAACCGGTGCTTTTGAACAAATTGAAGTAATATGCCCGAACGTTGCTGTAATGTACAATCAGTACTTCAGAGGTGTTGACTTGACTGATCAACAGCTGGCTTACTACACGCCAGGTCGATCATCGCCACGGTGGCACAGAGCTGTTTTTTACCATGAGCTGAACAAGGCACTCATGAACGCTTTCCACAACATGGCATCAGTTCATGGATACGGTCAAAGTGGATCGAGATACAGACGTCAGCTTATGTTTCGCGCCCAAGTAGCAAAACAGCTGATCGGTAATTTCTCCTCTCGGCAACGTCCCCCAAGAGGAACTAGTCTGACGGCACCACGTCTCATTCCTACCAATGTGGAAAGAGTTGGTCATCGAATGGGTCGCAATCCGGACGGAAGACGTAGTTGCGTGATGTGTCGACGTGCAGGACGGATAGTAGGCCATGGAACTCGTCCCAATCGTGTTCATGAGACAATCAACTGTTGCCTCACTTACCAGTTACCACTGTGTCACCCACGGTACAGACAAGCGTGCTGGCGAGAGCACAATGTGTGAATGCCATTTGCAGAGGACCGCAGAACTTGACTATGCACGGACTGAACATTTGTCGGTATTACAACCCTTTATTACACAGTTGACATGGAAATAAAAAAAACATTCACTCGCAAACTATCGGTGAGTACGATGTACTTTTGTGTGTGGTTGTGTGAAGTGAATGATTGAGTCTAACACGTTTGCGTTTGGGATAAAGATCGAGTTACAACGATGATTGCATCGGACGATCGCTAGACAAGGTCTCAGCCAGAGCAGTTCCTGTTTTGGCAGAGAGCGAGTCGGTGTGCGATGAAAAATGCATCTGAGTAGCTAACAGTCGATTTCCCCGGTCTGTAATCTCTCAAATGCGTAATAAAAATATTTTTTATTATGCAAATAGTATTCGACATTTACATATGGCTCCCTAGGCTGTACGAACCTCAAATACATCAACACAGTAAAGATCACATGTCAGCTCAGGGTAGTTCAGACCATAACTGCACAAACTGGCAGCTGCCGACCGACAAACATGGAAAAGTGAGATCGGCCTTGTGGGAAACCGTCGCCTCAGTGTTAAAAATATTTGTGAAGGAAAATATCAGATTCTTTCTTTTCATAGCTCACACTGTTGTATATTTTACTTTTGAAGAGTTTTTACACGGGAATTATTATACTGGTATGTCTTTGTTTCTTTGACTTTGTTGGTGTTATCAGTCAGTAATTTGTGTTTGGCAAGGGACAAGTTATATCAGTGACATGTGTTTCGCAACTCCTTGTTTCAACTCCCTATATACCTAGCTATTGACTCCACCTCATATGCCTTAGTTTTTATCTCCTGTTATGCCTTGTTTTTGACTTCTTGTTTTTGGCCTTTAATACTGGCAAAACTCAGCAATGATTTCCAAGCTTAATTGCCACAGTATTTTATATTGCTGTTTCAAATCAAACTGATGAAGCAATTCCCTTCATACAGAAGTGACATTTTGGTATTTGACGCAAAATTATTCTAAAATATTGCAAACAAGTCATCGTTGATGACACAGTCCCCACTTGTTAATAATGGGTACTTTGATTACATGTCCTCAGAGAGGATAGAGTCTTCTTCATTAATTAGGTCTGTGATAAAAATACTTTGATACAGATGGCGCTCAATGGCCAAGAATGAGTTCCATGGTGATGAAAACATAAAACCAATGTAGGCCACCATCCTAAAGTTCATAAAATGAGTCAACTAGGAATTAATCAACAGGATGTTGCAAAACATTTTTGCATACAATTCTAACACTTAACAGATTATCACTGGTACCATATCAGCGTTTCCGTTACAATTTCAAAACTTGCGTACGATTTTACGCAACTGAGTTTTTATATGCGTAAAATGTATAAAAAATGCGTACGGTAGGAATCGGTATCTGAAGTGAGTTTGGCAGTCTGTTCTATAGAACTTGGGGTTTTTTCCTGTAATGCGCATGCTCTGTTAACAAAAAAACAATAACCTGGGGGGCTTCAAGATATACATAGCTGAACGCTGGCAATGCCGTAATGCATCCATGGTCGATGAGCAGCCTATATGACTTCATGTTCAAAGAAAATAATTTCTGACTATGGAATTACTGTTTTCAAAGGGCCAACAAAAAGCAGATACTGATCAAAGTCCAGCGGGACCTCTCAAGAATGCAACCCGACAGAGTCTAAATCGTCACCCGTAAACACTTTCCACCTAACACGCAACGTAATGACGTAATGTGTTACCAACAACGTAGACTCGATTGATTCTCGAATTTTTTGCATCAAATTCTGTAGTGTTATTGTCTTCACAGAACTGATTGACATGATGCTTTGTGATGATGAAATACAATGTTGAATAAAGGGTTGCGATCTGCTAAAGTCTAAAATGTTGCAATATCATGATAAATGTCACTTCAAAGCAGGTGCATGTGTTCTATTTTTGTCCCACATTGAACCACATTCAAGCAATGAAGTGCAGGCCAAGTACGTCCGTGTCACGGGGCAGCATTTCTCAATGCGTATAAGTTTACGCAGTCATTATTTTTTTTGCGTATTTCCGAACAATTTTGCGTAAAATACGCACGATTTTGCGTTAACGGAAACGCTGCATATTTCATAAAGTTTGATGCAGTATTTACAACACTATGAGATCAACATCTGTATCAAGTTTCATCACATTTGACGTTGTATTAATTTGTGGCTATATCACCCTAATTAGGAAAGTTCATTACTTATGCAATTACAAATTAATTAAAATGACACTGATAAATGTCTTTTTCAATGTTAAAGCAATGTGAGCTTAACATCGGTTAACATCTGTATAAAGTTTCATGAATTTGGTGCAGTACATATTTCTTGACATATCAGCCTACTTACGAAACTTCAATAATTGACATGTTACTGCTACATGACGTGAAACAAATTGACAAGCATATGTATGAAATAGGTCAGTGTCAACTTTGAATGATACTGGTGGAAATATGTGTGAATTATGGCTCTGTACATGAAAACATCGTAATAAAATGGCTGCCTAGCAACCATATTGGATCGTATCACATAAAAAATCGACGTACATATGTATGACATAGGTCAATGTCCTTGTACCAACTTTGAATAAAATCGGTTGAGATATGCCTGAGTTATGCCTCTGTATATGAAAAACTCGTAACAAAATGGCCACACAGCAGCCATATTGGATCGTATCACAAAACAAATTGACGTGCATATCTATGACATTGGTCAATGTCCTTGTACCAACTTTGAATAAAATCGGTTGAGATATGCCTGAGTTATGCCTCTGTATATGAAAAAATTGTAATAAAATGGCCGCCTAGCGGCCATATTGGATTGTATCACAAAACAAATCGACGTGCATATCTATGACATTGGTCAATGTCCTTGTACCAACTTTGAATAAAATCGGTTGAAACATGTCTGAGTTGTGGCTCTGTACCTGTACATGAAAAAATCGTAATAAAATGGCCGCCTAGCGGCCATATTGGATTGTATCACAAAACAAATTGACGTGCATATCTATGACATTGGTCAATGTCCTTGTACCAACTTTGAATAAAATTGGTTGAAACATGTCTGAGTTATGGCTCTGTACATGAAAAAATCGTAATAAAATGGCCGCCTGGCGGCCATATTGGATCGTATCACAAAAAAAATTAACGTGCATATCTATGACATTGGTCAATGTGCTTGTACCAACGTTGAATAAAATTGGTTGAAACATGTCTGAGTTATGGCTTTGTACATGAAAAAATCATAATAAAATGGCCGCCTGGCGGCCATATTGGATCGTATCCCAAAACAAATCGACGTGCATCTGCATGACATATGAAGTAATCCTTGTACCAAGTTTGAATGAAATTGCTTCTTGCATCTCTGAGATATCTGTGTGAACGGACAGACGGACGCACACATGCACGCACGCACGCACGCACGCACGGACATGACCAAACCTATAAGTCCCCCCGGACGGTGTCCGTGGGGACTAAAAATTGACGTCTTTGTAATTTAATACTTGTGCACTGCATGGCCGGCCTGAACATGGAAATAGAACACGTGCATGTGCTTGCAAGTGAAAAGGTTCATTCATGGTAACGCCACAAAACAAAAGTGACTTTGATTCATCACTGTCCCTCTCTATGATCAGACCATAACTTTCCAAGCAACATTGTATCTACACATCACAAAGCGTTGTGCCAATCCTTAATTGAAAATTCTGCAAGGACAAGGTCCGGTTCTAGAAAGGCAGGAAATTCTCACGTAAACACAATACAGTTACGTGTATTTTTTATGGTTGATGTCACTGGTGTATACTGTTTACGGCCCAAGTGACCATCTAGAGTCTGCCGAGTGGCATTCCTGAGGTCCCATTGGATTTTGACCGCAGTCTGCTTATTTGTCTAGCCTTGGAATACACTTAGTCTGCAGTAAAAGAGTTTTTTTCTGTGAACATGAAGTCTTTATACTGCTAAGGAACGTACATCACGGCATGGAACTTGCACATGGCCGCAACACTGTTACACTACGGCAGATCAACGTCTGAGAGACGTTGATGCTGAAGACTCCCAGCTTATTGTTTTTAGGTAACAGAGCATGCGCATTTAAGGAAAATTTAACCCCCAACTTCTATGGAAAAAACTATCAGCAAGTTCGACTCACTTCATTCGTACGGACTCCGCGGAACTTTATGCAAACGTACGCATTTTTGACACATTTTACTCAAACAAAAACCCACTTGAGTACAAAGTTTATGGCAAAAGACTCCCAAAGAAGTTAAAAAATTTACCGCAATGCAACAGAACATCAGAGGACCATGGTCATAACACATAGAAGCGAGACTGTCAACGTTACAAATTTTGAGTCGCCAGTCTGGCGAATGCTTTGACAGTCTGAGTCGCCGATGAGTCAATGCGAACACAGCAAGGGTAATTTTAGATTCTGATTCAGGGGTTGTAGCTCGTAATAGCCCAAAAATGTGAATCCTTGGTAGCCAAATTGGGTATTGTGTAAGATAACAGGCGTGCATAAATCCGCTTGGGCCTGTTCAAGTATGCTGCCACAGAAGTGCCCAGCAGACTGTACCATTATTTTTTAGGGGTGGCCGACTGTTGTGAGAGGCTGAATACATTGGCAGGAGTGGCATGGTTTTTTCGTCAATTTATAGAACAAGAACTGAAAACTAGAACTGGCCTGTGCATAGATGATCCTGGGTGAAGAGACAAAACGTTTGCTTTTTTCGCAGATTTGTGGAACAAAAACTGAAAACTGGAAATAGAATAGAAAACTAGGATTGAACTTGGGACTTTATGTAGCTGATCTGTGTTGAACGTTGTACGCTTATGCAACGCTCAGGCTATAAATAACTCGTTGCCATGTAGATTCCTGTGGGGAACTGTGGCGTTTGTCGGTTACCGAAAACATTATTGTTTTAATTCATGTCAGCTATTTCTTCTGTTTCATTTGTTGGCTCTTTCCAGTTTTAATGCATGTAAGCTATTTTTTCTAGTTCCATTTGTCGGCTACCGAAAAAGGATACCGTGTTATAGTCATGACAATCACCCGCCCTCAGTTTTGTCCCTCCCACAAAGAAATCAAATTAGTGCGCCAATGTATTCAGCCCCTCACAACAGTCGGCCCACCCTAAAAAATAATGGTACAGTCCAACAGGCACTGCAGTGGCAGCATACTTGAACAGGTCCAATCCCTTTAGAAATGACTGAGAAATGGCTGGTTGCAGATGACGGATGGACATGACTTCTGATTCGGATTCAGAAAATACGAGCCTGAATACCAGATGTCAAGGGTAATTTTGGATTCAGATTCAAAGGATGTAGCTCTCAATAGCCAAAAAAAGTGAATATTTGATGGTCAAATTTGATTTTTTTGTGAAAAAAAAGTGGCGTGCATTGAGTAGTCAGAGGGTACTATACTAAGGCCAAGTTGTTCTAAAATCGCTTTAAAAATGACAGAGATATCATTGGAGACGGATGCACGGACGGGACCTAATCTACTAGTCCCCAGTGCGCTGCACGCACGGGGGACTAAAAATACTGTGATACAGATTGGTAAATAATGAGTTCCATGGTGGTGAAAACATAAAACCAATGTAGGCTGCCACCCTTATTACAAAAGGTCATTAAATGAGTAAATTATTGTTTATATTTTATTCTATTTTTATTTTATTTGATACACAGATCAACGGGCAAACCCACAGATCTGCGAAATAAAAAAGTAACACCATCACAAGACAAATGTACAAGACAACCATAAAAGTAACATGTTACATTAAATTGAAAACATAGGGCCAAACTCCCTGTAGCTACTATTGACATGGATACAAAATTAAGTATTTCCTGACTGTATGAAATTATCTCACTAGGGTGATCCTAGGGACCTGTCATAAACCAAATATTAAAGCAGTCTGACCAGCGGTTTTGAAAAAACAAGCGACCCAACAGTTGACAGAGCTCTGCTGTGTTATGTAGAGAATAACCTTTTGTGACACATGTATTGATGAAGAAGGTGGATATCTTTGATAGCTCATTTCAGGATGGCCTGACCAAAAATGGAAAAAAAAATTCCGTAAAAATACAGATTTGCATATTTCATCACACTTTTAACAAATCTAAGTTGGGTTATCCCTAGGGACCTGTATACTGAATAACAAAGCTGTCTGACCAGTAGTTATGAAGAAGAAGATTTTTTACCAAAAACGCCTTTTTTGGTGCTAATTTGCATATTTTCAATAATATCAAAAATTAATAAAAAGAATTTCTCAAAATCACATATTTTATCCACACAACAAATATCAAATCAGTAAGTACTGCAGTTCTCAAGATATTTGAGTGGACGGACGCCTTACAAACGGACATACATACATATATACTTACATACATACGTACTGACAGTGCATGCCGGACAGATACCCATCCCAATAGCTTCTGTAGACTATATTAGTCTATAGTAGCTAATAAACGAGAGTTAATTACATTCTAATTAAAGTAAACAAGACTTGCTTAAAACAAGATTTTCATCATAAAAAGACAGCATACCTGTCAGGTTATAAAGAATCTTAAGCTGGTTATCTTTTTATCAGTATTTTCATCCTATTAACCAAGCACATTTTAACTTTCAAATTAACATTGTAACATTGTAAGTTCTGATGAATAAGTTGAGACTGTACGTACTCAGAGAAAGCACACTGAAGAGACAAAACTTTGAAACTTAAGAAGTTCAAGGTCATCAAAAGCATCATGTAACACTTTCATTGCACTGTTTACACAGATTGCATAATTGCTATAAATAGCACATGAGGAATCTTACAGCCTAGCTTTACCATAAAAACCCTATCACTTTGACCACTCTTTTAATTGACCACTCTATTTTTTTCCTCAAAAAGTAATTTTATTTTATCCTTACCAAGTCAACCATAAATTGAAATTAACACTTTCTCTATCTCTATTTATTTGACCACTCTATCATGACAAACTATTTTGAGCAATTTCTTTTAGATAACATACAGGGCACAACATATGACGGTTCAGAATATGTCAAAGTTGGGATTCAGGAAAGTTGCCTTTACATGTTTTAATCCTCCAAGATGGTAAGCATTTCACTATGAACTGTCAAAAAAAGTTGAACTTTCTGATAATTCTACACTAAAATTATTTTGGCTTTGATGATTTCCTAATTAATTCAATTATTTAAAATCATATTAATTATTTTTTTCTGGGTGAATTGATAGGGTTTATACAGTACAAGAATTATATACAATGTAAGTCAAATTTTGATCAAAAATGACAAAAAAATTCCTTAAAAATACACATTTGCATATTTCATCACAATTTGAACAAATCTCAGTTGGGTTGTCCCTAGGGACCTGTATACCAAATAACAAAGCTGTCTGACCAGCGGTTATGAAGAAGAAGATTTTTTACCAAAAACGCCTTTTTTGGCATTAATTTGCCTATTTTCAACAATATCAAAAAATTAAAAAAAAGGGTTACTCAAAATCATATTTTTCATCTACACAACAAATATCAAATCAGTAAGTACTGCGGTTCTCAAGATATTTGAGTGGACGGACGCCTCACAAACGGACATACATACATACATACATACATACATACATACATACATACATACATACAGACTATAGTAGCTAAAAAACATACACAAATCAAAAAAGAGAATAAACTGTTAAAATGACTGGATAAAATAGTTTTAAAACTACACAACCTAGAAAAAGTATCTATATTTAATTTGAAAGAGATATCGTTAAAAACAGACACGCATCTGGGCACTGTCAAGAATTTTCTTCAATTAACAGAACACAAGTTTGGTTTAAAAATACCGCAATTATACGGTGTCGCTCAAATTTGATCAGAATTGGTATATACCAGTATGGGTACCAAAGATCAACAATAAATGTTGTTTCTATCTGTTCAGTGCAGGAAAATTCTACATTGATGTTATGACATTGATTTCTGCACCGTACAACCAGAAAAACAACAAGAAATATTTAAACCAGAAAAACAAAAATGACAAAAGTGATTAAGGTCTGAAACTTTAGGTACTGGAGGTCAACTTTAGCAACATGCATAGCAGAAAGGTAGCTAGCCCCTCTTAGTTTGACCATAGACGGTCTTCCTCCCCTCTACTGTCTATGGTTTGAGTAGGTCTGTTAATATGTAAGAGTTCATAAACAATGACAGGAAATGACTCAAGTCAGTGGAGTTTGCCTGTTTCAAGTCACTGGCATCCCACCACTCCTGCACATTTGCAGGATTTCCCTTTTTCTTACCTCATTTGCACATGTTTGACACTGACGTGTTCATTTGAACAACGTCACATCTCAACCCATGCATCTACCTGTACACCAAATACTGAGATGGTAGCTTTGGCGGTATGGGAGCCTTTGCGTGTGACGGACATACATCTGCACATACATACCCACAAATATACAGACATACAGACGCCACCGACTCATCATATAAGCTCTTTTTGGTATTTATATTCATACCAAATATGAGCTAAAAAGGGGTTTCTTGCGTAAATTTCTACTGGGGGCATAAAAGCAGATTTGATTTAAAATATTTGGTGAATCCTAATGTGAATGGATTATTTTGTATAAAAAGCACATGTCAAGGGTTAGTCTTCTATTGTATAACTTAGGAATGTTCAGAATTCTGCGATAAAATGGGTAGCTGGATTTACTGCAGTGAACATTGAGTTTGCGACAAATGTATTTCAGAAACTTAATTTGTACTCGCTCAATTTTTTCTAACAGGCCCTGCTGGTGGGGTGACCACACAACAGAGCCATACTCTAAAATAGATCGTACATAGACAAAATACAGAGAAATAATTGCTGAAATGTCATTGAATGGCTGGCAGAGGCACTTAATAAAACCAAGAGATTTGAAGGCTCTAGAAACCATGTTATTGATGTGAAAAGAATAATTAAGATTGGAAGTAAGATAATGCCCAAATCCTTGACAACAGAGACCTGTTGAAGAGGAGTACCATTGATGGAGTAATCAAGAGAGGAAATGACTCTTTTCTTAAGTGTAAAACTGATAAATTTACATTTACTGATATTAGGTGACAGCTTCCAGTTGTTACACCATTGAGCAAATTTGTCAAGATCTTGCTGTAACATGACACAGTCAGCAAGGGATGTGATGGTGCGATAGATCTTGGCATCGTCAGCATACAAGCTGAGCTTTGCAGAAATGTCTAGCAGTGAAATATCATTAATAAACAAAAAAATACCGTCAAGGACACTATGTGCTCACATTCGGTTTGAATTGGTCCATTCAAGAAATATTTAAACCAGGAAAAACAAGAATGACAAAAGCAAATAAGGTCTCCAACTTAGGTACTAGAGGTCATCTTTAGGAACATGCATATCAACTTCTATAGCAATGGAGAAGCAGATCCTAAATACGTAAGCAAATGTCAACAACAAAAACAGAGAAGGCTTGATAAAAAGAAAAGGTGGGAGTGGGCAAAAAATGCACAAGGGATCTGGTAAAAAAGTAATGCTGCATCATCAATCTTCTAGACCCTACCCCCTCCTGAATATCAAATGTTCCACCCCTTGGTGTTACATAAGACCAAATGACAGGAAGTACATTTACAACCTTGGAGATTTTTTAATTAATGCCATGAGTGTTATCATTCTAATGTAAACAGCACTTAAGGTAGTAACAGATAGTGAAATGCCTTCCACTGTGGGCGGTGATTACAACATCTGGAAATATCCTGGATCCAAATTTCTCATCAGTTCTTGTATGTCTTACATAGAAAAGTTGCAAAAATTGGTCCAAAATGAAAAAAATCACCGTAGCTTTGTTTTCTGGATCAAATTTTCCTACAAAATGATACCAAACATGACAAAATTATGTTCACAGCCTTCAAAATTGTCTCACAACATATCCTGGGTTGGTGTAGGTCATTTAAGGTCACAAACTGAGAAAATTACCTAAAATATACAAATTTTGGGGTTTACCAACACTTTGAGCAGAAAATTTATCTAATAACATCTTTCGGGACTTTATACCAAATTACGAAGCTATCAAACAAGGGACTTTATACCAAATTACAAAGCTATCAAACAAGTAATTTTGAGATAAAGTTTTCTTGACCAAAAATGACAATATTGTCTTAAAAGTACAAATTTTTATATTTCAGGACAATTTCAACATATCTAACTATTGTCATCTTTGTACGTCTGTGTACCAAATATGAAAGCTGTCTGTCCAGGGGTTTTAAAAAGGAAATACTGTTTAAGATTTTTTGATCAAAAATGACAAAATTGCTCAAAAATAGTAATTTTCACAATTTTGTCATAATTTCAACAAATTAGAAGAGTAACACCCTTGCAAAGAGACAACCAATATTTTGAGAGCGATTTGGCTGGTGGTTTCAGAGAAGAAGAATTTTTACTGAAAATGAGAAAAATCACCAAAAAATTCAGCAAAAATACAAAATTAAGGATATCTTCACAATATTCATAAAACTGTATAAGGTTCACCTAAGGTACTTGCACACAAATTTTCAAAGCAATCAAAAAAGCTGTTCTTGAGTTATTAATTCTTAACCATTTTCACATTTTGTAAGCTCATTTGCATAATTTTGGCAATGCGGACTTCATTTGAACAAAATCCCATCTATAGCCCAGGATGCATCAACACACCAAATACCAAGCTGAAACGTGCAGCGGTTTGCGTGTTTTTGATGTTGACGGACATACTGTACGTACATACATACATACATACATACATACATACATACATACATACATACATACATACATACATACATACATACATACACACATACATACAGACGCCATCGACTTCAGCCTATACGATTAACTCACATTGGTATAACCAAATGTGAGCTAACAAAAAGTAGTGGCCTCAAGAGTGAACCCTGGGACACACCTGACGAAGCAGTGTACCATTTGGACGAGCAACTACCAGACCCACTCTGTCGTCTAAGATGGAGATAGTAAGCCAGCCAACTATGCAGGTTACCACATATACCAAATTTGGCGACTTTGTACAGGAAAAGTGTGTGACAGACACTGTCAAAAGCCTTGCTAAAGTCCGTGTAAATTGAATCTACCTGTTGTTTATTGTTCAGTGAAACAGAGATGAAATCTGTATAATCCACTAAGTTAGTTGTAGTGGATCTGTTTTTAACAAATCCGTGCTGATCGATGGAAATATTTGGTTTAATATGTTGATAGATATGAGGAACAATAACTGCCTCGAAGATCTTAGCAAAAAGAGGCAACAAGGAGATTGGGCGGTAATTTTCAACAGCTGATTGACGACCAGATTTAAACACGGGGACAACAGTGGCCTGTTTAAACTGAGAAGGAAACTGACCAAGAGAAATGGATTTTTGGAATTAGTAATAAATCGACAGGATGTTGCCAAACATTTTTGTATCCTATCATAACACTGACGGATTATCACCGGTACCATATTTCAAAATATTTCATGCAATGTTTCTTGACATTCACCCTAAAAACAAAAATAGCATCAATGACACTTTGCTCACATTTGGTTACATGTGGGAAGGCAGAATGAGTGTATACACTATATTTAATACGCTTCTATGTACCTTAGCTTGTGATATTCATAGTCAAGTGCATTTGAACAAATTTTGATACACCATCCATTGAAGTATGGAATGGTTGGCAACTTGCAACTGTTGATCACATACACTTACACAATACCATGCAACCTAGTACATCAATAAGTGATAAAATCAGCCACACCGAACTAAACGTGTCCCTTATAATATAAAATGCATAGAATGTAGACAATATTTGGTCTCTGTACGGTCTATAGTTGCACAATCGAAGACTAAGGTAAGATGTAATAATGGGCATTCCTCACCTTCCACTGTTAAAAGCTGCCATACCTACATGATAATGGTATGTCCCAAACTGCCACCAAGTTAAACAAACATTGCAGTAACATAGACAAATAGGGAAACTTCCAAACACAAACATATAGCAAGAAGCCTGAAGCATCAGATATGTACATCTGTTTTAAAGCTATTCTAACCGACTTTAAAAGCATCAAACCAGCATGAGGGAAAATGCCAAGAGGGTTTGACCGGTTAAGAAGGGCTTGACTACGCAGTTTCTGCGTAGTGAAGCTTCATTACGTATTCATGGTGACCCCTGGCCAGCTGTCAATAACTTTGGGGGCTTTTGTCTTTTGGCCTGCTTTGCATATGCGTCGTTGGACACGACCTGCCAATCACCCAGGTAGTCAATTAAACTATTAATTGACTGTTTACCGACCCAATTAACACTATCCAGCAGTATCAGTCATATTTTAATCGCGTGGCCCGGGTGGGCACAACGTAGGAACGCGTGTATTTCTATGTGTACGTTTCACTTGTGGTGTTGTTTGTACCATCGTGCGTTTGAAGTCCCTGTTTCACCTACAGCATTACCTTCAAGGTCACAGGCTTACTATTAATGTTCAGTATCATTGCACCGAGTTCTGCCCACGGTGAAAACAACCTGTTTTGCCTACTAATTACTGCCCGTCGCTGCCCGTCCTGAATGTAGCCTATCTATAGCTACAGTAATCACATAAATCATTTATCAGTTTTGATATATACTCCTAAATTGTATGTTTGATCAAAATCGAGACCACATTCAAGGGCTATGCAGACTGTCCATGTACGCACACACAGTGACAAGAAGGCGGCAAACACCTACTCACCAAGCACATCGAATCGGCGAAAAGAAGCATAAAAAAGCTAGGCTCATCGCAAAACAAACGTGCCAAGCGCTAACAAAAACCCATACCAAGCGGCCCTTTTCAGGGCCACCAAATACTCCAAAAAGAGAACTACCAAAAAATACGATAAAATGACAGAGAACACACAAACACTTAAAAGAAATAACAAAAATCGTACACATAACAAACAACTGAAACACAACATTAAATACAAAATAAACAATCACAGTAACGTAACAGAAAACATGGCCGTGGAAATAAATCAGCTATTTCTAAAGAAAAGCCGACAACAACATGAAATTCAACAACAACCTATCATCGCTCAAACTATGAAACTCCGAAAAATAGTATTAGGCAAAAGCCTTAAAATTCATTCGGACACCAACAAAACCAAAAAGAATAAAACCACCTCAGGATTTCAACAAATGAAGTCGTATAATGTGACTACGCTACATCGTGAGACACAAACAATCGCAACACCAATTCAAAGAAAAATCAAATTGGACTCCACGAACAACAAAAAAAACAAAAACTTGAAAGCTATCTGAAGCTTCTAAACTCGCACTTCTAGAGATACCCTTTCAAACAAGGAAACAAAACATGTCGCGTGCCAAAAGAATCGCGATAAACCAGCTTGCAAACAATGGACAAATTTTGGGAAAATAACCCTTCGACAAGGGTCGGTTTTTCGTTATTGTCAACACAAACGATTACGTACTCAAATGCGAAAGGCAATTACGTAACACTCAGTACTATACACAACAAGCAAGAACAAACAGTAAACAAAGTAAACGAACTATTAATTAAAATATACGAGAACAAGCACATCAACCAGGATACTTGTAAGTATCTTGATCCAATAAACATAAAATACGTACCCCGCAGTGGTACTTATTGCCTAAAAATTCACAAACCTCCGCAAAAATCTAAAAGACACACCAGTCAAAACAAAATTTACCGAAGTAAAGAAATATAGAACAAACAAACCGAATCACCAAACGGACTCACAACGTGACCAAAATTAATATACTTGCCTCGCTAATCGGAAAGCAAGACCACTAAAATGCATTAAAATAAATTTTCACAAACACAAACTAAGGAAAGAATCTACACTGCGACTGATGAGAAACCACACTCGGGTTTCGAAACGCAAGCGTCAAAGGGCGACTCTATCAACTTTTGTAACAACATAGGTCCGGCTGCGTCTCGCCATAAGCTTTCCCCACACTTTCCCCACACAAACAAAACATTACCGTACACACTAATCAAAACTTCTCTACAAATATCCAAAGCAAAACAAACATTTCATTAACACAAACAATCGGTTAAGAATGTAGGAACACATTTTCGAAACGAATCAAACACAAACTCGACACAAAAACATTTAGGATAGTTAGGTGGGGAGCCTGTTTCACATTTTTTACATCTCGCTATACTGTCTATGATTCTAAAAATAAAGTCATCTGCCACTTTTTCTGTATACGCGGTTTGGCAAAACTCATCTCTTCAATCGAAAGTCGGGCGATTTCATGGTTCTTTGGGGCACTTAAGTGTACGTCGAGCTTAAGGAATGTAGTTACATTCGCGATGTTTTATTCGAAAATTATTTATTTCTTCAAGGGCAAATGCACATAATTTATGCTGTTGGAAATACTGGCCGCTCATAAACAAGACAATAAACTCAATATATGTGCATCTTTACTTTTATTGTCAAAGTACCACCGACACCCACAAAAAACCAAATGGTTCAGTCCAGGTATTTGCAACTCTGCCATCCGACTGATCAACAGGAAATCAACCATAGGTGTCTTTTGGCACGCGTATACGCCAGTCACCTAGGCGACGGTAATCTGCACCACTTATCACCATCGGGAAGGTACTCCTCCCCATATACCACTGGCGATCCCACCCTCAAGGCACTGCGTCATTCGACCAAGCATTGTTATTGTAATTTCCTGCATAAAATTAACGGCGAGGTCAACCGGTCAAAATGTCTTGGCATTTTCTGGCATGAGGGATTTGTGTAGAAGCCATTACTTACAAAGACAAGCAATTCCATAAATATACAATATGACAATGGAAAAAAACAAAATCCTTTGAAATCAAAGTTGGAACAATTTTTCACACAAAATTGTAATATTTACATCCACAGTTGTAAGAGTTTGTAAATAGTATCTGACCTTGTTGGATTAAGCACCAAAAGTTAATGACTATAATACAGACGACACTTACATTGTCCTGCATCTTGAAAAGAAAGACTGGTTGTATACAAGATCTGTACACCATAACTTCTTTTAGATTCACTCATAGCGACTTCCATGCAACACTTTTTGTACATTTTCACTTTTGTTGCTCAGTAGCATTTTAGTAACTCTGACTTCATTTGAACAAATACTAATTTACAGTTGAGCATGTACATGAATCTACCACAAATACACAGGTAAAATGTGCAGCAATTCTCAATCTTTTGCAATTAGACCAGGGACAACTTCCAGCATATCATATTTGGCATTAAAAAAAACATGCAAAACATGGTACCCCAACACTTCTTTTAAACACAACATATACTGTAGATAGCTCCATGCTAATTTTTTTGTAAAACAGTGTGTCAGCTACACTGCAAACTTCTGTCTTCCAATTTGCTCATATTTACTTATACAAATTTCAACAATATTTTGATACACAGTGTTTCCGCTGCCGTTTGCCAATTAGGCAATTGGCGAAGGGAATGTCCATTTGGCGAATTTTTTTGAAGGCCAGTTCGCCAGCCTGGCGAATCCAAATTCCTAATGCGGAAGTGTTGAGTCATTGCCACTGTTTTCCCTCTTGGCCTAAGGGGTTTAAAAATGGGTGGTATTGCGCACGCTCTGTTGACTTTTAAACAATAGTCTAGGGTGTTTAAGCTGAACGTAGCTTAAACGTTTTTAATGACCCGCCATGATTGATTTGAATAGCACGCATGGTGCATTGACGGCTCGCTTACATAATGACCTCTTGCGGACAGAAAAGCAGCCGACACTGATCAAAGTTCAATAGGGCCAGCTGAATGCAACCTGATAGCCAGAGACTCTGAATTGCTACCGGTAAACTCTCAGTCACTGGCGAGCTCCACTGCCTGTACAAGTGAAACAAGAAACGCTAGAAAACGTGACCAAGGGCAGTGTTGAGAAGAAACGTAAATTACGGGAGGAATGGTTTGTCGAATTCCCTTGGTTGATTTTTGAGAAACACAAACAAATGTTTTTCTGTAAAGTGTGCCAATCAGCAGGGCAGAACAATATTTTGACATCTGGTTGGTCATATGAAGTTTTTAAAAAAGACAACTTCACCAAACATGAACGCACTGCAGGGCACAGACTGGCGAGTAAACTGTAAAGCCCCAAAGCAAAAATGTCGACAGATTAATGAGGATTGCAATTGCAGGCCCTGATATATACGGTAGAGCAATTTGACTTTCAAAACAGAGCTTTCACTGTTTGCTCAAATATGAAAGACAGAAGAATATTTTGTTCTGGTGTACTTTGTAAACTAAATGAACATGAATCATCAAGTATACCTTTCAGAGAAGGACTTGTGGAAAAGCTGAATGCTTTTAGAGAGACCATGGATTGTGAAAGTGAATCACTGACTCTAGATCTGTCCAAGAAAGTATCTTGATCTGTCAGTGTGGGGACAGTGTTCAACAATGTGTTGATACAGTATCTTGACGAACGAGAAATAAAACATTGTTCACATGACTGTGTTAAAAATATGTGTGTGAACATGTGTATGTTGTTTTCTTTGAAATATACCACTGTGTTTTCCCCAGAGCATTAAAAACATTAAAAACTCATTACTATAACAATTACATGTATTGTTATGCAAATTAGCCACTATATGATTTTTTCCGAGGGGAAAACACTGTGGGTCACGCTCATACTGAAACATTTTGGTTGCAAAATGGTGGCTAATCAGTTTTGATGCTAATTAGCCAGTATGGCTAACAGAAAAAATTAGCCAGAGGAAACACTGATACATGGTAATCAAATGATCCTTAGAACTTAAAATCCAAATTTGATACCTGGTATCTGATATGTGACTCTTGAAAACAAGACTTTTGACAAAAAGTCAGTAAAAACTTCAAAAATACATATATACGAATTTTACGCTTCTCAATCAAACTATCGCATACATTGTTCCTCCTATCATACGTATCAAATAATAAAGTAATCACTCTCTTATCAATATAAATAGCAGATTATGAAAAATCATGTTTTTCTTCTCATTCTTTTATCAACGCCTACAGGATCCCATTGGATTATAGAAAATAATCTAAACATTCCGAAGCTGGCCACATTTAATGTGGAAATTATTCAGTTATGAGCTCCACAAACTTGGTCTACAGAAAGACTGGTAAATGGATGGACATACAGACAGACTGACATACACAGACTGGCTGTGATGACATTGGCTTTTTTGTGTGCTTTGGCCCATGAAGTCAAGTGATAAATATATAACAAACAGCTGGATGTAATGATAAAATAGTTATATATACAGGCACTCAGGGTGAATATCATACATCAATTTGATTAGTTTCTTGTCCTCTTTCTAGTTAGTATGTGATAACGTTTAAGACAATATACATGCAAGACAGTTATGTGTTGGCAAATACAGGCAAGCAGCTACCTTTTCTTGATTTTCATGAACAACAGATAACCTTGACTGAAATGCTTAACAACATGCAACCAATGTTTACATTTTGCTCATACACCAGATACACAGAGAGATTTCAGCATACAACCATTAACTCAGAAACCTTAGAGGGAAAAGTAAACATTGTTTTCTTCCAGTGCAACTGGTGCATCCACTTTTGGAATAACTTATAAAACCAATATGTCACAAGGGTGATGGCACTGAGATCAACTTAAGAATTTTAACTGTGGTGAACTTGACTATTCCTTTCAAATCCTGACCTGACTTAGAATCTTCAACTGAGATGCAGTGCATTGTAAAATGTATGCACAAAGACATGGGGGTGGACCATTTCATATCCTTGTGGGGGGGGGGTCTGAAGATTGATGAGGTAGCACTATTTTCAACCTGATCCACTGTACAGTATTTTTTTCCACTCTCCCACCTTTTCTTTTAGTCAAGCCTTTTCTGGCAGATTTGTTTTTGCTTTGACATTTGCTTGGAATCTATTTTTTTTCTGAAAATCTTCCAGATCCCCCCATCAGGATATCAAATGCTCCACTCTTTGGTATCAACAATGTTTATTTAAAGAGATACAATGACAGGAAGTGTAAGAGCTATTTATAACTCTGATAGTTCATACATTGAAAAAAGTTTGGAATATATTTGTTGGAAACCAAACCTGCTAAATCACCTTCAGCTGTGCTTTCTAATGATTCTTTTACCACATTTTAACACCAAATACAATTTACCATATGAAATGCTCACAAGATCACCACATTATGTATTCTTAGTTTCTGTAGGTATAAAATTGCTAAAAATCAGAAAATCTTTTCACAAATATTTATTAATTTTGTTCATATCAACACAACCTGAAAAAGTTATGGAATCAATACTGTGGATTATTTCTGTAAGTTTTTTCCATCAAAAAATTAGGAAGCTTCATAAAAATAGGAAATTGAAGACGTTTCTCCAAAAATTTAAAACAAGCGACCTGGCAGCTGATAGAGCTCCTTTGTGTTATGTAGAGAATAACTTTTTGCAACATGTGTTGATGAAGGAAATCTTTGACAGCCAACTTCAGGTCAGCCAGACCAAATTGGCAAATATGGCTGCAAAAATATGTAATTGAAGAAGATATAATTCGAACATATTAAATTAAGATCATACATAGGAAAATTTCTACTCAATATCAAAGCTATTAAAAAGATTTTGTGAAACAAATTTTTTGACCAAAATAGCAAAAATTGCCCCAAAAATACAAAATTGCAGATTTCATCCTGATTTCAATATATCATATTAAGATAAACCCTAGGAACCTGTATACCAAACATCAAAGATATCAAACGAGCAGTTTTTGAGAAATACATTTTTTGACCAAAAATGAAAAAATTGCCCAAAAAAAACAAAATTGCAAATTTCATAAGAATTTGAATACATCACATTTTGATCAACCTTATGAACCTGCATACCAAATACCAAAGGCATCAGATGAGTAGTTTTTTGAGGAAAACATTTTTTGACCAAAAACGGGGAAAATTGCCCCAAAATTACAAATACTAAAAATTCACTACAATTTTTACAAACTTGACTGAGGTCATCCCAAGGAACATGGATACCAACTTTCAAAGCACTCGGACAAGCTGTTTCAGAAAAAAAAGGTTTTTTTAACTAAAATTTGAAAAAAATTACCCAAAAATACAAACACGCAAGTATCATCCTCAGTTGTACACACCTAGTTTAGAATACCTAAAGGAACCTACATACCAAGTTTCAACCAAATCTGACCAACGGTTACTGAGTTTTAGCAGTTTGCAGGATTTTTCCTTTTTTTACCTCATTTGCATATTTTTGACACTGACCTGTTCATTTGAACAAATTCACATCTCCACCCCTAGGTGCACCTGTACACCAAATACTGAGCTGGTAGCTGCATCGGTTTAGGAGTTTTTGATCTGGACGGACTAACAGACATACATACATACATACACACAGACGACATGTAAATGAGATGCAAATGAAATGATTCACCTTATACGATTAGCTCTCTTTGGTATACCAAATGAGAGCTAAAAATTCATTATGTAAATGCAAATCAGCAATTAATTTAAATGATACCGCTAAGTGTCATTGAATTGTATTTACAACACTATGAGATCAACATCTGTACCAAGTTTCATCAAATTTGATGCAGTATTTGTCGATATATTACTCTAATTAGGAAAGTTAATTACACATGTAATTACAAATTAATTAGCATGACACTGATAAATATCTTATAAATTAATTAATTAATATGACACTGGTAAATGTCTTTATTCTCTCTTAAAGGAATGTGAGCTTAACATCTGTACCAAGTTTCATGAAATTTGATGACGGAAGTATTTCTTGACATTACAGCCGAATTACGAAAATTCAATAATTCACAAGATACTGCTAGATGTCGTGAAACAAATTGATGTGCACATGTATGACATAGGTCAATGTCCTTGTACAAATTTTGAATAATATTGTTGGAAATATGTCCGAGTTATGGCTCTGTACATGAAAAACTCGTAACAAAATGGCCACCAGGTACCCATTTTGCATTGAATTGTGAAACCAATTGTATAGACATGCATACTTATGACATATGTCAATGTCCTTGTACCAACTTTGAAAAAAATCGGTTGATACATGTCTGACTTATGGTTCTGGACATGAAAAAAATCATAACAAAATGGCCACCAGGCAGCCATATTTCAGTGGATCGTGAAACCAATAGACATGCATATTTATGTCATAGGTCAATGTCCTTGTACCAACTTTGAATAAAATCGGTTGAGCTATTCCTGAGTTATGGCTCAGGACATAAAAAATTATAACAAAATAGCCGCCATGTAGCCATATTGGATTATATCATGAAAAAAATTAACAAGCATATGTATGACATAGGTCGATGTCCTTATACCAACTTAGAATAAAATCAGTTGAGATGTGCCTGAATTATGGCTCCGTACATGAAAAATAGTAACAAAATGGCCACTATATTGGATCGTATCACAAAACAAATCGACATGCATACGCATGACAATGAAGTAATCCTTGTACCAAGTTTGAATGAAATCACTCCTGGCATCTCTGAGATATTTGCGTGAACGGACGGACGCGCTCACGCACTCACACATGCACGAACAGACACACGGACATGACCAAACCTATAAGTCCCCCTGGACGGTGTCCGTGGGGACTAACAAACATGCAAATTTCACAACTGATATGAAGATTACATACTATAATAGGTCAATTCAAGGAACCTCCATACCAAGTTTAAAACCAATCTTGATCACAAGCAGATGTAGAGGCCGAAATTTTTGTGGCATATACAGGCTTCAGGTAATTGATTGAAGGTGTTGCAGACATAAACAGGAAACATAGGGCCAAAGTCCCTGAAGCTACTATAGACATGGATACAAAATTAAGTATTTCCTGACTGTATGAAATTATCTCACTAAGGTCATCCTAGGGACATGTAAACCAAGCTGTCTGACCAGCGGTTTTGAAAAAACAAGCGACTCAACAGTTGACAGAGCTCTGCTGTGTTATGTAGAGAATAACATTTGTGACACATGTATTGATGAAGAAGGTGGATATCTTTGATAGCTCATTTCACGATGGCCTGACCAAAAATGGAAAAAAATTCCGTCAAAATACAGATTTGCATATTTCATCAGACTATATTAGTCTATAATAGCAAATAAACGAGAGTTAATTACATTCTAATTAAAGTAAACAAGACTTGCTTAAATCAAGATTTACGTCATAATAAAACAGCATATCTGTCAGGTTATAAAGAATCTTGAGCTGGTTATCTTTTATTTTCATCCTATTAACCAAGCACATTTTAACTTTCAAATTAACATTGTGTTACGTGCAGAGAAAACGAACAAAAGGGTGAACTCAGCAGTTAACGTTTAAACAAAATTTATTACGAAAATAAAACTAATTGCTAAGTCAGGGATAGAGTACAAGCTTTAAAAGTGTACAGACTACTTATCTCAGCTGGGACGGCAAAGCTCCAGTCTCAGAGTTGTAACAGTCAGTCGGATGAATGAACAGTCCTTTGGCTTGCAGGCTTGAAGCTGCACAAAGTCCACAGTATAAATCCAGCGTTGACAGTGAAGGTCTTGAAAAGTCTTGAGAATGACTACTGCTGGAGTTTAGTAACACACAAGAGACACGATCCCAAAAGTCTGACTGGAAGCTGTGCACGTCCCTTTTATAAAGGCATATAAGAACAATCTAGAACTTTTATTGACATGCTAATTACTGTTCTAAAATTATCTCCCTTACACAACTAATCAACTTTCCAGAACATTCCAAACATGACTAATTGAATTCAAGGTTGTGAGGTCATCAAGGGCAGTGACCTTGAGAATGTTCTAGACTAATTGAACTCAGGTCATGATGAGTGTGGGGGAAATGACCTACATAACACACCCCCTCTTCAAAAAAGAAAATTTTTCAAAGAAAATCTTTCTTTTACAAATGTAATCTTGAAAAGGATTTAAGTACTCAAATTTTTTTTTTTTTTTCTCTAAAGTAAAATTTCTTGAAAGTGAACAACAATAAACTCTAAATACGAGAGAGACAGTCTGCAATTAAATTGTCTCTGCCTTTGATATGTCTAATGTCAAGATTAAACTCCTGTAACATTAAACTCCATCTTAGCAATCTCTGATTTTTGCCTTTAAATTTCTGCAGAAAAACAAGAGGGTTGTGATCAATATAACCACTATTGGCTGATTTGAAGAAGTAACATAAACTTCAAAATGCTGTAAAGCTAATATCAAAGATAAACACTCTTTTTCAATTGTAGAGTAGTTTCTCTGGGATTTGTTAAATTTGCGTGAAAAATAGCAAACAGGATGATCTACACCATGACTATCCTCTTGCAATAAAACAGCACCAGCAGCCGTATCACTAGCATCCACAGCTAATTTGAATGGCAAAGTGAAATCTGGTGCAGACAACACTGGGGCACTTTGCAGTATGGCTTTAAGTGTGTCAAATGCCTGTTGCATTGCTCTGACCAAACAAACTTTACTTTCTTTTTAAGTAAGTTAGTCAAAGGCTCAGTAATTGTGGAGAAATTTGGACAGAATTTTCTGTAGTAACCAGCCATACCAAGAAAGCGCATCAGTTGTCGTTTGCAGTTTGGTATGGGAAAACTTGAAATGGCACTGATTTTGGCATCAACAGGTTTTACCTCACCCTGTCCTACAGTATGTCCGAGGTAAGTCACCCTCGCCCAACCAAACTCAGATTTGGCAAGGTTGACAGTCAACATTGCTTTACTCAGTCTCTCAAAGAACTTCCGCATGAGCTTGATGTGTTCCTCCCAGGTGTCACTATACAGGATGACGTCGTCAACGTAAGCTGCACAACCCGTCTAGCCCGGATATGACGTCGTTGATCATCCGTTGGAACGTTGCCGGAGAGTTCTTCATTCCGAATGGCATCACCTTGTACTGGAACAATCCGTCTGGTGTAACAAAGGCGGATATTTCACGAGCACGATCCGTCAGAGGGACTTGCCAAAATCCCTTCAGTAGGTCAAATTTTGTCACATACTTGGCTTTTCCCACTCGGTCGATGCAGTCATCAATCCTCGGGATTGGGAAGTGTCTGTCTTTGTTAAAGTGTTGACCTTCCTAAAGTCCGTGCACATACGATAACTGTGGTCTGATTTGGGAACAAGTATGCACGGCGAACTCCAGTTACTTTTACTGGGTTCAATAAAGTCATTGTCCAGCAGGTATTTGACTTCTCCTGGAGATATTTCGCTTTTGTTGGATTCAGTCTGTATGGATGTTGTTTTACAGGCTTACTGTCCCCAACATCAACGTCGTGATAGATGACGTTGTCCTCGTTGGAACATCTTGAAACAGGTGTTTATATTCATGGA
Organism: Ptychodera flava; assembly: GCF_041260155.1. NCBI lineage: Eukaryota > Metazoa > Hemichordata > Enteropneusta > Ptychoderidae > Ptychodera > Ptychodera flava. Next base: position 1,106,238 of record NW_027248362.1, read on the forward strand.
GCAGTTCTTTCACCTGTTGTTGTTGTTCTGGCTGGAGGTGTGCCAACTTTGTAGACTCCAGCTTCTCCAGGATTTCTGAGTTCTGAAGCTTGACCGAGCCCAGCTTTGAGTTTAGAGTATTTTCACTCAAGTCAGTTTCAGTATCACTATCTTCATAATGGTTTGAACTGACTGCACTGACAGGCTGAGTTATAGTAGGATTATCCCTATCCAATATGGCTTAAGCATATTTATGTGACATAGCTGTTTTTGTTTTCGCCTGTCAGGTTTATTATGATGTAATTTAAATCACTCAATTTCTTATCAATTAGGTATGGCCCAAAGTAACGAGCATGGAGTGGTTTGCCAGGAATTGGAAGTAGAACAAGAACTTTTTGACCTGGTTCAAACTTCCGTTTTGAGGTGCTTTTATCATATTTGGTTTTCATTGACTGTTGAGATGACTCAAGATTTTCTCTGGCTAATTCACATGCTTTAGAGAGTTTCGTACGAAAATCTGACACATATTGCAAAATATTCAGACAATCATCATCGTCTGATAGGAATTTCTCTTTAACGAGCTTAAGTGGGCCACGGACTGTATGTCCAAATACAAGCTCAAATGGGCTAAAACCAAGAGACTCTTGAATTGACTCTCTAGCAGCAAAGAGCAGAAAATGAATTCCTTCATCCCACTGCTTATCTGTGTCAAAACAGTAGGTCCTAATCATGTTTTTCAAAGTTTGATGAAATCGCTCAAGAGCACCCTGACTTTCTGGATGATAGGCGGATGACCTATACTGTTTAATGCCTAGCTGATCCATTACTTGTTGAAAAATTCCAGACATAAAGTTGGAGCCTTGATCGGACTGGACACATTTAGGGAGGCCAAATAAAGTGAAAAATTTCACTAAAGCTTTCACTATAGTCTTTGTCTTTATATTTCTCAGTGGTATGGCTTCTGGGAACCGAGTTGATGTACACATAATTGTCAACATATACTCATTTCCTGATCTTGTTTTTGGTAGGGGCCCAACACAGTCTATTAGAATCCTACTAAATGGTTCTTGAAATGCAGGAATTGGCTGTAAAGGGGCCTTTGGAATGGTCTGATTTGGCTTTCCTACCATTTGACATGTGTGACAAGTTTTACAGAAATGTGCTACATCCTGCCTGAGATTAGGCCAATAAAAGTGACTGAGAATTTTATGATAAGTTTTCCTGACTCCTAAGTGACCAGCCCAGGGGGTTTCATGGGCCAGGCGCAATATTTCAGCACGGTAGGGCTTTGGAACCACAATTTGATGTTTTATAGCCCAATCGTCATCAACCAAAACATCTGGAGGTCTCCATTTACGCATGAGAATACCAGATTTTGTATAATAGGAAACAGAGCTATCTGAAGTTTTACCTTCATCATCTACCCTGTCAAACAAAGACAAAATATCTGGGTCTTTGTGTTGTTCTGCAATGAGATTTGATCTAGAAAATGTCTGACTTTGGTCAGCAGTTTTACTGGAAGTTTCAAATCCACGAGGGATAACGGAATGATCCGTGTCAAACACCTGACTGAGAAAGGTGTCATTTAAGTCAACATCTGTGACATTATTTTTGAGAGTATTTTGATTCTCGGAAGTTTTCTTTGACATGGCTCGAGTAATGGCACATGAAGGAAATAAATCGGGTATCTCTTGTTCAATTGGCTCTGGATCCTGATCTAAACTAGGATTATCAGTCACAAGTGGATTAGTAATGACCTTGTCCCCAGCAAGGTCGTTTCCAAGAAGAAGGTGAATCCCTTCAAAGGCAAAAAAGGCCTAATACCTAAAGCCACAGGTCCAGAAATAAAGTCCGAAGACAAATAGACATTATGGAGAGGAACAGGAATGTAATCATTGCAATCTACCCCCTTAATAAGAACTTTAGAACCTGAAAATGACTTTTCAGAAAACGGCAGGGTATCTGCCAACAAAGAGACTGGGAAGCCCCGGTATCTCTTAAATTTTGACAGGGGGTAGCGGAAGAGAAATCACTAGAAAGTGATATAAAACCATTATGAATAAATGGTTCGAAAATACCCATAATGCTATCTTGAGAAGAATTGACCTTGACCTCATTAATTGGGGATAAGAGGGATTTAACCTCAGAAAATGTGTTGCACACATTATTAGACTCTAATTGAGTTGATGAAGAAATAAAGCCGGTGGGCTTAGATCCACTTTGACCACTTTGACCTTCACGTTTTCTTTTCAATTTGAAACAATCTGACATTAAATGGCCGTCTTTCTTGCAATAATTACAAGAAAGTGTACCGAACTGTTTGTCAGAAGGAGATTGAGACTTGGGATCTGATGATGTGGGAGTGTTACTTGAACTCTGTGAACTGTTGTCATTTGATTTTCTACTGTCCCTTTGAAAAATTCTTGGATGAAAAGGAGGAGTTAAATTTACCTGCATTGTTTCTGTAGGAAAAGGACTGGGATGGTTTGCTGAGAAATGAAGATTTGTGGGTCAATGAATAATCATCGGCCAACGTGCAGCAACCTCTAATGTATCTGCCTTTTGTTCATTGATAAACGTCTTGATGTCACTCCGAATGCACCTTTTAAATTCCTCAATCAAAACAAGTTGTCGTAATTTGTCATAATTCTGACTGACCTTTTCAGAAGAACACCAACGATCAAACAGTTGTTCTTTTGTTCGAGCAAATTCAACGTAAGTTTGATCTTTCACCTTCTCACAATCCCTAAATTTCTGACGGTAAGCTTCAGGCACCAACTCATAACCCTTGAGAATTAATTCCTTCACAGAATCATAATCTGAAGCCTGCTCTACTGACAACTGAATGTAAATTTCTCTGGCTTTACCCACCAAAGCACTCTGCAAAAGCATAGACCAGGACTCCTTAGGCCAATTCAGACTCTGAGCAATTTTCTCAAATGGAGAAAATATTTATCAACATCCTTTTCTTGGAAAGGGGGAACTAACCTGAAATGCTTAGTGATGTCAAACTTGTCTGAAGGAAGAATTTTCCTGACTGTCCAAGCTCTAAACGTTTTATTTCTACCTGTAATCGCTGTTCTTCTAATCGCAATTCTTTTTCTCTCTGTCTTTCTTCCATTTCTAATCTTTCTGCCTTTCTTTTTCTTTCTGTCTTTCTTCCATTTCTAACTGCATTCGTATTTTTTCTTTTTCTAATGCCTGTCTCTCTTTTTCCATTTGTAATTCTTTTTCTTTCTGTCTTTCTTCCATTTGTAATTCTAGTTTCTTAATCTCCAAATTTGTCTGCAATTCTAATTCTAATTTTCTGAGTTCAGAGGAAGACTCAGGCTCATAATCTTTTAAGGCAGACTCCTCAAAATGGCCAGAATTAACTAAATGTTTTGCAATCTTGAACTGTATTTCTCGCTTGCGCATAGATCTTTTGACATCTACTTTAAGGAAATTTGCCAGTGCTATGAGGTTGTCTTTTCTGAGGGAATTAAATGTGTCCTGATCAAGGTCATCCATAAATTCGTCTGGCTTGAATTCCGCCATGATTGAATTTTGCTGAGTTCACAGTATACAGTAGTTTTGAAAAGGCTGTCAAAATGTTGTCAAACGGCTCAAAATATTCGTCTCCCGGACGAGCCCCCAATTTGTTACGTGCAGAGAAAACGAACAAAAGGGTGAACTCAGCAGTTAACGTTTAAACAAAATTTATTACGAAAATAAAACTAATTGCTAAGTCAGGGATAGAGTACAAGCTTTAAAAGTGTACAGACTACTTATCTCAGCTGGGACGGCAAAGCTCCAGTCTCAGAGTTGTAACAGTCAGTCGGATGAATGAACAGTCCTTTGGCTTGCAGGCTTGAAGCTGCACAAAGTCCACAGTATAAATCCAGCGTTGACAGTGAAGGTCTTGAAAAGTCTTGAGAATGACTACTGCTGGAGTTTAGTAACACACAAGAGACACGATCCCAAAAGTCTGACTGGAAGCTGTGCACGTCCCTTTTATAAAGGCATATAAGAACAATCTAGAACTTTTATTGACATGCTAATTACTGTTCTAAAATTATCTCCCTTACACAACTAATCAACTTTCCAGAACATTCCAAACATGACTAATTGAATTCAAGGTTGTGAGGTCATCAAGGGCAGTGACCTTGAGAATGTTCTAGACTAATTGAACTCAGGTCATGATGAGTGTGGGGGAAATGACCTACATAACAATTGTAAGTAAGTTCTGTTGAATAAGCTGAGACTGTACATACTCAGAGAAAGCACACTGAAGAGACAAATGTTTGTAACTTAAGAAGTTCAAGGTCATCAAAAGCATAAGGAATCATGTTACACTTTCATTGCACTGTTTACACAGATTGCATAATTGCTATAAATAGCACAAGGAATCTTACAGCCCAGCTTTACCATGAAAACCCTATCACTTTGACCACTCTTTTAATTGACCACTCTATTTTTTTCCTCAAAAAGTAATCTTATTTTATCCTTACCAAGTCAACCATAAATGGAAATTAGAACTTTCTCTATCTCTATTTATTTGACCACCCTATCATGACAAACTATTATGAGCGATTTCTTTTAGATAACATAAATGGTGGTTCAGAATATATCAAAGTTGGGATTCAGGAAAGTTGCCTTTACATGTTTTAATCCTCCAAGATGGTAAGCATTTCACTATGAACTGTCAAAAAAAGGTGAACTTTCTGATAATTCCACACTAAAATTATTTTGGCTTTGATGATTTCCTAATTAATTCAATTATTTAAAATCATATTAATTATTTTTTTCTGGGTGAATTGATAGGGTTTATACAGTACAAGAATTACATACAATGTAAGTCAAATTTTTTGATAAAAAATGACAAAAAAATTCCTTAAAAATACACATTTGCATATTTCATTACAATTTGAACAAATCTAAGTTGGGTTATCCCTAGGGACCTGTATACCAAATAACAAAGCTGTCTGACCAGCGGTTATGAAGAAGAAGATTTTTTACCAAAAACACCTTTTTTGGCATTAATTTGCCTATTTTCAACAATATCAAAAAATTAAAAAAAATAGTTTCTCAAACTCATATTTTTCATCTACACAACAAATATCAAATCAGTAAGTACTGCGGTTCTCAAGATATTTGAGTGGACGGACGCCTCACAAACGGACATACATACATACATACATACATACATACATACATACATACATACATACATACATACAGACTGACGCCGGACGCCGGACGGATACCCATCCCAATAGCTTCTATAGACTATAGTCTATAGTAGCTAAAAATACCGTCAATGACGCTGTACCTTCTCTAATGTGTGGCCAGGTCAGGTAATTGGTTGTTGGCATGGAGTTGTTGGTAAATAGTTGATGATGTAGGGGCATGAGGTGGGATATGGACCCAAAGAACCCAAAAGATGATTAAATACATCAATCAAAAAAATTCTAAGCTACAGTATAAACTGCCTAAAGATAGTTCAATGTGGGAAAAAGTTAAATAATTCAGAAATAAGAATTCACAGTCCAAAATAGTAATGACGCACTTCCTTACTGACCTGAGTGCATGTGAAATACACAACCTGGCATCTGTAAATTAAATGTATACCAAGTGATCATTTTAAGTCACTTTTAACTGTTTTTAATGGATTTTCCAAAGAGTCCTGTGAAAATGATGAAAAACGCTTATCTGGTCTTGTGTTTGTATAACCTCATGGCTGATAATTGTCATAGTATTGAAAAAAAATTGAAAGTGAAGAAATTACTGTTTTTAATAGGCATATTTTCCTTGAAATACATGACCGTGTAAAGAATATATGCTAAAAGTGTTTAAGAGTAAATTTCTTTTTAAAAAACAATTTAATCTGTGACCAAAGGATTTTTATTCTTTGAGTTTACAAATTCAAACATTGCAATTTGTTCAATCATCTTGTGCAGTGCAAAATTTATAAAATGACTGAAAAACAAAAAAAATTCATGCAGAAACGGTAAAATATATTGTCAGCAATGTAGTGTTAATTTTGACTTTACATCAAAATATGCCTTTGCTGGATACCAAATATATAGGGCGAAATATCAGCCATGTTCAGCAAAATCCACACAACAGCATTGATCCTTTTCTAATTTGATTTGATTTGCTTATGTTATCCTTGTATGACAGTCAGTACAATATGGAACTTGAACACAACACAGTGAATAAGTATGCTGTAAATGAAATGGTGTGGCTGCATCCACATGCAGCAATAGGAGTGCCTTTGTCTCTCACCCCTCATTTCCAACCTGTCCCATCCCTGAAAAAATAGTTGGTCTTATATTTATAATGTTAATAATTTCTGTATTTGTTAAAATGTGCGTATCTCAAAAACTTTTGATCATAAACATTTTCATTGTTTTTTATAGCTGACCAATCAGTTAACCTGTTTATTTTGAATATTTGCACATTTTTCCTCAGTATTTGACATTTTTCTGAATACCTTCTTATTCAGTTTGTCATTTTCTAAAAGTTTAAATGCTCCATTGTGTGGTCAAGCTTTCCACAAGCATCAAATGTGGTACTTCATATAGGAGGGTCTGCCTCTAGAGGGCGGGCATCATGAATACTCCTGTGTTTGTTGGTTAATTCCTCCACGTAAACTTCTGATTGTACTGTAAACTTTGAACATGGCTGACGTCCGATTTTCCTGTCTAAAACTTTCACTCATTTTCGTTCATATGACTCTGAAACTCCAGGAAACGATTGGGAAGAAAGGGTTATCTTGAAATATTGAGGTACTCGCCGATATTTTGCAAAATTAAATGAGAAAAAATGCAAGGAAAATGCCGACAGGCTTACACAATGACAGTTTTCAGACTCGGAGGCATATGATCATCTGCAGATTATGCAACAGGCCCAGATCACGTGAGGCCATGAGGGGATATCCACGCAACTCAGTACCAAACACTAGCGCTCACAGAGTGAGCAAACACAAAGTGAGTACCCCTAACGTCAGCTCAGTAGTCTGTAATAGATTGTAGTCAACTAAGAAACCTTGGAGAAAGGCTTAACACTGTGGCTATGCCGCTAAGTCCCTTTTGATTTTTGTCATAGCTCAAAATCGTTCTCCCACACCTCAACCTGAGCTGTGAACACCCCCACCAGTTTATGATATGACCCATCACAATAGCATGACGTCAACGGATCTTGACAGACGGAAGTCTTGACAGACGGAAGTTCTTGACAGCAGCATATTGGTTTTCAACTCTAATACCTTCTCTGTCTATAAATAGACACGAGAAGGTAAAAAATGGCAGAATTACAGTCGTTGTGATGTAAAATTATGGGTTGACATCACGATAACTGTTAATCTGTTTGAAGTACTAATATACTATAATTTAAAAAAGAAAAGTTCATGCAGAAACGGTAAAATATATTGTCAGCAATGTAGTGTTAATTTTGACTTTACATCAAAATATGCCTTTGCTGGATACCAAATATATAGGGCGAAATATTAAAATCAGCCATGTTCAGCAAAATCCACACAACAGCATTGATCCTTTTCTAATTTGATTTGATTTGCTCATGTTATCCTTGTATGACAGTCAGTACAATATGGAACTTGAACACAACACAGTGAATAAGTACGCTGTAAATGAAATGGTGTGGCTGCATCCACATGCAGCAATAGGAGTGCCTTTGTCTCTCACCCCTCATTTCCAACCTGTCCCATCCCTGAAAAAATAGTTTGGTCTTATATTTATAATGTTAATAATTTCTGTATTTGTTAAAATGTGCGCATCTAAAAAACTTTTGATCATAAACATTTTCATTGTTTTTTATAGCTGACCAGTCAGTTAACCTGTTTATATTGAATATTTGCGCATTTTTCCGCAGTATTTGACATTTTCTGAATACCATCTTATTCAGTTTGTCATTTTCTAAAAGTTTAAATGCTCCATTGTGTGGTCAAACTTTCCACAAGCATCAAATGTGGTACTTCATATAGGAGGGTCTGCCTCTAGAGGGCGGGCATCATGAATAGTGTTTGTTGGTTAATTCCTCCATGTAAACTTCTGATTGTACTGTAAACATTGAACATGGCCGACGTCCGATTTTCCTGTCTAAAACTTTCACTCATTTTCGTTCACATGACTCTGAAACTCCAGGAAATGATTGGGAAGAAAGGGTTATCTTGAAATATTGAGGTACTCGCCGATATTTTGCAAAATTAAATGAGAAAAAATGCAAGGAAAATGCCGACAGGCTTACACAATGACAGTTTTCAGACTCCGAGGCATATATGATCATCTCTGCAGATTATGCAACAGGCCAAGATCACGTGACGCCATGAGGGGATATCCACGCAACTCAGTACCAAACACTAGCGCTCACAGAGTGAGCAAACACAAAGTGAGTACCCCTAACGTCAGCTCAGTAGTCTGTAATAGATTGTAGTCAACTAAGAAACCTTGGAGAAAGGCTTAACACTGTGGCTATGCCGCTAAGTCCCTTTTGATTTTTGTCATAGCTCAAAATCGTTCTCCCACACCTCAACCTGAGCCATGAACACCCCCACCAGTTTATGATATGACCCATCACAATGGCATGACGTCAACGGATCTTGACAGACAGAAGTCTTGACAGACGGAAGTACTTGACAGCAGCATACTGGTTTTCAACTCTAATACCTTCTCTGTCTATAAATAGACACGAGAAGGTAAAAATTGCCCTCAAAATACAAATTCAACCAAAATAAGAGCAAACCTGACTAAGGTTACCACTAGCAATCTGCTTATATAATTCCAAAACAATCAGATGAGTGATTTCAAAGATTCTTTGACTAACTTTTGATCAAAAACTGCCCCAAAATACAAATGTGCAAATTTCAAGAATGAGAATTAGACAAGCGACCTAACGGCCGATATAGCTCCTCTGTGTTCATGTAGAGAATAACTATTTTTAACACATGTTGATGAAGAGGTGGAAATCTTTGATAGCTCATTTCAGTGGCCAGGAAAAAGTGGCTACAATAGCTGCAAAAATACACAATTGAAGATTTCATCATAATTTGAAAATATCACATTGGATCGATCATCCCTTAGAACATGTCAACCAAAGCTATCTGACGAGAATTTTTTTGAGAATGAAATTTTCTGACCAAAAATGGCAAAAAATTGCCCCCAAAAATAGAAGATTGCAGATTTCACCATAATTTCAATATATCATATATCAAAATAATCCCTTGGAACCTGTATACCAAATATCAAAGCTATCGACTTGCAGTTTTTCAGAAACAAATTTTTTGACCAAAAATGGCAAAAATTGCCCCAAAAATACAAAATTACAGATTTCACCATAATTTCAAAATATCACATTTAATTCATCTGTAGGAACCTGCATATAGAATTTCAAAGCTATCAGACAAGTACATTTTAAGAAATACATTTTTTGACCAAAAACGGAAAAAAGTGCCAAAAAAATACAAAATTGCAGATTTTATCATTATGTCAACAAATATCATTAACATCATCTGTAGGAACCTGTATACCACATTTCAAAGCTATAAGATGAGCAGTTTTGGAAATACACATTTTTTGACCAAAAATGGCAAAAATTGCCCCCAAAATACAAAATTACAGATATCATTAGAAACTCAATATATATTACTAAGTTCATCTGTAGAAACCTGTATACCAAATTTCAAAGCTATCAGACCAGTACTTTTTGAGAAACACATTTTTTGACCAAAAATGGCAAAAATTGCCCTCCAAAATGCAAATTTGCATATTTCTGCACAATTTGAACAAATTTCAAATAGATCATCCCTAGGGACCTATGTACCAAATATCAAAGCTATCTGACCGGTAGTTTTGAAGAAGAAGATTTTTAGTCCCCACGGACACCGTCCGGGGGGACTTATAGGTTTGGTCATGTCCGTGCGTGCGTGCGTCTGTGCGTGCGTCCGTCCGTGCATCCGTCCGTTCACGCAGATATCTCAGAGATGCCTGGAGCGATTTCATTCAAACTTGGTACAAGGATTACTTCATATGTCATACAGATGCACGTCAATTTGTTTTGTAATACGATCCAATATGGCTGCCAGGCCGCCATTTTATTACGATTTTTTCATGTACAGAGCCATGACTCAGGCATGTTTCAACCGATTTTATTCAAAACTGGTACAAGAACATTGACCAATGTCATAGATATGCATGTCAATTTGTTTTGTGATACGATCCAATATGGCTGCTGTGCGACCATTTTGTTACGATTTTTTTCATGTACAGAGCCAAAACTCAGGCATATCTCAACCGATTTTATTCAAACTTGGTACAAGGACATTGACCTATGTCATACGTATGCACGTCAATTTGTTTTATGATACAATCCAATATGGCCGCCAGGCGGCCATTTTATTACGATTTTTTCATGTACAGAGCTATTATTCAGGCATCTTTCAACCGATTTTATTCAAAGTTGGTACAAGGACATTGACCAATGTCATAGCTATGCACGTCAATTTGTTTTATGATACAATCCAATATGGCCGCCGTGCGGCCGTTTTCTTATGATTTTTTCATGTACAGAGCCATAACTCAGGCATATCTCAACCGATTTCATTCAAAGTTGGTACAAGGACATTGACCTATGTCATACACATGCACATTGATTTGTTTTGTGATACGATCCAATATGGCTGCCTTGTGGCCATTTTGTTACGTTTTTTTCATGTCCGGAACCATAACTCAGACATGTATCAAGCGAATTTATTCAAAGTTGGTACAAGGAGATTTACCAATGTCATACATATGCAAGGTAATTTGTTTTGTTATACATTCCAATATGGCCGCCGTGTGGCCATTTTATTACGAGTTTTTCATGTCCTGAACCATAACTCAGACATGTATCAAGCGAATTTATTCAAAAGTATTTTTATCACAGACCTAACGAAGAGGACTCTATCCTCTCTTAGGACCTGTAATCAAAGTACCCATTAACAAGTGGGGACTGTGTCATCAACGATGACTTGTTAAAGATATTTTTACCAAAAACGACAAAAACTGCCTTAAAAATACAAATATGCAAATTTCACCAGGATTTGTACAAATCTAACTGAAGTTATCCTAAATAAACTGCATGTCAAATTTCAAAGCAATCGGACAAGCAGTTTCAGAGAAGAAGATTTTTTTTACCAACAAGCGACCTAGCGGCCGATATAGCTCCGCTGTGTTTATGTAGAGAGTAACTATTTTTGACACATGTTGGTGAAGAAGGTGGAAATCTTTGATAGCTCAATGTAATGGCCAGAAAAAAGTGGCTAAAATAAGCTGCAAAAATACACAATTTCATCATACTTTGAATATATCACATCGGATCATCCCTAAGAACATGTCAACCAAAGCTATCCGATGAGTAGTTTTTAGCTCCCATAGCCATATGTATGTATGGCAATGGAAGCTATTCTTATAGGCTAGGGAAATGTCTGTATGTATGTATGTCTGTATGTCTGTATGTCTGTGTGTCTGTATGTCTGTATGTCTGTATGTCTGTATGTCTGTCCGTCAACATCAAAAACTCCAAAACCGCTGTACATTTCATCTTGATATTTGGTGTGTACATGGATGATGGGCTGTAGATGAGATTTTGTTCAAATGAAGTTGTCATTGCCAAAAATATGCAAATTAAGTGAAAAAATGTAAAAACAGTCAAAATTGAAAAAACTCAATAACCACTGAGCAGACTACATGAAAAATTGGCATGTAAGTACTTTGGGCTGACATGAAATGATTGTGCACATCTTGGGTCAGTATCTTGGACTTGCTATTTTTCATGAATTTTTTTGTAATTTTCTCCCATTTTTGGTCAAAAACTCTTCTTCTCTGAAACCACAAGTCCGATTGATTTGAAACTTGGTATGGAAGTGCATAGGAATGACCTTCCCAAATTTGGGCAAATCGTGGTGAAATTTGCATATTTTTAGTTTACACGTCCATAGACTCCCATGTATTAGGCAGATCTCCATAGACTCCCATGTATGAGGCCACGAAAAATAAAAATTTAGGTTCTCATCGTATTCATATTGCAAAAAGGATGCAGTGACACAATTTTTAGTCCCCATGGATGAAGTCCAGTGGGCTTATAGATTGGGTCATGTCCGTCGGTTCGTCCATCCGTGAGTCCATCCGTTCACGCAGATATCTCGGATATTTTGACAAAATGTCATGTGACCTTGATGACCTTTGACCTCAAATATACATATTTGTCCATAACTCAGTAACCACGAGTGCTACCACCCTTCATATATGGTATGATGGGACACCTTTATGACGCCACATATTGTACCTCATTAATTATGCACATATCTAATTTTGAGCAAGCCAATAGAGCTAGAGGTCTGATTTTTGGTATATAGGGATAACTTAGCAATACAATATTTTTCACAAAATGTCACGTGACCTTGGTGACCTTTGACCTCAAATATACATATTTGTCCATAACTCAGTAACCACAAAGTGCTACAGACTTCATGTATGGTATGATGGGACACCTTATGACGCCACATATTGTACCTCATTAATTATGCGCATATCTAATTTTGAGCGAGCCAATAGAGCTAGCAGTCTGATTTTTGGTATATAGGGATAACTTAGCAATACAATTTTTTTGACAAAATGTCACGTGACCTTGGTGACCTTTGACCTCAGATATACATATTTGTCAATAACTCAGTAACCACAAGTGCTACACCCTTCATGTATGGTATGATGGGACTACTTATGACGCCACATATTGTACTTCATTAATTATGCGCATATCTAATTTTGAGCGAGCCAAGAGAGCTAGAGGTCTGATTTTTGGTATATAGGGATAACTTAGCAATACAATTTTTTTCACAAAATGTCATGTGACCTCGGTGACCTTTGACCTCAAATATACATATTTGTCCATAACTCAGTAACCACAAGTGCTAAAGCCTTCATGTATGGTATGATGGGACACCTTATGACGCCACATATTGTACCTTATTAATTATGCGCATATCTAATTTTGAGCAAGCCAATAGAGCTAGAGGTCTGATTTTTGGTATATAAGGATAACTTAGCAATACAATTTTTTTGACAAAATGTCACGTGACCTTGGTGACCTTTGACCTCAAATATACATATTTGTCCATAACTCAGTAACCACAAGTGCTACAGCCTTCATGTATGGTATGATGGGACTACTTATGACGCCACATATTGTACTTCATTTATTATGCACATATCTAATTTTGAGCGAGCCAAGAGAGCTAGAGGTCTGATTTTTGGTATATAGGGATAACTTAAGCAATACAATTTTTTTGACAAAATGTCATGTGACCTCGGTGACCTTTGACCTCAGATATACATATTTGTCCATAACTCAGTAACCACAAGTGCTACACCCTTCATGTATGGTATATGATGGGACACCTTATGACGCCACATATTGTACCTCATTAATTATGTGCATATCTAATTTTGAGCGAGCCAAGAGAGCTAGAGGTCTGATTTTTGGTATATAGGGATAACTTAGCAATACAATTTTTTTCACAAAATGTCACGTGACCTCTGTGACCATTGACCTCAAATATACATATTTGTCCATAACTCAGTAACCACAAGTGCTACACCCTTCATATTTGGTATGATTGGACACCGTATGACACCACATACTGTACCTCATTAATTATGCACATATCTCATTCTGAGCAAGCCAATAGAGCTGGATGTCTGATTTTTGGTATATAGCGATAACTATAGGAGAAATTTTTTGACCAAATGTCATGTGACCTCGATGACCTTTTACCTAAAATATATGTTTATGTCAATAAATAAGTAACCACGAGTGCTATGTCCTTTGTATTTAGTAGGATGGGAGACCTTATGACAACACACGCTTTACCTCATTAATTATGTACACATCTAATTCTGGGCAAGCGAATAGAGCTAGAGATCTGATTTTTGGCATATAGGGATAAATTAGCAATATAATTTTTTTTTTTCAAAATGTCATGTGACCTCGATGACCTTTGACCTTGATTATACATATATATGCATATCTCAGCAACCACAAGTTCTATACCCTCCAATTTTGATAGGATATTAGACCTTAAGATGTCACATCTTGTACGTCATTTATAATGCGCATATGTATTTCTTGGCTGGCCAATACTGCTAGAGGTCTGATCTTTTTCCCCGATTTAGAACCATAACTTAGACATGCCTCATGTGTTTCCAATTGGGAACAACGACATAGACTTATGTGCCCATAGATCTCAACATATACACTCCAGTGATACTTCTTAATGACCACATTTTCCTGCCCCATCAAGACTAATACTCCTATTACAAGTGGGGACTTTGTCATTGTAAATGACTTGTTGAGTTAATGGTTGTATCACAGTATTCGATATATCTAATTCTGTATTTTTTCCATTTTATATTCTGAATAAATACATTAAACATATTTCACTGTCTCCAGTACATTACATTTAAGTATTTTCACTTCATGCACTTTATCCCTTTCACACATGTTCAAATATCTGACCAGAGAACAAACACTAAATAGTCCAGGATGGGAGCTACAGTGTCATTGACGCTATTTTTTGAGAATGAAATTTTCTGACCAAAAATGGCAACATTGCCCCAAAAATACAAAATTACAGATTTCATCAGAAATTCATTATATATTACTGAACTCATCTGTAGAAACCTGTATACCAAATTTCAAAGCTATCAGAACAGTACTTTTTGAGAAACACATTTTTTGACCAAAAATGGAAAAAATTAACCCAAAATTACAAAATTGCAGATTTCATCATAATTTCAATAAATATCATTAAGTTCATCTGTAGGAACCTGTATACCAAATTTCAAAGCTATCAGATGAGCAGTTTTGGAATACACATTTTTTGACCAAAAATGGCAAAAATTGCCCCAAAAATACATAATTACAGATTTCATCAGAAATTCAATATATATTACTAAGTTCATCTATAGAAACCTGTATACCAAATTTCAAAACTATCAGACCAGTACTTTTTGAAAAAAAACATTTTTTGACCAAAAATGGCAAAAATTGTCTTAAAAATGCAAATTTGCATATTTCTGCACAATTTGAACAAATCTGAAATAGATCATCCCTAGGGACATATGTACCAAATATCAAAGCTATCTGACTTGTAGTTTTGAAGAAGATGATTTTTAAAGATTTTTTTACCAAAAATGACAAAAATTGCCTTAAAAATACAAATATGCAAATTTCACCAGGATTTGTACAAATCTAACTGAAGTCACCCTAAGTAAACTGCATATCAAATTTAAAAGCAATCGAACAAGCAGTTTCAGAGAAGAAGATTTTTTTACCAAAAACACCAAAAAATGCCCCAAAAATACAAATATGCAAATATCACCACAATTTGAACAAACTTAAGTGAGGTCACCCCAAGTGAACTGCATATAAAATTTCAAAGCAATTGGACTTGCGGTTTTAGAGCAGAAGGCAATTGTTGACGGACGACGGACAACGACGGACGACGACGGAAAATCAACCTATTTGATAAGCTCCGCGTCGCTGACAGCGGAGCTAAAAACAGCAAAAAAAGCCCCAAAAATAGAAATATGCAAATTTCACTATGATTTGGACAACTTAAGTGAGGTCACCCAAAGTGAACTGCATATAAAATTTCAAAGCAATCAGACGAGGTTTCAGAGGAGAGGGCAATTGTTGACGGACGACAGAAGATCAACCTATTTGATAAGCTCCGAGTCGCTGACAGCGGAGCTAAAAATTTGATGAATGCTTACACCGCTGACTGACAATAGATACTTGCCTATCTGATAAGCTCTACGTCACAGACACCAGAGCTAAATATGACAAGAATATCCTCAAAGATATGAATATGCAAATGTTTTTCTCATTTTCATGGTTTTCAATAATCCCTAAAAAGCTGCTTAGAAAATTTGAAAGCAATTTCTGACCAGTTTTTTGAAATGAAGTGTGACTTTTATTACTTCTGTGTTTAATACATGGCTGTGATGATGGAAAAAGTATACCATGTAATCAACAAGATTTTTTTCTGGAATTTAACCTTCAAGTCCAATGCACCTACAATCAAATCTTGAAATATCTGTAATATCTTGACTTTTTTTGACTAAAAGTGCAATACCACACATTTTGATGCATTTTAAATCACATCACATCACATCACATCACAGAATGAATAAACAATATGAGATTTTTTAAGTAAAATTGCTAGATCAAGTCTGTGTAAATCAACTGACCAGCTTTCTGGATAGACTTAAACCATGCAGGTTTACAGCAGGCCATCAGTCAATGAATCATGTGATGTGATACCCAAGCTAACTGTGTATGTTATACATGCAACATGACATGAAAAGCATTGTTTGTAAGGATTACTTACGTTGTTGGTGGCAATGTAGATAGACAATCTCATCCAGATGTACAGTAACTGCATACTCCCAGTACAGGCTATTTAATTAAAATAAAACCAATAATTAGAATACTATCTTCATGAAAACACAAAACACTTCTATCACAGACAGTAGTGTCTATTCTTCCACACACTGACAACGCTTGAATGTTATGAAATCTTCAGTGTCTTTCATCACTATGTTGTTAATATAGTTTTTCCAAAGGTTAAGGCATACAAGAGAAAAAAACATCAAGGACAGTGTGCTCACATTCAGTTTGAATTGGTCCATTCAAAAATATTTAAACCAGAAGAACAAGACTGACAAAAGCAAATAAGCTCTGCAACTTAGGTACTGGAGGTCATCTTTAGGGACATGCATATCAACTTCTATAGCAATAGGACAAGCAGATCCTACATACAGAAGCAAATGTCAAGGAAAAAAATTAGCCAGAGAAGGCTTGACAAAAAGAAAAGGTTGGAAGAGTGGGAAAAAAATAAAGAGTGGGAAAAAAATGTACAAGGGATCTGGTAAAAAGTAATGCTACCTCATCAATCTTCTAGACCCTACCCCCTCCTGAATATCAAATGTTCCATCCCTTTGTTGATCATGTTTACATAAGGCCAGATGGCAGGAAATATACTTACAACCTTGGGGATTTTTTAATTAATGCTATGGGTGCTATCATTCGAGTGTAAACAGCACTTAAATTAGTTACAGGTAGTGAAATGCCTTCCATGGGGGGGGGGGGGGGGGGGGGGGGGGGGGGGGGGGGGGGGGGAGGGGGGTGGGATGAGATGGGATCCAAATTTTTCATCAGTTCTTGTGTGTCTTACATGGAAATGTTGCAAAAATTGATCCGCAATGAAAAAAATTACCTCAGCTTTGTTTTCTGGATCAAATTTTACTACAAATCGATACCAAATATGACAAAATTATGTTCACAGCCTTCGAAACTGTCTCACAACATAAAGGTTGGTGTAGGTCATTTAAGGTCACAAACTGAGAAAATTGCCTAAAATATAAAAATTTGGGAGCTTCCCAACACTTTGAGCAGAAAATTTATCTATTAACATCCCTCGGGACTTTTGTACCAAATTACAAAGCTATCAAACACGTAATTTTGAGAACAAGTTTTCTTGACCAAAAATGACAAAATTGTCTTAAAAATACAAATTTGTATATTTCAGGACAATTCCCTGGATATCTGTACACCAAATACAAAAGCTGTCTGTCCAGGGGCTTTAAAAAGAAATTTTTTTTTACGATTTTTTGACCAAAAATGACAAAAATTGCCCAAAAACAGTAATTTTTCAAATTTTGTCATAATTTCAACAAATTAGAAGGGTAACACCCTTGCAAACATCTTACCCAAATTTGAGAGAAACTGTGCTGGCGGTTTCAGAGAAGAAGAATTTTTACTTAAAATGAGGAAAATAACCAAAAAATTCAGCAAAAATACAAAATTCAAGATATCTTCACGATAAACATAAAACTGTAAATGGTCTACCTAAGGTACTTGCATACCAATTTTCAAAGCAATCAAACCAACAGTTCTTGAGTTATTGATTTTTGACCATTTTCACATTTTTAAAGTTCATTTGCATAATTTGGGCACTGCAAACTTCATTTGAACAAAATCCCATCTACAGCCCAGGATGCATCCACAGACTAAATACCGAGCTAAAAAGAGCAGCAGTTCGTGAGTTTTTGAAGTTGACGGACATACTGTACGTACGTACGTATTTCATTACATACATACACACATACATACAGATGCCACCGACTTCAGCTCTATATGATAATCTCATATTGGTATAACCAAATGCGAGCTAAAAAATGTCATGAACCAAATGTAGGTCACTTGGTCACTGGTGCTATTCAATCTGTACATAGATAAGGCTTTACGCAAGGAGAATGGTCAGAGAGGATGACTTTCAGCTGCTTTAAGAATTCACTGTAACAGTTGCATTTTAATTGCAGTGCTTCTGCTGCATGTTTGACAAATTGCAAAATGCAAGAGAACAAGTCATCTTTGATGACACAGTCCCCACTTGTTATTGGCTACTTTGATTACAGGTCCTCAGAGAGGACAGAGTCCTCTTCATTAATTAGGTCTGTGATAAAAATACTTTGATATGTAAAACCGTGTATGCTAAATATCTTGAATTAGATGTAAAAGCCAAGATTAAACCACAGCCCTCTAAGGAGAAGTGGTGTACTATTTTCAATGTTTGTAAAGAGAACTTTTCGAAATATTATATTTTACCCAAAAAAGTGACAGATGATGTGGCTCTTCAAAGCCTTCAATTCAAAGTCCTTAATCGTATTATTGTAACAAACAGATTTCTTTTCCTGAGAAACCTTTCTGAACATGAGACTTGTACTTTTTGTAACCAAGAGACTGAAACCATTATACATCTATTTTACGAATGTTCCCAAGTAAAACAAATTTGGAATTTTCTTTTCACAAGAAGTAATGTTAACTTTACAGAAAAGGAAGTAATTCTTGGGATCACAAATACAGAAACTTTGTTTCAGAGCTGGAATCTTATTTGTCTTTTAACAAAAAGATATATTTACAGTTGTAGATTTGCCGAAATCATTCCAAAGCCGGCCGTACTCTTAGAAAAGCTTAGATATTATAGAAAAATTCTCGAATATAATAGCAACAACCGTAAGACTAGGGATTCTATGCAGGTGTTAGATAGAATCTTACAAGACTTGTAAAATTTAATTACTCATTTTTTGTAGTTTTCCCCGTGGGTTTTGTCTTTTCCTTTCCTTTTGTTTTTCTCCTTTCTTGTTGTGCTTCTTCTTTTTTTTGAAATAAAAAAAATTTAAAAAAAAAAAAAAAAAAAAATACTTTGATAAAGATGGTGCTCAATGGCCAAGAATGAGTTCCACGGTGATGAAAACATAAAACCAATGTAGGCCACCATCCTAAAGGTCATTAAATGAGTCAACTAGGAATTAATCAACAGGATGTTGCAAAACATTTTTGCATACTATCCTAACACTAACAGATAACGACCGGTACCATATTTCATAAAGTTTGATGCATTATTTACAACACTATGAGATCAACATCTG
Source organism: Ptychodera flava (assembly GCF_041260155.1). Lineage (NCBI taxonomy): Eukaryota > Metazoa > Hemichordata > Enteropneusta > Ptychoderidae > Ptychodera > Ptychodera flava. The sequence continues at coordinate 1,125,746 of NW_027248362.1, forward strand.
TATCAAGTTTCATCAAATTTGACGTTGTATTTGTGGATATATCACTATAATTAGGAAAGTTCATTACATATTCAATTACAAATTAATTAAAATGACACTGATAAATGTCTTTTTCAATGTTAAAGGTATACATTCACCTGTAATCTAAATATGCCCATATATGGTCAAAGGGGCGTTCCTTCGTATTCAAAATGCCCATGTGAGGGCGCTGTTTTAAAAAGCGGCCACCCGCTTAAAATCTGTGATTGGTTATATTTTTTCTTTCCATGGTTACTGTGGCAAAATTGGAACAGGTGACAGTATACCTTTAAAGCAATGTGAGCTTAACATCTGTACAAAGTTTCATGAAATTTGATGCAGTATTTCTTGACATATCAGCCTAATTACGAAACTTCAATAATTGACATGATACTGCTACATGACGTGAAACAAATTGACTAGCATATGTCTGAAATAGGTCAATGTCCTTGTACCAACTTTGAATGATACTGGTGGAAATGTCTAAGTTATGGCTCTGTACATGAGACAATCGTGACAAAATCGCCGCCATGCAGCAATTTTTGATCTTACTGTTTAAAAAATCAACAGGTATATGTATGACATAAGTCAATGTCCATGTACCAACTTTGAATAAAATCGGTTGAGATATGCCTGAGTTATGGCTCTGTACATAAAAAAATCGTAATAAAATGGCCGCCTGGCAGCCATATTGGATCGTATCACAAAACAAATTGATGTGCATATGTATGACATTAGTCAATCTCTTTGTACCAACTTTGAATAAATTCACTTAATACATGTCTGAGTTAAGGCTCTCTACATGAAAAAATCGTAAAAAATGGCCGCATGGCAGCCATATTGGATCATATCACAAAATAAATCGATGTGCATATCTATGACATTGGTCAATGTCCTTGTACCAACTTTGAATAAAATTGGTTGAGATATGCCTGAGTTATGGCTCTGTACATGAAAAAATCATAATAAAATGGCCGCCTGGTGGCCATATTGGATTGTAACACAGAACAAATCGACGTGCATATGTATGACATAGGTCAATGTCCTTGTACCAGGTTGGAATAAAATCGGTTGAGACATGACTGAGTTATGGCTCTGTACATTAAAAAATCGTAATAAAATGGCCGCCTGGCGGCCATATTGGATCGTATCACAAAATAAATCAAAGTGCATATGTATGACATGTAAAGTAATCCTTGTATCAAGTTTGAATGAAATCGCTGCAGGCATCTCTGAGATATCTGCGTGAACGCACGCACGCACGCACGCACGCACGCACGGACATGACCAAACCTATAAGTCCCCCCGGATGGTGTCCGTGGGGACTAAAAATACCATTTGGCAAGCTTTTCGTCTGAATTAGCAAAACTTGCGAAACCAACAATAATACATGTTGTCTGTCAATTTTCATTTTTGATGAGGTTCTGAGAAAAAATTGTGATTTCAGGTTTGCTACTAAATATAGCTGCATGCGTGTAACACTGGACAATGCTGCCTGAAATTTGGACAAATTTTGTTGTTGCATCTGCGGCTGTTGTTGCAGCTTGTAGTCTGAGCCATAAATTCAAATGAATTATGTAACTTTTTGTAGTCATTGTAACATTATCAGGTTTATTTTTGTCGTTTATGCGGAAAATGAGGACAAATGTTTATTTATGCATATTAATAAGAAAGAAAAATACCGCAATTACATGGTTTCGCTGAAATTTGATCAGAATTGGTACATACCAAAGGTCAACAATAAGTGTTGTTTCTATCTGTTCAGTGCAGGAAAATTCTACGTTGATGTTATGACAATGATTTCTGCACAGTACAACCAGAAAAACAACAAGAAATATTTAAACCAGAAAAACAAGAATGACAAAAGTAAATAAGGTCTGAAACTTTAGGTACTGAAGGTCAACTTTAGCAACATGCATAGCGGAAACAGCCAGTCCCTCTTAGTTTGAGCATAGACAGTCTTCCCCCCCTACTGTCTACGATTTGAGCAGGTCTGTTAATACGTCATAAACAATGACAGGAAATGACTAATTAGCTATTTCAGTTACTGCCACCACTCCCACACATAATAGGTACCCTGCATACAAATAGGTTAAAGGTCAAAAATCTCTTACTCATATGTGTGGGCTGTTTCAATTACTGCCACCACTCCTGCACATTTGCAGGATTTCCCCTTTTTCTTTCCTCATTTGTATATTTTTGACACTGACATGTTCATTTGAACATCGTCACATCTCAACCCCTGCATCTACCTGTACACCAAATACTGAGATGGTAGCTTTGGCGGTACGGGAGCCTTTGCATGTGACGGACATACATCCGCACATACATACCCACATACATACAGACATACAGACGCCATCGACTCACCATATAAGCTCTTTTTGGTATTTATATAAATACCAAATATGAGCTAAAAATGACATCATTTGCGATCAGTACTATTGAAGCTTTCATCATAATTTGAACATATCACATTTAGATCATCTGTAAAAATATGTCTACTAAAGCTGTGAGACTAGTTTTTTGAGAATTTTTTTGACCAAAAAGGGCAAAAATTGCCCTAAAAATACAAAATCGCAGATTTCATCATTATTTCAGTACATCACATTAAGTTCATCTATAGAAATGTGTATACCAAATATCAAAGCTATCAGATGAGGAGTTTTTGAGAAACATTTTTTGACCAACAATTGCCACAAAAATACAAAATTGTAGATTTCATCATGATTTGAATATATCACACTTTGATCATCCCTATGAACCTGAAAGCAAAATATGAACGTTGCAAGACAAGCAGTTTTGGTAAAATAAATTTTTGACCAAAACTGACAAAACTTGCCTTAAAAATACAAATTTGCATATTTAACAATTTGAACACACCTAATTAAGGCCACCCCAAGTGAAATGCATATCAAATTTCAAAGTAATTTGACATGCGATTTCAGAGAAGAAGGCAACTTGACAGATGATCGAGGGACGACGGACGGATGGAAGATGGACGGATGGAGGACGGACAGACAGACACCCAAAGACAGAAAATCAGCCTATTTGATAAGTTCCGCATCACTGACAGTGGAACTAAAAATTGTATTTGAAACCGCACTCTTATAATAAATAAAAAATAGCGCCAATGGCACTTGATCACAACTGGCACATTGTGAAACTACTCTATCTCTGGGTACACCTGTACATGAAATACTGAATGGGTAGGTGCTGCGGGTTTGGAGTTTGTCAGTAAATGCACACAGAAAACAAAGTCCCGAAGTAGCGAATTCCAGCCATTTTCAAACCACACTGTTTGTCAGTGGGGTAAGCAATATTCGCAAAAATCACATTTCCAGGCTAATAGACTATGTTTTACGAAATCACACGTCCTTATTACAAAATAAAACGATCTTTGTCTTTAAATCAATGTGCCAGTAAACAGGTCTAGCAGCTAGTTATGTCATCAAGTCTGTAATGTTAAGGGTCATAACAAATGTGAGAAATCTAAAACATTAAATATGTTGTTTTTTATCAATTTTATTACCAAAAGCGCATGAAAATCTCTGATACTTTGAATCAGCCATCCTGCATATTTGTAACATTCATCAAAATCTCATTTCTGTTCCACAACTCATTAAATAGTCCACAATGCAGGATTGGTGTACATTCCAAAACTACATATATGAAAGACCCCTAAAATCAATTAGTTAAAGGGGGGTTAGAAATTTCCCAAAACTATCTAACTGCTGCTCCGTTTGGCTCCATTTTTCTGAATCGGAACCTTGGAATTAGTCTGAATATCTCTACCAAATATCAATGCAGTCTGTTCAGCGGTTTTTGACTTTTTGTCGTTTACGGAAAATGGACACTGTCCACCACCGGTTGAAGCTAACCCTATATCACAACTTCCAGATGTGATAATGACCTATGGTCATTATGTTAAAAAATACCGCCAATGGCGCTTGGACATAATGACCGCCTAGTATTATCGGCATTTATCAACAACCACACTCACTGTGAATTAGACAGACCAGGAAGTCAATGAGCAACATATAGCTGAAAGACTATTTTTCACATTGCGATTTTAAGCTCATTTTTATGAGAAAAGAGACATGTATATGTATATGGAGAAAAAGCAGAAGACATATTTGTAAATTGTTTGTTAAGTGACAATCATATATGCATCTCTTGAAATTTTGTGGTTATAAGGTATAACAGTAGTGTAAGAATAATGAGGTATGAATAAGTTAGTAAAGCTAAGTTGACAGTAATTAAGATTACAAAATTATACACTAAGCTGGGGAAATCTGATTGAAATAAATGTTGAAAAGTAGCAAAGTCATGGTCATCTTTTGTCTAATACCTCGTGTAAGTTCATGAACTTTACATAAATCTTGCTATGGATTTGTTGCTAATGGGCAATAACTGTGTTTCAGATCATTTGAGAGCAATCTATCCATGACAGGTTTAAATTGTAATATACTTCTATTTAAAAGGAGAGAAACTTCTCAAATAATTTTTTTCCCTGTAATTTGCTGTGAGAACACATGGACAGATGCTCAGGACTCTATGTTGGTGCTACCTTGATAACTAACCTACAACTTGTAACGTCATTGTCTAACCTGTTCACCCCAATTTCCTGTAGACAGGTCCACACTCTCCATTGATAACAATTGGTTTGGGCCATACCATTGTAGTGAAAGACTGTAACATGTGAGGTTGTGGATACTTAATCTCTGGAATGTCAAAGTCTGTATATTGACTCAAGGATGTTTACTTAACAAATGCCTAGGGTCATCTCAAAAGTGAGAATCTAAACTATGAAATATGTTTTTTTTAATGCTTTTGATGCCCAAAAGACCATAGAAATCTCTTATACTTCGAATCAGCCATCCTGCATATTTCTAACATTCATCAAAACCTCATTTCTGTTCAACAAATCATAAAACAGTCCACAATGCAGGATTGGTGTACATTCCAAAACTACATATATGAAAGACCCCTAAAATCAATTAGATAAAAAGGGGGGTTAGAAATTTCCCAAAATATCTAACCGGCGCTCCGTTTGGCTCCATTTTTCCGAATTGGAACCTTGGAACCAGTCTATGTATCGGTATCAAATATCAGTGCAGTCTGTTCAGCAGTTTTTGACTTTTTGTTGTTTACGGAAATGGACGACATCAAACACCGGTTGAAACCACCTCTATATCACAACTTCCAGTTGTGATAAAAACACTCAAACACTTTTCATCAACAATTTTTTGCTCTGAAAACTTTTATTACTTTCCATGAAATACACCTGCAAAGTAATGTAAATTTGTTACTCTTGGCACTTTGACAATCTATTCATTGTCCTATAAGAAATAGCTGACAAGATTTGATATTTGAATGTTTCAAACCTCTACATTGTTGAATTATTGTCCTGCAAACATTGTATAGTGCAACAATATTGTTGTGGAGTATCTTTCCACCACAGGAAAATTTGTGATGATGTATACCAACTGTTTCATCCTTTCTGAATTTTTCTTACTCACAGCAAGCTGTTCAAGGCTAATGTCACACCAGTCCTTGTTCACTACCTGCCTATGACTTCTTTTTTTAACGCAGTCAGACCTCCAAAGCCCACATTGACATCACCTAACAAGACCCTACACAATGCATGCAAACACCAGAATTCAAACCTACAGGCTTTCCCTCAAGAGCCATACATGCTAACCACTAACCCATGGTGTGATTTCTGGCAGCTTGGTTTTGAAAATCAAAGATGAATATTCAGCATGCAAAGACATGACCTTGCTCACTGTGACCAGGTAACATCTTCACAATATGCTCATTATTGATTGATCACTGATCATTTTTTATCTATTTTAAAAAGTCAATATCCAATCAAAGAGACAGTGCCAAAAGGCCTTCTTTACGCCTACATGTGCAGTTTCCCGTCATAAACTAGGACTTCAATTCAAGTGAATTTGCAGTTTGTCGACTTCACATGCTTCAACAAAGTCTTGCTCAAAGCTGATAAATGTTGCTGCCCCTGGTAACATTCTGAATCATGGCTTTTCTATCCTAAGGGTACAGTGACTGCAAAGAAAATGTACTTCATGCAACTATTTTATCAGGTTTATACTTGTACTACTTGCTGGCTTTAACAACGGTCCCTCCATCAAAGGTCTGAAAATGTAGCTACTTTCTTTTTGACAGACCACGCGATATGAGTTAACAACAATAGGCCAAACCCGGAATTCGAATCGATCACGGTACAAACAAAGCCATGCGCGCAAACGCGCATAGACGTACGTGTATTTCCATACGCGTTCAGAACACATGTGGGCTTGTTTGTACCGGCATCACGTGATTATTAGGGCGTACTGAGTGTGTAGAACGCATCGCGTCCTTTTTATTCCGGAGTAGAACCATTAACATTTCACGCCACCAACATCAAAGAACTGTTTGATTTACACTATTTGTTGTGGGTTGTAATGCACTACAAACAAAAACAAGTACATTGTAAGTATGAGCAAGATGACATCACATCCCTGACATATTTGATATTAAATCGTGCTGCAGCTCTATTGTAAACATGAATATGTTTTACTTGTTCTGCAATAAAGAGTTTTCTTAGTTAAAACCCCACCTTTCACAGGTAAGTTGTTATTTTCTATCAACTTCAGCGATAAGACCTAATAATTATCACTCCTTTGCATGTGTCCTTCTACTACAGGAGCACCTTCAAAGGATCAACCGATGTGAAAATGCTGTGTTACCACAGTAACATTGTATTGCAACTTTCTGGTAATGAAAACGATGACCAACACTCTTTCTCCAATATAGTGTGTGATTTACCCTCAGTTTGTCCCAAAGATGCAAAGTTTTTGCAACCAAGAGCAACATTTCACCGTTCTCTCATTGCATATAAAGTTTGAAGTTTAAAATTAAACCACAGACGTCATATGCCTCATATTTTTCTCGTTATGTGTATAATGGATAACTATAATGATATATTTAGTTTAGAGCAATAGACTTTGCTTTTTAAAGGGTACACTAGTAAAAGGTCACTGAAAGGTGCTCAGGACTATGGAAGTCCAATGTCACTTCTTGGTAATCACTGAACACAAGGAAGACCAGGAATGGTTCACTTTAAAAACAGAGCAAGCACTGATCGTCCTAAATTCGATTTAATAAATTTCATTTCTATTCATATGAGAACTAATTTCACTGTCTTCTGAACTTATTTCACATTAAGCCTACATCACACTTTGTTCTGTCAAGTTGACAAGTACTGTGGTCATTATTCTGTGCCAAAATTTTAAAAATCGCGATCAACTGCCAACCACCAAACTCCTTGGCACGTAGCAAAATTATGGCGTCCGTTGACATAATGTTCTGTATTACGTGATTACTATAGATTGCACAGAACACCAACAGAAGCCCAACAGACCTGTGTTGTTTTGGTCTTACATGCACCATTGCAGAATTGTGCAATTTGGAAGAGAGCACATATTTTACATATCCAGTTGACAAGTTGACTGACATTCTTGTTCTTGTACAAAGGTGGTAAATGGCTTCAATCTTTATATGTCATAAACACTCTATTGATAGTCTCTCTTTGCAAAAATTGATTGCCCTCTTCAGTTCTGAGGTCAGTTCCAATTTTTTGTTTGATGAACTCAGAATGAGTTTCATTATTTTGGAAATCCCAGAAAGTTTTAACATGTGATCTGCATTTCTTTTGTTTAGGTAAAACTTCTAGCTAGTTTATCGATCCTGTCAGTCACATGTTGTTCCCAATCAATTGGTCATTAATTTTACAAGCTCCTCCTATTGAAATATGCATAACATCTTGGCACAGCTGAAAATGTCAATAACACTGTTTCATTGGTGCATATAAATATCTCATAATGCAAATATTGGTAATCTCCTGACCTCATCACTTTAGTCCAGTCAATCTAAGCCAAAAAAGGGGTCAACCTAGGACTAATTGCAACAGAAATTATTTCTTCACCATGCATTTTGGAAAGGTCCTAGAAATAACATACTAAAAGTATAATAAAATCTAAGGGGTGCAACAGTGCCTAATTTGCATAAATGTAAAGGGGGCTCATGGGTATAAAATTGTCGCTGATAGATGGTTTCTACTTAAAATATGTGGCTAAACATAATTTTGATACAGTTTTTTTCGCTTGTTTGCCTCCTTTTTGGATTAGGCAATGTTGAGGGACATATTTTGTCGTCATAGAAATATTCCTAATTTGAATAAATCCAATATGGCCACCACAGCACTTCACTTTTCTTTGTTTTTCTCTAATTAATAACTATTTTTAAGCTACTACTGACAGCAATAGAATAATTTTTTCACTTTGTATTTTGGAGAAATCCTAGAATAACATATTAAAAGCGTAGTACAATCTAGAATTGTAAACAATGCCTAATTTGCATTGATGTAAAAAGATTATGATTACAAACTTGGTGCTGATAAAATGTTTCTGCTAAAAATATTTGGCTAAACATGATATGTTATGCAGGTTTTTTGGGTTATTTGCTTTGTTTTTGGTCAAGGTAATGTTGATGGAAATATTTTGTCGTCATAGAAATATTCCTTATTTGCATAAATCCAATATAGCCGCCACAACCTTCATTTTTCTTTGTATTTTTCCCAATTAACTATTTTTAAGCTACATTTGACAGCAATAGAATAATTTATTCACTGTGTATTTCAGAGAAGTCCTACAATGACATACTAAAAGCTAGTACAATCTACAGATGTAAACAATGCTTACCGTTAATTTGCATAAATGTAAAAAGGTTATGGTTACAAACTAGGTGCTGATAGCATGTTTCTACTAAAAACATTTTGTAGAATCATGATATATACAGGTTTTCCGCTTATTTGCCTTGTTTTAGGTTTAGGTAATGTTGATGGAAATATTTTGTCGTCATAGAAATATTCCTCATTTGCATAAATTCAATATGGCCGCCACAACACTTCTTTTTCTTTGAATATCCCTAATTAATAACTATTTTAAGCTACTTCTGACAGCAATAGAATTAGTTTTTCTCAGTGTATTTTAGAGAGGTCCTAGAATGACAAACAAAATTTCCAATACAATCTAAGCGGTATAAAATACCTAATTTGTTTCGGTGTAAACGGATAATGGGTGCACTACATTCACTGATAAAAGAAATATGCATATTGAATTGAGGAAAACGCGACATTATGTTCAAGTAATGTATGCATTTATCTAATTTTTTGTCCAGGCAATATTTTTGAATATATTTTATCACCCGAGAAATATTCCTATTTTGCGTAAATCAAGTATGGCTGCCACTGTGTTTCACTTTTCACTGCATTTCACTTAAAAATTATATTTAATCAACACAAAAAGTAGTTTATGTTTCCACTTTGTATTTCGGGAGGGTCCCAGAACGACAAACAAAACGACTAGTAAACTCTAAGAGGAAGAGGTGAGACAGTGCATAATTTGAATAAATGTAAAACTCAGAAATGGGAACAAAATCGTTGCTGTTAATAGATTTCTTAAAATATATTGATCAAATTGACATTTTATTCAAGCAATTTGATTATTTAATTTTTTTGTGTGTGTATAGGCAATGCATCATATTGTTTAAGATTCCTCATTTTACATAACTGCTATGTGCCCCTCCTACCACTTTACAAGTTTGCCTTTCTTTGACCTATAAATGACTATATGTAATGTTAAAAAACAACAGAGATCATTAGAACTATTTCTTCATTGTAAATTTTAGTAGGTTCATAAAAATTGCATGCCGTAAGTTTAATGAAGTTGTGCATAAGACAGCTAATTTACCCAAAGGCTAAACGGGTCATAGATCTATACAAACCTGGTGCTGATAATCTTTTTACGAAAGTCATTTAAGAGATAAGCAGACATTATAATGACTATGTAAGATCATTTTTGCGTTTTTAATTTAGGCAATGTTTTCAAATATATCTTACAACAATAATAGTTCTTATTTGCATTAATTCAATAAGTCAACCGTGTCACTTCCTTTTTTTAATTGGAACATCAATTATTTCTTCACCTTAAATATTTAAAAGATCCAAAAAAAGGTATATTCAAAGTCTAATACAATCTACATTGTGCAACAGGGCTAATTGTAAAAGATTTTATAGGAAATGCCTACATTCTATTAAATGTAATACTTGAAACTTGAAATGTTATACAATATCGTAAAGAGAGATTGGAATTTTTTACTACATCGCTAAATATATTTTACCTATTTTTTGAACGATTCCTCTTGTGCATAAATCCTATATGATGATCATTAAAATAAGTTTCTTTAATTTTTCAAATTGACATCAGCTTATTTTAATTAATTATATTATCAGTAAAATGAGAAGTTACATTAAGAGACACTACTACTTTAAGTACTTCCTATCGAAAGATGATCATTTTATGACTTGAATGAACATTTTGCCCAGTACAAAGAAATTTACTGTTTTCTAACTCATTGTAATGATTATATACTAATAGGGCGTACAGAATGAAAAGCTCTGTGAAACTAAACAATGATTGATTCGTATAGTTCGTTTCAATTATCTAGAGAATTTCCATAATGTCAAGACAATTTAATCCCTATACCTGCCAATAAAATTTGAACTTTCTGGCGGATTTTGATTATCTTAATGTATACCAAAATGCTTGGCCAAATAACCAACGCTTTGTACTAAGGGAGGCTGAAGAAAATTTGTTTCAGCTCTAATGATTTCTTCTATTTTCACCCTGACCGGTATTACTAATATAGATTAAGTGTTGGTAAAATGTAATTAAAGACCAGGTTATGTTGTCAATGGTAAATTAGATATACTTTTGACTGTGTGCAACGTACTTGCCTGTTAATGCCACATACAGAAATTTATGATAATAATGATATAGAAATACAATTATAATGATCATGATGATATAGAGGTACAATTATTATACTATACTGCCAATTATCATGAAATATGTGATGAGCAAAGCTGTTCCTTAAGCAGCGGGACACTGCATTTCTCAAAATTTTGAAGTTTCTTGAAGACAACAATTGAAAATTAATATAAAGTCATATAATGGACTGCAGAGAGATATTTCCTGTTTAATCTTACAGTGCACAGCCATAAAATTTAAGGAAAAATTGAAAATCTAAATCACTGGTAAAAACAAATCTAGATACTTTTCATAATGTCTAGCTGCTCTTTCTAATTTTCATAACCGTGAAACAAGAAAACAAAAATGTGAAGGGATTTGCATCACAGAAGCTGCCGCTAACGAGTTTATCAATTAAGATATCACATTTTTGACATCAAATTATCATATAATTGGTCATCCTGTATTTTGAACCTTATGGAAGTCTCACCTCAGATTGGCCAGACTGTCAATTCCTTGAATGATCGATCTTATTAGTAATGATACAAAAGTCTAATTATCTGCAAATGGACATTTTTGACATCAAATTATCATATAATTGGTCATCCTGTATTTTGAACCTTATGGAAGTCTCACCTCAGATTGGCCAGACTGTCAATTCCTTGAATGATCGATCTTATTAGTAATGATACAAAAGTCTAATTATCTGCAAATGGAAAGTCCATTACATAAACAGCCCCATGAGTGATACTTGCATATCTAAGATCTGATGTGATACGCGGTACAATTATATCATCCCTTGCCTTACAACTTTCATTGAATTACCCTTCCCAATTCTTATGGGTTCTACGATGAACTGCAGCAGCCTCAATAAACCCAGCAGAAAGCAAAATCTAGACTTTCTTTTGTCAACGAAAGGATTCTGGCTGTAAACAAATGAACCACCTCGAGGAAGATGTGAACAGGGAGGAAGAGGAAGAAATTTATGATATGATTACAATTATCATAACAATTATCATCATCACCACCATCATGGTAATTCAAATGATGCTCGTATTGATACCAATGATAGTTCAACAATGAGAAAGATGATTCACAGGCACAACTGTTAAGTGTGGTGAACCATTTATTAGTAACTGAATATTTCCATCGTCATTGAAAATAGTGACGAAAAGCATAAACAATCCCTTCAAAAATTTTACAGCAATCGAACATATTGTAGGAGAAAATGACTGAACTGAAATGAATGACTGAACTGAATGACTGAACAATGGATGTCAAAAAATTGAACACGTCCAATGATTTTTCATGAATAACCTTAATGTCGTAAAAGAAAGAAGAATATCCAAAGAAAGTATTCTAATTCCCTTTATTTAAACAGTAATGCTCTGAAACTCTTCTCTTTATTCATTGCATTTCTGAATAATCAGAAAATGTCAATGGAAGCTATTGTAGTCGTATTGTATTCAGAAGACAGTAGACAGTTTGTGTCAATTATGCAAATTAGGCCTTTTGTATTTTAAAATAATTAGCATGCAAATTAGGTCAACCTCATATTTTTTTGGGATGGATTTTGATAATTCTTGCAAAACCTTAACACTTTCATAGGGAAAAAAATTGTTTATATATGAGCTTAAACATTTATTTTGTCTGAAATAATGGAAAAACTGCGAATATATGCAAATTAGTTAATTTGCATGATATTTATTTTTCAAGACATTTAGAAAGTAACTTGTTGAACCTTACTAAATTGTGTTGCAATGAAAAAAGTCACTTGAATTCAGTTTACATGCCAAATATGTGTGTATAGCAGTCATTTAAAGGCCATTTATAGCTAATTTGAATATATGCAAATTTAACCAACTTGCACCCCTTATATTTTCCTATACTTTTAATATGTCATTAGTGAGACCTTTCCAAAGGTCATGGTGAAGAAATAATTTCTGTTGCAATTAGTCCTAGGTTAAACCCTAAATTGACTGGACTACTTCGCGACTCACTAGTAAGTCCTACACTCCTCACAACTCACGGTGTACGTTACCATGATTCTCTTGTAAGAGTGCAGTGACAAGGTCTGGAACACAAGACTACATTTTAATCACCATGCAAAGGTGTGAAATCAAGTGAGAAATGAATTTTTCAAAGATTTCTCCACTTTGAAGGTCACATGTTTTATTTGGCAAATAAATAATACCTCATCACATTGAACTATGGATCAAACGCATCCAAGTTTAGTAATTTGTTCACTAACAGATGATAAGAAAAAGAGGTGTCCTTTTGTTTGTCCTTTAGGTAGAGATAATTAATCCATTAACCATCAGGCATGGATGGAGGGACTGTGTTTGACCTTAGATTAGGGGAGTTTACACAGATAATAATTTACATTGTCAATATAATAATGTCATCATCATGGTTTAATTTTTGAAACATTTTAAACACTGATATGACCAATGTAGATTGATAGCTGAAGCATTATAAGACATGCTGCAGATACAATATGCTACTTTCACAAACAAAAAGACACAAAACTTGATAGTGTATTATAAGTTGGGATGCTGCTTACATAACATATGCATTTAAATTGAGAATTTCTATCCACTAACCTGTATAAAACAAGGCAACTTCACCAAACAGAATACAAAATAGTAAAATTTTGACACACAATCAAGATTCTGATACAAACCTTTTATCAGTTTCAGATTCACTGTCTTCAGAACAGCCATTCATCAGTTGATTGGGAGTCCATTTAATAGTTAAAGCATCCACACTTTGATGTAATGACAAATATCCTGGCACTAATTCAATGTTTTCTTTCTGTCAATAAGGAAGTTCAATAGAAAAATAAAATTAGTCACAAGATCAATAGAATGCTTCAAAAAGCAAACACAAACATGATACACATATAATATATTCCATGAAACTGAATGTGGGCTAATGATCATTTTGATAAAATTCATGGATAGCCTTGACGACATTTTGATCTGCTAACAGCTACCAATCAACAGCAAATGATGCTGTAAATGTAGAACTTTAAACTTGTGACTCAAAGAACTTTCAGCTACATCCCCAGCTCTAAAATCTGTGCCAAAGGCTCTGAGGCACAGAAGAAATTGTGCCTAGCTTTTGATATTGTAACTATCGCACAGGACAAGGTGACCTTAGGGTAGAAAGTGCCTCGGGGACATATTTTGACTGTCAAATTTTTTAATTCTTTTCTAATCTACCACTTGTGGGGGTTCATTTTAAAGGTTTGGGAGTGAGAAAAATTTTCACCATACAAGTTTTTTGAAAATCGAAAATTTTATGTCGCTAATTGGGAAATTTTGTTAAATATGCAAATTGGTAATTAGCTGATCTCAAAATGCTTTCATTACGGGTATATTATAGTACAGTAAAACCTAAACTGAACCCTTTAGGGACTGAGAAAAATTGTTCGGTTTGGAGAGATGTTTGGTTCATAGAGGTCATTTTAACAGAGTTCTTAGTGGAATGGGACTTGGAAAAGGGTTCAGTTTAGACAGGTTTCAAGTTTAGACAGGGTTCAGTTTCGACAGCTTTTAACTGTATCTTTAATTCATGTACCAAGTTTTATCAACTTTGATCAAGTCAATTCAGATATATCCCTAATTAGGAAAGTTTGTTAAATATGCACATTAGTAACTACCTTATCTAAAAATGCTAAAATACCTTTATGAGTGTTATTTCAGAGTATCTCCAATGTACATAGTATGTTTTGTCAACTTTGATCAAGCGAATCTAGATATATTTCCTTAAGTAGGAAAGTTTGTTAAATATGCAATTTAATAAATTAATAATCAGCTGAAGCAAAAGTACTACCAACTAGCTTTCAATAATTTTACATCATAGATCCTTTAATGTACAAAGCAAGTTTTCACAACTTCATTAAGTCAATTCAGATATATATACCTAATTAAGAAAGTTTGTTGAATATGCTAAGTCGTATTTAGCTGATTACAAAATGCTAAAAATGACTTTCACAAATGCTATATCATAGTATCTTCAATGTACAGTGTACGTTTCGATAACTTCGGTCAAGTCTATCCTGATATATATTCTTCATTGTTAAAGTTCATCAAATATGCAAATTAGAAATTAACTTTCATGCCACCCTTTAATATATTTTTCAGCTGATATATCTTAGTGTGATCAATATTTGAAGGAAATACAGATTTGAATCCCATCTGCTGGCCTTGAGATTAACCCCAACAGACAAAAAGACAGACAGACATCACTGTAACATGGGAGCCCAGGGGCACCGATGTCCTTTGTACCTCCTTAGTGTTTATTATTTGCCACAACTGTGTCATTTTGTCAAAAAGTCATATCGTTTGCATATAAATGAAAGTTATTTGAACGGGATGGTTACTGCTCCAGCATAAGTTCAAGTGTGGAATCTAAGTATCAACAGCTTTGATATGTGTGAAAGTGAATTAAAACATGGAACTCAATAGGATCAACAATATCTACAACAGGAAATGTGAACTTATATAATGTATATAATGCAGAAGGGAGAAAATTTTAGCAACCAACGATTGTACCATAATGGACAATGGCTAATCTAAACCAAATTACTTATTGTTGGCATTGATTACACATGTATCTATTGTCTATCAAATAGAAAAATAAATTTGGGCCATTGACTGAAAAACATTTGCTTGTTACACTCACCACATGTACTTAGTATTTGGAGTGTACACCTATCTACAATACATGTTCAATGAAAAGAGGTTTGGAGACTGTAAGTCAACAGTGCACCTTAATCTATGCGACTATATAAGCTTACCCTTCAAGTGTGTGTAGGCAAAAACCAAATTTAATTTTGAATTACGTAACGCAGGGAAGGACATACAATATGGTGAAAAACAAACTAAATATCATAAAAACTGAATATAAATTGATATGGAAATGTTGTCTGACAGTTATAAGTATCTGAGGTGTGCCAAGAGACAAATATTAAAATTGGACAGCATCATCCTGACCACAGTTTCTTCTCTGACTGGTTTGTTTCCTTCTGAATTTCTGATACAGTGATAGGTACAAAGTATTTATAATATTCTGCTATTCACAATAGTCACACAACATAGCTTGCATTTTGTTCACAGAAGAACTGAGTTTTACATGTAAGATAACTTTCTCGTAAACTGTAAATTCTGGCTTCAGGCAGCTCAAACGTCGCAATTCTTAAAATGTTTTGATATGATACGGAGTGGCTTGCACACATATGCACTATGCAGTCAATGTATTCATAGTATGAGAGTCTACTACATTCAAGCATAGTGATGTTGACAAATACATGCATGCCAGTGCACAATTTCAAGTAGCCATGAGGAAATTCTAATGGTCTTTTAGTGGAAATATAGGCAACAACAATGAAACAAACTGTGCTAAAGTGCAATCTCGGATCATGTATGATCATGCCAAATTGCCATGTGGGATCATGCCCTTATTCTGAAATGCGCGTACTTCCTAAATAAATCGATCAACATATAAGCACACACTGTCTTTAGCGATTGAAGTCAACAATGATGTCAAAATCAACACTCAACTGACGAAATTACCCAAAACAAGTCATCGTTGATGACACAGTCCCCACTTGTTAATGGGTAATTTGATAAAAAGTCCTCAGAGAGGATAGAGTCATCTTCATTAATTAGGTCTGTGTTAAAAATACTTTGATACAGATGGCGCTCAATGGCCAAGAATGAGTTCCATGGTGATGAAAACATAAAACCAATGTAGGCCACCATCCTAATTACAAAAGATCATTAAAGGGATATAGTCGTCGGAACTGCGCCTGTGCGAGTTTCTTGTTTACAAACAATGTATTTCGTGCACGATATCGAGATGCACCTCATCATCATAGCTGCAACATTTAAATTATACGATGATAGATTATGACAGACATGTTTTAACTGTCATCAATCACCATTGTGCCTTGGATACATTGTTGCCATGGGTCGTATGGGTCCCATACGACCTTTGAGCGCAGTTCCGACGACTATATCCCTTTAAATGAGTCAACTAGGAATTAATTGACAGGATGTTGCCAAACATTTTTGCATACTATCCTAACACTAACAGATTATCACCGGTACCACTTTCATAAAATTTGATGCAGTATTTACAATACTATGAGATCAACATCTGTATCAAGTTTCATCAAATTTGACGCTGTATTAGTAGATATATCACTCTAATTAGGAAAGTTTATTACATATGCAATTACAAATTAATTAAAATGACACTGATAAATGTCTTTTCCACTGTTAAAGCAATGTGAGCTTAACATCTGTACCAAGTTTCACGAAATTTGATGCAGTATTTCTTGACATATCAGCCTAATTACGAAACTTCAATAATTGACATGATACTGCTATATGACATGAAACAAATTGACGAGCATATGTATGAAATGGGTCAATGTCCTTGTACCAGCTTTGAATGATACTGGTTGAAATATGTCTGAGTTATGCCTCTGTACATGAGAAAATCGTAACAAAATCCCGCCTAGCAGCCATATTTGATCTTACTGTCTAAAAATTCAACATGTATATGTATGACATAAGTCAATGTCCATGTACCAACTTTGAATAAAATCAGTTGAGACTTGCCAGAGTTATGGCTAAGGACATGAAAAAAACTATAGGGACTTATAGGTTGGGTCCTGTCCGTCCTTTCATCCGTCTGTCTGTCCTGTCCGTCCGTCCGTCGGCAGCCATTTCTCTGTTATCCTTGACTCGATTTTTTTCAAACTGTGTGCAAGGATAAGTTCTGAGGTATACAGATAAAGTACTATGGCATATATGCACGTCAGTTTATTTCATGATATGATCCAATATGGCCGCCTGGTGGCCATTTAATTGCAATTTTTTCATGTTTTTGAACCATACTTCAACTATCCCTGAATAGATTTCATTCAAACTTGGCACACAGTCATTGTATTGTAGTGTTTATGTGCATCACAATTAATGGTGCGAGCGGGGACTGTGTCATCAGCGATGACTTGTTTAGCAGTTGTGTGCATGCGCAGGTGGTAGCTTTAGCAAAATTGAACAAAAATCAACTAAATATAAAGTAAAAATGTATAAAAAGTATTATTTAAAATTAATACAAGGCATGAAAACATAAAACCAAACTGAAAACATTTATGAAGGCATTTCAACTATACAAACATCCATGCCAAAGATCAAAATGATCAAATCAGTGATTTTGCCCTAGGGACCATCAGACCAAATTTCAGACAAGCGACCTAGTGGCTGATATAGCTCCGCTGTGTTTATGTACAGAATAACTATTTTTGACACATGTTGGTGAAGAAGGTGAAAATCTTTGATAGTTCAATGCAGTGGCCAGAAAAAAGTGGCTAAAATAAGCTGCAAAAATACACAATTGAAGATTTCATCATACTTTGAATATATCACATCAGATCATCCCCAAGAACATGTCAACAAAAGCTATCTGATAAGTAGTTTTTTGAGAATAAAATTTTCTGACCGAAAATGGCAACAATTGCCCCCAAAAACAAAAATTGCATATTTCATCATAATTTCAAAAGATCAAATTTAGTTTATCTATAGAAACCTGTATACCAAATTTCAAAGCTGTTAGACCAGTACTTTTTGAGAAACGCATATTTTGACCAAAAATGGGAAAAATTGCCCCCAAAATTCAAAATTGCAGATTTCATCATTATTTCGATAAATATCATTTTGTTCATCTATGGAAACCTGTATACCAAATTTCAAAGCTATCAGATGAGTAGTTTTTGAAATACACATTTTTTGACCTAAAATGGCAAAAATTGCCCCAAAATACAAAATTACAGATTTCATCAAAAATTCAATATATATTACTTAGCTCATCTGTAGAAACCTGTATACCATATTTCAAAGCTATCAGACCAGTACTTTTTGAGAAACACATTTTTTGACCAAAAAGGGCAAAAATGGCCCAAAAATTACAAAATTGCAGATTTCATCATAATTTCAATAAATATCATTTAGTTCATCTGTAGGAACCTGTGTACCAAATTTCAAAGCTATCAGATGAGTAGTTTTTGAAATACACATTTTTTGACCAAAAATGGCAAAAATTGCCCCAAAAATACAAAATTACAGATTTCTTCAGAAATTCAATATATATTACTTAGCTCATCTGTAGAAACCTGTGTACCAAATTTCAAAGCTATTAGACCAGTACTTTTTGAGAAACGCATTTTTTGACCAAAAATGGGAAAAATTGCCCAAAAATTAAAAACTATCAGATTTCATCATATCATTTAGTTCATCTGTAGGAACCTGTATACCAAATTTCAAAGCTATCAGATGAGCAGTTTTTGAAATACACATTTTTTGACCAAAAATGGCAAAAATTGCCCCAAAAATACAAAATTACAGATTTCATCAGAAATTCAAGATATATTACTTAGCTCATCTATAGAAACCTGTATACCAAATTTCAAAACTATCAGACTAGTACTTTTTGAGAAATACATTTTTTGACCAAAAATGACCAAAATTGCCTTAAAAATGCAAATTTGCATATTTCTGCACAATTTGAACAAATCTGAAATAGATCATCCCTAGGGACATATGTACCAAATATCAAAGCTATCTGACTGGTAGTTTTGAAGAAGAAGATTTTTTAAGATTTTTTTACCAAAAACGACAAAAATTGCCTTAAAAATACAAATATGCAAATTTCACTACGATCTGAACAAATCTAACTAAAGTCACCCTAAGTAAACTGCTTATTAAATTTCAAAGCAATCGGACGAGCGGTTTCACAGAAGAAGATTTTTTTACCAAAAACATCAAAAATTGCCCCAAAAATACATATATGCAAATTTCACCACAATTTGAACAAACTGAAGTGAGGTCACCCCAAGTGAACTGCATATAAAATTTCAAAGCAATTGGATTTGTGGTTTCAGAGGAGAAAGCAATTGTTGACGGACGACGGACGACGGACGACGACGGACGACAACGGAAAAATCAACCTATTTGATAAGCTCCGCGTCGCTGACAGCGGAGCTAAAAAAGTTACTGAAGCAATTCTGAAATACCTCCATCCACGGCATATGCCGCGCCATCCCATTAGTCCTCGACCTCACAGGGTCGAAATGGCTAAAAATGTAAACCAGTACAGGAATAACCTACCGGCTGCACAAGTACATTGTTTTTGCCATATAAAAGTGTGGTCTTTGAATTTTGATGCAATGATTCCACATAATCTCTGGCAGAGGTTGGTACTCTACTTTCATCACTCGTTGTGCTGGCCCCTCTCTTGTTAATCTGCAAAACAAAGAACACACCATTTGCAAATCTTACTCCAATACTGGGAACAATAAATATGTGTAAGTATGAGAAAAATTACCCTGAACAAAGAGTCAACAGATATTTTTGGGCTGACCATATAGCACTTAAAGCCCCAATAGCTGCAAATGTACAATAAACTGATCTCAAAATATCCACTGTTTTCTAAGAGTTCTTTTTAAATAAGACCCATTAAAGACTGAATAAGTGTATAACAGTGTCATAAGTGTCGAAAGTGGCATGTAAAGTCAAAGGTTTTGACATCATTTTAGATTTCCTGCCATTTTCAAAAACTACTCATGTGACAAAGAAAATACAGATTACTACAACAAAATGTTGACCACTGTGTGCTGTGCATTCAAGTAAATGGCATCATGCTTGTTCCTTTTATGATCACAACATGTATGAACAGGAAATACTGGTTTTTTGTACTTTTCTGTGGGGGCGGCATTTTATGAGTTCGGCATCCATTTTATTTAACCCATTAAAACACGTACGTATGGTCCAAATCAGTGAGCAGTGATACTGCTACCCAAGTCACATTAACACAAACCAACTGGGGTTTGAAAATAAAATCATGAAAATAATGCATACTAGAAAGCATTTGCAAGCAAAAGCGAAGTTTCAGAGACCAGAGCAGCGGAAGAAAAGACAGTGTGTGACGAAGATTGGTGCAGAATGAAAGAGTGCTTGGGATTTTAATATGCAAGCACGTACCATGCACGTACCTATAGTGAGGGCTGATACAACAACAGAATACAACTAAAAGCAAGGCAGTCCAGGGAATTACAGTACACAGATTACAAATGCCTACATGTACGGTAAAAACGCAACAGATACATACGGGGGCGACAACACACAGAAATGTATATCAGACGAGAGAAGACATCAGAACTAGGCCATTGAACTTGAAAACCGAGGCCACATGCATTTTCATTTGATTAAAAGCAATTAACGCTTCATCTGTTAAAGTTTTTACCACTGACTAAAACAATTTTCATTGCTATGTCGCTGTTTTCACAAGATACTGACCGTTTGATCTTGGAAAGTTGAGTTGCTTTTACGTGCAGCCAACGCATGCCGGTGCGGTGACAGACAGTTCACTATGCTATGCCTAGCTCTGCATGGCAGGGCTGTGTGTTACCGGTGTTAAACGGCCTCCCACCACAGCCCTGCAGACTGATATGGAAAAAACCGCTGGTGGCTCCTCAGAAATACGGCGGGCAGTTTCTCCGCCAAAAACAGCCGATTTTGAATCCAAAACTTGCATTGATCTTCGTTTTCGAGCACACCCACCTCGCCTAGGTACACGATGTGCCCAGCCGCGCTTGTAAACTTACGCAAAGCCTACTTTTCTCTCTCAATGCGAGGGAAGCTTCGTATCCGCCGCCATTGTTAATCTCATTCAACCCATGAGCACTCGGGCGAAAACCAGCATACCATATGGAAGGCGTATGACGTACAGTATAACGCCAGGTACGGAGAGTATTTAGAGAAAAATAAAAATCAAAAAGCAACAAAAAACAAAGCGAAAGAAAGCTAGAATTATTAATAGCTGAAAACAATTTGATATTTGTGCAATGCAAAATAAAAAATAAATAAATAAACAAACAAGAAATGCCCGTGAAACCCGTCCAAACTGAGCGATGACGTCATAAGCGTGTCGCAATGCATTCTGGATAATTGAGGTAAAATTTGTATATAGCATGTTCTATGGTAGTAATGCAAGAGAAAGAAAGAAAGAGAAAAGAAAGAAAGAAAGAAAGAAAGAAAGAAAGAAAGAAGGAAAGTGAGCAACAAGCGACCTAGCGGCCGATAAAGCTCCGCTGTGTTTATGTAGAGAGTAACTATTTTTGACACATGTTGATGAAGAAGGTGAAAATATTTGATAGCTCAATGCAATGGCCAGAAAAAAGTGGCTAAAATAAGCTGCAAAAATACACAATTTCATCATACTTTGAATATATCACATCGGATCATCCCGAAGAACATGTCAACCAAAGCTATCCGATGAGTAGTTTTTTGAGAATGAAATTTTCTGACCAAAAATGGCAACATCCCCAAAAATACAAAATTACAGATTTCATCAGAAATTCAATATATATTACTTAGCTCATCTGTAGAAACCTGTATACCAAAGTTCAAAGCTATCAGAACAGTACTTTTTGAGAAACACACTTTTTGACTAAAAATGGCAAAAATTGCCCCAAAATGTTTCATTCATTGCTTCAAAACCTGTAGAAACATCAAATTTTACCTTCAAGTGAAAGGCACAGGAAAATATTGATTTTTTGGCCATATTCACAACTGCGTAATTCAGAAAGTACAAGTGGTATCATTATTAAAATTATTTTGTTAGAACATACTTTGGCATTCTTTTACAAGAAAAGATTCATTTTTTTTCATTGCGAATTCACCTGTGTGGTTTATTGATACAAAAACTGCAAATATTTCAATTTTATTATGGGGATATATCCAGAAGGGAATCTTTTTTAGATAAACATTTTGATGCAATACACGGTCTCTTGTAGTCAATGATTCAAATTAGCTGAACTGCTATTCTGTAAAATCCTAACAACTTAAGTTACAATTATACTTTAAACAAGTCATCGTTGATGACACAGTCCCCACTTGTTAATGGGTACTTTAATTACAAGTCCTCGGAGAGGATAGAATCCTCTTCATTAATTAGGTCTGTGATAAAAATACTGCGATACAGATGGGGCTCTATAGCCAAGAATGAGTTCCATGGTGGTGAAAACATAAAACCATGCAGGGCGCCATCCTAATTATAAAAGGTCATTAAATGAGTCAATTAGTAATTAATCAACAGGAAATTGCCAAACATTTTTGCATCCTATCCTAACACTGACAGATTTTCACTGGTACCATATTTCATAAAGTTTGATGCAGTGCTTCTGGACATTCACCCTAAAAACAAAAATTCATCATGTAAATGCAAACTAGCAATTTATTTAAATGATACCGCTAAGCGTCATTGAATTGTATTTACAACATTATGAGATCAACATCTGTACCAAGTTTCATCAAATTTGACACAGTATTTGCGGATATATCACTCTAATTAGGAAAGTTCATTACATATGCAATTTCAAATTAATTAACATGACACTGATAATTGTCTTTTTCACTGCTAAAGCAATGTGAGCTTAACATCTGTACAGAGTTTCATGAAATTTGATGCAGTATTTCTTGACATATCAGCCTTATTACGAAAATTCAATAATTGACATGATATTGCTACATGCCATGAAACAAATTGATGTGCATATGTATGACACAGGTCAATGTCCTTGTACCAACTTTGAATCATACTGGTTGAAATATGTCTGATTTATGGCTCTGTATATGAAAAAATCGTGACAAAATGGCTACCACGCAGCCATATTTGATCTTACCGTCTAAAAACCAACATGTATATGTATGACATAAGTCAATGTCCATGTACCAACTTTGAATAAAATCGGTTGACACTTATCAGAGTTATGGCTCTCGACATGAAAAAATCCATAACAAAATGGCCACCTGGCATGTGGCCATATTGGATCATGTCATGAAACAAATCATCGTACATATGTATAATATTAGTCAATGTCCTTGTACCAACTTTGAATAAAATCGCTTGATGTCTGAATTATGGTTCAGGACATGAAAAAATTGTAACAAAATGGCTGCTATGTGGCCATATTGGATCATATCATGAAACAAATTGATGTGCAGATGTATGGCATAGGTCAATGTCCTTGTACCAACTTTGAATAAAATCAGTTGAGACATGCCAGAGTTATGGCTCAGGACATGAAAAAATTGTAACAAAATTGCCGCACAGCGGCCATATTGGATCGTATCACAAAACAAATCAATATGCATATGTATGACATTGATCAATGTCCTTGTACCTACTTTGAAATAAATTGGTTGAGACATGACTGAGTTATGGCTCAGGACATGAAAAAATTGTAACAAAATGGCCGCATGGCAGCCATATTGGATCGTATCACAAAACAAATCAATATGCATATGTATGACATAGATCAATGTCCTTGTACCTACTTTGAAATAAATTGGTTGAGACATGACTGAGTTATGGCTCAGGACATGAAAAAATTGTAACGAAATGGCCGCAATGCGGCTATATTGGATCGTATCACAAAATAAATCAATGTGGATACGCATGACATAGGTCATCAATGTCCTTGTACCAGCTTTGAATAAAATCAGTTGAAACGTGCCTGATTTATGGCTCCGTACAAGAAAAAATTGTGACACGATGGCCGCCATGCGGCCATATTGGATCATATCGTGAAAGAAATTGACTTGCATATGTATGATATAGGTCAATGTCCTTGTACTAACTTTGAATAAAATCAGTTGAGATGTGCCTGAGTTATGGCTCTGTACATGAAAAAATCGTAACAAAATTGCCGCACAGCGGCCATATTGGATCGTATCACAAAACAAATCGACGTTGATATGTATGACATATGAAGTAATCCTTGTACCAAGTTTCAATGAAATCACTCCAGGCATTTCTGAGATATATGCGTGAACGGATGGACGCACGCACGCACGGACACACAGACATGACCAAACCTATGAGTCCCCCCGGACAGTGTCCGTTGGGACTAACAATACACTTGCTATGGACCAGAAATACCTATGTCTTTCAAAATTTTGAAAATCAGAATGATAAAACTTGGTCTGCTAGCTACAAATTGCATTCACAATCAATCAGCTTTAGAAATACTAAAAATCACATTGCAGAACATGTACATGTTACTCTTCAAACTTCAATGATAGGACCAGTATAACAATGACAGTGCTCACCTTCAGGAGGAAGAGTTGACTGAATACCATAGAAGTTACCCATCAAAAATTAAATATAACAAACAATTTGATTACACTTGGCCTTGCTCCTTGCCAGTGTTCCCGCTAAGGCTTATTTGCGCGCTAGTTGCGCAGTGTCTCGGACTGCTCTCGCAGTGAAATTTCATGTTTTGCGCAACTTTAGTCTCAGTCATTATTGCGATCAGTATTAGTTTTGGTAACGATAACTCAGGGCAAAATGTGCAATCTCAGCGTGGATTTTACTTCAGTGTTTTGAGTTTTGTCTGGACTTTTTTTCCAACAGCAAAATCATCTTTGCCATGTCAATTTTTGCTTCCGGCCTTCGGCCAGAAGGGGGGACACCCCCTTCCAGACCAGTCCCCCGCGGCCGCCGGGGCGGCTGCCATGCCCTTTGGGCAACCAGTTGCTCACTCACTGAAAACCTTAGAGGGAACACTGCTCCTTGCTCTTCACATATTATGGTATTACATTCAGAAGAATTTCTTCCTAAAAGCATGATATAAGTTCTCAATTTCTGCAATATTTTTGACAGACCATGAACGCAATAGTGAGTCCTTTGGCTCTACTTCAATCTGTTTCAAAATGAACTTATTTTCGGTAATTGCAACATCTCTTTTTTGTCGGCCATCTAAATGAATTTCCAGATATGCTATTTCTGGAAAGTAAATTTACAAGGATGCTATTGTCAGGGGTGGTCAACACTTCACAAACTTCCCCAGCAAACCATCCATCTTCATACGATACCGCTATATATGTCCCTGGCTCAACTGTTCCCTTCACTCAAAACTGATGCTCAATAGCCTTTGTAGTTTTCCTCTTTCACGATCGTCACTGAGACTTGCTTCAACCTGGCTTATCAACTGATTCCTTGAATTGCAACGTCCTGACTTCAAGAAGTCAGCTACGTGATTCCTATGGTAGTACACTGAGCACCCTGATGAAAAGCTACATTAAACCTGTGATGCTGAAACGTCGTGCGGAAGTTTTTCTCCTTCATCAGGTCATCCAAATATGGATAAAAATGAGTGTAGACACCAGATTTCTGACATCCAGAATCAGTAAAGCCCTTGCTAGCCTGATATAGAAATGAAAAGCAGCGAGAGTCATTTCCAAACAATGGCTTCTCCTCTTTCAAAAGATATTTGTTTTCTTTTTCAAAAACTTTACTGGAAGTACTGACAGCTGTTGCAATATTGGTTAACACATGCATGCCACAAAGAAGGTGATTTACTCTTTTCATCTTCGTTTTCTCTTTCTCCCGGTTTGCTTCTATAATTGGCAATAAACTTTCTCTTAATTCCTCCAGTTTGCTTTTATATTTTCTGTTTACTACATGACGATCACTCATCATGTTTTTACTTTGAAGAAGAAGTAGAGCACAAGTAGTATACCTATCTCTATCGTCATCAGTTCCAGCCTCACTGAGTTCTTTGAAGGTATCAATGGTTGCAGATATATAATCATCAGCAGTGCCACTTAAAAGCTCTTGAAATCCCAGTGACAATGATCTTTTGTCAGGGAGAGTTACTTGGAGGCCTGCATAATCTATGAATTTCTTCCGTGTTCCATCTGAATGAAGAGTATTATTGGATGGATGTTCAAGACTTTCAGAGGCTGCCTGTGCCTGTGCGACAACAAGGGCTTCAACTTGCATCATTGAAATCAAAGCTTTACTAGGTAGCCTGTCAATTTCAACATTCAACAGATATTTTATGATGGACTTCACGATTGCAGAACAACTTTCTATTGACACATTGTGAGCCAGCAGATCATAGAAAATTTGTCTGATGTTATCATTGTATTAACATTTTCAAATGTTTTAATGTCTGGTTCATTTTGAAGTAGCTCATTTATTTTTTTTTTCATATCTTGATTTCATTCTCTAAGTCATATATTCTGTCTCTGGCTTGTTGTAATTGTATGTCACTTCTCTCTGCTACCATGGCTTTCCTTTTCCAGAAGCTTTTGTTTTACTGAAGGTTTTTCTTTTCATTTATTATTTGGTCAATAAGATAAGATAAGAGAAGATAAGAATAACTTTATTGTCCATTTCTGGAAAATTACCTTTCGCTTCACCAAAAACACATTACACATCACAACATTAAGTGCTAAAATATGAAAATATACATAGTCTCTATCTCCTTAAGAACAATGAAATATGGCTGTTTCCTACTGACAAAGGTCTGTATTGAGTATAGTTATTGCACTTGGAACAAACTATTTTTTGTAAAAGATTATTTCAAATTACGGGTACTCTGTATCGCCGTTCAGATGGCATCTTTTCAAAAAGTAAATGTAAAGGGTGAGAAGTATCACTGACAATTGCATTGACTTTTCTTCGAATGGCGATTTTATACAGATCACAGAGTTGATTTTGTTTTTTGCCAATTATTTTTCCTGCCATGTTTACGACATGTGTGAGTTTATGTCAATTGCTGACACTCAAATTACCGTACCACACTGTGATGTTAAAAGTGAGAACACTCTCTACGAGGCTCTTATAGACCTTTTCCAATACGCTCTCACTAACTTCAAAACTTCTCAACCTCCTCAATAAAAACATACGCTGCATGGCCTTCTTAACTGTGTAATTAGTATTTTCACTGAAATTCAACCGTTTATCTATCTGTGATCCTAAATATTTAAAACACTCAACAATTTCAACAGACTTTCAATTCACTACAACCGGTTCAAAAGTAGAACCCCTAGTACTGGTCCTTTTATCTATGATTAGCTCCTTAGTTTTACCAACATTCATTTCCAGTAAACTTGAGTTACACCATTTTTGCAAGGTCGCTACATAGTCAAAATAAATCTGTTCGTTTAGTGACTGTTTCTTTCACAAGGAGTCCTACAAGTGCCATGTGATCAGCGTATTTAAACAAATTGACAACTGAAGTTTGAATTTTCATTTCATTGGTATATAAGAAAACAACAATGGTGATAACAAGCAACCCTGGGGAGCACCTGTATTCAAAACAAGTGTTTTTGAGAACATGCCATCAATCAACACCCTTTGTGGTCTATCACGGAGAAAGTCTCGAATCCAGGGGATAATATGTTCATTCACATGTAAATCAAAAAGTTGTTGTAGGAGAATATGAGGTTGCATTGAACGCTGAGCTAAAATCAATGAATAGAATACGCACATACGATTTAGAGCATTGCAGGTGATTTGCAATCATATTGAATAATGTAATCGTAGCATCTTCAGTCCCTCTTCAAGCTTTATATGCAAATTGCAAAGGATCTAACCAATCTGAGACTGAAGATACCAGATATTTACTGACTACTCTTTCCATACACTTAGCTAGCAGAGAGGTGAGGGCCACAGGCCTGAAGTCGTTGAGTGAATTTGCATTTGTCTTTTTCGGCACTGGAAGTACAGTCGACATTTTCCATGAATTTGGAACAATGCAGCGATTAAGCAAAAGCTGGAAAAGCATTGCCATAACTTGTTTCAGTTGCATTGCGCATGTTTTCAACACTTTACCACGTAAACCATCACGTCCAGGTGCCTTGTTTGGACGAATATTTGCAAGTTATTTAGCTACCTCATC
The DNA here is from genome assembly GCF_041260155.1 of Ptychodera flava. Lineage (NCBI taxonomy): Eukaryota > Metazoa > Hemichordata > Enteropneusta > Ptychoderidae > Ptychodera > Ptychodera flava. Next base: position 1,154,402 of record NW_027248362.1, read on the forward strand.
CTCTGTCAGCTGTACGGATTGATGTAATGGAATATTTTCACACATCCTGTCACACTCTCTGCTGAAATCCCTAGGGTCAAATCTACCATAGAAAACATTCAAGTCATTTGCTTAAGTTTGACTGTTTGCAGAATTAGTGGTTTGCTGTTTCTTTTGCCTTCCCATCATGATGTTAAGCCCTTCCCAAACATGTTTTGCATTTCCCAAATAAAGTCGCTCCTCAATCTTATGCTTATATTTAAGTTTAACTTTCTGCATTTTTTGTCTAAATTCAATCCTCTTTTCTCGGAAGCATTGCAAGTCATCTGTAAGAAACGCAATTTTTTTTGTCATTCAAACACACTTTAAGATCTTTAGTTAGCCATGGTTTGTTGTTAGGAAAAACTTTAACTGATTTGGTCTTGATGATATTAGTTTCACAAAATTGAATATAGGAAGTTATCGTATCTGTCAACTCATGGATATCAGCACAAGAGTCAAAGAATAATTTCCAGTCTGTTGATTCAAAACAATACCTTAATTCATCTATATTTTCCTGTGTCCACATTGGCACTGATTTTGTTTCAGGCTTCTGACATTTCACTTTTTGTCTATATTTTGGGAACAGATGTATGACATTGTGGTCCGATTTCCCCAGTGGGGGTCTGCAGACTGCTTTATAAGCATCATCCATGTTACCATAACAATTTATCTTGGAGTTCCTGAGTTTGTTTAGTGAAGTCACTTATTTCTTCATTTTTCTGTTTCATTAGTTTATTCACCTCTCTGAGTTTGTCATCACGTCTTTTTATTCTTTTGTTAATGTTTCTAGGTGTTAATGATGCAAGCTGTTCCTTTAATCTATCTATGTGTCTAGTCTTCTCTCTGTACTTTACTCTAAGTGTCTCAATCTCTTTAGCTTTCTCTTGTGCTGCTACCTTTTCCTCTGACAACTCTTCCATTGCTTGTGTTAATGTGCTAATTTCTTGGTAACTATCTGCTAAGCTACTTGTCAAATTTCCTAGCAACTTCTCTATATCTGTACTACTTGCATTGTGTGAATCTTCAACCTGCGTATTCATTTCTCTACATGCTCTCTGTTCTCCACTATTAACTTTCCTGCTTGGCAATTTATATGGCTGACAGAGAAAGCTATCAACATCACCATAACTGCCACCTCTCTTTGTTTGCAGGTACCTGTAGTGTAGTCTAGACCACTGCTCTGTCACTGCATTAACAATAGTATTTAATTCCTTCCCTGATGCTAAAAAGGCTTTAAGCCATTGCATGGCACATTTCCTGGGCAGGTGTTGCATTACAGGAAAATTCCTGAGCTCTAATATATGTCTAACTTCCAAGTTTTGAATGGTGAAATCTTCATTGTCAGCAAAGTTAGAGGTTTTCAAAATCTCCTCAGTTAAACCTTTTCAGTGTTCGAAATAATCGGTGGCAATGGTGGCATTTGCCACCAAAACCTGTCAATCTGCCACCAAAATTTTTTTCTGGTGGTATTTTTCTGCCACTAAATTTTGGGTCATCATGTCATCAATCCTACGGCTTGAGTGAAGGAACACTGAAGGAACACGCGTTGTCTGACGGCGGAAAAACTCATTAGCAAAAAAAAACAAAACTAATTGCGACATTTTGGCATGAATGAAAACATAGCGTGAATCTAAACTTGTGATTGGCTAATCTCCATATCGATGACAGCAGCTTTTGTACACTTGACATGTTGTTGCCCTCTGTGATAGCCGCATATGCAGTCATACGGCACAAGATAAAAGCATGTTGTGACAGTTTGAAAACAAAGCCAAACCACAGCCTGCGTGAATTAAATAATAACAAATACTTGCAATTCATTAGCCAGTACAGGGCTCAGAAATTCGTATCGCCCGACGCCCCTGGCTTGTGAATTTTGTGTTGGGCAAGTAAATCAATATGCTTCCCGTCCGACGGGTAAGTGCACCAGCGGTTGAATTATTTAAGCTCTGGACAATTCAAGCTTGAAAACGTACAGTATTTCATTAGGTCTGTACAGGCCTACAATCATTGTAAGTCCTTCAACTCTCAGCAGTTTTTTCTGAAAACCCTTGAAAATCCACCCGACATCGCAAAATAATCGTCCTTGCTGTTGTAAAACACAAAGTCGTAAAAATAGAGTTTTGCGACATGTTCTCTCTGACGTAAGTGGAGTGAACTCACTGTTTTGTTTGTTCTGTTTGTGCAAGTGTATGATGGCCGTCTTCACTCGATAGTGTAATTGCACCATGTGCTTGGTAAATGGATGTAAACTTATTTGGAGCCATGGATCTCGGCAATGCTTACTGTTCAACACATTAATCAACCCCCGGTTGAAAAAGTAGAAGTTTACATCGTAGTCGAAACGGGCTCAGTCGACCAAGGAGGCCACATATTGCAGCTACGTAGTGCGTGAGATGCAGACAGTTTCAAATTACGTGACCTTGGTTGTTAGGGATCGGCTCTCACTTACAGAAAACAAATCTGCACTGAAGAGTAACAAAAACGAAACTCGAATCTGCTTTCTTCACGAATACATTTATTAAGACAAAACTCTGAAAGACGGCTGTGCTCAGTGAGCAAACATGTAACCAGGTAAAACTTTAAGGGTTGCAGATGTACCGTACATGTGTGTATGCATTGGCAGATAAACACTAACAGAGCAGTTGTTTGTGATCTCAGCTTGCAGCCAGCCATGCACATTGTAAATCACACAATCTTATTAATCTTATGCAAAGATTTCAATTTGGATTAGGTTGTGGAAAAATTCTAAATTCAAAGATGTTTTCTTGTTGGCCAAATCTACAGAAAAGACTAAAGTATTCTCGCATTTCTTCTGCTACATTTCAGATTTGATAGTAGTCCTTCATTTTAACAAGATGTAGTTCATATTTGAATCTGCTTTTTCCCTCTTTGGATTCACTTAATATGCCCAAACTCTTGCTCTCTGTTACAAATTACTGGTACAATTATTAGAAATTTAGGGCAAGTAATTTTTCCTCTCGGGCAAGTAAAAATGAAAATTCACGTGTCCCACGGCTAGTAAGTTTGAAAATTTGTTTTCGAGGCCTGCAGTATGGGTTGACTTTTTGTGACGTGTACTCACCATATTTTGAAGAATTTATAAATTAGAATGAGTATGTGGCAATGTCAAAATGTCTTTTTATACCGATCACATGATGTGTTAAACTGCCACCAGATTTTTCATAATTGCCACCTGATTTCATATCCGGTGGCAAACTTTTGCCACAAGAAATAAAAAAGTATTTCTATCCCTGCTTTTGCTTTGAAAACAACAGATAATCCAGGTTGAGAATTGTAAGTGAGCTGAACATTTGTTTGTAATACCATTTCTTCTTTTCCCTCACATTAGGGGAAGACTGCATTAACTTGCATGGTACCTGAAACCGAGTCCTTGCCTGAGCAACTCGGGTGACAAACAGAACACTTTTAATTCCAAAGGTGTGAATGTTCCATTGTTATGTTTATCTAATCCAGCTGGTGCTATTGTAGTGCCATTGTAGGAAAGGCAGGTCTGTGAAATTGATCCTCTAGGGAAGTAGGGTATTCCTAAGTTAATGGAGCCTTCCCGTAATGATTTCTTGCTCTGTCAATTTGCCTTCTAACCTTCTTTATGAAGTTGCTAATTTTTGTTGGCAAATTGATACTTAGTTCAAACAATCGAATTAACCCTGGCAGATGTTTCCATTAAGACAGTCTTACCTGCAGACTTGGTCGTTTTGGTGATTGTGGTTGATTTAAAGTTGGGTTGCTACTATGTATTCTATGGCGTTGTACTAACTCATCCGCAGGGGGGTCTGTCCAATAATGATCTGGTGTCTTCATCTTTGAGTAGTCCAAAGCACACGGGCCCACTGCAAGACAATATGCCAGGGATAATGTTACCGTTATTAATCTTTACAGCCCTGATACGTTTTTTGCGGAACGAGGTTGTACGGCAGAAGGGCCCGAGCGTGTGAGGGCCCGAACGCCATACGACAGAGGTCTGCAAAAACCGTATCAGGGCCGTGAAGGTTTTATCATATACCTTATGGAATAAGGTATATGATTTTGGATGAAGTCTATCTGTGATTGAGTATCTTCACAAGAAGTTCTAAGGTACAACGGTTCCAAAGATTATGCAATCGTCATACATACATGCATGTGGTTAAAAATATTGTGTAGAGATTTGAAGATAGAAATTTATGCAATGTCATACATTTATCGCCATTTTTGTAAATTTTTCTGAAAAGCGATGGCTGTATCCCATCGCGTATTGATATACATAATGACGTCATTTGTTTACCTGTAGAACTTGTAGGGCAATGTACGTGTACCAACAAAGAATGAGGCGTAAATCGAGATGTAAGAAGAACGGCGTTGTGGAATTTATGGTAAATTTGTGATAAGATCATCAGTGAATAGCTCGATTGAAAGAAATATTGTGTCTTTAATTTTATGAGATTTCGCAATGAAATTACAGTGTACTTGAGGCTGGGCGACAATGACGCGATGGCGGCGTACGTACGGCTATATAGGCTTAGCCTATCTGTTGCACGATCGCACCCGATCGGATTTATATTCAGTTCACTTTCAAATATTTCAGAAAGGCAGACATCATCGATAATGTGCTTAGTCAACGTTTGATTTTAATACGAAACCCAGAGAAATATCACCGATTTTCCCTAACTTCACTGTCCCCTATACGATCAGAACGGAGGAGACGTTTGAATCTTGCGCCGGCTTTGTTTACGAATGGAACGCTTGCTGATAACAACGCACGTAGTAACCAGAATGAAGTTAGTTCTGAAATGCACGCGCTTGCCCATATTTAGGCAAAGTGTGCCTGGGTGTGATACGGCAACTTATTACACAAAAGTGGGGGCGTCTTTTCCCATAGCGTTACACAGGAACGTGGCTCAAGATATATGATAAAAAATTACATGGAGCTTTTACACAAGAAACTATACTGGAAATGACATATCTCAACTACATTTGTATGCCGTCTACACTGTAATCAGGTAGTTGTGCATGAGTTTTCAACAAAAACACCCTTATAACAAGTCATCGTTGATGACACAGTCCCCACTTGTTAATGGGAACTTTGATTACAAATCCTCAGAGAGGATAGAGTCCTCTTCATTAATTAGGTCTGTGATAAAAATACTTTGATAAAGATGGCGCTCAATGGCCAAGAATGAGTTCCATGGTGATGAAAACATAAAACCAATGTAGGCCACCATCCTAAAGTTCATTAAATGAGTCAACTAGGAATTAATCATCAGGATGTTGCAAAACATTTTTGCATCCTATCATAACACTGATAGATTATCACTGGTACCATATTTTATAAAGTTTGATGCAGTGCTTCTGGACATTCACCCTAAAAACAAAAGTTCATCATGTAAATGCAAATTGGCAATTAATTTGATTTATTCGATCGTATCACAAAACAAATGGACGTGCATATGTATGACATATGTCAATGTCCTTATACCAACTTTGAAACATAGGGCCAAAGTCCCTGAAGCTACTATAGACATGGATACAAAATTAGGTATTTCCTTACTGTATGAAATTATCTCACTAAGGTCATCCTAGGGACATGTAAACCAAATATTGAAGCTGTCTGACCAGCGGTTTTGAAAAATCAAGCGACTCAACAGTTGACAGAGCTCTGCTGTGTTATGTAGAGAATAACCTTTTGTGACACATGTATTGATGAAGAAGGTGGATATCTTTGATAGCTCATTTCAGGATTGCCTGACCTAAAATGGAAAAAAATTCCGTAAAAATACAGATTTGCATATTTCATCAGACTATATTTTTGTATAATAGCAAATAAACGAGAGTTAATTACATTCTAATCAAACTAAACAAGACTTGCTTAAATCAAGATTTACGTCATAAAAAAACAGCATATCTGTCAGGTTATAAAGAATCTTGAGCTGGTTATCTTTTGGTAATATCAGTATTTTCATCCTATTAACCAAGCACATTTTAACTATCAAATTAACATGGTAAGTAAGTTCTGTTGAATAAGTTGAGACTGTACTACTCAGAGAAAGCACACTGAAGAGACAAATGTTTCAAACTTAAGAAGTTCAAGGTCATCAAAAGCATTATAAGGAATCATGTTACACTTTCATTGCACTGTTTACACAGATTGCATAATTGCTATAAATAGCACATGAGGAAGCTTACAGCCCAGCTTTACCATAAAAACCCTATCACTTTGACCACTCTTTTAATTGACCACTCTATTTTTTTCCTCAAAAAGTGATCCTATTTTATCCTTACCAAGTCAACCATAAATGGAAATTAGATCCTTCTCTATCTCTGTTTATTTGACCACCCTATCATGACAAACTATTATGAACAATTTCTTTTAGATAACATAAATGGTGGTTCAGAACATATCAAAGTTGGGATTCAGGAAAGTTGCCTTTACATGTTTTAATCCTCAATTCACTATGAACTGTCAAAAAAAGTTGAACTTTCTGATAATTCCACACTAAAATTATTTTGGCTTTGATGATTTCCTAATTAATTCAATTATTTAAAATCATATTAATTATTTTTTTCTGGGTGAATTGATAGTGTTTATACGGTACAAGAATTACATACAATGTAAGTCAAACTTTGACCAAAAATGACAAAAAAATTCCTTAAAAATACACATTTGCATATTTCATCACAATTTGAACAAATCTAAGTTGGGTTATCCCTAGGGACCTGTATACCAAATAACAAAGCTGTCTGACCAGCGGTTATGAAGAAGAAGATTTTTTACCAAAAACACCTTTTTTGGCATTAATTTGCCTATTTTCAACAATATCAAAAAATAAAAAAAAAACCGTTTCTCAAAATCATATTTTTCATCTACACAACAAATATCAAATCAGTAAGTACTGCGGTTCTCAAGATATTTGAGTGGACGGACGCCTCACAAACGGACATACATACATACATACATACATACATACATACATACATACATACATACATACATACAGACTGACGACGGACGCCGGACGGATACCCATCCCAATAGCTTCTATAGACTATAGTCTATAGTAGCTAATAAAATTGGTTGAGATATGCCTGAGTTATGCCTTCGTACATAAAAAATCGTAACAAAATGGCCGCACGGCAGCCATATTGGATCATATCACAAAAGCAATTGACGTGCATATCTATGACATTGGTCAATGTCCTTGTACCAACTTTGAATGAAATTGGTCGAAACATGTCTGAGTTAGGTCTCTGTACATGAAAAAATCGTAATAAAATGGCCGCATGGCAGCCATATTGGATCGTATCACAAAAGCAATTGACGTGCATATCTATGACATTGGTCTATGTCCTTGTACCAACTTTGAATGAAATCGGTTGAAACATGTCTGAATTAGGTCTCTGTACATGAAAAAATTGTAATAAAATGGCCGCATGGCAGCCATATTGGATTGTATCAGAAAACAAATCGACATGCATATGTATGACATAGGTTGATGTCCTTGTACCAACTTTGTACAAAATCAGTTGAGATATGCCCGAGTTACGGCTTTGTACATGACAAAATCATAACAAAATGGCCGCACGGCAGCCATATTGGATAGTATCACAAAACAAATTGACGTGCATATCTATGACATTGGTCAATGTCCTTGTACCAACTTTGAATAAAATGGGTTGAAACATGTCTGAGTTTAATGGCTCCGTACATGAAAAAATACCGTCAATGACGCTGTACCTTCTCTAATGTGCGGCCAGGTCAGGTAATTGGTTGTTGGCATGGAGTTGTTGGTAAATACAGTAGTTGATGATGTAGGGGCATGAGGTGGGATATGGACCCAAAGAACCCAAAAGATGATTAAATACATCAATCAAAAAAATTCTAAGCTACAGTATAAACTGCCTAAAGATAGTTCAATGTGGAAAAAAGTTAAACAATTGAGAAATAAGAATTAACAGTCCAAAATAGTAATGACGCACTTCCTTACTGACCTGAGTGCATGTGAAATACACAACCTGGCATCTGTAAATTAAATGTATACCAAGTGATCATTTCCAGTCACTTTTAACTGTTTTTAATGGATTTTCCAAAGAGTCCTGTGGAAATGATGAAAAACGCCTATCTGGTCTTGTGTTTGTATAACCTCATGGCTGATAATTGTCATAGTATTGAAAAAAAATTGAAAGTGAAGAAATTACTGTTTTAATAGGCATATTTTCCTTGAAATACATGACCGTGTAAAGAATATATGCTAAAAGTGTTTAAGAGTAAATTTCTTTTCAAAAAATAATTTATTTGTGACCAAAGGATTTTTATTCTTTGAGTTTACAAATTCAAACACTGCAATTTGTTCAATCATCTTGTGCAGTGCAAAATTATAAAATGACTGAAAAACAAAAAAAATTGGCAGAATTACAGTCTTTGTGATGTAAAATTATGGGTTGACATCACGATAACTGTTAATCTGTTTGAAGTACTAATATACTATAATTTAAAAAAGAAAAATTCATGCAGAAACGGTAAAATATATTGTCAGCAATGTAGTGTTAATTTTGACTTTACATCAAAATATGCCTTTGCTGGATACCAAATATATAGGGCGAAATATCAGCCATGTTCAGCAAAATCCACACAACAGCATTGATCCTTTTCTAATTGATTTGATTTGCTTATGTTATCCTTGTATGACAGTCAGTACAATATGGAACTTGAACACAACACAGTGAATAAGTATGCTGTAAATGAAATGGTGTGGCTGCATCCACATGCAGCAATAGGAGTGCCTTTGTCTCTCACCCCTCATTTCCAACCTGTCCCATCCCTGAAAAAATAGTTTGGTCTTATATTTATAATGTTAATAATTTCTGTATTTGTCAAAATGTGCGTATCTCAAAAACTTTTGATCATAAACATTTTCATTTTTTTTTATAGCTGACCAATCAGTTAACCTGTTTATTTTGAATATTTGCACATTTTTCCTCAGTATTTGACATTTTCTGAATACCTTCTTATTCAGTTTGTCATTTTCTAAAAGTTTAAATGCTCCATTGGTCAAGCTTTCCACAAGCATCAAATGTGGTACTTCATATAGGAGGGTATGCCTCTAGAGGGCGGGCATCATGAACACTCCTGTGTTTGTTGGTTAATTCCTCCATGTAAACTTCTGATTGTACTGTAAACATTGAACATGGCCGACGTCCGATTTTCCTGTCTAAAACTTTCACTCATTTTCGTTCCTATGACTCTGAAACTCCAGGAAACGATTGGGAAGAAAGGGTTATTTTGAAATATTGAGGTACTCGCCGATATTTTGCAAAATTAAATGAGAAAAAATGCAAGGAAAATGCCGACAGGCTTACACAATGACAGTTTTCAGACTCGGAGGCATTTGATCATCTGCAGATTATGCAACAGGCCCAGATCACGTGAGGCCATGAGGGGATATCCACGCAACTCAGTACCAAACACTAGCGCTCACAGAGTGAGCAAACACAAAGTGAGTACCCCTAACGTCAGCTCAGTAGTCTGTAATAGATTGTAGTCAACTAAGAAACCTTGGAGAAAGGCTTAACACTGTGGCTATGCCGCTAAGTCCCTTTTGATTTTTGTCATAGCTCAAAATCGTTCTCCCACACCTCAACCTGAGCCATGAACACCCCCACCAGTTTATGATATGACCCATCACAATGGCATGACGTCAACGGATCTTGACAGACGGAAGTCTTGACAGACGGAAGTTCTTGACAGCAGCATATTGGTTTTCAACTCTAATACCTTCTCTGTCTATAAATAGACACGAGAAGGTAAAAATCGTAATAAAATGGCCGCCTGGTGGCCATATTGGATCGTATCACGAAACAAATCAACGTGCATATGTATGACATAGGTCAATGTCCTTGTACCAACTTTGAATAAAATGGGTTGAAACATGTCTGAGTTATGGCTCTGTACATGAAAAAATCGTAATAAAATGGCCGCCTGGTGGCCATATTGGATCGTATCACAAAACAAATCAACGCGCATATGTATAACATAGGTCAATGTCCTTGTACCAACTTTAAATAAAATGGGTTGAAACATTTCTGAGTTATGGCTCTGTACATGAAAAAATCGTAATAAAATGGCCGCCTGGCGGCCATATTGGATCGTATCACAAATCAAATCGATGTGCATATGTATGACATATGAAGTAATCCTTGTACCAAGTTTGAATGAAATCGCTCCAGGCATCTCTGAGATATCTGCGTGAACGGACGGACGCACGGACGGATGGACGGACGCACGCACGCACGCACGCACGCACGCACACACGCACGGACATGACCAAACCTATAAGTCCCCCCGGACGGTGTCCGTGGGGACTAAAAAGGAACTAATGAGCAATTGTCACATGATAAGCAATTACTGGGATTTTAGTTTCACCAATGTATAACAAACTATCAGCAGCCTTCTTATAAAATAGTTTATTTTGGCATTTTTCATGCTCATTGAGACAAACACAGTGATTTACGATCAAAGTCTATCTGTGATTGAGTATCTTCACAAGAAGTTCTAAGGTACAACGGTTCCAAAGATTATGCAATCGTCATACATACATGCATGACTGATATAATTTTCTGCATTAATATACCTTCATATGCTCTAGATCTATAAACAAAGCTGTACACAGCAAAGGGGCCATCACACAACAGTTCTGGAAAGTAATGTGTGAATTACTATGATAAAACTAAACTACATAGTAATAAACATGACCTTCTACAACTTCCCCTTTGACAAGCCATCAAGGGACAATGACCTAATCATCATACAGTGATTCACATATAAACAAATTGAAATGAAATTTGTGATGGCTTCTGCAGACTTTGCAGCCAGTGCTTGCAGAGCACATAGTTTAAATTTAAGAAGCTGAAATGAAATGAAAGTAGGAGAAGATTGAATCTTACCTAACAATGAAGCCAATATAGGTCCATCTACTGGATCTGCAACTAAAGCTTCTTTTTCATAGTACTTACTGTAATAAACACAATTGACAGAGAGTTAAACAATGGATATGCAACAACAAAACATCCATTAAAACATCCATTTCCCTGTGAATACTTTGGTGTATCCCCCATTACCAGTAAAAATAGTATCAGTGAGATATGCTCCCATATGCATTGACCGCCTAGTTTGGCAACACCAAACTGTGGTTATACTGTACTAGTTATAGTCTGTTTATATTTTCTGTTTGTTGAAGAAAATATGTTTTGGCATAGTGCCTATAAGATTTTAGAATTGAGAAAATTTTAGAATGTTTCTTCTTTCAACAATGCAGGCCCTACTGACAACATTAAGTGTTTATAATACATTACTAATGAGGAAGTATAAGTACCATAAGAAGAGTGTTCTGAAAAGAGTCAGTCCAACTACAACCATAGAAGCAACACATATAGTATGGGAACACACTAGGATCATGGCATAGAGAAGTTTATAAAGGAGGCAGTTCAACCAGTACTCTTTGTCTTCCAAGAAACCTTTAAGAACTTGTACAATTGGTTTATTGTCATCACCATAAGTCACCCTAAAATTTGAAGATTATCCATGCAAAAAGCAGCTTTGAGACTTATCATTATTCAGGAAGGTTATCTTTTACCTATTTACAAAAATAAGTATTTCCTGACTGTATGAAATTATCTCACTAAGGTCATCCTAGGGACCTGTAAACCAAATATTAAAGCTGTCTGACCAGTTGTTTTGAAAAAACAAGCAACCCAACAGTCAACAGAGCTCTTGTAACCTCCATAAATGTAATAATCTCCACAAATGTATTATCAACCACAATTTTAATAAAATCAACCACAAATGTAATAAAACTGTCAACCATTAATGTAACAACCTGCAACCACAAATGTAATAAACAAATTAACCATAAATGTAATAAAACTCAACCATAAATGTAATAAACTTGAACTTGCATATGTGATCATTTGTTTATCAATGCCCAAAGTAAATAATAACTTTAATAAGACTAGTGTAGTGTTATTGCATACTTTCCTGAAACTAGGTTTTCTTTCCGAAACACAGAATAGAATACTTTGAGAATACTATTAGAAAACGGCGAGGTACCGATCAAAGCGTTAGATAATGGAAGCGGAACAGCAGTTCTAGACACTGATAATTACATAATAAGGAAGCGTCAAAATAACTTGTCAACCAGTGATACCACACAAAGTTTATGACAGAGGACTCACAATAAATAACAGAGAAATATGCAACCTTATGACAGAAACTTACGACACAAAACATGTTGACGAGAACATGTATCCATGTTTAAATCTAGTAAAAACAATACGAACACTACCTTGAACACAGTAGAACAAAATTAGACATCCTAACATCCCCAGTGAAGGAACAAACATCAAGTGGGACAACATAGGAATACAGAAAATCTATCGATTATTCCACACAATTTATCCACGTAAGATGAATTTGAGGCGACTGATTAAGAAAGTACGGCAAATTTCGATAAAAAGGCGTTAAAGGATCGTAGTGTTATACAGTCTCCTCCACTGTGGAGTAGAGACTGAACTGATGTTCAGATTACAGCTGTGTCTCGCCATGGCCAATCAGTTTTGTACCAAAACAGGGAATCGTAAAATACACTTTCAAATGTACAAAACACACTAAACGCAAACAATTAAGATATGAATAATGTGTGGAGTTGCTTTCCTTATTACAAAGATGAATATTTAAGGGCTAATTCCTCAATTGCAACGACAAAATAGATTTATTACATTTATGGTTGACAAGTATTACATTTATGGGTGATTAGCTCACGTGTGTAAACACGTGGGCTATTGTCATAGCGATGTCTGTCTGTCTGTCCGTGTGTGTGTGTGTGTTAGTGTGTGTGTGTGTGTGTGTGTGTCTATCTGAACGGATTCAAGTCAGATTTGGTAGACAGGTACCATATGCTACTTGCAAGAACTGATTAGATTTTGGTTACTGTGGCTTGCATATTAATGAAGTTATGCAATATCGTTTTTTTTCGTACAATGGTTTCCCTATGGAGGCGGTAATGACAGTGTAGACATATATCAAGAAATACTGCACAAAATTTCATGAAACTTTTCACGGATGACAATCTAAGAACATTATGATGATGCTGTGAGTGTCATGTCAATTACCTTCTCATTTGCATATTTAATGAACATTTGTTATTAGTGAGATAACTCTGAAATTACTGCACCAAACTTGATGATACTTGCAACAAATATTGATCTGACACATATCTAATTATACTTAGAAGCATTGGGAAGTGTCAAGTTAATAAATAGGTCATTTGCATATTTTATGAAGTTTTGTAATTAGTCATATAACTCTGATATAACTTCACCAAATGTGATGAAATCTGTTGCAGATACTGATCCGACAGATATCTAATTGTGGTGTAGAGCATTTACTTGTGTGAAGTTATTTAAGGGTTTATTTGCATATTTAATGAACTTTGTAATTAGTGATATTACTCCAAAATTACAGCGTTAAATTTGATGAAACTTGCTACAGATGTTGATCTGATAAATATCCAATTGTACTGAGAAGCATTGAACAATGTCAAGTTAATAATTAGCTCATTTGCATATTTCATGAAGTTTTATAATTAGTCATATAACTCAGAAATAACTGCATCAAATGTGATGAAAACTGCTGCATATACTGATCTGACAGATATCTAACTGTGTTGTAAAGCATTTAGTAGTGTAAAGTTAATTAAGGGTTCATTTGCATATTTAATAAACCTTGTAATTAGGTATATAGCTCTGAAGTAACGGCACCAAATTTTGTAAAACGTGCTACAGATATTGATTTGATAAATTTTTCATTGTGCTATGAATCATTGAACAGTGTCAAGTTAATATAGGGATTATTTGCATATTTTATGAACTTTGTAATTAGTGACATCACTCTAAAATTATTGCATTAAATTAAATAAAATGTGCTACAAATGTTGATCTGATGGATATCTAATTGTCCCATGAAGCATTAAGCAGTGTCATTTTAATTAACAGCTCATTTGCATATTAAATAAAGTTTTGTAATTAGTGATTAAAATCTGAGAGTACTGTGCGATGTTGAAGAAAACCTGCTTCTTTTAGTGATAACATATATCTTATTGTTCTGTGAAGCGTACTACTATTAATGAACCTGTTGTAAAACATGTGAGCATATTCAGTTCATATCTGGGTTTTTTATTACATTTATGGTTGCCATTATTGTGGTTGGTGTTTTTATTACATTTATGGTTGATTTTTGTTACATTTATGGGTGATATTACATTTATGGGTGCACTTTATTACAATTATGGTTGATATTACATTTATGGAGATTATTACATTTGTGGAGGTTACAGCTCTGCTGTGTTATGTAGAGAACAACTTTTTGTGAAACATGTATTGATGAAGAAGGAGTATATCTTTGATAGCTCATTTCGGGATATCCCGACCAAAAATGGCAAAATTAGCTGCAAAAATACAAAATTGAAGATTTCATTATAATTTCAATATATTTATTATATTAAGATAAAGCCTAGGAACCTGTATACCAAATATCAAAGCTATCAGATGAGTAACTGTTGAGAAACAAATATTTTGACCAATAATAGCAAAAATTGACCCAAAAATACAAAAATCGAAGATTTCATCAAATTTCAATATATCACACTACGACAACCCCTAGGAACCTGTATACCAAATATCAAAGGCATCAGCCAAGTAGTTTTTGAGAAACACATTTTTTCACCAAAAATGGCAAAAATTGCACAAAAAATACAAAATTGCAGATTTCATCATATATTCAATATATCATATTTAGTTCATCTGTAGGAACCTGTATACTGAATATTACAGCTGTCAGAGGAGCGGTTTTGATGAAATAAAGTTTTCACCAAAAGGACCAAAAAATTCCTTTAAAATACAGATTTGCATATTTCATCACAATTTGAACAAATCTAAGTTGGGTTATCCCTAGGGGCCTGTATACCAAATAACAAAGCTGTCTGACCAGCGGTTATGAAGAAGAAGATTTTTTACCACAAACGCCTTTATGGGTGCTAATTTGCATATTTTCAACAATATCAAAAAATTAAAAAAACTTGTTTCTCATAATCATATGTTTCATCTACACAATAAATATCAAATCAGTAAGTACTGCGGTTCTCAAGATATTTGAGTGGACGGACGCCTCACAAATGGACATACATACATACATACATACATACATACCGTACATACAGACTGACGCCAGACGCCAGATGGATACCCATCCCAATGGCTTCTATAGACTATAGTCTATAGTAGCTAAAAATTAATCAAATATGCAAATTAGCAATTAATTGATGCAATACTGACTGTGTGCTATCAGAGATTTTTGTGCAAAAAACTTCTTTACAAATTTTCATCAAATTTAGTTCAGTCGCTTTAGAAATCTTGCTCTTTTTCAAAAAGTCATTGTCAATGACATAGTCCCCGCTTTTTGAATAAAAATGCCGTCACATGGCCATATTAGATCAGGTCACAAAAAATTGACTTGCATATGTATGACATAAGGAGTAATCCTTGTACCAAGCTTGAATGAAATTGCTCCAGGCATCTCTGAGATATTTGCGTGAATGGACGCACGCACGCACCCACGGATGCACGCACACACGGACATGACCAAACCTATAAGTCCCCACGGACACCGTCCATGGGGACTAAAAAGCAACAACTATTTTGTATGGGCTACACTGAATGATGGTACAAACACAAATTAATACTTCTTTTAATAACACCTTTATTGTCATCCTTCGATCAAATCTCGGGTTCAAACAGAGCTTTCACAAGTTTCAGACAAATCTACAAATGTGCACTGTCTCTAGCTGAAGCAAGACAGCAATTGCCATGCTCCTTAATTTGGGCATGTTTCAACAGTAACTCTTGTCTTTTGTGATAGAGTTGCAACCTATATAACTTCTCCCCTTTTGCACCATTCATACATCATAACCTGTCATTCTCTGTCATGCTAATGCCACATAAGAATTATCTGAAAGAGAAATTAAATCTGATTTTAGCAAACTATATTCATGAAAAGTAGACATGACATCATGTCAAAATAAACTTTATCAATTCAAGTAAACAGTCTTGAAAATATAAGACATAGAAATACAAATGCAAAGCTTGTACAGATGAATTAGCAAACTAATTTAAATTATCAGTTGTAGAAAGTGCCAGTCTTGTCCCACACTGTCACAAAAATTCAGAAGTATTAAGTGAACATTTACAGTAGAAATAAACAGTGATAAGTAATTATATGTCAAGCCAAAAAATACTGTATTTACTATTAATAAATATGGATGACTGCAGAATTTTCATGTAAATTCACTGACATCACAAAATTATGGTATGAATTATAAATAAAATTTTGATTGACTTTGCCATAAATGACTTCATGTTCCTATTCCTACACTCTCATACTTTGATTTACAATGCACTTTCTATAGTGAATCACATGAAATACCCCTCAGTAGTTGTGTTACTTCAAACATGTTTATGTTACACAGTCTCATTACACAGCTCACTAAAGGTCCCAGATACCTTTGATGAGTGACCTATTTGAGCCACTTGATTTTCAAAGTCATCTCGCTGCTGACATGTACAGTATGTGTACTGACCTTCAATGCTTTACTTCAAGCACTTTGTCCATCTTCTCCGTTTCTGTATTCTCTCAGGGCTTCTTTGTGTCTGTTATCTTGTTTTCACAGCTATCTGCTTTCTTTCCACTCTTGTTTTACTTGTTACTTAGGGGTTATTACACAAAGTTTGGGCGATACCGCGTCGTATTCGAATGATGTGTCCATATTTTGACGAGTTGCGCAGCAACGAGTCAAAATACAGACACATCACGAAAATACGACGCAGTATCGCCCTAACTTCGTGTAATAACCCCTTTATCATACATGCATGCTTTGGTTATGACTGCTTTCCTACAGACGCTCTGCAATCAGCGACGAAATCAACTTGAAATCGACCTTGCTTCCTCCAGGCTGTACTTATAAAAAGTTGGTTGCTAAGGAGTGATGACAACCGTATCACTTCTTGATATTATTCCGCTATCGGGCCATTCCACTTCAAAGGAGGGTTTATGGCGCACTTTTAAAGCGAACAATTTAAAGATTACAATGTCGACACAGGTTTTCACAATTTGAAGAAGATGTATTTTTAGTTTAAAATGATGTTGGATGTAAAACATAGACTGGAGTGTGTAAAATGGGTGTGTGTTTTCGTGTTTTGATGCATAACCTCATCCCTGCTTGAAAGTTATGAGGCCGACAAAATCGCGTCAAAATACTCGCGCCACGCCAGCGTTCGATTTCAAAATCGATTGAGTATGAACAGCTGAGTGCATGGAGCAAGCAGCTCTGCGACATCTATGAATGCACAGTGGATATATACCCGTACCTGTCCAGTCACTTTATCTCGAAGAATTATACATGTCCTCAGACGTCAAATATACCGAATACACCTTCTTAGTAAGCGGATTAGGGAAAACATGAAGTGAGTACACTGTAAGCTGTAGTGTCGTAACTCGTTCGTGATTTTGTTGCTGTACGAATAAAACATTTCAAAGGTATTTCCGTCGTCTGCTCGTAAATTTTCGTTCCTGGCTTGCCTAAATAGAACTAAACTTCCTTTAACAACCTGAGCGAAAGTTTGACTTTCCCTAGATCTTACATTGTATCTGAAACCCGCACCGCACTGGTGCCACCAGACACGATCATGACTAGCTCTGCATGGCAGGGCTGTGTGTTACCGGCGTTTATACGGGGCCGTATAACGCCGGTAACACACAGCCCTGCCATGCAGAGCTAGATCATGACCTGTGAATCTCACTGACAGGTACAAATCGGAAATATTATGTGCACCTTGAACCTTGTCTGTCGCGAGTATTTTCAGTGCGGTTGGATTTTTGTGGATGTAATTCACCACCCAGATACTTAAGCTCATCAATAGGAAACTTGTCGTAAAGCGGTTCTATCATGATGCACTGTCAACCGATATCTTACATGTAATCTTCAGCGGCGTAGACGACACGAAAACACTGCACCGCCACGGGGCCGGCCGTGAACAATGACAGGTTTCAGCAAATGATACAAATTTTCAATACGTTTGTTTGTATGTTTTTGGTACAACTGTACTTGTGCCTAAGTGCAATGCCCATGAAGTCACTGCAAACAACAGAATTTTGACCATAATCATAATGACGTTTCGGATTGTCATTTGTCTTATTCGCTCAGCTGTTTTATATGTACGTCACGCGTACGCGTCACTGTAAGTAGTTCGGTTACAGTGAAAATATAATTCGTATTTTCACTAGTTAAAATATGGGTTCATATCAGTACCCTCTAAACAATAGAAGAATGGCAATATAGGCATATGTTGGATGTCCAGTAAACTGACTAGAAAATTTTTGAGATCAACATGACCTACAATGATGACCTCTGGTTATATGCAAATGACTTGTGCAAATGACTTGTACAGATTTTAAGTTTTGACAAAATTGTAAACTTTGCAAGCATTGAAAGTGACTACTGATGACGCGACATGTATTGATATTTATCAGACAATATTGGACACATGAAATAAGATAGTATGACATGAATTATTGAATACTTTCTGACTTTTATGAAGTTGTGTAAGTTGGACCTTGACCTGTCTCATTTTAAGTGACAAAACTAACCGTGCAAGGAGATGTTACGCAACGTTTACAGACGTCATTAAGATAATTACTAATCAAAACACAAGAAAAAAACCAGACATTGTATAGACAGCCAGCATTGCACTTGAGTACAGGACGTTGAATGGAACAGACTTGAAGCACTGCCACTGATAGACAAGACGTGTATACATTCTACTACCAGAGTACCTATCTCTGATGAGGATTTATTGTATTACGTACTACTCCTGTCAATAAACCCAATTCATACCAATATAATCGACACCCGTGTGAGGCGTGTAACACATAGCATGTATGATAAACAGGTATATCCATCTATGTTTGGAAAAGTCGAACAGAACATGGCCAGGCAATCCTGTACTAGCATGCTTGACCGCAATGATAAATAAAACTTACAGAGGTATAACAGTTTTGACCGCAATGATAAATAAAACTTACAGAGGTATAACAGTTTTGACCGCAATGATAAATAAAACTTACAGAGGTAGAACAGCTTTGTTTATTAACCCTTTGCACCCTGACCCCCTGGTACTCTATGACGTCATTGGACATTTCTGTCCGAGCCGGGTTCAAAGGGTTAAGCATTTTCTATTGGCTTAAATACTTCCAGAAATGCTCTCCTGACCAATCAAATTTGATGTTACGAAACAACGGTAATTTTTTATCGTGGCTGAGGCTAGTGGGTCTTATATGGCTCCTTAACATGAGAAAAGCTTACAGGCTGAGGTTTCTTGCACGATTGCGCCGATGAAATGGGAACCTGAAATTTTTTGCTCATAATTTTACGAACTGGCATTAAAAAAAATCGTAAATCCACTCAAAAATTTGTATTTTTTGACATATTTGAAACTTATGAGGAACGTAATTCATTCTCCACCCTGCACTGTAAAACAAAGATCGAAACAACTTCTTAGACTCAGAACACAAACGCAAGATCCATAGTTTCCACATATCCACCAATCTCGTAATTTACACTGATAGGACAAAAAAAACTTCAAAATTGATCGAGCATGGACGTTCAAATGTAAATGCATCATTGTCTATCGAATTTTCATGTAACCCAAAACACACACACACGTACGCTCTAACTTCCATTTTATTATCATTCCATGTACACAACACAATCTCTCTTTTCCTTCTAAAGGTATTTACATGGTGGTAGTCATTACGTAACACAGTGTGATCATGTGGTGTGACAAATTAGTTTTACAGAAGCTGTTGATGGAAATGACATCACTTTTGCCTCCTCGAGTCGATTAGCTTTCTCAGTTACTTAACTTCGTCGCTAAAAACAATTCTGTTTCAGAATAATTTGAGCAATGTTTAGAGTTTTATTCAATGTGATCATACATGTTTTGTACAATGGACGAACTCACTGGCAGAATACACATGCCATACTAATAACAATGTCACTCTAGTATATTACTTACATGCTATTTTCTACAAGATGCTCAATTATTTTGGCTAGCTGTTTCTCAAATAATGCCATTTTTATCCAGAGATGTTTTTGCATTAGTGGTGACAAGAGCATTGTTGGTCTTGAGCCATCACCATTTTTCCTGAAAAAAAAGAAATTTAATCACTCTAGCAATCTTTAAATACAACGGTGTAAATAAATGTTGCATCCCAGAAGTTCAATATCAATACCAAACTACGAAGCAATTATGTTTGAAACACTTTTTTGTTACCAACGAGAACACTCAATCATTAAGTGGGTAATGCCTGACATCTTATGTAAACACAACAAGGCACTGATTGGCTTTCTTTGAAGACACATCATTGTAAGTAGTACTACCGGTAACTGTTAATTGACCAATTCTTGGAAATTTTCTTCAAACATTTAAATTCAGGAATAATAAAAAGAACTGGGCTGTAATTTCTGCATGTCTTACAGGTGCAATCTATGAAAGACAGATTTTACACTTTCATGAAAGTAACCCAATCTTTCTGATGACAAAACATTCCATTTCTTGATACATGGTCTTTATGAAACAAGTAAAATTTTCGTCAAATTTAGGTTTCTGAAAGAGTATGCTGAGAGTCTTCTTTAAATCAGTTCACAAACTTTGAATAGGTTCTTCATAAATCATCAACAAAATTATACTGTACTAGAAATTGGGAAGTGCAATTAAGTTAGACTATACACTATAGTGAAAGGAAATACAATAGACACCAGAGCTTAAATTTTGCAAAAGGTTTCTATAATTCAGGGGACCTTTCTTATTTGCATTGGCTTTTAATATGTTTATATTGAATGAAAATGTTATAATACTAGGAATATGTACTGGTAGAGCGTTGTGATATTGTTGATGGATAGGCTTGAGGAAACATGGGATGCTAACAATGGACTACATATGAAGTCACAAAGTACAATTTCTGACAATTTTCATTTGGAGTACATTTGACTTATGGCGTGTTACAACCGATAACGTAGTAACTAACCGATAATGTATCAAACCCGATAACGTAGTAAAAATTTACTGATAACGTAGTAAATCAACCGATAACGTAGTAACGAACCGATAACGTAGTAATTTTTTCTAACCGATAACGTAGTAAAAATTTACCGATAACGTAGTAATTTCTCCTAACCGATAACGTATCAACAAATTTACCGATAACGTATCAATGAACAGTAACGGATTAAACCGACTGACAATATAGAGTAGTCAACCAATACCACTTCAAAACGACTAATAACGTATCAATTAGTTGATAATATCTGATTAAGCGAATCATGAGGAGCAATAGATCGATCGATTGATAGATAGATAGATAGATAGATAGATAGATAGATAGATAGATAGATAGATAGATAGATAGATAGATATATTGATAGATAGATAGTTAGATAGATAGATAGATAGATAGATAGATAGATAGATAGATAGATAGATAGACAGATAGACAGATCGATAGATAGATAGATAGATAGATAGATAGATAGATAGGTCGATCAATGTATCGATAGATAAATCAATCACTCAATCGATAGATCGACCGATCTATCTATCGATGTTTGATAGATGGTCGGTCGATCGATCGATCAATCGATCGATAGATAAATTGATTGGCAGATCGATCGATAGAACGAAGGATCTATCGATTCGATAGAAAGATATATCAATTAATCGATAGATCGATCAATTCGATTAAATGGTCAATAGATAGGTGAATAGATAGATCTATAGATCGATTTGTCATCACATAGTCTCTTACTAAATTTATTTTTCTTCTATTAATTTTTTCCGTTTAGCGTAAATTGTTATAAATATATTTGTTTCTCATCCTAGACATTGCAAAACTGATGCGGTGACGCGGTTTTTTTCTTCTCATTTCTTTTACTCTTCAACCAAAAAGAATGCGCGAAAAACATGAAAACGACATAGGAATGCACGTAGAGATAAATGTACAGTAGTGTTGTTTAGTATTTTTTATAGCAACAGTTCTGCGGTTTGACTTTTAGTGCAGCAATGCACAGTTTTGACAGCTTAATATAACAGTGAAATATGTGTACTGTTCTGAATGGAATGTTAGTGTCAGTTATTTTGTTTACAGTTCTGTTTTATACATATTCCTCATGAGCAGAAAAAAAGGTTGACGTGGCTGGTCTCAATTGAAACAAACTATTTTTCTTGGCCTAAGCGGTTTTTTTTTCTATTAGCACTATACTGTGTATGACTACTCAATAATTTTGAGATGTCTTCGTAATAAGATGTAAATCGACGTGAATCACAACAGAAAGGATAAAGAGGAAAGAAAAAGCAATACGTTGTCTACAAAATCTGTTGACTAGGCTTGCTTACAGGAGTAATTTGCAAAATTAATGAATTGTGATTGTTAGGAATTCAATTGAGCAATGAGTCCAGATTTACCTGTAATTCAGTCCCAGAATGAGAGTTACATGAGTGTGTACCGGTGCTTTACTGTCTGTTCTGTTTTGTGTCTATGTTTATAACTAGTGTATTACGAATTTTTACCAAGTGTTATCAGATTACGGATGGGTATGATTACGATTATTTTGTAAAGGCTTATTGTCATTTTGATATACTGACGTTGTAAGTAACGGAATTTTAAAATCGGTCATATTGAAAACTTTTTCAAAGTCCTCACAACTTAGAAAGTGTGTCAATAAAGACGCTCTCATATGTGTTGTATCTTTAATTCATTCTGCAGGAATACTTTTAATTGGTCCAGGAATACTTTTAAATTGGTGCACATTTCCAAAATTGATGAAATTCAATTCGTGATGTCTGAGTAATATCACGAAAACAGTATACTTCAATTTGATACGTTATCGGTAAATTTATTGTTACGTTATCGGTTAGGAAAAATTACTACGTTATCGGTAAATTTTTACTACGTTATCGGTTAGAAAAAATTACTACGTTATCGGTTCGTTACTACGTTATCGGTTGATTTACTACGTTATCGGTAAATTTTTACTACGTTATCGGGTTTGATACGTTATCGGTTAGTTACTACGTTATCGGTTGTAACATGGCGTCATGGTCTCCTGGCTACAGAAGGTATATTGCAGAACTGAGGAGGACATGCACTTGCAAGTAGTATTGCAGTATTGCTTTTTGAAGTTGTAGGCCTTTATGTGACATCTGGTTTGTGGCAATTTAACATTGCTCTTGTGACAATTTGAAGGAAATGTGGCCCAAGAATATAAATATGAAAAATTCACCACAATTTATACAAATCTGACTGAGGTCAGCCCTTGGATCATGCCTATCAAGGTTCAAAGCAATTGGATGAGTGGTTTCAGAGAAGATTTTTCTACCAAAAGTGCAAAAAGAAGCCCCAAAAATACAAATATTAATATTTCACCACAATTCGACCAAATTTATCTCTAGCCAGCTAAAGGAACCTGCATACCAAGTTTCAACCAAATCTGGCCTATGGTTACACAATTTTAGTTTGTTTTTACCTCATTTGCATATTTTTCACGCTAACTTTTTCATTTGAATCCCTCTATCCCATTCCTCCATCTCATCCCTTCATACCTCTATCCATCCATAAATTCATCCATCCAGACATCCATCCAGACATCCATCCAGACAGACATCCAACCATCCTCACATCCATCCATTTACACATCCATCCATCCATCCATACAGACGCCTATGACTTACCATATAACCTCTCTTTGGTATATGAGCAAAAAACTTTCCAAAACCATGCTCCAACAATTGGCCCTATACTGGGTACAAAATATGCAATTTAACCTTTACTTACTTTTGAACATTTTCCAATTCATTTTCAATTTCAGAGACTTTCTGTGCCACAACTACAGCAGGCTGGTAATTCTTGGCAACTTGCTTGAAGAGAGCAGCTGTAGTATAACTCTTAAGAAGTCCACCAACTCTCTTCTTAAGTCCATGTGTGAGACAGGCATCAACTGCCGCTGTGTAAACAGATAGAAGGATAAATATACAAAACATATTTAAGAAATCCATGTGTCAAGATTTAATCATTGGAAAAGTCAATCAATTAGTGTCAAATCCGTAATTACTAAATGCAGCAGGTCATTTTCAATGACATAGTCCCGCCAAATATAAATTTTGTCAATGTGCTGTAGTGAAAGTGTGGAAATGTGTTTGTACATGCACTTTCAAGTCACAAGTCCAGTAGTGGGTGATAGTTACAAGTGTGTAGGATACAAGTGTTGAAATATTCTGAAACTGCTTGCACATTTGAGTAAATGAGACTGGAACATGCAGGATTACTTGGACAGGAAGGGCTATCAGTGAGACTACAGTGGACTTGAAGTTGTATGAATAGGGGATTGAAAAATATGTTGGAATTGTTTTCTTGAACAAATTTTAATACAGATCAATACCAATTATGACTATGTTACACAAGTGACATGTTTTATGTTACCATGGGTCATTTAAGGTCGTCAGAACCAAAAGCTCCCAAAATATTCATAAAAATACAAACTTTAAAATATCTCAACAAAAGTTACACATTTCAATAGGACTTAAGAAAAGTACCAGCGAAACGTATATCAACCTAATCTGACCTACAAATCCAGAGTTTTGGCAATTTTACGAATTTCATCTTTTTACCAGTTGCATATTTTTGACAGAAGCATGTTCACAGGGACTTATCCAAGGAAAATAAATACTAATATTATAAACATAGGGCCAAAGTCCCTGAAGCTACTATAGACATGGATACAAAATTAAGTATTTCCTTACTGTATGAAATTATCTCACTAAGGTCATCCTACGGACAAGTAAACTAAATATTAAAGCTGTCTGACCAGCGGTTTTGAAAGAACAAGCAACTCAACAGTTGACAGAGCTCTGTTGAGTTATGTAGAGAATAACCTTTTGTGACACATGTATTGATGAAGAAGGTGGATATCTTTGATTAACATTGTAACTTGAGTTCTGTTTAATAAGTTGAGACTGTACATACTCAGAGAAAGCACACTGAAGAGACAAAGGTTTGAAACTTAAGAAGTTCAAGGTCATCAAAAGCATTATAAGGAATCATGTTACACTTTCATTGCACTGTTTACACAGATTGCATAATTGCTATAAATAGCACATGAGGAATCTTTATACAGCCCAGCTTCACCATAAAAACCCTATCACTTTGACCACTCTTTTAATTGACCACTCTATTTTTTCCTCAAAAAGTAATTTTATTTTATCCTTACCAAGTCAACCATAAATGGAAATTAGAACTTTCTCTATCTCTATCTCTATCTCTATTATCTCTATCTCTATTGACTATTTTGAGCAATTTCTTTTAGATAACATACAGGGCACAATAAATGACGGTTCAGAATATGTCAAAGTTGGGATTCAGGAAAGTTGCCTTTACATGTTTTAATCCTCCAAGATGGTAAGCATTTCACTATGAACTGTCAAAAAAAGTTGAACTTTCTGATAATTCTACACTAAAATTATTTTGGCTTTGATGATTTCCTAATTAATTCAATTATTTAAAATCATATTAATTATTTTTTCTGGGTGAATTGATAGGGTTTATACAGTACAAGATTACATACAATGTAAGTCAAATTTTGACCAAAAATGACAAAAAAATTCCTTAAAAATACAGATTTGCATATTTCATCACAATTTGAACAAGTCTAAGTTGGGTTACCCCTAGGGACCTGTATACCAAATAACAAAGCTGTCTGACCAGCGTTTATGAAGAAGAAGATTTTTTACCAAAAACACCTTTTTTGGCATTAATTTGCCTATTTTCAACAATATCAAAAAATTAAAAAAAATAGTTTCTCAAAATCGTATTTTTCATCTACACAACAAATATCAAATCAGTAAGTACTGCGGTTCTCAAGATATTTGAGTGGACGGACGCCTCACAAACGGACATACATACATACATACATACATACATACATACATACATACATACAGACTGACAACGGACGCCGGACGGATACCCATCCCAATAGCTTCTATAGACTATAGTCTATAGTAGCTAAAAACCAAATGGGTTTCGTTGTCTACAAGTTTTTTTTTCTGTCTGCCTTTCTCTACCCGTACGCTCTGCTCACTCGAGACGTGACGGACTGCGCATGTGTCAGATATGCATAGTAAAATGCACCGTTTTTCCTTCAATTCTGCGTGACCTGCATCCATGGTGGGATTATCATGCCTGATTCGCAAAGGGGAGACAGCCCGCCGACTAGCCGCACGATGTGTACCTCAAAGTGCTTGGTTACTTGCTATGCATCATGAATATTCAGATATTTAGGTGGGCATGTTCTTGCATAAATAAGCATCTGTGTTGATACGGATAACCAGCTGGTCGAGTAGTCAAATATGGAGCAATGCGTCACGTCTCTAGCCACAATCTGTGGCAACACAGCGGAAAATGAGTATGGTGCTGCAGTTATTTCCACGAAAATATCCAAGACAATTACATAGGTTCAAAAATTGGTCCAGGTAGTACAACACATTTGTTGGCCTATTATTGTATCATGGATACAACTTTTTGTCTCTTCCCTTAGCTCAAAGCACACAAAAAAGTACCAAAATGAAAGGGTGAATCAGAACGATTGACCACTGAGGGGAAATTAACATACACACCATACAATTTTTTGACTAGTACATTTTGGCTGAATATCAGCTTGCAGAAGGTTTGTAAAATTCTCCTGTAAAGTTTAAGTGGAAATAGCCGGAAAGTGGCATACTTATACATAAATCTAATGATGGTAACTGCTACCTGTCTACAGCCTCTTATGTAACAAGTTATGAAAAATTGCACAGAAAATGTGCAGTTCTGTTAGCAATGGTATGCGGAGTCAGACTGTACTGAACTGAATGCTTGTCAGCTAATTCAGCTGTAATGACTCACCTCACAGCAAAATGACCACATCGTAATCTTCCTGTCTGTATACATGTTTATTTCTTGTTTATTCCCCAGCCTAAGCATGCTGTCATTCATCGGATTGACTAAGTGTTGCTTGCTCATTAGAAATTTTTATGAAGGTCTGTATTAACTTATGAAAGTTCATCAAATATGCAAATTAGCAATTAACTGATGCAATACTGACATATTTCATTTTGTGCTATCAGAGATCTGTGCAACAAACATCTTTACAAAGTTTAATGAAATTTAGTACAATTGCTATAAAAATAGAGCTTTTTTTTCAAAAAATCATTGTCAATGACATAGTCCCCACTTTTTTAATAAAGTGGCCATAACATGGCTATTTTAGATTGGATCACAAAACAGATCAATGTGCACATGTATGACATACCAAGTTTGAATGAAATTGCTCCAGACATCTCTGAGATATCTGCATAAACGGACACACGCACGCATGTACACACGCAGAGATGTGACCAAACCTATAAGTCCCCCAGACGGTGTCTGTAGGGACTAATTAGCAGAAGGCTAAGGCCATGGAGATTATATGTACAGTAACTTTTTTTCGAAGTTGGAAATGCTGAACATGGTAATGTCTAGTATTACTGTTACACATCAATTTCAATTCACCAGTTCTGCAAGTGCTGGGTCAATCTGAATCACCAAATTAGATTGAAGCACCCATTTGGGTTTTTACAAGTAGCAATGGAAACACAAAATGTGAAAGAATTTTATGAATACCTACCACATAATGAGCGAATACTTCCACTATCTTCGTGCACAAATTTTCTCGTTACAGCTTCTTCCATAATCTGCTTCACCTGAAAATGTAATGACAATTAATATAATAGACAACGTTAAAGGAATTGCTATCCTTCAAAAAATCTCACTTTTAAAACTTTTACAAACATGATTAAAGAAGACAAGATGTTTTTTAGCTTATAGTGAGCTATCAGTTATTATGGTCCAAAGTTATCAGGTAATTTCTCATTTCTCTGTCAAAGGAAGTAAACCCTCCCTACCCTCTCAAAAAATGTCCATGGCCCCAATATAAATGATAAACATAGACAGTAGAAATTCAAGAACTCCCTGACAGGGTGCTCACAATTATTGTTCTAGAAAATTGTGATGACTAAATCAATATTCTATTATGATATTATATAGGGCTCAGCCCTTGGTGTCGCACCAGGGTTTAAGACTAGCAATGTTATTTGTATTGATTCAAGATAAAATAGAATTAATTCATGAGGTGTGAAAAATAGTTGACAAGACCCATCTGCTACTATACAATAAATGTTTATTCTTCCTAACATTTCGGATATACACGGACAACCTTCATCAGAGGCTATACAGACACAATGGGGAAAAAAAAGAACAAAAATTACATTTTGTTCTACTCGGTCAATGAACACGAGAACAAATACGCAGATATTTAGCATATATTAGGCAATGCAGAAATGGTTTGGTAGCATGTAAAGTCTATGGTAGAAATGTGACTACTGTAAAGAAGGAACAAATAAAAATGTAATAGCTGAAAACAGCAATGAAGTTGAGTAGGTTTATTGAACAATGCAATGTATTGAAATGTGGATACTGTAATTCATAAAAGAAACCAGAAATGAACTTACAAGGGAGCCCACTTTCCTTTTTTCTTTGTTCACTGTCACGGCTCAAACCGAACAGACGTGTTCCACAAATTTGTAAGCTTATAGGATAACCTCATATTGTCTACCAAATGTGAGCTAAAAATAATGATGTGTGTACCGAGATCTGTAAATATAGTTTACGTATTGGTAAATTTGGGACAAGGAGCATACGGTAATTATATGTACAAGGGAAAGGAGAGAAGTATCCGGCTGCAAGACCATATATTCAGCCAATAACTTATGACATGCCTATAGACAGGCAATTTATTTCACAATGATCAAAGATCAACTAGTGACTACACATAATTTCAGGAACAATTGATGCTACTGGTATCACCTAAGAAGCTTAAGATTCTACACCGGAAATCCTGTAATGCACTGAATGCTGTCTGATGATGCATTCACTGGTTGATGAAAAATTGCAAAAAAATAAAACTTGAAAAATGTGAAAACCATATTTTTTATGAGCTGGAAAAAAATAGTTGCTGCCTTTGGCTTTATCACAAGAAGCATCGTTGATAACAAATGTTTAATGCATCAAACAATTCCCTTAATGTCCCTTCTCAATTCAACACATTTACTGTGCTGCAAGTCTAAACATTCGCCTAATTTTACAACAAATGGCGTAGCTGTCACCATGCAGCAGTATTTCTAAGCACAGTTCCTAGAGTACTTCTAGCGATACAATGGATTCAAACATGTGAATGTGCAAAGCCGTGTGCTTGCAAACTACAAATATCGGGGATTAACAAATTAATCCTACCTTATTGTGTCCTAACACAAAATATGGGACCCAGTTTTTGTATGTACACCACTGTACAAATGTTCACTTCAGTTGACATTGTGCACACTGAATGCTGACTGGATACAGCAGTTAAGGGACACAGTAAAATTTGGAGTCACAAAGAAAGTTTGGCCTAAGCAGCAAGTAACTTTTCTGCATATTATCCCCGGTATACAGACATTTATTCAAGGGTAAATGTATTCATATTTAAAACTTTAAAGGTTAGAAGGCTACCAATAGGTCATGCTGTCAGTCAATTCCATCAACTTACAGCGGAAATGCAAAAGCATCCAATTATAACATTATCATTTTCTTGAAACTTTATCATTATTTTTATTATTATTATTATCATTATTATTTTTATTATTATTATTACTTGTTTTACAAGTTTCGGAGGCTAGAAAATTATATAATCATGCACGCAAATATCCCTGATAGGCCCTTTCATGAATTATGAGTGAGTATATCTGTCCAGTAATATAAAGCATGAACTGCAGAAAGTAAATATAACAGAACAAAGACGCTGATTTTTGAAATCATCAATGCCTGTTGATAATTATTTTCTAAGAATTGGAATGTGATTGTTATAATATGATAATAATAACCAAATAATAGGTCACATGACTACTAATTGCAGTTTCTCAAAGGCCCTTGAATGCAAGTAATTTCAATAATAGCATCAATTACTGTCACTTTAGTATACAATGTATACTTTACAACACAAGCTTACAAATGAGTGAAAATGGACAAATTTGTATCACCCAAAATAGGTTTGTATGAAAAAGAAGAGATACAACAGAAACTTTTGCAAAATGATTTTGTTTTTTTAAATTCACCAACCTGAACAAAGTCTAGCTGTCTGTGTGAAGTTATAGGAAGAAGCACCCTAAACACTGTGCATGTTTTTACACATCACACCCTGGTCCAGTGCCTATATTTTGCATGCTGTGTCCAAATAGGCAATCGCCTGCACTTCTGAAGTACCTTCATTCTGGTTTAATACTACTATGTGCACGGCTATCCAGAAACATTCCGTTTCTAAACAAAGCTAGCATGGGATTTGAAAAATACCGTCAAGGACACTATGTGCTCACATTCGGTTTGAATTGGTCCATTCAAGAAATATTTAAATCAGGAAAACAAGAATGACAAAAGCAAATAAAGTCTCCAACTTATGTACTGGAGGTCATCTTTAGGAACATGCATATCAACTTCTATAGCAATAGGACAAGCAGATCCTAAATACATAAGCAAATGTCAACAACAAAAATTAGCCAGAGAAGGCTTGACAAAAAGAAAAGGTTGGAAGAGTGGGGAAAAAATAAAGAGTGGGAAGAAAATGTACAAGGGATCTGATAAAAAAGTAATGCTACCTCATCATTCTTCTAGACCCTACCCCCCCTCCTGAATATCAAATGTTCCATCCCTTGGTATTACATAACGCTAGATGACAGGAAATGTATTTACAACCTTGGGGAGTTTTTAATTAAAGCCATGAGTGTTATCATTCTAATGTAAACAGCACTTAAGTTAGTTACAGATAGTGAAATGCCTTCCACTGTGAGCGGTGATTACAACATCTGGAATTATCCTGGATCCAAATTTCTCATCAATTCTTGTGTGTCTTACATAGAAAAGTTGCAAAAATTGATCCGCAATGAAAAAATTCACCTCAGCTTTGTTTTCTGGATCAAATTTTCCTACAAATTGATACCAAATATGACAAAATTATGTTCACAGCCTTCAAAACTGCCTCACAACATATCCTGGGTTGGTGTAGGTCATTTAAGGTCACAAACTGAGAAAATTACATAAAATATATAAAATTTAGGGGTTTCCCAACACTTTGAGCAGAAAATTTATCTAATAACATCCCTCGGGACTTTATACCAAATTACAAAGCTATCAAACAAGTTATTTTGAGAACAGGTTTTCTTGACCAAAAATGACGATATTGTCTTAAAAATACAAATTTGTATATTTCAAGACAATTTCCACACATGTAACTATTGTCATCTCTGTACGTCTGTGTACCAAATATAAAGCTGTCAAAGATTTTTTGACCAAAAGTGACAAAATTGCTCCAAAATAGTAATTTTCCCAATTTTGTCATAATTTCAACAAATTAGAAGAGTAACACCTTCGCAAACATCCAACCCAAATTTGAGAGCGATTGGGCTGGCGGTTTCAGAGAAGAAGAATTTTTATTGAAAATGAGAAAAATCACCAAAAAATTCAGCAAAAATACAAAATTAAGGATATCTTCACAATATTCGTAAAACTGTGTATGGTTCACCTAAGGTACTTGCACACAAATTTTCAAAGCAATCAAAATAGCAGTTCTTGAGTTATGAATTCTTGACCATTTTCACATTTTGTAAGCTCATTTGCATAATTTCGGCAATGCAGACTTCATTTGAATAAAATCCCATCTATAGCCCAGGATGCATCCACACACCAAATACCAAGCTGAAACGTGCAGCGGTTTGCGTGTTTTTGATGTTGACAGACATACTGTATGTACTTACATACATACATACATACATACATACATACATACATACATACATACACACACACATACATACAGACACCATCGACTTCAGCTTATACGACAACCTCACATTGGTATAACCAAATGTGAGCTAAAAACATCTCCTGGTTCTTATCTTTGTGGTGACAGTGAAGCCGTACTGGTGACATCAGTTGATATTTCTAAATTCTATTGAAATCCAGTGAATACTATTTGAGTTATTGATAATCTCAGGGTTTTTCTTTGAAATAAAAAATACCGCCAATGGCGCTTGGACATAATGACCGCATAGTATTATCCGCATTTATCAACAACCCCACTCACTGTGAATTAGACAGACCTCGAAGTCGATGTGCAACATATAGCTAAAAGACTGTTTTTCACATTGCAATTTTAAGCCCATTTTTGTGAGAAAAGGAACATGTATATGTATGTGGAGAAAAAAGCCGAAATGGTTTTTTGAGAGAAAATCATGTATGCATCTCTTGAAAAATTTTGGGGTTATATAACAGTAGTGTAAGAATTATGAGGTTAGAATAAGTTAGTAAAGCTAAGTTGACGGTAATTAAGATTACAAAATTATACACTAAGCTAAATGTTGAAAGAAGTAATTGAAGCAAAGATAGGAATAAACTGAATTATTACTAAAAGGTTGGTAAAAGGCCATCACAAGAATCGGTCAATACCATGGTGTTGGAAACGTAAAGCCAATCTTAGCTGCAACCCTTATTACAACAGGTCATTGACAATGACACAGTCCCCACTTGTTAATAGGTACTTTAATTACAAGTCCTCTGAGAGGAAAGAGTCCTCTTCATTAGTTAACCCTTTGCGCTCCGATTCGGCCTGAGACGGCCCCACTAATTGTATTCACGTACGTCCGGTTAGGCCTGACATGGCCTGTGCAAAACGCAGTACAGTGATCCCGTTACGGCCTCAAAAGGCCTGCATTTTTAATTAGTACAAGCGACCTAGCGGCCGATATAGCTCCGCTGTGTTTATGTAGAGAGTAACTATTTTTGACACATGTTGATGAAGAAGGTGGAAATCTTTGATAGCTCAATGCAATGGCCAGAAAAAAGTGGCTAAAAGCTGCAAAAATACACAATTTCATCATACTTTGAATATATATCACATCGGATCATCCCTAAGAACATGTTGTTATGTAGGTCATTTACCCCACACTCATCATGACCTGAGTTCAATTAGTCTAGAACATTCTCAAGGTCACTGCCCTTAATGACCTCACAACCTTGAATTCAATTAGTCATGTTTGGAATGTTCTGGAAAGTTGATTAGTTGTGTAAGGGAGATAATTTTAGAACAGTAATTAGCATGTCAATAAAAGTTCTAGATTGTTCTTATATGCCTTTATAAAAGGGACGTGCACAGCTCCCAGTCAGACTTTTGGGATCGTGTCTCTTGTGTGTTACTAAACTCCAGCAGTAGTCATTCTCAAGACTTTTCAAGACCTTCACTGCCAACGCTGGATTTATACTGTGGACTTTGTGCAGCTTCAAGCCTGCAAGGACTGTTCATTCATCCAACTGACTGTTACAACTCTGAGACTGGAGCTTTGCCGTCCCAGCTGAGATAAGTAGTCTGTACACTTTTAAAGCTTGTACTCTATCCCTGACTTAGCAATTAGTTTTATTTTCGTAATAAATTTTGTTTAAACGTTAACTGCTGAGTTCACCCTTTTGTTCGTTTTCTCTGCACGTAACAAATTGGGGGCTCGTCCGGGAGACGAATATTTGAGCCGTTTGACAACATTTTGACAGCCTTTTCAAAACTACTGTATACTGTGAACTCAGCGAAATTTAATCATGGCGGAATTTAAACCAGAGGAAATGGATGACCTTGATCAGGACACATTTGATTCCCTCAGAAAAGACGACCTCATTGCACTGGCCAATTTCCTCAAAGTAGAAGTCAAAAGATCTATGCGCAAGAGGGAAATACAGTACCGTGTTGCCAAGCATCTAGTTGATTTAGGCAATTTGAGGAATCCACCCTGAAAGATTATGAGCCCGAGTCTACCTCTGAACTCAGAAAATTAGAATTAGAAATGCAGACAAATTTGGAGATCAAGAAACTAGAATTACAAATGGAAAAAGAGAGACAGGCATTAGAAAAAGAAAAAATACAAATGCAATTAGAAATGGAAGAAAGACAGAGAGAGAAAGATAGGCAGGAAAGATTAGAAATGGAAGAAAGACAGAGAGAAAAAGAATTGCGATTAGAAGAACAGCGATTACAGGTAGAAATAAAACGTTTAGAGCTTGGACAGTCAGGAAAATTCTTCCCTTCAGACAAGTTTGACATCACTAAGCATTTCAGGTTAGTTCCCCCTTTCCAAGAAAAGGATGTTGATAAATATTTCCTTCATTTTGAGAAAATTGCTCAGAGTCTGAATTGGCCTAAGGAGTCCTGGTCTATGCTTTTGCAGAGTGCTTTGGTGGGTAAAGCCAGAGAAATTTACATTCAGTTGTCAGTAGAGCAGGCTTCAAATTATGATTCTGTGAAGGAATTAATTCTCAAGGGCTATGAGTTGGTGCCTGAAGCTTACCGTCAGAAATTTAGGGATTGTGAGAAGGTGAAGGATCAAACTTATGTTGAATTTGCTCGAACAAAAGAACAACTGTTTGATCGTTGGTGTTCTTCGGAAAAGGTCAGTCAGAATTATGACAAATTACGACAGCTTGTTTTGATTGAGGAATTTAAAAGGTGCATCCGGAGTGACATCAAGACATTTATCAATGAACAAAAGGCAGATACATTGGAGGTTGCTGCACGTTTGGCCGATGATTATTCATTGACCCACAAATCTTCCTTTCTCAGCAAACCATCCCAGTCCTTTTCATACAGAAACAATGCAGGTAAATTTAACTCGTCCTTTTCATCCAAGAATTTTCAAAGGAGAGTAGGAAATCAAATGACAACAGTTCACAAAATTCAAGTAACACTCCCACATCATCAGATCCGAAGTCTCAATCTCCTTCTGACAAACAGTTCGGTACACTTTCTTGTAATTATTGTAAGAAAGACGGCCATTTAATGTCAGAGTGTTTCAAATTGAAAAGAAAACGTGAAGGTCAAAGTGGTCAAAGTGGATCTAAGCCCACCGGCTTTATTTCTTCATCAACTCAATTAGAGTCTAATAATGTGTGTAACACATTTTCTGAGGTTAAATCCCTCTCATCCCCAATTAATGAGGTCAAGGTCAATTCTTCTCAAGATAGCATTATGGGTATTTTCGAACCATTTATTCACGATGGTTTTATATCACTTTCTAGTGATTTTTCTTCCGCTACCCCTGTCAAAATTTTAAGAGATACCGGGGCTTCCCAGTCTCTTTTGTTGGCAGATACCCTGCCGTTTTCTGAAAAGTCATTTTCAGGTTCTAAAGTTCTTATTAAGGGGGTAGATTGCAATGACTTCATTCCTGTTCCTCTCCATAATGTCTATTTGTCTTCGGACTTTGTTTCTGGACCTGTGGCTTTAGGTATAAGGCCTTTTTTGCCTTTTGAAGGGATTCACCTTCTTCTCGGAAACGACCTTGCTGGGGACAAGGTCATTACTAATCCACTTGTGACTGATAATCCTAGTTTAGATCAGGATCCAGAGCCAATTGAACAAGAGATACCCGATTTATTTCCTTCATGTGCCATTACTCGAGCCATGTCAAAGAAAACTTCTGAGAATCAAGATACTCTCAAAAATAATGTCACAGATGTTGACTTAAATGACACCTTTCTCAGTCAGGTGTTTGACACGGATCATTCCGTTATCCCTCGTGGATTTGAAACTTCCAGTAAAACTTCTGCTGACCAAAGTCAGACATTTTCTAGATCAAATCTCATTGCAGAACAACACAAAGACCCAGATATTTTGTCTTTGTTTGACAGGTAGATGATGAAGATAAAACTTCAGATAGCTCTGTTTCCTATTATACAAAGTCTGGTATTCTCATGCGTAAATGGAGACCTCCAGATGTTTTGGTTGATGACGATTGGGCTATAAAACATCAAATTGTGGTTCCAAAGCCCTACCGTGCTGAAATATTGCGCCTGGCCCATGAAACTCCCTGGGCTGGTCACTTAGGAGTCAGGAAAACTTATCATAAAATTCTCAGTCACTTTTATTGGCCTAATCTCAGGCAGGATGTAGCACATTTCTGTAAAACTTGTCACACATGTCAAATGGTAGGAAAGCCAAATCAGACTATTCCAAAGGCCCCTTTACAGCCAATTCCGGCATTTCAAGAACCATTTAGTAGGATACTAATAGACTGTGTTGGGCCCCTACCAAAAACAAGATCAGGAAATGAGTACATGCTGACAATAATGTGTACATCAACTCGGTTCCCCGAAGCCATACCACTGAGAAATATAAAGACAAAGACTATAGTGATAGCTTTAGTCAAATTTTTCACTTTATTGGCCTCCCTAAATGCGTCCAGTCCGATCAAGGCTCCAACTTTATGTCTGGTATTTTTCAACAAGTAATGGATCAGCTAGGCATTAAACAGTATAGGTCATCCGCCTATCATCCAGAAAGTCAGGGTGCTCTTGAGCGATTTCATCAAACTTTGAAAAACATGATTAGGACCTACTGTTTTGACACAGAGAAGCAGTGGGATGAAGGAATTCATTTTTTGCTCTTTGCTGTTAGAGAGTCAATTCAGGAGTCTCTTGGTTTTAGCCCATTTGAGCTTGTATTTGGACATACAGTCCGTGGCCCACTTAAGTCGTTAAAGAGAAATTCCTATCAGACGATGATGATTGTCTGAATATTTTGCAATATGTGTCAGATTTTCGTACAAAACTCTCTAAAGCATGTGAATTAGCCAGAGAAAATCTTGAGTCATCTCAGCAGTCAATGAAAACCAAATATGATAAAAGCACCTCAAAACGGAAGTTTGAACCAGGTCAAAAGGTTCTTGTTCTACTTCCAATTCCTGGCAAACCACTCCATGCTCGTTACTTTGGGCCATATCTAATTGATAAGAAATTGAGTGATTTAAATTACATCATAATAACACCTGACAGGCGAAAACAAAAACAGCTATGTCACATAAATATGCTTAAGCCATATTTGGATAGGGATAATCCTACTATAACTCACCCTGTCAGTACCGTCAGTTCTGGCCATTATGAAGATAGTGATACTGAAACTGACTTGAGTGAAAATACTCTAAACTCAAAGCTGGGCTCGGTCAAGCTTCAGAACTCAGAAATCCTGGAGAAGCTGGAGTCTACAAAGTTGGCACACCTCCAGCCAGAACAACAACAACAGGTGAAAGAACTGCTCCACGAATATAAACACCTGTTTCAAGATGTTCCAACGAGGACAAACGTCATCTATCACGACGTTGATGTTGGGGACAGTAAGCCTGTAAAACAACATCCATACAGACTGAATCCAACAAAAGCGAAATATCTCCAGGAAGAAGTCAAATACCTGCTGGACAATGACTTTATTGAACCCAGTAAAAGTAACTGGAGTTCGCCGTGCATACTTGTTCCCAAATCAGATCACAGTTATCGTATGTGCACGGACTTTAGGAAGGTCACACTTTAACAAAGACAGACACTTTCCCAATCCCGAGGATTGATGACTGCATCGACCGAGTGGGAAAAGCCAAGTATGTGACGAAATTTGACCTACTGAAGGGATTTTGGCAAGTCCCTCTGACGGATCGTGCTCGTGAAATATCCGCCTTTGTTACACCAGACGGATTGTTCCAGTACAAGGTGATGCCATTCGGAATGAAGAACTCTCCGGCAACGTTCCAACGGATGATCAACGACGTCATATCCGGGCTAGACGGGTGTGCAGCCTATGTTGACGACGTCGTCCTGTATAGTGACACCTGGGAGGAACACATCAAGCTCATGCGGAAGTTCTTTGAGAGACTGAGTAAAGCAATGTTGACTGTCAACCTTGCCAAATCTGAGTTTGGTTGGGCGAGGGTAACTTACCTCGGACATACTGTAGGACAGGGTGAGGTAAAACCTGTTGATGCAAAATCAGTGCCATTTCAAGTTTTCCCATACCAAACTGCAAACGACAACTGATGCGCTTTCTCGGTATGGCTGGTTACTACAGAAAATTCTGTCCAAATTTCTCCACAATTACTGAGCCTTTGACTAACTTACTTAAAAAGAAAGTAAAGTTTTTTTGGTCAGAGCAATGCCAACAGGCATTTGATACACTTAAAGCCATACTGCAAAGTGCTCCAGTGTTGTCTGCACCAGATTTCACTTTGCCATTCAAATTAGCTGTGGATGCTAGTGATACGGCTGCTGGTGCTGTTTTATTGCAAGAGGATAGTCATGGTGTAGATCATCCTGTTTGCTATTTTTCACGCAAATTTAACAAATCCCAGAGAAACTACTCTACAATTGAAAAAGAGTGTTTATCTTTGATATTAGCTTTACAGCATTTTGAAGTTTATGTTACTTCTTCAAATCAGCCAATAGTGGTTTTGATCACAACCCTCTTGTTTTTCTGCAGAAATTTAAAGGCAAAAATCAGAGATTGCTAAGATGGAGTTTAATGTTACAGGAGTTTAATCTTGATATTAGACATATCAAAGGCAGAGACAATTTAATTGCAGACTGTCTCTCTCGTATTTAGAGTTTATTGTTGTTCACTTTCAAGAAATTTTACTTTAGAGTAAAACAAATTTGAGTACTTAAATCCTTTTCAAGATTACATTTGTAAAAGAAAGATTTTTCTTTGAAAAATTTTCTTTTTGAAGAGGGGGTGTGTTATGTAGGTCATTTACCCCACACTCATCATGACCTGAGTTCAATTAGTCTAGAACATTCTCAAGGTCACTGCCCTTAATGACCTCACAACCTTGAATTCAATTAGTCATGTTTGGAATGTTCTGGAAAGTTGATTAGTTGTGTAAGGGAGATAATTTTAGAACAGTAATTAGCATGTCAATAAAAGTTCTAGATTGTTCTTATATGCCTTTATAAAAGGGACGTGCACAGCTCCAGTCAGACTTTTGGGATCGTGTCTCTTGTGTGTTACTAAACTCCAGCAGTAGTCATTCTCAAGACTTTTCAAGACCTTCACTGCCAACGCTGGATTTATACTGTGGACTTTGTGCAGCTTCAAGCCTGCAAGGACTGTTCATTCATCCAACTGACTGTTACAACTCTGAGACTGGAGCTTTGCCGTCCCAGCTGAGATAAGTAGTCTGTACACTTTTAAAGCTTGTACTCTATCCCTGACTTAGCAATTAGTTTTATTTTCGTAATAAATTTTGTTTAAACGTTAACTGCTGAGTTCACCCTTTTGTTCGTTTTCTCTGCACGTAACAATGTCAACCAAAGCTATCAGATGAGTAGTTTTTTGAGAATGAAATTTTCTGACCAAAAATGGCAACATTGCCCCAAAAATACAAAATTACAGATTTCATCAGAAATTCAATATATATTACTAAGTTCATCTATAGAAATCTGTATACCAAATTTCAAAACTATCAGACCAGTACTTTTTGAAAAAAACAGTTTTTGACCAAAAATGGCAAAAAATGCCTTAAAAATGCAAATTTGCATATTTCTGCACAATTTGAACAAATCTAAAATAGATTATCCCTAGGGACATATGTACCAAATATCAGAGCTATCTGACCTGTACTTTTGAAGAAGAAGATTTTTAAAGATTTTTTTAACAAAAATGATAAAAATTGCCTTAAAAATACAAATATGCAAATTTCACCACGATTTGAAGAAATCTGACTGAAGTCACCCTAAGTAAACTGCATATCAAATTTAAAAGCAATCGGACAAGCGGCTTCAGAGAAGAAGATTTTTTTACCAAAAACACCAAAAAATGCCCCAAAAATACAAATATGCAAATATCACCACAATTTGAACAAACTTAAGTGAGGTCACCCCAAGTGAACTGCATATAAAATTTCAAAGCAATTGGACCTGCGGTTTCAGAGGAGAAGGCAATTGTTGACGGACGACGGACGACGACGGACGACGGACGACGACGGAAAATCAACCTATTTGATAAGCTCCGCGTCGCTGACAGCGGAGCTAAAAAAAGGATTGATTACATCGTTAGTTTTTGTCGTGACGACTACACAAGCCTCAATGACGTTTAACAACATCTTACCTACGACATCACACATACGTGAATATATTTTCCCACCCCCTTCATGAATAAAAGATTTTTTCCCGCCCTGCACACACAGACGACCTGAACTTTTCTTTGAGTGACACGACCCCGCACCGTGAGAAAACTCTACAGATTTAAATATTCATTTATTTAAAGTTTGTTTTGATATGTCGACCCCGGAAGTGAGAAACAACACCGTTTGGGACATTTTCTTTGGGGACTCTGATTCCGACAGCGATTTTGAAGGTTTAACGACAGAGGAAATATCTGAACAACAACTGTGAGTGGAGATTGCAAGGGAAACCTATCGACAGGAAAATGGCAGCGCGAGTGACATCGATCCTGCTGAACTTGATCGAAGACCTACATGCAGACGACGTGGTCAGAAACTTCAAATGACGAAATAACTTTATGTCCTTTCAACGGCGACAAATCTTGCCCATTTCACAATCTGCGGTGTACGGGTGATCAGTTGGATTTTTTCCAACTGTTCATGACAGACGACTTTCTTGATCATCTCGTCCGCGAAACCAACAAATTCGTGCAGTTCAGACAGGATCTTTCACAGAAAGTCGACAAAAGTCGAGTGGAGTCCGGTTGACAGAAATGAGATGAAAGCGTATATTGGTGTTCTCATTTTGATGGGTATTCACTCATTGCCAGAAATACGCGACTACTGGTCAACGGACGACCTTCTTCATGTACTGGGGATAGCGAAAGTCATGTCCCGAAATCGTTTCCTGAAGTTGAACCAGTATTTTCATGTCAACGATCCGTATGGCGAACCCGACCAACAAGACCCAGGCAGAGATCGTATGTATAAAGTTCAGCCGATGATCGATCAACTTCGTTCTAAATTTCCCATGAAGTTCATCCCTTTCAGAGAAATTTCGATCGACGAGGCTATGTGTAAATTTAACAGGCGATCACTGATGATTCAGTATATGCCAGTGAAGCCTGTGAAGTGGGGTTTTAACACTTTGAGTGCCCCCGGGCCGATCGATCGGCCAACCTATTGTTATGCAAATTGCCACGGGCCGATCGATCGGCCGACCTTTGGAACGTCCTGATATTGAAGTACAGTTTTGTGAAAATGTTCGATTTCCTTGTCTAAAACGGCGATATTCTCTTCATGAACACAAATTTCATCTAAATTTACGTTTTTGTGATTTTCGGGTCCTTGGATCGTGTGCAGATATGTGATTTATTTGAGAGGTCATAGGGGTCACGGGTTGATACGACGTCACTCAGAGAACATGGCAGAAGGTTTGTTGACATTTTGTAATCTGCTTCGCCGTTGCAGTTTTTCTTTTTTCACCGATAAGAAATGTCTTCGGAAAGCAATGTCAGTGACACCTTAGATTTACAGGCACCCAGCGATACTGATTCAGAAGGTGAGGAATTTGATCGAAGGCCTCCCAATCCATGGTTTCAAGCCAGCTCGTGACCATGTAATTTTCCAAGAAGCTACGGGCCCCGTCCGTCCACCATCAAGAGATGCCAGCCCTCTTGCCTACTTTGAGCTATTATTTACAATTGTACTTGTCAGATCATTTGTAATCAAAACCAATCGTTATGCCGCCAGTTTTATCGAGCGCAATCACAGAGCCTTGGGCCACGCATCCAGAGTCTGACGATGGATACGTGCTGGTGGTACGATGGTTAGTGAAATCAAAGCGTTTGTTGCAGTAATTTTAGACACGGGTCTGATTCAGAAAAATCGAATTGCCGACTACTGGGAGGTAAAGTACCGCTCTCAATCAACACCTTGGTTCCGAAAGATTTTTTCAAGAAACAGATTCCAACTTTTGCTGAAGTTTTTCCACATTGTTGACAATCGTGCAATTCCTGACAGAGGTGAAGTTGGACATGATCCACGAAATAAATTCCAGAACTTGATTGACCACTGTAACAGAAAGTTCAAACAACACTACAAACCAAGGGAAATGTTGAGTATTGATGAAAGCATGGTTGGTAGTAGAAATCGATGTGACCTTATCCAGTTTATGCCAAACAAACATCATCACAGGTTTGGCATGAAATTATGGGTAGTCTGTGAGGCGTCAACTGGTTATAATTTACAACTCTATGCATATGGTGGTGCCAGGCGAGACCGAGGTGGAGAAAATGGATTGGGCTATGATGTTGTCATTAATTTACTCAGAGAAGCTCGGTTGTTGAGGAAATCTCATCAATGTAGTAGTCGACAACTTCTATACTAGTGTTCCACTCGCACGAGACCTGCTCGACATGGAAACCTACCTGACTGGAACGCTTCACCATAATAGAAGATTCATTCCTGCCATGATAATAAATGCCCGTCCCCAGGTTGGTGAAACAGTGTATGCCAGACAGGGTGAGGTCTTATGTGCTGCCTACCGTGAAAAGCTGTCAAAACCCAAACCAGTACTGATGTTGTCAACTCATGAGCCAGCTCAGAATGACCAAGATCATAACAACCCTCCTAAACCTGTCATCGTTACAACATACAACAAGTATATGTGTGGTGTAGATATCAGTGACATGATGCTCTTTGCTTACAATGATGAACGCAAATCCATGCAATACTGGAAGAAGATGGTATTTAACATTCTTCACAGAATGATGCTGAATGCGTACATCATCTACAAGCAAAACACAACTGATCAGCTCATATTTACCCGTGAAGAGTTCTACAAGGAGGTGATTGAAGCGTTAGTAGTAGAGCACATGGCAACTCGTAATGGTGATGATGAAGAACATAACAATGACAATAACAACAACAACAACATGGGTCAACTGAGAAGACTGCCAGGTCACAGAGAGCGAGATTGCTGCGTATGCTCCAATCGTCCTACTGGCGTCCGGCATCGATCGAGGACTGTTTGCACTAATTGCAATAATGGACTGCACAGAGACTGCATTCCACGTCATAATTGTCATGGATAATTGACCATCATAGATCATTGACATGCCATAGTATGTGTCATAACATGTACAAGGTTCATACAATCCTTGAAAGATCTTGAAAAATCAATTTACTTAGTCCAAGAATCTTCTTGAAAATTGATCTAGTGAGCTTGGTCTGAAAATTTATATGCAACAGCTGAAAAACCATAATTCAAAACAAATTGATATAATAATCTTTCAGAAATTTCCTTGTCTAATTGTTCATCCTGAAATAAATTTAGCACACATCAGTATTATCCCTAAGTTTTATGTTTGTTGAGCAGAAGAAATTTGAAAATGACTTCAAAAGTCATG
Organism: Ptychodera flava; assembly: GCF_041260155.1. Lineage (NCBI taxonomy): Eukaryota > Metazoa > Hemichordata > Enteropneusta > Ptychoderidae > Ptychodera > Ptychodera flava. The sequence continues at coordinate 1,197,883 of NW_027248362.1, forward strand.
GAAATTTGTGAGTTTATTGACCTTGAACATATGTACACGTAACCTTTTGATCAGCATTGACAAACACCATGTTCATTGATCAGCAATTCTCATCACTTTTATGTTGGTTCTTTCTGAATGATTTGTAGTTATCAGACATCTAATGGATATGCCGGTATTTGCTGTCACATACTCATTGCAGTGAAATAATGTAAATTTATTATTACTTGTTTGTTGTAGCTATCTCCATTTTGTGAGCAGTTCCTGTTTCCTTTTCTTTCAAAAGCATCTGCTCTTGTAGAAAAGTGAGCACATGAATTTTCCTTTTTATATTCCAATATTCCACATACATTGCATCTTGAATTTTCATGGTATTAGTTCAGGCAATGTGTGCCTCCACACTATACTTGAAGCATTTTTATCAGAATATTGTCTGTGTGTGATGACATCATCTATTATCTAAATTGATATTCTGTATTGCCCTAAAATTGCCTGTAGTTATCAGTCATGTTTCTTCACTTGCCATGTGAACATATATTGTCTGATTCATGTTACATTTTTGCAAAATCCATCTGTAGGGACGTTTGTACATTTACAATGCTACTACTCCTTCAGGATGAAACTGGGAACAATTTTTATTTGTTGTTTGACAATCGCACACTCAAAAATACCGTCAAGGACACTATGTGCTCACATTCGGTTTGAATTGGTCCATTTGGGAAATATTTAAATCAGGAAAAACAAGAATGACAAAAGCAAATAAGGTCTCCAACTTTGGTACTGGAGGTCATCTTTAGGAACATGCATATCAACTTCTATAGCAATGGGACAAGCAGATCCTAAATATATAAGCAAATGTCAACAACAAAAAATATACAGAGAAGGTTTGATAAAAAGAAAAGGTGGGAGTGGGTAAAAAAAATGTACAAGGGATCTGGTAAAAAAGTAATGCTTCCTCATCAATCTTCTAGACCCTACCCCCTCCTGAATATCAAATGTTCCATCCCTTGGTATTACATAACGCAAGATGACAGGAAATATATTTACAACCTTGGGGAGTTTTTAATTAATGCCATGAGTGTTATCATTCTAATGTAAACAGCACTTAAGTTAGTTACAGATAGTGAAATGCCTTCCACTGTGGGTGGTGATTACAACATCTGGAATTATCTTGGATCCAAATTTCTCATCAGTTCTTGTATGTCTTACATAGAAAAGTTGCAAAAATTGGTCAACAATGAAAACATTCACCTCTGCTTTGTTTTCTGGATCAAATTTTCCTACAAATTGATACCAAATATGACAAAATTAAGTTCAGAGCCTTCGAAACTGTCTCACAACATATCCTGGGTTGGTGTAGGTCATTTAAGGTCACAAACAGAGAAAATTACCTAAAATACACAAATTTGGGGGTTTCCCAACACTTTGAGCAGAAAATTTATCTAATACAAAGCTATCAAACAAGTAATTTTGAGAACAAGTTTTCTTGACCAAAAATGACAATATTGTCTTAAAAATACAAATTTGTATATTTCAGGACAATTTCCACATATCTAACTATTATCATCTCTGTACGTCTGTGTACCAAATGCAAAAGCTGTCTGTCCAGGGGTTTTAAAAAGACAATACTGATTAAGATTTTTTGACCAAAAATGACAAAATTGCTCCAAAATAGTAATTTTCCCAATTTTAGTCATAATTTCAACAAATTAGAAGAGTAACACCTTCGCAAAGATCCAACCCAAATTTGAGAGCGATTGGGCTGGCGGTTTCAGAGAAGAAGAATTGTTACTGAAAATGAGAAAAATCACAAAAAAATTCAGCAAAAATACAAAATTAAGGATATCTTCACAATATTCGTAAAACTGTGTATGGTTCACCTAAGGTACTTGCACACAAATTTTCAAACCAATCAAAACAGCGGTCCTCAAGATATTAATACTTGACCATTTTCACATTTTGTAAGCTCATTTGCATCATTTTGGCAATGCAGACTTCATTTGAACAAAATCCCATCTATAGCCCAGGATGCATCCACGCACCAAATACCAAGCTGAAACGGCAGCGGTTTGCGTATTTTTGATGTTGACGGATATACTGTACGTACATACATACATACATACATACACACATACATACAGACGCCATCGACTTCAGCTTATACGATAAACTCACATAGGTATAACCAAATGTGAGCTAAAAATGTACAAACTGTCATTTAGAAAATGCATTTTTTATTTGTAGCAAGGCTTCCTATTTGGCAATAGCAGTTTCATATTTTTTGACAGTTAACATTTAGACAGACTGATTTACAGATAAAAGTCATGACCAGATTTTTTTTTCAGCTTGTCCTGGACCAATGACTCATTTTTCCAGTGGTCCCCATGTAAACATCACAAATTTATAAATTCTGGTGTAACATTGGTGTGACCAGTATGTCAGTAATTCATATTTCAATGCAAAGTTTTATTATGTGACACCTTGGCCACAAAACTCTGCAATAATATTGTTAAAGCTGCATCAATAATACAGTTGTCCAAATCCTGGTGCGACCTCTGTATTAGTTTTTTATGGACCAACTGGGCCTGAAAAAAATGACTGGTTCCAGATCTGTTGTCTAGTTTGATGTCAATATTGATCATAACTGAATTTTTCTCTAAATTGTATTTTACCACTGGCCTTGCTCCATTGCACTGTAATTGTAAGTACAATTTCTAAGAATGGAGAAAACAATACAGCTTCATCAGCAAATACGTCACTTCACTTATGCATCAAAGTATTTATAGTATATCTATTTATTATTTATTTTTTCATCCATTCATTGGATTTTTTAAGAGATTGACATTTTCAAATCTAATCTGTCTGTCTGTCTTTCAACTCAAGCTACTTTCAAACTAAGTACAAGCTTAATGCTCTAAGGCATACACATGAATGTTAATATATTTCACAATACAATCCCCTATATGACTACCAGGCATTCATTATTTGTACCAATTTTTTCATGTCCAATGCCATTACTCAGGGATGCCTGGATCAATCTCTTTCAAACCAACACTAGTACATGTACAATTTACATGCCATGATTTGCCTATACACACATTATTTTTCATGATACAATCTAATATGTCACTGGAAGCCATTTTGTCCTAATTTTTTCCTGGCTAAAATCATATTTTAACAGGCCTTCTCCAACTTCTTTCAAACTTGGCAAGAAGTATGGAGAAAAAGAAATGAAATAAGGCAATCAGCTTTGTCAGGCAGTGTATATTGGTTACTTTAATGCGAGAAATAAGTAAACTTTTGGTCATTAGTGTTGTTAGAAACTATTGAGAGGACAACTTGCTTCTGTTTGTTGGATGAATTGCATTAGTGAGTACACTTGTATACTTTGATTTACCTGGCCATATAATTGTCAGTGTTTGAAAGATGTGATGACAAGAATTGGCCATTGTTTCCTCCTAACAAGGATTTGAGATAGCCCTGCATCATTACATGTGAAATGCAGAAAAAAATCTTTCCTTGTGGAGAGTCATGGTTAGCCTTGCTTTATATGATTACTGTATTGTTGCTTGAAGCCAATTTCTCATAGCAGCTGCAATGCACACAAAGTTCAGAATCTTTTGATTTTCAATTGTCAAGCAGTATTGATTTTATATATCAAATATTTCAAGAGAACAAATCCATGAAATTACTCAGTTATCACTTTTTATTGGATCACTGCTTATTATTTGACTTTATTATGATTTAGATATTTACAAATTTTACAAATTTCTTGATATTTATTGAAATAATATAAATGACCAAGTCAACAAAAATTTTGTAATGAATATTTATTATATTTATCAATGACCTTGTTTATGTATATCAGTGATCTCCCCAGGATTTTCTGATAGAGTGGCGGCTCATTTGCATAACAATAAATGTAATTGTTATGGTAATGAGTTTCTATTGTTTACCAAAATTTATAGAGCGGCGGCCACCACTCTATAATAGCTCTGGGGAGAACACTGTATATACCAGAATATATTGTCAAATAAAAACAGACGTGAAATAGTAAATGTACTGTTGAGTTTTCAGAATTTTGTCGTAAGTGTTAGTTCGAGACCCGGTATGGATGTTGAAAAGTCTGAATTTCATATGTTCAGTAATCACTGGGCTTGTGTGGTTACATGTATTGGATGGTCATTACCTCCACCTTGGATCATAAAATTTGTTGAAGGCTTTTGGGATACAGAACAGCTACAGAAATTACTGGCACTGCAATATTTCTAATGACCAATGATATACATAGGGATATATACGGGGGAGAAGCAATGACAAGTAAAGTAAAGCTCCAGGACACACCATCATGGCGATGCTAGCCAGTCTTGAACTCACCATCCTCCAATCGTGAGTCCAGTATGCTAGCCAGTCTCGAATTCGCCATCCTCCAATCGTGAGTCCAGTACACTAGCCACTGAACCATGATGTCTCCGTTAAACCTTTGAGTGCTGTATTTTTTCCCACCGAAATTTCAGTGCAACATTTTACTAATTTTTATGAACTTTTCTGTAATTTTCCTGATAATTTTGGACCAAATGGACACAACATTTTATTTGCCAGAGTTTTTTATCAAAATTTTGCAAAAAATCTGACAAAAATTGACTTAGGTATATTTTATAAAGGTGACAAAAATTTACTTTGGCACTCAAAGGGTTAAAATCTCCCTATATTATGCAAATTTATGCAAATATTGCTAATTTGCATATTCTTGACTAATTTACATAGTTTGGGAATGGTCCAACAGTTCAATACATGCGTCCGATAACAAATATAGAAAAACGGCAATTGTGCATCATTTCTGTTTGAAACACTTCCTATGAAACTTATTGTTACAAAAGAATGCTAATTTGCATATTCCCAACTAATTTACATATTTTTGGTGAAAAGTTTGAAAGGTTCATCAATACATGAATTAATAATAAATGGTTGTTATAAATAAACATAAAAAAGCTGCTCCGAATTTGTCTGAAAGCCTTTCAATTACAACTTTGTCCTTATTTGCAAATTTATGCAAATAGAGCTAATTTGCATATTTTGAGCTAATTTGCATATTTTAATGTAAATTCAGAAAGTTTAGTTATTGCCCTCTTGGAATATAAAACTGTAAGCTGGAAAGGGAGAGCACACGTAACATGGTCTTGGCTACAGTGTCGTTGTTGATCTGACCAGCAGATATTTTGGATTAGGACATCATATTTACTATGATAATTTCTTCAGTTCCCTTTGCCTTGCTGTTGACTTGTTGAACAGGCAAACGTACGTTTGCAGCACAGTTCGCAAGAAAAGTAAAGGACTTCCGGCCACAGTGTCAAAGCCAGCGACGAAGCTGAAACCAGGTGATTATGTCTACCGAGCAAGCTGTGAAATCACAGCTACTTTGTGGCACGACAAGTGTGATGTGACCCTGTTGAGTTCCAACTGCAATCCTGGCGGCCTGGAAGTTCAGAGGAAGGGGAAGGAAATATTCGTCCCAACAGTGGTGAGGGAGTACAATAAGTACATGGGCGGCGTCGACCTCAGTGACCAGATGGCTTCGTACTACCAAATCAACAACAAGTACATGAAGTTTTGGAAGTACTTGTTCTGGTTTTTTGTCGATCGGATGATCATCAACGCCTTTATAATGTACAGCATTGCACATTCACCAAACCCTCGACGAAGATATCAGCAGAAAGATTATCGCCTTGATCTAGCAAGTCAGCTGATTGACGGTTTTACAAGTCGTCGGAAGCGCGGGCCGCAAAGTCAAGTCACCGAAGTCGAGAACAGCATCAATGCCGACAACATCGCTAACCACATCTGCGAAGTACTCTCTCCGAACGCGAAGCGTAAGAAGAAATGTTGTCGGCAATGCAGCAAGACTGGCAAGAAAACACCAAAGGGCTACCCTGTTGAAACAACTTGGGGATGTAAGCAGTGCAACGTGCATCTGTGTAAGAACGAGTGTTTCTTGGAGTACCACGCGTCAATTTTGCGGCATTGAGTGACTTCCGGTATGAAGACAAAACAACGTCTACGTGAACTCTGATGACCTTGAAGGGGAAACCCCGTCTAGATTTCACACGGAGATATGTACTGTATATATTATTGCTTTGAAACGTTTATACTTTCAAATGACTTGAAAACGTTGGCTATTTTTGTCGCCAAAACTTTTGCGTTCATGAACGTTTGTGACATTTGCTTGTTTCTGAAGTCTTAGGAAATTGTAAATAGTACTTTACCGTCACGGTAACCAACGTGCCACACTACCTCAGGTAAGAAATTCAGTGTGTAGAATTCATGATAAAAATTGAACTACGTTACGGAGATTAAACATAATAAGTTTAGCCTTTGGTCCAAATTGTTTATTTTGATAAGGTGTTTAAATTTAAATTTTACGCAGGAAAGTTTCATGACGTTCAACAATTTTTCCAACTATTCAACTAAGTCATTTCTGCAACACATAAAAAAAGCAACAGCAATATTTATCATAAGAAAATCATTTTATTTTTATTTTTCAAGTTCTTCCTGCCTGTAAAAGAAATCATTTCATAAAAACACCGACCAAGAAATTTACAGCGAAGTTAAAAGAAAATATGTTCACTGTATTTGCACTGAGGTGTTCAGTGAGTGAAAGTTTTGGGATTTGGGGACCCTGGTAAGCAAATTTTCTGCTAGGCTCTGCAAAAATGTTGCAACAAAGGGTGGAGTCTGATTAAAAATACTTCGATACAGATGGGGCTTAATGGCCAAAAATGAGTTCCATGGTGGTGAAAACAGAAAACCAATGTAAGCCGCCATACTAATTAAAAAAGGTAATTAAAATGAATCAATTAGTACTTAATCGACAGGATGCTGCCAAACATTTTTGCATCCTATCCTAACACTGACAGATTATCACCGGTACTATATTTCATAAAGTTTGATACAGTACTTCGGACATTCACCCTAAAAACAAAAATCCATTATGTAAATGCAAACTAGCAATTTATTTATATATATAAATGACACCACTAAGTGTCATTGATTTGTATTTACAACACTATGAGATCAAAATCTATACCAAGTTTCATCAAATTGAACGCAGTATTTGTGGATATATCACTCTAATTAGGAAAGTTCATTACGTATGCAATTACAAATTAATTAACTTGACACTGCCTTAATAGAGAAAAAGACATTTATCAGTGCTTATCAGTACAATAGATTTTTTTTTCTTTGTTTGTGTAGTGCAGACAGTTCAGTGAAAAATGAAAAAATCCCTTGAAGGTACAGTGGGAATGGCTGGCTGTTGTTAATTTTGATGTTAAGCCCTATGAAAGCAGACTTACAGAATATGTGCAAACAAACATACAGAATATTTAAGCATGAGGGAATATGCTACAATTTTTTAGGGATATTAATGCTTATGAATATTAATGAGCTGTCCGCCACTCTTGGAAGCCCTATACATTCACAACAGTGATACCCAAATTTGTTGACTTTTGAAAAAATCTTATAGAGGATGGTCTTTGCAGCCAGCAGCTTGGATTTTGTGAGCAAGTGATTTATGGCTTGTAGTATGTATATCACAAGTGACATCACTGCAACATTAAAACATATATATAAGATGTCGTAAAATGTTTCAGTTAAATCCCCCCCCAAATTTTAAAATCCCCTCAAAAATTCCAGTAGAGGGGGACCAATCCCCCCCTGGTGTAGTATCCTAGATGAAACACTGTATTTCTTGATATATCAGACTAATTACGAAAATTGACATGATACTGCTACATGCCGTTAAACAAATTGATGTACACATGCAGGGCTCGAAATAATACCTGTCTGCCTGTCCCGGACAAGTGAAATTTGGCCTGGGACAAGTAGTTTTGAAAAGTACTTGTCCAAGTGGACAGGTAGGTTTTTTCAGCCTGCAACCAGTATTTCAACCTATTGACTACAGCAAATATTCATAAGTTTAAATTTATATACCTTTTATATACCTTTTACAATTTTGAAAATCATTATTAGCTGTCAGAAAAAAGTAAAAAGAAGTTCGATAATATCTAATCACTGTTTACAGGAGGCAGCCATATTGATTTATCTAAGGTCACGTCTTAAATACCGGTATCTTGGATTGGGAGATTCTCAGAGCTATCTCGACACCGAGGGCGCTGTTACGCACAGTTTGCATATGATACAGGCATGAGTTTGTTGAATTGAATTGAAACTAGTATAGTTTCTTAGAATAAATTATGCCATTTTGGACAGGTACTTTCTCACTGGGACAGGTACTTTTTATTTTGACTTGTCCAGTGGACAGGTGGTTGAAAAGAAGTATTTCGAGCCCTGACATGTATGACATCGGTCAATGTCCTTGTGCCAACTTTGAATGATACTGGTGGAAATATGTCTGTACATGAAAAAAATCGTAACAAAATGGCCACCAGGCAGCCATTATATTGCATTGGACTGTGAAACCAATAGACATGCATATTTATGACATGATAGGTAAATGTCCTTGTACCAACTTTGAAAAAAATCAGTTGATACATATCCAAATTATGGCTCAGGACATGACAAAATCATAACAAAATGGCCACAAGGCAGCCATATTGCATCGGATTGTGAAACCAATTGACATGCATATTTATGACATAGGTCAATGTCCTTGTACCAACTTTGAATAAAATCCAATGATACATGTCTGAGTTACAGCTCCGTATATGAAAACATAGGGCCAAAGTCCCTGAAGCTACTATAGACATGGATACAAAATTAAGTATTTCCTGACTGTATGAAATTATCTCACTAAGGTCATCCTAGGGACCTGTAAACCAAATATTAAAACTTGTGTGACCAGCGGTTTTGAAAAAACAAGCGACTCAACAGTTGACAGAGCTCTGCTGTGTTATGTAGAGAACAACCTTTTGTAACACATGTATTGATGAAGAAGGTGGACATCTTTGAAAGCTCATTTCAGGATGGCCTGACCAAAAATGGAAAAAAAAAATTCCGTAAAAATACAGATTTGCATATTTCATTTCAGTTGGGTTATCCCTGGGGACCTGTATACCAAATAACAAAGCTGTCTGACCAGTGGTTATGAAGAAGAAGATTTTTTACCAAAAACGCCTTTTTTGGTGCTAATTTGCATATTTTCAACAATATCAAAAATTAATAAAAAGAGTTTCTCAAAATCATATCTTTTATCCGCACAACAAATATCAAATCAGTAAGTATTGCAGTTCTCAAGATATTTGAGTGGACGGACACCTCACAAAAAGACATACATACATACATACATACATGCATACGTACATACATACTGACAGTGCACGCCGGACAGATACCCATCCCAATAGCTTCTATAGACTATATTAGTCTATAGTAGCTAATAAACAAGAGTTAATTACATTCTAATTAAAGTAAACAAAACTTGCTTAAATCAAGATTTTCGTCATAAAAAACAGCATATCTGTCAGGTTATAAAGAATCTAAAGCTGGTTATCTTTTCATCATTATTTTCATCCTATTAACCAAGCACATTTTAACTTTCAAATTAACATTGTAAGTAAGTTCTGTTGAATAAGTTGAGACTGTACGTACTCAGAGAAAGCACACTGAAGAGACAAAGGTTTGAAACTTAAGAAGTTCAAGGTCATCAAAAGCATCATGGTACACTTTCATTGCACTGTTTACACATATTGCATAATTGCTATAAACAGCACATGAGGAATCTTACAGCCAAGCTTTACCATAAAAACCCTATCACTTTGACCACTCTTTTAATTGACCACTCTATTTTTTTCCTCAAAAAGTAATTTTATTTTATCCTTACCAAGTCAACCCATAAATGGAAATTAGAACTTTCTCTATCTCTATTTATTTGACCACCCTATCATGACAAACTATTTTGAACAATTTCTTTTAGATAACAAACAGGACATAATAAATGACGGTTCAGAATATGTTAAAGTTGGGATTCAGGAAAGTTGCCTTTACATGTTTTAATCCTCCAAGATGGTAAGCATTTCACTATGAACTGTCAAAAAAAGTTGAACTTTCTGATAATTCTACACTAAAATTATTTTGGCTTTGATGATTTCCTAATTAATTCAATTATTTAAAATCATATTAATTATTTTTTTCTGGGTGAATTGATAGGGATTATACAGTACAAGAATTACATACAATGTAAGTCAAATTTTGATCAAAAATGACAAAAAAATTCCTTAAAAATACAGATTTGCATATTTCATCACGATTTGAACAAATCTAAGTTGGGTTGTCCCTAGGGACCTGCATACCAAATAACAAAGCTGTCTGACCAGCAGTTATGAAGAAGAAGATTTTTTACCAAAAACACCTTTTTTGGCATTAATTTGCCTATTTTCGACAATATCAAAAAATTAAAAAAAACAGTTTCTCAAAATCATATTTTTCATCTACACACCAAATATCAAATCAGTAAGTACTGCGGTTCTCAAGATATTTGAGTGGACGGACGCCTCACAAACGGACATACATACATACATACATACATACATACATACATACATACATACATACATACAGACTGACGACGGACGCCAGACGGATACCCATCCCAATAGCTTCTATAGACTATAGTCTATAGTAGCTAAAAATGGCAACAAAATAGCCACACAGCGGCCATATTGCATCGTATCACAAAACAAATCAATGTGGATATGCATGACATAGGTCAATGTCCTTGTACCAACTTTGAATAAAATCGGTTGAGAGGTACCTTAGTTATGGCTAAGGACATGAAAACATGGGGCCCGGGGGCACCGACGTCCTTTGTACCTCCTTACTGTTTATTAATTGCCATAAATGTGAAATTTGGCAAAAAGTCAAATTGTTTTGACATAAATGAAAGTTATTTGAACTGGTTGGTTACCGGTCCAGCATAAGTTCAAGTGTGGATTCTAAGTGTCAACAACCTTGATATGAACCATTGACTAAAAAACATTTGCTTGTTACACTCACCACACTTGTACTTAGTATTTGGAGTGTACACCTATCTACAATACAATGATAAAAAGTTTTGACTCTGTAGGTCAACAGTGCATCTTTAATGTATGAGACTAAATAAGCTTACCCCTCAAGTATGTATAGGCCAAAAACAATATTTAATTTTGAATTATGTAGTGCAGGGAAGGACATACAATATGGTGAAAAGCAAACTAAATATAAAAACTGAATATACAATTATATGGAAATGTTGTTTTACAGTCATGAGTATCTGGTGTGTGCCGAGAGACAAATATTAAAATTGGACAGTATCATCCTAACCACAGTTTGTCTGACTGGTTGTTTCCTTCTGATTTTCTGACACGGTGATAGGTACAAAATATTATGCTATTCACGATAGTTATACAACATAGCTTGCATTTTGTTCACAGTAGAACTGAGTTTTACATGTAAGATAACTTTCTCGTAAACTGTAAATTCTGGCTTCTGGCAGCTCAAACGTAGCAATACTACATTTTTTGATATGATATGGAGTGATTTGCACACATGCAGCAGTGTTTCCCCTGGGTTCCAAAATCTTGTAGCAAATTTGGCTAGAAGACCTAAACAATTATTCGCCAAACCAGATATTCAATTAGCCAAGCCGATACCACTGATCACAAATGACGTCATTTCTTTCTCATTAATATGCAAAAATAAATATTTGTCTGCATTTTCCGTAAGAATGACGGAAATAAACCCTGTTAGTGCTACTATGGATACTAAAAGTAACACCAATTTATGGTTAAGATTACAAGGTGCCAACATCAGCCACACAGACAACATAAAATTTGTCCGAATTCCAAGCGACACTTGTCCAAAGTTAGGCCATGGATGTCCATCCATGGTTAGGCGTATGCAAAGTTATTCAGTAACAAACCTGAAATCGCTATCGTGCGATACTGTACATATCGCTACAGACAACGGCACGAAACCTGGTTCAGCATACTAGTTTTTTTCAAACGAATCAGATATCCATTCTCGTAGCAGTTCGAAAGTAAAATACTCTCAGACTTGAGAAATATGTGCATTTTTTAGACTTCCAATACATTTGCTTTACGCTTGAAGTTTAGCAAGCGAAGCTCGGACAGCCCACAGCGTATCAATGGCGCTTGGGTCAGGGGTCATCACCAAAGACGTCAGTGTGTATTCACAGCCAGCTTCAATCATGCCATGGATCGCGGAAATCACGGATCATAAATCCAAATGTTCACGTCTATTATGTAAACAGAACCGTAAAATATCAAATATATACCCTTTTGATATGGAGAAACATCTTTTTGTTTCACTGACGATCAAGTTAAATGCTCAAATATCGCGACAAGACTTGCGTATTTATTTGCACGTTGTGAACGCGGAACTAGGCCCACTCGGCGGACGAGCGAGCGCTTCTCTGAAAGTCTGTATTACGATGTCACGTCACAATACACCGCAGTCCGTGATACACTGAAAATTGTCGCGAATTTATATTTAAGGGAGCCAATTCACACAAGTTTCTAACGCCAGTAAAGGTATTTTCTTGTTGGCAGCAATACACCACGAACATTTTCGCTATTCAGGAGTGCCTTACTCGCTCTACGTTCTAAAAAATGCCATGCGTATGCTTTTGACCCCGGGTTTTGACCATGCATGCCGCTACCTTCCTTTCCAAATTCACGGTCGACTTTCCTACATTGATCATAATTTTTCTTTCCATTTCAAAGCTTTCCTTGCACTTAAAATGTGTGTTGTAGGGGTGGTTTCCCCCATATTGGTGGAGCAGCCAAAGTCAAAAAGGAAAGTTTGCCGTTCTGCTTAGTTTTGAAACCGTCACTACGATCATTCAATTCAGTGTTGACGATGACATGGCTGTCACTGCATGGAGTTATCTGTAGGCACACATTGCGCGTAGTCAAACCCAAAACTTCGCAACATTTTAGTCAACTATTGATTTGTGCCTTATTTCGTTACAATTTATTCATACTGTATGTGTTACAAAGGTCGGGGATGCACAGAGATACGTATTACGTCTCAAGTTGAATGCAGGACATGTGCGCGCGGACAAAGTGATGACGTCATAGTGCAATTTTCGATTCGCAAGTTTGGCTAACTTTTGCCAAAATCTTCTCGCCAAACGCTACTTTTTTCTCGCATTTGCGATTTGGCGAACGGGCAGCGGAAACACTGTGCAGTGACAGTCGATATATTCATAGTATGAGAGTCTACTGTACATTAAAGCATAGTGATGTTGACAACTACATGCATGCCAGTGCACGATTTCAAAGTAGCCAGGAGGAAATTCTAATGGTCTTTTAGTGGAAATATAGGTATTAAACGACAGTGAAACAAACAACATTAGTTATCGTGACCTTGCTAAAGTGCAATCTCGGATCATGTATGATCTGATGATCATGCCAAATTACCATGTCGGATTTAGCCCTGCGTACGATGCTGTGTGTTCCGCTACAGCTATTCGCCCCGCTCACCACAGCCCTGCAAAGACCCGTACGTAGGGTCGGTGACTTCAAATCCACTTTGGGACTTGACGTAAAAAGCCAAATTACTGCCGAAATTCAGCGTTCTTGGGCCCAAGTCGTATCCCTGCCCACCTCAGCTACTCGATCGCTTCCAAAAATGCCAGTCTTTTATTCACTTTTCGTAAATAACCGTCGATGTCGGCAACTCTCTCGCTAGCCCTGCGTACGTACGCAGTGTACGCAGTGCATTCCCTGTGTGCGTTCCTAACACACAGCATCGTACGCAGGGCTAGCGAGAGAGTTGCCGACATCGACGGTTATTAAGTAAAAGATGATGTCAAAATCAATGCACAACTGTCGAAATTACCCAAAATAAGCAACAGAAAACTAAAAGTTATCGCTGTGTCGAAAGGACAGTATATCAACATAAAAAGACGCTAGTTTGTTATGACATGGAGGCCGGAGGTAGAAGGACAGAGCATTCCCTCGCTCTCACCCAGCTATTAGTACAAGCCGCCGGTGGGATTGCCTCGCTATTAAAAGCAATGGATTCACCGGTACTGGGGAGTACGGAGGCCATCATTCTTCAGTCTATCGAAGGAGCGGTTCGTGCCAAAAAATACATGACAGCAATCAAATATACGCTAAAACCTTTAAAACGTCAAAATCCGCAACTGACCGAGAAACATGATGGCAGTCCTTGAAAAACAACGCTAACTTGTTATGTGCGCATGCGCATATTAAGGGGAGACCCATTTGATTTCGGGGGGGGGGGGGTATGCAGGAAGTGGGTATGGGAACTTTTTTTTGTTAGAGAGACAGCATTTTTTTATTTCTACAGTCAGACCTGCATCAATTTTTTTTTTCAAATGGAGTAGCAGTGCAATTTTTCAAATTTAAGCCAGTGTTTCACATATCACAGGATGTTTTTATTTATTCATTTTACATTCCAACAAATGACAAACAAAATGGAAAGTCTATTATATATACAACTTTAAATTATAGAACACTTTTTTGGCAAATCAACTGTGATCAGTACTATACCTGCTTTTCTTTAAAACAGTCAATTCCTTTTAAGTTCTCAGGGGAGATGTTATCTTTTGTGGTCAGAGAAACAAGGCTCACACATTGTATTTCATTATATTTGTTGTTCCTCAATTTTCATTGTCAACTTGTAATCTTTCTAACATATTTATATTGAGAGAATAATGTATTGGTTTTAACACTAGTTTATTGACTCCTATCTTGTGTTTTAAATTTTCACGATTTAGAGAAGTCAAATAGTCCCATCTAGATATTGCCTATACCATTGAGATATTGCAACAGAAATCCTGAAACATGATTTCTTGGGTCAGAAAAGGGAAGGAAAACATCAAGTGCACCGAGGTGTACAGTAGTGAATGCTTATATCATAAGTGCTGGAAAAAAAACACATAAGAATTACTTGTGGTAAAAACATTTGCGTGCCTTTGGCAGCATGCCAGCAAAGAATACATGAGAATGAAGTTTCCAAAATTTTGCTCATTTCAACAGCATTGTGACAATTCCTTTTTTATTTCTGTCTGTTATGAGAATATTTTTTTCTCAAGCCATTACAGGCTTAATTTTTTTCTTTTATTTCACCTGGTGACAATTTTTTTTCCTCGAAATCCTCCATACCCCCCCCCCCCAGAAATCAAGCGGTTCTCCCCTAAGTGAGCCCCTGACCTATACGGGCCAGTGGATTACTTCCTCAGTAGAACTGATATGCCTGCCAGTACCGGTGTTTATCGCCTACGGAGGCCATCATTCTTCAGTCGATCAAAGGCGCCTTTCGTACCAAAAAATACACGACAGCTGCAAAAGTGCATCACTGTCAACTTCATAACTATAGAACATGTTGAAATACACAGTGAAACGTTCACAATGTAAAAAATGTGCCCATACCGAGAAACAAGATGGCGTCCGTTTCGATTCTTCAACTCAGATTTTGTCCTACAGTTGTGCGCATGCGCAGACGGTAGCTTTAGCGAAAGTGAGGCAAAATCAAGTAAATATAAAATAAAATGGATAAAAATATTGTTTAAAAATAATGTAAGGCATGTATCACCAAATTTTGAACATTTTTTGACGGTATTTCAACTATACGAACACCCATGCCAAACATCACAATAATCAAATCAGTGGTTTTGAGGAAAAAGTGAAAATAGTGGTTTTCAGAAAAAAGCTAAAAAAGTGACTTTAAAATGATTCAATCAAAAAAAGAAAAAAGACCGTTTGAGATATATGCCCAAGTGACCACCAGACCAAATTTCAGAAAAAGTTACGGAAGCGTTTCTGAGATACCTGCGTCCACAGCATACGGCCCACTATGTTGGCCGTATTGGGCCGCGCCATCACATTAGTACCTTGTGCCCACAGGGCACAAAGTACTAAAATTGTAATAAAATGGTCGCCATGTGGCCATATCGGATCATATCGTGAAACAAATTGACATGCATATGTATGATATAGGTCAATGTCCTTGTACCAACTTTGAATAAAATCGATTGAGATGTGCCTGAGTTATGGGTCTGTACATGAAAAAATCATAACAAAATGGCCGCACGGCAGCCATATTGGATTGTATCACAAAACAAATCGACGTGCATATGTATGACATATGAAATAATCTTTGTACCAAGTTTGAATGAAATCACTCCAGGCATCTCTGAGATATCTGCATGAATGGACGGACGGACGGACATACGCACGCACGGACATGACCAAACCTGTAGATCCCCCCCGGACAGTGTCCGTGGGGACTAAAAGTGACAAAAAAATTCCTTAAAAATACAAATTTGCATATTTCACCACAATTTGAACAAATCTAAGTTGGGTTATCCCTAGGGACCTGTATACTAAATAACAAAGCTGTCTGACCAGCGGTTATGAAGAAGAAGATTTTTTACCAAAAACGCCTTTTTGGCACTAATTTGCATATTTTCAACAGTATCAAAAAATAGTGACAATATCACTGTTCACTCCCATATAGTTATCAAACCAAGCCAACAATTGTATGAAACATGGACATACATACAGACAGACTGACATACACAGACTGGCACAGAGTGATGACCCCTTGTGTGCCTTGGCCAAAGGAGAGTGATAAAGATGTAACAAACAGTTGAATGTAATGATAAAATAGTTAAGTATAGGCCTACAGGCACTGAGGGTCAATATGTTACAGCAATTTGATTAGTTTCTTTTCCTTTTCTACTTCTGTGATAATTTTTAAGACAATCAATCGGCAAGGCAGTTTATGTATTGACAAATATGTTATCTTTTACAAGCACACAGCAAACCGTTCTTCATATATCATTTACAATATTTGACATAGACTGAAATACACAACTTGCAACCAATGTTTATATTTTGCCCATACACCAGATACATGGAGAGATTTCAACATACAACCATAAACTCAGATTCCCTACAGGGAAAAGTAAACATTGTTTTCTTCCAGAACAGCTGGTGCATCTTACAAACTTAACCAATTACACAAGGATGATGACACAAGAGATAAAGTTAAGAAATTTACCTGTGGTGACCTTGACTATTCCTTTCAAATCCTTACCTTACTTGACATCTTAAACTAAAACACACTGCACGATTGATTGCGCGCAAAAATACATCGAGTAGACCATTTGATAAAGGGTGGGTGTCTCGAAGATTGATGAGGTACATTATCTTTTTTATCCGCCATTGTACATTCTTTTTTTCCCACTCTCCCACCTTTTCTTTTTGTCCTTCTCTGGCTGATTATTTTATTGACATTTGTTTGGAATTTTTTTCAAAATTTGCCAGGAACCCCCAACCCTCCCTCACTCTGAAACATTGAAAAAGTTTTTGACTAAAATCACCTCAGCTATGTTTTCTAATGATTTTTTTTACCGCATTTTGTAAACACACCACCGCTAAGTGAGGAAAGACAGGAGGGTTTATTGCAAAAAGGAGAATGTAAACGCCAACAAAGTATAGAATAAAGCACAAGATGAAACGGCAAATTTAAAGCAGTAAAGGGCATAGAACTAGTGCCCTCGCAGATCTCAAACTAAATACTATCAAAACTTACAATACAAAACAGTCAAAATAGAAGTAGCAAACTAACCTACAATAAAATATGAGCAAAATATATGGGAGAGGGCCCCTTCAGTCAAGCAACCGAGCAACGGTCATTGGTGACCTTGGGGTCAAGGTCTGAATGACCTTGATGATGAATCCATCCTGAGAGGCCGCAATGTGGGAAAGGAGTGGAATTCCCGAGAAATGGGGGTCAGGATGGAATCCAAAGCCCGGACACTTGAAAGAAAGGGAAAAGAGAGGAGGAGACAGGGGATGGTGGTGGGACAGGCTGAGCTGGTATGGCATAGACCCAGCGGCTGAATGAATGAATGAATGACTGGGAGCGATGAGACAAAGGCTTGATTATGTAGTGTCGTGTGCAAACGTGGCTGATTGGCTGGGAAGGAGGATTGATAACAGTCATGGGTAGAAAGAGCCGATTGGCTAAGGGGATGACAGTGAAGATGTAAGGAAGGCAGATAGCTAGGTGTAATCACAAAACACATCTGTGATAAAACACAGATTCCACTTTGTGAACACACCACCGCTAAGTTGAGGAAAGACAGGAGGGTTTATTGCAAAAAGGAGAATGTAAACGCCAACAAAGTATAGAATAAAGCACAAGATGAAACGGCAAATATAAAGCAGTAAAGACATAGAACTAGTGCCCTCGCAGATCTCAAACTAAATACTATCAAAACTTACAATACAAAACAGTCAAAATAGAAGTAGCAAAACTATCTACAATAAAATATGAGCAAAATATATGGGAGAGGGCCCCTTCAGTCAAGCAACCGAGCAACGGTCATTGGTGACCTTGGGGTCAAGGTCTGAATGACCTTGATGATGAATCCATCCTGAGAGGCCGCAATGTGGGAAAGGAGTGGAATTCCCGAGAAATGGGGGTCAGGATGAAATCCAAAGCCCAAACGAAGGAAGTATGACTGAAGTGACCCCCAAAAGGAGGGAAGAAATTGAGAATGGTGTTAGTAAAGGGGTTCTCGCGCCCAGGGGAACACCGCGGTGGTGATACGGCCTGGGGGGAGGGGGTCCTGGGGGACAGGTAAACTGTATGAGCCCAGGTGGAAACATGATGAAACGGAGACGAGGTTCTCGCACCCAAGGGATCACCGCGGTGGTGATACGGCTTGGGGGGAGGGGGTCCCAGGGGGACAGGTAAACTGTGCGAGCCCGGGTGGAAACATGGAACGAAGACGAGGTTCTCGCGCCCAAGGGATCACCATGGTGATGATACGGCATGGGGGGAGGGGGTCCTGGGGGACAGGGTAGACTGTACGAGCCCAGGTGGAAACGTGGATTGAACAAGACAAGGTTCTCGCACCCAAGGGATCACCGCGGTGGTGATACGGCTTGGGGGAGGGGGTCCCGGGGGACAGGTAAACTGTGCGAGCCCGGGTGGAAACATGGAACGAAGACAAGGTTCTCGCGCCCAAGGGATCACCGTGGTGATGATACGGCTTGGGGGGAGGGGGTCCTGGGGGACAGGTAAACTGTGCGAGCCCAGGTGGAAACAACGTACATGTAGGAACGTTAGGTGACAGAACACAGACGTGAGACACGACGAGACATGTAACGTGTGAGTCATAATGCAATGGAATGAGGCTGACTTGCAATGACGAATAGGCAGCCGTTAAAAAGTGTTGTATGTGCACCCAGTGAGTCAAGATGGCAAAACGCAGACACGAAACACAAGAAGACGTGTAAACGTGTGAGTCTGTTGATGCGGTGAAATAAGGCAGACTTGAAGTGACGACATAGACCGCAGTAGATAAGTGTTTGAGTGTTCACACAGTAAGGAGGCTAGCCGTTGAAAAGCGTGACGCAAATTTCTGATGTTCTGATATACATGTAAGTCGGTAGCAGTTGCTAGACCGTCTACCTAAAAGGTGGTCCGGGATTTCCATGTAGAGCAGCAGTGAACGGATCAGGCGAAGTGGAACGTCGCTGAAAAGCGTGACGCAGGGAAATTTCTGATGTTCTTATGTACATGTAAAGTCGGTAGCAGTTGTTAGACCGTCTACCTAAAAGGTGGTCTGCTAGCCGTTGAAAAATGTGACGCAGGGAAAATTTCTGATGTTCTTATGTACATGTAAGTCGGTGGCAGTTGCTAGACCATCTACCTAAAACGTGGTCTGGGATTTCCATGTAGAGCAGTGAACGGATCAGGCAAAGCGGAACGTCGCTGTTAACTGGAAAAATGTCCGAGCATGCGAAGCAAAGCCTCTACAATGGCATGTTGCTGGTCGAACGAAGTGTGAAGTCCATGACAGCGTTAAATGTCAGTTCTTTCGATATGAGGAAACTGATGTGGGATAAAAGTGGCATTTATGAGACATTACTAAAAAACTGTAATACTGCTAAATGGCACAGGATGAAGTATGTAGTCCTTTGCTTTGAAGTGAAAGTGTTCTGAAAGAAAGCATGTTACTCCAGTCACACTGATGTGAACTGTACAATCCACAAAGTCAAAGTGCTGATGTGATGCCGTAATGCGGTTTGTGGTAAGGTATCCATGGGTCTAGCAAATGTTTTTGTTTCGTATGTTTTCGCTGGGATGCTTGTGAGATTGCCGACAAGTGCAGCTGCAGGGTTCGGCTTCCAGGGAGTGACACAGTAGTTTGAAACGGTGCATCTAAAATGAAAGGAAAAAAGAAACGTGAAAGACATCGCTACGCTGTATGAAGAGCAAATTGCGTGGGCCGCATGTAAGGCCAGACTGCAGACTGCGCAAAACATGCAAAGCTGGGAAAACGCTTGTGCAGGATGGCTAAATCAACATGCTGAAAAAGGGGGGCACGATAATGCGTGCAAACCGAAGAGAGCCAGGTAACATGGGCTGCAAACAGGTAAATAAACGAGCGACAAGTAGGCGAATGCTAGCAAAACTGAACTACTAATAAGTAGTAATTTCAACGCAAAAGGTAAGTCATGGCCTATCGTAGCATAAGACAAAAAACGAAGGCGGCAAGATTCGTTGCCAAGTCCACCCCAGCAGACAGAACATGCCAACGAGATGGCAAACATCAGTCTGAAAGGCGATATAGAATGACCGGTCGCTCTCGATCTCCAGCTGTAGTTTGTTGGTTCTTTCTTGTGGCACCGCAGCGTAATCCAAGGTAGAAGTAAGGGGAGATCATCAGGTGACATCCAGCAGCTGCGCTTGGTGACACATTAACTGACAGGTGAAACTGGTCTGTAAAATCCAATAGGTAGCTGGGAGCAGGTTACGTCCGATTGGTGAGACAACTGTTAAGTAGGCCACCGATAGGATGCTTTACAGCGAGTTAGCCTTCAGCTTCCGCATATGTATGCTCTGAATTTATTTGCTAGTCAGACTTGATTGTCCGCAAACGCAGGAGTGTCATGTTGATACGCATCTAACTCTTCGCTTAACAGTCTGAAAGTTCATCAGGTAGGGCTAGCCTTGAGCTGCCGCATATTTACATGCTCGGAGAAAATGCTAGTCATTGTTGGTTGACCGCGTAAACAGAGTCTTGACTCAATTGAGTCTTGAATTGAAACTGTACCTTGTTTCGCTTTCAGTCAAACAGGAATTGCTAGTCAAACAGGAAGTGAGGCCGTGTGTAGATCGTTGTGAACTGCTGGTCGGAAGGACTCGTTAGTATGCTTGAAATCATGCAGATGTTACTTAAATGGTCGCCTGTGATCTTTGTTCGACATAAAGTTGAGTGACGCTGCGGCAACTTGACACCATGGGCGCCGCCATCTTTGGTCCTAAGACTGAGTTTGTTCTGACGTCACAGGGTCAAGGTCCGTTGTTTTCCCTGTGCAGCAAGCTGTCCTATGACGGGCTACGCACGACTAATTACTAATCTGAAACGGAAACTGATAAGTCGTCGGTCAGTCAACTGATCCTCTTGTCGATTCTTGCTGGACGTGATACGATGTACGTGATAGGAACTGATGAGATGAGGTTTCTGGCCCCGCCACCAAAACAGGCAGGTCGACCGAGTCTGGAGTCAATGTGGTATACACTATGGCCGTCGTTACGTTCGCTTCTTGACGGCGTCTGGCTGTTGTGTCCTGTTGATTCGCAGTCATCTGAATAATGCTTATGAAATTCTTGCGGGGCTGGCGCTGGATTGGTACGATGGGTCGGATTGAGCGGTCAGACGTGACAGAAAAACCGGGCTCGACATAGGCCAGGAAAACATCGCCATGGGCGGTATATGGCCAAGCAAAGTCAGTTACTCCATGGAGGTAGCTCTATGGTTACTCGTAGTCAGCCTGCAACTTGTCCAACGTACAGACGAGCTAGAAATGTCGGAAATAGGCAGAGTAATAAAAGAGTCCGATGCCTTATGGTTGAACTCGAAGATGTGCCAAAGTCCCACGTCTTTGGTCAGTAGTCGGCCTGCAGCTTGTTCCGACGTGCGTTAGTACGTTTCAAATTAGTACAAACGGTAGACAAGCTGGAAGATGCCAGATATTTATAGCAAAGTAATGAGTCAGGTGACTTATGGTTTTGAACACGAGGACGTGCCCATGTCGATGGAGCCTTCGTGAGCGTCGTCTTTTGCCTGGCAATGGCATGTATGTTCATTCATGTGCGCATGGAAATATGCAGGTCGTCGGCTTGAAGGTGTGGATAAGCAGCAGAAGTCCGTCGCTTGAACCATAGCCGGGAACGAGTAGGCAAGATTCCCATCCTTTCCTGCCAGGATATCATGACGAATCACTGAAGACACCATTCCGATATGTGGTAGGCTTTCTGAAGGCGTTCCGCGGGTCCGTAGCAAGGTGTTGGATGACGATGAGGAGGGGATGACATCGACGTTGTTGGAACGTAGGGCGCCGCCATCTTGGATTGTGTTGTTTACGTTCCGGAGTGGAACTTCGGGAAGTGACGTCACAGAGTTCATAGGTGACTTAGTGGCCGCTTGTCGAAGTTTCGTTTCTGTTGCAGGATATTGGATATCGTGTTGACTGAGTCTTGCAGCTACGTTTATGGAAGTGTTACATAACTATCTTCTGGTAATGTTGGCTTGGGACGCTGCCCGCCGAAATGGTGGCAGAAGGAACCATTGCAGACAATGGAACTTCGGAGGAGACCTGGTTCTGAACTCGGTTTGAATGCCAGGACTGTCATTCGCCTGAGGCCGATCAGAAGGATTGTGAGTAATACGTTAGTACCGCGGACGTGCTCCGTATTCGCAGCTAGATCCAACGTGCACTGGCAGCGGAGCGGGACAGAGGTCAGTGGCCGGTCTTGTGCAGGGCTGAGCACGGGGTCTCGAAGCAGGCTGAGCATTCGGACACTCAGATTTCTTGGCTGTCTTTGGACGTCCTTTGGCCGGCATGGTTGTTCGAAGGAAGGGATCGTAAACGATTCCGGACGTAGTGTAATAGGCTGAGCTGGTATGGCATGGACCCAGCGGCTGAATGAATGAATGAATGAATGAATGGGAGCGATGAGACAAAGGCTTGATTATGTAGTGTCGTGTGCAAACGTGGCTGATTGGCTGGGAAGGAGGATTGATTACAGTCATGGGTAGAAAGAGCCGATTGGCTAAGGGGATGACAGTGAAGATGTAAGGAAGGCAGATAGCTAGGTGTAATCACAAAACACATCTGTGATAAAACACAGATTCCACTTCAACACCAAATACAGTTTACCATATCAAATGCTTACTAAATCACCACATTATATACTCTTAATTCCAGTAGGTATAAAATTACAAAAAAAAATCTTAAAAATACAAAATGAAAGATATCCAAGTAAAATTGACAGTTTCGCAAAGTTGCCCCAAAAATTCAAAATTCCAGATTTCAACCTCATTGCAATATATTAAAAAAACCTAAGAACCTGTTTACTAAATATCAAAGCAATAAGACTGGTAAATTTTGAGAAACAATTTTTTTGACCAAAAATGAGAAATATTGCCCCCCCCCCCAAAATACAAATTGCAGATTCACTAATTTAAATATATCTATTAACATAAACCCTAGGAACCTGTACACTAGATATCAAAGCTACCAGATCAGAAGTTTTAGGAGAAAATTTTTTGACCAAAAAAGGCAAAAATTGCCCCAAAAATAAAAAAATTGCCAGTTTCAACATAACTTCAATACATTATATTGAGATTAATCTTAGATACCTGTATACCAAATATCAAAGCTATCAAATCAGTAGTTTTTGGATAAAAAAAAATTTTATCAAAAATTGGGAAAATTGCCCCAAAATTACAAATATGACAATATCAATACAATTTTTACAAACATGACTGAGGTCATCCTGAGGAACACTATATTAACTTTATGAAGTTTCAAGCAATCAGACGAGCGATTTCAGAGAACAAGATTTTTTTACTAAAAACGGAAAAAATACCCTAAAAATACAAACATGCAAATTTCATCCCAATTTTTGCACACATAATTTAGAATACGTAAAGAAATCTGCATACCAAGTTTCAACCAAATCTGACCAATGCTTACTGAGTTTTAGCCATTTGCAGGATTTTTCCTTTTTTCCCCTCATTTGCATATATTTGGCACTGACATGTTCATTTGAACAATACATCTCCACACCTAGGTGCACCTGTACACCAAATACTAAGCAGTTTAGGAGTTTTTGACGTGGACAGACATACATACATACATACATACATACATACATACATACATACATACAGACGACATTTTGTCACCTTATAAGAATACCTCCCATTTGCATACATGTACATATGCATATATGGGAGCTAAAAATTAAAAAAATAGTTTCTCAAAATCATATTTTTCATCTACGCAACAAATATCAAATCAGTAAGTACAGCGGTTCTCAAGATATTTGAGTGGACGGACGCCTCAGAAACGGACATACATACATACATACATACATACATACAGACTGATGCCAGACGCCGGACGGATACCCATCCCAACAGCTTCTATAGACTATAGTCTATAGTAGCTAAAAATATAACTAAATGGCCACCAGGCAGCCATATTGCATCAGATTGTGAAACCAATTGAAATGCATATCTAGTATTACATAATATGACAATACATCAATGTCATTGTATCAACTTTGAATAAATCGGTTGATAGATGTCTGCATTAAGGCTGCAGACATGAAAAACTCGTAATATAATGGCAGCCATGCAGCCATTATATTTGATCTCACTGTAAAAAAATAGAAGTGCATATGTATGACATAAGTCAATGTCCTTGTACCATTTTGGATAAAATCGGTTGTACCAACTTTGAATGATATTACTGGTGGAAATATGCCTGAGTTATGGCTCTGGACATGAAAAAACCGAAACAAAATGGCCGCCATGCAGCCATATTGAATCGTATCGTAAAACAAATTGACGTACATATGTATGACAAAGGTTGGTGTCCTTGTACCAACTTACAATAAAATCGGTTGAGATGTGCATGAGATATGGCTCCGTACATGAAAAAAATCGTAACAAAATGGCCGCCTGGCGGCCATATTGGATCACATCACAAAACAAATTGACGTGCATACGTATGACATAAGGAGTAATCCTTGTACCATGTTTGAATGAAATCGCTCTTGGCATCTCTGAGATATCTGCGTGAACGGACGGACAGACGCACTGACGGACACACACACACACACGCACGCACGCACGCATGGATGGACGGACATGACCAAACCTATAAGTCCCCCGGATGGTGTCCATGGGGACTGAAAATTATGAGTCTAAGGTTTTCTGCGAAGTAGAACCTGTCAAAAATGCTGACTCAGCAGATTTTTTATTGCTCTTGATGGAGTAAATATGTCATGTTGACTCATTGCTTGACCAGTATTCCACTTGTATTTTCATACGTTTGAAAGTCAATTGTGGAGGAATTTTTCCAAAATCTACATGACTACTGAAGAGAAATGACAATGTGTCAGTCTTAATCAGCCTTCTTTCAAAGTTGAAATATGCCACAAAGAATAAGGAACTGCAGTAAGAAAGGGAAACCAAATTTTGTCATCATATAGATCTTGTTTACTCTCTGCTCACTGTTCAGCAAATGCAACCTTACTAAAAATGACAATGTTCTTACAATTGTGTTAGTCCTCAGCCTTTTTAAGAAATTTATTTCTGCAATACAAGAATTCAGTGTATGTACAGATGTAGTCATGGCCTAAAGATTTTCATTAAGCATAATAAACTTGAGGTTTTGAAAGTTTGTTATCTTCATGATGGTACTGTAACTTTCTACATTCCAAAAAGTTACTTCAGGCAAGCACACCACTTATGAACTAAAAGATGTATCATTACATATGAATATACACGACTACAAAAGTTGTTGATGTGGGTAAACCGATCCAAAATAATGCAAGAACAGAAATCAACACATTGCCGAGCTCAATTCACATGCCTACCAAACACAGCAAATGTCAGTAAAGAAATCTGGAATCTGGTCACTAAAGGTATCATATGGAGTGTGCCTACAGAGTAGGAAATCTAAGCACCAAGAACTGACAGAGAGGTATATAGTAGATTATGCCACTCACTACAATTGTACTGACTGAAGAACAGACAATGGAATATATATGACTGATCCAAAAAGCACACTCTGCACCGGTATTTTGCAAGTGTAAGCTGAAAGTGTTCTCCAACTAAACAAGGCAAAGAATGACAAAATGAGAGGAGAGGATTATACATGTACTAAGTGTACTGTTATATGCAGAGAACACCCCTGCAACCTAAACTGGAATAAGTTAAAGTTTGAGTAAGGTACAGCTTTTATTACCAAACTTTTCTGAAACCAATTTATCTAATTATGCAATAACTTAAACCTGGCAGCACTGAGGCAGGTATACATGAGTAATATTTTTTCAAGGGTGCAAGATTAAGCAATTTTGTGACTGTTGCACAAGGTTTACCCCTTAAAAAAAGCGTATGGGCAAAACTAGCATGACAAACTAGCATGTACAAATACAAGTTCCCCTCCCATCTTACTGTTTTATACAATGAGCATTTTATGGATGTTCTGTATGTTTGCATGTTGAAACAGCCAACCTGTTAACCAATAACATTTGTGGTTTGTTGGTATCTGCAGCTCCGTATGTCAATGAAAAAGTAGTGTTGATCATGCACTCCTATTTTTTCAGGAAGATCTCGAGAGCAACTTCAAGGATTATGCCAACATTGCATGTGGTTGTCCACCATGGCAAGGCCAGTATTGTCTTAAACAAATTGCTACCAGTGCCAAGAGTGGTCTGGCATGACAGCCACCCTTAGTTCTACCATGATTATTGACAGTACAGACACAGCTAAAATCTGACACTTTGAAATATTGGATATCTATCTGAAGTTGTCAAGACACACAACTCTTAAAGGGGTGGTGTTGTCAGAACTGCGTGTGTGACTTTGTCTACAAACAATGTATTTCATGCATGATATCTAGATGCATCATGTCAAAATAGCTGCAACATTTAAAGTTTATGATGTTCATAAACATGTTTCAACTTTCATCAATCGCCAACGTACCCTAGATACAGTATTTACATCGGTGGTAGGGTCCTAGGCAACCTCTAAGCCGAGTTCCAACGACACCCTCCCTTTAAGATGCAATGTGGATGCAGAGTGATTCGTGAGTTCTGTTGTTATCCCCAAGCAATTTACCCAATTCTAATTGCTAAATTGGTAATAAAGGCAGTGAAATTTTATGCAAGACGGTGTCAACCAAAATATGATTGAAGATCAAGGTCCTCTTTCATGCTGCAGATAATACAATTGACATCTGATAAGTCTTTGAATTGCCCACCTGTCATTCTCATGGAGGGGGCCACTACTTATGAACAAATAGTATGCTACGTATGAAATAGCCACAGTTTGTCAATGATCAAGACAATTATTTATGTCATTAGAGCATAAATTGGTTTATTTACTAAATGAAAATAATGTTTGTGACAATTAATTACTAAATTCAAAAAGAAAATCTAGCTGACTGCACAATATATGGAAAAATTCAATGCAATGTAAAACAAGGCATGCCTTGAAAAATGTGTTTATTTACTAAATGAAAATAATGTTTGTGACAATTAATTACTAATTAAATAAATTAAATGCCATGTAAAACAAGGCATGCCTTGAAAAATCCCCCCACCCCGCTCAACAATCCCCTGTACTGTTTATGTACAAATATCACACAAATAATTGTGGTGACATGAATGTGTATGTATTTGCAACGCAGTCATTTTGTCACCGATGATATCAACATTAACACACTTTTAGTTTTATAGGGGTGGAAAGGAGAAGTTTCATGTTGACAGAAATTGCTGAGTTTAGTTTCATGCATGCATGATTCCAATTCAAATACCAAGAGGATATTGCATGACAATATATAAAACAGTCCTCCACGCGATATCAGTGATCATGAGTAGCACGCTCCTGGAAATAAACAACTTAAAATGCTCACACTTTCCTCAAGAAAATTTTAGATCATTTCCTTTTAAAAAAAAAATACAAATGTGGGATCTGACCATGCAAAAATTTGTACCACGGAAACAAATTTCCTTATATTTACCTACATGTGAAATTCAAACTGGCCACAATCTCAGTGTCAATTCTATGGGGGGAAAACTGAATTATTACATTACACAAAAATAGGCAGCGAAATGTTCTCGGCTAGCCTAAAAATTAGCCCACATGAGTGTAGGACCATAAAACAATTGTAAAAATTTGGGAGTTCCAATATCTGGGAAAGAATTCCTTAAGGCCTCACCCCAAATTTTTTTCTTAGGACAGGATATTTACAATCACACTTTTAAGCATGCTAACCCTAAAACTAACCCTAACCCTGATTCTAAACCACTCCAAAAGTTGTATTTGATGTACTTCTTCCAAGGAAAGTCCGCGATTAAAGTGATTTCCAGGGATGGAGGTGGAGGGGCCTAAAGGAGCTCTTGCCAATATCTGTCCTCGAGACGCATCTTCTTTTACATCCTTATTTTGCTCGGGTGGAAAAATTTTTCTCCTTTTTCTTTAATTTGATTGTTTGTTTGTTTTTTGTAGGTCACAATAAAACTTCTCCAATTTTAGAAGTAGTTAATACGCGTTTATTCTTCGTTGACACAGGCCTATATTTATGCAGTGGCCCAGTGGGTAAACAGCATGCGTGTTGCTGACTATACTATCGATGCTTGTCATTTTGACGATGACTTGGTTTTTCGTGTAGTCTCCGCAAGAAAGCCTGGTCATTAAAATATCAACAATATACCAAAGCGACGGAACAAGTGTCAGAATAAATAAAAACAGCAGTGTTTACTACGGAACAGTGCTGTGTATTTTGCACTATGCAGTACATGTACTTGGTTTTTTTCATGACAGTCGAGATGCGGGGAGTCTAAATATTAAACATACCTCTTTTTTCACAGTCCGCAGCAGCTTTTGCCGCAACTCGTCATCTGCAAAATTAAAATATGCCACTGTTTATCACTACTGAAGGAAAAAGAAATATACACTGTCATAAAACATTTTTCTGACTGGATTGGTTTACTTACCACTGACGGTCGCCATTTTGATTTGATTTCTGTGCGAGCAGATCAAACAATTCTACTGTGCATTATGCATGCAAAACAATTTACAACTTCCGGTTTTCGCCTGAACCATTTATCATTTGATCATGTCTGACGCAGGTGGTAGCAGCACTGCATGCAATGATCTCAGCTCAGTTTCGCCGCCTATGGCGCTATATCAAACGCAAACGCGGGTTCGAGCCATAGAGTAGGTGCACTGTTCTTGACCCGAGAACAACCCGAACTACTTCGGTTAGCGTTCGGGGAAAAGCCGAGGATTGTTCTCGGGTCGAGAACGTACTCATGTGAAAACCTAGGAGCAGACGAGAACAGGATGGCGGCAAAGACGGAAAGTTCTAAAAGGTAATTTTTCATAACAAGTTAAAACAAATCGAAATACGTGTTAGTGCATGTGCTAATGAACACGAATTAATCAGATGTGTTTGAAATTTTATTTTTCAAATTCTTGTCAAGAACCAGTTCAAAAATGACTTCATGTATTGCCTAGGGACGATTCAGAATTTACTTCCAGGGGAGGGTGGAGGATTTTCTATTTTCTGGGTGATTTTTTTCCACGCCCCCCCCCCAGTAAATTAAAGAAAAAAGCTATGCCCCCCCCTCATCTTTCCTGGGTTTTTTCCGTGCCCCCCCCCTAATATATACATGCATGCTTACACACTATAGACATATCCAGTCTAACAAGTTGCAGGAACTGTAGTGGACATTTAATCGATGATATAACAAGATGCTTCGCTGAAACATGCTGAATGAAATAGTTCCCGATTATGTTGTGTAAGCTTATGAGCTTTATGCGCTACCAAATTGATTGAGAAGTGGATATGTTAGTGCACACCCCCACCCCAAAAGGCACTTCAGATTCTGCAATTTTGACATCATGACTTAAGAAAGATGTTCACGTTTTCCTCTTTTTGTCGGCTTAATCTTTGACCCACATTGACACATTGCAAGTAGTTGCCTCACCTGAACTGAAGCATACGGCAAGTTGACTACAAAGTTGCATATTCCCAAAACATCATAACTACGGTAAAATGTTTTACAGAATTTGGTTGGAGACAATGATAAGCTCTTTTTTACAGTTATTTTGTTTTTGATATACAGCAAGAGTTTGGGGATTTCAAAATGATCTCTCAATCCCTTCTACGGTGATCTTTAATTATTTAATTGTCCGAAAATATAAAACAGGGGAGGTAGAAGAAAATGATCAAATAAATCAAATTCTTGTTCCCGGCATCTTGTGTCTATATCTAATGTGTCTCTGCCATTGGAGGGGCTTGGATAACTCGTGATTAGGTTTAGATTCAGATGGGCGAGAATCATGAATCTCAAGGTAAATACATGATGTTGTAGCTGAGAGACAACGTTTGAAATCAGGTCATTTATAGATCTGAGTCTTGCTGATTTTTACCTGGGTTATCAATTTCAAACTCTGGCCCGAAACCGCAACATTATAGTTTCAGCTACACTAAACCATACTAAAATGTCACCTTATTTCCATTCATTCATTCTGTATTGTGAAAAGCATATCGAGCAATAAATGATTGATGTTTATTCAATATTTATTTCTAGACACCCCTAAAAATCCAAGTACATGCCAAACTAATTTCACACTATATTTGTACACTTGGTATTTCTGGATACACTGGTTTATTTCTGGTATCAATGATTATTGATATATACTACTTATTTTTGCCTGCATTCAGTTGTACTCACAAAGATAAACTACCTCTTGCCAAATTACTCACAAAGATAAACTACCTCTTGCCAAATTTATTTCTTGTACTCTAGTTCCTTCCCCAGCAGCAGCTTCATCCAGTGTTTGCTGAGTTTTGTAATTTTTGCCTTACCACACTCCTTGAGTGTGTTGTTGAGCAATAAAGTATTAGTATTGAGTGTATTCATTCACGAATGTAGTATTTGAAATTTCATCATAATAAACAACACTCTTTGCTACACCGTTTTCTGGTTCTTGAAGGTGCCATAAATTGTTTTGAGAGAGTGGAGGTGCCACAGCTAAATTGTGTTGAAGAATGAATTACGCAGAGGATGATGAGAGTCATCGATAAAAGAACGAGTCAAGTGTTGAATTTATGACCTGAAATGATACAGAAGTGTTAAAAATTATAACTGTATAGAAGTGTTGAAAATTATAACTGGGCAAACGACAGGTCAAAGGTCTACCCTGGATAGCTTCGTGGAAATGTGTCAGAGCTTTCCCCCATTCAATAAGCTTATTTGCGTCATGATCGTTATTTTTTCATTTTGTGAGTTATAGGCCTAATACGTGATCAGTTGAAAACTGATCAATTCATTAAAACCTAATTTTATGACAATGACTTTCTGTCATATATTTTTGTTGTCATGTCCTGTTATAAAAACTGATGGTCACAAAGCTTGCTCAGTAGGTAATCCAACCTACCAATTTTCCAAACCCATCCTGAAACTTTCATTCATTTTATATGTTTTGCTTGAAATTCTACATAAAACTCACAATGTATTTGTACAAAGGTCTATCCTGGATTTCGTGGATATGTGCAGAACTTTCCCCCATTCAATCTTTGCTTCATCATCATGTTGTTTTTGTGAGTTGTAGGGCCTAATTTATACATTTAATCAGTTGAAAAAGGATCAATTCATTAAAAACTAATGACTTTCTGTAATATATATTTGTCGACGTGTCCTGTCATAAAAACTGATGGTAACAAAATCTACATACTCGTACTCAGTGGGTGATCCGACCAACTCATTTTCCAAACTCCTATATCCTGAAACTTCACTCGTTTTACAGGTTTTAATTCGATCTACATAAAACTTACCGTTTGTAAGATTTATGCATTAAAAAGTGACACTGTATATTTTAGTTTTCTGAGATATCCTGATATACATAAGGTCAGCTGCAAATAGAGGCAATAAAGCGATGGATGGATTTTATCGAACTTGATAGCCTACCACTCATAAGCGTCCTGTTTTTATAAAAATAGACGCATGATTCTACTATTGAGATCAAGGTGTCAGCATGGTGTTGAATCTCAACTATTTTGGAACATTTTTGAATAGAAACATGCAATTACCACCATCCACGTCATCGTTCGAAAGCGGTTTGGCAGATATGGATGCAAATTATCGGACAGGGCCTCACACTCTCAGCCTTCGATCGACTTTTTAGCCAGGCAACACGGTGCTGCGAGCACCTCTGACGACTATGGGCCGGGTGGTCTATGCTGACATCCTTCACCTCCAGTGGGGACAAACATGGCCATGGTACAATGCAATGCTTTACGATAAGCACAGTGTGTGAACCCCGGGGTGTGAACTAAATCAGGGAGCAAGTTTGATGGATCGCATATCAAAGCTTTAAAAAACGATATCGGCCGACCATTCTCATATCACCATTCTCAGGACTCATTTCATTGAAAACGAAAGATGTCTATCAAGTGTTATCGGGACCACAGGTTACGCATGGGTGCAGCGTTGCTTCAACTTGGATATTAGAGAGGTTCGGCTACACGTTTTACGTGAACGTGAACGCGTAGAATCCACGTTGGCGTTGGCGTACACGTTCGCGTGCAAAAGTCCGTTTGGCTACACATTACGCCAACCGTTCTTGTGGCACGCGCAAGAAATGATTCGGCCCGGCTTGGGCCCGCGTAGTCTGTTTCCGCATCACAGGGATAGCTCAATGGTTTGCCCATATGCCGCAAATCGACGAAGAAATTGCAAATAAAAATAACGAAAATACATGAATATCTTTGAGGATGTCACTATCATATATCCAACTAACAACTGCATGAATGATTCACAGTTTATATCATGTTTTGATACCTAAAGATGAGAATAAATTTACACGTTTACAAATTACGTGAAAACAGCTGTCTCCATGTAAATACGCGACGCCGCCTCCATGTACGTGAAGAACGTACGCAAAAGTCGATGACATCATCGCAGAAATTCGTGACGTTACGCGTTCACGTTCGCGTAAAACGTGTAGCCGAACCTCTCTATTATAGTCGATCGAATTCGGCCCTGGATCGAAGTTTGTTGCCGCGCCGAAGGCTGAACCTCGGGACTGACTGGTGTAAAGCGGTACCGAGGTTCGGCCTTCGGCCTCATACTTTCGATCGACTACCAAGCAACCGTGACGCTGTACGCACCATGTACCACCTGCACCTGTGATCGATATCAGTTCACTTCACTACTACTATTACTAACGCGTACATCCTACGGTACACGGTAATTGCGGTCCTACTAAATACTGCTCGTCACTGCCCGTCACTGCCCGTCAGGGCTAGAGGCAAAATTGGGCTTTCAATTACCGAAATAAGTCAATAACTAAACACCACTGACCCATACAACATATAAATATCCTACAAATTGATCGTCAAAGCCACCAATGCGTCGATTTACAACCCCAAAATTACTTCCGTAAACCGTCCCTGGCAAGCCGCCATCTTGCTTTTTGGACTATACTATTTTGGGGGACAGGGGTCGCAGCTTCGGTGTACGCACGTTCATAAATGAACGACAGCTGCAACTGCCAGAGGTTGGATGAAGTTTTAGGGGAAGGGGGGAGGGCACGAATTATTGGGTAAATTTTTTTAAGTGTATATGTCAGTCTGGCATATTAATACATGCAATATATTGACAGTGACAACTTCTTGAGGAAATACCACAGGCGTGATGTTTTGTGGGTAGTTTCTATGAGTGTAGTTTATGCTACGTTCCGATGTTCTCTTCCGTAGCCTAATCACCAAGGTAAGAAACAGAATTATCCGGCCTGCCAAGAAAACTGCACGTTCTAGTCGAAAAAT
The DNA here is from genome assembly GCF_041260155.1 of Ptychodera flava. Classification (NCBI taxonomy): domain Eukaryota; kingdom Metazoa; phylum Hemichordata; class Enteropneusta; family Ptychoderidae; genus Ptychodera; species Ptychodera flava. The sequence continues at coordinate 1,231,791 of NW_027248362.1, forward strand.
AAACACAAATCCTACATTGAGTTACCTAGTTAGATGCAGAAGGATCTTGGCTGTCCAAAAAAACACGCTCATGTCACGATAAAATGAAAACTTTCGAAGAAATCTGCCGCGTTTTGACAACATCGGCGTTTCTGATAGCCACCGTTGTAATAACACAACTCATTATCATAATGGACGGTGTCTGCACATAGAAAGTGGTGAATCTCAGTCTGATGCCGTTGATGGCGTTGCTCACGGACCAATCAGCGATGCGGACGGCGTACAATTATGATAATGAGTTGCGTTATTACAACGGTGGACGCCAGAAATGCCTAGTTTGTCAAAACACGGCAGATTTCTCCTAAAGTTGTCATTTTATCGTGACATGAGAGTGTTTTTTGGATAGTAGAGAGCCTTCCGCGTCGAACGAGGTAACTGACTGTAGGATTCGTGTTTATTTTTTGACTAGAACAGGCTGTATGGGCTGAACGGGCTGTAGATGGGATTATCTTGAAATGAAGTTGACATTGCCAAAATTATGCAAATGAGCTTAAAAAATGTGAAAATGGTCAACAATTAATAACTCAAGAACCACTGTTCTGATTGCTTTCAATATTAGTATGCAAGTACCTCAGGTGGACCTCATACAGTATTATGTATTTTGTGAAGATATCTTGATTTTTCTAATTTTGTTGATTTTTTTTGGTAATTTTTCCTCATTTTTGATAAAAATTCTTTTTCTCTGAAATTGCTTGCCAAATTGCTTTCAAAATTGGGTATGGTGTTTGAAAGGGTGTTACCTTCCTAATCTGTTGAAATTATGACAAAATGAGAAAAATTATCTTTTTGGGGCAATTTTTGTCATTTTTGGTAGAGAAAAGTTGTTCTCAAATTTACTTGTCTGATAGTTTGGCAACTTGGTGTTACAGTCCCTAGGGATGTTATGAGATAAATCTTTTGCTCAAAGTATTGAGGAACCCCCAAATTTGTATTTTTTAGGCAATTTTCTCAGTCTGTGACCTTAAATGACCTATACTTACCTACCTAGGGTGTGTTTTTGAATGGTAGTGACAACTGTTAACATAATTTTGTCATATTTGTTATTGATTTGTAGTGAAATTTGATCTGAGAAAGAAAATCTGAGGGTAATTTTTTTGTTGAGGAAGAATTTATTTGCAAGATGTCTATGTAAGACACACAAGATCTGATAAAAAATTGGATTAGGCATAATTCTATACTTCATGCTTACTCCATGGAATTTCACTGTTTACACTGAAGTATTGGTGGTGATATCATTAATTAAACATCGCCTTAGGGGTCATGTGTAGTACTGGTAAAATTAATTAAACATCCCAGTAGGGGTCAAGTGTTAAAGACACATAAGCTGCATCATTTCAAATAATTGTTTATGTGATTTCAAATTAAAAGAATCTTTAGCCAAGTTCTTCCCATAGTGTGGCAACAGAAAATTGTCAGATATTGGTAAAGAACACATAGTTTGGGTTTTTTGACAATAAAATTATTTTTGACTTACAAGCCAAATATGGCTTTCATCAGTGCAAACACATTAAAATGTGCTTGAATTTGATAGACCAAGTCTACTGCCAAGGAATGATGATGTATCATTTTAGATATAATTATATGACTTAATGACAGGAATGCAAAAGACTTAATGACAGGAATGCAAAACATATGATAAAGCAAGTTTTTAAACATATCTTCAAAAATTTGATGATACACTTGGAAGCAAAGTGCAGAACAGATACAGCCAATGGGGACAAACTACGGAAATTTTGAACAGAAGTACATGTGGCTATTGCTTAGTCACTTAATTGGGTTTTACCAATACTTTGTTCCAAATTAACCTTTTGGTAGTAAACTGTATACAAATCCTAGGGATGTTCTGATACATTTTTTTGGTGAATTATCAAATAACATTGGATTTGCTTTAACATTCGCTTTGGGTCAATCTTAACAGGTGCAGCTAGCTGGCAGGGTACGTTTACCCATTCTGGACACCTGATACCACCACTATTTCGTGGTTCAAGATGACCCCATTTCCTTTGTCATTTTTCGATATATTCCTTGGACCTGCTAAATTTTATAGCTACCTAGAATGATAATGATTATTGGACCTGTGTTGATGTCTACATTTTTGTATTTTACTCAAACTGTTCACAAACGTAATACTAGTTTGTATTTTGTACAAATGTTTACCTGTAGCCTTAAATGACCTATAGTATGTGAATCAAGAACAATATTGAAGATGGTGATCATAATGTAGTTGTATTCTCTTAGTTTGTAACGAAATTTGATGCAGAAAACACATTTGAGGTACACAGAGTTGATGTGAGTTTGGTGAAATATGCAATCATCAGCTGGAACAGGTCAGTTGACACCAAGCAATAGGTAGTCCATAAAAACTTTCAAATGAAGAACATTTCTTGATTGCTATACTCGAAAAATAATTTATGTTGTAAAATAACTGAAATATGTAATCATTAGCTGAACCAACTCCACTCACACGGAGCAAAATTCACCATATCTTATGAATACCTTACAGTACATGTTTTAATCCAGACTTTAAATTTACAAAAAGTTTTCATATTACAGCTCAAGTGTTACAGCTCATTGGCGGTATTTTTGTCATTTTTGGTCAGAAATTTGTTTCTCCATAATTACAAGTCCAAATGCTTTGAAATTTGATTTTTACAACATTAGAGTCATCCTTATTGTAACTAACCAATATCATGTCGAAAATACTAATGTTTTATTTTTGAGGCAATTTTTCTCATTTTTGGTTTTAAATAGACTATTCTCATAATGTGTGAAAACTATGTGAAAATATCAGAAGTGTAGTTTTTGAGTGATTTTTATCCTTGATTATTTTAAATTTTATACAGCTTAAAAAAAAAACTTGCCATTTAATCAGGTGGCAGCTGTAAGTAGTGTTTACACAGAAATTCCTTTGGTATAGACTGCTGTGAGGGTTAAGTAAACATGGGTGATTTTTTTATTAAAAACATAGTCCAGAAAAACTGTTTCAAAAGAAGAACAGTTTTTTATTGCTATACTTGAAAAATAATTTATGTTGTAAATTTAGTGAAATATGCAATCATTAGCTGAACCAACTCAACTAACTGTATGCTGCAAAATTTACCATATCTTAGGAATACCTTACAGTACATGCTTTAATCCAGACTTTAAATTTACAAAAAGTTTACAAATTACAGATTAAGTATTTACTCTTTAATATACAAATGTGAGCTAACGTCGTATAATTCCAGGTGGTATTTTTGTGTAGTTGCTCGTGGCAGCCATAAATGACTTCCAAATGACGAACTTATTTGCTTTATATATGATTGTTAGCTGTATTTGCAACTTGTCTGTAGTCATGTCCTATCAAAAGAGATTAATACAAGATAGAGCTCCATTGTCGATACCTGGCCAACGGACTAACTGTTTTGTGCATATTGTTCAAAAAATCACTTAAAATTGTCACAAACTGGACGGCTTAAGCTTTGTAACTTTAAAATATGGACTTTTCCCAATAAGACTATATATGTTTGGAAAGGCCAATTTCAGAGCTTTCAAACAGTATAACATTTATATGGTTTCATAATTCATGGTTCAAGGCAGAACGGGAAACATTACCCCTACCCCTTATATTATAATTTTGTTTAAAAAATCACTTAAAATTGACACACACTGAAAGGCATAAGCTTTGTAACTTTAAAATATGGACTTTTCCCAATAAGACTATACATGTTTGGAAAGGCCCATTCAGAGCTTTCAAACAGTATAACATTTATATGGTTTCATAATTCATGGTTTGAGGCAGAAAGGGAAACATTACCCCTACCCCATATATTGTAATTTCGTTCTTAAAAATGACTTAAAATTGACACAAACTGAAAGGTTTAAGCTTTGTAACTTTAAAATATGGACTTTTCCCAATAAAACTATACATGTTTGGAAAGGCCAATTCAGAGCTTTCAAACAGTATAACATTTATATGGTTTCATAATTCATAGGTTCGAGGCAGAAAGGGAAACATTACCCCTACCCCATATGTTGTAATTTCGTTCTTAAAAATGACTTAAAATTGACACAAACTGAAAGGTTTAAGCTTTGTAACTTTAAATATGGACTTTTCCCAATAAAACTATACATGTTTGGAAAGGCCATTTCAGAGCTTTCAAACAGTATAACATTTATATGGTTTCATAATTCATGGTTTCGAGGCAGAAAGGGAAACATTACCCCTACCCCATATGTTGTAATTTCGTTCTTAAAAATCACTTAAAATTGACACAAGCTGAAAGGCATAAGCTTTGTAAGTTTAAATATGGACTTTTCCAATAAAACTATACATGTTTGGAAAGGCCCATTTCAGAGCTTTCAAACAGTATAACATTTATATGGTTTCGTAATTCATGATTCGAGGCAGAAAGGGAAACATTACCCCTACCCCATATGTTGTAATTTCGTTCTTAAAAAATCACTTAAAATCGACACAAACCGAAAGGTTTAAGCTTTGTAACTTGAAATATGCAATTTTCCCCATAAATCTATATATTTTTAGAAAGGTCTGATGCAGCACTTTCAAAAAATGTAACATTTTTATGGTTTCATCATTCATGATTCGAAACAGAAAGGGAAACATTACCCCTACCCCTTATGTTACACACGGATATGTGGCATACCGCGTAATAAGAAAACAAGCTCATGCACCCACTAAATCTCAAGACACATACTTTTAATCTTGTTTTTCTTGTTTATTGCACTGAGTTCTTCCAAAAAATATATAAATACCTTATGAAAAATTGTTTGGAGGAACGGGAACTTAATTATTGGGTGTGAAATTTAGCAAATTTTACGATTTACGGCCAATGACCGATATAAAGTCTAATCGACGTTCGAATATTAATTAATCCCTATTAAGTTATATATCAATGAAAAGGCCATGATCTTGGCTTTCTAAAAATGTAACGTTTATAGTATTTTATTGTTTCTGTTTCCGTCGAGCGGTAGATACATGACCCCTACCCCATCGTTGAAATCCAAGATGGCGGCCAAGATGGCGGCAAAGATGGCGCCAAATGAACCCCGTTGGACACGATTTGATTTTGGGAACATCAAAATTCATTAAATATAGACCCTAAGGATTACAAAAATGTAGGTTAAAAAAATACATCCTTGGGGTGCATGGGAACCCTACCTTCCGACTAGACTAATAGGGGGGGTCAGTGTGTTTTTGAATTTTGACACAGGCTCATCATTGCCTAAAATGCTAGTGTCAGCCACAAATTTCTTCATTCAGTTGTATTTTTCGGCGCACCCTTTGGGCGCGTAACTTTAATAATCAGTCATATTTTTCAGCACGCCCAACTTTAACATATCAAGCATACATACATCAGAGATATCTGTATGTTCAATATTTTTCAGCGTGCTCTTCAAGCTCATTACTTTAATATATCAGACATTTTTCAGCATGCCCTTCAGGTGCATGACTTTAATATACAAGGCATATATATCAGAGATATCAGGATGTTTCATATTTTTCGGCGCGCCCTTCGGGCGCCATACTTTAATAAATCAGAGATATCTTGATGTTTGCTAAGTGAAAGTGTACATTATGAAATCTGCATTTCATATGAAAAGGATGACAAATTCCTGATACTTTTCTGTTCTCTCTATGAGAATTCAGTATGAGAAAGCAACATGCACAATATTTCACAATATATATTTGATACAGTGACTTATTTTAGAGATAGAAAAATGACAAGATATCTTTCCTTCTCATTGATGCAATTATTTTCCTTTGTTTCACAGGTTTTCTGTAGAAAGATGCTTTTTATGAACAAAATAACAGTTAAAAAAGGCAGTTTTTGTCATTATTAGCTGTGCTTTTATGGTTTCAATGTTACAAGAAAAGGTCCTCTCAGACACTGTACACATCAGAATTTGGCTAAAAAAGCTCTCTATGGCTCCTCAGGAGATTTAATTGGATGGTTGGCAAGTCTTAACACCCATCAAAGTTTTTGATTCACTGCTTTTTCCTCTTTGATATTAATGATTGACATCCATTTCTGTACAACAGTTCAGGACATCTGGTTAAGCATAGAAAGTGTGAAATACATTCACAGCTCATTCAAATACAGCTCATTCAAAATGTACTGTATTAAACTTTAAGATTGACACTTTGAAATTCCTATCTTACAACTGACATGTAACAATTTCACTAAAACATAGAATGACTATTTAAAATATAAATATATGTAAAATGTAAAATATAATATATATATATATATATATATATATATATATATATATATATATATATATATATATATAATATATATATATATATATATATATATATATATATATATATATATAATGTCCACCTTTTGTTTTACCTATGTCGCGCGCCCGGGGGGGGGGTCACCCTGTTTTCGAAATTTGGAATAGGGGGGGGTCACCCTGTTTTCAAAATTTGGAATGGGGGGTCAGCCACTTTTTGACGTCGGCAAAAAATAATCCACCGCCCCGGCCCCCCCCCAGGCCGAAGAAACTGACCAGTCCCTAAACTTGTGGTATTTGGCGGGCCGTCTGCAAATTTATACATTTCCGCGCGTAAACTCTACTTGAGAGTTCGATGACTCCTATGGTGATACCACGCCAGGGGGCGCACACCGATACACTCGTAACATGTCGAGTTTAATACTTTTTGTCGTTAGGCGCAGGTAATTCTTCATTCAAACTGCGAAATAGTGATAAACATACAAATCTGCAAGATACCCTAGAGGTTAAATCAATCAAGATGTGCCAATTCTAAGCCATTTATTTGTTTTCCTTCGGCATCAAAAAACTGCAGAAGTGCATAGGGTAAGCGACGGGGGTCATGTATCAATGGCGTTCGAAAATTGTGTCAGGCAGTAAATGGAAGAGCGTCACTCACGCGCTCGACCAACCGAGTAAAAAATACAGAAAAGTGCAATTTCTGCTGAAAATTGAAGAAATTAGCGCATGAAAATATTCTAAATTTAATGATATATAAATTAGGGGTTACCGACTCCAATTTTGTTTTGCAAAAATCGCGTTAATTAACCATTTACCACCGGAACCTCCAACGGGGGTGCCGACGACTGACGGAATAAATAAACTTTCATTTCTCTTGCGAGACTGAAACAGGAGTTTAAATAATCGCATTTTTAGTCCCCACGGACACTGTCCGGGGGGACTTATAGGATTGGTCATGTCCGTGCGTATGTGCGTCCGTCCGTCCGTGTGTCCGTCCATCCGTCCATTCACGCAGATATCTTAGAGATGCCTGATTGATTTCATTCAAAATTGGTACAAGGATTACTTCATATGTCATACAGATGCACGTCGATTTGTTTTGTGATACGATCCAATATGGCCGCCAGGTGGCCATACGATTTTTTCATGTAGAGAGCCATAATTCAGGCATGTTTCAACTGATTTTATTCAAAGTTGGTACAAGGACATTGACCAATGTCACAGATATGCACGTCAATTCTTTTTGTGATACGATCCAATATGGCCGCCGTGCGGCCATTTTGTTACGATTTTTTCATGTACAGAGCCATAACTCAGGCATATCTCAACTGATTTTATTCAAACTTGGTACAAGGACATTGACCTATATCAGACATATGCACGTCAATTTGTTTTGTGATACGATCCAATATGGTCGCCAGGCAGCCATTTTATTACGATTTTTTTCATATACAGAGCCATTACTCAGGCATGTTTCTACAGATTTTTTTCAAAGTTGGTACAAGGACATTGACCAATGTCATAGCTATGCACATCAATTTGTTTTGTGATACAATCCAATATGGCCGCCATGCGGCCATTTTGTTACAATTTTTTCATGTACAGAGCCATAACTCAGGCATATCTCAACCAATTTTATTCAAACTTGGTACAAGGACATCGACCTATGTCATACACATACACATTGACTTGTTTTGTGATACGATCCAATATGGCCGCCGTGTGGCCATTTTATTACGTTTTTTCATGTCCAGAACCATAACTCAGACATGTATCAAGCAAATTTATTCAAAGTTGGTACAAGGAGATTGACCAATGTCATACATATGCATGTTAATTTGTTTTGTGATACGATCCAATATGGCTGCTGTGCGGCCATTTTGTTATGATTTTTTCATGTACAAAGCCATAACTCAGGCATATTTCAACCGATTTTAATCAAAGTCGGTACAAGGACTTTGACCTATGTCATACATATGCACATTGATTTGTTTTGTGATTCGATCCAATATGGCCACCATGTGGCCATTTTATTACGATTTTTTCATGTCCTGAACTACAACTCAGACATGTATCAAGTGAATTTATTCAAAATTATTTTTATCACAGACCTTATGAAGAGGACTCTATCCTCTCTGAGGACCTGTAATCAAAGCACCCATTAACAAGTGGGGACTGTGTCATCAACGATGACTTGTTAGTCAAATTTCGGGATTTTTATCACACAATTTGTATACCACCATATTCCTGAAATCGTAGAGAACCTGGAGCCCCAAAATTACGCCGTTCTTCGACCTATAGCGCGAGATCGGGGCAAAATAAGAAACGAGATTACAATCGTGCACCGGGAAAAGATTTTACTATATAGGAGTAACAAATCATTTCAGGGTTATGTGACTATAAAAAGAATGATTTGCAGGGACTGCAAGTGGCACACTTTTGGAAAGGGTAGCAATAAACATATCTGGTTGTAAATTTCTGAAGAAAAGTTAACTACTAAATATGAATACTTTTATCGTTATGTCTCACTGATACATAAGATGCACACAAAGACAAGCAAAGATGTCAGTTGAAAATGGTGAACAGAAAATCAGAGGAGCAGATAATTGGCAAAGTGATATACATCTTGAAGTTTAATGGTACATCATTTGCAGATATCCAGATATTTCTGGAAAGTGAGATGTACATGTACATGCATAAGTTCAGCATACATTTTCATTTGATGATGCTGAATATTTGCAGACTCACGGTGAAAGTTTTAAACATAGGAATTAAAATTGGTGAAAGCCAACTTGTTTTTTAATTTTCTCTTTTTTTTCTAATTTGGTTGTCATAAAACCAAGTAGCTGCCACTGAAAGCAAAAATGCTGAGGAATATTTTAGAACATTTCTTGAACAAAACACCTTATCCAAAACATGAATTCACATGTTATTCTGCTCATTCCATTCACAATCCAATGTTCATATTAAAATGCAGATATTAACCCTGTGTAAGTCAAAGTTCACATTTTGTCAGCAGTATTTTTCAAAATTGACAGAGCATTCATATTTCAAATTTTTTTAACAAACTTTAATTTTAAAATAGTCATGATGCGCATGTTTTCAGATGACACGAAACAATACATGTTAATTTGGTTTTTTTGCCTTTTCTGCCAGCCGCCACTGAGAAATCTTTGATTATACATATCAGAATGAATGGGACACAAAGTATTAGCATCAATACACAATGTGTAAGCCTATCCACATTTCTCCTAGCCTCATACACACTGAGATCACTTCTTGGACTACAGCAAATTTCTTGTGTACACAATATTTCAACAATACGACACCATAGCATTGATGCAGTGCCACATGATCTTCTAGATGCACATACAGGATTATTGGAAAATCAACCCTTTTGTAAATTTTTCACCATATATTTTTGACAGTAATACATAATATTTTTATTTTCAACATTAAAAAACTATTCGCTGAAAAGCAACTTGAAGATGAGACGGCCATAAATTTATTTTCAAAAAAGTTTATAGTAGATGTAAGCACTGTAAAAAGTTATGTAGAACATTTAAAAAATTTAGAAAGGGTAAAATTGATGAGAATGAAACATAGAAAAAAGGAGCAGAAAAGAAGAGAGGATAAAAAATACGAGGACTATGACTGGTTAAAGTTGCTCTTGAGTGGGAACCTTCAAAATTTAAACGTAAAAGAATTAGATAAATACCTTGATAAACATAAATTACCAAAACAAAAAAATTGAAAGCTGAAAAAGTTCAAATTATAACCGCACATATACATGCACAACCTTCATTCAATTTAAGAAAACTGTCCGGGAAAGATATTGTAACAACTTATGTCACAGATGAGTCAGAGTCAGATAGCAGTGACTCTGAATTGGAAACCTCTGTCAATGGAGTCATTGAGAGTGATGATGATGGTGTTGGTTCTGAATATGATAGTGACACAGACACTGACACTGACAAAATCCCAGAGAACCAACGTGACCATGTTACTTTAAGAAGTGGCAGAGTAGCAAGTTGTTTTGTTTTGAATTAAGGTGAAGCTGCATGTTGCCAACACAGTTTTTTTCAAAGCAATATTTCTCCAGTCATCAAAGATGACAAGGAAACCCCCTCATACCATATATTTTCAAAAAGCAGAGACTCTATAGTTTAGTATGGTAGCAGTAGTGTACTCAAAGGATGAAGTGGGTGTATATTTAGGGTAAAAAACCTCATTTTTGGTATTAATGATAAAAATTAATTTAAGTCAAAAAGTAGACAGTATTTTCTGAAATGTAATATTTCACTTGAAAGGAGAGTATATGTAGAAAAAAACAACTAATTTATTTGGCATTATCCATCCTCACTTTAAAATTGTAGGGCTTTAAAGACTAACACTCTAATAATTGATTAAAATCATGATCAGCAAAATTAAAATGCCACTTATTCAAAATGCCTCTTATTAAAAATGTAAGAGCTTTATTGCCAAACAAAACCAATTGATAGTCGTTTTGTTATATAGCATTTAAAAAACATAATGTGAAAAGTTCAGAAAATTTGACCCAGCTGGAGTGGAGTTAAATTTTTGGAAATTTTCAAATTGGGGGGAAAAAGAAGCCAAGAAATCGGGTGATTTGCATACATTTGCATAAATTAACACTTCTTTATCACACAACTTTCAACTGCTTTACAAGCTACAAGGTAAACCCAACCTTAAAAGGACATTTGCTGTAATTTTTTCGCATTTGTTCAATGTTCATCTCTGTGTATCAGCATTTGTTTGTTATTCTATCAGTACATAGAACACCCAATGCTGTATTTAGCAACATACCAGTGTGAACATAAATGACCATTGTTATTGTTGACAAATGAATTCTAGTCTGGACTTGATCCAAGATCTCTTTTCAACAAAAACAACCCTGACTGTTCACTGTATGGTTTGTGTTGACATGCTAAATACTGGACATTTCATGACGCTTCAGGGAGGAGAACAATAACCTACAGTAGATGCATAAAACAAACCACTGTGAATATTACCGAATTTGGCAGCTAAAGGAGTTTAACTAAACATGTTGAGTTTATCTGTCATCCAGGTAGTGTCTATGGTTCTCTTTTGTAGAGATCAGAAATTCTGGGCAAATATTGAATTGATGTTTTTTTTCCTTGGCCCCCCTAAAAGATTGTGGTATTTTTGTCTGGCCCCCCTAATTTTTCTTGGGAAAAATGGGTGGCCCCCCTGAAAATCCTCTTCCCCCCCCCCCCCCCCCCCCCCCCCCCCGGAAGTAAATTCTGAACTGGTCCCTAGCTAGGTCCCATCCGTGGAATATTACGGCTGTAGTTCAGTAGTTGTAGCTTGTACGTTGATTTTCCATTGACAAAATATTTGCTTTTACAAGGCATTGTTTTATCTGCTGTCAACAATGCTCACCTACCGCCGTCTGTCTTCATTTTTGAAGCCGATTGCGTGAATATATTATATTTTTTTTGTATGTTCAAATCCCCAGTGATGATGAAATTGTCAATTTGGATGTTGTGTACAATGATAAAACGTACACAATACGAACTGGTCGGAGGAATGCTGATAAAATTCAAAGCGGTGAGTAAAGTCAACACACTTTCATGATTTTTCAGTTCCTTCTTTATTTCTGTGGCTTCACTTGTTTCCTTGTAAGTTATATTTAAGGAAAATGATTCGCGCGGTGTCTTGTGTTGTGATACACCTTTGTCAGGGTATGTAAATCATTAATTTTAATTGAGTTATAGGCTATGATTTAATATTTTAGCAAACCATTTTTTTCATCAAGATTTTTTTTCAATTTTTTTGGTAAAAAAATTAGTGAGAAGAGTTTTCTGCTATATTGGCATAAGTCTATGGAACTGATCATCAGGGTGAAATTTATTTGTCCTAAAAATGTTGGTTTTGTGATATCAAAATTAAATTCAAAATTGAAAAAAATTGTTGTTTTATTGTTGTCACTGTAGGAATAGAGATGTGAATGACCTTAGGAAATGAAACGAATCATGGCAAAACATGATCCCGGGCAATATGACTCTGGGTCCTGTATACAACTTACCTTTAATACTTCTATAAGAATAACAGTATTTATACTTGGGCAATTCTGTAAGTCAAAGTGAATGTAATTATTTTCAATAGATTCAAACTTCTTGCTTGGCATCATGAAACAAGCTACAACAAATGAAATCAACAAACACACTGGCAATGGAGCACCCCAGCAACAACATTCAACAACAAGTCAATGTGATGTACCAATAAGTCATGTCAGTGATAAAGCTGGAGCTGACCAACAAGTCATTGATACCCCTACAAAGTGGCCAAAGGGAGCAGCTACAGCTTTAGTTCAGTTACGGCTGAATAAGGACAAAGTGTTTCATAAACACAAGGTATACAAGCTCACAAAATTAAATGTCATGTATACATATGCAAATAGTTATTCATGTATACTATAATATGTTTTTATCTGTCCATATATATCTAGTTATTTGTATGTATCACTGTTTGTGCAGTGTTCGCGCTACCGCTCGCCAGACGGCAAAATGGCGAATTGATTCACTCATTGGCGACTCAGACGGTCAGAACAATCGCCAGACTGGCGACTCAAAATTTGTACGTTCGGTCACTTTGTTCTACGATGTTCTGTTGCATTGCGGTGTTTTGTTTTACTTCTTGGGAAGTCTTCCGCCATAGTACTATCTTACTCATCTAAGTATAAGCCCTGCCACTGTTTTCAGAGTATAATGGGTCAAACAAGTTGGTAAAATTACTTTTCAGATACAAGAAGCTAATGGGACATCGAAGTTCCCGTGATAGTATCATGAGCAAAATGGCACGTATACCCAATACATGTACTTGTGCCCCTCCGAAATGTCCCCCGTTACCTAAATAGAATAGTCCCACTCCAGTTACGTCCGCCATTATGCATTGTCACGTTCACGCTGTCCTGTTTTCCCGGGAGGTTGTCATAGTCCAAGTCTAAACATGCAATTTCAGTTGTTTTCAGCGATCATCCTTTCATCTGTGAAGAGCGGTTTTACCGGTGACCATTACAATTTTCTCTGCTATGCTGTTGTTTTAACAAGACACGGACCGTTTGATCTTGGAAAGTAGAGTTGCTTTTACGTGCAGCCAATGCACATGCCAGTTCACGGGTTCACACCATGCTCTTGAACGTGAATGGCAGCACACATGATGTCTTTGTTTCACGTTTATATTTTATCTCAAGGTATGATTCAAGCTGAAATGTCACCAAAATGTCACTTCTATATCGAGGGATTGTGCAAACCAGTTTGATTTAAAACAGCTTTGTAAAACACTGTTTACTTAGCTTGGAAATTGTTACTGAGTTTTGCTGTCTTTTGGCCATGCACGGACGTGTATCAATATCAGTGTGATCATGGCATGCCATGCCACGTTCATGAAGATCTTGAGGATGTTACTCTTTTCTGTATTTTTTTGTACTTCACAATTTCTTTGGATGACATTTGAAAGTTCAAGTGGTGTTCAATAGTCATGCATGAGTTTTGATACGAAGCATTCTTTTTATTGAACTATTAAAGCAGCACTGAGGATACATATGATGATGAGAAAGTGGCAGACCTGAAATATTTGGTTATCATTACTCTTGAGTATTTAATGATATCACCTTTGACCCTTGGAGATGAATGTGTGTGACCCTTGACCTCACCTCTCAAAAGAAAAATCTGGCTACTTATGTTCACACTGTATTAGCCAAAAAGGCTAATCAGCTTGAGTAGCCAGAGCAAACCCTGTTGTGTAAAGTGTACACGTATTTATTTAGTGTGTTTATCCATTTATCCATCTATCCTGCCATCCATTCATTCAAAATTAGCATATTCATACTTTAGAAATATTTTTGCCGTTCGAAATTCTGCTTATCATAAATCACTTGTCTAATTGATACTGTCAAAGTAAACTAGATGTTGTATATTTTTTGCTATTGTGAAAGAGGAAAAAATTATTTCACTTAATGGTTGATCAAATTAAAAGTTCAAGGTTATTGCTTTCTGGAATGTTCTGCATTCAGATTCCTAATGATGGAGATCTTGGTTTCTGTGCAGTGTCTGTTAGGGACTGGTCAGTTTCTTCGGCCTTGGGGGGCCAGTGGATTCATGGGGGGGTCACCCTGTTTTTGACTTTGGTGATAGGGGGGTCACCATGTTTTTGAAATGTCCAATAGGGTGTGTCAGTCTGTTTTTGAATTTCGACACAGGCTCATCATTGCCTAGAATGCATCGTGTCAGCCACAGATTTCATCATTCAGTTGCATTTTTCGGCTCGCCCTTTGGGCGCATAACTTTAATAAGACTTTCATATTTTCCTCCACGCCCTTCGAGCGCCATACTTTAATAAATCAGGGATATATGCCAGAGATATCTTGATGTTTGCTAAGTGAAAATGTACCGTTATAAAATCTGCATTTCATATGAAAACCATGACAAATTCTTGATACTTTTCTGTTCTCTCTATGAGAATTCAGTATGAGAAAGCAACATAAACAAATATTTCACAATATATATTTGATACAGTGACGTATTTTAGAGATAGAAAAATTACAAGATATTTTTCGCTTTCATTGATGCAACTGTTTTCCTTTGTGTCTCAGGTTTTCTGTAGAATGATGCTTTTTTATGACCAAAATAACAGTTAAAAAAGGCAGTTTTTGTCATTATTAGCTGTGCGTTCATGGTTTCAATGTTACAAGTAAAGGTCATGTCAGACACTGCACACATCAGATTTGGCTAAAATGCCTCTCTATTGCTGTTCAGGAGATTTAATTTTAGTCCTTTGGGCCCTGTGGACCCAAAGTATGGTGCGGCCCAAAATGCCCAATGTAGTGGGCCGTATGCCGTGGACGCAGGTATCTCAGAAACGCTTCAGTAATTTTTTCTGAAATTTGGTCTGATGGTCACTTGGGCATGTATCTCGAACGATCTTTTTTGTTTTTTTGATTGAATCGTTTTAAAGTAACTTTTTTAGCTTTTTTGTGAAAACCACTATTTTCAATTTTTCCTCAAAACCACTGATTTGATTATTGTGATTTTTGGCATGGGTGTTTGTATAGTTGAAATGCCGTCAGAAATATTCAAAATTTGGTGATACATGCCTTGTATTATTGTTAAACAATATTTTTATTCATTTTTATTTTATATTTACTTGATTTTTACCCACTTTTGCTAAAGCTATCGTCTGCGCATGCGCAAAAATGTAGGACAAAATCTGAGTTGAAGAATAGAAACGGACGCCATCTTGTTTCTCGGTCCGGTCACATTTTTTACGTTTTAAACGTTTCACTGTGTATTTCAATATGTTTCATAGTTATGAAGTTGACAGTGATGCACTTTTGCGGCTGTCGTGTATTTTTTGGTACGAAGGGCGCCTTTGATCGACTGAAGAATGATTGCCTCCGTAGGGGATAATCACTGGTACCGGCAGGCATATACAGTTCTATAAAGGAAGCAATCCACTAGCCCGTATAGGTCAGGGGCTCATTTAGGGGAGAACCACTTGATTTCGGGGGGGGGTTATGGAGGATTTTGAGAGAAAATAAAATTGTCACCAGGTGAAATAGAAGAAAAAGATTAAGCCTGTAATGGCTTGAAAAAAAAAAATTCTCATAACAGACAGAAGTAAAAAGGAATTGTCACAATGCACTGGAAATGAGCAAAATTTTGGAAACTTCATCCTCATGTATTCTTTGCTGGCATGCTGCCATAGGTGCCGCAAATATTTTTACCACAAGCAAATCTTATGTGTTTTTTTCCAGCACTTATGATATAAGCATTCACTACTTTACACCTCAGTGCACTCGATGTTTTCCTTCCCTTTCCTGACCCAAGAAATCATTTTTCAGGATTTCTGTTGCAATATCTCAATGGCATAGGCAATATCTAGATGGGACTATTTGACTTCTGTAAATTGTGAAAATTTAAAACACAAGACAGGAGTCAATAAACTAGTTTTAAACCAATATATTATTCTCTCAATATAAATATGTTAGAAAGATTACAGGTTGACAATGAAAAATTGAGGAACAACAGATATAATGAAATACAATGTGTGAGCCTTGTTTCTCTGACCACAAAAGATAACATCTCCCCTGAGAACTTAAAAGAAATTGACTGTTTTAAAGAAGAGCAAGTATAGTACTAATCACATTGATTTGCCAAAAAAATGTTCTATAATTTAAAATTGTAAATATACTAGAATTTCCATTTTTTCTCATTTGTTGGAATTTAAAATGAATATTACATAAAACCCATCAAGTGATATGTGAAATACTGGCTTAAATTTGAAAAATTGCACTGCTACTCCATTTGAAAAAACATTGATGCAGGTCTGACAGTAGAAATAAAATTTTGCTGTCACTTTGACTGGAAAAAAATTGTCCCCATACCCACTTCCTCCATACCCTCTCCCCCGAGAAATCAAATAGTTCTCCCCTTAATACACGCATGCGCATATAACAAGTTAGCATTGTTCTGCGAGCTTCAAGGACATTGAAGAATCAAACTGACGCCAGCTTGTTTCTCAGTCTAGAGCGAATTTTGACGTTTTAAAGTTTTTAGCGTGTATTTGATGATGTTTTGTTAATATGAGGTTCACAGTATGGTACTTTTGTTGCTGTCGTGTATTTTTTGGCACGAAACGCTCCTTCGATAGACTGAAGAATGATGGCTTCCGTACTCGGTACTCACCCAGTACCGCGTACCGGCGAATCCATTGCTTTAGCAAGGCAATCCCACCGGCGCCCGTACTAATAGCTGGGTGAGAGCGAGGGAACGCTCTCTCCTTCTTCGTCCATGTCATAACTAGCGTCGTTTAATGTTGATGTACTGTCCTTTCGACACAGCGATAACTTTTAGTTTTCTGTTGCTTATTTTGGGTAATTTCGTCAGTTGTTTGTTGATTTTGACATCATTGTTGACTTCGATCGCTAAATTAATAACAGTGTGTGCTTATGTGCTGACCGATTTACTAACAAAGTACGCGCACTTCAGAATCACGGCAAAATCCGACATGGCAATTTGGCGTGATCATCAGATCATACATGATCCGAGATTGCACTTCAGCATGGTCACGATAACTAATGTTGTTTGTTTCACTGTTGTTATATATATTTCCACTAAAAAAGACCATCAGAATTTCCTCGTGGCTACTTGAAATCGTGCACTGTCAACATCACTAAGCTTATGCTTGAAAGAAGTAGACTCTTACTATGAATTACATCGACTGTCACTGCGTATTGCATATGTGTGCAAGGCACTCCGTATCATATCAAAAAAATGTAGTTATTGCAACGTTTGAGCTGCCAGAAGCCAGAATTTGGCACACAGTCCATGTAGCCGACAATGAGATGCAAATGATATGCGGTTAAGGTCTCCTCAACTAACTTTCAGCTGGTTCTTCACTTTCTACTATTTTTATAGTATTTTTAAATTTTTACAAAGGCACAGACTTATTCTACCTGCAACTTAAAACTGACGGTGATTTTGTAGCTCATTCTTCACTATTTTTAATAGTTTTTGGTAGCCGGTAACAGACACTTCGTGTTCGTGTCGGCTACATGGACGATCTGCCCACAATTTACAGTTTACGTGAAAGTTATCTTACATGTAAAACTCAGTTCTACTGTGAACAGAGTGCAAGCCATGTTGTATAGATATTTTGTATCTATCACTGTGTCAGAAAATCAGAAGGAAACAACCAGTCAGAGAAACTGTGGTCAGGATGATGCTGTCCAATTTTAATATTTGTCTCTTGGCACACACCAGATACTCATGACTGTAAAACAACATTTCATCATCATTGTATATTCAGTTTTTATATTTAGTTTGCTTGTCACTATATTGTATGTCCTTCCCTGTACTACGTAATTCAAAATTAAATATTGTTTTTGCCTGTACATATACTTGAGGGGTAAGCTTATTCAGTTTCATACATTAACGATGCACTGTTGACCTACAGTGTCCAAACTTTTTTTCATTGTATTGTAGATAGGTGTACACTCCAAATACTAAGTACAAGTGTGGTGAGTGTAACAAGCAAATGTTTTTTAGTCAATGGCCCAAATTTATTTTCTATTTGATGGAAAATAAATACACGTGTAATCAATGCCAACAATCCAGTTTAAGTTATTTGGTTTAGATTAGCCATGGTCCATTATATTACAATAGTTTGTGACTAGATTTTCTCCCCTTCTGTATTATATAAGTTCACTGTTTCCTGTTATAGATATTGTTGATCCTATTGCATCCCACCTCTTACTCTTAATTCACTTTCACACATATACTAAGGCTGTTGATACTTAGATTCCACACTTGAACTTATTCTTGAGCAGTAACTAACCAGAACAAATAACTTTCATAATTATGTCCAAACAATTTGACTTTTTGCCAAATTTCACATTTATGGCTAATAATAAACAGTAAGGAGGTACAAAGGACGTCGGTGCCCCCGGGCCCCATGTTATTGGCTGGCAAGTCTTAACACCCATCAAAGTTTTAGATTTACTGCTTTTTCCTCTTTGATATTAATGATTGACATCCATTTCTGTACAACAGTTCAGGACATCTGGTTAAGCATAGAAAGTGTGAAATACATTCACAGCTCATTCAAAATGTACTGTATTCAAACTTTAAGAATGACACTTTGAAATTCCTATCTTACAACTGACAAATGTCAACAATTTCATTAAAACACAGAATGACTGTTAAAATATGAATGTATGTAATTTATGTCCACCTTTTGTTTTACAGTTGTCACGTGTTGGGGGGGTCACCCTGTTTTCGAAATTTGGAATAGGTGGAGTCAGCTACTTTTTGACATTGGCAAAAAATAATCCACAGCCCCCCCCCCCCCCCCCCCCCTCAGGCCGAAGAAACTGACCAGTCCCTTAAGGTAGAACGTACCTCAGGAAAAGATATTTGGACACTCAAGTTTTTACAATTCTCTTCTCATTTACCTTAAAGGGGAAGGTTATCCAGCGATTATATGTTTATCAATAAAAAAAATCATTAAAAACAGGTGGTGCGAAATCTGTCCTTGTTATTCACTTTCATTTACTGATAACACGACGGTGCCTGTTTCAAAACCATTGGTTATAGGTAGAAGTGATGTAAGAGCTTAGCACTGCACTTATAGGGCTTCCCCATACTCTACATCTGGGGAAACCCCATGCTCTTCCACAGGTCTATAAACAAAGGTTTTCAAATGGGTGCCATAAGCCCTATCAGTAAGTCAAAATTAATAACAAACACAGATTTCTCACCAGTTTTTCATAGATTTTTTATTGATATGTTTTTGCTTATTATTTATAGTTAAAAAATATGATGACATCGTACATTTTCTTTTTAAACCTGTAGATCCATAAACAACTCTGGACCAGAATAAAGAATGAGATGCAAGATGCTGGGTACAGTTTCACTGCCGACCAATGTTTAAATAAATGGAAGAGTATCAAAAGAGAATATAAAAACACAGTGGATCACAATTCCCGCACAGGCAATGAAAAAAAAAACGTGTTTGTTTTATGAAGAGTTGAACCAATTATACGGAAACAAGTCAAGCACCCGACCAGAATTTACCATTGAATCCTCAGTGGCAGCGAATGATGATGGTCATCACTTGAAAATGAATCAAGATGATGACGGTGATAGTGATCATGATAGAGAGAAATCTCTGACGAAATCATAAAAACGAAATAAGCGCTCTAATGTTGGACAGTTGATGACATGGCGATCATCATTTCAGGAGGAAAATAAAAAAATTGTCACAAGACAAGAGGAGTTTCAGAGAAAAATTCACACTGAAAAAATGGCCAGATTTGATAGATTACTTAATATTCTTGACAAATAAAAATCACATAAATTTAAAAAGCAAAAATTCAACCACAGAGCAGAGTGTGTCATCGTTAGTGGCTTGTTTGTTTTATATTTATTGTTAACAAAAAACAGTTTGAAAAATGTTAAAAAAATGATTTGGTATTTTTTAAACTTTGACAGTTTTTGGCTCCAAGAATTTCATGAAAATGCAAAATTGTTCATTTCAAGAATTTTTGACAAATACAGAGTTTATTATTTAGTAATTTAACAGTTTTTAATGACATCAGAGGTGCATGAACTTTGTTACGGACTGGCTATGTTAATATCTTTATGAATTCATATATAACAGCTACTCACACAAAATTCTTTATGGATTTTATCGATCAATAAAAATTTCTTCTTCAGACAAAAACAATTTTTATAATGCGTTCAGATCTGCTCCATAGGTTTAGATTAGACTTTGAAGAGTGACGAAGTTGCTTGCTCGTGGCATTTGGGGAATTTTTTGATATTGTTGTTAAACTCACTGGTTGTTACAATTGAATTCATACCATGTATATGGGCATAACATTTTTCAATTCAGTTCAATTCAATACTTATTTATTCATTCCAAATACAGAGCAATTACAATTGTGACTCAATTAAAGACATGTACAAATTAAAACTACAACAGAATAAATAATAAACATTTGCCTTAAAAGCTTAGATATCATTCATTTTATTTCGTTTAAAAGCAGTATTGCGATTGCAATAAAAGAATGTTTGTGCCGGTTTGACCTGAGCGAGCTAAGATAAATTTGTTCATTATATTTTTTACTGGATCATTTGAACAATTCTATCACGGAGAATTACACCATTTTCATTATTGTGGTAAATATTTTCATACCCATTGACATCTTCAACAACTTCTAAATTGATGTATGTTTCAATATCATCATCTGTCATTACGCAAAAATTATGTAAAATACATGCACACATGACCATTTTACACACAGTAGAAATATGGGGGCTGCTTATTTCTTGCAGCCTACGAAAACATCCCTTTATATGACCTATAGCCCTTTCAACAACTTTGACGCGTAGAACTTATTACTCTGTTGTAGTGTCTCTGTGCTTGTGGCAAGTTACCCATATCTCTAAATGGTGTCATCAGCCATGGTTGTAATGGATAAGCACTGTCCCCTATTATGTACATCCCTTCTGGTATACGTTGGGCTGCTGAAGTGTAAAATTCAGAATTACGAAGCACACGAGCATCATGAGTTGAACCTGGCCAGCCAACAAAAGCATCATTGATGATCATATGATCATCAACTACTAGCTGAAGTTGTACTGATGGGTAGCCTTTCCTGTTGATGAAATCACCATCTTGACCTGGTAGATTTGTGATCCTGATATGAGTGCCATCAATCACTCCAACTACTCCTGGCACTCTCTTCTGTCGCCGGATAGATGTGGCAATATCAATCATCCTGTCATTGTCTGGCCATTCAACGATCTTATTCTGTCAAAATAATACAAAAGAAAACAAAGTTATCAGTAAATACACAGATGCATGATGTTAAGAAACCTGAGGCATTCCACCAAATGGATTATTCAATTATTTGATTTCACTGCACTTGGCGCATCCCAAGGGTTGTGGGGCTTTTTGTAACACCAAAGAAGGTTACCTACCAATTTGGCCAATGTAGCAAAGTAACTTCCTAGGCCAAACTGTTTCCTTACTGCAAGTTGATAGGTGAAATAGAAAATAACGCAGCAGGGCATCAAGCTAAAGCTGCCCTGCTGTGTTATCTTCTATTTCACCTCTCAACTCTTAAGTAAGTAAACACAGTTTGGCTTGGGATTACTTTGGCACATCACTATATCTCTATCCAAAGTGGTAAATAACCTACTTTGGTGTTAAAAAAACACATGTGTCAAGACTGTAAAAAAAAACAGGTAACATGGAGAATCACCGCATTGATAACCTGTATATTCTATAAAAAATAACCATGTCCCGTGTTATTGAAACGTAAAAACTATATGTGTATGTTCAGTTCAATACTGGTAATTTCAATATATTTTTAAGGGTTTGGAAAGGAAAATGGGTTGAATACATTATACAAAATTGTAAAATTATGATTTATTTAATTTATTTTGGCAAAAACATCTGAGGAAAAATATAGTTAATGCCTTACACATACAACGTATTAAAAAATACAAAGAAAAAGTTATAAAAATCACAATGAGTAGTAATTACCAAGGACAACACAAAAATAAAACGTTATTTTTTCCATTGCCATATACTGTAGTGTACTGTGTTTCACTGAAATTTATTTTTGCTGAAAAAAAATTCTGGACATCACTGTGATTTTATTTTCACTCTTCCTTGTCAGTCTATGTGTAATCAATGGGAAATATGAATATTGTCACTTGGATTTTACTTTAGTGGAAAAGTGAGTCAAGCAAAAATAATGAAAATAAGTTCAAAGTGAAAAATACAGTATTTTACAGTATACTAGGTCACCCACAGGCATTAATGTTAGTAAAGAAATAAGAAAATTATTGTTATTAAAAGAAATATAAAATTATTATTATTATTATTATTACTATTATTATTATTATTATTATTATTATTATTATTCAAGAAATATGAAAATTGCAATCACCAATATCATCATCATCATGCAGCACCACTGGCAGTGTTGAAAATCCTACCAAAGTTCGTCCGCCTCATCTAAAGTACATGTACTATCTACCCTATTATAACTATAGTTAAATAGTGAAGGGTACTTTAGATGAGGCGGACAAACTTTGGTAGGATTTTCAACATTGCCAATGGTGCTGCATGATGATGATGGTATTGGTGATATTTCTTTGATAATAATAATAATAATAATGATAATAATTTTCATATTTCTTTATTAACATTAATGCCTTCTGAGTACCTTGTGGGTCACCTTAAGCATGGCTTCACTATGTGAAAAATACCAGAAATAGCAATAAAACAAGAAACTAACAACCGCTATTTTTTTTCATATTTCAATTGCATTTCACCAAATTACTTCATTTATATTTCAAGAAGTGGTTTACACGTTTATCCTACTTACCTTTAAAGTTAACAAAACATCCATTACCCTCTGGCAACAAAAGTGGATGGTATACTTTGAAACGCCAAAGCGTTCAGCAACGTCTCGCATACAAGACCTGTTACTTATGTACCAAATAAAAATTAGAAACTGCTTGGTTGGCTCTACTGGTAGGTGACCTCCATTATTTGCCAGAGTTAAAAGTGGAGCGACGCTTTAAGAAACTATCTCAAAAGTCGTCCTGCATAGGCGAAAATGTTGCCGGAAATCATCAAGGTTGTAGGAAGGAATTACGGTTTCAGCGTAATCAATAATTTTGGGAACGTTCTCTCTCCTATTAAAGTAAAGAGCTATCACCATTGGTACTGTGCGACCGTTGATGTCAAAAATAACATCATCCTGAAGAATTTCTTCAAGAAAATTAAAAAGTGCTACGCTCGCACGCTCGTAATATCGTCGCCGATCATTACAGGCGCCGCCATATTGGAGAACAAAGTTGCTTTCGTTTGTGCGAACGTAACGAGAACATGTATCGTATTGCAACGATGAGGGCATGATTCCAATCGCAAGAAGAGTGCACCCAAACGCGCCCTTAGGTTCGTGAAATTGACTGACTCTAAGGGGGCAGAATGTGACAAGTGCCCAATAAACAGCTGAATATCTTCCCTACCTAAAGTACGACAATTTCAATGGTCATATACAGGCAGAAGCCATAAGGTATACCACTGCAGTACTACCAATCTCTCGTTAGAAAAGTAAATAAAGACAAAAATGTACAAACTTTTCCAAAAGTCATGTGAAATGCGAACGAAGTTAAATGTCGGACAAGAAAAACTAAGAAAGGCAACATTAGCAATAAATAATAATAATAATAATAATAAATATTGCTGCAAAGCAGCAATGACCGGGTTTCGAGACATTTTGGTCAACAGCGGCAATAGAGAAATATATATGCAATAAGAGGGAGGGCTATGGTAGTATTTGTGAAATCGAAGTCAAAGGTCATCAAGGTGATTTGCCATTTTGTTAAAAGAATTGAATGTCATAGTTATCCCTATCTACCAAAAATCAGACCTCAAGCTCCATTGGCTTACAAAAAATTAGATATGTGCATAATTAATGAAGTACAGGATATGTCGTCATAAGGTGTCCCATCATACCAAATATAAAGGGTGTAGCCCTTTTGGTTACTGAGTTATAGACATATATGTATATTTGAGGTCCAAGGTCATCAAGGTCACGTGATATTTTGCCAAAAAAATTACATTCCATGGTTATCCCTATACACCAAATATCAGACCTAAAGCTCCATTGGCTTGCCCTGGAATTAGATATGTGAAGAGTTAATGAGGTGAAGGATATGTCGTCATAAGGTCTCCCATCATACCAAATATGAAGGGTGTATATTCGAGGTCAAAGGTCGTCGATGTTACGTGACATTTTGTAAAAATCATTGTATCCAATTGTTAACCCTATGTATAAAAAATCAGACGTCTAGCTCTATCAGCCTCCTCAGAATTAGACATGTGCATAATTACTGAGGTACAGGATGTCGTCATAAGGTCTCCCATCATACCAAATATGAAAGATGTAGTACTTGTGGTTACTGAGTTATGAACAAATATGTATATTTGAGGTCAAAGGTCATTGAGGTCACATGACATTTTGTAAAAAACAGTGTATCCAATTGTTAACCCTATGTATAAAAAATCAGACGTCTAGCTCTATCGGCCTCCTCAGAATTAGATATGTGCATAATTAATGAGGTACAGGATATGTCGTCATAAGTCATCCCACCATACCAAATATGAAGGGAGTGGCACTTGTGGTAACTAAGTTATGGATATATATGTATATTTGGGGTCAGAGGTCATCCAGGTCATGTGATATTTTTTTAAAGAAATTGTATCTCATAGTTATCCCTATATACCAAAAATCAGACCTCCAGCCTTATTTTTATGCCCAGAACTAGGTATATGCATAATTGATAAGGTATAGGAAGTGGCTGGTCATGTGACATTTTGTTAAAAAACTTTGCTCCCATAGTTTGCGGTATGTACCAAAAATCAGACCTATAGCTTCAGTGGGAAACCCAGAATAGGATATGCGCATAATAAATGAGTTGCAGGAATATGCCAAGGTCAAAGTTCAAGTGGTATCCCAAAAACTGTGGAGTGCAATTGGTCCCCTACTTGTCATTGTCGAATAGACGCTGGACTTTAACATAGGCCAGAATAAGCCATTGCCATAGCTTTGCTGCATAGGTATAGGGGAGGTCAAAGGTCAATGAAAAATCAGAAAAATAATACTTTAAAAATCTCCTTCTCAAAATTGGCAGTGCCTATGACTTTGATATTTGGCATGAAGGAGCGTAGGTCTATGGTCTACAAAAGTTGTTGAAAAAATTTCAATTGTTTAATTTTTATGCACATGAACGTTTATTTCAAAGTTTATTTTCAATATGGCTGCATGGTCACCTGACCAATTGTTATGGTAAAGAATCAAAAAATTACATGTGAGGAGTTTTACCTATGTGCCAAATTTGAAGTCTCTAGGTACAACAGTGTTCGCATGGCGGTTGCATGTAGAGGACGGAAGAAGAAAAAGAATAATAAATATAGCTGCAAAGCAGCGATGAAGGGTTTCGAGAAAATGAGCAAATGGTTACATAGTTATAACATTATAAAGAATGATATATTAACCTGTACTGTAAAGCAAATAATTAGGCGCATAATTGAAAAGGTTCAGAATATGGCATCATTGTCTCTATCCTACCAAGTATAAACTATATATCTCTTTTGGTTACTGATTTATTAGTAAGAACTTATTTTTGAGGTCAAAGGTCAACTAGCTCACGTGACATTTTGTCAAAAAAATTGTATCCAATAGTTATCCATATATAAGAAAAATCAGACCTCTAGCTCTCTTTGCTTGCCGAGAATTAGATATGTGCATAATCAATGAGGAACAGTTTGTGGCGTCATGAGGTCTCCCACCATACCAAATATGAATGGTGTAGCCCTTGTGGTTACTGAATTATGGACAAAAATGTATATTTGAGGTCAAGGTCATCGAGGTCATGTGACATTTTGTCAAAAAAAATATATTCCATAGTTATCCCTATATACCAAAAATCAGACCTCCAGCTCATTGGGCTTGCCCAGAATTAAATATGTGTCCCATCATACCAAATATGAAGGGTGTAGCCCTTGTCGTTACTGAGTTAAGGACAAATATGTATATTTGAGGTCAAAGGTCATCGAGGTCATGTGACATGTGACATGTGACATATTCCAAAAATCAGACCTCCGGCTCTTTTTGCTTGCCCAAAATTAGATATGCACATAATTAATGAGGTACAGGATGTATCGTCATAAGGTGTCCCATCATACCAAATTTGAAGGATGTAGCACTAATGGTTACTTAGTTATGGACATATATGTATATTCGAGGTCAAAGGTCATCGAGGTCATGTGACATTTTGTCAAAAAAATTGTATCCAATAGTCATCCCTATATACCAAAAATCAGACCTCCAGCTCTATTGGCTTGCTTAGAATTAGATATGTGCATAATAAATAAGGCAAAATATAGTTGGTCATTTGACATCTTGTCAAAAAAGAAGAGTTTGCATCCCCAAAATTTTGGTGTGAAATGTTGTCCCCACTGGTCAATGTTCAATAGACAATAGCTCGTTAGGACTCTTACACAGGCCAGAATAAGCCTTTGCTATAGCATAGCTGCATAGGTATAGGGAAGGTCAAAGGTCATAGAAAAATGAAAAAAATAATACTTTAAAAATCTTCTCCTCATAATCAGCAAGACCTGTGACCTTGATTTTTGGCATGAAGGAGCATGGCTAATATGGTCTACAAAATGACCTCGCGGAATTTTGATAGATGAATATTTATGCAAATGAGAAGGATTTAAAAGTTTAAATTTTAGATTGACGGCAGGTCATGTGACCTGTTGCCATGGTAACGAAATAGAAAAATACAGTTTTTGAGTTTTACCTATGTGCCAAATCGGAAGTCATTTGGTATAAGGGTGTTCAAATGGCAAGCATGAAAAGGTGGCGGAACAATAATAAATATAGCTGCAAAGCAGAAATGACCGAGTTTCGAGACATCTCGGTGCACAGGGGCATAGAGGAATAGATAGGCAAAAAGACGAAAGGCTATGGTAGTATTTGTTAAAACGAGATCAAAGGTCATCAAGGTCATGTGACATTTTGTCAAAAAAATTGTAACCAAGAGTTATCCTTATATACCAATAATCAGACCTCTAGCTTTATTTGTTTGCCCAGAATTAGATATGTGCATAATTAATGAGGTTCAGGAAGTGTCGTCCTATGATGTCATATTCCACCAAATATTAAGGGTATTGCACTTGTGGTTAATGAGTAACGGACAAATATGTATATTTGAGGTGAAAGGTCATCAAGGTCACATGACATCATGTCAAAAAAATTGTATCCCTTAGTTATCCCTATATACCATAAATCAGACCTCTAGCTCTATTTGCTTGCCCAGAATTAGATATGTGCATATTTAATGAGATACAAGATGTGTCGTCATAAGGTGTCCCATCATACCAAATATGAAGGATGTTGCACTTATGGTTACTGAGTTATAGACATATATGTATATTTGGGGTCAAAGGTCGTGGAGGTCACGTGATATTTGGTAAAAAAAAATGTATCCCATAGTTATCCCTGTTTACCAAAAATCAGACCTCTAGTTCTATTATTAAGCCCAGAATTAGGTATATGTATAATTAATGAGGTACAGGAAGTGGCTCGTCATGTGACATTTTGTTGAAAAACTTTGCTCCCATAAGTATACCTATATACCAAAAATCAGACCGCCAGCTCTATTGGCTTGCCTAGAATTAGATATGTGCATTATAAAGAAGGCAAAATATAATTGGTCATGTGACATTTTGTCTAAAAAGGACAGTTTGCATCCCCAAAACTTTGGTGTGAAATGTGGTCCCCCAGTGATCAATGTTCAATAGATACTAGCCTGTTGGGGCTCTTACTTTGGCCAGAATAAGCCTTTGTATAGCTGTATAGGTATAGGGAAGGTCAAAGGTCGTATAAAAATCAGAAAAATAATACTTTAAAAATCTTCTTCTCAAAATCGGCAAGACCTATGACCTTGATTTTTGGGATAAAGGAGCATGGCTATATGGTCAACAAAATGACCTCGTGGAATTTTGATAGATGAATATTTATGCAAATGAGAGGGATTTAAAAGTTTAAATCTAAGATTGATGGAAGGTCATGTGACCTGATGCCATGGTAACGAAAAAGAAAAATATGGTTTTTGAGTTTTACCTATGTGCCAAATTGGAAGTCATCTGGTATAACAGTGTTCGAAAGGCAAGCATGAATAGCTGGCGGAACAACAACAACAACAATAATAAATGTAGCTGCAAGCAGCGATGACCGGGTTTCGACACAAGTGGCCGCATCAGAGCAAAAGAAAATTTAGATTGTGCGCATAATTAATGAAGTACACGATGCAGTGTCATAAGGTCTCCCATCACACCACATATGAAGTCTGTCTGTAGCACTTGTGGTTACTGAGTTATGGACATATACGTATATTCAAGGTCAAAGGTCATGAAGGTCACATGACATTTTGTCAAAAAAATTGTATTGCTAAGTTATTCCTGTATACTAAAAATCAGACCTGTGGTACAAGATATGATATTTTAAGGTCTAATTTCCTATCAAATTTGTAGAGAATAGCAGTTTTGTCGAAGGAATTGAATGCCATAGTTATCCCTATATTTTTAAAGAGTGGGATGAATATGCATTACATGTTCAATTACAGGTATAATTGTAGCCCCATATTTTTGCCTGTCAATCATAAACCAGACCTGTAATTTACATTGGGTACAACTTAGTTTTGAAAGTGTATGTTTAAAGGGGAAGTTCACCAAGGATGATTTTTACATATGTAATAGCTCTGTGGTCATTTACCCAGGAAAAACTGTTTTCACCATTTATAACTCGCAGGATTTTTTACAAAAAACGATAAAATAGTACAGGAAGTTGCCCATGTAATTTGAATCATGGGAAAAAAGCTCCAAACTTGGAGCTTGCATAATGTGATATGGAAGGGACCATCTTCGGACAGGTATGGCCCCCACATTGTCCACTCACAGTAACACAGTAGTAAACAGCAACACAAAATCTGACAGTGGAAAGTTTATTATAAGTGATTCATTGTTTATGCAAGGATAAACAGTATAAACAAAAATTATGTAAATACGCACAGCCTGGTTTAAGCATGGGTGAGTGGACAATGCCATACCCATGGGAAAATGGTCCCTTCCATATCACATTATGCAAGCTCCAAGCTTGGCGCTTTTTCCCATGATTCAAATTACATGGGCAACTTCCTGTACTATTTCTATCTTTTTTGTAAAAAATCTTGCAAGTTATAAATGGCAAAAATAGCTTTTCCGGGGTTAGTGACCACAAAGCCAGCACATATGTAAAAATCACCCTTGGTGAACTTCCCCTTTAACTATTGAAATTTCAGTCCAGGCTGACGCCACCAAGAGGACAGAATGGAAAATGTTTTGGGAATGCATTGCGTTCATTAAAAAAGGCGCCGGGTTCTGAATCAGTTTAGGATTACACGTTTAGTATTCGGGTAACCGAAGCCGATTTTAAAGTTCCAGCATTATTTACATTGCTGTTCAGTAAAAAACTGAACATACTAAACAAGTGTACCGGTAAAGTGTCACTTAATATGCAGGGTATTCACGTTATATATTTAAAAATCGCCTGAAGACATGTTTCGAAAATCCGAAAACGAGTCGACATCTCTCAGATGAAGTTCAACTCAAGGTAAGTATGTTCACATGTCTATTTTTTACTGCCGATTGATTCGAATTTTAGACCTTAGGAAACTTATGCATGAGGTTTAGACTATGTGTCGATGTGTGTTGGGAGTTCGTACAACACTCGACAGTAATTATATAGCGGAAATTTTTGATTCCGAAGGAGATTTTGAAACATTAAAATGGGTTCGCGATCTTCCAATATGGTGTCTTGAGTTCAGTCACATGGCGTTTTCAATTGCGCAATATTCCAAGACAGCAGAAATGGACGGTGAAAAAAATGTGTTCAAAGTAATGGTTCTTTGTTAATGATAGTGAGATTGGCAGTTTTGTATCGTGAAATATATCTGTTTCCTTCTGGGTATTTTACATTCAGTTGTGTCAACAATAAGTTGTGGAAATGTTCTGTATATAGAGTGACGAGTATTTCGTGCTGGTGATACTGTTGTCTTAGCACTATCTTGATTTTGCGTCGATACGACAGAATATGTCAAGACAAACTTTACTTCAGTTGGAAGTATAGTAAAGAAATACAACTTGGATTTCTTGTATGTAGCCTAGCAGAGGTAGTGTGTGTTGATTGGGTGGTGTTCCTTTGACTATATCTGTTGCCTGGTAGACATTGATTTTTTAATGATTGACTCATATTAAAGCTTTGATGAAAATTGCATGTGACTGTGTTGGCAACACCTTGATTTGGATAATATGTCTACTTTGTCTAATGGAAACAGGTCAAAGTAAACCACTTTAATTGTAATGGGCTTTGCAGTTCCTGTAGTTTAGATAGACTTCATATTTATAGCTTTTGATAAAAGTTTAGATACATCAAAAGTTACATTCAACCAATTTCATAGGTAGGTTGTTTTGTCTAAAGGTAGGTGAAAGGGAGTGGTTGACATGTACTTTGTGCATTGCACAGCATAAAACTAAAGTGCTGGTAAGCTGTTGTGATAAGGCGTGGAAAATAACTTCTTTGGCAGGTCATGAAAAAACTTTTGAGATAGAGCTGTATTAACATTTGTGTAACAAGTTTGTACAATAAAATGTGCCTTAAAATGTTATATATTCATATTGTGAGAAATATTTAATTTTGAGTAGTGATCATGAACTATAGGTATAATGCAAGAGTTCTGTTCTTAGTGAGTGGGTTATCACACTGAAGCTGGGTTATCACTAGGGTGATCGACACTGAGCAAGCCCATTGTCAGGCTGGTGCATTGCAGTGCTTGCTAAATAGGATGGGAAGTATGAAGATATACACTGCCTGTTACCTGTGATATGTCAGGGCCTCTCATACTATTGTATTATATTGGGTAAAGAGCAAATTCTGACTTGTGTGAACTAATAGTGTATTACATTTTGGTCTTTGAGTAGTTTTGGCAAAATATTGATGTAATGTGGCCTAATATCAGGCAATGAAATCAGCAGTAATATTCATTTTGCGTTTATTGTATTTGTTATGAAAAGTTTACTATCACCACTGTTTGATTTTGGTACTGATGATGGTTAGGTATATATAGTAATGTTTCCATAGTAATGTTTGATTGTCATGCAAAGAGTCATGCTGTGGATACGTTCTGATGTGCAGTTGCAGTAGATTAAATGTGGCAAAGTGTTGATTTTGTTTGTTAAATGGATTGTTTAGTTTTGTGTGTTTCACATATTTTGAGGGAGGTTGGGGGCTGGGTGTTGTAAGGGAATGAAATGGACATGTTTATAAACAATTTGAGAGTTCTTGTCAGTCATTGTAAAAGTGTTGTAAGGCTATATTTATATCACAAGATAATGAAAGTATACCGTGGAATAATGTGCAATTTTCCTTATGATGCTGTCATGGGAACTTCAGTGTCGCAATGTTTGACATCCCTTGATGATTCTTTGATCTGAAAAGTAATTCAACCAACTGTAACGATGCATTGTACTCTCCAAACCTTCGCATAGTTGAGATCAACTAGAAGAGGACTGTGTATGTATGTATGTTGGCATGCATGTATACATGTGAGTGAATGCTTTTGTATGTATGTATGTATGTATGCATGAATGTATGTATGTATATATGTATTTATGCATTCATGCATGCATGCATGCATATAATATAATAATAATAATATTTTATTGCTTGCTTGTAAATATAGGATTTACATCACATTTGTGGCAATAAAAGTGTGATACAAAAATAAGTCAAAATTTTCTTCAATAAAGATAAAGTATTACAGTATAATAATAGTAGCTAATAATAAATATAACTAGGTATTTCTTTGTTTGTATAAAGTAAAAATATAATCTGCAAGTTGTTCATTAAAAGAGAACTCTTGTTTTGTTAGTAGAGAAATAAGCTGATTTTCAGTATTGTCGTTTGGGAAGTTGATTTTACTGAAAAGTTCTTTCTTTGGACTTTGTATTTCTGACAGACTAATAAAAAGTGTGTTTCATCTTCAATACTGTTGGTGTTACACTGATTGCAGTATCTTTCAGTAATTGGGGTTTTTGGAACAGTGTGTCTTCCTTTTTCAATTGCTAGATCATGATTGCTAATGCGAAGTTTGGTGAGTAATTTTCTTTTCTCACCTTGTAACTGTGTTAAGTAGGGTTCTAATCTAAAATTATGTTTTATTTTGGCATACATTCTTAGTTTACTATTTTCATCAGTGATCAATTTTTTCCAAAAGACCTCATAATTGTTTGTTAAATTTGTTTTCATTAATCCAGTTATAACTTTGTGGTGTTTAAGTGATGGAGCTTTATCAAGGAGAAAGTCCATTCCATTGTCTTTAATTAAAGCACTTAAACAGTTAAACCAGGATCTATTGTTAGTGTTGTTTACCATTTGCTCCAGAAAAGCTTCATCTATGCATATATGCATGCATAGATGTATGTATGCATGCATTCATGCATGACTGTATGTATGCATGCATGCATGCATTCATGACTGTCTGCCTGTATGTGTGTAAGTATATGTATTGGTTTGTATTTATTTGCCACCATTTATGTATTGTTGTATGTCTATCAGTATGTATTATATGTCTGTCCATCTATTTATATATAATGTATTTATGTATGTATGTATGTGTACGGATAGTTTTCAATCGGATTCGAACCCACAACATACGGCATCAGTCGCCTAGCTGAGAGGCCTGAGACAGAACCAGTCGGCTAAATCTCCACTCCCAAAAAAGAGTGGTTCAATAGCCGGCTAAGTTGTTACATTTTTCTGACTGAGACCTTTCAACACGTTGTAGAGTTCGTGAAGCAGTCACGCACGCATGCTCACTATCATACATCGCACATACACACTTTATCGAAGCGAAGAAACGAATTTCATCGCTTTAACTGGGCGAACGATAACCTCGGGGACAATTCTGTCCACCAGCAGTGTTACCGACCCAGGATAGAAAATACGGATAGTTTTCAATCGGATTCGAACCCACAACATACGGCATCAGTCGCCTAGCTGAGAGGCCTGAGACAGAACCAGTCGGCTAAATCTCCACTCCCAAAAAAGAGTGGTTCAATAGCCGGCTAAGTTGTTACATTTTTCTGACTGAGACCTTTCAACACGTTGTAGAGTTCGTGAAGCAGTCACGCACGCATGCTCACTATCATACATCGCACATACACACTTTATCGAAGCGAAGAAACGAATTTCATCGCTTTAACTGGGCGAACGATAACCTCGGGGACAATTCTGTCCACCAGCAGTGTTACCGACCCAGGATAGAAAATACGGATAGTTTTCAATCGGATTCGAACCCACAACATACGGCATCAGTCGCCTAGCTGAGAGGCCTGAGACAGAACCAGTCGGCTAAATCTCCACTCCCAAAAAAGAGTGGTTCAATAGCCGGCTAAGTTGTTACATTTTTCTGACTGAGACCTTTCAACACGTTGTAGAGTTCGTGAAGCAGTCACGCACGCATGCTCACTATCATACATCGCACATACACACTTTATCGAAGCGAAGAAACGAATTTCATCGCTTTAACTGGGCGAACGATAACCTCGGGGACAATTCTGTCCACCAGCAGTGTTACCGAACCAGGATAGAAAGTGTGTGTGTGTGTGTGTGTGTGGTGTGTGTGTGTGTGTGTGTGTGTGTCTGTTTATCGTTGTCCTTCCCTCTGTATGTCCATCTGTCCATCTGTCTGTCTGTATCTGTGTGTATGTGTATATATACACTCCGGTGTGTGTATGTATATATACCATATATATATATATATATATATATATATATATATATATATATATATATATATATATATATATATATATATATATATATATATATATATATATATATGTATATATATGTATATATGTATAGTGTATATATATATATATATATATATATATATATATATATATATATATATATATATATATATATATGTGTGTGTGTGTGTGTGTGTGTGTGTATATATACACACTTTACAGTTGTAATGGTATGATTTCTAGTTGTAAAGTAGCATTTCATGGTATTAATGCCGTATTTAAATATTTTTCAGATGCCCAGGAAGAAGAATTGGAGGAGTGAGGCCATGAAGAAGAATAGGTTGAGCATGGGCGGCACCATGCCAACCTCTGGCCGTGTCCTGAATGCAAGTGCCGCACTAAAACATATCCCTCGGGATATCCAAACTCTGGAAAACATTGTCCCTCGGGACACGCAAATGAATCAGAATGATGTCCCTCGGGACTTGCAAATGAATGGCATTGACGTCCCTCGGGACACGCAAATGAATCAGAATGATGTCCCTCGAGACTTGCAAATGAATGGCATTGACGTCCCTCGGGAGACGCAAATGAGTCAGAATGATGTCCCTCGGGACTTGCAAATGAATGGCATCGACGTCCCTCGGGACACAAAAATGAATCTCGATGACGTCCCTTGGGACACAAATATGAATTGCAATGACGTCCTTCAGGACACACCAATGAATCACAATGATGTCCCTCGGGACATGCCAATAAAGAACAATGACACTAATAACAAATTGGAACTGGAAATATCATTCAAAAATGCAAACAGGAAAAAATTAGCAGATAAAATTGCTACTACTGCTGTGGATCCATTGAAGACTGATGATATAAAAATATCACAGGATAGTCGAAAGAGAAAACACTCAGATGAAATTGCAAATGTTGAATCGAACATTAGAAAAGTATCAGATGACATTGGAAGTGTAACTGTGGACTCAAATGTTATTGGAAAAACTTTCATCAAAGATTTGAATATTGTGAGTACCAACTCGGATGATGGAAAGGAAATGTATTGCATTGCAAACAGTTCGCCTGTGAACTTCGAAGGCATTGAATATGTACATTGTGGTGACATCACTGAGTATGATTATGATGTTCTTTGCAACGAAGATAGACTGCCACATAAGGCATCACGTGATAAGGTAATGATCATTGATGACATGCTCTGTCGAAGCACAGATACATGTATTAACGCACATGAGAAGAAAGGTGTCAATGAATGCGCCCATAAGGGTAGAGATACATTGCTGTTGAATGAAACTGATAGGAAAACCAAAGATGTCTCAGATAGTCAGAAAGTACACAATTAAAAAGTTCCAACGATGCATTCATCACAATTAACAGTACAGGGCAGTTTTAATCGGCATCATACTCAATTTGGAGAAAATAGTGGGAAGCAGTGTGTTGCAAACAGCTGTGTTTCTGTATTGTACAATAAAACTAAGCATGTGAGTTTATGGAATACACTTGATCTTGATATGATTCTGCGAACAGGAAATAATAATAATATTAATAATAATATTTTATTGCTTGCTTGTAAATATAGGATTTACATCACATTTGTGGCAATAAAAGTGTGATACAAAAATAAGTTAAAATTTTCTTCAATAAAGATAAAGTATTACAGTATAATAATTGTAGCTAATAATAAATATAACTAGGTATTTCTTTGTTTGTATAAAGTAAAAATATAATCTGCAAGTTGTTCATTAAAAGAGAACTCTTGTTTTGTTAGTAGAGAAATAAGCTGATTTTCAGTATTGTCGTTTGGGAAGTTGATTTTACTGAAAAAGTTCTTTCTTTGGACTTTGTATTTCTGACAGACTAATAAAAAGTGTGTTTCATCTTCAATACTGTTGGTGTTACACTGATTGCAGTATCTTTCAGTAATTGGGGTTTTTGGAACAGTGTGTCTTCCTTTTTCAATTGCTAGATCATGATTGCTAATGCGAAGTTTGGTGAGTAATTTTCTTTTCTCACCTTGTAACTGTGTTAAGTAGGGTTCTAATCTAAAATTATGCTTTATTTTGGCATACATTCTTAGTTTACTATTTTCATCAGTGATCAATTTTTTCCAAAAGACTTCATAATTGTTTGTTAAATTTGTTTTCATTAATCCAGTTATAACTTTGTGGTGTTTAAGTGATGGAGCTTTATCAAGGAGAAAGTCCATTCCATTGTCTTTAATTAAAGCACTTAAACAGTTAAACCAGGATCTATTGTTAGTGTTGTTTACCATTTGCTCCAGAAAAGCTTCTTTAGCGAGATTATAATGTGGCAGTTGTACGATATGAAGCCAGTGTTTAACAATATTAAGTTTGATCTCAAGTAGAAGTGGGAATTGTCCTAGTTCACCCCTCACAGCGGCATTACAAGCTTGTCTATTACACTGTAAAATGTTCTTACAAAATTTGAGGTGAGTTTTTTCAATTGCTGATTTATCCCACTTCTTGTAGTCCATGAAATCTTGTCCCCAAATCTCTGAGCCATACAGTAATGGAACAGGAAATGAATTGTATGGTTTTGTGCAGCAATCTACAGATATCACTAATGAGTATCTTTTAGTGAATGAACTACCTCGTTCAATTGAATTACTTGATAGACTGTTCACATTGAGGATAGGCCCATCTGTAAGTGGTATGATAGGTGTAGACTCCAATTTGGAAGGTTTCCTTATGAATTTTGATCGAGCGCTAGAGATGACATTGACAGAATACGATTCATGTTTTGTTATTTTTGGAGGTTCTGCATTTGCTGTTTTGAAGACAGACAACATGTATTACGTATTTGACAGTCACTCAAGAGATTCAAATGGCATGGTTATACCTGATGGAACAAGTGTACTGATACGGTTGAGCAGTATTAAGGTAGTGTATGAATATTGCTGTAATTTAGCACATTCTATGGGACTTGATATGAAAGAACAATTTGAAGTGACAGGAATTAATGTTAGTATTGAGTCTGATAGTGTTTACAATGAAAGTAACACGGGAAGGCTGTGTGATAACGATGTCATTATTGTAAGAAGTGAAAGAACTCCACAGTTATATTGTCCTTTGGACTTTGAGCTTTGTGAAAGTCTGTGTACTGAACTTGGAATAAAGAATGTAAGTCAGACACATTTATACCAAAATGAATGTTATGAAATTGGTGAACCATGCAGAACGAAGGCAATTAAGGAGGGTGGGAACTCTTTCTTTAGAGCTCTGTCATATGCAATCTCTGGTTCTGAGAGTAATCATGAAATAATGCGAAAGGCTATTGTTAATCATCTAAAGGATAATGCTTCAGTATTCCATTCACATTTAAGGTCAGAGTATGAATCAGTTTCGGATTATCTTGTGAAATCAAACATGCAATATTTGGGTACATGGGCAACCGAAATTGAAATTCTTGTAGCATCGGCTCTTTTCAAAACTGATATGTGCACTTTTAGTGGTGGTAAATGGCTGAAATATTCCAGTAGACAGCTTTCAGAGCACTCTGAAATCACTGGCAAATCTATATATCTGAAACACTGTATAGGTGTACACTATGAATTTGTGGAGTGTGTTAAACCTCGAGGTATTGAGATATGTGAATGCAGACATGATTTGGAGAATACATTACACACTACTACTGAAAATCAGGCAAAGTTTCAACAAATTTAGACCAATACACATATATCTCCAAGTGTTAAAGGAGTACACAAATATGAGAAAAGCATGGTACCAGCTGAGACTTGCACATCAATGGCAGACAAACTGTTGAATAGAAAACGGAAATGTGTAAATACTAAATATAGACCTAAGGTCAAACAGCGAAAATTAGAAAGGGAACAAGAACAGTATAGGAGTAATATTAAATTTCATGAGAAGAAGAAACTCTATAGAGTTACTAGGTATCATGTCAACAGTTTGGATAAAAAAGATACAAAAGCACAAAGTATTATAAAGTACAAAAATGTGTCTCACAGGCAAGCTGTGAAAGCACAGAGCATCCAGAAATATAAAGACAATGAGTCTTATAGAGAAGGCACAGAGCATCCAGAAGTATAAAGACAATGAGTCTCATAGAGAAGGTGTGAAAGCACAGAGCATCCAGAAGTATAAAGACAATGAGTCTCATAGAGAAGGTGTGAAAGCACAGAGCATCCAAAAGTATAAAGACAATGAGTCTCATAGAGAAGGTGTGAAAGTACAGAGCATCCAAAAGTATAAAGACAATGAGTCTCATAGAGAATCTGTGAAAGCACAGAGTATAAAGAAATATAAAGATAATGAATCTCACAGGGAAGCTGTGAAAGCACAAAGTATTAAAAAGTATAAAGACAATGAGTCTCATCGAGCAGCTGTGAAAACCCTATATAGTTTGAAATATAGAGATAGTGAGTACTACAAACAAGAGACAAAACATAAAGTGTATGCTGCTAGAAAATCGAAAGCAAATGAGAGAAAGAATATAGGAAGTGTAATAAATATGTTTCGTAATGAAACTGCACAAGGCCCTAACTATGTATGTAGAGTTTGCTATCGACTACTTTTCAAAAATCAAGTTTTGCAATGTAAACAAAACATATATTCAAAGAGAGGAGGTTTTGCAGCACAAGTGGCCAAAAGGTGTTTTGATTTTCACAAATGTTCAGATATGTGTGATAATGACTGTTTATATTTAAGACAGAAAGAACATGAGTTATGGATATGTTACACATGTCATCGGAAACTGTTACACATGTCATCAGAAACTGTTGAATGGGACAATGCCAGCTGAAGCTGCAGCAAATAACCTTCACACAATGAGTATTCCTCAGGAATTGAAATGCTTAAATTCCCTTGAACAACATTTGATAGCTTTGCATATTCCATTCATGAAAATGTTAGCACTACCTAAAGGTGGCCAGAATGGTGTACATGGACCCGTTGTATGTGTTCCATCTAGTTTAGAGAAAAGTACATCTGTTTTGCCGCGACAGGAGTCAGATGATCAAATGATTAGGGTTAAATTGAAACGGAAACTCAGTTATAAAGGTCACTATCAATATCAATATGTTAATGACTTGAAAATAAAAAACGCACTTGAATATCTAATGATGAAAAACAAGTGGTACAGAGATATACGTTTCAATAATAGTTGGAGGAATTCATTATCAAGAATCCCAGAAGAGAATGAATCAAAAAATGAATGCACTTCTAATGAAAGTGACACAGGAATTATGAGTGATGATGATGATACAGAATCAGAGGAAGATAATAATATTGAAAAAGAGCGTGGAATGTTTGTTGACACCTGTCTTCAACCTGTTGACATAGCACAGGAAGTTCTTGATCAACATTTCGATAAAATCTATTGTGTAGCTCCTGGAGAAGGAAATAATCCAGTCGAAGTATTAATGGACGAAAGTAATGAAGCAAAATCTTTCCCTGTATTGTTCCCAACAGGGTCACCAACTTTTCAAGACAAGCGTGAAGTCAAAATAACACTTGCTCGATATCTTCATACTCGGTTAATGAATGTGGACAGCAGATTTGCCAGAAACACTGATTTCATATTTTATTCTCAGTTTTTATCTGAGGTTCAACAAGTTGTGTCAAATGTGTCCATAGCAATGCGAAAAGGGTCAAGCAAAACTTGTGGTGAAACTGTTACATCAGCAACTCTAACAGATGAAGAGTCACTGAAGAAGATTTTGAATTATGATGAGGGTTACAAATTTCTGAGACCAATTCGAGGAACACCACCTTTTTGGCAAAGTGCACAGAAAGATCTCTTTGCAATGGTAAGGCAGCTAGGTATTCCAACATGGTTTTGCTCATTTTCATCAGCTGATATGAGATGGCCTGAGATGATTGATAGTATTCTTGAGGCAGAAGGTGATGGTCGCACGGCAGAAGAGCTCGACTGGTCAGAGAAATGTGCTGTGTTGAGAAACAACCCTGTAACAACCCTACTTTTTGGCACATGTAATTATGTCACCAGCAGAACCTATTGGTCAGATTGAAGACTACTTTTATCGAGTTGAGTTTCAGCAACGTGGCTCATCACATACTCATTGTCTGTTCTGGGTGAAAAATGCACCAATAGTGGATAGAAATGATGATTATGAGGTAACAGCATTTGTAGACAAGTACATAACTTGTGAAATGCCCTCTGCAGAAAATGATGAAGAGCTTCATGACATTGTAAACAGTGTTCAAAAACACAGTAAACGACATTCTAAATCTTGTAGAAAACAAGGTACTGATTGTAGATTCAATTTACCACGGCCTCCCTCAAAAGAAGCATTTATTGCTCGAGCTGATAGTGAAAATTGTTGGACTGAAAGCAAAAGAGAGTCTGATAGTGATGATACTAATTTAGTCAAAGGAATAGATTCAACTTGCTCTCATACTTCAGCTGAACACATAGACATAAATGAACTTGATGCACAACAAGTACCAAAAGCACTGAATAAAGCTGAGGCTAAGATAATCCTCACTAGGATGTGGACTGCACTTTCAGATCCTGAAAAAAGTTTCGAAACAATTGATGCTTTGTTTGCTAGTATTGGACTAAATCAAGATCTTTTTGAGAGAGCATATAGTGTACTAACTACAAGAACTAGTGTGGTTTTGAAAAGGGACTCAAGCGATGTTTGGGTAAATCAGTATAATAAAGATCTTCTGCGATGTTGGAATGCAAATATGGATATACGATTTGTTATTGATGCATATAGTTGCATTGTGTACATCATTAGTTACATATCCAAAGCTGAAAGAGAAATGGGTTTATTGTTGGACCATGCACAGAGAGAGGCTTCAAAAGAAAATAACATAGATGCTAAGTTAGCGCTGAAACGATTGGGATTTGCATACATTACAGATCGAGAAGTAAGTGCGCAAAGAAGCAGTCTATAGAGTGTGCAACTTGAGATTAAAAGAAGGGTCAAGGAAAGTGCAGTTTATCCCAACTGGGGACAATCCCATCAAAATGAGTTTACCTCTTGAAGTTCTGCAAATGAAGAGTGATGGATGTGATCTCAATGAGGAGGATATCTGGATGACTAGCATTATAGATCGTTATAAAACAGACCAGATGGAGATAAATTTGATGAAATGTGCCTTGCTAGTTTTGTTTCTGAGTACAGAATTATGTCGTCATCAGAGGTCTCAAATACATTGTCACAGAAGAATGTAGCTGTATTGAAAAATGGTCTTGGTTATATGAAGAAAAGAACTCGAACTGCACCAGCAGTTGTCAGATATGCACGATTTTCACCAGTCAAACAAGCAGAGAAGTATT
Organism: Ptychodera flava; assembly: GCF_041260155.1. Lineage (NCBI taxonomy): Eukaryota > Metazoa > Hemichordata > Enteropneusta > Ptychoderidae > Ptychodera > Ptychodera flava. The sequence continues at coordinate 1,273,374 of NW_027248362.1, forward strand.
ATCAAAGTAATCTTCCACTGTTCTTGCCTTACCGAACAGATGTGCACTTGAAACCTGACAGCTTTGAGTCATTTGAAGATTTCTATCATACTGGTGCTGTGAAGTGTGGACGGAAAGCTCTAGAAAGTGTAAAAAGTATAGTTCAAAGGAATAGAGCAGTGTTTGAAAAGGAAGCTGATGTAATAGATGCAGCAGAGAAAATTCTTCAAAGAAGTGATACTTTAGAAGATGCATGGGCTCAAATTCATCCGGAAAGTGAATCGAATAGATTAGAAAGTTTGGAAGAAAGAAAAGAAAAGCATGTGCCTGATGAAGGAGAGAATGATGATGCTATTCCAGATTTACTTGATAATGAATAGAAAATTCAATGTACCGAATTGTATCACCAATGCGGAATGTCTAGAAATGAAGCTATATTATTTCTGAGATCTTTAAATGTTAGACAGCAAGAGATATTTTACACTGTACGACAATGGTGTGTGAAGAAAGTGAATGGAAATAGTGTTGAAGCTTTTCATATGTTTCTCACTGGCGGTGCAGGTACAGGAAAGTCTCATCTTATCAAAGCTGTGTGCTATGAAGCAGCAAGAATTTTGGCTCATATTCTACCAAATCCAGACAGTGTATCTGTTCTGTTGACAGAACCGACAGGTGTAGCAGCATTTAACATAGATGCAACCACCATACACAGTACCTTCTCTATACCAATCAATGCTAAATTGCCATACCAACCACTAGGAGAGGAGAAAATAAACACACTTCGGTGTAAACTGGGTACTCTACAGATTCTCATTATTGATGAAATCTCTATGGTGGATAAGAGACTACTTAGTTACGTGCATGGAAGATTGAGACAAATCAAACATACTGGTAACCAGTTGCCATTTGGAGGTGTATCTGTGATTGGTGTAGGTGATTTCTACCAGTTACCACCAGTGAAAGGACAGGCATTGTATGTGAACAATGAAGGAGTTGACCTTTGGAATGATTATTTCTCCATTGCTGAACTGACTGATATAGTACGACAGCAAGACTCCAAGTTTGCTGAGACATTAAATATGATTAGAACAAGAAAGAGATCAGAGGATTTGCATCCTACTGTAGTTCAAATGCTTCACACTCGTGAAACTGGAGAGGAGGGTAATGGTATTCATATTTTTGCAACAAACAAAAAAGTTGATGAATGTAATATCGCAAAGCTTCATTCTGTATGTTCAAATATAAGGTGTATTGAGGCACAGGACTATTCTAGAGATCCTAAACCAAAGAAATTAATCAAAGTAAGAGGGCAACATCGTAAGGTGTACAATACTAATTTGGCAAAGACTCTGACATTGGCTGTAGGTGCTCGTGTGATGTTAACAAAGAATATTGATGTCTCTGATGGTCTGGTGAATGGTGTTTTTGGATTTGTGTCTGATATATCTGTGAAGCCAAATGAGAGTTTTCCATCTACTGTATATGTTCTTTTTGACAATATAAAAGTTGGTGCAAAACTGCGTAGCCATATAGAGATATTATCATCAATACCAGAAAACAGTACACCTATCAAGTTTTAGGAAGATAGAATCAATAATTGCGGAAGTATAAGGCGTCAATTCCCACTCAAGCTCGCGTGGGCTAGTACTATACATAAAGTGCAAGGATTAACTGTAGATGAAGCTGTAGTATCATTAGATAAAATGTTCCAACCAGGACAAGCTTATGTAGCCTTGAGTCGAGTAAAGTCTCTAAGTGGACTGACTATTACAGATTTCAAAGAATCTACTATATATTGCAATGAAAAGATTGATTCTGCCTTATCAAGCATGCGAAGGTTCATAACTGTGTCAGAAACAAATTCTAAGATAGAAAATTCATGCATGATCATACTGCATAACATAGAGGGTCTTTACTCACATATTGGAGATCTTAAAAATGATGACAAATTTTTGAAAGCAGACTTCATTTGCTTGACAGAAACTTGGCTACCTAATGTGGATACACTGACTGCTTTACAATTAAGGGGTTTTGCATTTCACCACAAACCAAGGACATGCTCTTATGATACGTCTGACCCCATGACATCTGATTTGAAGCAGCAGTCACATGGTGGAGTAGGTGTTTATTCTAGTGTGGATCAATCCATTGAAATCTTGGAATTGTCTGTTACGAATTTGGAATATCTTGCATTCTATGTGAAAGAGAGAAAATTGACTGTAGCTGTTATATATAGACCTAAATCTTATAAAGCTAATGTGTTCAGGAGAAATCTGTTGCAATTGGTGATACAAATGGAGAAGATACCTGGTGGCAACATTATCATAGGTGATTTCAATGAAAATATATTTGTGTCTTCATCTGTGCTAAAATTGCTGGAGCAGAGAGGATTTACTCAGTGTGTTTCAGAATCAACAACAGAAAGTGGAACATTGATTGACCATGTTTATGTAAAAAATGTACACAGTGTTGGTGTCGAAGTTACACAAACTTATTTTAGTTTTCACAACGCTCTTTGCCTGAAGATTTAAATGCATGTTGACTTGTCATGTTAGCTGTTTATCTTTGTGATGATAGATAACCTTGTGATACATGATTATGCTGTATGTGGGATAGGTAACTTACAGACCTGCATTTTACAAAGTAGAAGCTTTCAGGCAAACATTTCTTGGTGTAGAACATAAATGAGTAAATATGTTGTTGCTCAACAGATTATTGGTGATTCGAGTGAAAATATTATGAGTGACCATCACTTGAATTTGAAGTTGTATATGTAGATATATCATTTACTGAAGCTTAACTTTGATTCACCATATAAATATAAAACATTGTATAAAAACACTTCAAAACACTTCAACTTCCATAAAGAATTAGTATTGAAGTGTAAGTTGTATACATGCATGGTCATCTCAAATTGTTAACCTGTTCTGATGAATATGAAAATAAAAAAAAGATGGGGAGGACAGATTGATACGGGCCCCCATGTGTGTGTGCATGTGTGTGTGTGTGTTGTGTGTGCATGTGTGTGTGTGTGTTGTGTGTGCATGCTTTGTGTAACAGGGCCGTAGCCTGAAAGAGGTACAGCAAATAATCACAAAACAGTGTGTGCTGTGATCAAATATGAAACACCACTGTCTTAAAAAAGTTAACTATGGTGAAGTTAGACTATTATCCATAGTACATGTAAAGGTATAGGAATAGGGATGACATGTAAAAGTTTATGAATCCTCAAATTGACTAAAACATTTTTGAAATGGTGTATGTGAGAGGGCACACTGTGGTAGAATTTTTCACACAAGTAATAGTATATATTGATATAGCAACATAGCATTCATCAAAATTCACCATTTTACTTCCCAAAGTGTTATGAGTGTTTACTGTGAAGGAGGTTATAGGGTAGCACAGGTAAAATTAAACATTACTTGTGTAAACATTTACTTCCATGACACATTTTTATCACAATATGTGGTTTGTTTATCACTGACTGCCTATTAATTCTGACATCAGCCAACAATGTATATGACATGTGGTATTGCCAATCATTAAAATTGGAGAGCTCCAACGATACTAATGTATGGACAGATCTACACTAAGGGATGCATCACTAAAGTTGAACGATAAGCTTACTATTTCAAAAATTGCTTAACTGACAAATATTGGTGTTCTGCTATACATTTAGAAGGTGAAGAATTCCACAGTGGTGAATAAAAGATTTTATTAGCATTTTTAGAGCTGTGAAATAGTCTTCAGTGTGTTCCTCATATTTCAGAGGTAAAAAGGAATATTTCATATGTGTCTGTATACTGTAAATGTTCACCATTTTGAAACTAAAGGAGAGACAAGATCATGTGATGCTATGTTTATTGTACAAGGTGAACATTTTCATTAGAACTATAACAATTTACTGCACACAGACATACATATCTAGTTGTATTTAGCAATTGCTAAAAGAAAAAAAATTTATCCATACCCTACAGGGCTCAAAATTAGCGGTTTGTGTGGTGTCAAGTGACTACCAATTTCTCTGCAGAGACTACAAACTTTGCAAAATGGTAGTCTCAATTGACTACCTGTATTCAGCAGACCATTCTCAGCTGTGAGAGGCAGAAAATGCATTGACCTGGTTCATACTGTAATTCAAAGTGGTTCATTGCGTAACAGATGGAAATTTGGTAGCAAACTTCACAACCTGTTCTACACTTTGTAAATGGTTTTGGAATGTTTACGTAAATGTATTTTTTGCTCCATCACATTTCATTAACATTGATTTCAAAATGGTTGCATCAGTCATGTATGTACCACACGTAGCTCTTTTGTGAGTCGATTTTTTTTCAAACACATGAATATTTATGTGTTGCAGCAACCTATTTTCCATCATTTGTTTTAATACTTTGGCAATTGAAAAAGTGACAAGTTACTTACAGCAATAAAAATACACTCAAACTTCATTGAATATCATGACATGTAAAAATGTATTTTATTGTATTAAACAAATGTTGATCACCAAGTTTACTCAGCAGAATACCAATTTTTGAAGTCAGTGGTCAAAGCTGACTACTATGCAAAAATGTTAATTTTGAGCCCTGCCCTTGGTTACCTAGGTCCTGTCAGGTTACGGCCCTGTTATACACATTGGGAGAGGAGCTTTGAAATGATTAAATGCTATCTGTGTTTGTTGAAGTGCTTCACAAGCAACAATGTGATTAACTCTGTTAGGAATTGACTTACAAAGTTGCTGATCTTTAAAGTAGTGAAATTATAGCTCTCAGAAACACTGTACAAACTCCGGACTGATTATATGGAGTGGTACATGGAAGTTCAAGTGATACAGAAAGTAAAGATGACCTAGCATTGAACATTGACTCTGCAACCTGTATTTGGAAACTCACAAAGACTGAACATTTCTGCCTCACCAGTGAACTGACTGACTTGAATACCAAATGCTTCAGAATTCAAGTTGCTTGAAGTGATCTGCACACAGGTTTAAATGTTACTCTGCAGTGTAACATTTAAAACTGTATTGCTGTCGAGATGTGTTGTATGTTGATAATATAGCTGACCTCCTTGCCTTAGAGCTCATTGAGACCATAGCCACAGTATTGTCACAGAAGCTCTTTTCATTAAAAGGTACACACCGTGCAGTAGAAATGAAACATTGGAAATAGTGTTATTTGAGTTGCTTATTTTGTATATGAATTATGTCAAAATTTTCTGCAAAAGAGAATGGTGAAAGAATAGATTTGTTATTTGAGTAGCAGATTGTTTGTTTTGTTACAATTTCTGATTGCCCATAATATGTGTGAGACTGTTTATTAACATTTTTCTATATACATTAAATGATGCCTATACTGACAACATACAGACAGACACAAGTGTTGGGGATCAAGGTCAACAACTTTATTCCGATGTTGACAGGCTATGAGCCAATTGATTACTCATGCTAAGGGATAGAAAAGAAATTATAGGACGGGAGGGCCAATGTTTTTCAACATGATGCCGAGGAAAAATAGTGAACTTCAAACGTGTTTCCATGAAAAATAGTGACGCACATCAATTTACTTACTCAAAAAACCCATACCGTGAACCTTTTAAAGAATAGCTTTATCCCTTGAAAATAATCAAAATAAAATCAAATTAAGTAAACCGTTGCACAAAAACCCCTTCCTCTCCACCCAAGGGGACTGATTTCTTTCCCCTGTGTTTTGTAAGGGAAAATTGTTTATAGTTTATCCCTGGATTACCATGTAAAGTGAGGTTGTAGTTTTGGCCTGAAATTCACATATCAATTTTAAATCTCAAATATTCACTTCCAAACACCACATTGAAATTGAGCAACATTTACAAATGCAAAGACATAGTCAGTATTGTATCGCAAAACGAGTCCATGCTTTTCTCATAGATTGCCATATAGTAGCTCAACAGCTTGAGTAAAATTAGAAAAAAATCATATTTCATGCACACACATGCACTTCTTACCTCCAAATTTCTATAAAGCACATATATCAGTTACCAAACATATATAAATGTAGGGATATCGCTTGTTTTTTCGGGGAATTTATCAATGGTTTGCCCAACAGACTCCGGATTTAATTTTTAAAATGGGACCCTCCCCTCATAATTTTTCTCCAGTCCCTTAGGCCTACCATGATCGCCGACAAGGGTCAGAGTTCAGGCAAGTGTGATTTCATGAACGCAAAACGTATACTACGCGCGCTCAAATCTCTCTGGGAATTGACTCTTCTGTCTTTTTTATATCAACAATACATAAATAAATGTGAATTTTTCTTTTTATTCGAAAAACGTTTATCAGGCTTCAGTCGTACGCCACGTGTACTGAGCACTGCTGCAGAGGTTTCAAGATTGTACAAAGCATGTCGTAGAGGGCGGGATTTCAAAGGACAGGCGGCAAGTGCGGTTGTAGTTAAATTTATGGACAGATCATTTTTATTTTGCTCTTTATTGCTCGTTATTGGCTCGTACTTACTATTTCTAGCTCGTTATTGCTTACTCTATGAGCACTGTTGAAGAAGTTTTTGGCAATACCAAACGTCATAGAGGGCGTGATTTCTAAGCTTGGCGGGAACTGCGCTTGTAGTTTAACTTAGGGACAGATCGAATTTTTTTGGCTCGTTACGGATCGTTATTGGCTCGTTCTGTCTAGTTCTAGGTCGTTATTGCTCGTTACTGCTCGTTTCTGGTCGTTACTGATCGTTATGGCTAGTTACCACATTTACAGACACCCCTGTTAAGGCGTATGTGATGAGACTGTCGTGAGACCGAATTTGTCACATCGATGAGTCGCCGCAAAAATGTGCGCCCGCCGCGAATAACTCTTGCCGCCCAGTTGAGTTTGCCGATTAATTGCTGAAGCTCGCGTTTCGTCGCTCGCCGCTTTGGAAGCCAATATTCCAGGAGGTCGCTTACTTCTTGTAGCTTGGTATCGTCTAGGGACAGAGTCCGTGTCTGCGCGTTTATCTCGATCCCTAGGAATGTTAAGCATTGCGTAGGCTCGACCACCTTATCCCAAGTTTATGGAAAAGCCAAGTTGCTGAAGTAGTTGTTGCAAGGCGTTAAATGCTTGTTCGCACGCTAGTTTAGAGTCCGCGATTATTAGGAAATCATCGAGATACACAATGACGACATCATACCCTTTCCTGCGCATCATTCTTGTAATACTTTGCGTGATGCGAGTGAAAATTTCCGGGCTCTTCGCTGCACCGAATGGAAGGCGTGTGTCGACCATGTATGTCCAAGTTTTATGCTGCGTGAATTTGTAACGTATTTCCGTTTGCCTGTCGTTTATCAAGGTGATACAGTGATAAATGGAGGTCCACGGAACCCCATGTGATTGAGTCCGTCGCCTGTTTCTTGCGATACTCGTGATCATACGATAAAACTGATGATGTCGTAAAAGATTGCGCGTAATCCCCGATGTTAATTGTGTGATCGAGGTACGCCAATGTGTCCTTCGTGGACATGCCGCGGTTAATCAATGTCTTTAAGATTCGGGCGTTGGCTGATATCCACTGAGGAAGGGAAACTTGGTCCGGTTTCGGTCTACGCTTGGTGGTCCGCATAACTAGCTTCATGCACAGTTACGAGTGGGGTGATACGTACCGGCCGCCGCGTACTATGCATATTATATGCATAGTACGCGGCGGCCGGTACGTATCACTCCACTCGTAACTGTGGCTTCATGTCCCCTTCCGCTGCTAGTTCCGTCTCGTCGGAAGAGTCCAGCGAAGCAGTCTTTGTGGTTATATGGTCCAGAATCAGTAATGGTTTACGCTCATCCTTTGTTAGATTTTGGGATGTGTAGCCCTGCGTACGATGCTGTGTGTTCCGCTACAGCTAATAGCCCCGCTCACCACAGCCCTGCAAAGACCCGTACGTAGAGTTGGTGACTTCAAATCCATTTTTGGACTTGACGTAAAAAGCCAAATTACTGCCGAAATTCAGCGTTCTTGGGCCCAAGTCGTATCCCTGCCTACCTCAGCTACTCGATCGCTTCCAAAAATGCCAGTCTTTTATTCTTTTTTCGTAAATAACCGTCGATGTCGGCAACTCTCTCGCTAGCCCTGCGTACGTACGCAGTGTACGCTGTGTGTTAGGAACGCACACAGGGAATGCACAGCGTACACTGCGTACGTACGCAGGGCTAGCGAGAGAGTTGCCGACATCGACGGTTATTTACGAAAAAAGAATAAAAGACTGGCATTTTTGGAAGCGATCGAGTAGCTGAGGTAGGCAGGGATACGACTTGGGCCCAAGAACGCTGAATTTCGGCAGTAATTTGGCTTTTTACGTCAAGTCCAAAAATGGATTTGAAGTCACCAACTCTACGTACGGGTCTTTGCAGGGCTGTGGTGAGCGGGGCTATTAGCTGTAGCGGAACACACAGCATCGTACGCAGGGCTATGGGATGTGGTGCGCTGGTCCGATACAATGTCTTTTAGCGCGTCGTTGCTGAAAGCTTCGAGGAGTTTGTTCAGCTCTTCATCTTTGGCGAGGGACTTTGTAGTCGCCCCTGATGTTTCTGTCCCGTGTGTAGGTTGGTCTTGAGGTGCCTGTTGTTTTGCCGGTTTTGCGTCTAAGTTGTTCCATGCCCAGCGGAGCAGTCCGCGTTGGCCTATAGGCAGTTTAAGTCCGATGATGTCTTGATTGTTGAGCTGCTTCAGGACATCGGTTGATGGGATGCCTTGTGTAGTTAGCACGTCATGTGTATCCTCCGTTAGGCCTGCTGCCTCACACCATTCGCGGAAACTTTGTGCTTTGTCTGACATTGTTGCTATTCGTTGGCGGGAACAATAGCTTTGTGGACAGACGTTATCCACATGTGAACGCTCTGAGGGCGAAGCCAATACTGATTAACTATTAAGTGGCCTCGTCCGGTGACAGTCCCACTCACAGCCTCGAACCCGGCCCATTTAAACTACAATAAAACAAGTATTATTGTTCACAACGCATTAGTGTTGCATTTAACAAATATAACCATGACTTTAGTGAATGGTAATTAGTGTCAGAAAAAACCAGATACTGTACAAATTACAATATTGTTCACTTTGCCTGTGTTATTTATAAGAACTTTATGTAGGACGCATAATGTAATGAAGTACATTGAACAGCTAATGGACCAATAATTCCATAA